>NW_027256884.1:29711665-31159165 GCF_029215685.1 Pituophis catenifer annectens | reverse complement strand
CCCACCATGCTCAAGGTTTACTCAGCCTTCCATCCTTCCGAGGTTGGTAAAACGAGGACCCAAATTGTTGGGGGCAATATGCTGATTCTGTAAACTGCTTAGAGAGGGCTGTAAAGCACTATAAAGCGGTATATAAGTCTAAGAACTATTGCTATTTCTATAATAATTTAAGTCCTATATACTGTCTGATTTTTTTTAGAAATATCACTTTGGAAGGCTTGGTCAGCTGATCAGCTTTTATCACAAAAGGATACTTCAACCATCATAAATATGAGTCAGTTGTCAAGCATCTGAATTTTGGGGATGCTGCAATGGTGTGTGAAAAATGATCATAAATCACTTTTTTCAGTGCCGTTATAATTTTGAATAGCCAACAGGGACTACCTTATTTTTTGTATCTTATTTTTTTTAACCATTACAACTTTGGCATATACTTTTAAAATCTGATATTCTTTGTGAATGCTTTCAAGAAATTTAATTTTGCTGAACAGTATAATAGTAGGTGTGTATTAAATTTTAATCTGAACCCAGAACAAAAATGGTGGAAAATAAATCTTCCTAAAGCAAGGGAGATTCCTTCAAATATTAATATATATTTCTGATTCAGTGTAACAATTCTTGGGGGCTACTGACACATAATGCTGTATATTTCTGGGTGCCTCAGATAGAAGGCCCATACAGAGAGTGGTGAGGACAGCCGAGAAGATTATAGGAAGCTCGCTTCCTGTTATTCAGAATACTTGTTATAAGCGCTAGGTGCTTAGAGCTCGAGTCCTTCTTGCATATATATGCATACATGTAGTTTAAACATGGATTTTTTTCCTGTTCTTTCATTTAATGTAAATCTCTATTTGCATTAAAATACAATCGAGTTAAGTCAAATAATCATGTAAGGTAAATATGACTTTAAGTTCAACTCCTCTTAGTAATTTCTTGGATATATCCAGGCGGCTTTCTTAGCAATAATATATAATTGTCTCTCCATTGTCTTCTAGGAAGTTTTCTCAATTTCTCAGTCTAGTAGATTTACTAATAATATTCCATTATAGTGCTATCCAGGTCCAACCCTGATGTCATCTCCAGATTAGCCATCAGTTAAGTGCTGCCATCTAGCTGGAGAAACATAGGTCCCTCTTTAATTATTATCATTTTTTTCATAAATCCAATTTAAATCAAAATATATGCTGGTTAATATTGAAGCTGGTGGACTTCAGAAGCCAACTCAAAGGAGTTGTTTCTCCCAGTGATATAATGTTCATTAGTTTCTATCAAGATTTACAATGCTGAATCTTAAAAAAAATATGGATAAAATTCCTTGCTTCAAAATTATTTCCTCATTATATCAAATTTATAAAGCAAAATTACAAAAGAAGAGGCCATTTAAGGAATTCTAATTTTAACGTTCATATGATTTAGCAAATGGAATATACCATAAACATTCAATAAATTAAATTTTTCCTTAATGTTTTTACATAGGGATCAATACAATGAAATTTAACTATTAAGTGCTGTATTATCCAAGGTAATGCCCCCTCCTAAGTATGGATAGTAAAATAGCGGGATGCGGGAGAGGGAACACTATCCTGTGCAAGATATTAATATTTTTTCCATTAGATCCAAGCAAAACAGCTCCTTAGGACTCTTTGATTTTCGGAGGGGGGGGAGTATATAAATAAAATCTTCTATATTCATAACAAAAATTGCAGATTATCTGCCTTAAGAGGGATAACTATTAAGAGAGAGAACAATCTTCAAATACGTGCAGAGCCACAACAGTTAAATCTCAAAGCCACAGAGAAATTGGATGGAGCTTGTGAGCAAAAAGTGTGGTTCCAGAGTATAATCCTAGCAATATACTATGTTCTTTGCAAAAGGTTGTGAGGCCTTGGCCTAATAAGCATAATCTCATTACACTGCAAATAAAAGTTTCCTATTTATCTCCAGATTTCAAATGAATCTAATAAGGCTTATGATACAGTCACCCAATACCCTAATCATATTTCAGCCTATCTAAAAGCAATCAGTAATTGTGTTATAGCAGAACGTGCTGACAATACCTCTGACACAGAAAGGAGAATGAGAGCCCAGCTGTACTAATTAAATTAAATGCTAGGCTGATGGAATACATTTGCTGAAGCTTGGAGAGTATGGGTGCAGAATTAATAAGCATTACAGCTTAGAGCAGGAGATGATATCATAATGGATGCAAGGTTTTGATGTGGAGAGCCTCATTCAGATTCAATGTACCATAATGTACGGATGTGACAGCTGCTTAGAGAGGTGCAGAACCTTGAACAAAGTGCACAGGAACTTTCCTTCTCTTCTTTTCATTTTGTCATTTTATTTCCCAGTTAGGAACTGTATATTTTTAACTGCATGCCTACAGCTTCAGAAACTCCTAAATCAGGATAGTAGGAACCACTGTAATTGGTAACAGCCTTATTTATTAACACGGATTGCTTTCCCCACCTCTTTGACTTACATTTTAAATGCACTGATTGTACATGGCAATACTGTTGCACTCTTTTTCTTATTGCCAGTATGGATTATTACAAACATCATGTTCATTTCACCTTTTTCAATTGCATGAGGCATCCTTATCATGATTCTGATTTTAGTCCTATGTACCTTTTTGTGGGAAACTCATTTACTCAGTTATTCTTCAATGGGCTCATTTAAGATAAAGCTGCTTCCACACAAGAACTCTACTTCAGCACCCCAAGATGCCACAAGATTTCCTAGGTATTCTGCATCTGAACCAATTCACTTCTACCTCAGATGCCTTGCTAACTTACCTCCCCTCACCATTTCTGAGGTGGTTTTGTAGCTGTCCTGCACAATAGCACTTTGTTTTTTCTTCACTGTAAGTACAGGTCTGTACTTATATAAACAAGAAGGGCAAGCACTGAAGCACCAGCTTTGCTCCCTTTTTTGGCATTGCTTCTTTGGTGAGGGAGGAGATGAAGGTCTTCAGCAGCAAACTGTAAGGACACCCGAGTGATCACGTGAATGTCACAGTGAAGGATTGGGGACCCAAAGCTGTGGTTAAGAGGAAATCCCCTGGGTTTACACTACTTAAAAGGCATTCTGCTCTATCTCCTTCACGTTTACTTAAAAATAGTCCCAGCAAACTTAATGAGACTTAGCATCAAGTACTTACAACACCAAACAACTTCATTCAAAGAGTATTTATCAAGAAATCCAAGCAAATTAAATAAGACTGATTCCAAAACAAATGCTGTATAGTCCTGATGAAATGACTTGCCTTTTTAAAAACAATGATGAGACTTAAGTTTTGCAAGTCAGCATGTGACTTTATGGAAAACATCCTCTTAGCATATCTCTGTTCTATAATTTGGGACTAAAAATATTGTCCTAACAGAATTGTTGTAAGAATTACGGTGACGTTAGCAGGGCACTGAACAGTCTAAAGATTTACATAAATGCTAAGTATTATATTAAACTAATATATGATAGAAAACATATCACATAAAAGAATATCTTGCAGCAAAACGTATTTTATTTGTAACCATACTTCAGATACCTTACTGGTCACTGTAGGTGTTTAATTATATGCTCATCATTCCTACAGGAATTAAGCATTTCAAACTTAGATCCAACTTTGAGATAGACTATAGAAGGAAAATATATTTAAAAATCTTCATTATCAAGTTAATAAAACACTAAATAGTGCAGCCAAGCTATTAAAAAAATTGAATAGTATATTCAACTGTTAGAAAAGTACAAATAATTACAAATTTAAAACAAATTATCCTGCTAATTATTTTATTTTTGAGAGGAATGAAAAACAAAAAGTAAAAAATATATTATATAAACATAGTTTTGTAAGTATAAATCTACAATATTTTTTAAGATAACTATGATGCAGCCCCAAATGACTGATTTTCCCAAATAATGTTAATTTTATATAGTGAAGGGAATCTTGACATTTTAACGTTGCTTATTTTAAGAAGAGCTAAACACTTTTAAAACAAAATATATGTGAATCTTCCTCCTTTTCATATTTCCATTTCATATTCAAACTTTAAACAAATTAAATAGGCAATGACACGCTTCCCAACTGACCAGCTCAGCACATGCCAACACTCTGCAATTTCTTGCCCATAAATAAGCAGCTCTATCTCTTAAGCTGCAGCATCGAAGTGGCTGTGCCAGCTAAGCCAGGAAGGCCAGCCAGGGTTCATTATCATGAGAAATTTGACAGGATATTAAATGTACTAATCCTGAACTTTCTGGACTGACCCTCACCTCATGCATAACCGATACTAACATTGCCTGGCTTGTTACAAAGCATATTCTCTCTTTATTTGTTCTTTGAATGGGTATCTTTTCTTTTTTCCTTTCTCTTAGTCATTTTCCCTTAGTCATTATTTCTATTTCTTTGATGGGAAATTTTGCAAGAATTTTTAATTGTGCTTTTTTTCATAACACAGTTTTAGTCTACTTATTAACACATATATATCCTAATATAAAATGCTGAAGATGTATTATTTCTGTAACCTCCTTTCCCCTCCCCGCTTAATTCATACCTGGACAGATATGTATTAATGCACTACATTTGCTAGCCAATTCCATGCTTGCATTCTATCCTATGCTTGCATTCAAAACACTGTTAAAAGTGTGACACACATATGAATTATATGCTTAAAATAATTTGATAGGAACCCACAACTCCCTGTCCCAATTTCACTATATGGGACAGTGATGCCATATTTGGGAGAAACTTGTTAGTTTCACTATTAAAGATCCACTATTAAAACCAAACAAGGTGAAAGCCACTAAGGACTAATTTTGAACTGCCCTCTCTGCAGGGGTTCTAAAAATGTGTTTACATGTTGAAGAATTTCAGTTCAAGACAATTTAGAGGAAAGGATCGCAAATTTACTTTCCTTGGTGTTCCTCTTCTCAAAATTATATCCTTTTGTAGTAGCTATTAATGATTGGGAAATGGAAGAAAAGAAAACATAAACCATTGGGAATTCTTAATATTGCCAGGTGATGTTTAGTTCTCCAAGAGCCTTTTAATGTGCGTAAGACTGCAACAGTGAGTCAAGGGAACTAATATGGCTGCCTTTAAAACCTGTAAATGAATACTGTAAAAGGACTGACATCTACCAGTACTCTTCTTCTATCAGATTTATAGTCTGATAAATCTGTTTCCTTAAACCCAGTCTCTCTCTTTTTTGAACACGTAACAATCAGTTTGTTTTCTTGTCACAGCATAAAATATGCATAGAATCGGGATAGATCTTTTTGTGGATTACTTTCAGTAGAAAGTTGATACTTCCCATGGCCCAGGGACCATATGAAATCATAATAGAGAAGAAAGTCTCTGAACATGTCCAGAGTTTCTTAGGCAAGAGATGGCAGAGACATCATTCATGTCAGAAAACCCATTGCTGGGGAGGGGTGGGGTGTGATTTAAAAGAAGAAGAAAAAGCCTAGCCTTCCCTACTCATATTGTTTAATTAGTAGTTTCACTTTTGTAATGGTTATTTTAAAGGAACAATAATCCGAATGCCCTAATCTGAAACAAGAAAGGGGGCGGGGGGAAAGTTGCCCTTTACATATTATAGGGAAAGGGTCATTATTCTGACTGCCACGCAGGATCGCAGATTCCAGCTCGTCTTCCCAGTACGAGGTTTGCCGTTAAGCTTCCTTTCACCGACCAAAAGGGAACGATTAGCCACCCACCGTCTTCCCCGCGCAGCTTTCTAGACCGCCCCCACCTCGCCCGCGCAGCCTCCCAATTTCCATTGTGTGTGTGCACCGCTTTAAATAATTCACCCTCAAAAGCTGATCGTCAGCTCCGCCACCCCCTTAACCGAGGGAAGGGGGGAAAAAATCGCCTGAGAACCCGGGGCCAATTAAGTTGCTGAAAACAACAGATTCCCTCTGGTACGATCTAGAGAAAGCTGACCATTAAATCACGATTTAACATCCCCCAGGCAGCGGCGGTTGCTGACAACCTCTAAAGCTTGTAATCTCATTTAACCCCCGTCCTGTCACGAGCGGGCCCAACCCTTCCAGCACAATGCGGGCCGAATGAGACTCGACAGGGCAAGCGATGGCATTAAAACCTTCTTTGGTTGAAAAGTCACGCCACAGTGGGCAATCCTGACCTTCGCGTTCGCCTCAGCCCCGCTCTATTCTCCACGGATCTCGGAAACATTTTAACGGGGAAACCCAGAGCGAGCGAGCGAGAGTCTGAGTGAAAGAAAGAGTTATTAGTCGAAAGAGTTGAAATTCCCCTGAGACAAATCACACACGTATGTGCGCGCGTGCGTGGGGCGGGCGAGGACAGAGGACGAATACCCGCATATTTCAGCAGGGCTCCTTCCCCAACTCCCCCACCCCCTCCCGGCCTCCTTTCGTAAGAAAAGGGGACTCCCGCCTGGGGGCTTCTTCCTACTGCTTTGGTTCAGCGCTTCGCGCGCCCGCGGGCTTCGCTGTGGGAGCCCTAAATGGTTGCGTCCCTTCGCTCGCTTTTCGGTTCCTGGCCTTTCCAAGGAGATGGCTGCCATTCCTCGCCAGGCTTCTTCAAAATCTCCCGGGGGGACTGATTTTGTTTCTCCTTCCTCCCCCCCTCCCTCCCCTCGTGGGTGGATTCAGTTGCCCTGAGGAACCGAACCGTTCTCCCCAGCAAGGCAACTCTCTCCCCTAAGCGCTCTCCCTCCCAGCCAGTTCGGCCTTCCTTCCACACGCTTCGCTTTGAAGGGGAAAGAGAAGGGAGCTTGCGGCTCTTCTCGGTTTTGGCGCGGCTTTAGGAGTGCCCCCTCAGGAACACTTCTCGCTCCCCACATGCGAATCGCGCTTCCTCCAGTCGAGCACATGCAGCCCGCGCTAACAAGGCCGGTCCCTTCTGCTTTCGCTCGGCCGATCCGTCCCATTTTGCCCCACCACAACCTTCCATTTGTACAAACTCAAGCTCGCCCTTGACAAAAAAGGCCGCTTCCCTCCTCCAACTGCGGCTGTTCCTTGCCCAAACGCGCACGGCTTGAATCCAAGCCCAATCTCCACAAACGATTGATGGGGGTGGGGTGGGTGGTTAAATTCCGACGCGCTACGTTTCTTTGCCGCCCGGTCGATTTTGATGCCAGGGCTCCGGCTCCAGGGTCAGCCTGCACGAAAAGCCTCGAAGACGAGTAACTCGCCCTCTTTCCGCATCTCCCACTTTTGGCATGCTGGCAACCTTGACATTAGTATATAACACGGCTCGGGAAGAGCCAAGCTGTTTAGCCAATGATCTTTTCTGGAAAATGCAAAAGTAGAAAACGAACTGGGCGAACATCGGCTGAGTTTTTTTTTAAAAAGCAAGCGCCGCTTTACACCAGTAAACGCGGTGTTTGGATTCTCACGTTAAAAGAAGAAACTTTTTTTTTTCCTTCAGAATTTCTAGAAGGCTGAAAGCTCGGGAAGGGCGAGAGCGAGGGAGGCGGCAAAGGAAGGCCTGGAGACGGAACGATCGAAAGCAAAACTCGAGCTCATTACCTGCACACCGCGCAGCTTCTCGGGACTCCAGATGCGAGACCTCTCGATTTTGAAGATAAACACATTTTTTTTCAAGTATTCCTTTTTAATTTTGCCCAAAAGAGAAGGGAAAAAAGAAAAAAAAAGCTTTAATGTCAGTTGATCAACATCTTTTTCCTGAGCTTAAAAAACAAAAATAAAAAACACACACATAGTAAATGTTTAGTGCAACTTCTCCAGTGCCATAACTTCCCCAGCCTGCCCAAGCCTCTTTAGCAATGGAGTGGTTTATTTAATTTGCCAGTATAATAGAAGCTGCTGAATGAGAGACAGAGAATGCAGTGTGGTAAAAAAAGAAACAAAGGCTAAAAGTACCACTATTTTGATTCCCTTTTAAAAATTACTTCCAAAGTGTGGTATCTATTGTGAAGAATAATGCTGAACAAAGCACAGTGTCTTGGCAATATTCACAGGGCTCATTCATACAGCCGATTCTGTCCCTACATTCAGAGGTAGAATACACTTATAAATGATGCATTGGAAGGACTATGGTTTCCATTGTGTTCCCAGTGTAAACAAAAAGACAGACAGAAGCTGAGTGGCATATGGGCAACGAGGCTGCAGTTTATTCAGTCATTCCAAAAGTATTGTGAAGGTAAAATGTAATGCTTCCCTCCCAGCTCCAAAAATGGGGAAAATCAGTCTCCTAAATAAAAGTTTGCTTAATTTCTTTATTATTTTCAAGTTACATAAAATCTGTACACACGTACAATTTAGAGCAACAATCCATGGGTAGATCTTTCAAAAAGGTGGATGAATTGAAAATTACAACAGCTCTATCCTACAAGAGGAAGGGTCTCAAGAGATTGATTATTAGTGCTCTGTAATGATTGGGTCTCCCAGGAATAGGTTTCTGGGAACCAATAGGCATTTGAATCCTTGTTTTATTCTAGAGCAGTGTTCTTCAGTCTTGGCAACTTTAACTCCCAGAAGTCCTCACACAGCCGCACTGTCCTAAATACTTTCCATAGTTAAACCCTGGAATTTTTGTTGGAAGATAGGACCTACAGTTGGATCAAATATAGATAATTGTTCCCACCTTAATCAAATGCCCAGTCATCATAGCTACCAGTATTTTGCTGGAAGCAGCTTCTCATATTTGATCCCAGAAACAATGCGTTTGCTCTTGGTTGTGTCTGTAATGGAATCAAATTATCTTTTTTGTGCCTTTTTTTCAGGTGAAACTTGTGTTCCTTACTTTAAAAATGCTCAAATTTCAAATAATTAAAATTTTCAATCCTAAATGTAAACAAAACATGCTTTTTCTAAAGAAACCCCCCCAAATACCTGTTTATACATATAGATTTTGGGGGTTGGAATTATGAAGTCTGAATTTCCCCCATTGGCATTTAATATATAGATTGTTTAAACTTTCTTACGTTTATAAATAAAGTCTAATGGGTTGAAAATTTGACACCCGATTATCACACACTATAAATCTTTTTTAGAATCAAACATTTGTACCTTTGTCAAGTGACTTTCAAGAAGATATAGTTGTAAAACTACCGTGTTTTCCCGAAAATAAGACCAGGTCTTATTGTCTTTTGTCTTATTTTTTTTCCATGTACAGGAGGCCTACTTCTGCTTGCTCACGGTGGGGCAGGAGGCCACGCAGTGCACCAGTGCCTCCATCAAGAGGTGGAGAGATGCAAGAGGTGAGCAACCAGACTGAATGGACAGGCAGCCAGCTGTGCAGGCTCTTAAGTACGGCTTATTTTTGGGGTAGTGCTTATGTTAGGTGCACATGTAAAAACATGCCAGGCTTACTTTTGGGATAGGTCTTATTTTCAGAGAAACAGGGCAGTTATGTTGCCAGAGGAAAACAGTGAATTGCACATTCTTCTGTGTGTCTACTCAAAAGGAAATTCTACTGAGTTAATAACAGCTGACATCCAGGTGATGGGATAAACTTGTAGTCAGCTGTCTGTATGTAGAAAACAGTGAACGACTTACTATACTGGCATGTGGTTTTCAGCCTGCCAATTGAAAACTTTTCTTCCATATGTAGGTTGCTTTAAACAAGATACAGGTAGGTAGACCTGTAGATACACACAAATATTGCTACCATAACTGAGCTGTAACAATCTAATGACATCTCTTTGCTGCCATCTAGTGGGCAGCTGGATTTTTGTAGCCTGGATATGATTAAAGGTAGCAGAAAAATGTGAAACGGACACCAACCAATGAGATTTCCTTCACTTGAGACCTGCTGAAATGGTACATTCCATTCATATTAGTATCAATGGAGTTTGCCTATAAGTAGTCCCCTAAAGGTACCAAATCCCTGCTAATTAGCCTGAGAAATATATGACAATTAATAATGGGACTTGGATGATAAAGGAAATGGGATACAAAGTAGTGATGAGTCTAAATGTAACCCCAAATACCTAATAGTCATTCAAGGTTGTGATTGAAACTACTGGAGCTTGCAAGTGAATGCAGGGACATTAAGCCATCAGGAACAGATACTTTGAGAAAAGCTTTTTATACATACAGCACTTATAATTTCACATCATAGAGAACTGAGCTTGCCTTTTACTATTAATGAATGATATCCAAGTGCTCCATTATTTGTTGCACTCTCTGCATTAGTCAAGGCTTAAAAACTCACGTTTATTCTGTTTGTCAAAAGAATTGAGAATGACTGTATATAAAAGTGTGCTTCTGTCCACTTTCTTATATGGAAGTGAGAGTTTGGTATGTCAGGAGAAAGATAAAGGCAAGTTCAATGATGTGACAATGGGTTACTTAAGAAATATATGTGTGGTAAAACAAGAAGAGAGATGATCAAGAATGGTGATGGGTAATGAATGAATATGAATGCAAAAATGAGTGACTCATGCAAAAAAATTGTTGAGATGGCTTACGGAAGTCCAAATTAAGAACAGATATATGAAGAAAAAAAGAAAGAAAAAATGGATTTAAGGAAAGGAAAACCAAGAAAGTGATTAGATGGAATTGATGAATGTTTGAAAAAGACAGAAATGACAAGTTTAAAGGACATAAGGTATGAATTAATGTATGGATGTGATGGAAGCAAGAATGGCTTTCAAGGATATAAAGCTATGGACAGGCATGGTGAATAATATTGGGATAAATTAGGTTTCATTTTCTTTTTATCCATTTAGAAACTTGATGCTCAATTTTTATTATCTCTTTTAATCATTAAACATGAAACTCAGTCAACTGAACATTTTAAAAAAATCACAAATACCATTGACTGGTGCTTATGGTTGATAAGGATTGCTGCCAATGTCCTAGGTATCAACTAAGTATCCTCTTAAAATATACAATGTTACGAGTAGCACAATTTTTTGCAGTTCCGCTGGTGTTATTGCAGGAAGCTGCAATTTCTTGATGTGTTTTGTAAAATTCTTGGACATGGTACCAAGTGCCCCATGACAATGGGTATCACTCTTATATGTTTCATCCATAACTGTGTAGTTTCAATGGCCAAGTCGTGATATTTCATCATTTTTTCAAGTTCTTTTTCTTCAACTCTGGCGTCTCCTGGTACAGCAATATCAATAAATTGTACGCTTTGGCCCTTGAAACCATGATATCTGGCGTGTTGTGTTCCAAATGACAATCTGTCTGTATTTGAAAGTCCCACAAGTTCTTCACCTTCTCATTTTTGACAACTCCTTCTTTTTTAAAAAAGTTTTTTATTAAATATACAGTTAAAAACATTGGACATAGTGCAATTTTTTTGGTTCAAACATTTCCATCAAACAAAATTTGTTTGATTTTCGACAACTCTTTCCACGTTATGTTCCCATAACTTTTTGGATACAGGTAAGTCGTATTTTTTACATAATGACCAGTGGATTAATTTAGCAACTGGGTCATGTCTAGCTTTGTAATCAATTTGTGCGATTTTGCTGCACTCACATATTAAATGTGAAACAGTTTCAACTTTGTCATTGCAAAGTCGGCAGTTTGGATTGTCAGTGGATTTTTGTATCTTCGCCTTCATGGCATTAGTTTGTAGTGCTTGTTCTTGAGCAGCAAGTATTAAACCTTCTGTTTCTTTCTTGATGGTTCCATCTTAAGCCATACCCATGTCAAGTTGTTATCACATTTTCCTTCAATGTTTTTCAAGTGCTGGCCTTGTAAACTTTTGGTTTTCCATCCATTTAATCTGTCATCCAGCTGTTCTTCCTTATATTCTGCCTTTGTTTCTGTTGTTTTTATAATGTTTTCCATTTTCACAGCCTGTAGCAATTTTTCTGTACTTTGATTTCCATAGTCATTCAAACTTCATTTTTCTTCTTCTACAGTTTGATGGATTTGCAATAGCCCTCGGCCCCCTATTCTTCTTGGCAGGTACAACCTGTCAATGTTACTTCCTGGATGTAAAGTGTGATACATATTCAAAAGTTTGTGCATTCTCTGGTCCAAGCTTTCCAGTTCAGCCAAAGTCCAGTTGATGATTCCAGCTGAGTAGAGTATCACTGGAACTGCCCATGTATTAATGGCTTTAATTATGTTTCCAGCATTCAGCTTTGATTTTAATTTTTTGCAGACCCTCCTGATATATTCCTTTTGCGTTGACTCTTTGACTTTTCCATTCAAGATGTTATCTGCTTCCAGTATGCCTATGTATATGCTAAGTAGCCATCCTTTGCTAATGCTTTCACAATGCTTCCATTTCCCAGTTCTTTTCTTTCTATTCTTTTTATTTTTCCTTGCTGCATGGATAATATAGCACTTTTTCAAGTCCAAAGTTCATTTTGATGTCGCTGCTGAACAGTTGAACTGTGTTGAGTATTGATTCAAGTTCAGTGTGGCTTTTTGCATAGATTTTTAAGTCATCCATGTACAGTAGATGGTTTATCTACTGTACTGTCATGGTGGCTTGAGATTTGGATCCCAGTTTTGTGTTTCATAGGATTATTGTCAGTAGAATTAATGCGATGTTGAATAGTAGTGGTGATGATGACAGCAACCTGTATCAGCCATTAGCACAAGTCAATGGTATTTGTGACACATTTTTAAATGTTCAGTTGACTTGAGTTTCATGTTTAATGAATAAAAGAGTTGATAATTTTATACTAATAAATTAATACAGTATTAATAATAAAGTGGATTTGTCATTTTTGTCCACCTATCTAGTCCTTCCCAAGGATTTGGCATAGCAGATGTTGTTGTTTAATAATATTAAAAGTATTGTTGCAGGATATAAGCAAAATTACCAAGTCTTCTGGCTTAAGTCATTGACAGGATTTGGATTTCTTGATCGTTCACATACAGTATTAAGTTTTAGATTTTTCACCTAGTATTTGTATTCACAACTTATTATTTCACACATTATAGGAGGCAAGAAAGAGATAAAGGGAGAACCATGTCCCACATATATACACAATATTGAATTATATCCAGGCACAATTATGTTTATATTTTACATATGCAAAGATTTATATATAATCATGAAAAGTAATGTGATTATTTTTAAACTCTGACTATTCACTTTTTGTCTGCTCTGGAGTGTTTTTTTAGGGTTACTGGAACTAGATCTGGGCTATAAAAATCCAGATCACCAATAGACAACTGCAAAGAGATATGTAGGTTTGCTGCCACACTTTGGTAGCCTTTGTTTTCAGAAAGTGCACCAGTTGAAGGGGATTGCTACATTACTTTCTCATCATCATCATGATTTTTAGATTGTTTGAAGCTATTTATCTCTTTAGCTGGAAACAGTGCATATTTCACTTTTGTTATGATTATAATGGCTGGTTGGTTTTTACGTTTAAGAGTTTTTTTTCTTTGAAAGTTGTTCTTATAGATATGATCTAGATATTATTTCTTAAATGAATCAAAATCTGACTGCTAGAACTCTAAATAGTGAAATAAAGTAATTAACCCAGATCAATTGTTTCATGATGATTTAATGCAGGAGGCAGAAGTGATAAGAACAAGTTGAGAAGAAATTTTTGGATGGAATAATCATTTGAATCCCCAAAGCCTGTTTCAATTAAGGTTGAGAAGATATAAAAAAATACACATTTAAGGTTAGGATAATATTTAAAAGCTAATATGTCCAAGACATCATTTAAGTGCAACTCTTAGCTGCAAATATGTTTTACTGAACATAATGTCTCTTTCTATCAGGTAAACACTACTACCATTGGGCTGGATGGCTGAAATTTATACAAAATTCATACTTATGTGGAGAAAGTTCTATGAAAAGCACAGAAATTATGTGTTATTAATCATACATTCACTGTATGCATTTCATTGTACATGATAACATGAAGATCATGTGACCCAGAAGTAATTAATGTAATGGTAGGAAAATGTCTTAATGAAAACCTGAAATAAACAAGAATTTATTCACATTGTGAGAATAATAAAATATTAGAAAACATGACTTCAAGTAACATACAGGTACTCCTTGATTTACAACCATTAGTTTAATGACTGTCAAAGTTACAATGACACTGAAACAAGTGACTTACGACATTTATGACCATTGCAGCATCTCCACATTCACATGATCAAAATTTGGATGCTTGGCAACTGGCATGTATTTATTATGGCTGACATGATCACCTTTTGCAGCCTTCTGACAAGCAAAGTCAAAGAGAAAGCCAGATTCACTTCACAACCATGTTACTGATTTAACTACAGCAGTGATTCACTTAACAAATATGGCAAGAAAGGTTGTAAAATGGGGCAAAACTCACTTAACAACTGTCTTGCTAAGCAATGGAAATTTTGGGCTCAATTTTGATTGCAAGTCAAGGATTACCTGTATCTGAATACTCTGAATTTAATGTAAGTATCTATATTGTACTATGACTTTGGATATTGATAGTAATTTTTCTGATCTAATGTCTTAAGAGCAGTCACTAAAAATTATAACATGGGCTCCATGCAAATTAATATCTGGAGGTTAAAGATAATAAATTATAAAAAGAATTCATAATTAATAAAAAAATTCAGCATGCAATGAACACAGTATATGTACTTAAAAATTATAACGGGACATTTAATTATTCATTTAGAACATTTGTATGGCTACCTCCTCATTCTCAGTGACTCTGGGCAGCTTAAAAATAGAATCTTTCTCTACTAGTTTTCATTCAATCCTCACTGTGTTGATAAAAGTCCTTGCCTTGCAAAATTGGATTCTCTAGGTTGTAGCCTCTATCTTACATTTGTAGTATCTTCCTAAGCAAAGAGTTTATGCTCATTGGTTAAGTGCCATTTTTTTTTCATGACAGTGATAACTCCATGACCAAAATATATCTGTAGTCACAACCTCCTAAAAAGAAGTAATTAAACCTGAAAATAAAGCAATGATCAAGCAATACACAAGGTCTTTTCTCATTAATACTTTAATATACCAGCTACCCCTCATTATGGAAGATAAAAAGAACTGCCATCATAAATGAGGTTGTTTAGTCTTTGGCTGTGTTCATAGTACCATGCTAACCAAATGCATTGTTCTCATGGATTGTTTGGTCGGATCCAGAATGTTTGTTTATTTCTAATGTCCTAATATTCTGAACATCCCGCCTCAATTTTATGAATAACTCTCTCCCCAAATTTAAAATTTGTTTTTGATTAAACAAAACAAAACTGATTACTATATCTTACCTATTTTAACTTCTGATTTTTTATTGTATGTCTATACATGGTTGGGTCTAGTTCAGGGGTGGGTTCTAAATTTTTTTACTACCGGTTCTGTGGGCATAGTTTATTTTGTGGGTATGGCTTGATGGTCATGTGACAATTCTTTAAGATTTAGCAGAGGTACTGGTCTACCAGTCTTTTAACTGCTTGCAGAGCTGTCTACTCATTTGTTTTTGCAGGCACCGGTCTACTCATTTGTTTTTGGAGGCACTGATCTACCCATTTATTTTTGCAGGCACCGGTCTACTCATTTGTTTTTGGAGGCACTGGTCTACCCATTTATTTTTGCAGGCACCGGTCTACTCATTTGTTTTCTTTTAACACTGATCAGCTGTAGGGCGGCCCTTTGAAGCCCCGCGGCAAGAGTTTAAACAGTTTTTTCCCCTCTAGCCAATCAGCTGGGACTCAGGAGGCAGCAATAGATTGGGGATGGGGCCAAATAAAAGGTAAGAATAATGCAGGGGGGGCGGGGGGACAGAACCGGTTCGGTGATGTCATATTGTCACCGCTACCAGCTCAGTGGAACCGGGAGGAACCCACCACTGGTCTAGTTTGAATAAGAAGTATTTAAAAATACTAAAAGAGAAATATTTCAATAAATAACTTATTGTAAATGATCCATCAGAGAGAAATGTTGAAAAACTGATGGTATTATTCTTTGTGCCTGTCATTGTGTCATTTAAATGTCTGTCTTGAGAAGGAAATTCTTCTCAAGAAAATTCCTATCAGAAATCTGCAGTGTCTTTTTGTAGAAGACATTTGGGGAACAGTGGGCTGGCCTGGCCTTAGCTTTAGGTAAACTTTTTTTTTTAATGCTCAAATGACTTTCCACAAAATCCTGGTGGCAGTGGCAGAATCACCCCCTCTCCACATTTATATTCTTGATTGTCCAATAAATTTCTTTCATGCATGGAAACAGGACTACATTGTGACCTAAGCTAAACTTTGTAAATTACTTGTTACAGGTATAGCCGAAGATATTATCTCACTGCAATACTACAGTAAGATATAATTATCAATTCCTAAGTATGGAATGAATAGTATTGCTGCAGTCAGAAAAATCTATTTAAACAGCCCAGTGTGACTGCACAGCTTTTATTCTTGAAATAAAGATTCATATAGCACCTTATAAATGAAGACATTAATTGCTTTATACATTTTCATAGTGCAGAACTATTTAGTTTGTGAATTGGGTGTGTTTATTTACATGCAGTAATGCAGCAGCATTCAGTTGAGTAGTTGGTGGTTAGAATTTAAGCATGGGTGGTCTGGTTAGTAGTTAGCTAGGAACATGAGAGTTAAACAGGGTCAGGCTTGGTTAGTGTTGAATGGAAGACAACCAGGGAATTTTAGGGTTGTAAACTAAACTGACAACTCAAAAATGTGTCAGAAGAAAACAATTTTTATGTCAAAAATATTGCATGGCTATTTCTATATAATCACTTGGAATCCAACTTGATTCAATTTTACTCTGTTCAGCTTCCCATTTCAGAGACATCATGTGTAAAGTTACTATTATTATACAAGGTAACTCCATGGGCCTGACAAAGTAACATCTAGAAGATGAGTAATATGAGCTTATGTTGCAGGAAATGTGTTATTTCCAATTACATTTTTCGTTGCATCAGAATAATATTCTACTCTTAAATCCATTACACAGAAATATTCCTACTGAGTTCAGTGGAGCTCAGCATGCCTATGATCCTATACTACAAAGTAGTCTAACCCTCCTCTTCTTACAGCAAATGCATCATCTGCACAGATAATCTGGCATTTCAAACAACTTCATACTTAAACCCTGCCAGTTAGATCTTTCAGGGTTAATTGATTATTGTTACCACCATACTGTCTGAAAAGATCAGAGTGCTTACATATTCTCATTAATCCTTTGCTGCTTAGTGAGAAGATGTAAGGCTACATTACTTTGCATTTAACTGTTTCCAGGCCTAGTTTCCCCACCCCCTTGTTCTTATAATGATGAGGCTTTGCACTAATACCAAAAATGCTTATGATTAAAAAGACTAAACTGAAATAAAAGTGAACCCATAAAGATCATGAACAAGAACATGACAAAAAAAACAACCACCAACCCAAACCGAGTCTAAATTTGAAAAGGAAAACCCAGTAATGAATCAGAATTCCAGCTCTTTCTTAAAGCTGACATTTAGCATTTTTTTCACTAAAAGCCCGTCAGCATTCAACAATGCTGCTCAGGGGTGTTCTAGCAGAGATGAGCTTTATCAGCAATTGCATATTTGTTATTGACATCATTCTTTTCAGTGGCCTAGATGGCACAATAGGGGATTAACATGCATGCAAGGTAGGAAGACAACTCAGTTGAAAAACAGAACCTGGTCAAATGTCAGGGTTTGTTTTATTTGTATGTGTGTGTATTTGCTTGACAGCTGTTCTTACAGAGAAACGTATATGCTGTACTTGCTCAAAACCTATTTATTTATAAGTGATTGTCCATGGTGTTTTTTTCCCTTAGGTTCTGTAGCAACTGATTTTTTTTTTCATGAAATAAAATAAGTAACATGACTCTACTTTTTCTTCTCTTTTGATCTATTGGTTCTCATGTGGAAGTTTCTGTTATTTTTTTTTAATGTCAAACTTTTTTTTCCTCTTTTTTGTCTCTTACTGTTACAATTGTAACCTGCTTTTTCTCCAAAGCATAATGCTTTGAAGTAATTTAGGCCAAAAGGAATTTGTCCAAAAGTTACGCAGTAGTAGAATAATTATCAGGAACAGTGGATTGTTACTGGAATGGCAACACTGTTCAAGTTGCACATTTATTCTCCATGCTGTTCAGCATAACCATGCCTCGATGACTCTCTCCATGCTGTCAGCTCTGTAGTGATAGGCTTTTCCACTCATTCACCCAGAAAGCAACCACAAAGAGAAGAATAATTATGTCCCTCTCAGAGCTTCCTAGCAGAGCAACATGTTTTCACAGCATGCTAGTCACTATACCACACTGTCAGAATTGAAAAATGTGATTAAATATTGAATCTAAGACTGAGGACAAAGCTTGTAGTTTAGCTATTCTGTATGAAATGATGTAAAAACAAACAAGTTGGTGAACAGCATACTGGCTTGTATAGCTACTTATCCTGCTAATAGTAAATCTTGATTAAGATAACTTTGCTTAGACCAACCAGCTCCTCTAAAATAGCAGCGAATCCAAGCACATGACAGCATAGAATCCAGTGCTTACAGCAGATCATATTGCAGGTCTTTCCGAATAGCTACTCTGATAATCAGAGAAGTGGAAGACTTCTCTGAGATTTTCTAATCCAACCTTCTAACAATGTAAAAAATTCCCTGCTACAGCATCTCTTGCAGAGAGCCAGTTTAGTGTAATGGTTAAGGTATCATGCTAGAAACTGAGCGACTGTAGGTTCTACCTTAAGCACAAAGGGAACTGAGTGACCTTGGCCAGTCTCTCACTCAGTTTTAGGAAAACAGTGGAATCCTCTCTATGAGGGAGATGGACAGTTAAGAAGTTTGATATATAAAACAAACAACCAAATAACTACAACGATCTAACACAAATAGATTTCACAGAAGATAATGTTGAAAAGGCACTACGCAGACTAAAACCATCTCTATCTATCAGACCTGATGGACTATGTGCATACTTCTTAAAAAAGCTTTCCACTGCTATAGCAGAACCCCTAAGCATAATCTTTGAAAAATCCTTCAGAACCAGCTCCCTACCCAAACTGTGGTCACTAGCCATGGTCATCCCTATCTTCAAAAAGGGAGACCCCAGCCTAGTTGAAAATTACAGACCAATCTCTTTATGTTGTGTCACCTGCAAAGTCATGGAATCAATCATTTACTATTCCATTACCCTCCACCTAGAAACAAACAACCTATTCTCTAATAAACAATTTGGTTTCAGAAAAAAATTATCCTGTAATCTACAACTTCTACACTGCAAAAAATATGGACTACAAATCTCGATCAGGGCAAAGCAATACATGCAATTTACATAGACTTCTATAAAGCCTTTGATTCAGTGGTACATGACAAACTTACTTCTAAAACTAAAATCCTATGGCATCTCCGGACCCCTACATAATTGGATAGCTGCATTCCTATCAAACAGACAACAAGTGGTCAAAATAGGGGAGCACTCTATCAAATCCTGCATCTGTTAATAATGGTGTCCCCCAAGGCAGCATTCTAGGATCAACACTCTTCATACTATATATAAATGACCTTTGCGATCATATTATAAGTAACTGCGTTCTCTTCACTGATATAATGATGTATTTAACACCACTGACAATGCTGCTACCCTTCAAAAAGACATTGACTTTGTGTCAGAATGGTCAAACAATTGGCAACTCCAAATCTCAACCAACAAATGTCTTACAAATGACTGTCTTACACATCAGCAAAAAGAAGCAGAACACAAAATACAAGCTGAGTGGACACGTCCTTGTAGATGACCCTCACTCTGTCAAGGACCTTGAAGTACTCATATCTAATGATCTAAGTGCCAAAGCCCACTGTAACAACATCGCCAAAAAAGCATTAAGAGTTGTAAACCTAATCTTGTAGCTTCTTCTCCGGTAATATCACACTACTAACCAGAGTATACAAAACATTTGCTAGACCAATTCTCAAATACAGCTCATCTGCCTGGAACCCGCACTGCATATCGGACATTAATACAATTGAACGTATCCAGAAATATTTCACAAGAAGAGTCCTCCATTCTTCTGCTCGCAACGAAATACCTTATGCCACCAGACTTGAAATTCTGGGCTTAGAAAACTTAGAACTACGCCGCCTTTGGTATGACCTAAGCATAGCTCATAAAATTATCTGATACAATGTCCTACCTGTCAATGACTACTTCAGCTTCAACCACAACAATAGACAAGCACACAATAGATACAAACTTAAAGTGAACCACTCCAAACTCGATTGCAGAAAATATGACTTCAGCAACAGAGTGATCAATGCCTAGAATGCACTACCTGACTCTGTGGTCTCATCCCAAAACTCCCAAAATTTTAACCTAAGATTGTCTGCTGTTGACCTCACCCCATTCCTAAGAGATCTGTAAGGGATCTGCATAAGTGCACCAGTGTGCCTACCATCCCTGTCCTAATGTTTCTATTTTATGTATCCAATCCATGCTTATACTTATATATATATATATTACCTAATAACGTTCTTGACAAATAAAATTAAAAAAAAAAAAACTAACCAAGCAAGTCACTTCTGAACAATCTTGCCAAAAAAACTGCAGGGACTAGTCTAAGTAGTCACCAGGAGTCAACACTGATTCAAAGGTACATACAGAGAGCATGTCTTACAGAGGTTTCTATTTCAAAATCAGTAAGATCATAGGTTTTAAATATATGAGCAACAAAATTAAACATTTACTCCTTCACTGCTTATTTTTCAGGATCACAGATGCTAGGATTAGCCAGTAATGTACTTCTGCAACCAAATGCATAAATTTGATACCTAAAAAGGCAATTCATAAAGGTTTTAATTTCCCAGTTGCCTTTATTGCTTTCCTGAAAGTGGCCATTCTCAAACAATTACCATTAAAGTGCCAAATTATAATTTATCAAGCTATGTCATTTCTGGATTATATAAAAATAATGATGTTTAACTTCAAATAGATTTCTACTTATTTTAATGAAAGTGAGGTTATGTATATGTACATTCATTATTTACTAATGCGAAGTTAGAAAGATCCGTGGATTATCTAAATATGCCAACACTAAAATCAGCAAATTAATTTAACCACCATCATTGCAACTAATGATACTCAATATTTCCTACTGTCAACAGGTTCAGCTTGAATTGGTTCTTTCTGATGAATTTCAGACAAAATGGGTAGGGAGAGGAAAAGCAATATCATATAGAAAAATTGTGGAAATCAACATTTAAAGAGATGTAAATTAAAATACATGTGACATGCCCAATTAGTATAGAAATACTTGAGAAATATGTGCATCTTCAGGGTTTGCTTGCATCCATGTGGCAGGTATTATTGCCCTTTACACAATTATTTAAATCCTGAAGGAATTCTCAGTGTCAGGGTATGTCAATGTACTGTTATTAGACAAGTTTAATTAGGATCTACCCTGCTGCTCCTAACACGTATTTAATTAACTTCTAGGCAGGTTAATTAGCTTTTAGATTGGGGCTGATTTTCTGTCTCACCTTCTGTTGACACTTAGTCTCGAGACTGCTTTACTGACAATGTAATGGATAGTATCTTTGGAAACGTTGGTATCAAGCCTGATTAGTCTAATAATAATTTTAAAAAGATAAAAGACAAAATAATGACTGTCAGGTCGTGGTCCGAGTGTGCCAGGAAAGGCCATTGCTCATGCAAGTAGGCATAAGAGCTAGGAAGAAAGAGGGAGGAAAAGAACAATTTGACCTTATGTGTGTCAGGAAAACAAATAATTGGACAAGGTGTGTGTATATGTGTTGAGGAAGGGAGAAAGAAAGTGTTAGATATATTGTTCACCATTAAACTGAACTTAGCAAATTACTATAAGATTTTGTAGTTAGGACCATTTTGTAAATATCTTGCAATTAGTCTGCTTTTGTGCTATATTAGCCAAATGAAGGGTCCCCACCCCATAAATCTTAATTGTAAGAAACAATCTGTTTTTAATATCTCATCAGCAAATTAAAATTTTGGGATAAAAGAGAATACAGCATTAAAGAAGATGACAAAAAATACGAACTTGATCAAACTGGTTGCTATTTTAACCCTTTGAGGACCTCAGAAAGTGTAGTGGAATTCAAAGAGTGTATCTTTTGATCTGCTGTGTTCAGTTCTTTTAGCCATTCTTGACATATCATTAAAATTAATGGCATTGCATTCAGCGACACAGTTAGGCAAAAATTTGGGACTAGGAGGTGGGAGCACTGAGGAGCTTTTGCAAAACCTTTTCCCTGTCATTAGGATAAAAGGCTTGTAATTTTCTTTCATTTTAAAAGCATGATTTTTTCCCCAGTCTTAATTTTTGCAGAGAACTCCAGGTGTGTATGCCTCCTTTAGTTACAGCATTCAGCAATATTGGTCCAAAACATTAACAACCAACAAAGTATTGCTGCTTGGATCTAGCATATTATAGGAGAACAGCTGTCTTAGTCTACGACAGCAAAAAATCAGGAGGAGTCTGAGAGCAC
Source organism: Pituophis catenifer annectens (assembly GCF_029215685.1). NCBI lineage: Eukaryota > Metazoa > Chordata > Lepidosauria > Squamata > Colubridae > Pituophis > Pituophis catenifer. Next base: position 31,136,794 of record NW_027256884.1, on the reverse strand, counting down.
CTTTTCTGACTAACACATTTTATTAAAGGCATGAATTTTTGCCAGCTGCAGTTCCCCTCATCAGATGCAATGAATTTATGCCTTTTAATAAAATGTTAGTTTGAAAAGGTGCTACCAGACTTGTTTTAATTTTTGGATTTAGCATATTATAACTGTAAACAATGAAAGGAAGCTTTCCTTGCCTCCCTTTATTTAGGATAAGATTCATAGTAAAATTGCTATCCTGTCTCAAATACCACAGCAGCAATTTTTCTTGAAAGTACAACGGCTACTTAGTTTGCATATGCTGAATAAATATAGCTAGCCTATGATGTGCTTTCAAGAGTCAGCGCAAGGTATGTATACAGAGTCTTTGCTCATGAATGTTTCAGTCATTAGTAGTTGGGAACAAACAAACAAACGAGACCACCTTCTGCCTCCGATAACCTCCCACCGGCCAACACGCTCCCACAGAGAGGGTCTCCTCAGGGTGCCGTCTGTCAGGCAATGTCGGCTGGCGACCCCCCGGGGAAGAGCCTTCTCTGTGGGGGCACCCGCCCTCTGGAATGAGCTGCCCCCAGGGATACGACTAATCCCGGACCTCCGGACCTTCCGCCGGGCCCTGAAGACTTTTTTATTTCAGCAAGCCGGGCTGGGTTAAAAAAAAAAAAAAAAATTTAATTGGTGAATTTTATGGGTAACGGGGTTTTAAATTGGAGAAGCCTAAGATAATTTAATTTTGTTTTAATGTATTTTAATATTTGTATTGTGTGTTTTTAATTTTGGCTGTTCACCGCCCCGAGTCCTTCGGGAGAGGGGGCGGTATAAAAATTTAATAAATAAATAAATAAATAAACAAACAAATAAAATGTGACACAAATTCTTCACTTTGCTGAATAAAAAGAACCCCCATCATAAATAGTGTTTTTTAGACCATGATACTGCTAATCAAATATGTCATCTTAATAGGTTGTGTGCCAACATTTTCAGGCCAGAAATGGATAGTTGTCTAATCAATGATTTATATATATATGTGTGTGTGTGTGTGTGTGTGTGTGTGTTTCCTCTAGCCAGGTTTTCCCTACGTAACCAAGGTTTTTCTGCAGCCCCAGCTCAGTAGAATCACATCCACTCGATTCTGGGCTTTTTTCTTTTCTAGCAGCCAGCAAGCTCTTCCTGCTAGGTGGGAGACCTATATAGATCTATTTCCAGCTCGTTTGCTTTCATCAGTAGGTAAGAATATCTAAGAAAATAGATACTATACCTTTACAGGGAGGATACATAAGATGTGGGTGTGACCTATGAGATTTCACAGAACCAGGGCTGTAGAACAACTTAGTTTACGTAGGTAAAACCTGGCTAGAAAGAATATGCATATATATATATATGTGTGTGTTTGTGTGTGTGTGTGTGTCTTTGGTTATTCAGGTTTTCTCCCGCGTAAAATTGGAGGTGTCTTGGCAACGTTTCGACGAAGTCTCATTCGTCATCTTCAGGCTGGTGTTCTCGGCTTCGTGCTTCTAGGAGCAATGTGTGTGATCGCAGCTGATTCTTCCTTTTAACTGCCAGTGGGGGTGTGAACTGATTGGGTGGGAGCTTGGCTGTGTTCTGATTGGATGGAGGTGTGTTCTGATTGGTTGGGGGTTTGGCTGTGCTCTGATTGGCTGGGTGTGTGTTCTGTTTAGGTGGGGGTTTGGTTGTGCTCAGGTTAGTCTGAGTAGCAGGGGGATTTGAGCTGGTGAGCTGTGTTGCTGTTGTTTGGCTTCGTGTTCGTGGCCGTGCTATCTCTTCATGTTGGGTGTCAGTCTGCTTCATGTATGGATTGGAGGGGTTTAAAGTGGCTAATGATGCAGTTGTGGTCTGGCTTCTGGTCCGTGGTCGTGCCTGATCATGAGTGTGGGTTTGAGTCTGCTTTCTGCGTGGATGTGTGGTGGTTACATCCTGTGTGGCTCTCATGAGTGTGGGTCTGGTGTCATTCTTTGTGTTAGGGACTCGTTTGTCAATAAGGGCGGGTTTCCAAATGGCTGGCAGGCGGGAGGTATCATCTCATTTATTCATGCTGGGTGGACGTTTTTCTATCTCAATGGCTTCTCTGATTATTCTGTTGTTAAAGTGTTCAGTTTTGGTGATAGTTCTGGTCTTTTTAAAGTCAATATCATGTCCTGTGGCTTTGAGGTGTTGGACCAGGGAAGAAGTTGGTTCCTCTTTTCTAACTGAGTTCTTGTGTTCTTCAATGCGTGCACTTATTCTTCTGTTGGTTTGTCCGATGGGACAAACCGGACATCGGACAAACCGGACACCTAAACAGAACACACACTCATCCAATCAGAGCACAGCCAACCCCCCATCCAATCAGAGCACAACCAAACCCCCAACCAATCAGAACACACCTCCACCCAATCACAACACAGCCAAGCTCCCACCCAATCAGTTCACACCCCCACTGGCAGTTAAAAGGAAGAAACAGCTGCGATCACACACATTGCTCCTAGAAGCACAAAGCTGAAGACACCAGCCTGAAGATGACGAATGAGACTTTGTCAAAACGTTGCCAAGAAACCTCCAATTTTACGCGGGAGAAAACCCGAATAACCAAAGACATATATATATATATATATATATATATATATATATATATATATATATATATATATATATATGTATATGTTTCTCCCCCATCAAATCCTAGCTGCCTCCTACCTTCCATGATCTCCAAAGTTTCTTCCCCCACTGAGAGTGCCTCCTGCCTTCCTGCCTTCGGTGCCTCCTCCGATCTTTGCAGTTTCTCCCCCCATCGCATCCTAGCTTTCTCCTGCTTTCCTGCCATGGAGAGGCATCTGCAGAGGGTGGGAACTGCAGAGATCGGGGAAGGCCCTGCCTCCGTGCATGCGCGGCAGAGTCCTGAAGACCAGCTGCCGATGGGAGGTGCGTGCATGTGCAGTGGAGCTGGGCTGGGACGACGGCTGGTGTGCCCACAGAAAGGGGTCTGCATGCCACCTGTGGCAACACTTGCCATAGGTTCACCATCACAGCTCTATCCCTTTCTCACTTTATCGCTGTGGCAGAACTCTCTTTTCCAGGAAAAAAGAGATTGACATAATTAAGGTTGTCCACACTCTATTATCTCTTGTAATAACAAAAACAAATGAACCATTCTACCTGGCAAAGAAATCATTTTAATAGAATAATTGATATAAACATGTCCTATCATCATCATCATCATCATCATCATCATCATCTTGACCGTTTTTTGAGTTGTATATTGTACATCAACCAGTACTGCTTACCTTTTGACAAATCATTTTGTAATCTGTAATATTACTGAAAGCAAATCAAGAATTTTGTACTCTGATAACAAAAAGAAAATATCCTGAGCTGGACATATCTGTATCACAGTACAGTACTGTGGAATAAAATACAGTACTGTATTTTATTCCTGAGATGTCTGGGGGGAGAGGTGTGCATGCAGATATGAAGTAATACTATCACTCCCTCCCTGAATCCTGAATCTATCATATATGAATGGGTTAATGAATTACTCCCTTCTTTTCTCTCTTCTTTTTACTGGCTCCCAATAAAAACCTCTATCAAAGTTGCCTTACTGCAGCCAGGTTGTCACAGCCGAATCAACAGCTTAAAACCTGGAACTGAAATAAGGAGTCAAAGGTTCAAAGATCACACTAGAACATCTCAGAACCAGGAAGAATAGTGTATTGTTTAATGAAACTCCTTATCAATAAGTACAGAAAAAGACATGTGGCCGCTCCTTTTATTGCTACTGACTAGAGAGAAAGAGCACTCAGGACTCAGAAATTATTCCCTCGGCAATTTTGCCCTCTTAATTTCTGGCCTCACAATTAAAAGGAAAATCTAACAATATAGATAAGTAACAATGTGGTTCTCCTATACTGCAACCAGAATATGTTTGAGACTATTGCCTCACTCTACCTAATGGGAAATGAGCACGGCATAGGAAAGAAGAGATTGGTATTTACTATTTGGTTGCCTCTAATAAATGATTCTCTTTCCAAACTTAAGGATCAGGATTCAGTCCCATCTTCATAAACCTATTAAATGTCACATGTTGAGTGGTATCTCATTCCTGTTTTTCCCTTTCTCATTAAAAGCCCTGTTAAAAGCTAACCTAATTACTAATCCATTTGGGAATTCATATACTTACATGGCTTTGGAATATGGCTTTTCTTCATTTATAACAGGACCTTATGTTAGTAAACATACAGTACAAAGGGTATGACAGAAGAAGGCAGGGGCATGGCTATAAATGGCAATGATAGATTCACATTGTTGACTTAAGCAGAGATGAATAATAGTTAGCATGTAATTAATAATTAATTACTGACATGCAATAGAATTTAGTATTTAGCACACCAAAAAGAAACCCATGAAGAAGAGATGCCCATAACATGAAAACACCTAAATGTTACACATTTTAAACTGAAGCCATAGAGTGGATGAATTGGGATGAATCTGAAATATTTCCAAATATTTATTTCAGCTCTATCATCCATTCAATGGAATCTATGATTATACTTCTTTTCTTCCTGTAAAGTGGATTTTAACCACTCCCTGAAAGATGGTTGATTATATAGTAGAATATCGCATAGCCTGCTAAAGAAAATTTAGAGATTTATAAGCAGTTTTTAAAAGTATCATGTGAAAATATCCCATATGCATGCCCATTATTTTTAATCTTTTCAGGCCTGCCAATATTTAAATCTTCAAACACTTCTGGAACTATTCATGGAATTAAAGGGCTCTCCGCCAGTTTTGCAATTTTAGTTAGCAAAGCAAATACTCCTGCAAATGTGAGGGTCGGAGGCATTCTCCTATAGAGGTAGTCATCACCTTTTCTGACAAGGACTCTGATTGCCAATTGGCTCAGAGGTTTGGCAGATGGAATTGTCCTAACAAGTCACCTTGCTGAACTCCTCGCCATTTGTTCTGAATCTGGAATGCTGTTCTGCTACAAAATATTCTTCTTAATCCAGAAGAGGGAAAACTGGCAAGAAAATGGCTTCAGCTGCCAAAGTTTATGGGCATTAACAGCTAGCAGACAGCAGAAAGCTATTCTCAGAGGAATCGCTAACAATAAAAGAAAATTGGCTGTCTCTCTAGGCTTATCACAACACAAAATATTTTCAAACCTATATCAAAAATTTGATGCGGCACACAAAAGCTTAACTTGGGTGGGAGAAAGTTTGGCAGTTTGAGTTTAACTCTTAAGCACAACTCTAAACTAAAATAATGCATGCACAGAAAGCAAAGGATGTAGACTAACATGAAAAGTTCAAACACTCCTGATAAACATTCTGGTAACCAGCCATCTTAAAATCAATAATCTTTTTGATCTTAAACCATGCATTTTTTAGATATTTATCCCTATATTTATTTTACTTCCACATTTTTGTTCCATGCAAATGAATATTACCGGTATGTTTATATTAATATTCATTCTAAGTTACCTTGATTCTTAGGAGAGAAGGAAATCTGGATTTATTTGTTTAGCAGTACTCAGAAGACCCATTTGTATCACAAACTGTGTGGATATATTAAGTGAGGGGTTTTTTTTCAGATAAAATAAACTGCTGCAAATGAAAATGATGCTTAACTTTAAAACAGACACGTTTTCTACAGAAGAAATTCTGTAAGTTAACTTAAAAATGGAATATTGATTTTCAAATCAATATAGCAATAGCAATAGCACTTAGACTTATATACCGCTCCATAGTGATTTACAGAACTCTGTGAGTGGTTTACGGTGTCAGCACATTGCCCCAACAAATTGGGTTCTCATTTTACCAATCACAGAAGGGCAGAAGGCTGTTTCAACTTTGAGCTGGTCAGGATCGAACTCCTGCCTGTGGGCATAGTTACCTTACAATACTGCATTCTAATCGTTGTGCACCATGGCTCCTAGCAAAGCAAGATTTTAATTGTGATTTTGGGAAATCACTTTCTCAACTGTGGTTTGAGGAAACCTAAAGTTCTATAAGAGCTTGCTAGATTATGATGCGGGGGGGATCATTTTTTGAACTTTGCATGCTATGCACCGTGCAATGTTGTTAGTGGTGGGAATTCTTGGTACCACAACTGCTCTGCTCTTGTTGCAAATGTTGTAAAACATGGATTGTGTAGGTCAGAAGTCAATTATACTGTGAAGTGTTTATATGTTTTGGCAATATTTATATTGGTTTTTCCTGAAATCTAAAAACATTTCAAACCTTCCTCCAGGGCAAAAAAGTTGCTCCAACCAGACGTATCTGAGAAAGTGCCAGGTTTGCTTTCTTCTCTTATACAGAGATCTCTCATAGTGTTTCACCTTTATTAGGAAAGTGTTAAAAATATTCTGAATTTTATTATTAGAAAATCACTGCTTTGTTTTTTCCCTCAAAAAATAGTACCTTTGCAATTATAATACTGTATATAATAGAATCAAAGTCAGGGATCTATGTTTAACAAGCCTGCTTATCCCAATTACAAAAGATTATACAAAGTCAAGAGTAATAGTAATTATTTATTTATTTATTTATATTTATTTATGTAATTTATATGCCGCCCTTCTCCCGTAGGACTCAGGGCGGCTTACAAAAACAAAACAAAGAATTACATAAACAATTAAAATCAGTTTAAAATTATATTAAAATCAATTAAAAATATTAAAATTATTTGAAGTCACCCCTACGGATTCAGCCCATTTGGTGAAAAAGCCATGTCTTCAATTCGCGGCAGATTAGATTGTATACTTATGAATTGGACAAGTCTATAGAAGTCAATATTTAATATTATTATTTTCTCTTTTTATATTTTGCGTTTTTATATGTTTTTGCGTTTTATATGTTTTTATGATGGTAAGTCCCAAGAGTCCAGGCAATTTATGGCATTTCCCTCCCTTTCTTCCTTTTTTTTTTTCTCTCTCTCTCTCTCTCATACACACACACACACACACACACACACACACACACACACACACACACACATATATATATATATATATATATATATATATATATATATATATATGTCTTCTTAAGTTTTCACGGGTGTGTATATGCAAAAAATTAAAATCTCAGGTATTTTCCCGTGTCATGTTAAATAAGTTAGTTAAAATGTTTAAAATTCTGGTTAAAATCCTAGCTTAAAATCTTCCAAAAATCCTTACAGAGCACTCTGCAAGGTCCTTTAAAACCTTAGCTAAAATCCTACCAGTATCAGTAGCTAAGGTTTTAAAGGACCTTGCAGAGTGCTCTGTAAGGATTTTTGGAAGATTTTAAGATAGGATTTTAACCAGAATTTTAAACATTTTAATTAACTTATTTAACATGACGTGGGAAAACACCAGAAATTTTAATTTTTTGCATATATATATATATCCATCAATCTATTTTAAAAGATGTTGCTTTTTTTTTTAAAGAACTCTTCAGAGATTGGGAAGAAGTTTCTGGATGGCATGATAAGAACTAGTTATCAACTCTGCACAATCATTTTCTGTTAACAAATGTTATATAAATAACTAACTATTTTAGAGCCAGCATATTTACATGGATTGAATATAGTGTAATCTTTCTAAATAACCTTGTGCTCTGAAAAACTGATACAGTCTGTATCCAAAGTATATCAGATTATTTTCTGATTTTATATAAAATATACTTTATTTTCATTTTATTATAATGATGTATTCATTTGATTCTGTTTTATTACAGTTTCTATGTGCATTTGTGGACCATGACCTGAATAAATAATGAGGAAAGGATCAATGTACAGATATGGCATATTAATAAAAAGAATATATATTCTCAGCCAAAGTCCTAGTGCATACTTTCAATTTTCACACAAAAAATGTAATTGGAACTGGGTGGCTCCATATGCTTAACATGTATTTAGCACATCACAGAAATTCAGAGCATATCAAATTCATTCTGGTTGAAAGCTACCAGCATTGTTCCTAGTGTATGTGGCACTTCAGGTACCTTTCTATGGAGAGGGAGCAGAAGTACATCAGATGGTGAAAAGTATAGTTAATTTTACTTTAATTTGCTATTTGGTGATGACCTTGAACATATTAGAAAACTGTAAAGAAATGGTGTTCAGAATATTCTCTCTTGAACATCCTTGCAAAATATTTTGTTCAAGGATACTGCAATTCAATAGATACTGAGTTGGAGATAGCATTGTATGGCCGCATGATAAATTGTCCTTATATAATCTCTCTCTCTCTTTCTCTCTCTCTCTCTCCTTCTCCCCGCACGTGTGAAACTGCAGGTGTTCATTCCCAAAAGATGAAACCTGCAGATGATATGTACGGTTTCTCTGTGATGGATATTGCAGCCCATGGAAAATTAAACCACAATCAGATGGCTATATTTCTATAAGCAGGCATTTTAAATCTTGCATCACAAATTAATGTATTCTGAATCAATAAAAGAACCTGATTTTGTGCTTAGAAACTAGTCTTTTGCCTTCTGTTTGCTACACAATGCCATCTGACTCCTTTAAAAAAATTGCTACTCCTTCCCCCCCTCCCCTCAGCTGCACCTGCTCTGCTTCAGAAATATTACTGAGTCTAAATCTTGGACTTGTTCTATCTACTCTGATGTGAATGCTGCCTTTGGCTGACAAGAGCAAAGAAATATAGGGTAATATTAAATGAAAAGAAAAAAAAAGCTCATTTGAAAACTAGTTAAAATATATAATTTTACAGCAGGAGGAAATCTGAATAGAGGGACCCACTACCACAAATATTTAGGGAAGAAGCAAACATTTTGGGGCATGGAGGTGGGCAGAAACCACCTTTTACTCCCTCAAAGATTTCTTGTGAAGGGAATATGAAAGGAGAACAAACATACGAAATAAGGACTGGGCGTTGTTATTATTATCAACTATCTGCATTCACTCCCATTGACCTGGTCAATGGTAAACCACCTCTCATATCTCAGTTTCCAGTGATTACATGGACACATTGATATAGCTTTCTTTGGTAAGAATACCAAAGTTTGGAATTGGGCAGTGCCTAAATCAAATAAATTGTATTAATTGCTTTCTTCTAGAATACTGCTCCTTTGGTTGTGGATTTCTACTATCTCTTATCCTTGTAGGGTTGGCTCAAGGTAAAGACTGAATAGGCACTGGCCTAGAGCCACCAAATTTTAGGGGGCACCAAAATTGAAAAGACTTCTGAAAATTGCAAAAAGAAAGCAAAAAGGAATTAACAGTGCACTCTATGGCCCAGTGCACCCATTCAAGGGTTAAATATAAATTACACAGTGTAAGGTAAAAGGTAAGAAAACTTGAAAAAAATAAACAAGAGGATGCCTTTCTGAAATTCCTAATAAAATTGGAAGATAAACTATACCACTGAATATGACTTTGTCTAGAGTGTCAAAATATTTAGAGCAAGCCCTGTATCCTGGTCTGGTTTTTTTTTCAAGGCCAGATAAGTTTGCTAGATGCTACCAGCAACTGTGACTCTTGACTATAGAATATTATAACATTTTTGTATTGGCTAATGCAAACCCTAATTAGCTTAGAAGGTGACCGGACACAGTTGGAACAGTGACTATGAACATCTAGGAGGGCAATGAAAAATTATGGGAAAGTTTTTGGTACAGACATTCTATTTCTTTACATTTGTAGCTTTACAAATAAATCAGAGGGCATATACTGAATTGAAGACCATTTCAGGATATTTACCAATGATATTATAGTAAGTGAATGGCTAGGTAATAACATCTGGTCAGCTGGATATAACCTATGGCCCACAGAAAAGTATGGGTCATAGGTTATATGCCCATGTACATCATCTCTGTATGAAAAAGAAATTAATGTATTTTTCCAAATTTACTTACATAATCAGGTTTGTGGATTAGCATGTCCCTTATATTCTACATTGTTAAGAGCATTGTGGAACATGCATAGTTTAATGGAATTTCATATATTCCCCAGGGTACTTGAATATCATGCACAGAATATGCAGAATGAAGTTGAAACATTAAGATGACTTAGAAACTGCTGGAGTGCATGTTATGCTGTAACAGAAAATGTTTCTGAGAATGTTATTTATGACCTATAAGTAGTAATGGAGCTATGACTGAACAGAGAATAGTTAACCTAGAAAAGAATCAGAGCAGGTATGGGGCAATGCTACACTTCCTGCTTGGCTCATCACCAACCTGCACCACTCACCACCTCCTAAGTACAGAAACAGATGTTGTCTCAGCCATTGCAAATGTACTTTGTGCCTGTGTTTTTAAAGCTTTGATTTAAAAGTGCTGTTTTCTGATCTGAGCTATCTTAAGACCTTAAAAGTAGATGGACTCTAGTACTATGTTCTATTCTAATAACGGGCCCACCTCTGATCAGCTGCATTGCCCGATGTGCCTCTTCCCCTGTGGAGCAGGTTGCTACCCTGGACAGCCATTTTATACTGGGGTGCTATGGGACTGTGTGTTCTGCTGATTGGCCATTCTTGTTTGTTAATAACCTTCTAATTGAACTAATGATGGCCATTAAGTCCTCAACCCTTAGAAGTTCATGCTACTACATCCAATCATTACATCTCCCAGTGTGATCCTTTTAGCTTCTGCTCAGGTTAGGTGAAGCTTCCACACACCCTGTCCAGGGTAGTTCCCTTCCCTTTCCCTCCCTTCTCTTCTCCTCCCCTCCCTTTCCTTCTACCCTTCAATGTCTTCCTTGCTACTGAGCTTCCATGGTCCTACATGCAGGAAGTAGGAATGAAAGAAGAAAGTTTTGTTTACTATAGCATCAGACCTACAATAGTACCATAATGGGGGTGGTTGGATGAAAAAGGGGTTGCATTTGTGGAAGCAGCATCTGAAAGTGTCCATGTGTATAACTATCTGGGAATAGTTATATTCCCAGATAGATAGAAGAGAGCTGGCGGCAGACTCAGATGATGAGGAGGTTGGGGAGGAACTTGGCCAGTCCTGGAGTCTGGGGAAGGCTCTGATGGATGCTCTGCGTTGGAAGCAGAGAAAGAGCCAGGGCCATCCGACATTTCCCAGCTGCCTTCGGAATAGGAGATAAGTGGGGAAGAAGAACAGGTGGGGCCTGTTACAGATGCGCATATGCACAGAGCTGTCAGGAGAGGAGAACAATTGAGTACTCAGCTGAACTTTCTTTCTGAGCTGACTCAGAAAGAAAGACACACGTGGACCCTGAATGGCCCCTCCCTAGCTGGGGAATAAATAGAAGCTAAAGGGGAATGGCTTCGTGGGAAACAACCGTTAGGATTTATTCATCGTGATTTGTGTCTCGAGCCTGCTTGAGAGAGTTTGATTTACAGCTTTGTGGCTGGAAGTTCCCGGCCTGGCAATTATCCAAGGACTGATAAGGTCTGTACTTCCAAGTTAACCCTTGGAAGGATTATTGCCTGGACTTTATGGGAATGCCATGAATGCCCAATAGCTAAATAAAGAGGGTTTTTTTGGGGGGACAAGGGGTTTTATTTCTTGGTTCTGCTAAGGCTGGGTCAGAACAGGGAAAGCAAAGGCAAGGCATAAAGACTAATGAGGAGGGAACAATCCCTAAAAGAAAAGGCAGGCACTGATACATTGGACTGGCCTACACATAGCCAGCCAGTGAGGCTTCCCCCCCCCCCTGCAGAGATGAGAAGTGAAAGAAGCAGGGAAATGACCAATCAGGCCATGCGGTGGCCATAGCCTGGGCTGAGCACTAGCCTGGCTCATTGCCAACTCACTACAATCCAGACTAGAATTTCTTGAGTTGGCTTTATAAACAGCGGAGAGCAGCACAGGAGACCAGCAATTTAGGCTGTAGTGTGGAATTGCCCATTAAAGTTCATATCTTTAATGTTGCCAGTCCTCACTCCAGCAGGCAGGCTTTGCACGGAAGCTCTTTGTTATACAGTAGTGGCACTTCTTTGAAGCACAACTGCTGCAGGATAAGATTTGCTGCATTTAAAACATGAGCATTGGAGAAGTAGGAGAACTCATTTTTTACAAGCTGTATAGCACTTTATCTGCAGGCTCAAATTGCTGGTTGCTTTGTTTTTGAAAAAAGCATATAAGTATTTTGAATAAGTATATCTGTACAAAAAAAAAAATCCCATGTGCATAACTGCATTCATTTTTAAAAAAATATTACTCATTTCCTGTCCATCAGTTGCTTGACTCAGGACAGTCCCAAGCAAAACACTTGGTTTCTTCTTGTAAAAGTTCAGTTTTATATTACTCTAATTACATAGAAAGAATCATAGAGAGATAGTTACAGAAATTGCTACTCCATGAACATTTTCTCCAACATTAATGGTGACATAAATGCTCTCGGACACTCCCCACATTTATTCTCCTTTGTATTCCTGATTGTACTGAATGTTGTTTGTGGTCTGGAAACAAACATACAGGATAGTAGGAATTACTGGTACTTTTGAAGGGCATTCTGTGCATTTCATTCATTCATTCACTCTTTCGTTTAAATTAAATTAAATGTAGACATTAGAGGCAAAGTGTGCTCCCCCCTCCCATCCAAAATCAAGAATGAAAAGTCCCCAGGCACCCAGGTTTGTTAGGATTAAGTTTCAGTCTGTTTCTTCCCTATTCATAATTTCTTAAGATATGAATGAGAGGGATAAAACACTTAAACAAATTAATGTCTGGTCGTCTCATTCATCATTTGCAATGGGATCTCTTTAATATTTCCTTCTTCCAGTTAAAACGCTAATTTTTTCCCCACAGGTTTTGCTTTCACTTTAGCTCTTGAGAAGAACCGAGGACAAAATTTGAAATGAAACATGAGCAAAGGTTTACAAGAGAGAGACCCATATCTTTGGAGAGTAGCAGATATTCCAAAATTTAAACTCTATGGGAGTTTTCTATGAAATCCATACTTTAGAGAAAATCTGCCTAAGTTCTGGAGCAGAAGATACTCTGACAAATAAACAGATCTATTTGCATATAATCATATGATCTATTCAGGACTATCTATTGACTGGGACACAACAATGTAAGAATATAGCAATTATAGAAAGAAAATGAATTTTAACCACGCTGTATGCCTCTGACAGAGGTATTCATCTGCTTTTCATGAGATTTGCCAGGCTTTATTGGTGATCAACATAGATAAATATTGGAGGAGGGAATAATCAGTTGTAACAGACTCTGTCCTTAAAGTATGTACTCAATTCATGTGGTTCGAAAGGGAACTGTCAGTTTATTCCTTTCCCATCTTAGTAAAGCCTAATTCTTTTCTACATGTGCATTTATATAATGAACTACTATTTCTGGTATTTATTGTTTAGACATCGTAGGCCTTGTCTTCATTGATGGAGCTGCATGGCTCAAACCAAACTCTATGCATCTTTGTGCATATTTTATATTATATTTATAGTGATACACACAGAGAACTGAGCAAAATGTTGTAGCCCAAGTTCTGTATCCTTCTTGTGCTACAACAGCTTTTCTCATGATTGCAGTTCAAAAAGTAGAAGTCTTTTCAATTCTTAAATTTATTTTACTCAAGAATAACAGATGAAGTGAAGCAAAGGTGGGTGTCACCTCGCACAGGCCTATTCATCACACTTGATAAAACGGGAAATGCTCAGTGAGCAATTATTTTGGCTCTTCCTGGCATACAACAGCCCATAGTTCACATCTGAACTCATCAGAGCATTACCACAATTACATTTAACCACCACTATCACAACAACAACTTGGAAGTATGAAATTACATCTAATTACAGACTTAGTGCAAATGAAAATAATCAGATAAATAAAATGAGTAATGACTTATTTACAACTTGAAATGATGTTGTCATATTTTCTTATCAAAATTCCGAGCAAGGCTTTTATTTTCCTTGCTCTAGTACCATATCTGAGGTATATGTTTGTTATTTCAGGACATTCAGTCTTGAAATCATAGCCTGCCTTGACACATAGCTCTCAAAGCACAGTTGAAACTCTTTTCCAACCCTCCCAAACATACACAGTGACTGGACCAAAGATGGGTTTCAGCAGGTTCTGACCAGTTCTGGAGAACTGGTAGCGGAAATTTTGAGTAGTTCGGAGTACCGGTAGTAAAAATTCTGACTGGCCCCGCCCCCATCTATTCTCTGCCTCCCGAGTCCCAGCTGATCGGGAGGAAATGGGGATTTTGCAGGAACCTTCCCTTGGATTGGGGAAAGAATGGAGATTTTACAGTATCCTTTCCCTGCCACGCCCACCAAGCCACGCCCACCAAGCCATGCCAAGCCCACCAAGCCTCACCCACAGAACCAGTAGTAAAAAAATTTGAAACCCACCACTCGACTAGACCTTTCTACTCAGTTATTACATTTCCTTTTATTTTGCTTCTTGAGTACCTCAGCTAGCTCATGTATAGGAAAACAAATACTGGAAGTTCTGGAATTGGTTGCAATGAGTTTATTGAAGATTAAAGAGTGGTGTACACCAATTTTTACCCACACTCCACACTGATTTATGTTCCTTCTCTCAGAAGCTATATTTAGTTATGACTGTAGCAGCCACAAACTGAAACTAGAAATTAGGTTTCTCCAGGTTTGGTTCCAAGATTAAATCTGGGAGTTTTTAAAACCCATTTCAAAAGAGAAGTGGCTCCAATAAACTCACCACTTTCTTCTGACATGGGTAAAATTTGAGTTGAAAGAGAAATTAATTACTTGGTTATCCTGTGCCTTTTCCTGGCATTTTGCAGTAACCTTTTCTGGAAGCAACTTTTCAAAACATACTTATCACTTCCAAAAGGACTGAAGAATTTAAAGATCCTTGGTCTATTTTTACTCCACCACTATCCTAATATAGACATGGAGAAAAGGACATATTTCAACTGTAAATAAGTGTAAGCTAGATGTTGCTCCAATTGCTATGTTTAGAAAGTCACCATGGCAAGATAAGGTAAGGGTAACAAGTTTGTTTTTATTATTTTTGAGTAGTGGAGCAAAGATAGGTTAATAATGGATGTGAAGAATAAGAACAGATCTATTGATAGAGGTTGTTTCAATTTTGTTGAAAATCTAGTGGAAATAAGATTCTGTTTTTAAGAGTGGAAATTTCCTATTCAAACGTAGATACTATGTGTCTAAAACTATATTTTTATGAGCTCAAGCACTTTGTTAAGTCAATAAGATAGGTCTGGCAAGAATGACTTGTATTTTAGGAATTTTTTTCTTGAGCATATCTAAACTTTTTTCAAAGACATTGCAAAACATTTCTTTTCTTCTTTTCTATTCACATTTTGCAACCATTTACTTTCAAAGCAGTCAAAATTTATAAAAGAAAGAAAATTCTGTCTTTTGGTGGAAATGCCTAGGCTGCAATTTTATGCATGGATAAAGTTACAGGATTAAGTTACATTGAGCAGAGAGTCCAGTTTGAGGTCAAATGAGCAGAAGATGGATTTCTTTCCAATCTAAATCAGTGTGACTTCTTAAATGCTTTAAGCTGCATTGCACTTCAGCCTATGATTTTATTATCTTAACTGTGGGCAACATATTATTTCCCATTTCTTTTGCCTCCTTTCTAGTCATCATCTATGAATCCCTTGTGAACAACCCTATTTATTTTATTCCTTTGTGAAATGTCTGGTATATTTTAGGTGATATCACTATAGTAATATTGAACAACCTCATTACAGACCCAGGATCTGGTAATGCTAGACAAATGGAAATGATTGCTCTGGGGTGAAACCTGGAAGTTTTGCTCTTTCACCCAGGAGAAAATTGCTTATCAGTTTACTGCTTTACTCACAAAATGCACGGGGAGGACAGAGGCAGTCTTCTGTTGATTCGTTCCTCTCACAGCTGTACATTTTGATTCTTGCAGCAAGATTTTTCTCTCTTCACAGCCTCAGTTTCAACAGGTTCCAGTATCTAAACTAGTCAAAATACAAAGATGCATTCATTCATTCACTCACCCATTTACCACTATCATAGCCATAACTATCAAACTGTTGCAAAGCCACTTTCCTAGGTCAATTTGTGGCATAAATACCCTATCAGGGGCACAATGATTTATTCATGCTTCACAAAAATGAGTATCATGTGGTAGAGATTATAGTATGATTGATTTCACCTTATTTGAATGATTGGGTTGCTGATGATGGATGCAAAAAGAGGCCTCTGTGCTCTAGAAAATACACATAACACCACTGGTGTTTTTTATCCACATAAAATGTATAGTATCTGCATATTTATAGGTTTGTGTATGCGTGTATATTAACAGGAGTTAGCAATGATATAATTCAAGGTTGTGATCATAAACACAGTAAGTTGCAAATCCACAAAATGACATAATTGAGTATCGGCTTCCCCCACAACTTAATTTTTCTTCCTGCTGAATAGATCCCAGTTCTTAATGAAGTGATTCTAGCCCATATATGAATTCCTTCTTTTGTTCATGATATAGTGTAATAAAAACGTATTTGAGTTGAGCTCCACTGCTAATGATTACATGGGTGCTACGTATTAATATCACATCTCTTCTACAAGAAAATAACTCCCTTTTTGCAATTTGAAGAGATTGCAGAATCTCAGATAGCATGAATGTTGCCAGTGCTAGACTGCTGTTTTGAATTTAATTATTTGGACATGAAACTTGCTGATCTTAATAGAACTTAATGATAACTTTTAGTTGAACTTCATTCCTGGTGGCTTCACTGATACAACTATGTAATTATGTAACCGCCCTGAGTCTTCGGAGAGGGGCGGCATATAAATTTAATTAATTTAATTAATTAATTAAATTAAATTCTTGGGAACAATATGAAAGTGGTTTGCATTGGCTTGTTCCAATGATGATTTTTAAATTTTCCAATCTATATTATATCCCTGATATTCATGGGTACTCTCCTTTCCAAATACTAAGTAGACCAAGCTCTGTTCAGAATTCATGAACAGACAAGATAAGGCAGGTGCTGCCACCTGCTGAGGCAGCAGGTATAACAATTTATCAAGTTTTCAGTCGAATATGCATTGGGCTGTCATCAAAATATTAATAAGGCCCATGATTTGCTTATTCAAAGTCAGCCACGGTTGCCTGGAGTGTTTCTACATTTGGTAATAGTAAATGCAATAGTTAGCTCGTTGTGTAGCAACCATGTACCAAGTTCAACACTCGAAATATCCACCCATTCAGATATTTAGCCTGAACAAGCCATATGTCCAACATCCCTATGTACATTGTTCCCAATTTTGTCTCATTTAGGGACATATTTGAGTATGTTTTTGTTTCAATTGCTTGCGAACCAGGTAGAAATCTTTATGAAATATCCATTACAGGTTAGCATTGGCACTCCCACTGCATTTTTAGCCTTCACATAAGTCACACGCCTGCATAGTATGATATAAACATCTGCATCTGCATACAGCAAACAATAGTATAATCATGCTCACAAGTACAATTTGTTTCTTTAGTGTTTTAGTAAATACAAGTATGGCGACCTTCTGTTTTTTCAGGCACCACTTTAGTGCCTGAAAACTGAAAGTGCATTTGTCACTATTTGGAGTGATACTTCTTTCTAGAGATGACATCTAACATTATATAGCACTATTATGGAACATATATTCTCAGGCAACTTGATAACCTTCAGATATGTTAGACTGCAATTTCCCAGAATTTTAGATTCCATATTTTGGAGATATAATTTAACAAAATAATGACATCTTTAGCTCTTAGCAACCTTTGAAACATCTGGTTCACCATAGCTGTAACAACAAATAATACAGAATTACAAATGGGGGCATATTTCTAATTAATGATCATTTGGGGTATCCCTTGATGCAGTTTGCATTACCTATATGGCTATACTTGTAAATAAAAGCAATGCTGAATATGTTACTTTGTTTTGCAGCACACTAGATTCCCATTCATTCTTTTGTTCTAAAGTCAACTGGTCTTTAAAAGGCAAGTCAGTTAGGGCAGGGAGATTAACAGGTATTTAGAGCTACAAGTAGTTCTTGATTTATAACCATTTGTTTAGTGACTGAAATTACAACAGCACTGAAAAAAGTGACTTACGACTAGTCATCACACGACCATCGCAGCATCTCCACAGTTAAATGATCAAAATTCAGTTCTTGGAAACTGGCACAAATTTATGATAGATACAGCATCCCAAGATCATGTGATCGCCATTTCGGTTCGATTCCCAGCCAGCTTCTAACAAGCAAAGTCAATGGGGGGGACCTAGATTTGCTGAGACCGCATGATTCACTTAATGACTTCAGGGATTAGCCTAAAATGGCAAAAAAGGTTGTGAAATTGCCTGTGACTCTTTTAACAACTACCTTGCTTAGCAATGGAAATGCTGGTCATAATTGTGATTGTTAGTTGAGGACTACCTGTATGTCCATGGCACAGTAGTAGTATGATATCTCAGGTTGCTATTGCTGCCTTAATAAAGATGAGGCTACACCTACTCATAAGTAGAAAATGTCTCTATTTATCCAAAGCATAACCAAGATACGTGTTTAATTCCCACTGTCACAACTATTCCATAAGCAATTATATACTTGGAGTACTGTGACCTCAAATACTAAGAATTTATTGTAACACATGGACTAGAGCTCATTCTTTAGCCAGTACTCAAAAGATTTTTTCCTTACTTGGTATGTACACCCACATCCACACACACAGAAAAAACAGTGGCAAAGGATAATAAAGTACAAAATGCAGTTATGCCAATTCTGTGAAGAGCATGAGATAAGCAATATGATCATTTACAACAGCAGTCATCACTGATAATACAATCATCCCAATTTTGCTGTGTTAATTAACAATTCTAATATAATAGGAAATGACTGTCTTTATATTCAAGCCTAAATGGATAGAATCAAACTTTCTCATTATTTCTAGTATATTAGATTCATGCTGAAATCTTCTAAAATTTCACTGCTGAAGAATAGAATTATTCAGGTCAACGGTTAAGTGTCCTTGGAGACTTAAATGCTCTGTATTTTAACAAAATGCTACTGAAAACCATAGTTATGATTTTAAAATAAAAAACAGAAAACAAATAACAATAAAGTATCAAAAATATTTAGAGCATTCTTGATTTGTACCTAAAACTCATTGTCGGCTTCTGGTTCCAGCACGGTCCAAATACAGCTCCATCTATTTCATAGTAGGAATACCAGGTAGGAATACTCTAAACCATAAATAATATGTTCCAAATACCCTCGTCTCTTATAATTCCAAACACTTTAAGACTATTTGCATTGTCATCCCTTTAATCTACTGCTCATGCTTTAGTGAGAGGTTGCAGGATCTGGGGACCACAAAATTAGCACCTAAAAATGCTTTTAGAAAATGATTCTTTCAGCTAGAATCTGAATATCCTGAAATATTGATATTGGACAAACTAAGAACTGAATCATTAGTGCAAAAGTTAAATCCCCAGGAAGTTTTACCCTTCAGCAAAACTGAAGCCAGACTGAATTAAAGATTAAGACTGTTAGAAATAAAAGAAGGGAGTATAAAGTAGGTCTAGTTGACCATGGTTAAAATAAGACTTTCTTGGCAACATTCTGCAACTCTTTATGGACTTTTTACTGACACCAAGAAGGAAGAATTGTATGAATTTGCTTATATATATGAGGTGGGATATGGGATGAAATGATATCTGTTTAACATTTCAGGGAATAAAGAGTTATTAAATTTGTTTATACCTATTGTGATGAAAGTTAAAAGTCTTTGTTTCTTTTTTTTTCTTATTATATTCTTTGTTTTCTTTTTATTTCTTTTTTCTCTTTTCCTTTATTTTCTATTTTTCTCTCTATTCTATGTTCTTTCACTAAGTTTAGTTTGTATCAGTCTTTACTACTGTAATTAGTAATACAATTAGTAGTAATTCTTAATACAATTCTATTAAACAAAATTAAAAGGAAGATATGGCCAGATCTAGAATCTGAAAGCATTCTTCCACATGCTGAGCACCCCTTTTGCAGAATGAGGCATGCTTTTACATCCACTGCTGCTGTCTTGCAGTAAATTCAGATCCATTTTAGCTCTGTGACTAACTCTAAACTGGTTAACATAATACCTAGAAGAATGATAACACGGTAAACTCTCAAGCCTCAAGATGTCAAATACGCAGCAGCCATTTGTTATCATTTCCCCTCAAATGAAGATAATTGCTTAGGTATAACAGGAAAATGGTTTCTTGCTTGAGGTACTAATTGCCATCTCTGGATCAATCTTAATGTGAGAATGATCTTAATTCCATTTTTCACCCCTGATGCAGCCACCATTGTTTTACAAAGTGCAGAAAAAATAGAAAATCTGAAGATAGTGTATTAAGAGTATATTAAGTATTATTAAAAGAATTTTATCACAGATTTTTCTTTTACAACTAAATATGGTGAACTTATCAACATTCTCATATTTTTCCCACAAAAACCACTCTGTGAGGTGAGTTGAGCTGAGAGAGAGTGATTGGCCCAAAATCATCCAGAAGGTTTTTCATGTGTAAGTCAGGACTAGAACACAGTCTCTTGTTTTCTTGGCCAACATATTAACCACTACACCATTTTCTTTCAAACAACATTTTATATGTACAAAGGAAAACTGGAGTCAAGTTGATTTTTGAGGTAGCAATTCCAAGATTAATACTGTACCTACTTTCACTGGGAAAGAAAAAGCCCTACATCAGTGATAGCTAACCTTTTTTGCCATCACATGCCAGGAGTGGGGGCGGGGCAGAGGGGATGTCGTGCGCGCATGTGCCCACACCCATAATTCTATGCATCCCGCCCCCGCGCATGCGCGCATGATGCCCCCACTCCCCCCGCTCCTGGCACGTAATGGCCCGGTAGGCCTGTTTTTCTCTCTCACCTGGTTCCAGAGCCTCTCTAGAGTCTGGGGAGTGTGAAAATGGCCTTCCCCACCCCCCTCCCGGAAGCCCTCCAGAGGCCAGAAACGGCCCTACATGCTTTTGAGCAGCAAATAGTAAAATTTCCCCAAAAGCAGAAATAATATTAAAAAATACACCACTTTTTTGACTGGACAGAAAAAGGTCTATTTTTAATTTTATAAACATCAATTGATGATTAAAATTGCAATCCACTTTGAAAACTTATTTTTTATTATGGGTCACAAATCCAGACTGCATTAAAGAAAACGCAGTATACAATACAAAATAAAATATGTGATAAAAAGGCTTGTAATTGTGCTTAGCCTATTTTGTTGTCAATTTTGCATATTTTACAGGCTACATATACACACTTTGTGACAGCAAGCATTACCTTGGAATTTTTCTGTTAAAAGAAGCTGTACATAAAATTATTCTGGACATGGAGTAGGAAAAGGTCATTTTGTTGTAAGTCATTACAACACAATGTTAGTAGGTCATTGTGTTGTAAGTCATTACAAATGTCTAGAGAAAAGTCACAATAAAACAGATCATGATCTCCTGATTCAGTTTTCTACTCTTTCCAAGGGCAAAGCCTTTCAGCACAGGGAATTGTGCGGTTTACTCCTTTACCACTGCTAATAGTCCTACATAATTTCATTTATTAGGCAGATTAAAATAGAGTAAATAAATCTTGAAGTTTAGTTTAGAAGAATCTATATACTACTAAACTCTAAGTGTTTGTTTTAATCTTCAATGAGCCAAAACAGTGCATCATAGCGCAACAATTTTTGAGTCAAGATACTTTGATACCACCAATATAATAAAATGGAATGTGCAGATGACTTTAAGGAATGAGAACAAAAGATGCTGCCTAGGAAACAATCAGATAAGAGAGGCAGGAGCCTTAGTGGTCTGACACAGGGGTTCTCACCTCCCAGCCGTAGTATTGGACTGTGACCCATTCGGAATTCGGCTGTGGAAGCAGCGTGCAAGTGTGCGCGCACAGGTCCACTTTTGTGAGCGCAGGCATGCAGCTCCATTTGTGTGAGTGGTAGATGCGGGTGCCCCCCACTCCACAAATGGAGCTGTGCACATGCTTACCTGCCATTCGTGTGGAACCATCCCCTCTCCCTCCTCATCAGTCTGCAAAGCTGGAAAGGTTGGGGACCACTGGTCTAATAGATTAAAAAACTTAGGAAGGCTCCACCCTAACGGATCAAATAGTTAAAAGTGGTATTGGGAAGTTTATACCTTCAGACTTGCAAGATTTTATTAATGTAGTCTTACAGTAAAGTAAAATTAATTTATCTTAGCATGTTTCCTGTCTGATTTACCTGAGAGGACTGGCACTTAAAACTGCATACAAAGCCCAGGACCCACTACACCCCTGGAACTGAAATGTCAAGGATTTTGGTTGTTGCAGCACTTCCACGGTCCGCTATGGTAAAATGATGGTGATTTTTTTTTTTAACCATCCTTGCCAACTTCCCACAAGCAAAGTCAATGGCGAAGCTGGTAAGAAGTTGGAAATTGCTCCTGCTCCCCCTACTTTTTAGCCCACCCATGGTCATTCTGTTTATCTCTTTGGTAAATAAATTTTGATTTATTATTGAAGTTCATTTGCCACTACAATTTTTCATCTATCACACCGCACGACTTTTCTCTCAAAGGATGACCCAACGGATCATCTATTGTCTAGTCTTATTTAATATTAGGAGGTAGCTATGTATAATAAGCTGGCTGGTAGTTGTTCCACATCTGTTTCCAGTTGGTCAATGCTACACATTTCCATGGGCCTTTTCTATATAAACCTTTGCTTGGTAAACAGAAGTCCTTTTTCACTCAAATGTATATGTATGCCCTATTGATGTGTTTTGCCTCATAGGCCACCCAGTCATATTGCTATGGCATTATCTCTTCGATCTTGAACCATTTATTACAGCTCCAAAGAACCCTGATATTAAACTGCTCTTTGAGTCTTATCCAGGCATAATGTACTGTTCTGCTGAAAGGCTGGCACTGTGAAGAAGATGCAGAGGGTGTAATCACAGCCATTACAGAGAGCCATCAGTGTAGCCAAACCTACATTTTCCACAGTCAGCAGCAGGCAGCTCGATGAAAAGGAACTATTAGAAACCAAACCTTGCACTCAATGTGTAATAAACAGCAAAGAGAAAATCTATTAAAGAGCAGTTCCCGCTAAAGAAGTAATACCCCCCCCCCCCAAAAAAAAGCTTCAGTGTTAGTTTAAAAGGTCAACTTTCTCAGGATAAACTCTCAGTGCCTGAATTGGAAAGTTGTCATTCTGTATGGCTTCATCTCTTTTGGGCAACCCCATCATAACAAGGGGTAGTGCATTCTCTTTTTTCTTTCTCTCCTTTTCTTTCTTCCTACTGCATAATCTCCAGACCCTGTGTAATTAATCATGGAACTAAAATCTTAAATGCCTCAGGGCATGTCGGTGCTTATCCTGTTTCATATAACATCCAACATACTTACTGTTGCAAAGTCTTATAAAAATGCTTAGGCACAATTATTTCCTAACAGATTCTAAAGTTCATTTAAGTGCCAAAAGCATGAAAAGGGGAGAAAGGCATTGTCAGATGTAAATGCCTTATTCTCTAATGTGTAAATAGTATATGAATGGGGTATCAGGGGTTAACTTATTCTTCACTTCTTAATGTATTCATAATTCACCACTCCCACTTATAGCTCCACCCATTGTATATATAAGGAGCCACCTACACCCTTTTCCTCGCTTCTATCTGTGAATATTCAGTGAATATAGAATGCCTATTGTAAATAAAAGGAAGTATATTTAAACCTTTAACTCTCACTAATTTTATTGAGTCTGATCCTGAAAATATTGCAACAAGCTGGTAGCAGAGGATGGTTAATTGACTCAATAAAAAACTTAAAAAATGTCTAAGAAAGATAGGCCCAACACCAGGGCCTACAGCAAAGAAATGGAAACAGAACAAGAAATAATCAACGAATACACAAACGCAATTTCGAGAGAATCCGAAGAATACACCACTGAAGACGAAGAAATAATAGACGAAAATGATGACCAGGAGGAAATCGAAATAGAGAATAACGAACTCAGGTCAGAGATATTAAAACTATTAAAAAGCCAGAAGAATGATGAAAGCCTCATCGCGAACCTCCAAGAAATGCTGAAGAACAGCGGAGCAGCGAGAGAGAAAAACATCACTAATGAGAAGTCTAAAGACCCAAAAATAGTGAGTGATATGACTGCAGAGAAAGTCATTACGAAGAAGAAAAACAGTGATCCCGCGCGAAATTTTGAATGGCAGCCATCTTGGTTTCAACAGGCCTCCAAGGTGAGCGAAGCAGAGCCAATCAAAATGCTCAATTCAAAATTTCTGGCGCGAAAAACGTTATCAGACAACGAAAATGAAAAAGAAGATTCGAACTCCTCAGAAGAATCAGAATCAGAAAGTGAAGATGACTCAACAAAATCCCAAATAAAATCAGCAATGAAAACACTTTTTGCTGCATTTGGGCCAAAACTAAAAATTACCAAAGAGCCACCGAAGAAGCGAGCGAGCAAGCCGATACCTCAAGACCTGCCCGCTCCCATCCTGACTTCGAAAGCGACGACGCCCGAACCCAGAGAGCCTTGTCGATTCCGCCCTACACCACAGACCGAAGCAAGTGCCAACGCCCCCAAAAGAAAAAGAAGAGCAGCCGCCGTCATCAGAACTCCCAAGGTCGAACCAGAGACCGACTCGTCTGAAGCAGAGCAGAGCGAGCGAGCCGCAATGGAGAGAACCTTCCACGACGACTCCAAAGAAGAAATGGACAACGCGCATGCGCGAAACTACGCAGACGGTCCGGGAAGACATGAACTGGCGAGAGAACCACGCAGACTCGTTGCGAGCATCCCCATGCCGTTTTGCAATTTTCTACACTTGCGAGACCACGGACTACCTCAGGTCGTAAGTAATGGACAAAATAATGTCGGAAATTTACCCAGTGACTTCCCAAAACTAAGGGTTGATGGCATTAATTTGCAAGAATGGTATCAACAGCTCCAGGTTGTCTTTATGAAGGAAAATTTACTATTTTTTATCACTAGTCCCCCAAAAAGACCTTGGACTTTAAAAATAGATTGTTTACACCATAGAGCATTTTTCTTAATAATATCTAGTGTGTCTCCTGCAATGTATCATAGCATCAAACCTAATCTGACTGTTTCAGAAATTATTCAATGCATGTTTAATTTGTTTCACAGCGATAGTGTGGCTACCACCACAAGAATGTCTAAGGATTTCTTTTCATCTAGAGTGAAACCAGGGGTTTCCATAAGTGAGCATTTAATATCTTTAAACAAAATAAGAGCTGAGCTGCATTTGAGGGGGGAGGTGATTTCAGACCAAACAATGAAAAGTGTTATTATCAACTCACTTGATTCATCATGGGACAGTTTTATGTCACATTTAGACTCTATCAATCTAGGATATTTATCCATAGAAAGTCTATCCAATAAATTGATAGCAGAAGACAATTCAAGAAGAAATCGTTCTAGCAATCACACAGAACACAAACCTTATAGGAAAGTAGCTTTCCAAGAAAAATATAATGAAACATTCAAATGTCACAATTGTGGATCCAGGGAACACAATAGAAGAGATTGTCCCAAAATTTCAAAGGAAAGACATAGGTCAGAATATAGGAACAAATACAATTATAGACAGTCTTCCATAGATAGACATAGATATAGAAGCCCACCAAATTACAAAGAGAATAGAGGGGGCAGAGATAATTCAAAGGATAGAAAATCTGGTTCACTGAATGGATTAAATAAACAAGATAACACTAAAATACAGCAAAATGAGAACAATAATTGGCTTATTGATTCTGGAGCAACTAATCACACCACTAATAACAAAAATATATTGTCTTCATTTACAGAAGATAAATTTGTAATAAAGGTAGCTAACCAAGAAAAGGTTCAAGTATTAGGCAGAGGAAATGTAACCTTGCCTGGTCTAGGAAAAATAGAGGGGGTATTGTTAATACCTGAAATACCTCATAACATACTAAGTGCCATAAAACTAAGTAGAGATTCTGACATTAATATAGTTTTCTCAAAGGGAAAAGCGACTTTGGAGAAGAATAAAATAAATATAGGCACTGTGATGATTAAAGGAGGCCTACCTTATCTGATAACAAAGGAAAAATGGTTGCATAACATTGATTCAAATATGGAAGATTGTATTGAAGCAGATGATGAAAATATTAGTAACAGTGACAATGATGAATGTAAAATATCTCATGATCACGCAGATGCACACAATGAAAAAAAACCAAAAATAGGTAAACCAATTCATGATGAGTGTGCTCACATCTTACATAGGAAGTTAGGACATGCCAGTTTTCCTGTAGTACAAAAAATGACTGAACACGCAGAAGGTGTCAAAATAAAAAATTGTGAAAACTATTTGGAATGCTCAGTATGTAAATCTACAAAACTAAAAACTAGTCCCAGGCCAAGAAAATCTACTAGATCAACTAACAAAATTTTTGACTTAGTACACATGGACTTAGTTGGCCCATTAACTCCATCAATCACCTATAGAAAACGTTACTTCCTGACAATAGTAGACGATTATAGCCGTTATGGGTTTGTTTATACATTAAAACACAAAGATGAAACCTTTCAAAAATTTAAGGAATTTTACAAACGCATAGAAACACAACACAATATCAGAATAAAACAAATTATGACAGATAGGGGATGTGAATTCATGTCTAAAGAATTCTCCCAATGGTTAAAGGATAGAGGAATGCTACATTACACGTCTAGTCCATTTTCTGCGTTTCAGAACGGGATTGTAGAGAGAAAGAATTCCACATTACAAACCATGATTAGATGCACATTGGAGGATGCTGGCTTAAGCAAACAATTTTGGTCAGAAGCCTTACATTATTCAAATTACACACAAAATAGAACCTGGTCCAGTATTGTAAATAAGACACCATATGAAGTAATGTATAATAGGAAACCAAAATTAGCACACATGCACATATTTGGAGTCACTGCAGACGTACACATACCTAAACAGTTGAGAAGAAAGGGAGAAAACGTATCCAGAAGACTCAGATTTATGGGATATGAAACTGGCACCAAAGGGTACAGATTCATTGATAATAATAACAAATTTAGAGTTTCCAGAACAGCTGAGTTCCATGAACAGGCCAACTGGTCTAAATTACATCTTAATGAAATATTTCCAAATAAATGTAAAGATACAAAATCTCATGAGAAAGGGACCATAGAAAAACAGGATATCAACAAATATAAAAGCAAAACCAAAACTTGGACAAATAGCCAACACAAAATAAAGACAGACACACTAACAAAAAAAGAAGCAAGATATTTGCATGATAACAATAGCAAACCTGAAAGAGTCATTAGAAACAACAGAAATCAAATGCCAAATAAATACAGAGATTACATAATGCATATGGATGGTGAGCCAATAACACCTAATACTTATGAGGAAGTGTTAAAACTCCCTCGTGAAGAAAAAGAAAAATGGGAATTAGCTATGAAAAAAGAGATGGAAAGTTTACAAGGATTAAATGTATTTACACCTGCAATTGCACCTAAAGATAAAACAATTATTGGTACCAGGTGGATATATAAAATTAAGAACTTAGAAGGAGGCAATACTCTATATAAAGCTAGATTAGTTGCACAAGGTTATGCACAGAAATATCCGGAGGACTATACTGACACGTATTCCCCCACTGTAAGAACAGAGAGTGTCAAAACAGCTCTAGTGGTAGCATCAGCACTCAATCTTGATGTATTTCAATATGACATACAGACTGCGTATCTACACGCAAAACTAGATAAAGAAATATACGTAAGAGCACCTCACAGTCAATACACCAACAAAAATGAAATTTGGCTGTTGAACAAGAGTTTATACGGATTAAAACAATCTGGTAAAAGATGGTATGATTGTCTAGTAAAAGTACTTAAGACCATGGATTTCAACGCTACCACTGCTGATAACTGTTTCTTTGTCAAAAAGGGTGATGATCACATTGAATTTGTGTTGATTTATGTAGATGACATTTTATATATAGGAAAACACAAAGAGAGAAGAGAAACTTTTGTAAATAAGTTAAATGAACATTTCTCGTTGAAATCTCTAGGTAAAGTGAACAAATATCTTGGTGTTCAAATTAATAAGACTAGAAGGGGATTCAAACTTACTCAGAGAGATAAGATTATAGAACTTTTAAATAAATGCAATTTAAACAATGCCAAACCCTGTGATACTCCTATGCAAACTGATTTTCTTAGAAATACTGATGAATCTTCCCCTGAATTCAAGGATAACACGTTTTATAGATCAATCATAGGTTCACTTCTTTATATATCTAATTGGACTAGACCAGATATCGCCTTACCCCTCAATTTATTATCCCGACACGTCAGCAAACCAACAATGTATCACTGGGAAGCTGTTAAAAGAATTTTAAGATATCTGAAAAGTACACTAGATTTTTGCTTAGTATTAGAACCTAGTGATAATAAAGAACCAAAGCTTGCATGTTATGCAGATGCGGACTGGGCTGGAGACACATCATGCAGAAAAAGTACATCTGGTTATATTTTTCTCTTAAATGACTGTCCAGTTTACTGGTATACTGGTAAACAAGAACTAGTAGCCACTTCAACGACAGAAGCGGAATATGTTTGTTTATCCAAAGCTGCAAATAACCTTGTATGGTTTAATGATTTAATTTCAGATGTTTGGAAAAAACCTGCTTTGCCTTTTGTTATGCATGAAGACAATAAAGCAGCCATTGAAATATCTAGATCTGATGCCATTGGACAAAGGTCCAGGCATATAGATATAAAATTTAAACATGTGAGGCAATTATCTCAGGATGGATTTATTAAAGCAGTGCATTGTGATACTTCAGAACAATTAGCTGACATATTGACAAAGCCTTTACCTTCTAAGCAACACAAATATTTAACATCTAAATTGTATGTCTTGTATTGTCCTGAATCTGAATGTAATTGGTGTTGTATAACGAATCGGCATTTAGAGGGGGATTTGTCAGATGTAAATGCCTTATTCTCTAATGTGTAAATAGTATATGAATGGGGTATCAGGGGTTAACTTATTCTTCACTTCTTAATGTATTCAAAATTCACCACTCCCACTTATAGCTCCACCCATTGTATATATAAGGAGCCACCTACACCCTTTTCCTCGCTTCTATCTGTGAATATTCAGTGAATATAGAATGCCTATTGTAAATAAAAGGAAGTATATTTAAACCTTTAACTCTCACTAATTTTATTGAGTCTGATCCTGAAAATATTGCAACAGGCATTTTCATCCTTCTCATCTATTTGTTCATCCATCCGTCCATCGATCCATCGATCCATCGATCCATCCATTTAATAAGCCAATATATAAGAACCCCAAAGAGAAACAATTTATTTTATTTATTTTATAAAATTTGCTAAGTCAAGCACCCTTATTCAAATTTTAGAAACAGATTAATGATATTTGAACATATACTCGACAACCCAATAATAAAGCAACCCAAGCAATAAAGTCATCCAGGTTTTGGGGTTCTATAATCTCTCAGGACTTGAAATGGACACCTAATATTAGAACTATCATTAAAGAGGCACAACAAAGAATGTTCTTTCTGCGTCAACTCAGGAAGTTCAAACTGCCCCAGGAGCTGTTGATACAGTTCTACAGAGGAATTACTGAGTCTGTCATTTGTATTTCTATAATTCTCTGGTTTGGTACAGCAACCAAACAGGACAGATACAGACTCCAATGGATAGTTAGGACTGTAGAAAGAACAACTGAAACCAGCCTATCTTCCATAGTAGACCTGTATAATACGCAGATCAGAAGGATGGCTGAGAAAATATCTACCAACCCCTCACATCCTGGACATAAACTGTTTCAACTCCTCCCCTCAGGACACCACTTTAGGGCACTACATCAGGGGTGAAATGCTACTGGTTTGTACCGGATTGGGTGAACCAATAGTAATAAAAGTTACCGGTTCGGGTGAACCGGTAGTAAAAAAATATTACCGGTTCGTCTGAACCGGTATTTCCGACAATCAGTTGTGCCGTGCGATTTATATTCGCTAGAAAGCAGGAATTCCTGCTTCCCCCCCCCTCGCTGTTCTACTTACCTTCTTAAGCCTCCTTTTTCTGTGCAAAGCACGTGTTTGGTGCACACTGGGCATGTGTGCCCTTGGAGTGTGCATTTGGTGTACAGTGTGCATGCGCACATGCAGCGTGCGTTTGGCATGCATCATGCATGCGCGGTCAGCGGACTGGTGGCAAACCGCAGAAGATACATAGTCACACTAAAATTCTTTATAGAAAGTCAAGGCCATGGGGCCCTGCAGCTGTGTGGAGAAAAATGAGAGGTATCGTCTGTTCTGGACAGTGCAACATTCTGACATATGCATTTATGAAAGTATCAAAACTCACATATAGTGCTAAACTGCTGGGCTGGAAGATCTTTCTGCAATTGAATTCCTTGGTTTCAATCTATAGAGGAGTATTTGCTTTTACTAATTAGGGTTGATTTATATAGTGACTGCAAAGTGAATAGAGAGCGCTGAGATGCAATACAGAAATATTTCTGTCTGGAACTCAAAACTAATCTGGCCTCATTAAGTCTGATAGTCTCTATGTGATGGTTCATTATCCACTGAAAATGTTTGAATTTGGTATTTGATCTGTGCCACCCAAGCTCTTGAACTCCTTTCAGCATGCGATGGTAGATAGAGTAGTTCAACATTACGAGGCGGAACAGATTGGAAGGATCAGTCATTCCCAAATGGAGATGATAAACAACCTTTCACAACAATTATCTAGTTAAAACACCATTAACAATTAATGACATACATCACCAAACTTATTGAACCCATTAAAGACTAATTTACTGGCTATAAAAATATGGCATTAAGAATTTATGGATCATTAGTTTTTATTCCAGAATGAAATATAGCTGACTGAAACTCACAGAAACTGCTGAAAACAATCATTCATTAAAAAAACCCATTAAATATCAATGCTAGAAGTAAAAGAAATGGGAGCATGTTTGTAAATGTTTGCACACAAAATGCAAACGTTGTATGCTATTGAATGGCTGAAGATTGCTTTTTCAGACAAGATTGAAATCTACAATTAAATAATTGAAACAATGTTAATGTACAATTAAAAAAAACCTTCTTTCTAATGGAAAATTGACTGATCAAAATTCTGATCATGGTCTATTAATCACAGCTAGTTATTTTGAAACACTGTTAAGGAAATTAGAACAATGTAAAAGTTAGTTAATGAATTTCTTTATGCATTTTTGATAAGTTCATGTTGAGCAGTGTTTCCAGTCTTATACATTAATTTTAAGATTCTGCCCCAAATTTAACTATTTGATTAAATTTAAAACTACATTTATATCATTATAACACAGTATAATTGATCCAAAGTAAGAATCTAAGCAGATTCAGGTGTAGTATGGTTAGTGATTATTAGTGAAATCCAAGACTCTATTCCATTAGATTGGAAACTTGACAAAACTCCCTGGGAGAAAGGGGTGGCAAGCTCCTCTCATATGATTGCCAAGAAAATTATGTAACCAGTCCCTTTCGTGTGTTTCAAATACATACAATTACACAGAAGACTGAAACCTAATATGGCAGTTTTTATACCTTGAGCCTAAATGTTTGCCGAAAACATTCTTACAATAAGGTGTGCTATTAAAATTATACCATTATCATGGCATTTTTTCCAGTTTCCATCTGACAATATGCTCCAATTTTAATCATTTGTTTATCTAGACAAAAATATATGGGTCCATCTGTTACTACAAAGTTCCAATTTTTTTCACAAAATTAAATTATTTCTTCTTTTTCACATACCTTTTTGGTGACTTTTTGAGTCTTAAGATTGATGACTTTAATGAATATACTTTGTGAAATCTTTAAACTTTCACCTTTGATCTTTAAGAAAATCATTTGGGGCCTCCACATAATTTCCTCTTGCCAACACTCATTCTCATCTAGATCTTAACCCAAAGGTGCCATTTTGAAAAATGAATTTTCTTATTTTTCATGGTCATATTTTGTACCCACAAGATTGTGGGTTGTCAACATAAAGCCCATGGGTGACATGTGATTCTCAGTAAAATGTCATTATTGAGCCTTTCTAAAAATGCTCTTTTTCACACAATCAATTCGATCCTTCCTTCTCTTGATAGCTCATTAAATAAGAAGGAAGAAGGATGGGAGAAGGTGAAGAGAACCTTTGAGATAATATGCAAGGAATGGCCCTCAAAAGAATTTTTTTTTCAATAGTCACTAGTATTCAAGTGTATCTACTGATATTCAAGTTTCTGCTAAAACATTTTTCCTCTTGCCTTCCAGTGAAAACTATGAAAAATACAGATAAAATTTATCTTTAACATAAGACTTGGAGGCCAAAAAGAATGAGCAAGGCAGAGAGAAAGGTATGAAGCCAAGCTATTATACCAAATGGTCTTTGTCTGAAAGCAAGCGATGGTTAATCCAGCTGCTTTAGCAGCTCACTATCTTGTCAGCAATATTTTCAAAGCTACTGTAGGTTCATCATTTTCTGAATCTTGTCTATCACTCACAAGAGGCACCATTTTCCTGTTTCATGACAGAGAAAATATAATCTGATTAAATCCATAGAAAGGGTGAGTGACTACAATGTTCATTTTTAAGAAACAGATTGATTCCCAAGACATCTGCTGCAGATGACATCAGTGAAAAAGACTACAGGTAGATCTCGACTTACAACAGTTCATTTAGTGTTCAAAGTTACAACGGCACTGAAAAATGTGACTTTTGACCATTTTTCACAGTTATGACCTTTGCAGCATCTCCATGTTCATGTGATCAAAATTGAGATGCTTGGCAACTGGTTCATATTTATGACCGTTGCTGTATCCCAAGATCATGTGATCACCTTTTGCGACCTTCTGACAAGCAAAGTCAATGGGGAAGCCAGATTCACTTAACAACTGGATTGCTGGCTTAATAACTGCAGCGATTCACTTAATGGCTGTGGCAAGAAAGGTCATAAAATAGGGCAAAACTCACTTAACAAATGTCTCACTTAACATTAGAAATTTTGGGTTCAATTGTGTTCATATGTTGAGGACTACCTGTATTCTGTGTCTCTCCCACACAAACATTTATTTTTACATTTAGACACCATTCATGTACATGTCTCCATTGCTAATAAAATGTGCAAGAAATTGATCAAGGGAGGCCATTATCTCCAAAGCGAGATCACTCATTGTTCCATGTCGCCCAAAGATATGAGGCTTCAGGAGGTGAAATATCTGAGCATCTTCCAGCCGGGCATCATAAATATCCATAATTAACTTGAAGATGGCCTAAATAGCACTGCCCTCGCAAGGTTCTAGACAGATGCTGCATTTGAACTCCCAAAGGACCACTTCCACATTGCGTCTAAAGCATTTCATAATATTCCTTATGCATTTATGTCACATGTGAATTGTAGCGAAATCCCAATTCTATCTAACCAACTGTTTTATGAAATGCAGTAAATAAATAAACTCAATTGTCTGTGCAGCACTGCTGGCTTCCACCCAAGAAGGCAGAAAGTTGGATGTCTGCCATAATCCAATGATATACAAGCTTAGAACTTTGAGAAGAAAAGAATCATTTTCTAATATGACATGTATTTGAATATAAGTAGCTCTGGTTGGTAGTTGGGCTGTTGGTCTTTCTTTCTTTTACTTTCTTTTATTAGATTTATATACCGCCCTACTCCCGAAGGACTCAGGGCGGTGAACAGGCACAAAATAAAATACATAAATACAAAAGTTAAAAGATATAATTAGGTCTGAGCTCCAAGCTTGGTAATCTGGTTGCAAATATTTCATCACCATTCGAGGAGATATCGTCGGTGCACTTTGAATTGATTCAAATCATAGCACACTGACGATGTCTCCCTGAATGGTGATGAAATGTTTGCAACCAAATTGCCAAGCTCGGAGCTCAGACCAACAGGCCAATTTTCTAATATTGTAAGATGGCAATTGAAAACATAGTCATAGGCTTGGCATAGGTTGAGACTAGGAATCCAATAAACAAACTATAAATCTAGGGCAAAACAAGATACACAGTGAGACAGAATCCAGAATTCTAAGCATGGCATTGCAAGTAAATATTACAAAGCTGAGGCTTGAAAAACTGTTTTCACGTCTGTTCCTAGAGAGTGAGGCCAATAAATCAGCCATGTTGATTTTCCATCTAGTACACAGTGCATCAGTTTACTCCTTAGCATTGATTCTTGTTTCTTGGTAAATCTCTCAGATTTATGGAGTTCTGTTCTCTGTTTTTGAGTCTTTATTCATGCTTTGGTTTTGAACTGGGTGGCTGAGAGAGTTCAGTGGGTTTAGGTAGGATGTCCTGGGAGCACTTTGAAACTGCCTCAGCCAGTGGAGTAATTGGCTCTATCACTTCTGCAAATACCCATTGTAAGGCTATTGTCTCTAGATGTCCCTCACTTTACTTCCAGATCATTAGATGACATGTCCAGCCAACCAGTGGTGGATTTCTACTGGTTCGCCCCAGTTCGGGCAAACCAGTCGTGGCGGCAGCAGGAGGCTTCGCCCACCTGCCCAGACGTCATCATGGATGCTTTATGCATGCACAGAAGTGCCACGTGCGAGTGAAACAAGTATGCACGCTCCCAGTTCCAAACTGGTAGTGAAGGTAAATGGAACCCACTACTGCAGTCAACCAATTGGTGGGTATTAAAATTTTCTTAATTCTGTACCAATTAAGTCACTGACCAAATAGTACTTATTGTTAATATTACTTGAAAGAATGGAGATGGAAGAAAGTTTTGCTGATTAATATGTTAAAGTATATTAATCTTAAATAAAAAGAAAGATTTGGGGGGGAATAAAAAAATGAGGCCAAGAAAGAAGGAAAGAAGAGTGGAGAAAGGCAGGGGAAAAAGATGATAAAACAGTTGTAAAAGAGAATGCAATTTATAAACTTTTCCTACAACAAAGACGATATAAGAAGAAAAAAATCTAAATAAGAGACAGAATGAAAGAAATGTAAGAATACAGGAAAACAATAAAAAATATGAGGAAAAATAAGTCTTCCTTCTTCAGCAGGAACCAAAATATGAAATATTTTCTTTCAATTTGCACATGAATGATTATCTTAAGAGCTACATGGCTTTAAGGACAGATACTGAAAAAACTCAGATTCAAATCACAAGTTTAATGTGGTAGGGGGAAACTGGGGACATTAATCAATTAATTCATTCTGATTGCCATTTCATAATTTCATGATTTCAAAACAAAGTTAACTAGAAACATCTTGAGGTGTTGAAGATTCAATATTTCTGGTTGTTTTGAATCTCTTTCTACACTGTAGAAGTCTCCTGGTGTAATTTGAGAAAAGCATGATGAGATATTTCTTTTAATAAACCTATTTGATTACTTGACTGGTTCAAGATTTCTTTAAAATTTAATTCCTTGTAGTGAAATATAAAAAGCCTCACAATGAATGGCCAAGATTTGTCAACTGTATGAAAATAAAATGCTGGAATGCAAATTATTCTCACAACATGTAGAGAGGATAATCCTCATGCAAAACCAATCTTTTCTGAATTACAGATTATATGAAGTGAATAGCTGGCCCTTCTCAGCTTCTTCCTAAATTCCAACCATACTCTAATTATAAGTGACATTTTGGGGATACTATTTTGTCCTGAACTATTTATTATTTATTTATTTATTTATTGGTTCGATTTATATGCCGCCCTTCTCCAGAGACTCAGGGCGGCTTACAATGCGTTAAGCAATAGCCTTCATACTTTTGTATATACCTGCTTAGTAGGGCTTTTGGCCCCCCCTAAGCGGTGTTCTTTTTTATACCAAGTCAGTTTATTGCCCCCACAATCCGGGTCCTCATTTTACCTACCTTGGAAGGATGGAAGGCTGAGTCAACCTTGAGCCTGTTGAGATTTGAACTCGCAGTAATTGCAGGCAGCTGGCAGCTAAGTGCTACTTAACAGCACTTTTGTCCACTGTACCACCAAGGTACTAAGTCCAGTAGATCAATTATACATAGTGTTTTTAATTTTGGCTGTTCACCGCCCCGAGTCCTTCGGGAGAGGGGGCGGTATAAAAATTTAATAAATAAATAAATAAATAAATAAAATAGGTTTACTGACTTTCAACTATGATATTCCATTTTCATCTGCATCCAATCTGTTACTGATAATTTAACAGTATGTTCAATAGCATTTATCAATCAATCATATTGTATATTCCAGACTTTCAGCAATGCCATATCCTCTTTCTTCTAGAAAAAAATAGCCATCACATCCTTATTTTTTTTTTTTTTAATTTGATTTATATGCCGCCCTTCTCCGGAGACTCAGGGTGGCTTACAATGCGCTAAGCAATAGCCTTCATCCTTTTGTATATTTATACAAAGTGAGCTTATTGCCCCCACAACTGGGTCCTCAATTTACCTACCTTAGAAAGGATGGAAGGCTGAGTCAACCTTGAGCCTGGCGAGATTCGAACCTGCAGTAATTGCAAGCAGCTGGTCTTAATAACAGGGTGCTTTAGACCACTGTACTACCAAGGCTCTTGGTTCTTAGTTGCTCTTATTAGTTGCTAAAATTGTTATGTTACTGGAGAAAGATAACTGCAGGACTTTCTTGTACATCATTCAAACAAACAGCACATAAGTCCTGCCCCATACCAATATTTGTTTCCAAAAATAACAATTGACAAGAAGCAATGGATGGAAATTAATCAAGAAGAGAACCAACCTAGAACTAAGGAGAAATTTCCTGACAGTTAGAACAATTAATCATGGAATGACTTGCCTCCAGAAGTTGTGGGTGCTCCAACGCTGGAGGTTTTTAAGAAGAGATTGGATTGAGATTTAAATTGAAAGAGTAGGATGGAAAAATGATATAAAACAGATAATTATATTACAGTTAAAATGTGTGGGATGGATACCAACTAGATAAGAGTTTGAGACTCGGTGGAAATACATTGGAAATTAATTAGAAGGGCTGGAAATCAGCTAAACAAATAGCAGGAGTACTGGAGGGAATTATGCTGGACACCAGCCAAACAATGGAGGGAGATTAGAGGAGACTATGCTGGAAATCAGCCAAACAATGGAGGGAGTTAAGGAGGAGACTATGCTGGAAATCAGCCCACAAAATGCTGGAAACAGCCAAACAAATAGGAGGAGAGTTGGACGAGATTGAGGAACTATTCTGAAATTAACTAAATAGTTGGTGTTTTGGAGGGGATCAAGCTGAGAATTAATCAAATAGAATAAGTTGGAAGATAGTTAAATATTAGAGGGAGATATAATGGAAAATGTATTAGAAATTGGAGTAAATAAAATATGTCTTTGTGAGAAATCTGTGTAATATGTAAACTGGGAGAAAAAAAACTAAGGTAAACTGATTTGAGGATAAGGGTCAAAGGATTAAAATTAGACAAAATGTTGTTTTATAAAATATAATAAAAATGGAGTGGTATTTAATTGAAATTAAGAATAAATGGTGATAAAATTGTAAGGTAAACACTTAACAAGAGGTTAGAATATTGTAAAAATTATTTTGATATGACTTGTATAAGATATAAGGTAAAGAAGAATAAATATATGTTTAGAATTGTTATGCAGATGTAAAAATGAGTGAAAGTGAATTTGAAATTAATTTTGGATAGATATAATGGATTTATATAGATGAAAATGTTAAATTTGAGTTAAAATTGGTTTTTTTTAAAGTTTTGAATTTCTTTTTTATCTTCTTTTCTTCTCTTTTTTATTTACTTATAAAAGATGTAATGGAAATTGTGAATTGAGCTTGTGAAAGGAATGTAAGCGTGGTAACCATCTATGACCGGATCGAGATTTTTGCTCTTGAAAGTTATGTTTTATGTTTAAATTTGGAAAAAATAAATAAAAAATATTTACAAAAAAAAAGAAGAAGAAGAAGAAGAGATTGGACAACCATTTGTCTGAAATGCTATAGTGTTTCCTGACTGAGTAGGGGGTTGGACTAGAAGATCTTCAAGGTCCCTTTCAACTCTGTTATTGTTATTAAATAGTTATGAATATGAAAATATTGTAGGAATCTGGAAAAGATTGAGATACATCTGTCTACAGGGTCATCTGGATCATCAGTATTAGAAATCCAGTCTATGAGCTGGCCAGAATGATTCAAAAATAATTTCTGATATTAAAAAACATTATTAAAAATATTCGGAGTGATTATGTGCTTTGTGAGATTTGGCACATTGCCATTTTTAGGTCTGTACTTCTTGCCAATTTCCCCAGAAACACAAACCGTTAATAGTTTAAAAGCATGAGATTCCTTTACTTCTTTTGATGTCAGGAGTTCTATTAATTTCACAGGTCTGTGATTCATTGTTTATGACGGAGATACAGTTAACTGGATACATAACAATAAAAAAATCACTTAATCAGTCCTTAGGAGTGTATTCCAGCTGTTTTCAATAGAAGTAGGATCATGCCTTTTTATCTAATATTTGAAAAATGCTACCCTTACACACTCAGTATTTTAATCACAGCATTTTATGCTTTTTGAAGCCACAGATGATAGTCTTGGAGCAGATATATTTTCTGAAGACTTACAGATTAATCACTTTTATGACCTTTTAGCTAGATATATAATTATCATCTTGACATCACTCCAGGAAATCCCTGTTTGGTAAGAGACAACAGCAAGACAACTCCTATAGAACAGCTTCTGAATTCGTTTCAAACATTACTTGGTTCTGTTTGATTTCTAAGGCAGGACACCATTTCCTCACTTTTGATCACTACTATATAGATAGAGCAGCTTCAAACATTGTAGCATGTTTCATTGTAAATGCTCAAAATACAGACACAATTCAGACATACTTTTTAGGAAGGGAACACTGGTGAGCAGCAAAATACATACTTTGCTTCAGAAGGTTCTAGCTTTAGTTTTCTAGTTTCTGGGGGTTTGCCATTAATCAGCTCTGAGAATATTGGGTTAAATTGTGACTAGAAAATCTAGAGTCCTTCAAATCATCCCAAGAACAGTCTGCCTCTTCCCAGAAACCTTAACATGAGGAAGAAAATAGAAGGCATGTAATCTAGGATTTTATTTCTGTACAACTGTTGGTATCTTTATATTCTCACAGTCCCGTGACTTTGCCTTCTTTTTGTTCTCAGTTCACAGATGAAATCATGGTTGCAGTATCAATGTGACAGTAACATCTTTCTTTTAAGATGATAGCAACCAGCAGCCATTTCAGGCTATGTAAACCTGTCACACTTCATCCATGCTGGTGGGAGCAACATCAGGTGACTAGTGGGGAGCATCATGAGCCCACTGCTCATTGGTCACTTCAGACTGGGGCATGTATATCTCTGGTTCTATTTTTGCTTCCTCCCTCCCCCAAACAGGGAAAACAACATGGTTCAATTTCTAGCTACCACTGAATCTAGCCAGCACTCCACCAAATGACTGATTGTAGCTATGGGAATCCACAATAAAATAAAAAAAAGTTTCTCATTTGAGACCTGGGTGCATGAATATAAGATAGCTTCCCATGTAAGTACTGAAAATCCAAAATAGTTTTTTTTTTGTATGTCTAAAGCTATAACTTTTAGAGTTGCCTAGGCATCATTTTTTTATTCTGAATGAAAAGAACTGAAATCATGCCTCTGTTCACCAAACAGCCAGCATTTTTATAATGCTGCTTTATAATGATAACATTTTTAATCCTAAATTATCCAGATTTTAATGTTTAATTTTATTGATTAAATTGTATACCACCCAGAGCCGTTCTACACGGGAGATGGGTAGTTAAGAAGTATAAAATATAAACAAACAAACAAATACATTATTCTTTATTGCTGTTCACATCCAGCAATTCCCACCTATGTGGTAAAGAAGAGGTGGGAGTAAAGTGTGTGTGAATCTTATTTGAGAAGAAGAGGATTAATTCCCTTATTTCTTTGCTCTAAAACAATAATACACCTCTTTTTTTTTTTTTAACATATCTTTGAAGCTCAGTAGAAATGCTAAGGGTGTCAGCCATAGAGGCTATCTTTTTCTTTGGATCTTCTGCCACATTTAGTGCTGTGGGAAACTGGGAGGGGGGATTGCATGGAGTGGTGAGGATATCTAGCCATAATAAAATTCCTTTCTCTGGAAGGACATTTTCAAGGACATTTGGCCTGCACCTGGAGTGGCGTGACTGGGAGGCATCTCCAGTTGGGACAGTGCATTGATTGGATCATGTGATGGATATGTGGGTACAGGAAGGGACTTTGTTGTGGCCCGCCAGCAGTCTGCATGGATCATGGCTGATCCTGACGACAAGGAGGCTGGTGTGTTGTCGCACCAGCAGCCTGCACAGCCGGCGTGTGCGTCGGACAGCGAGGAGGCTGAAGAGGATGTGGTGTCAGAGGCAGAGACTCAGTCAGGACCTTCAGAACCTCCAGAGGCTCCTTCAAGTGGAGATAGCAAAGTGGAGGAGCCTCTCTTCAATGCTCGAGCACACAGGGCTGCCAAAAGGCAGGAGTGGCTACTCAGGAGGAGGAGGTCTCCTTGAGAGTAAGGCTTGAGGATAATTGGCCACTCCCTTAGCCTATTTAAGTCACATGCGTTAGTAAGTTTCTTGCTAGAAACAACTTGTAATTATCATCAGAGCATTTTTGAAACAGTCTTATCGGATCTTGTTTTTCTGGGCTGGTTGCCAACCTTTGCCGGACTTTGGTTTATTCTTGCTACTTAATAAATTTGATAAGGACCGTTAGTGTGTGTCAATATCCTCGGGAATCTGGAGCTGGGGCAGAACAGACTTGGACTTTCTTTTGGGGGGGAAAACATGGAAGCTTTCAGATTCAGGTTTTCCCAGATGTGCCAATATGACATCTCTAATAAAATGGAACTTTGAGGAACTTTTAGCCTCGGAGTCTTCTTTTGTTGGGGGTGTTACTTGGAACCCTGACAAAGGGTTCCCCCTCCCCGCTTCTATGTTTCATAATCATGCATCCATGGATCTAGGAATGCACTAAGTAATGGCGCTTTCAAAACTCTGTTTCCTTGATAAGGAA
This sequence comes from Pituophis catenifer annectens, assembly GCF_029215685.1. Lineage (NCBI taxonomy): Eukaryota > Metazoa > Chordata > Lepidosauria > Squamata > Colubridae > Pituophis > Pituophis catenifer. The sequence goes on along the minus strand of NW_027256884.1, from coordinate 31,095,745 downwards.
CCACATATAGGAGAGGGAAAACTTTCTCTCCTTGTATCAATCTCATTATCTTGCAACTCCTTCCTGCAGTGGAATGCAATGTTCAAATTTCCTGCATTATTGTTTGTAATCTTACAACGTGACTTTATGAATGTAGATGAAGGATACTATTCTCGCAAACAGAATTATATTTATTACAGCTGTTGAGAAAATTGGACGGAGCTGTCATAGAAATGCCAAGTCACATTTTACATATACTTACCATGGTTACAGTGAGGCTTTTAAAGAAATATCTAATGAAAAAATTGCATACATGACACATGCATTCTGATTGGAATACAGGGGATTTTCTTTGTCCGTGATGTTGATGTATGCATATTCACTGATTAAGCTTTGTGAACACATAATGTACTGGAAGACTTGCTTTATATATTCCAGGTGGTAATGTCAAGTCTAGAATGCTGTGACTGAGCAGTGTTGAAATTACTGAAATAAACCAACAAACTACAGAATGAACTAGCCATTTCAACTTTACCTAGGTTGCCTCTGCAACCATAATGAAAACTATATATATATATTTTTAAGTGTATAAATTTGTCATTTTTATTAAGAATTTTGTTACAATAATATCTAATCTTAAAGAAAAATTGGACTAGAAAGGAGTAAAAAGTGAAAACAAAAGACAGATATAAAGAAGTGATTTCCAACATTTATCACTAATATAAACAAATTTAGTGAATCTTCACCCCCTCTAAGGTTACAAATATTTATTTCTTCACGCCATCTCTCATCCTTTATCTGTAGGCAAATCCATAAAACATAATCTTTTTGATTCTGATATCATAGAAAGGGTTGCCAGAAGTAACAACATGCCATAGTTTAACCTTGATCAAATAAACCAACTTTATATTTCTTCCTTTTATTTCTAATAGTCTTAATCTTTTTTTTTTAATTTTTTAAAATTTTTATTAATTTAAGAAACCATATAATACATTTATAAATGCAAGTAAAACAATTTACAACAAACATCATCTTTATAACATCTACCTATAATATCTGAATTGTTACAATATCAATATCCTATATTCTTCAATATACAATATTTCTCTCACCTTATATAATGATATTATTTTATTGATATCTCGTGTCTCTTTCTTAAATTTCATTTGATTTAAAACTTTATTTTACTCTATTGATATCTTTTCTTTTATTCAATTTTTCTTTCTTTCTTCTTCTCTTCTTTTTTCACTTCCCTCTAACCATTTATACCATTTTTGCCAGACCAGATAATATTCAGATTCTTCTTTTCCTTGGATCTCCTTGGTAAGTTTATCCATCTCAGCGCATTCCATAATTTTGGATATTAATTTCTCTTGAGTCGGGACCTCTTCTTGTTTCCAATTTTGTGCGTATATAATTCTTGCTGCAGTCAAAATGTGTGTTATTAAATATATTATTTCTTTTTCATATTTGCTTGTAGGTATTCCTAATAAATAAGTTTCTGGCTTTAATGGCACCTTTTGAGATATTATTTGTTCCAGTTGCATTTTTATATTGTTCCAGAATTTTTTAGCTTTGGGACATGACCACCATATATGATAATATGTCCCTTTATGCGCTTTACATTTCCAACAGAGTGGAGATGTGCCGGGAAACATTTTAGAAATTCGCGCCGGTGGTAGATGCCACCTATAGAACAATTTATAAGCATTTTCTTTGTATGGTACAGATAATGTTAATTTATTAATATTTTTCCACAAATTTTCCCACTTGTTTAATTCTATTGCATACCCAAAATTTGTCGCCCATGTGATCATATTCTCTTTAACTACTTCCTCTGCTAGTTTATATTCCAATAGAAAATTATAAATTTTGGTTATTAATTTCTCATTGGGGCCTAATAAAATTTTATCCAACTGATTTGGTTCCATTTGAATTCCAGTTTTTTCCATATCAGATTTATATCTGGATTTTAATTGCAAATATGACCACCACTCTATTTCCACATTTTGCATTCTCAATTCTTCTCTTGTTTTTAGTTTTCCTTCTTCATTTAAGATGTCCTTATATGTTTTTAATTTATTTGTATCTATTGTATTTGGATAAATATGTGCTTCCATTATGGAAGTCCACCTAGGAATCCTATCATAGTGATATTTTCTGATTTCATTCCATATTTTAAGCAAATTATCTCTTACAATATGTTTGCGAAATTGTTCTTGTTTTGTAATTTTCTCTCCCCAAAGATATGCATGCCAACCTCTTGTTAAGTCAAAACCTTCCAATATTAATGTTCTTATGTTTTTGAGTTCGATCCAATCTTTTATCCATATTAACGCTGAGGCTTTGTAATAACTCTGCCAATCAGGGAGTCCCATTCCCCCTCTCTCTCTTTTGTCTTGTAGATGTTTTAATTTGATTCTTGCTTTTTTTCCCTGCCAAATAAATTTTAATATCATTCTGTCTAAATCTTTAAAATATGTTCTTCCTGGGTTTACTGGTATTACCCTAAATAAGTATAACACTCTTGGCAGAATATTCATTTTAATGGTAGCAATTTTGCCTAAAAGAGACAATTGGAGTTTTGCCCATTTTTCCAAATCCTTTTCTATTTGTTTAGCCAATTTAATATAATTGTCTTCCTTCAAAGTTGATATTTTGTTTGTAATCCATATTCCTAAGTATTTAACTTTCTTTGCTATTTGTATCCCTAATATATTTTCCAATTCTTCTTTTTGATACTTGTTAAGATTCTTTGTTATAATTTTAGTTTTTTGTTTATTAATTTTCAATCCCGCTACTTCTCCATATTGTTGTACTTTTATCATTAATTTTGGTCCAGATTGTATGGGTTTATCTAAAATGAATACTATATCATCTGCAAAGGCTTGCAGTTTATATTCTTAATTTTTTATTTTTAGTCCAGTTATTTCTGTATCTTTCCTGATTTCTTCTAGTAATATTTCCAATGTTAATATAAACAATATAGGAGATAATGGGCATCCTTGTCTCACTCCTTTCTTTATATCAAATTGTTCAGTTGTATCTCCATTAATTTGTATTTTTGCTGTTTGGGTGTTGTATATCTTTTTAATCATTTTTATAAATCTTTCTCCAAATTTCATTTTTTCTAATTGTGCTAATAGAAATGTCCAGTTGAGATTATCAAACGCTTTTTGCGCATCTAGGAAAATTAGAGCTAACTGGTTTTCCGATCTTTGCTCATAGAATTCCAGAGTGTCAATAATTGTTCTTGTATTGTTATGAATTTGTCTTCCAGGAATAAAACCATTTTGATCAGGATAGTATTTGACTAGGTTTTTCAATCTCTGTGTTATAATTGATGTGAATAGTTTATAATCTACATTGAGAAGAGAAATTGGTCTATAATTTTTAATTTCTGTGGGATCCGAATCTTGTTTTGGTATTAATGTGATTATTGTTTCATTCCATGACTTCGGAATTTCAGCTTCCATTAATGCATCATTGAAAACTTGTATTAATATATCATCTAATGGTTGTTGGAATGTCTTATAAAACTCTGCCGGTATACTGTCTGTTCCCGGTGTCTTGTTATTTTTTTGTTTCTTTCTCGCTTCTATTAATTCTAACATTGAGATTGGTCTGTTCAATAATTCTATATGTTCTTCTTCTAATTCTTGAATCTTTATTTTATTTAAATATTCTATGATATTTTCTTCTCTAATCTCTTCCTTTGCGTATAAGTTTTTGAAAAATTCCTTTGCAATTCGTTTTTTGTCTTCAATATTCTGGTATAAACAACCATCTACATCTTTTAACTGTATTATAATATTCCTCTGTTTTTCTATTTTCAATTTATATGCTAGCCACCGTCCAGTTTTGTTTGCATGTTCAAATTGGTTTTGTTTAGCGATTTTTATTTTTCTTGCTATTTCTGTTGTTGTGATCAAATTTAATTTATGCCTTGTTAAATTTATTTTCTCCTTAATTTCTTGATTATATGGCTGTTTCTGTAGATCTAATTCATATTGATGTAATATTGTCTGTAAATTTTGTTTTATTTGTTGTTTGGTTTTATTTTTTTGTGCAGTATAGGCAATTGTTAAGCCTCTGATATATGCCTTGGTTGTGTCCCATAGATTTTGTAGACTGGTGTGCTCTTTCACATTAATTTGTAGAAATATTTTCAATTCTTTTTGGATCATATCCACATATTGTTTGTCATTTATAATATCTCTATCCATCATCCACCTTTTATGCTTTTGGTGTCCCTTCCATGTTATTTCAATGGGGCTATGATCAGCCCATGTGTTTGTTGTAATTTCTATTTGTTTAATGTCTGCTATAAGCTCTGCTGTCATCCAAGCCATGTCAATTCTGGACCACGATTGATGTGGATTTGAATAGAATGTGTATTGTTGTTTATCATAATTGAGTTCCCTCCAAGCATCTTGTAATTGAAATTCTTCTACTATATCATAAAATGTTTCTGGAAGTGTTTTTTTCCTGGATTTATTATGTTTACAACTCCTATAGTCCTTCTCTATGTTTACAATTGCATTAAAATCTCCAATTATGCATATGTTTTGGTATTCCAATTCCTTAATTTTGTTGTGCATCTTTTTAAAATAATCAATTTGGGTTCCATTTGGTGCATAAAGTGATACTAGTAATATCTTCTTCTTTTCTGTTTCAATTTCAACCATCAGCATCCTACCCTCCTCATCTGCAAATAATTGCTTTGATTGTATATGATTCCGGATGTACATTGCTATACCTCTCTTTTTTTGTTCTGTTAGTGCCGTATAAAGTTTTCCTAATCTTTTGTTCTCTAATAAACTGCGTTGTTGTTTTTTAATATGAACTTCTTGTAATGTTATAATATCTATCTTCAATTTTTGTAAATTTTTAAAAGTACGTGATCTCTTTGATGGAATGTTTAGTCCATTTATGTTAATCGATATCAATTTTAAATCTTTCTCCATTTCAAATTTCTATTTTCTTGATGTTCTTATTTTCCTAGTGTCTTTTTTTCCCTGTAATTTATATTTTATCCCTTGCTCCTTCTCTTTCCATTCTTTCTTTCTCCCCTCTTTTTCTTTCTTCTTGCTGTATTTTTCTCGATTTGTTCTCCTGATTTGCAATTTCTTGCTAATGAAAACTATATTTTTAGATGCATAAGCATTGTTCCTCCAAGAACAATCTGTTCCTCTAAATACGATGACACTTGTTGAAATGACTTCCAGGTAATGTTGTGTGAGGCAACAAATAGGTGCTGATAAAAGATTAGCACAAATCCACTTTCTCACACAGCGTACCTGGGTCATTTCATTAAGGTATGGCAGTTGTGATAATCTACATTTTATGATTCTTTATGCCCATTCTTTTGTGTCAGTTAAATATTCAATTTTCAATCAATTCCATTTGACCTTTTGGTGTCAGGCAAAGGATATTTTAGTCCCAACATCTCACCCAATATTACACTGTATCAGGTCAATATGTTTCTGTATTGGAAATAGGAGCAAATTGATATTCCCTTTCCTAAAGCCTTTTATTTTTAAACAGAATTTATATAACCTTCTGACTAAAACTGCAACAAATTATTTTTTATGGCTAAGGACTACAAAAAAACCCCAACACATTTAAACAAAATTGCTCCAGGATGTAAGAAGGGAGAGGTATAGGTTTTTCACTTCTTTTTGCTTTTGATATGATGATTAATCAGTCCGTTAAGTGTATTTCAGATTTTATATACTTATTTGTTGAGACTTTCCTATGAAAAAGAACAGGAAATACACCATCAAATTCTAGAAGCATAATTGAAGAGAGGTTTGAAAGGGGCTGCAAAAATTGAGCTTAATTCCTGAGTATATTTGAAATAGAAATGACATTGAAATACAGAAGAGTCTGCTTAAAGTAGGGCACACAGCTAACCTATCTGGCTTTCTGTGTCATTGTTGGGTAACTTGTTACATCTTCAGGAACGGGACTGACATAATATCCTGTAGCTGCAGGGATATGCTCTTGAGCAGATAGAAACTTCTTCACAGAATGAGCAGAGTGGTTGAATCCCTGGATTAAGATTAACACTTCATCATTGGTAATGAAAACACGTGTAGTTGATAAACAATAATATTGATACTGTAGAGTAGCTCAGGGGTCAACTGTCAGAATTATTATTAATTTAAAAGTAAATATGAAAGAAATGGCTCCTTGATAATTGTAGACAAGCTTAAAAAGGAAAATAAGCTACAGAGTTCAAGATTCACCTTTTAAATAAAAAATCATTTTAAAAAATTGGGGCCTTTGAATCAATGTTGACTCCTGGTGACTGCCTGGACAAATCCCTGCTGTTTATTTGTTTGTTTATGCAATTTTTATGCTGCCCATCTCACTGTTACTGTGACTGGGTGGCTTTTCTTGGCAAGATTTTAGAATTGGTTTGCCATTGCCTTCTTCCGTAGGGCTGAGAGATAGAAAGATTGGTCAAAGTTCACCCAGTTGGCTTTGTACTTAAGGTTGGACTAGAACTCATGCTGTCTGGGTTTCTGTCTTGATGCCTTAACCACTATACCAAAGCCTGCTATTAATTGAATCTACCATGTAAAGCTGGAAGTTTGGAGACAGTTTCAGTTTTCATGGCAAATGGTTTCTCTCACAAAGAAACAAAAAATCATAATGTAAAAGTAATGCATTGAGCCACTTAGTAAAGATGCAGTACAGTATCCTTGAAGTGCCATTAGCTAATACTAATGTGTGTGCACCTCCATGCTCAAAACAATGTCTTTCTTCTAAGTCATCTTAAAAAGAAAATCCAACCTTTGTGGAAAGGATGTAGTTTGTAAGCAAGGGAGCCTATCTATCAGGATTTACAGTATTTTGCACTTCTCTTCATTTTCAGCCTAAACATTGAGCACAATTTGTTTAGAACCTATCATAGAGGATTATAAATCAGAGGTAAGTGAAAAGCATCTAAACAGTTAATTCATCTTCCTGGCCTTGGAATGATTTGATAGGTAAACCCATGAGGATACCAAAATTTTATTAAAGTTCTTTCCAATTCCATTCCTTCACTTTCCTTTCACTTTGTCTCCTTTTTCCCTATTCATGCTAATCTGATTGTCTTGAGGAAAAAGGAAAAACTAGATGTGTGATCTAGGTGTTATAGGCGATAGCTGCAGTTAATGACATTTTAAGGAGATGGGAATGAATCAGGGATATTCTCATAGAAGCATAAAAAAGGTACTTTTAAAGAGAATGTATTTGTGATTCATGGACTAAGACATGGACTAAGGGGGTATGGGGATTAGTGTTGGAATAGGTCATGTAAAAATACAAGAATACAAGAAAAATAATTGAAACAATACTGTCTTTCTTTTAATATAAATAAAAGGGAAAGGGACATTTCTAGTAAAGCAGTTATTATATGACTGTTTTCCAAATCTGTATTTTAATGTTTTGAATTAATTGACCCTGAACATATATAATCCTCCATATATAAACAAGAATTTGCAGATATAATTCAACATACTTTAGTGGTTGTTTTTCAATTTTACAGTTTTCATTGAAAAAGCTAGCCTTCCTTCCTTCCTTCCTTCCTTCCTTCCTTCCTTCCTTCCTTCCTTCCTTCCTTCCTTCCTTACTCTGTAAACAGCTTAGAAAAGGCTGTAAAGCACTATGAAGCGGTATATAAGTCTATTGCTATTACATCTGGCTATATCCAAAACAATGTCCCTAAAGGCTACCAGAAATTCCAGAATAACTGCCATAATGCCATCTTGTCCTGGAGTTGCAGTGGTCCTGTACATGAAACCCAGAAAGTCCCATGTCACAGAATGGAACCCCATCATGATGCCCAACTAAGTTTTGATAAGTCACCTGTAAAGCATGAAAGATCAGCTCCACACGTGAAGGTTCAATTAAACTCATGTATTGCTAAAAGCAGGGGTGAAATTCAGCAGGTTCTGATAGGTTCTGGGGAACCGGTAGTTGAAATTTTGAGTAGTTCAGAGAACCGGCAAATACCACCTCTGACTGGCCCCAGAGTGGGGTGGGAATGGAGATTTTGCAATATCCTTCCCCCAGGAGTGGGGAGGGAATGGGGATTTTGCAGTATCCTTCCCCTGCCATGCCCACCAAGCCACACCCACCAAGTCACACCATACCACACCCACCAAGCCACGCCCACAGAACCAGTAGTAAAAAAAAATTGAATTCCACCACTAGCTAAAAAGCCTAAACACAGGAATCTGACAAGGGTCAACAACATTGGGGGAGGGGGGGTTGAACTTAATACTCTTGTGGCTATGTAGGGATTCTAGGCTGTTCTCCCTTTTCATTCTGCCCCAACAGCCCCCTTGTGAGGTGAACTTTATTATTGGCTGAACGTGCATTGAGTAGCAGCAAATGGGGCTTCAAAAGCTCCAGAGATCAGATCTTGAGACTGAGCACAGTGGGCTGGTATTAAACATCAATGCTGCCTTCCCTAATAGTGGTCTATCTTTTTTTCCTTGTCAGCCCTTCAAGGTAGATTAGATCAGGAAACAGAGTTCACAGGAAGACTAGAACTGAAACTTACAAGTCTGCCAATGCCTTTTTTTCTCACCTATACTCCAGAGAGTTGTGGGGTGGTGGTGGTGGCAATGGCGACTAATCTGAATCTCTTACTATACTTCCCCACTCTCTAGATTTAACACATATTCCTTGGTGTTTCCCTAACAGCCTATGGATTCCTTGTCCAAAGTCATATCCCTGGTTCCTTACACTTCTGCTATATCTCCTCATGCTTATCACCACCTTAATGCTTTCTCCTGTCCTCTGCCTCATTTCAGCATTTATCCCCCTGGGCCCCTTCCCCAGGTCAAGGGGAACCATCACTATCATTTCTTTTAGGCACCCCCGTGCCCCCCATTAAGAAGTGGCAGGTGCATTAGCTGCCGGTCTGCTTCCAGGTGCAATTCAAGGTGTTGGTAATCACCTTTAAAGCCTTTCATGGCATAGGTCCAGGCTACTTAGGGATTGTCTCAACCCACCGGGGCTGGCCTGCCCCACCCATGCCAGCAGAGGAGGCATGCTGGAGGTTCAGCAGCCTGTTTATTCTCGCTGGTGGGGTCCAGGAGAAGCGCCTTCTCTGCCGTTACACCTGCCCACTGGAATATCTTAGCTCCTGGAGTGAGGTTGGCTCCAATCTTCCTGATTTCTATAAGAAATCATGACTCTCAGTGCAAGTAATTTGCTGCCTATTGCCAATTGTGGTTGCTATGCTTTGTGTCATTAGTTTATGTTCCATCTTTCAGGATTGAAATGTAAGACAGTTTATAATCAATATAAATGATCTGAAAAGCATAATGATAATATTTCTTTAAAGAGCCTCCTCCATTCCTATAGTTTCTAGAACTGATAATGTCTCTATGATCCTAAGAAGGCTTCTGGGTGGTTTCTGCTTACTTATTACCTCTCTTCAGTGATCCATCCATCAAGAGTTGGTATTATTGGCTTATAGGGAGGGAGGAAGATTCCATTTGAACAGATTTCTGTGGTGATTTCCTTCTTTTTCTCCATCTCCCTTTAGGGATACAAGGAACTTGCTGGATTATGGGAGGAAAGAGACCAATTTAATAGGCCTGTGATGTGATGGTTGTTACCTACTTTCACTAATGGTAATGGACCTTTGAAGAGATAAGAGACCAGCTGGAGCAGGCTGCTGTGGAGGTTTCTCTTCCTTTCGTCTGAGTCCCTTCAGAGACTTTACACGACACCTTTGTGTCAATAATTCATAGCACATTCACAAACTTTAGCATGGATATGAAATTCTCAACCCCCAAACACTTCCTCTTTTTTTGGTTAAAGTATATATATACAGCCCACCCAGTGGTACAAATTCCTGTTTGGAATTTATATGAGAATCCAAATATGAAAACAAATATTCTATGAAAAAATCAGATACAGAAGAGACTTTTTAAACAGAAGATACAAACACCATTTTAGAAGATAAGACTATTTCATGAAGTTGGAGTAGTACCATCCCCCTCTTCCTATATAATTGGTGAAACTGTAAAGGATATGAATTCTCATTCTTTAAATTTAGCACACAGATGGCACACAAAGGAATGCATTCTCAGCTTACCTCACCATGATTCTACAATATAGAGAAAGTCATTTCACACCCTTGTAAATTGCAATCAGCAGTTCAAATGATGAAAACATTATGATTCAGCGAAGAAATAAAGTCCATCCTATTCATAGCAACTCTAATGCAGTGAGAAAAATTGATATGTGGAAGCAGTAACATTTGCAATAGGACTTTCCAGGTCTTCAGATTTGAAAGCAACAAGGTGATTTGGAGTACAGGGGCAAACATACAGTAGTATCTGCCATTCCTTAATAGAAATGCCTCTTTCCCTGGGACTGAATGATAGATGTAAAATCAATTGACAGTATTGGGAAAATATTTGCAAACAAGTGTGTGATTTGAATGACCTTGTATACAATGAAACATGTTTTTGCCCTCAAATAGGAAATGCTGCACATTTCAAACCCCTGCTTAGAATGCAGACATCTAGAAACCTTATATACTCTGGGATCACAAATTATTGGATCAAGTCTAGTGTCTTTAATTTGGATTTGTTCCCAAATGCTCCCAACCTATTCTTTACACCCAAGCAATTTAAAAATAAAACAATATTTTTGATCAATATATCGAAGAGTTCTTTCCAAGCATTTAGTGAATAAATTTCAAATAAATGCAGAACTATTGATCTTACACATTACTGCATGGAAGAACTCCATGAAATATGCCATTCTGCAACCTCCATGGAGCTGTGTGTCAACTTTGACATTATAACAGCTTGACAGGACCTTCAGCTCCAAACACCTTCTGAAATTCAACTATACCTTTCAGAAAACATTTTTCAATTACTGAATAATTTTACCAAATGTCACAACACTTATAGGAGTTACAAGCAACACATCTAAATTTATCCAAGTTTATTTTTATATGAGTAAAGTAAAATTACTTATTTCGTTAGTAAATGAAACAAGGCCTGACTCATTTTTGTGTCTTTAATATTTGAAATGATGGTGGTAGTCAAACATTGCCCACTGGGATGCTTACAAGCACCTAGGAAGGCAAACTTAAATTTACGCTTATTAAGCCTGTTGCATAGGTAAAAGATACAGCAGCAGCAACAAAAATGCCTAAAAGGGTGATTGAAAATGCCTGCTGATAAAGCTATAACAATTTATAAAACATGGCAATAGATACATCAAAGTAATATCACTTAACACATATCATAGAGTTCCACATATTTTTGCTTCCACAAAAAATATAATAAAACCCTTATAACTTTATTAAAAGAATAAATACTATTCACAATTAGAATATATAATATGGCAAAATATACAGTACATGTGACAATGTACTGTAACATTGCAGTGCAATGTACTGCGCAGGGTTAAGAAGACTATACAACTATGTTGTTGACTTTGTTGTTAATATAGAATGGAGGCTAGAAGGAAAACTCTTAACTGACCAATTATTGGTAGAAAACTACAGAGGAGAAAACTCTTCACTATCTTACATGACAAGAAGAGGAGACACTGGGCAGAAGTTGGTCAAGAGACTCAGGCACTAGGCTAGAAGTGAATTGGTGATTAAGGCACCCAGGCTAGTTACTCGGAGGCCGTGAGTTCTAGACCTGCCTTAAACATGAAAACCAGCAGCGTGATTTTGGGCCAGTCACTCCCATGGCTCACCTCACCTCACAGGATTGTTGTTGTGGGGAAAATAGGAGAAAATGTAATATGTTTGTTTACCGCTTGAATTATTTATAAAAAAATAAACGCAGGATAAAACATCTGAAAAAAAGAAGGAAAAACCTTTTCTTTTAACAAAGGGTATTATTATTGATGGGCAGGCAAAGGCAGGTAAAGGCAGGAAAAAAGAATGCAGGTTTAATCTCTGGGACTAGCATACTGTATATAAATGATTAGATTCCAAGATTCTGATTTTCATTATCATAAAAGCTTCTTTCCCATCTGCAATAGAACAACTTATTTATCACAGCCTTGTCCTTGAATCTCCTGATGCTAAGCTCATGAATGTGTACTATTTCTGTCATTGTAGATAGCAGGCATAGGGTAAAAAATTGTCAGGCCTAGGTTAAAAACTTTGAGAATATGAAGTCTTTTTTTCCAGCAAGGACCTGTAGGCTTAAAATAATTTTTTCTGCCTTTCTCTGGGCTACAAGGAAAAGGTGGCTAAATAATGACATCACTGCAGGGAAGAGATTAAAAGTCACAGCATCTATTTCTGTTCTTTGTTTGGATTGGCGAAAGAGGCAAAAGACGTGTACTAGGATTACTAGATGCTTAACATGCTTATTTTCTTATTTAGGAAACATAAGAATAGCTTCAATAAGAATAGCTTCAATAGTTTGACAATTTGCCACCATATCTCAATTTTGCTGAAATGAAGAAGTAGCTGTATTTGTTTGGGTTACAGGTTGCTCACTCCTATTTTAAAATCAGCAAATCCTACAATTTATTTCCATATGAGCCCTTTGCTCGCAGTAGATAGATCATAGATCCAACACCAACTATTCTGTGGGTCAATACTAGAAACCTCTTGGCATAGCTGCTGAGGTGTAACAACCAGAAATATGAAGCGGTTGGAGAACTGCAATGATGCAAGTCATTATGTTTAAAGCAAATCCTGAAGTGTCCAGAAATTATAAATATTCATTGGTCTGGGAAACAAAATTTCTGAATGTGAAGTCCAGAAAAAGTGACTATTTGAATTATTTACTGATTTCTTTATTTCTTTAGTGTCTCAAAACCTACTATGATTGTAAAAGTCTCTGAAAATGGTTAGTGGTACCCAGAAAAAGTTACCCTAAGTAAGGGAACAAATCCAAGGTATTTTTCTGTCTGAGATAGGGGGCAAGAAAGTATTTCCTTCATTTCATACACTAAAGCTGACCTGTGGGGTCCTTGGTGCTCTATGAGCTTGGTTATTTTCCTGCAGACATTTTATTATCCAACTAGGTAACATCATCAGTGCTAAGGACCAAGAACCCCATAGTTCCTGGGTGTCAAACTCGATTGCGTCACGTGACATATCACAATGTATCATGGCAGTTTTTGCCTTTGTGGAGCCGGGGTGGGTGTGCCATGCGCATGATGCAGGTGGTCCACGGGCAGTCAGTTTGACACTCCTGCCATAGTTCAACCCTGAACTACAAGCATTCTCTTCTGTCAGTAGAACTGACCTAATTGGAAACTGAATCTAAGCTAAATCAGTCCCATGTGAGGCAATTGCTTTGCTCCAGTAATATGGCCATCTATGACCTGACTAAATGTAGGTTTCCCCTCACAGTTCATTTGATAAATGTTATCCATTGCTTAAAGAGTAAAGAGACCTATACTTAGAGCATTTTCATATCAGAAATGTGAACTGTTTTACATATAGATAATATTGTAGTCTAATATAGTAGACACCCATTGTCATCCTCTCAGTAATTTGATGACCCACATGCCATCACAATTATAATTACTGAATGAATAAATGAATAAATAAAGCTTAGCCGACACTTCATAGGGAGAAACTATGTTTAAAAAATCTTCCCTTCTCTTTGATAAACATGGTGCCTACTAATATATATTGAGAAAATTAGTGTTTTCATGCAATGTTTTATGGTACATTACCTAAATTCAATACAAAACTTAAACTATGTGTTTCATTACTAGCAGTGGTTTCCAATGTTTCACAACCAACTATGGGTGTCACTGCAATAATTTGACAGGCAATAAAAAGAGAATAAAGCACTTTGGTGCATTTTTTGTTGTTGTCTGTTCTCTACAATTCCATTCGCTGAAGTGGAAGGAATGAAGATGTACTGCCTAACCAGTATGTTTACATGTATCTAACTAGAGTCTTCCCTCCTTAAAGATTAATTGAATTACTTATATAAATACAAACATTTTGGTTGCAGTAACTAGGCGGAATAAATTTTTTGAACTGCTGCCATGTTGTGTGCATAAAATAGATTGTGTATTTTAATGTATTTCCAGAATATATCATGAGCATCCCTTGCTATAATTTCCATTTTGAAATATAATATCTATGTTAGCCATTTTTAAAAAAATGCTTTATGCAAACTACTTTGATAGGGCCGTTTAGAACAATACACAGTAAAATAGCCTTAACTTTTCTGTGCAGGCAGATGTTCCAGTTGTCTCAGAAAGTATCACAATATGTTTATGCAGATACTTCATTCATTTCTTTTATGATGCCTTTTGGAACGGCATGCTCCCTGAGATTTGGATGGCCAAATTCTGTTGGCCTTTTGTAAGGCCTTGAAAATCTCGTTACATATAATTAGCCATCCTGTAGTGGTTTTGCAACTGGAGTATGTTTGGGACTTGGTTCTGGTTATGCTGCATTATGGTGTATATATAATATATAGTGATATATATAATATAAATAAACAAATAAAATACAGTTGAAAGCCATGAAAGAAGTCTGAATGTGTAGCATAATATCTACGAATGTTATTAAATCTGAATACTAATTAATAATGGCATCAATTTTAAATATTGATTAGTTAGCAATTGAAATAATATTAAAATTAAAATATTAATCTTTTTCTGAAAAAATATATGTTATGGAGTGCATTAAAAATGTATATATGGGACAAAGCTATTTCTGCCGCATGAAGTGGAGCTCTCCAGGCTGACTGGCTCCCCATTTCTTCAAATAGATGGCGTGACGCATAATTGGTGACTGTCGCTATGCGGCTAGCAGAATAGCATTGCTCCTGCGCCAAGAGGATTTGGCCGAGAGCATGTTGGCTTCCAAGAACAGGGCATGACAAACTGGCATCTCCAAAAAGCCAGCAGGGTCTCCATCCATTCCTGACTCAGCCAGCAAAAAATATCCTCATGCGGCTACTTCCATAGATGGGACTCAGGAACCAAAGTCTTGATGAAATAAAATAAAAAAGGACAGGAAAGCAGAAAATGACAGTTTGTTTGACAAAATCCTGCGGATGCGGGAAGTGAACAGACCTGAGAATCTCTTATTCTGTCCTCCTCTCGTTGTTCCACTATGAAAATAAACTTAAATAAAGAAGTGTTTCATGCGTTTAAAAAAAATAAAAAAAATAAAAAAAAAATAAAAAATGTATATATGAAGTGGAAATAGCGGACGAATCAGCATAAAGAGAAGAAGTCCAGAAGCTATCCACATGGTGTTCAAAAAACAATCTACACTAGCAAGACAAAGGAGATGGTGCTGGATTTCCAGAAGCACAGAGAGGACTCTGCCCCACTGTATATCAAGGGGGGGGCATGTGGAGAGGGTTTCCTCTTTTAAATTCTTGGGAGTGCTTATTAGTCAAGATCTCACCTGGAAAAACAACACGTCCCTGGTGGTTAATAAGGCTCAACAGAGACTTCATTTCCTTAGAGTTCCGCGGAAAAAAATCAGGTGGAACAATGGCTGATGACCTATTTCTATCGGTCTAAGATAGAAAGTATTCTTACATACTGTATAACCAGTGGTGGGATTCAAATAATTTAACAACCGGTTCTCTGCCCTAGTAATTTCTTCCAACAACCAGTTCACCAAACTGCTCAGAAAGTTAACAACCAGTTCTCCCAAAGTGGTACGAACTGGCTGAATCCCACCACTGTGTATAACAGTATGGTACGCTGGTTCAACAGCTGCGGACAGGAAGGCATTACAGAGAGTGATTAATTTGGCACAAGAAACCATTGGTTTCCCCCTAACACCACTGGATGACATCGCCAGGTGTTGTTGTTTCAGCAGAGTAAGGAAAATACTTAGGGATGATTCACATCCAGGTCAGTGTCTTTTCTCACTTTACCATCAGGCAGAAGACACAGAAGTATAGCCAGTCAGACAAACAGGTTTAAAAACAGCTTTTATCCATGGGCTGTCAGACTCCTAAATACAATTACAATCACTCAATGCATACATGGAAACATATGATTGGTTTTTCCCTAATTATTTGTATAAAACCATTTTCTATATTATTCATGTTGTCTTGTATTTTTGTTATGGATTGCAACAGTAGAGGCTAAATCAATTTCATTGTATATATGTACAATGATAATAAAGGTTGTTGTTGTTGTTGTTGTTATATATGAAAAAGGATATTTGGTGGAGTGATATAGATGAAGTTCTGACTCAGCAGGACTGTTTTTCCTCTGCTGACAACACACTTCCCAAGTATGAATGGGAGCTACTAGGAATGACTCAAGATGACTCTTGGACGACCATGACCTACCTGAAAAGAGGACCTAGAAGGTAACAATGCTAGGTGGGGTGGTAGGAAAGTTGAGTCTCCATCTTTTCCTTTCCACTGCCTGTTTTTTAAGAATGCTTATATTTTAACTGTACTTTTTGATTTTTTCTTCTTTTTCTGATTTTTACTTTTAAATGTTAAATGTCTACTGGTTGAATGCTGATTTAATTTAACACCCTGCTGGATCTTAAAGTGGCTTCTCTTTTACATTCTTTTTATTGTTTTATTAGCTGCTGTAAAACCAATTCTGTCTTTCCGCATGGAAGCCAAGGCAACTCTGTGTAGTGAAAGAAATCTGTTTTGATTCATGTCATTATCGTATTTTCACTACAGCGATGTTACAGTGATTTATTAAGAATTCTTAATATGGTCTTAATTTTTCTTAGTTTCTGATAAAAAAATTGTGCTTTTTTGCTGAAAGCGCTTCTCATTGATTTGGAACTTAATTTTTCCTGTCTGAGAAGAACTGTTTTACAATTGGCTGTAAAGGTTTCAGCTGTAAAAGTTTTGCTACTGGAGTATTTTGGACTATATCAAAATATAATTAAAATGCAAGCAATATATCAAGACAAGTTTATTGGGAAAGCTGGGCAGAAAGAATATTTTCCAACTTACAAATTCAGCTTGAAAATGTGGATAAAAAGCTTGATAAAGTAATGATGATTTTAGAATATTGTAATCAGATACAAGTAATAGCACTACAACAAGATTTACAACCAGATGGGTTGAAATGTAACTTCCTGCTTGGCAGCCCTGAAAGATGAGGCTGACTGGGAAAATACAAATTGGTTAGAGGACTCCAAGAAAGGTATGGAATCTAAAGACTCGAAGTTGACAGAACTGATCAGTGATAAACTCTACTTTTTAAAGAAAATTGAGGGGGATTTGGGAATGGTTTTGTTATACCCAATCGGAAAACAAATGTTAAGAGATGTTATCTTACAATTTATAGGAGATTTTTTTGTGCAAAAACTGCTGAGGAGATATGCACAACAGAGACTTGTGATTTGCGGGAATAAAATCCAATGATTATAAAATATCCTGTTTAATATTTTAAGGAAAAGACTTACTAGGCTAATCTAGGCTATTGAACCTGGACAAACCAGAGACAATGATTGTTTTCACTTATTGTAGACTAAAAGCCAGTGTGGACTTTCTGTAAATGAAATACAGTATATCGTTAACAGAGGGTTTAGAAGTTTAATTTACTGTTAGTTTTCATATATTAGAGAGATTTCAGGTTAAGTGGGTTGGGTAAATAGTGTTGTACAAATTTACAAATTCTGTGCCCGCTTGGCAAGGGAGAAGGAGCTTTTATCTTTGAAATATATTTATCGATATTCAACTAGGGAGGGGGGATAGGCATATGCCTATTTTGTTTTGTTTATGCACTTTTTTTGTGTAGTCTTGTGTAGCTATGTTTTGTTTTTTTTTCTTTTTTGGAGTTTGTATTTTAATGTTTTGAATAAAATAAAAAATATTTTAAAAATGTAAATGAAGTGGAAATATGACAAAGGGTATTTGGTGGAATAATAAAGTGAAAGAGACTAATGAGATGTATGTAGGAGAACCATTCCTGCTTACAATGAAGAGAAAAGATAGAAAGATATAGAAAAAAAAACTATAGTTTCAAAGAATGTAATAAAAGACAGCAAAATGACTAAATAAAAATGCGAAATGATTTCAATAAAAATAAAAATTATTCTGGAAGTTGATGAAATGGGATAAACAAGGAACTTCAGCAGAATATAGGTAGTCCTTGACTTACAACAGTTCATTTAATGATGGCTGAAGTTAAAAATAGCACCAAAAAAAGTAAATTATTATTGTTTTTTCACACTTATGACCGTTGCAGCATCCCATGGTCATGTGATCAAAATTCAGAAGCTTGGCAACTGACTCATATTTATGTCAGTTGCAATGTTTGGGGTTGTGCATCACCTTTTGTGACCTTCTGACAAGCAGTGGTATATATCAAACAATGAAGCTAAATTGTTATATTGGTGTCTTTTAAAGCTAAAGCTCCACTTTTAATATCAGATCTGAAAGCTGAAAGTCATCGATTTTTGCAACTCCAATTATTTCTCCATAGTTAATGCTGTCTCCATACAACCAAAATAATGTATATATACAGTACTTGGATATGGGCCTAGGACAACTTGCCATAGATGAATTGTTGTGGTGGGGTTACCGTGGCTGGTTTGCCGCCACTGGCTCCCTCCAGCCTGCTTGCCTCCACTGGCTTGCCCCGGCCAACTGGACACAGGGACAACTGGTCACCACAAGACAATTCAAGGATGAAGCAGAGAGGGGAAGAGGCACTTCCCCACCCCCTCACCAGAAGAAACATCAGCCCCGGACGATGGGATGCAGGAACAGGGACAAATCGTGGGGAGAGGGATCGCCTCAATTTTTAAGGTCTCTGTTTTGTTGATTTTTGCTTATCAGGTTGCAGTAGGATCTCACCAATACTCTGATTGCTTGCTCATCTGGCATTTAAATTGTTCCAGTGATCAATCTGGAGCAGGTCCATGATTAGGAGATTTCCCTAGGCCCCATTTGATAGGCAGAAGGAAGTCTGGTTTAGCTGGGGTGGCCTCTGAAGACAATTTGAAAAGCAAAAAACAATACAAAATATAGCAGTCCATGGGCCAGCAGAATAAAATAAATCTTTATTTATAATGCTTATGTTTCAAATTCTGCATTTAGCTCCCAATATTTCTTATATAAGGGGTGTGGTGGCTCAGCACCCCTTATATAGAGGGGGTGAAGATGCTGAGCCTGTCACTGGGACAGCCTGGGTTTGAGACCCAAGGGCCATGTGATGGGGAACTCCCATTACTTGCCACAGCTCCTACCAGCCTAGCAGTTTGAAAGCATGCAAATGCAAGTAGATAAATAGGTATCACTTTGGTAGGAAGCTAACAGCATTCCGTGCTCCTTGGCATATAGTCATGCCAGCCACATGACCATGGAAACATCTTCAGACAATGCTGGCTTCCTTGGCTATGGAACAGATGAACACCACCCTCTAGAGTCAGACTCGACTGGACAGGGGAAGCTTTTACCTTTATCTTAATTCTGATATAATTCAAATTGATGGTATGGATCAACAGTGCTAGGGTTTGGCAACTAGCCAACTGGAGTGCATCTATTTCAAATGGATTCTATCCATCCAATGCATTCATCCTGGGTGGGCATGTTGTGGTTCCCTCTCCATGACAGATTTGGAGAGGTTGAAAAATGAACGTTATAGTGAAGCCCCATCCAGACAATACCTCATTCTTGAGCTTCAGAAAGGCTTTGAAAACAGTTATATAGAAAGGCATTTGGATGTTAATATCTGCTAGTGGCCTATTTATATTATTTTAGTATTGAATACAACAACCAACTTATTTAATGGCAAATGGCTACCAGCCCTTTTCACACAGTATGTATGGTATGATAGAGAAAAACCAAGTAGTCATATATTTTCATTAATTCAAATGATCAAATAAGATTGTGAAATAAAACTTATAGAACTACCTAGAAAATAGGTAAAATGGTCTAAAGTTAAACTGCATTCCCTTTCTTCTTACATTTTAAGTGCTCATCAAGATGAAGCACAATAATGTTTAGGCTTTCTGTAATGTTACATTTTTCATTTTGTTCTGTTTTCATTTTCAGAACAAGTGAAAGCTTCCCCCCCCCTCAAAAAAAAAAAAAAAAGAACACATTCACAACTTGTAGTCTAATCCATTTGACATGGACATTGTAGGAAAATAAAAGGGGGAGCAATTATGTATGCTACTTTGAACTGGACAAAATAAGGATGGCTATAAATCAAATAAATGAATAAGTACGTTCATAAATTTATCCCAGACTGTAAGCCAAATGTAGAAATATAATTTATATTGAAGAAATAGGCACATCTTTCAGTGGCTTCAATGCCAGGATGATGTTTAGACCTGCTTAATAAATGTTTGATCTGCAGTTTTGTATTTATTTCAAAATCTATATAAATAAAAATGTAAATGTTCGTTTGTTCAAAATCGTAAATCTCCGAAAGTTCTTCACCGATTGCTTTGAAATTTTGACACAACGTTGCATTCAAATACGCACGTGTTTTTATATACCTATATTATATAGATATCACACCTGTGACAGGTAAAAACATGCTTTTTTGAAAAACAGTGCCATCTGTTGGACATAAAAGCAACACATGCTATACTATCTTTTTGGACTTTAACGTCGCAGCACCACAATGGCAGGCGCGAGCCGGGTTTTTTCCCCTCAGCGCTGCCGCTGCCAAACCCACAAGCAAAATGGCAGGAAATGTCAACCGCCGCCAAGTGTCCTCCCGACTAATGGAATATGTCGTACCTTTGGCAGGGACCCCGATGCCGCCTGTGGTGCGGAGAGCTGCGAAGGTGAAGGCGGTTATACCGGCAAGCCGGGAAACCAGCTCTTACACCCATGGCAAACTGGGACGGAGGCAAAGAAGGTGTGACCTGAGCTACAGAGGGACATTATTGGCACTCTGTCAAAAAATATTGTATACCCACAAGACTGGGCCACAGCAACGCGTGGCCGGGTACAGCTAGTAGATAATAAAATAATAAAAAGCTATGTGATCTTGCCTACTCTGCCAGTCTTTAGATGCATTTTGGATGCATCTTCTACCATGTTTCCCCGAAAATAAGACCCTGTCTTATATTTTTTGAACCCCAAAATAAGCACTTGGCCTTATTTTCTGGGAGTTATTATTTTGGGGCACGTAGAGGAAACCAGAGGAAATGGCAGGGAACGGTTGCGCATGTGTTTAAATATTTTCAGGAAGGGATTATTTTCGGGGGGGGGGCTTATTTTAGTGCATGCACTCAAAAGCCCGATTGGGCTTATTATCAAGGGATGTCTTATTTTTGGGGAAACAGGGTAGAATGTGTAGTCACATTATCTTTTGATGATAAAAACACAAATCTGCAAAAGTTTGGAAACTGGCTTTCATAGAAATTGATTATTCAATCAATTCTATTTCATTTCAGTTGGGATTTGTGAATAACCACAGCCAAGCTTTATGGTCTCTCAACATATTCATTTTTTTCCCTCACCATCATTCATCCAACTTCACCAGGTCCAGGAACCCAAGCAGGTTTGTGCACCATTGAACTTGTTAGCTGACAATTGACTAGGTCCTGTTCCATATTCCTATGAAATCTACTCCTGTAGATATCTGCTGGCCTTGCTTATGACCCTTGCTTCTGCTATTGATTTATGAATTGTGTTTCAATCACAAAGATCCAAGCCAGATTCAGAATCCAGCCACAGAGGTAAAAGCCTCATGCAGTTATGCGGAATATTAATCCCACAAACCTCTCTTTTTACTACTCCCCGCCATGTATGTCAGTGTGTGTGGGTGTGCGTGTGTGTGTGTACAGACCGCACACATCCCGCCTCTCTCCCTCCACCCTTGCCTTGAGTTCTTCATCTCAAATAATTATGCTGCACATGAATCATTTTTTAATGTTTGGTTTAATACACACAGATTCTTTAAACAATAAAAAAAATCAGCAAACATCATCACGATCTGGAAATCTCTTTTTTAACATAGAAAATGGTTTCCTTAATGGCACAGGGAGAGAACACGACAGCAAGCTTGACAACATAATTAGAAGATTGTTATGGGGAAAGGGGAAAGCATTCTTTATTCAGCTCTTACTACTTTCAATAAGATTATTCTCCCTGAATAGCTAATCAGCTTTTTGAGCTTCCCAAATCCATGTGCTTTAAGCTGCTCTCACAGTTCATCTTAGTTACTAAATGGCAAACAGTGACACCTCCAAAAGGGAAATTTAAAGTGTTAACCAAATGTGAGCAAACAGCATGATGGAGATAGCAGATAAAAGAGATTTTTGGCAGATTAGCAGCAATTTAAGAAGATCACACTGTTACACCTGGGTTGACAAGAGCTGACAGGGTTTGCTGATCTCTGCTCCTACTTCCAATTTGAATGTCATGTTTCAAATAAAAATGAGAGAAATACAAATAAATAAATAAATAGATAGATAGATAGATAAATTTTTAAAAGGAAGATCCTTTCAATATAACATTGGCTTTATAGCAAGTGTTCACAGCAGCTGAAACAAAAAGGAGCTAAAGAAGGAGATGAAAGGATTTAAACAAAAATGTGTTTGCCATTATTTTCCTAATGCACTATGTTCTTATTTTGCACTGGATAGGCCCACTCCATTCCCTCTCTTCTGCTTTTCACTTAGACAGAAAAAAGCATCACAATAGAAAGAGTAGAAACAGATGGGAAAAACCAAGAGTACATGGATTTTGCATTACTATTTGTGCAGCAATTCACTGGAAGAGAAGAGCAAGACTCTTCTACACCTTTTAGAAAGGGGTTCTGATTTTTATATTTGCTTTCATTTTGTATGTCACCAAGGACTGCTTGTTCATTCACCCCTAGTAAGCACAAAAACACCTTAGCTTTCTCTTAATTTAAATATCCCGAGCTGTACAAATGATACTTATGCTACAGCTAAATGAATAGGATTGCCCATCCCTTCAACTGAACTTCTGACAGGTGCTAAAGATATAGAGAACTCTTTAGTTTTTGTGAAAGAAAAACTA
The DNA here is from genome assembly GCF_029215685.1 of Pituophis catenifer annectens. NCBI lineage: Eukaryota > Metazoa > Chordata > Lepidosauria > Squamata > Colubridae > Pituophis > Pituophis catenifer. Next base: position 31,072,838 of record NW_027256884.1, on the reverse strand, counting down.
ATGGGCTCCTTTTTTAATCTTGGGAAATTTTGTAATATATTTTTGTAATATTCAGGACAAATAAAAGTTCATGTGCAACACTTATATTAAGAGAAAATCTATCAGTATGGAAGTAATTTTAAGTTTCAGCAAATCATGGTAATGTGGGAGACAAGGAAGAGATTTTCAGAACAGTCTGCTTTTTTATTAATTCAAAATTAAATTGCACAACACAACTCAATTTAAAAGTTAATAAGACATTGATACATCAAAGGAAGTAATTCATTCTTATGAGCATTATTCAAACACCAAATGCTTTTAAAGGTATAAAATTAATGAGATTAACAAACATTAGTAGGAAGTTTATGGAATAAAATTATTATACTGACCAAATGTCCCTTATTGGTTACCCCCAAATTCAGTTGCTTCTGATAAGTGGACTTGAACTTCTGATTTAAAAGATAAAGATAGAAGAGGAACTCTTTCTCCTTTCTCCTTCCCTCTTTCACTGTTCTTGTATTAATGAAAAATATTTTATCAAATGTTTAAGTTACTAAACATTTCTTCATAGTGCAAAAATGTAGGCCAATTGAATAGCTTGTTCACCCAAACACCAGAGCAATGTGAAATCTTATGAAGCATGGTAAGGAGATGTCAGGAAAGCACCTTTGGTATTGAAGAGCAGCAATAATTTCTATGGTGACTATTATAGAGAGAAACAAAGTGAACAAAGTTGGTTTTTCTAATGTTGTTTTCCATTCACATGCAATTTCACAGAACTTTGCATCAGTCCATGAGCTTCTGAAATTCTTAACTACATGACTAGGAATTCTGAGGTTTAGATGCCAGTCCTTCCTTCACTTACTGTTATCTGATACCGAGCCAAATCCTTCTGTGTCTTAGAAGGTATGGCAGCAAAAGATTTTGCTGGGATTTTTTCCCCCTTCCTTGTTCTTTTAGCATCTCAGTAAATCCAGCAGAGACATTACTGTTCCTCATGATGCGAGCATACAATACAAAATGTAGTCATGCAGTTTAAATGGGGAATTAATCAGCATTCAGAGCCATAGGAGATTGACAGGGAGCTGGCTCTGTCAGTCATCTGCAGCAGGACTCTAAGGCCTAATTTCCCTAAGTGAAAATGTGCTTTCAAAATTGCAATGCAATTTTCAAAAATGGGAGCTGAATATTTAAATACTCATTCTTTCAGCATGACTGTTTGCTGTCCAGCTGCTGCTTATCTCTATCTTTGTGTCTATTGGGACATGGGAATAAAGGGGGGGGGGGGGCGGCAGCATTCTGCATTGCAGTTGTCATATTAGTGACCCCCAAGGCAAAACACAAGTTGGTTGAGTTGCAAGTGTTCCAAATCTTGAGATGCTCTTTCAAGAATTTTCTAATCGGGGTTTTCAAAATTAATTTTAAAATTTCCTTTTGCTCTCTTTCTTATAAATAAGTGTATCTGATGGACAAAAAAATATGATGGAAGCTAATCTACCTTCCTTTTCAGATACCGATGAGCCCCCATTGGCAGTGATCTTGCACACTATGTCTTTAAGGTGAATATATCGTTTCAGAACTTCATACAATATGCCAATCCTCTATTTTTCCTGTCCATTATAGTGACAAGCATTTCAGCAGGACTAATAAAATAGTGGACAATGACTTTTTTTAAAAAAAAAGAACCTGGATTGGGGGGGGGGGGGGCTGCATGAAGAATAATATAACAAGGCATTTGACACCCTGGCAACAAAGATGTACATAAAACATTTCATGATTGGGCACTGACTTCCTATTCTTGCTTGTCCAAGTTCACCCCTGGCAGCCTGACCATCCTAATTCCAGTAGTTTGCACTATACCATGTGGCATGACAGAGATATGTCTATTTTTCACAGCAGCTGGCATGTTACCAAGTATTCAAGCTATGTCTCAACTTTTCACCAACTTGAAAAAGCAATCAGGGTTTTCTCAAAGTATTTCTCATGTATTTCTCATTTGCCTCTTTTTTCTCAGACTGAAAAGGACTTCGGAGACTACACTGGAAACACAATTAATCTGAATTGGGGAGGGATATCTTTCAACACTAATATTCGGTAAATCAGCAAAAAAACTAAAATTAAAACAAATAATTAAAACAATAATTCAGATTTGCTATTAAAACCCAGATTTAAGTGCAGCTACAGATTTAATAGGTTTGGTTCTCACAGACATGCTGTCTGGTTTAAATCAGAAAAGGGACGGGGCTGTATGCTTCAGATGCTAAATTTCAAATCAAACGATGGACTGATTTTTTAATTCAGTTGTTTCTACATAAGAACACTAGAACAGCATTCTTCTAGCATTCATATGCTGCTTTCTCTCTGTGAAATAAACTGTTCTAAAAAAAAAAAAAAAAGAAGAAGAAAGCTTCAGTTGTGCAAAGCGGAATATAGAGTAATTAACTCAATGCAAAGCATTGTTTTTTCCCCTCCTAAAAGATTAATCTATCTATTTCAGGGACGCTGTCTCAGAAGTTATTCAACCATATCCAAAACAGTTAAGAAACACAGGCTCACCAGATACTTCAAATCTTCACAGCTAAAAATAGATTTCATGCCTTTCAGGAAGCTCTCTCATTCTATGATATATATAGAATGAATCTTTTCTTATCTTACGTGTATTTGTTTATAGTTTATTCCATGCAATAAACTTCACCAAGAGCAAATTAGAGATGTAGCAAAAACATTACCATGACAGGTCCTTAGCTAAACAAAGAATGTTTTCAGTAAAAGTAGAGTAACCGCTGGAGCTGCATTTTAATTTGTATTGTAATTTTTATTTCCATTTATGAAATGCACTACTGAAGCTTGTAATAAAAATATTTGAACGAACTCATGGCATTATATGACCTTGCACAATTATGTCAGTCAAACACCTGAAGAGTTATTATTAGATATTGCTCTTATTAGTATAATTATATTGCTGATTTAAACTCACTGGAAATGGAGGAAAATGTTTTTGGAAGAGAGGTATAGTACATATGTATAATTTGCTAATATATTTCTTTTATTATAGCATTATGAGATGCAAAGCTGAAATGTAGGAAAGGAGTTGTTGCTCAGTAATAGAATTCAGAAGAACCCAGATTTCAACACCCAAGATGGGGCTGGAAAAGCTTCTGCCTGAAATCCTGGAAGAATACTGTCAGAAAATCTATATTAGTCCTGAAGTGTATTGTGTTTAATAGTAGGTCTGGGTAAAGCTTTGAATGAGTGATTCAATTCAAAGGACGTTAGATTGACTCATCCCTTTGAATCAAATCTTTGTATTGAATCTTCAGATTGATTCAAGGCATCAAATTGAGCCAGTTACCTTTGAATTGCTTCAGAAATTCAAAGGTGATCTACAGAGTCAACTGACATTCTGATGTGTTCTGGTTTTGCAGAGTCTTAAACACTGCTATAAGAGCCGAGGTGGCGCAGTGGTTAGAGTGCAGTACTGCAGCTACTTCAGCTGACTGCTAGTTCAGCAGATCAGCAGATCAAATTCCACCAGCTCAAGGTTGACTCAGCCTTCCATCCTTCTGAGGTGGATAAAATGAGGACCCAGATTGTTGGGGGCAATATGCTATTTAGTATACTGTCTTTGGTGTAAGCCAGCCAGAATCCTCGGAGAGTGGGTGGCATAGAAATATTTCTAATAAATAAATAAATAAATTATGAGCCAGCAGTATGCGGCAACAGCCAAAAAAGCCAACACAATCCTTGGTTGCATAAACAGAGGCACAGAAGCAAAATCATATGAAGTATTAGTACTGCTTTATAAATCCTTAGTAAGACTACACCTGGAATATTGCATCCAGTTTTGATCACCATATTAGAAAAAGATGTTGAGACTTTGGAAAAAGTACAAAGAAGAGCAACTATGATGATTAAAGGTCTGCAGACAAAAACATATGAAGAATGGTTTCAGGATTGGGTATGGCTAGTCTAGAGAAAAGAAGGATTAGGGGTGACATGATAGCAGTATTCCAGTATTTGGGGGCTACCACAAAGATCAATTTATTTTCCAAAGCACTAGATGTTCAAGACAAGAAACAATGGATGGAAACTAATCAAGGAGAGAAGCAACCTGGAATTAAGGAGAAACTTCCTAACAGTGAGGACAATTAACCAGTGGAAGAGCTTGCCTCCAGACTTTGTAGGTGCTTCATCATTGGAGGTTTTTAAGAGAAGACTGGGCAGCCACCTGTGTGAAATGGTATAGGGCAGGGGTGAAATCTAATATTTTTTGCTACCAGTTCTGTAGGCGTGGCTTAATTAGTGGGCGGGGCTTGGTGGTAAGGTGACTGGGTGGGCGTGGCCAAGTCAATGTTACTTCTTTGCCCTTTTTTAACCTACAAAACACAACACAACAGAATTGGCTCACCCACAATATAAAAGCAGCTGTGCTAGACCCAAAATGGCCCCTGCAACAAGCAGGAACCTCACACAGCCACAAAAAGCCCCCCCCCCCAAAAAACAACTTTCACACTTTACACACACACAACACAACAAAACACAACACAACTGGCTCACCCACAATGTAAAAGCAGCTGTGCTAGACCCAAAATGGCCCCTGCAACAAGCAGAAACCTCATACAGCAACAAAAAGCCCAAAAAACGAACTTTCACACTTTACACACACAAAATTCCACGTACAGCTTTGTGAGATTTTGGGTGTTTGTATAGTTAGAGTGAAACACTACAGAAATATACTAAATCTCAGAAAGCTGCACAAATATTATTTTATTTTAATTTATTTTTATTTTTATATAAAAGCAGATAAATTTAAAACTTCCTAAACTTTAAATGGCTAGGTCTGGATAGAGCCTGGATTGCTTAACAGACAGAGCTCTGTAATTTAAGACCAGCTGTCTGCAATTAAAGTAAGATCAAATCCTGCCAGGCTCAAGGTTGAATCAGCCTTCCATCCTTTCTAAGGTAGGTAAATTGAGGACCCAGTTTGTGGGGGCAATAAGCTGACTTTGTATAAATATACAAAAGTATGAAGGCTATTGCTTAATGCATTGTAAGCCGCCCTGAGTCTCCGGAGAAGGTTAGCATATAAATCAAATTAAAATAAAAAAATAAAATAAAATAGGTCTAAAAAAAAACAACTAAATAGAACCCCAATTAACTATTTTTTTTAAAGCTCCCAAAGGGGAAAAAACCTTACCCAATAGAACAGGGGGTTTCCAACCTTGGCAACTTTAAGACTTGTGGACTTCAACTCCCAGAATTCCTCAGCCAGCTTTGCTGGGAGTTGAAGTCCACAAGTCCTAAAGTTGCAGATAAAGCTGCTCACCGATGAGCTTGATTGCAGGCGGGGAGATTCAATTGCTTGCTGATGCAATGGACTGCAGGTATTACAGCAAGCGCGTTGTGACCAGCAGATAAGGTAAGCAAGCTGGAGGCGGAAGGGTAGGAGAGGGGAGAGAAAAAAAGAAACTTTTTTCTTTTAAATGGGTCTGACAATCCAAGCTGAGTTGCCTGATTAGCAGGCAACTCAGCTGGGATCATCAGAGCCATTTAAAAGGAAAAAAGGCTCTGATGATCGTGCAGCTCAGCTGGGCATGGGGGGCAGGGGCAGGGATTTTTCTACCGGTTCTCCGAACTGCCCGCCATCGCTACCTATTCGCCCGAGCCAGTCCGAACCGGAGCATTTCACCCCTGGTATAGGGTCTCCTACATGAGCAGAGGGTTGGATTAGAAGACCTCCAAGGTCTCTTCCAGCTCTATTCTGATTGATTAATGTTTATTTTGTATATAAACAAAATTGAGAGATAGTAAAATAGGGTGGTGGACTCTCTGATAATGATATGAGGCAGTCAGCAAAGAATTTATCATTTTTTTCAGGAGGATCATGCAAAATGATATAATTTAGCTTTGATTTTTCCCGCTGGAGATCATTTACCAGAGTGAAGAGGTATCTTAATTTGCCTGGATGAAGATATGTAGGTGGTCATTGCTGCTGAAGAAGTTTCCTTCAATCTTCTCTAGAAGTAGCTGAAATATTACCACAATGGGCAGGATATGGGCTAAAAGATGTACCTTGCTTGACAGACCTTCAACATGTGGTACTATAGATAGAAGAGCATCTTCAACAGAGTGCAAACAATTCCTTAGCATTTGACAGGCTCCCCTCACCTAGAAGACTCTCAGTGGGTGTTAAAAGTACTCCAATTGGGCCATCTTTGATGCCTTAGGGGTTTGCTGAACTGGAAGCACTTTGGCCAGTACTATGCAGAAATTTTTATTTGAAACCCTCTCAATCGTATGAGTTTTGTGAGAAGAAACAAGAAAAGCTCCTGATGGCCCTTTGAGGTATGGCAGTCAGAAAATTGTTACAGGAATGTTACTTAATTGTTATAGGAATAATAACAGAATTTTGAAAGCCCGCCAGAGTTTCTTTCTCCCCCCTCTTATACCAGATAAACTCAAAGAAGGTTATCTTGAGTTTCATTCTCACGCTTTCTCTTTTCCCAGGATTGAGTTGTCGCTCATTTTCATTAACCATTCCTTCATAACTTCTTTAACATTATCTATGCATTCCCACAGACTTCCAAAATACAGTGAGGGTAAGCTACAGAGTCACTACATCCCATTCTTAATATCAAGGTACCATTTTCATCAAAACAAAATACTTTTTCAGAGCGCTAGATATAGTCTTTGACTTACAACCAGTCATTAACATAAAGCACTTCTAGCTGTCGTAAAATATTGTGACACCCCACTCCTGGGGCCACATTCTGCAAAGTTTTATGACAGTTTCCAACACTGTATGCCAGTTTCTGGCAAAAAAAACCCCATCCATTTGGAAGAATGGATTTGCACTTACAAGTGAAGCATGTGCTTAACAACCATGGTTATTTGCTGAAAAACTGCCACACACACAAAAAAATGTAAAACCAGGTTTGGTCATGTGGATGCCTCAATTTACAATCATAATGATTTATGACCAGAAATCCAGTCATAAATTGAGGACCACCTGTATTCCACAAATGCTACCTTGGGGATGTCTGCCCTACAGTTTGTGGTTCAGTGTTCTGTTATAGTTTAGTTAGGCAGTTTATTTGGAGAGAGGGAGGAGGAAGGAAAACAAAATTTATTATGTTCTCTTTTGTCATCTGGATTATTTTGTGTGTAGTCTTTTATCACTAAAACCACATTCAATCCTTTTTATCCTTATACTGCTCTCAATATTTATGTGACCCTGGCTAATTATTTAGCTAACTCTGTATAATTAGAATGCCAGTCTGCTGTAATGGTTAAAGGCAACAGGCAAAAAACTAGGAGTCCATGAGTTCTAGTTCTACCTTGGGCACAAAGCCAGCTGGGTGACCTTGGCCCAATCACTTTTGCTCAACTCTAAGAAGCAGGCAATGGCAAACCTTTTCTGAAAAATCTTGTCAAAAAAACTGCAGGGAGTTGTCAGGTAGTCTCCAAGAATCAGACACAATTGAACTAGAGGAAAGAAAAAGCATTCATTCCTTTTTATCCTTACATTGCTCTCAGTCTTTATCTGATCCTTTGTAATTATCACAGAAAAAGTGAAAAGAACAATCTGATGGTTAAAAAAAAGGGGGGGCACTTTAGAAACAGATCAGACCACACAAAAATAGTAGTAAGGTAATGTGTTACATAAAATTTGAATATAACCTCTAGTTCCGGGATTTGGGGATTTGGTCAACTGATTTATTCTTTCCTGCAAGGAGAAACCTGATAAAATGGTCTGTATTTATCTTCTAGACTTTTGGCAGTTATTTAGCTGTTTTGGCACTTCTTTCACACACCCTACTCCTTCTCCAAAATTTAAAATAAGAATGAAAAAAAAATCCCATTTTGTTTTTTCTGGGGTTTTTTTTTGTTCCGATTTGTCTTACATTGATATGTCCTCTTTATCAAAGGAAAAAGCTAAGTTAATATGTATTTTATATATTTTCTTTATATCACAATATATTATACTATATAAAGTTATCACACACTTCTCAGACTTATAATTGTTTTAAAAGGGGCATATCATACATTGTCCACCCTCCCAAAGGCTAACCCTGCTAACATGTTATGACAAGAAGACTGGAAGACCAGAAAAAAAAACACATGAACAAAAATTGTAGACTCATTAACATTTAATAAGAGTTTACTTATAAATAGATTGTATATATTTTTATTGTTATTTAAAGTAATGCCACTTTACACATTCATTCAACAAAACCTAAATTTGGCACTAACATTACTATCCCCAGTAGTCAATCTAGGCAAAGACGTGTGTCCCCAAAACAGTATCCCAAAAAAGGATCTTTCTGAGTTCCCAACTCCTTTTTTAAGTACTGGATGGCTTATGAATTATGATCCCATGTGGACCCTCACATTAATAACTCGTACTCTGACCATCACTCAGTTAGACTATTGCAATGTGATCAGTGTGAATTTGTCTTTGGTAATGATTCAGAAGCTGCAGCTGGGACCACATTCAGTGATGTAGGACAATCTGTCAGGAGACAATAACAACATTAGAATCTACTGTATGTGCTGGTTACCAGAAGCTTTCCAGGCCCAGTTCCAAGAGCTGGTCATTAGCTTTGAAGCCCTACACAGAGCAGTACCACGATATATCAGACAGTGTCTTCCCAGATCAGTTTAGTGCAGATATCTAGAGAGAGTCTATTTAGAGTTCTCTCTTCTTGAAAATTTCAAGATGAAGTTACAAGAAGAGAGTTTTGATAGGTCTCCTATGTAGTTCTCTCCCCCAGAAATACATATGGTCCCAACCTCCTTACATTACATCACCATGTGAAAGGAATACTATACCATTTCATAAAAAGTCAGCAAAAATATTATCACGTAAGTTTATATTTTAAGTGCTAGCCCTGCAGGTTGTTGCACATTACTTTTCTTGTCATTAACTGATTGTATAAAATGGTAGGAGTTTGCTTGCACAGATGGTTATAACAGAGATGTGGTTCTCTTATTCAGCCAGTTTGTGTTGTTTGTGGAAGAAAAATAATGGCATACAAACTATTGTTTATAAAACTGAGCAAGGTGTTCAGAAGAAAAAAAGAAAGCCATATATCACATGTTGCTGTTCTGCAGCATAATTTTGATATCTAGATTTTGATCTAGATATGAGGATGGATGAGTTCCAACGTCAACAAATGATATATATATATTTTAAAAGATTTTTCTTTTTTTTAATTTGATTTATATGCCGCCCTTCTCCGGAGACTCAGGGCGGCTTACAATGCGTTAAGCAATAGCCTTCATTCTTTTGTATATTTTATACAAAGTCAGCTTATTGCCCCCACAAACTGGGTCCTCATTTCACCTACCTTAGAAAGGATGGAAGGCTGAGTCAACCTTGAGCCTTGGAGAGATTCGAACCAGCAGAAATTGCAGGCAGCTGTGTTAATAACAGGGTGCACTAAACCCCTGTACTATCAAGGCTCTAACATCTAGATAAGCATCATAGTTTCTGCTGTGAGCTAGAAGTAGTGTGTTCAGATAAAGAAACATTTTGCTTTTTTATACTTGAACACAGAAATCAATAGAAAGAAGGGCAAAATGACAAAATGATTCTGTTAGAATGGGCTCAAAGGAATACAAGTGCTTTATGCAATTAAGCATAGAGAAATGCAAGGTAATGAGATCAGGGAATCTAAACAAGGAAAGGATTTATTTCCTAAATTCTTATATAAAAAACAATGAGCAAAAGGGGGACTGTAGGGAAAGATCAAATAGAAACCTATACAGTGGCTACAGAAATAATATAAATGGCAGCATTGATTCACAGGGGGAAACTATATTATGTTATTCTTGCCAAATAGAAGAGATTTATGAATGTGGCCTGTCTTAGCTAACGGTGAGGAGCTTTGCACACTTTATTATAGAAGGGCAAAAGGAAAAAAAATAAGGGGGGAAAGTGGAACTTAATTATTCATAAATGTCAGAGAACAGAAGGGAATGATCTGGACTCTTTTGAAAAAAGGAGAATAAGAGACCTCCACTCAATGAAGAATTCAAAATCCTGAAACATCTGAAGACAAATGTTGCCAATGCGAGCTGTAATTCTTCATGCAGTGAGAGTACAAAAAATCATACAGGTGCCATTGAAGACCCAGGTCTAGCTGGATATGAGGGAAAAAATACAGTCCTCTCTCAATTCTCCAGTCCATTATTAATTATCATATTTTCTCCCTTAAACCCTTATTTAAAATGTTATTTTTCAAATCACAAATCTGAGAACCGGTGTGGTATAATGGTTAAAAATTTCAACTAAAGTTCAAGCCACCATTAGAATGGAAATCATGAGGTGATTTTGGGCCAGTTGCTACCTCTTAGACCAATAGTTCTTGTTCTTTTAATTCTGTAGTCAACAGCCCTTACAGTTTCTAGACATAAACTATTTTTATATTACAGCTATTAATTCTATGTATTCTTTGTAAACTGCTCACAGATTGGGAAAAAATATTGTTTTGAATTGAATTGGAAGAGCAAGTGCTTCATATGCTGCCTTGAAAGCTAACAAATAGTAAAATAAATAATAAATCTGATCTGTTACTTGTGCTTTTCTGAAACTGATTAATGTAAGCTGACAAACTGGTCCAAGTTACCATTTAAGCTCCAAACTATCAGTCTATGTAAGTAGCGGTATCTGCAAAACAGTTTCTTGATTTCTGCAGCCATATGTGCCTCAGAATTTATAGCTCAGCACTAATACCATATTAATATTAGCAATAATATTGATTCAGGTTAGGTGAAGTTGTGGAATTCAACTTCTATAATCATCTGCAGGAGGACAAGGTATGCAAATATATGGTAATCGTCTACATCAGGACATCATCGCACAAATGGCACAAATTAGGCAATTCATTTGTGTGATGACATGACATTATAGCTTCTTCAAGATGCCAGTACCAGCTTCACCTTCCTCAGCAGTGGACTGACTATATTTCAACTGATTTTCTTGGAGTTTTATACTTTCTGAACATCCATATAACACTCACCTGTGCAATAACAATGACTTTTCTATGGTAAGATGTGAGTGCAGAAACATGTTTTCAATATGCAATTGAGCCTACATAAATTGGACAATTATTCTTTAATTTCCTTTCAGGACAGAATTGCATATTGAAAGATTCAAGATTTAGGGAAGCAGAGATTTTGGAATGAAAGAGCATAATATAAATGTTAAATAATATTTTATATATCAATGAATTGTATATTATATGATTCTCATTACATTCAATGCCTCATTACATTCCAGTGAACAATAACCTAATTGATCAAACTTCCAATGGGAGAGAAAATGTATAAAAAAAGTTTTATTCAAATAGAAAACAAAGTTTTAGGTCATGTTTCTTCTGAAATCCACACTAAAGGTTTTGAAATTGTAGATGATTGCCAAACCTAATGTAAATTCTCACCAAGTTCTGTTCTGTTCCTCTGTGGATGCTTTATGGTTGTAATAGATTGCAATATAAGTTCCCAGGTCTTACATTGTGATTTTATTCCCAGGTCTCATATTCTGATTTGTTTGCACTTCATTTTGCATTTATTTATTTATTTATTTGTTTGATTTATATGCCCCCCTTTTCCGGAGACTCAGGGTGGCTCACAATGCGTTAAGCAATAACCTTCATACTTTTGTATATACCTGCTTAGTAGGGCTTTCGCCCCCCCCCCAAAGCGGTGTTCTTTTTTATACAAAGTCAGCTTATTGCCTCCACAAACCGGGTCCTCATTTTACCTACCTCGAAAGGATGGAAGGCTGAGTCAACCTTGAGCCTGGTGAGATTTGAACTTGCAGTAATTGCAGGCAGCTGGTGTTACTTAACAGTGCTTTAGTCTGCTGCACCACCAAGGCTCAAGGTTCCCCATTTGAGTTATGGGGAAGTAATGAAGAATATAAAGAATGAATCTATAAGTATAGATAGATAGATAGATAGATAGATAGATAGATAGATAGATAGATAGATAGATGGATGAGTGGGTGGATGGATGGATGGATGGATGGATGATAGATAGATAGATAGATAGATAGATAGATAGATAGATAGATAGATACCCACAGCTTCTAAACTGAAAGTAGGGGCCCGATGATGACAAGTTAGAGAGCTTGTCGAAACGTTGCCAAAAAGAAAACTTTTAAAGTGTTGGTTAGGATTTTAGCCAGAGTTTCAAAAGACCTTACAAAGTGTTTTGTTGGGATTTTGGAGGATTTTAAACCGGGATTTTAGCCAGGATTTTAAGTATTTCAACTAACAGACTTTTAATGACGCGGGAAAACACACAAGATTTTAACTTTTTAGATAGATAGATAGATAGATAGATAGATAGATAGATAGATAGATAGATAGATATAGATAGATGATAGATGACAGACAGACAAGACAAGAAGGTTATCTGGAGTTATAGTTGCAGTTATAACCCAGTTATAACTGCAACCCAGTTATAGTTACAGTTTTTAACTAAAGTATTTTCTTTCTGAGTGTGAATGAGAAAGTGTAAATGAGAAACATTTAAGTTCATACTTTGTGACTGTTTAATAGAAAACCTTGTAAACTTGCCATTACCACTTCCCCTCCCCCCTTTCTTACGCTTCATTTTTCAGAATTATCATTTCTCTGGTTTTTTAAAAAAATGCTTCCAATATGAGTGTTTTAGAGTATCTGTTTATTTTTCATAGCCAAAGAAGAAACATATGGTTTCTATCTGTTTTTTAAAATGTGTTTTGATACAGCAGGTGCTGAATATATTTTAACATCACTACATTGCCATTTTAACTTTGCATTTCTTAAACTTTGGCACATCAATACAAACATTAAAACAGCATATTGGGAAAAAAATATTTAGTGGTTTCAACCTAACAGCTTGTACTTAATTATCTAAAGAAAAAAGAAATTACTTCCTATTTCCTTTGTCTTAGACTTTACTCCATAATACTGGCCCATTTTAAAGATAATACATTGTTAGTTCCAATCCAATTTACAAGTGGCCATTGTGAAATATGTCTCACAGAAAGCAACTTATTTGATTAGTTTCACAAGGTCTTATTAGAGCTTAATAGAACCCAAACCTGGCAGGCCTGTCTTGCAGCAAAAACTCATTGTGTTCCCACATAAGTTATATATCACTACTGCATAATGTTGTAGACTCACTCATGAATAACCTTATTAGAATTAGGGTGTATATTTTTATGAATAATATGGTATATTAATGAGCTATACAATAGTTGATAAAACTAAAAGTTTGCTAAAAAGTGAATGGAACTTGCTTTAATGATACTATTGACAAGTTATAAAGTTAATTCAAGCACTAAGGGATCCAGAAAAATGATATTCTGTTTAATATTTAATTTAATATTTAATGCAAGATATAACTAATAGAAAGAGGTGCTTTATTTTTTTTACCTATTGATACATGTATCAACAAATGCCAAAGGAACTGAAACAAATTTTGGTGCATCACAGGATCACAAGTTTGTCTAGTTCTTCTGTATACATTCAATATATGGACAGCTTTAATGTTCAGTATAAGGAGCAAAGTAACAAGCTTCCAAAATGGTATTTAACCTAAGATAAACACCACAGTACCATTATTTTAATTTGTATTTAATATAAACAACTGATATAGGATTAGCCTAAACTCTTGTTCGTTTATTTATGTTTTTGTAACCTGTTTGCTTCTAAAATGAATTTAGCAAATTAACTATCATATCTAGTAAAGCTGCTTTCGATTTTTAAAAAAAGTTTTTAATTTTCAGAATTGTAGTATTCTTCATTTCCTGTTCCTAGTGATATTGGCAAATATAAAATGGAAACATGATCAATTGACACTTGTCCCAAACAAATGTGATAGATATACTATAAATATATATCTCTCTGTCTATGTGTATTAGTAGAATAGTTTAACAACCTAATAAGATCTGAAAATATTTCCTATTGTTTGGGGTTAGGGTTGAGAGAGGTTAAAAGCAAGAGCTAAATACAGTACCTCTTAACTCCAACTGACATTCAATTCTTCCATGATCAAATATAATACATTTATATATTTAATCAATATTTCTCAACTCTTAAAGTCAAGGCAACTCTCAACTCATTATAATAAATTATTAAATAGTGAGTGATTATTAACACATGTTAATTAATTTTGATATGCTTATCATTTCAAGAAGATTTTATGTAAAGAAACAGCTAATCCCCCTATAGATATCTGGGCCATTTTCTTTTTTTACGTTTTCTGACCATTATAAAAATATGGCTGATAAAAAAGGTATTTGGAAACAAGTAAATTCATGCTAATCCCACATGGCGGGCATCAGACTGATTCTTTAACATTGTATTAGTTGAGTTTTCTTTTAAATCTTATAATTTTAACAGAATAAACTACTCAGAGACTCCAGAAATCTAGTCTTAATTATCAAAGTAAAATGTAATAAATAAATAAATAAGTGTTCTAGTAACAAATAAAGAAATTAAAAAAAAACATGAAATGAATATGTGTTAATCCCACCATTTGCTATTTGCAGGATTGCTTCCTCTATCATAAAAGTGAATAGAGAAGCCTTTGGGGTTTGTGGAATACTATGATACAATAAATATTTGCTTTTGTTAGCAGTTTTTTCCCCAATAAATCTTCTTTGGGATAGTGGGCATAATTGTTTTCTGTAAAAATAATACCTTACAATAGATTTTAGCTGTGCAAATCACTCCAATTTCTAATGGAGATATACTTTTTATACCATAGCAATGATGTTTCAGTGGGGAAAAAAACCTTCTGTTATCCTTAATTTGAATTCTGCTGCCTGTCATTTGCTCATTTAAAAGAAGGTGTTGATTGACATGTGGATATAGTGGGGAAAAAAACATATTTGGAGATGGAACAACTATTGCAGAATACCCATGGTGGAAGAAATATTATTCTTAGGAAGACAGCACTTACAGAACACTGTCAAAGAAGTGAGAGGCATAAAACTAAACAGTATTCTAAAACTGTATCAGCATAGCAAGGAAGGGGGAGAAAATCAAACTTTGTCTGAATCATTTAACTTTAAAATTCGATCTACAGTACAAGTAGTCCTCGACTTATGACCAAAATTGAGCCCAAAATTTCTCTTGCTAGGTGAGACATTTGTTAAATTTACGGCCTTTCTTGCCACAGTTGTTAAGTGAATCACTGTGGCTGTTAAATTAGTAACATGGGTGTTAAATGAATCTGGTTTCCCCATTGACTTTGCTTGCCAGAAGGTCACAAAAGGTGACCTTCTGGCAAGGCCATGACCCTGGAACACTGTAACTGTCATAAATATGAATCAGTTGCCAAGTCTCTGAATTTTGATCATGTGACCATGGAGATGCTGCAACCATCGTGTGAAAAATGGTCAATGCCGTTGTAACTTCGGTCATTAAATGAACTGTTGTAAGTTGAGGCTGACCTGTAATATTTAAGATCAGTGTTTTAAAGAGACATGCCATATTATCTAAAAGAAGCCGCTGCCTTTGGAAAAAGCAGCACACTGATTTTAAGTATCTTTGGTGGCAAATCCAACAGATTTCAATCAAAAAATGACATGAAGCTACAACAGGTTTTATTGAAAATTTTGGCAGTGCTAATTTGATTCCTTTTCCCATGTTTGGCACATTGTGGAAACTGTTGCTTATTTGCCTATTTGTTTTATTCTCTGTGACCTAAATCTCAGCTGCATTTTTGTGCCCCAGCGGCAGCATCATTTTCTTAAATCTGATTGATTATGAAGTGCTGTGATATCGTCTTTTGCGCCCTGCAATCAATAAGTAGGAAGGAGTAAGACAGAACCCCACACAAAGCATAATAGTAGTGTGAGCTGTAATCCAAAAATCCCATACATACAGTATTTACTGATAGTTGAGCCAACTCACTTTCCCTCAGTTATAATAAGATTGCAGTCTAGCCTTTTGGGATATTTTATTGAAGCACTTTCTTGGGGAAAAAAATGGTAAATTTAATCTTTCCTTATTGAATCACCACTTCATAACATGAATCCAAAAAGGGTTATATTAAAACCAGAGTAACCTTTCTAGTCTAATAACTCAGCTATTATGTTGCAGTGTAATCATCTAGAGGCATGTAAAAGTAATTTTTTTATAGCATGAGTGTCAAACTCGCTACGTCATGTTGCCATCATGTGACATTTTGTGACATTTTTCCCCTTCGCAGAGCTGGGGTGGGCATAGCCTGTGCATGACGCATCCGGTCCACAGGCCACCAGTTTGACACCTTTGTTTTACAATATTACACTATACTCCCAAGTGGTCTACATAAAAGTAATCCCTATTAAATGTAATTCTTTCCAGTTCAAGTAAATATGGAACTGAGACTTTCTTGGGAATAAAATTTTGTTGTGAGTTTCTCTATAATATAATCTAACCATATGATAATGGTTAGATATATAATAATTCTTACATCATGCATATAAATAGGCAATAGCCTATTTTTATAGGCTATATTTTTCATCTCTTTTCTAGTCCTGAAATGATTAATACAAACTTAATAATTACCAGCTGGGAAGTTCACACTTCACATGTAGGAAGCACAAGTGCTTTCAACCATCAAGTAATTTAATAGTTAACATGCAGATTAAACAGCTCTTTCAGAGGCTAAGTTTTAAAAAGGATATTTAAATTAATTTTTAGGTCAGTATAATAATCCACAATGACTACTGTTATGAAAAGTCATAGGCTATGTAAAAAAGAAATTGAAAAAAAGTGAGTTAATACTAATAGTTATAGGATCATGTTATACCATCACTTCAGAGTATAGTATAAAACCCACTATTTTTTGTGATGTCATATTGTTCTAGGAATGCTAGAAACTCTTGGCATAAAGAACCAGAAATGATAGAATGTATTCCCAATTCTTCCATTAAAGGTTTATTGCCATCACCTAGGGCAAATGCTAAACTGTCTCAAAACAATTATGTGCCTCTTTGGAATGATATAAAAAAGGATTTACTAAGATGGGATAAATTGCAGCTATTCTATTGGGTAGAATCTCTGTGATTAAGATGAATGTTTTACCAAAGATGCTTTTTTTTTTTGTTTCAGACTTTACCAATGCTTGTAACAGATATTTCATTTAAACAATGGCAAATGGATATTTCCAAGTTTATATGGCAAGGGGAAAAACCAAGAATTAGATACAAACCATTGCAAGATGCTAAGGAAAGAGGAGGTCTGTGTTTACCAGATTTGAAATTGTATTTCAGTGCTTGTTGTTTGGTCTGACTAAAATAGTGGGTGAATCTCCAAAATAAGACATTACTTGAACTAAAGGGCCATGATTAAGATTTGGGTGGCAGGGCTATTTATGGTATGACAAGGTTAAAGTAAATGTTGACTTTAATAATCATTTTGTTAGATGTGCCATTCTAAGAGTTTGGAATAAATATAAAACAAGGTTCTCTGCGAAGATGCCTCTTTGGGTGTCCCCCGGGAAGCATTTTTTAGAAAAGAAATGGTGGCGAAGCTAGATTGGTGAACTATGGTCAAATAATATATTTCATTTATGTTGATCTTAACCTCAAATCTAAGGAGGAGTTAGAATTAGAAATATGTGTTTGCCATTGGTTTACATACTTACAATTGAAAGAAAGATTTAAATTAGATAAAAAGAGTTTATGGATTTGATTTTGTGAAAAATGAATTAGAAACTTACTGCATGATAATGATGAACATATTATTGCTAAGGTCTATAAATTATTATTGAATTTGAATTTGAGAAATGAATATGTAAAGCATTGTATGATTCAGTGGACAAGGAACTTTGGATATAATATAATATTTGAACAATGAGAGAATATGTGGATGAAAGGTCTAAAATTTAAACTAAATTATAATTTAAAAGAAAAATTTTATAAGATGATGTTATTGTTGGTATTTAACATTGGACAAGTTGTCAAGAATGTATAAAGATATCTTGTTGGAAATGTAAATGTAAAGAAGGAATCTTTTATCATTTATGGTGGACATGTGACAAAGCAAAGAAATATTGGAATAGGATTCACATCTTAATACAGAAGATTCTTAAAGTGAATATAAAGATAAAACCAGAGACCTTTCTTTTGGGTTTAATGGAAAAAGATTTGGAAAAAAAATTTGGAACTTCGATATTACATACATGGATGGCAGCAAGATTACTTTATGCACAAAAATGGAAGGACGCTTTGATTCTAACAATGGATGAGTGGCTGCAAAACTTGATGGCGTTAGCAGAGATGGCCAAATTGACTGCTCTGATTAAAGAAAAGAACACAATTAATTTTGTTTCTACTTGGAAACCACTTTTGGACTTTGTGCTTGAGTGGGAAAAAAATAAAATGTTGATTTTGGGTTTTGCTGATTAAGTAGGTTTATTGTTATATAAATGGCTAGTTTGTATTATTATATAAAAGTAAAAAGTTGAGGTTTGATGCTCCAGAGAACTGCCTCGTATTTGGTAGAATTCTTTATTCCAGAGCTCTGGCTTAGTTCTACTGCCACTATTCAGCAATTCCCCTCCATTGGTCAATGAATATGAGATGTTTACATTACATCACTGAGCAGAAGTAGAAGTATGATCACTATTTTCCTGAATAGAGGGTCATTCTGTACTGATGAGTAATCAGAAAGTTAGGCACTTCTGTGTCATCAGCATTCTTCCTTAACCTAGTTCCTTCTAGAGCTGTTGAATTACCATTTCCATCATTCCTAGTCAGTACAACTCTCAACTTCCATCATTCCCAGCTAGTAATGCATAGTTCAGCTGCTCTTTATACATGGTCATTACTTCAAATATTGTTTTTCCTTTCAGTGTGACTATGCATCAAAAGAGGTTATTTTTTCTGTTTAATTCCTTGTCACTCATTAATAAATGAGTTCAATATCCTTCTGGATTAACTGTGAGATGGAAGTGGACACCACATTATGGCGGCATTCTTCCTTTCTTTGTGGTTGGTTGTCTTTATGTGGTGCTCAACATTCTCATCATACTGGGTCCATTATAATCAGTATGCTGATGATCTCTAACTGTTTATCTTTACTCCAAGCCATTTGAATGATGCTGTCAATAGCCTGTTCTAGAGTATGGAGTCTTCCCATTTCAGACTAGTGCATAATCTGAGGACCATTTGAGGCTCACAGCTAGTCCAGCATACCAGTTGTGCTTATTCCTAGATTGGGTCACCCAGTCACCTATGCATGAGTTGGGCAGCTGTAGAAATTTGTTTAATAAATAATAAATAAAATAAATTTTGAAGACTTAATCCTAGTCATCTCACAAGGGAAGCCAGTTTGGTCTATTGTTAAGGCACCAGGCTAGAAATTAGGAGACTGTGAGTCCCATTTAGGTATGAAAGCTGGCTGTGTGACTTTGGGCCAATCACTTTTTCTCTCTAAACCTATAATGTTGACAACAAGCCAGTTCGTAAATTCCTATTGCTACCAATGGATCAAAATGGTTGATCAAAAAATAAATTGAATCCTGCACTTGCAGGAAAATACTAGGAAGATGAAAAAAAGCAAACTACCTCACAAATGGATTACTGCAATGTGCATTATTGGGGCTGTCTTTGCAGCTAGTCCAGAATGTAGCTGGTCCAGATTTCTTTCTTTCTTTCTTTCTTTTTTTTTTTCTTTCTTTCTTTCTTTCTTTCTTTCTTTCTTTCTTTCTTTCTTTCTTTCTTTCTTTCTTTCTTTCTTTCTTTCTTTCTTTCTTTCTTAAATTTGTGTGCCGCCCATCTTGTCTAGAATACAACCGCACAAGCATGTTGTAATACAGGTAGTCCTCATTTAGCAATTAACCTCAGACAGTGAGTATTCACAATTATGACATTAATGAACAAAGTAACTTTGCAACCAATCCTCAGATTTAGTACCTTCACAGGTCTCCTAGGTCTTAAATTAAGTGGTCAAGGCCCTGTAGGATTTTTTTGCTTGGTCACACAATAATTGTCTGGACACACATGATCAGAAGAGCCCTGGCACATGTTTTGAATGTAGGGCTTCAAAAATCACCAAAATCACCCTTCAATCTGAAATTGCAAAACTCAATTCCATTGTTTAAATATGTTAAATCTTTTTAAGTGGCTGGCTAGACACACATTTCTATTCCATATTGGAAAGTATTTAATAGTTCATATTCCCCAACATTATAGATGGGATTTTATAAGAATATGATTTGAACAATTCTATGACTAAATTTGTTATTTATTTGTTAAATTTATATGCTGCCCATCTTGCTATGCAAAGCAATTCTGGGGAGCTTATAATATAATATATATTGTATTTATATTTATATTTATATTTGAGATCCTTATAGAGAAAGACTGTATATATGTAGTACAAATACCATTGAAGATACTGCTCTTTTACTACTTGAATGTCAATTTGATGTTTTAGAAATCTCTAAGTAGAATCCACCATAAAATTGAAGATGTTTTAGGAAACAAAAATTAAATAGTCCCACTTTGTACAGGGAACCTGCTGGTTGGGATTAGAAGTACCACCTCTTTTATATATAAAATAAAGCAGAAAAGATCATCTAGCACTGACTGAAGTTAACTATAGGCATGATTAAATGATTTGACTTACACTGATACCAATTACAATTTTAATTGTATTCCCTTTTTTATTCATATTTTATTGTTCAATGATGTGGTTGAAAGACAGACACAACCTGTCCTCCATGTCTTATGCTGCTCTTACATCAATTCCCAAAAAGATCAAGACCACTTCACAGTTCACATGGGAGCCTACACTTAAAGACCCATCTAGGAGAAATGATTTAGGAGCACCGATTATTAACAGCTTCTGCCTACTAACCTAATGAGCCTATTCATATTAGATGGTAAATAAAACAACCCTGGAAGACATATATGGGGTCTCCCTAACCAACTTGCTCAGACTGAAGAAGCTATTTGGATAAACACTGAAGTGTTTCAAACCAAAAAGAAAAGAAGTCGAGCTGCTCTGACCCAACTTCCAGACAACTCGACCTGGATGACTGAGAATCTGCATTGACTAATCAATAAAGTGTTTTTGCATGATGTATGACACACATAATCTGGTTCTTTATTTTATGCTTTATTATTTTTAATGTATAAGCCACCCAGAGTTATTTGGATCAGGATAACCACTCACTTGTATGTGTAGATAGTTCTCAGCTTGGCAAAAGTTCTGTAGTCTTTCATCCAAAAACATACTGGCTTAAATGTGTAGAGGCAGAGGAATGGCTATATGCTCCACCTCTGAAATATCCCAGAGCTGTGGGTTCCTCCAGACACGTTGCACATTTTGTGAAAATGTTTGAGAACTACAAAAACCTCAGTGGTCACAAACTGTATCGCTATATTTCTTAAATTTGTGTGGCAGTAGATACACCCAGGCTTTTAGTCATGGGTGATTTCAACTTGCCATCTGTCGGTGAAACGTCTGAGGTGGCTCGGGAGTTCATGGCTTCCATGACGGCCATGGACCTGACCCAGTTAGTTCATGGCCCTACTCACAGGGGAGGTCACACTCTGGATCTGATTTTTGTCTCTGGCCAGTGGTTGAGTGGTCTTGTTATAGGGGATATAGACATGGAAACCTTGTCATGGACTGACCACTCACTCCTTCGCCTAGATCTTCGAACCGCGACCCCTCGCCGCAGGGAGGCGGACCCAATTAGATGGATCCGCCCCAGGCGCCTGATGGATCCTGATAGGTTCCAGACGGAGCTTGGGCCATTTCCTGAGGATCTAGCACATGACTCGGCCGAGGACCTGGTAGCCGCCTGGGATCGGGCGGCTGGTGGGGCCTTGGACCGAGTTGTGCCTTTGCGGCCTCTGACCCGATGCCGATCCCGGGTGGCTCCTTGGTTTACTGAGGAGCTGAGGGAAATGAAGCGCCGGAAAAGACGCCTGGAGAGCGGTTGGAGGGCCAGTCTCGCTGAATCTGATCGAACACTGGTAAGGTCGCATATTAAGGCCTACCTAGTGGCGATAAAGACGGCAAAGTCTAACTACTTTTCCGCCTCTATTGCGTCATCAGGGAATCGTCCGGCCGCCCTGTTTAGGGTGACCCGCGCCCTGCTCCATCTGGGAGTGCGGGAGGATCCCTTAGAAGGCAGGGCGGAGGATTTCGGACAATACCTGTATGACAAAATCGCTCAGATCCGGGGGGATTTGGACTCTGACTGGGTAGATCAGGGCAGGGTGACGAGGAACAGTCTTGAGAATGTTATCTGGGAGGAGTTTGATGCTGTGACTCCCGATGATGTGGACAGGATTTTGGGGAGACTTAGTGCGGCCACATGTTTACTGGACCCGTGTCCCTCCTGGTTGGTACTGGCTTCCCGGGAGGTTACACGAGGCTGGCTCCAGGGCGTTATTAATGCTTCCTTGAGTGAGGGTCACTTCCCCGCTGCCCTGAAAGAGGCGGTGG
Organism: Pituophis catenifer annectens; assembly: GCF_029215685.1. Taxonomy (NCBI): domain Eukaryota; kingdom Metazoa; phylum Chordata; class Lepidosauria; order Squamata; family Colubridae; genus Pituophis; species Pituophis catenifer. The sequence goes on along the minus strand of NW_027256884.1, from coordinate 31,050,402 downwards.
TGAGGCCTCTCCTCAAGAAGCCGTCCCTGGATCCAGCAATATTGGCTAACTATCGTCCTGTCTCCAACCTTCGCTTCATTGCGAAGGTTGTTGAGAGTGTGGTCGCGCAACAGTTTCCACAATTCCTGGAGGAAACATCCTATCTGGATCCGTTCCAGTCAGGTTTCAGGTCTGGGCACAGCACGGAAACGGCATTGGTCGCGTTGGTCGATGATCTCTGGAGGGCTCGGGACAGGGGTTATTCCTCTGTTCTGGTCCTATTAGATCTCTCAGCGGCTTTTGATACCATCGACCATGGTATCATGCTGCACCGGCTGGAAGAGTTGGGGGTGGGAGGCACCGTGTTACGGTGGTTCTCCTCCTTTCTCTCCGACCGGTCGCAGTTTGTGTTGGCAGGGGGGCAGAGGTCGACCTCGAGGCCTCTCATTTGTGGAGTGCCGCAGGGATCGGTCCTCTCGCCCCTTCTGTTCAACATTTATGTGAAGCCACTGGGCGAGATCATCCGTGGCTTTGGGGTGAGATACCACCAGTACGCTGATGACACCCAGCTGTACATCTCCACCCCAGGCCACCCCAACGATGCCCTTGAAGTGATGTCCCAGTGCCTGGAGGCTGTGCGGATCTGGATGGGGAGGAACAGGCTCAGGCTCAACCCTTCCAAGACTGAGTGGCTGTGGCTCCCGGCATCCCGATATAGTCAGTTGACTCCATCACTGACTATTGGGGGCGAGTCTTTGGCCCCCACTGAAAGGGCTCGCAATCTGGGAGTCCTCCTGGATAGGCAGCTGTCTTTGGAGGAACATCTGACGGCTGTTACCAGGGGGACCTTTTATCAGGTTCGCCTGATTCGCCAGTTGCGGCCCTTTCTTGATCGGGATTCCCTGTGCACAGTCACTCACGCCCTCGTCACCTCTCGCCTTGACTACTGTAACGCTCTCTACATGGGGCTCCCCTTGAAGAGCACCCGGAGGCTCCAGCTGGTCCAGAATGCAGCAGCGCGGGTAGTGATGGGAGCAACATGGCGCTCCCATGTAACACCACTCCTGCGCGAGCTGCACTGGCTCCCGGTGGTCTTCCGGGTGCGCTTCAAGGTGTTGGTTATCACCTTTAAAGCGCTCCATGGCATAGGGCCTAGCTATCTCCGAGACCGCCTGCTGCTACCGATGACCTCCCATCGACCCGTGCGCTCCCACAGAGAGGGCCTCCTCAGGGTGCCATCAGCCAAACAATGTAGGCTGGTGGCCCCCAGGGGGAGGGCTTTCTCTGTGGGGGCTCCCACCCTCTGGAATCAGTTGCCCACGGAGATAAGAAGAATCCAGGACCTCAATGCCTTCCGTCGTTCCCTGAAAACCTATCTTTTTCAGCAAGCCGGGTTGGCTTAAGAAGAAATTTTTAAAATTTTTAAATCCTTTTAATTAGTCTGCGATTTTAATTTTTTGGGCCAAATTTTATATATATTTTTAAATGTTTTAATATTTGTATTCTATGTTTTTTATCTTGGCTGTACACCGCCCTGAGTCCTCAGGGAGAAGGGCGGTATATAAATTCGAAATTAAATTAAATTAAATTAAATTAAAAACCAAAATTTGTATTTTTATAAAGAAGGTCATTCAGCTTAATTTTCAAAATCTTATTCTTCAGAAGCTTTCACAACTTTGCTTACAAAATACAATAGTCAACATTACAACAATTCACTAAACTATCTTCAACTTATTTAAACATAAGTAAAGGATAAGCCACCCAGCTACCCTGAGTCATTTGGAGCAGGATATTCTCTACAAATTTAAGACCAATGCCAAATGGAAAAAGGAAAACTTCGATCACATTCCAGTGTGTGGATATATGGTAGGAAAGGTTTAGAGTTAAAGGCATTTATTGTGTGCTGACTGTCAGGAAACTAGCTGAAAGTGAGAACCTTGGCAATCAAAAATATTGGGTTATTTTAGAACAACTCAGAGTGGAATAGAGAAATAAAACATGGTTTTATTTACAATACAATGGTTTCAAAATTAATGCTGACTTTGAGTTGGATTTGTGTACTAATGATGAGCATGTTGTTGCTAGGATGATAAGATTTACTGAAAATGAACAAGGAAGATTAATATGTCAAAGACTGTATTATTAAATGGGTAATTTTTTTGTATATAATATAATGCTTGATCAATGAGAGAATAAGGGTTAGGGTAAAAAATGGACATTTACATTAAATTCTGGTTTGAAAGACCATTTTTATAAGATAATGTACCATTATTATTTAACAACTGATAAATTGCCAAAGATGTATAAGGAAGTGCCAAATATATTTTGGAAATGTAACTAACGTGAAGGTACTTTCTATCATCTTGGTACACATTTAAGATAGCTAGGAAATATTGGGATCAGGTATGTATTTTAATTCAGAGAATTCTTAAATGTCCAATTGAAACCAAAGGTTTCCCTTTTAGGTTTGAACAGGAAGCATTGAAGAAAAACCTGTGACTTTCTTTATTTGACAACAGTAGCAAGACTTTTGTTCAAAGAGAGATGGAAGGCTTACAAATCCCAACAATGGAAGAATGGTGAATTGGCTGAAATGGCAAAACTGACTACTCTGATTAAAGAAAAGACTTTGTCTAACTTTGTTTCTACTTAGAAACCACTTGCTAGAAACTGAAAGAAATGAACATTTAATTTTGGGATTTGACTATTAGAATGGTTTATGATTATAGAAATACTGTATATTATTGATTTTACAGTATGAGTTCAATATACTGTTCAGAGCAAGATCTGACAGCTGTGGCTAGGGGGACCTTTGCACAGGTTTGCTTGGTGCACCAATTGCGACCCTACTTGGATCGGGAGGCTCTCCTCATGGTCACTCATGCCCTTGTCACCTCACGGTTAGATTGTTGCAACGCGTTCTACATGGGGCTACCCTTGAAAAGTGTTCAGAGACTACAGTTGGTCCAGAACGCAGCCGCATGAGCTGTTGTGGGTGCACCTAGGTACACCCACATTACACCAATTCTCCACGAGTTGCACTGGCTCCCTATTGGTCTCCGGTCACAATTCAAGGTGTTGGTTATTACCTTTAAAGCCCTACATGGCTCAGGGTGGTCTTCGAGACTGCCTTCTACCGCATAACTCCCAACGACCGGTAAGATCCCACAGAATTGGTCTCCTCCGGGTCCCGTCAGCTAAACAATGCCGGCTGGCGGGCCCGCGGGGGAGGGCCTTCTCTGTGGCTGCCCCAGCTCTCTGGAACCAGTTACCTCCTGAGGTCCGGACCATCCCCACCCTATTGGCCTTCCGAAAAGCGGTGAAGACCTGGCTTTTCCGGCAGGCCTGGGGCCGTTGATCTCGCTCTTGCGATCCAGCGAGATCCAGCCATGAATGGTGTGAATGAGTTTTAATGTTTTTAATGTTTTTAATTTTTAAATGTTTTTTATAATGATTTTAAATGCATTGTGAGCCACCCTGAGTCTTCAGAGGGGGCAGCATACAAATTGAATTAATAAATAATAAAATAATAAATAAAATATTTTATATGTGTTCTAAGAAAGTTAGAAGTTATTCTTTCCCCCCTTTTCCTCTTCTTTTTCTTTCTTTTTGCACTCCTGTTTTAGTCTTTTCTTTAACTTTTTATTTTCCTACCCCTCCTTTTTTTTTGCTTTTTGTATTTCATCTTATTCTGAAACTCAGCATTATTTTTTTCAAAAGTTTTATTAGCAAATTAGAGTTTCTTCGGAGCTATTCTGTGATCAAAGAAAGAAAATGTAGCCAGCTTTATGTGAAAAATTGCTTCACATAAATTTAAGAACAAATCCAAAAAGCGTATATGCAGAATTCATTGCAGATTAGTCATTTGGAGTAATTAATCATCCTCATATATTACTTGATTTCTCTTTATTTATTTTTAAGACTGTTCAATAGTTCAGATTTAAAAGAAAATGTCCTTCTAATGATGTGGAGTATGTATGCAACATTGGTTGCCAACTCTACCCCAAATATGTCTTATCCTGCTTGCCTACCTGCCTATCTATCTATCCATCTATCCATCTATCAATCATCTATCTATCTATCTATCTATCTATCTATCTATCTATCTATCTATCTATCTATCTATCATTTCCAGCCTTTATTATTTTAACAAATAACTGAAAGTGGCAAATATATGCAATGCACTGTCCTTCTCCTATTTTCCCAACAACAACAAATCCTTTGAGGTGAGTTGGGCTGATGGAGAGTGACTGGGCCAAGATCACCCAGCTGGCTTCCATGGCTAAGGTGGGACTTGAACTTGCAGTCTGCTGCTTTCTAACCTGGTACCTTAACCACTAGAACCAAACTGGGTCTCACTAAATATAACAAAATAGGTGATATTGCAATTAAGAAGAGCAGTATCATGATCCCAGGAAAATATGCAGCTGTTTCAAGGAGTTGTTCACATGAGTGCCCTGTACAATTTGACATACCTTTGCCCTTGCAATCTGAAGCACTGTAACATGTGAATAAATATCCATGATAGTTTTCAGCCAAGAAAGTTATAATATTAACATTCTGCCTCTTTAAGTACTCTGATACGTGAAAGCTCATTAATTTATTGATGTTATCACTTGATGACATGGTCTTAAAATGTTTCAACATTCCAAGTGTGAACATATCCTCTCCAGTGATTTCAATATTATTGTCACAAGTGATATATCTGCAGTTATCTTCAATAGTCATGTAGGACTATGTCATTCTAGTTCATTAATTCATGTAAACAGCATATGACTGCTTAGATCTCTTATCCCGAAATTATCACATATTCAAGAATGCCTTTCTAAGTCAGTTTCTTTTAATGATGCAAAATTATTCAGGTTTAAATGTTAAAATCTTTTTAACAGAATGAGATGGAACGATAAATATGCACCAGGCTAGCTTTACAGAAGAAGCAATGAAAGACTAGAGCATGTCTCTGCAATTCTCCTTCTTTCACATTCTTTCCAGCTATAATCAAGCATATAGTGCATTATAGCCTAACAAAATAAGCAGCATTCTGCAGTTTCATTAATATAGCTATTTTATTATTCCTTAGTGGAAATGCATACCTAGAATTGGCAGACCAGCATGATTCATGTAACCATTGAATGACTATTTTGATACCAAGTCTATGTAGTTATGGACAGAGGTACACTTACAGAAACTAAGAACTATTATGAATATAGAATAATATGAAGTCACATCTTGTTTAATCTGGGCACCTTCCACATGCATGGACTTTAACTCCCAGAATTCTGAACTGTTTCCATATTGGCTGGGGATTCTAGAAATGGAAGCCCACATTTGAGGGCACTCAAACTGGATAAGGCTGATAGAGAAGAACTAATATAAGTGCATTTTGGAAGAAGACAGATGCAGCTGGTTACTATGGTATTTGTTTCTACCACTGTGTCCACACCTTTAAATTGCTGCCAGCATTCTGCTAGTTTTATATTCACTGTATAACACTTACGTGCATTGGCACAGCAAAAAAGAGGAGCAAGGGAAAAATTGCATAAGAGGTCTGGCTCAAATTGAGGCATTTATTTGAGAAAATAGTATAAATAATCGCATCTAAACTAGTGATGGGGCTTGCTAGTTTGTTTAAAATCCAGTTGTATCTCTCCAATTGCCTTATTACTTAGCACAGTTCCTACTGTATTCTTAACTAGTCACTATGGTCACATTACTTGATAACATTCTGTAGGGTTGTGCAAAAATCTGGACTTAAAAGCAAAGGTGGTTCAGAGTGCATATAGGTGTACATGTAGCAGCATCAGAGAGTAATGGTGCGATCTCAAGTGTTCCCAATATTCATGTTCACATATGTAGCAGACCACATTTTGCCCTTCAGTATAAAAATCTCTAACTCCAATATTTTCACTGGCAATATTCCCTTCTTAGATTACATGGAATGTTGGCATGCAACTTTATTTTCACATTAACCAGTTGAGTTTACTTTACCAATTTGTGACAAATTCTATCTCATATTTTTCCCAAAGAGCTCCTGGATTCTAGAGGCCCGTGATTGGCTTGGAGAGAGAAATATATTTGAAAACATTTGATGTAAGGTGCACTTTTTCAATGAATAGTAAGGAATGTCAGAACAGTTTTTCTTCCAGCTCCCACAACAATGACCAGATTAATTAGCAACTACTTGGATCATGTTTTGAATGGTATATAACATTATGTGTATGAAAGCACCATAATATGCACTGGGGTATGTGAATTGACCTTTGGACCCAGACCTTCAGATAAACAAAGCGCTGGTCAATCCCTTTCCAAATCACACAACAATGCAGCGGATGTTAGGCTAAAGATCTGCTTTCATATGAAAGAAGAATCAACATCGTAATTCAGTCAACAGATGTATTATTTTGAAGCTAGTTATACAGTCATAAAATACAAATCACTGTAATCGCAAATACACAGAATTTTTGGTAATTCAGATTATTTCCTTTCCAGGTACATTACACTTGACCTTAAAGGCTAGAATGAAATAAAAACAGAACTACTCTGTCACAGCTTCTTCAGCTTTGGGTCTGCAAGTATACCTGTGTGGATATTTTTCTTTGATCAGTATGCATAGATTTTCCTCATTCTCCGATTCTTGAGTACAACAGTTCCTAAACTGTGCTCATCTCCAGTTACAGTAGATAATTTTGTCCTGTTTTGATAATGAGAGTGAGATTTGATAAATAAGAAAATAAATAAATAAATAAATAAAATATAAAGAAGCTATTGCTTTGCAATTCTATTCACTGAATTATTCAATCAAGTACACTTATGTGATGTTTTCATTTTCAGAGGATCTAAGTGGAAGATTTTAAAATGCATCTTTAACTGTAGCTCCTTTAAAAATCCCAGTTTAATACTTATTTAATTTCAGCAGTGGAGCACTGCCAAATATAACTTGTAACTGTAATCAACTACATGTATAACACAAATGCTGACTTATTGTTATCTTTCAAGAACATCTTTGTTATTTGTTTCAAAAGAAAGAAAAAGTAGGAAAGTGATATTAAGCAGATGTTAGATGGGAGTTGTCAATCTTGTCTAAGGATGCAGGTGCTAATGTGTTATAATTATCCCTTCTGGCAGTTGATATTTAGGATTTTAGAGCCCACCTAGTCAATCACAGTTATAATTGTTAAGCTTCTTACATAGCTAATATGCTGGATAATAACGGGATGAAGATTTAATATTTGACTCTTCTATCAGTTATAGTTTCTTCTGATATACATTGCTAATGGAGAGATTCCTAGAGGTTAGGCACTTCACATGATTTGCAGTATAATACATTTTAAAAAGTGCAAACTCAGATACCTTTTTAAAAATCTACATTTTTCTTTGTTATGGTAGTATGGTAGCACATGAAAATTTTTAAAAAAACAGCATCAAGTCAAACTTGTCTCTAGGATTTGCCTCCATACAATTTTTCTAACAATGTTAATGGAATAGTGTTACCATTGAAATTACCTTTCTCCGTGATGTTTTCGTAGTCCATTCCTGTCTAGGTTACAGCCCTAGGATTAGGAAATCCTCATGTATGCTAACAAGTGTCAACTTTGCTCAACTTCTGAGATCAGACAAGGGTCAGCTAGGTGCTGCCACCTGCTGAGGCATAACAATACATCTTTATGTTTATTTAAGATAATTGGCTACAATCCTATTTTCATACCATTTTTAACTGCAGAATTTCATGGTATTTGAAATACTACAACAAATAAAACTCTTCTATAAAACTCATATCCTGCCAGAAAAGGTATATTCCACTATACCTTAAACACTACATAGCATATAGAAAGCAATTGCATACTAAATTAGTATATGAATGAAGACAAATATACATGTGCCGGAATAATTGCAGGATCCAATCTGGGTTGGTCACCAGCACCAGAGGTTTATTCTTCCAAGATTCAGACTCATACTGGAGCCCATTCTCAGAGAACTTCCCTTTACCAGAATGTAAATACACCTGCCATATATCAAAAATATTCAGAAGTAGTAGAATGTAGCTTCCAAGATCTGCAAGTGAGCATTGCCCACCACTCAGAGGCTACCATATAAGGACAAATCATGCATTGCAAAGATCTTTGGAGGTGGGAGATATTTCTAATATAATCTACCAGATTCCATGCATGAATTGCCCTGTGACTATGTGGGACAGATGGGAAAGAAGCTAACCACCAGATTGCAAGAACACAAGCGAACAGTCATATGAGGAGACCCGAACTCATTGGTAGCCTCACATTGCAATGAACAAGAACATGTATTCAATTTCACAGCTACCTAAGATTGTTGGCCGAGCAGGTACAAAGATAGACATGGAAATGATTGGAGCCCCTTGTCAGAGAATAGGAGTGCTGATTTACCATCAGCTGATCAGATACTTAGGAGCCGAGGTCTTGGCAGCACAAGGAAACAACAGCCAATGATTTAATAGTAGCATCAATACCCCAATCAACCAATAAGAAGCCATACCCAGCCAGATACCATATAAATACGACATATAGAATAACCCAAAATACACATTCCAGTAGAGAGAGGTTCCTTGAGGATGGACTCCAGCATGAGTCCAAAAGTTTGGAAGACTAAACTGACCCAAATTGGATCCTATAAATTAGTGTAACTGATTATAGCATAATGATTAGTGTTAATTATCATCATTACTACCCGGCAGTGCTCTCCTGAATGAAAGGCCAGAGTTTTTTTTTATCCTGTCTTGAGATACTAAGAACTGAACCTGGCTCTTCAGTATTTTACTGCTGAAATATTTTGTTGTGGATAAACTGCTAACTAAGCAGTAACTAAATCAAAGTTATTATGTATCATTATAGTGAAGAATTGTAAGTTAATGTGTTTTTGCAGGCAATATTTTTACTTGCCAACTTGCCAATTTTTAGATTTCATTCAAGTTAGGCACATTTGGTGATGACATCAGCAAATATGTTATCCTATCCTACTTAAGCAACAAGAATATGAGAGAAACAACCCAAGGGAGTGTTTTATCCTATTAAACATTAGGGGTTTTGATCTAAGAAAGCAAGCCAGGAACTCTGCTTATCATTTCTATTCTGTCTTCCCCAATATAAAAGCTGATAGGCCATTTTTCTTACCTTCAGTAATTGTTGAAGTGAAATCAAAAGTATACTCATTACTGTTAATGGTTGGATGACTCTAGAAAATGCTATAAGTCACTAGGAAAATGACTTTAGATAGTCCCTTTCAGCCTATTTCTTACAGGAAGCACATTTTCTTTGCTTTCTCTTTCACCATGAAAACAACATGCTCAGAGATGCTACGGTAGTTTTTATTATAGTATTAAATTTTCTGAATAAACTTATATTGTTCTTTTAAAGAGTCTTATGCATCTGTCTTGGGAATTTTTTTTTTAATGAGTTTACTTCTGTTCATACACATATGTTCTGCTAAAACCAGTTGCTGAACTGGAGGATTCCAGCCAGGCTATCTCATCCTTTCTCCTATAGGTAGTCTTTACTCACTCACCGGCTAGGTTTCACATGGCAAAAGTCATCAGGTTCTGATGTGATAAAGTTGTTTGGCCAGAGTCCAAAGAGGTACTTTAGCATTCTTGGGCATATCACTAAGATACTTCACTCTCCTTTAGCATGCTTGTTAAAGTCATGTCCTAGCATAAACTACTTTTCAAATGCTATGACAGAACCCTCTTTAAAAAATTTGGGAAGAAATACAACTGTATAGACATGACATTTATTTCAACAGATATTTGGCAAGAGAAGTTTTTAAATAATTGTACCAGGGGTGAAATCCAGCAGGTTCTGACAGGTTCTGGAGAACCAGTAGCAGAAATTTTGAGCAGTTCGGAGAACCGGTAGTGGAAATTTTGAGTAGTTCAGAGAACCGGCAAATACTATCTCTGGCTGGCCCCAGAGTGGGGTGGGAATGGAGATTTTGCAGTACCCTTCCTCTGGAGTGGGGTGGGAATGGAGATTTTGCAGTATCCTTCCCCTGCCATGCCCACCAAGCCATACCCACCAAGCCACACCATGTCCACCAAGCCACGCCCACAGAACTGGTAGTAAGAAAATTTGGTTTTCACCACTGAATTGTACTCACAAGATTTTAGGTTTTCTTGTTTTACTTGTATATTTATTCCATCTTCTTTCTGTCATAGAACTCAATCTCACATTCATGGCATATGACTGAGCAGATCTAGGCTTGATTAACTCTATGTAGTAAGCTATAGATCTGTCACTGTAAAAGAAGGAAATTCTCATTTCAGCAGGAAGCTTTCATAAGTGGCAATGTAAAAGATAATAAAATAGGGATTTGGAAGATAGAAGAAGTTAAGTGGACAGTTTTGTTATATAAAGGTAGTCGTGCCTAAAGTCGTTCATATAGTATACAGAAGCTTCAGTACAAATATAGAAACTAGTTTGTACTAAGTAGAAAAAAAGGCAATTTAACTGAATCATCTTCTTTTCAGGCAAACTGGCAAGACTACAAATAAGATTGGAAAATGTTTCTTCTGTGAAAACCACACTTACAATCTTCAAAACAATGTTACATGTTAAGTAATCCCTGACGCTTCCAGCAGACAGCATTCTTGTTTCAAGAGGCTCCTGCTCAGTATTTCAATGGAAATGCCAGAAACATTGACCATGTGGAACGGAAGTAAAACAAATGGGACTGGACTATGTCATTTTGCAATAAAACACCAAATCATGTAATAGGCTCTTTTAAGATACTTGCAAGTTTCAAGTTTTCAAATGAAATGCTTTTACCACAGACAGTAAACAGACTAATCCATTATTTGCCTCATAATAAAAACAGAGCAGCTTTGCTGTTCAAAAGCAAATTATATTAATACGCAGTTAATCCTCTCACAGTATTATGCCAGCCTTTTCTAATAAATACTAATATCAATGAGTAAACCATATACACAGGAAACAATAGAAGATATAGGGCAGATTGGAGGATACATCATCAGGTACACAAATAGAATAGAACAGAATCACAAATAGAATAACAATAGAATTGGAAGGAACCTTGAAGGTCTTCAAGTCCAACTCCCTGCTTAGGCAGGAAACCAGGTGTCAAACTCGATCGTGTCACGTGATGTCACATGACGTGGCATATTGCGACATTTTTAGCCTTTGCGGAGCTGGCGTGGGTGTGGCCACCAGTTTGATACCCTTGCCCTATAGCATTTCAGACACACGTGACAATTTCTGTTAATTTATAATATGTACACACAAACATATACACACACACACACACACACACACACACACTCAAGAGCTTCAATGCAGGACTTTATTATTCAGAGTGAGGATGTGGTCAAAGGTTCAGTTCAGAGACATAATATCAGTATACTCTGCCCACGGCTCAAGGCTGATTCAGCCTTCAAACCTTCCAGGGTTGGTAAAATGAAGAACCAGATGGTTGGGGGCAATATGCTGACATTTGTAAACCACTGATAGAGTGCTGTAAAGCATTATGAAGAGTTATATATGTCTACGTGTTATTGCTATTGCTTAGGACACCACTCTGATCTGATATTTGTCCCAGGTGTGAAAGGGAGAATCTCTTAGAAAGGAGAAATTGAAATTGTTCCATTTGTCATGGCCAGATCATCATGAAGTTCAGTTTCACCGCATCAATTACTACTCCAAGAGTAGAGGATCAGTTAGAATAACTATTTTCTGGAAACTGCCTGCTAAGCCTGACAATCTTGTCAAGATTTTGGTATCTCTATAAACAAAATGACACAATAATCTCAGAATGCTCTCTCCATTATGGAAGAACACATACCCTAAGATTTTGGTACCTCTTCTTTGCCGAGTTCATTCAAGTACCAAATGAGCACAGCGTTTCAGAGCAGTGTGAAGTTTGTTATTATCTATTTCAGTATTTGGAACTGTTGGAAGTCTGCTATACTGCTACGACCTTTAAAATAAAAACACTCATTTCCTATCACTTTAATACAAGGTTGATGCACATCCTCTTGAAGCAAATTATGTGTCATACCTAATGTTGTGGCATTCATTTCTATGTATACTGTACCAAGAACCTCCTAGAATAGCCCCATGGGGAGATATGCAGCAAATAAATTTAATAATAATAATCAGAAATATTTCTACCAATCCATCAATGGAGAGCCCACAGTGAGTCTCTCCATTGCAAATTATAGGCAGAATCTTCAATTTCAATCTAATCAGAAACATTTCTCCCAATCCATTAAGGGAGAGATTGCAGTGAATAAGTCAGCATCAAATAAGGAAGAAACAGTGCAGTTTGGGGTGAAGATATGGGATAACCCAAAGAAATATAACAAGAATACAGCTTGGTTAAAAGACAACTTACTGCAAGGAGGTGAAATTGAAGAGTGGCTAACATCTGGCAAAATCTACCTGATAATGAAAAATCCAGCAAAAGGGGCAGCATCAGGCAACTGCAGGCAAATTACTTGCTTACCAACAACTTTCGAATTGTTAACTGGTATGATAACTGATGCAGTCCAACCACAGAAAGGAAACTACCCAATTGGAAGATCTCCAAGAAATACCATTTTATATAATTAAATGCCATTAAATACAGCCGTGAGCCTCCATTTAGATTTTGTGTCAGCTCGCCAATGTCGAAGCCACAACAGACGGCGAGAAACTACAGAAGAAGTAAGGGCACGTGAAGCAAACTTCGCTGCATCCAGCGATGCATCAGCCAAAAATTCGGCTGCAGCAATCAGTTTGGTTATGTCTTGTTGAATTCTGGCTGCCTCAGGAGGCACTCTGTCTCTTAGTTGGCGAAGCCATATAAGGGATGCCCTGTTAAAAAATGAGGCAGTAGTAGCAGCTCGAATTGCTCAAGCAGAGGCTTGATGTGTCTTCCGACACGACATCTCAGCCCATTTGTCCTCCATTCGTAGACTGTCTCCAACATCACCAGCCAAGACAGAGGAAGATACGAGACTAGCTACTGGCTCATCTTCCGAAGGTAGTTGTAGCAAAGATTCCAGGTCGGGAGCAGCACAATACATTCATTTATCATGGCCAGAAGGGCCAGAAAGAGAACCAGGTCGATCCCAAGGCCGTTGAATCACCTGAGAGAACAAATCTGGAAATGGAATATAATCGTGCTCAGGTTGTGGCATTTTAAATAAAGCATCAGACATATTAGGTTGATCTTGTGAAGAAGAAGGTGGGTCAATAACCCTGCCCATATTAGTGGCCACCTTAGCCTTATGCAGCAAGGAAGAAAAAAGGGCAGGTCTGAACAGTCCCGGAAAGGCAGGCTTATCAGACAGAGCCTCATCATCCTCAGACAAATCAAAGTCATCAAAACAGTCATCATCAGGTTCAGATCCCCCTACGCCCTGATGGGAAGTAGCAGACTTAGAAGTGGAAGGGTAGGCCGCTGAGACAGAATGCAGTGGTTTCGTTGCAGGCACAGATACAGAAGACATTGTACTATGTTGAAAGGTAGATTGCAAAAAATTGGCAAATGCTTGAGAAAGCATAGCTTGAAAATCAATCACCTGACCAGAATTAGTATTACCCATCACTTGGGGTTGCGAAACAGGAACAGCAGAGTTAGGGTCTGATGTAACAGAAGTCATTTGCGGAGGCATAGGTGTATTCTGAACATGATCACCCTGACTACAGATAAAATTGTGGCCCTGAGGCACAAGAATAATGTCACCCTGTGGCCAAGCCACAATATTGGGCTCTTGAGGATTAGATATAGGAGGCACAGGAGACTGGGCCACAGTATCCTCAACAAGAAGGGGAGTAGGATCCTCAGATTGCAAAGTAGCCTTAGCCTTGTTAAATTGCTTCTCCAGAGCATTGTAGCATGTCTGTCCATAGAAACCTCAACTTGAGCAGGCTTGGAAACAGGCTTAGCCACACCTCTGGTTTTGGCCTTCCTTTTCCCTGCAGGTTTAGGAGAGGGAGCCCTATGAGGGGAATTCTCCTGTTCAATATCTGAGGATAGAGGGGTGTCCGCCATAACTATGAGATAGGTTGGACCTTTTTTAAAAAAAAAAAAAAAAATAAACAATTAACGAATAGTCAGGAATAATTAACAATTACTTCCCTTCAAACAATCTCCAATCCGGTCACACGAAGGTCGAGGCTGAAGGCTTCAGGGACTTTGCCAGCAGGCCACACACCACCGAGTTTGGAAGCTGTCAATTGAAAGCTTCCTCAATAAAATGGCGACCGGGACCAAGACTTCAAAAAAAAAAAAAGGTACAGCTACGCCACACCTCTTTAGGAAAAAAAGAGACAGAAATACCAGTTAAAAGGCTGTCAATAAGCTAATTAGTGATCAGACCTTTGAAAATTAATAGTGCCAAGGAATTACGCTTGCTGCCTGAAGTGAGTGTCAGTTTAAAATGGCGGGAAACTTAAAACGCCAGGAAACTGTCATATATCCTCAAGGTATGACTCTAACAAGCAGGGACCCTGGAGCTGCAAGTTTGAGGAAAGAGAAGCTGCGTAGGTGGGGGCGGTTATATGGCGAACCAAAACCAGCTCTACCACCTGCGGCACTAGCGGGGACAAGGGGAGTGCCTCACAGCTGTTCAAATTATCAAATACGGCTTCCGCTGCCGACGGACTGAAACAAAATGCTGACTCAACAAGGCAAAGCACTAAGTGAAGCCAAAGCTCCGCACGTTTGACAAGCTCCCTTTGAGCTGTCCCCTCAGCTGGGCGAAAGATACAGAACGCCTCTCAGCTGCCTCACGGAGTCGAATAAGGGCTGGGTCGGCAGTTTAAATACTTGGCCGAAACCGCCGCCCACACCTCAGAACTGACAGGCTGAAATAAAATGGCGGATCGGCAGTTTAAAACAGCCGCCAAAACTGCCGCTCCGAAAAAAACTCCCAATGTTTCCTACCGCAGCTCTCTCAATTGAAGATAACTACTCAAAAAATTTAGAAAAATCACCAATTTCCAATAAAGGCCAAATTCAATTCAGATAAAAAGGCACTCAGGTGTACTCCCATCAACTGAGTGAAAAAGACTGACGGACGTCACAAGGGGCGGAGCCAAGGCTGCAGAAAAAATTATAGGCACTCAGTTTTCATCCAATCAATGTACAGCTTCCCAGGAGTAGGATTGGCGGTGCAGCGAGTCAGGAAAATGACTGTGGCAAAAGAAGACAAAGGTAATTCCAAAAGTAATAGGTGCCTTGGATGCAATCCTGAAACAATTGGAGCACCACTTGAATACCATTGGCACTGACAAATTCACCATTCATCAATTATAAAAAGCAGCTTTACTTGGATCACCTTACATCCTGCAACAGTACCTCTAACATCATAAAACATCAACATCTGCCTATCCCAGGGCCTTGGTAAGGACTCGATAGGCTGATAAAAGTGATGCTGCTGATAATAATAATAATAATAATAATAATAATAATAATAATAATAATAATAATATTAACAACAACAACAACAACAACAACAACAACAACAACAACAACAACAACAACATGCTATGTCGATATCACTCAGTGATACTTTCATTATGAGGACAGAAACACTGACCTGGTTGCTAGTTGGATTAAATTAATCCAAATTAAATAAAGTTAAATCATTTTTAAGGGGCCAAAATTGGTTTATAATACTCTTAAGAGCTTGAGATCAGGTTTATTTATTATTTATTTATTAATTCAATTTGTATGCCGCCCCTCTCCGAAGACTCAGGGTGGCTAACTGGGTTAACTGGGAAGGTTAACTGGGGAGTCAGATTACTCTCTTGTAAACTTGCTGGTGCTCCTTTAGCTGTCCTCCTCTTGTAGACAACATTCTCTATAATATATGATACAAATTTCTGTTGGAGATTAGGCAGATACTTCTATGGATTATATTTGCTGATAATTAACATTTGTCCAGGCCTTCCTTTAATTTTGTCAAATGCTGGGGAAATTAGGAGATTTAGGCAGTTCAGATGAGTATAAAGCTTACTGCAAGCTTAAACTCTCTACAAGAATCTGAACTACTAATGGTCAAGTTAGTAGTTAAGATGAGAAAGGAATTCAATGTGGGCTAGACTTAAATCTCTTGTGGGCACGAAGGGACTCATAACTGATGATGCATTTGACCCCCTCCCTTGGGCTCATCTCCTACAGATTCTCTCTCTATTCATTCACCTGTTTATTGTACTTTTCTAAATAACTATTCTTTAGGAATATGCCAAGCATATCAATGCATTTCAAATTCAAAACATCCTGCTTTGAGTGTATTGTGCACATGTTGAAAGTATTTTGAAAGAACAGTGTTTCTGACTGTTCCAGAGCAGAGCTATTTCAATACACTTCCAAAATCTTGAAAGTAATCTATTTTGTATTCTGAATTTTATGAATTCCAAGCAATTTGATTCATATGTTTTGCATATCACTACTATATTAAAAGTTACATATAAAAACTGATAATAAATGAAATGAATATTTTAGATGTCTTATTAAAATCTGAATTTTACTAGACAAAGCATTATAAAGAACAGAGGCAGGGTGCTACATCATTTTATAACAAGAAAAGAACTTTTATATACAAACACCCAGATACCAGCCAATTACTTAATCAATATGTCTATCAAGTTGATTTTGTTTGCCAACCAGTTGAAACCTCCACAGAATTTATAAAAACACTTATAATCCCAAGATTTACAAGAAATCACTTTTAAAGCAGTAGATTTCAAAATTTGACCAGAATCCATTATTGCTTGTTGTCGTCTACTAACAAAGCTGTGCTTAGAAGATATTCTTTATAGGAATCAAATGAATCTTTAACTTTTTCTTCCTTTACATGGGTAGAATGGTCGTTGCTTACCTGAACGACCCTTTTATCCTCGCTGTGAAGACACTCCTCATTCTGGGTAACGATCACTCCTATTTGCATGGCTGAGTGTCAATCAAATCCCTCTGGAGCTGGATCCTCCTCACTTCCTGCTCCTTCCTCAGACTTTTCACGAAGACAACTTGGTCCAAGAGCATTAGGACTGCCATGAAGAAATACCACCAGACTGCCGAACAGGAAGCAGACAGCTACAGAGGGAAGAAAGCAGACCCCCACCAAGGCCAGGCTCAGCGAAGATCAGGGAGGGACGGAGTGACTTCACAGCGAGGATAAAAGGGTCGTTCAGGTAAGCAATGACCATTTTCCTCCTCGCTGTTCAGACACTCCTCATTCTGGGACATACCCAAGTTGAAGGAGAAAAAGGGAGGGAACTAAGCCGAAGACTGACCTTGTGGAGAGATTACAGACTGTAATACTCTTCTGCCAAAGGCAGCATCTGCAGAAGCAAACTTATCTAGCCTATAGTGACTTACAAAAGAAGAAAGGGAAGACCATGTGGCCGCCCGGCAAATATCATCTACTGATGCCTGGGTAGCCCAAGCTGCTGAGGTTGCGGCGCTACGAGTAGAATGGGGCATTATACCACCTGGGACAGGGGCCTCCCGCAATTCATATGCCTTGGATATACAAGCTTTGAGCCACCTGCCGACTGTAGTTGAAGACACCTTCTGACCCAAGGAAGAGGGGAGGAAAGACACCAACAGCGCCTCAGTCCTGCGGAATGAGGCAGTCCTTTTAAGATATCGTCTCAATGCCCTTCGCACATCCAAAGTATGCCAGCGCCTCTCAGCAGGATGACGAGGGTTCGGGCAGAAATTAGGCAATACGAGTTCTTGGGCCCGATGAAATCGAGTGTTTACTTTGGGAACAAAGGCTGGGTCTAAGCGTAACACAACCCGGTCAGGATAGAAGACGCAGAGATCACTCCTCATGGACAAAGCTGCAATTTCGGATACTCTGCGAGCTGAAATAATTGCCAACAAAAAGGCCATCTTTAAAGTCAAGTAGCGTAAGCTGGACGAAGCAATGGGTTCGAACGGTGGACCCGTCAAAGCCTGCAACACTAAGGTAAGGTCCCAAGTGGGGTAGCGATGAATCGGCGGCGGCCGCAAGTTTGAGACCCCTTGGTGAAAGGAACGAATTCTGGGATCCTGATACAAAGGAACTCGAGCCTCCCCTGACAGGACAGTGGCCAGAGCTGCCACCTGTCGGCGTAAGGTTGCAGGAGCCAAACCTTTTGAGAACCCCACATGCAGGAATCGCAGAATGTCCGGAACAGATGCAGTTGTGGGGTCAACGTGATGATCTCTACACCATCTCGTAAAGGCAGCCCATGAGGCGTCATAAATACGAATTGTTGATGGTCTTCGAGCTGCCTGAATAATGGAGATGACGTCTTCAGACAAATTGTCTTTGAAGAGCTTTATGCGCTCAAATGCCACACGGCTAATCGAAGCCATTCTGGTTCCGGATGACGGACGGCCCCTTGAGTTAACACAACCTTGTCGGGTGGAATCCTCCACGGTGGTTCGACAGATAGGTTCTTGAGGTCAGCAAACCATTCCCGACGAGGCCAATATGGCGCTACCAGCAGAAGATTCGCCCGCTCTTGAATAACCTTCCGAATGACTTTGGAGATGACCGGAAGGGGGGGAAAGCATAAAGAAGCCCCCAGGGCCACTGACTCCGAAGAGCATCCAGACCCTCCGCTGCTGGAGATGGGTAGCGGGAAAAAAAATCTCGGCAATTGGGTGTTCTGAGCCGTCGCAAACAGGTCCACTATGGGCATACCGAACTTCTTGGATAGGTCCTGGAACAAACCAGGGTCCAATCTCCACTCAGCGTGATCTATTTGGTCTCTGCTGAGCCAATCCGCTTCCCGATTCAGAGTCCCCGAAATGTGTTCGGCTTTTATCGACGAGAGGTGGAGCTCCGCCCACGACAGAAGACGCTCCGCTTCCTGCATTAGTGTCCAGGAGCGGGTCCCCCCTTGTTTGTTGATATGGGCCTTGGTGGCCACATTGTCTGTTAGAATCAGAAGGTCCTGGCGATATACAAGGTGTTTGAAGTGCATCAGAGCGAGACAAACCGCTCTGAGCTCTAGCCAATTTATATTGTGTAACTGTTCTGTCGACGACCAGACCCCTTGGACTAACTGAAAGTTGAGGTGGGCCCCCCAGCCTCGCAGACTTGTGTCCGTGGTCAACACCATCCGAGCTGGTTCCAGGAAGGGGGAACCCTTGTTGAGGGCCGGAGACAGCCACCACCTCAGGGAAAGGCGAACTGGAGCTGGAACTGTTACTTTGAGAAGAGACTCTGCTCGACCTTGTCTCTGGTAAGGGAGCAGGAACCATTGAAGGCGACGAAGATGGAAACGCGCCCACGGGACAATGTCTATGCATGATATTAATTTCCCCAGAAGCTGGGAGAGAGTCAGTAAGGTTACAGTCCTGTGTAGTAAGACTTGAGACACCAGTTTCCGTATGCTGACTTGTCTGTCGGGAGATAGGAAGACCACACACAGGCTCGAATCTATCGTTGCACCGAGATGTAGAATACGAGTCGTGGGAGAGAGATGACTTTTGGCAAAATTCAAAGTGACCCCGTGGTCTTGAAGGGTGTGAAGTACTAGCTCCCGGTCTTGGATCGCCTGCTCGGGAGAAGACGACAGGATCAAAATGTCGTCGAGGTAGCATGCCAGATGAACCGGAACCTCTCTGAGCGACGCCGCCACTGCCGCTAGCAACTTTGTAAAGGTTCTCGGAGCGGACGAAAGGCCGAATGGCATAGCCCGATATTGAAAGTGGTGGTTTCCAAACGCAAACCTGAGGTACTTTCTGTGTAACTGGTGAATGGGGACGTGCAGGTACGCTTCCTTTAGATCTACGGATTGCATCAGATCTCCCCACCGGATGCAGCCGAGCAATGACTTGAGGGAATGCATTTTGAACTGACGGTATAAGATGTGTTGATTGAGACGTCGTAGATTCAAAATGCCTCTCCAATCGCCCGAGCTCTTCGGTACCAGGAATAGCGTTGAATAAAAGCCGGTTTTGAGTTGGTCCGATGGAACATGTTCTATGGCCTGAATCTGCAACAGATGGTGAATTTCGAGCGACAGAAGAGATCGCTTCTCCGGCTGAATCGGCCAAGGGCAGTGAACATAAAAATCCTGTGGCATGGTGGTGAATTCCAAACGTAATCCTTCGGTGACAGTTTGGACAATCCAGGCATCCGAGGTGGTAGCTGGCCACAGGTGAGAAAAGGCCTGGAGCTTGCCACCGATCGGGACCGGGGACGGTGAGTCACTTCCCACGCCTGGCGTAGCAGCCAGCAGACTGCTTGAAGGGTTGTCTGAAGTTGGACTGTTGGCGACCACGGTCACGAAAGGACACCCTGTCTGAAGTTGGCTGGTACTGGAACTGCGAGGATCTATAATAAGAGGCGCCACCGGCGCCGTGGTCCTGCCAAAAGGGCTGTCGGCTATACGTTACATAGCGCCTGTCCTGGCGGCTAAAAGAGGTGGGTAACACCTTCTTCTTATCCCTGTTCTCGACCAGTACGGAATCCAGGGATGATCCAAACAAGGCAGGGCCCTTGTAAGGAGCAGCAGTCAGGCGCCACTTGGACTTGGCGTCAGCTCTCCAATTACGGAGCCACAAGAGACGTCTTGAAGACACCGTCGAAGCCAAGGCACGGGAAGCGAACTTAGCCGCGTCCAAGGATGCGTCAGCCGAATATTCAGCAGCTGCAACCAGTTTTGCTAGGTCTTGTTGTAATCGTGCGTCTTCAGGAGGAAGCCTGTCCTTCAATTGACGCAACCACACCAGCGATGCCCAATTAAAGAAAGATGAGGAGGTCGCGGCACGAATGGCCCAAGCCGCCGCTTGGTGCGTCTTACGAAAGCCCATCTCGGCCCGTTTGTCCTCAAACTTGAGGCCATCCCCCGCCTCACCTACCAGGATGGAAGAAGATGTAAGGCTAGCCACCGGATCATCAATCGTAGGCAACTGCAAAAGGGCATCCAGTGCAGGAGCCGAGGCATAAAGCTTTCGATCAAACGAATTCGGACCAGATAACGAGGCGGGGCGGTCCCAAGGCTTTTGAACGACCTGGCAGAACAGGTCAGGGCATGGAACAAAGTCCTCATCAGGTTGAGGCAGATTAAACAAATTACTATTAGTGCCAGGTGGAACAGAAGAAGAACCCAGAAGAGGAGTGGTATCCATATTAGTGGCAGCTTTCGCTTTGCGTAGCAGAGAGCGAAACAAAGAAGGCTTAAATAGTCCTGGGAAGGCTGGCTTGTCCTGAATCTCATCTTCATCCTCAGACATCTCAAAGTCATCCAGGAAATCGTCCTCCCGGGCTGATTCAGTCACAAGACCATAGGGAACAGATTGTTGTTGTTGTTGTTGTTGTTGTTGTTGTACACAAGGAGGATGCATATGAAAAACAGGAGTAGGAGGACATACTGGAGCAGGGAAGGCACCAGTGGACTGTTGTAACCCCATTTGAAACATATGGGACATGGCCTGAGTAAAAAAGGACTGAAAATCCACAGGTTGACCAAACATAGGACCCGCCTCAGGGTGGAGACCAGCTGCAGTGGGTGTAAATGTAGCTTCAGGAGCTGACCTAGAAGCCTGAGAAAGGTGGCTAGCAAAGCTAGATGAACGTGACCTAGCGCTAACACAGGGCTGATTAGTAGCAGACAGTGGAAACCCTTGAGAAGTAGATGGGCAATCCTCCCTCAGCCCACTAGCCAAAGTACCTATACTATGGGAGGCCGAGGGGTTACAAGCCACCTCATGGCCTAAACCTTCATCAATTGGCCCTTGACAAGGGTCTTGAGCCTGTTGCCTTGCCTTGGCAAACTGCTTCTCTAGTGCCTTGTGCCTACGTTGGGCATCCTTATCTAATTTGGCAGATTTGGAGGACTTCACCTGTTTAGAGTTCTTAGACTTCTTCCCCCTTGAGCTGTTTAGGGGAAGGCACAGGGGAGGGAGAGGGACTCCTGTCCAGGTCAGAAGAAAGAGCAACTGCATCCCCGTCCTCCATGAAACCAACTGTCAGTAGCCCCAATAATAATTAGTAATTTTTAATTTTTTTTTAAATTTTTTAAACGAAGTGATTCAAAACAACTATTTACAAGAAAGGAAGGGCTTCCAAATATAACGAGGCAACAGCCAAATTGTCTATTTTTTTTTAAACAAAATTAAACAGTATGTACTTCCCTGAGACCTTCAGGCACACCTCTGCAGACAGTTGGAAATCGCAGATATGATCACGACAGCGTCCAAACCTGCTGGCAACCTAGCGACCCTGGAAACCAAAGCCCAGGTCGCTGTGCCCACGGAGCAGCCAAAGAAGCGGCGATGGTCTGGTCACAAAATGGCGGCCCGCGAGGCGAGTTCCAACGAGTCCTAAGCCAGGCGAAACAAAGCGCCTAGGGCCGGACTGAAGCTGTAGCGAAAAGGGGCAGTCACAAACGTCCAAAACGACTAATGAGTATGCCAGCCGACAGGGACTCAAGCCGATAAGTTCTATGGCCGCTAAGACAATCTACAGCCTCGCGCAGTGACTAGCAGCAAATGGCGGCAAAAACGACAGGAAAATAAACCGCCAGCCAAGCCAAGCCGCTAATGGCAGCCGGAGCCCCGAACCACCGATATGCGCTTGTAACTTCACCAAAGTGAAGGCAGTCTAAGCGCAGCACTTCCAAAGCAAGAAATTGATTATATTAAGCCAAATCACAAAAAAGAAAGTAGAATTAAGAGTCAAATTTAAAAGGAAAAACAGACACTCAATGCTCTTGCAATGGCTGAGTGAAAAAGTCTGAGGAAGGAGCAGGAAGTGAGGAGGATCCAGCTCCAGAGGGATTTGATTGACACTCAGCCATGCAAATAGGAGTGATCGTTACCCAGAATGAGGAGTGTCTGAACAGCGAGGAGGAAAATACACACACTCACACATACAAACTTCCAGCATCTCTATTCTTCATCCATATTCACACAAACAGAAAAAAACCTCCTACACAAACACTTTTTAATATCCTCAAGAGAGTTAAAGAGATTTAGCTATCCCATTGATTGATTGTTTCCTACATTCTTTCCTGCTATTCTTTAATGCATTGTTCACATTTTGATTTTATATTTTTTTGTTATTATTTGTCTATATTTTTTCTGTTTTGCTATCTAAATAGCTGAAAATACAATTTTTCTAAATTAATATTAAGATAAGAAATGTCCTGTCCAATATTTAAGATGAAACTATTGAAGGCTTCTAGCTGATTAGCAAATGAATGATAGCAATAGCACTTAAACTTATATACCACCCCATAGTACTTTACAGTACTATCTGGGCAGTTTACAATGTCGGCATATTGCCCCCAACAATCTGAGTCCTCATTTTATCAACCTCTGAGGGATGGGTGGCTGAGTCAATCTTGAGCTCATCAGGATTATGCATGCTACCTGCTAAATTGCAACCACCACATGTTCAATGCAATGTTTAGAGGAAACCCGTAAATCTGCTTGATTGTAAGCCTACTGTCTATGTGACCTGGGACCATCTTCACTGGTGTCATAAATTACATAGATAGCTATAGTTGCATTTAAGCTGATATGAACACATCTTGAATTTAGAGCTCTTGCCTGAGTGTGTAGAGCTTGGGATAGAAAGAGAAAAGGCTGTACCTGTGATTTAGTTCTCTACTTGGAACTAAAGTACTTGAAACCATCATGCACACAGAGCTGTAGTCTTCTGTAAGTAATTTTCGGTCAATAAAAAAGCAAAATCTAGAAACATTTGAAAGAAATAAATTGGAATGGAACCATTTACCATCTTTAACAACTGCCTACCCTCAATCTGTCAAAGGAGCCATGATGATGCAGTGGCTAGAATACAGTATAGCAGGAAAATTCTGCTGACTGCCAACTGTCAGCAGTTTGACAGGTCGAGTCTCATTGGCTCAAGGTTGACTCAGCCATCCATTCTTCCGAGGTCATCAAAATGAGGACCCAGATTGTTGGGGGCACTTAGAGAGGACTGTAAAGCATTGTGAAGCAGTATATAAATCTAAGTGCTATTGCTATAAGCCAGATACATTCTTAGGAAATAAACTGCAGGGTTAAACTGCAGGTAAGAAAGAAAATTGCAAAATAATAGCGAAGGAATAGAGAAGGCTGAGGATGACTTATGCCAGGATTGAGGTGATGTTCAATAATAAAAAGAAAATAATGAAAAAGAAGAAGAATAGGGACATTAATGAGAAATAATAAGAAAAAGTAGGAAATCAAGATCAGGCAGAAAATTGTTCAAGTGGAAGAAAAGGTAAAATGGAGAGATGGGGATATAAGAAGTTGAACTACTGGCAGGAATAGGAATGTTTACACAGGCTGTAAATGAATATAATAGGAAAAATAGAGAGGGGGTCTGGGTTTATAGCTTTTTAGGGGAAATGTGACTTTGGAAGAGGCATCCAAAAAGTGAAATATGTTACTCTTATAGTTGCTTTTTTTATGTAGGATGAGAGAAAGTTGGTGAGGGTAATACTGAATGAATAATGAATTCAAATTAATAGGTTTGTGTTTTGAGGGCCACATTCCATCTCTGCCTTGTATAAATATGGTTTGGGAAATTGCTAGATGTTCATCTCTCTTGTCTGTAAACTGGACATATTATACTGATTACAGCTATTGATGCCTATATTACATTTTCAAAGCCCTAGATGTTTCCAAAAATGTGTTTTAGAAGGACCAAAAAACAGAATCTTGGAGTGAAAGATATAGATCAAAAATAACTTGGTTTTCAATTATCAGGATTACCTAGCCACTTTTAGTTGGTACTTCAGTAGAGTCGTTTACTTTCTTCTTAGCTTCATATAAAAACATTTTGGATGGCCTGACCTTCATTTACAGAAATCCTGCAGGGAAAGGGTTTGAAGAAGGATGTGCATTGCATTGACCCATTCTGCTCCCTTTGAGTCCTTCCAAAATGTCAGCTGTGTTTCCATACATATACAATGCCATCCATTATAATGATGAAATGTGGGTTACTGTATAAATGAAAGTCGAAGGCCACAAAGTCTTTCTGAAAGCACTTTTTATAATAGACATAGGCATAGCTACTTAAATAGAAAAATATCATTTGGCCACATTTTTAAAAATCAGTGGTTTTTTAAAAAATATTATGTTTTAATTATTCAACTGTAATCAAATAGGCATTGGATCTATTAAGTAAGAATAGCCAACTGTAGTAGAAATAACTAAGTAATTGTCTCTTTAAATTTAAAAAAAATTAAAATGCTCCACAAAAAATGGTCAGATTTGTATAGACTCCAAATCCCCTCTGTTTAAACAGAGTGATTAATATCAGCTCCTGTAGGAAATTAAATTCAGGGAAGAACAGTAATATGCAGATATGCAGATTTCTAGGCGGAATGGCTAGCCCTGGGTAACGGAGTCAGGTTGATTAATCTGCATCCACAGAATACAAAATGAAATGCAGGAGCTCTCCTGGGTTAGCACTGGAAATGAGTTTTTCCTTTCATATTAAATAAATGGACAAACACAGAGAGAGACCCGCTCAAATGGCAAAAAGCCTTAAAGCACACATGGCACTTTACATATAGGATATGTAGTAATTTAAACAGGATACTTTGAGTTGCTAGTTTATCTCCTACAGAGACAAACATACAGTCTGAGAAACAGAAAACTATCTTGCACATTAGCACTGAAGTGAATTTTTAATTCATTCTAATGTTTAGGGATAAATCTGATCATCAATGCAGCCTCCATATGGACAGCAAGTGACAGCATATATGTTTACTTGATACTCAGCTTTTAATATCATATAGCCCAATCCATTATTTCTACATTCAAAATTATATGAAAAACAGCAAGCATGAAGGAACATGGATACTATTGTACAGGGTAAGTTTGGACAAGGATAAATAACGTTATGAATAATTACCTTCCACCTTGCCTTTTAAAATGTTAATCTGTTTACATCATCTGTCCCAGATTAAATGTAAGTTGTGATCATATAATAATGCCTTTTTAACAGAAAAATATTTACAGGAAAATTCAAAATGTCATTTTCAGGCTTTTTTCCCCCCCTGTCGTTACTGGAAACCCAAGCCTGTTATTTAAAATCGTTCAGAGTCTCTCCAATAATTGTATAGAAGAGGCATTATGCTATATTATTAAAGCTGTAATTTCCTGCTGAATCTGGCTGGATGTTTCTTTTTATCACTTGGCAATTTCTATCTAGTTATGGCATAATTAAGTTTCCTGACCCTTGCTCACTCTCTTAACAGGATGCTTAGAAATATACTAGAATTGCAGATCTTCAACCTGATGTCCTCTCTTCCTACATAGTAATGGAATAAAATTATTAATCCAGTAATTGTACAGAACACATTACTTTGCACTGAATGTTCCTATTTTTCATTTTCTGTTAGTGAGAATCAGCCAGAGGTACAAATCATTTCTGCAGGGAGCAGAGTCCTTGAAAAAAAGCCTCTCATTCACTCCATTGCAGCTACCTGTACAGCAGGGGCTATTCAGGACCTAACAGAGTCCTAAGCTTCAGTGAACAAAATGAAGTTAATAAATGGAATCAGGAACAAGATATTTCTCTGCAGCTGATTCTTGCGTGTCAAAAGCAGAGTCTCACCTCAAAATGATAAATCTAACATCTAGCTGCATTTGTACAAATGCATCCCAGTTAGATATTTTTCAATTTATCAAAGTTAATAGTATAATTTATTTGGCTAATCTAGTCATGAAAACTAATAAGATTAATAATCAAATGTAGCAGACCTGATATGAACCAAGAATTCAATGAGAAACCCAAGGCTAATCCTGCATTATTTAACTGTCCAGGTGATGTGTAGTGCAAGAAATGTCTTCAGCCAAACAGAATGATCGAGGAATGGGCAAATATGTCAGCTTTAATTTAACCCAGTGTCTGACCTTTGCTTTTTTTTGGTAATTTTTTAAAGATTTGCAATGGAACAGTGTATCTACTATTATATGCATGTCCTTTATATTTATGTATGCCATTTTCCTTAATTTACAAGCAGTTCCCCTTAATGCAATGTGCTTCTTTACAGGCATCTTTATGCATAGTTTTCATTGATATATATATTTTGTAGGCATTATTATGAACTGCAGGAAAGAATTGAGAGAAATGTTTCATGTCATGTAATGGTTGAGAGGTACAGATTAAACAAATTCTTTCTATAATAAAAATCCAATATATTTTCCCCACCTTTTGGATGGTTCAATTATTCTTCTATTGGAAATGTTTTGATCAAATTTTATTTTTGATTCTACTAAGTGATCCCCCCCCCATCTTTCACTTCATGGTTTTAGGGGAAAAGATTTTGGTTTAAACTTCCAGGAGTAGAGTATATTTAAATCAAAAATGGCTTTCTACTTTTACTTCAATTCTCCAACATAGTTTTCCCAACAAGGCTTCTGGTGAAGATTCATGGTGAATTTCAAAATCCCTCAAGGACCAGGGATCACATTGCAGCAGAGATCTGCGACCAGACACAAATTCTGGCAGGCAAAGCCACTCCAGAAAAAGGAGAGATTGTGAGATTATACACTTGCACTCCAGACAACTGCTCCTCATGAATAGACTGCACTGCAGGAACCCTGGTGTGCAGTGGTTAGAATGCAGTATTGCAGGCTAACTCTGCCCACTGCCAGGAGTTTGGTCCTGACTGGCTTAAGGTTAACTCAGCCTTCCATCCTTCCGAGGTTGGTAAAATGAGGACCCAGATTGTTGGGGACAATTTGCTGACATTGTAAACTGCTCAGAGAGTGCTGTAAAGCACTATAGAGTGGTATAAAAGTCTAAGTGTTATTGCTATTACTATGTTATGGTTCACTTGCAATTTGAGTGGTTGGGAGTCAAGCAATTTAACCAAGTTCACAACCTTAATGAAGACTTTATGGATACAAATTATCCTGAGTGTCATTTCATACTTCTCTAATACTGGAGAAATATTCAGTTAAAAAAACTACAAGTTCAGGAACAGAAAGTGAAACTTCTAGCATTCAAATGTGGAAATATTGCTGACTTTTTGAATATGTAAAAACATTCATTATTACAGTACATTATTTTTAAAAACTATGAGCTATACTATAACTATCGGAATAGTTAAGAAGTAGACCCTGATTCTTTCTTGATTTATTAAGATATCTACTTTTGTATTTGGAAAACTAGACTTTATCACCTCAGTGAAGCATTGGTGATCTATTTATGGCGACAGAAGTCGATTCATGACATCTGTTTTGCACAGTTAGATAACTTTCCTAGGATGCATTTTCTCCCCACAAAAGTTGATTTGTACTATTGAAATTCCAGTTCATATCTATCCAGTCCATTCAATCAATATGAGATTGATACCATACTTCTTTATGAAACTCAATATAATTGTATTTAAGACATCCTTTCAACTGAATTAAATTAATAAATAGCAATGTATTTGACATCCAAATTGGCAAATATTTATATAATTACATTGGAATTCTGTTGTGCCAACCAAATTGATTCAATTTTGGTCCTGAATTAAATTATGTAGGGTAAATGACTTGCTTACAAGGCACTTGATCTCCCTTGAAGTTAATTAAAAATTTGAGTTTGAGCTTCTGGTTTGCAAACTTCAGATACTAAGGGATGTTCAAAAGAGATCAGTTTCAAAATGCAAAGCAATGCTCTGCCTCTTTTTAGTATGAATTGCATGTGTTGCAACAGATAGAAAAGGGTGAGGCTTTGATTGCCTGGACATATTCACCAGATTGAAGCTAGTAATCAATTCCACTAATCTATCATTGCCACTAATGTTTCCTCAGTGCTCCAATGATTGTTGAAATATCTTTAGAATAGGAGATGAAAATAACATACTCTTACTGCACTTTCGTCCACTGTATATTTTGATTCACAACAGTTTTCTTACATGAATGAAAGCAAATATATGTGTCCCAGAATAATGTTCCAAGATCCAATCTGGGTCGGTCACCGGGATCAGAAGTCTAGTCTTCGGAGCTTTCGGATTTGTGCTGGAGCCCATTCTCAAGGAACTTCTCTCTACTAGAATGTATGCTTTGCGCTATTCTATGCATTGTATTTCTGTGGTGTCTTCCTATTGGTTAATTGGTGTGTTGATGGCCAGCAATTGACTGTTGTTTTCTTGTGCTGCCAAGACCTCAGATCCTAAATACCTGATAAACTGGTGGTAAATCAGCACTCCTGTTGACTGACCAGGGGCCAGTTTTCCAGGCTTCAATCATTTCCATGGCTTTCTTTGTACCTGAATGGCCAGCAATCTTAGTATCTTAGTAATGTAAGTTCTCTTACATTACAAGGCTGTTTCTAACATACAGATTCATACTGTAATGGATCCAGGAAAACAGAAGTGAAGATCCCATAGCTCTCCCTATATAACTGAACTATATCTCCCAGCATTCACTACTATCAGGCATTTTGGGTAGGACTGCAGTGAATTATAGTTCAACATCTGGACAGTCGCAGATGTTGAACCACAGATCCCTGATAGTGGGATAGGAAGCACCTAACAGAATTTGTTCCATGATCTTGAACAGCCTCCAGCATCTGCAAGCTATTGTTACTTCCATCAGGATGACAAAACAGCACCACAGTATCACATTGCAAACTCGCTTGGGACATGCATTTGATTTTGTGTTGCAGGCAGAAAAGGAGCAGGGTTTATGTTGCAATGTCACAGTATGGCTGGTCATACTGACCTCTTGGCATCATTACTCTGTGGATTCTACTAACTGCTTCTTTATTCAGGAAGTAAAGAAAGATCTATTGATCCTGTTTTTGCCAATGTAATTGTTCTTATTGATCCCACAAATCTGTTAAAAAGGCAATGTAAGAATTTACAATATAACACAAAGCTATAACATTAGAGAAAAAAACCTGAGGTAAGTACCATTTTCTTGATAATACTAACATTCCATTTGACAAAGTTTGGACAAATAGGAACATACATTCATATTAAAATAATAATCACAGAAGAAAATTCCTATCTACATTTTTCTGAACAAAGTAGGCTTATTTTTGAAATGTTTTAATAATATTGGAATAGTATTTAAAAGCATTTCAAAATGCCTGCAGATGCTGATGTCTACCTCAGTTCCTTCATTCGTTCTTCAACTTTTCCCCACACAATAACCAACAAATGATAATTTTTAGAGATAGTAACTGGTTGAAAAAATTTCACCTACTGGGTTTCTGTAACAATAGACCTGATCCTGGGATTTCTTCATTTAGTGCAATACTGTACTGTAACTACCATATTACTTTGATTCTCAAACTTCCCCATTATATTAGGGATAAACAGATAATAAAAGAGAAAGCAAAGCTTTATAGCTCTGAAACATGATGTGCTATTAGGAAGGCTCATAAGAAATTATTAAGAATGGAAGAAGGCAAGGAGGAACTAAGGAAATGGCTCATGGGAATGTACAAATTTCTCTCCATTCTAACTTTTATCCTCAGATACCCCCGTGACATAGTTTAGAATTAGAAAAAATAATGTACCACAGATCATCCATTCACACTTATAAAGTGTAGATTTGAAACTGGTTTTTCTCAAAAATGTAACGAGGTTTTCAATAATATACCCTATGTGAACTCTAGATGAACCCTACACATTCTCTCTTTTCCTTAAAGTTTTTCAATTTTTTCCAAATACTGGAGCTTTAGGAATGGATGTGGGGAGGAGAGAGGGAGGAGGCAATAGAATTGTGTACATCAAAATAGAAATGTGCATTACAATTTAGTAATGTACAAGTATTGTGTATGTCTAAAGCACTTTAGTGTTCATAATAATATTAAGCCCACAGGTGTTTAATTTATCACTATTGAAATATTAGTGGGTTAATTACTAATTGTCATTCAGAGAGTATTCAGAGAATATTCTGAAACACTGATTTGGTATCTGGGATGGTACAGATGTCACAATTTGCCTTCATAAAGTATTCTATAGTGTAGTGATAAGTTAATTGATGGCATGACACACAAAGCCATAAAGAATGAACAAATTACTTTGATTGCATTTTCCCATGGATTCTTTGCTATTGGTCCTTCCTATGATTTCTTGCTATGAGAAATTATTTCAGTTTCTACTTCTCTTCTACAAAGTTGTCAGACACTATTTAAGAAATAATGACAATCCAACAGATGTTTTCAATGGATTGTCAAATGCTGAATTTTAAAGCTCTTATGGATATTCAGAAACTAAATCTTAGACTTTTTACATAATTGAAAGAGAAGAAATAAATCTTTTGATCTATTATTATATTTTTTACTTTTAAGACATTTTATATAATTCCTCTCTATAAGGAAATGTAAGTTTCTATGCTACAGAATGAGACTAAAAGTAGTCAAAACTTATGTTAGTAAGGCTGTGGTAAAATTTCCCAGTACAATGATATTTGATCTACAGTGGGGTTTTTTTTAGCACTTCTTAGTCAATACATTCCATTGCAATTTTTCAGTGATGACCTGATTTGAACTTGTAAAACAGCCACTATAACTTAAATAAGAATCATTTATCATTATTCTATAAATAGTAGTTTAATACAATAACAATTCAAATTGATTTGTACGGCATCAAATTGTATATACCTGAATATATATCAGTTCACAAGTATAGCCAGTGAACTCATTCTAATAATATCTTTATCCCATTTCTCATTTTGAAAAGCAAATATATTAAAACACACCCAAAAGAACACATGCACACAAACATATTTTTCTATTACTCAAAGTTGTTAAATATTCCAAGTAAAAATCAGTTAGATTATCTGGTTATTGATACATTGGAACTGAAACAGTTGAGTAAGTATGTTTATGACAACTTCACTAAATTACTTTTAAGGAGAAAAATTAGCTTTTTAAAAATAAAATTATCATATATTTCAATCTAAAGTTGCATCCACAGTTTTTATAAAATTTCAGAAAAGAACTAATACACTGTGCCATATTAAGCTAATTTGGTTTGATTTCATTGTTTTCAAGGCTTTAATATCGTTTTTCCACTTTTCTCTCCTGTCCTATAATGATACTAGAGCAAATCAAAGAAGCAGTGTGCTGCTGACACAGTTGTGCACTGATTTATGTACTTCCCTTTTTGTATCTATATGAGTGGAATATATCCAATATTCATTTCCATAAATGGAGGTATTCAAATAATAAAAATGTTGTTTTAAAATGCATCATATAATGTGTCCTCCCATTTGAAACAATGCTTCAGGAGTCACTAAAATTTTGTGTGTCATGTGCATACACGCACACACACACACACCAAAATAGCTCAGATTTTATCACCATTGAATAAAGTAACTGTAATCACAGCAAAGATTTCTCTCCATCTATTGTAGGTACTTAGGCAAGCCCCATAATCTAAATTTCTAATAACCAGATAAATATACCTTAAGAATCACTAAGACGTATATATGAACATGCGATTCATTAAGTTGTTTTATATAAAATAAGTTGATGCTAAGAGAGAATCTCATTTATTGTTCCTACTTCTATTTTTCTCTGGTGATAAATTGCACGTTCTAATCACAAAATATTATTTAGGACACCTCTCATTTTAGAATAATAAGGCGTTCCAGATCTCTTACTCCATATTATGTTTCAGTTTACAAAAAAAAGGGGGGGCAGGGGAAAAAGCTTCTTTGTTTCTTTATTTACATACCTATTCTCAGTAGAAAACAGTCTTGTTGACTACTGTAATATGTTGGCATCAAAAACAAAGACCAGTCTAAACATTCCTACTTTAATATTTTATACAAATTTGATAATTAAAATGAACCACATTGTGGGGTTAGGAAAAGATTGAGGCCAGGATTTATTGTGTTATATGCATTCGTTTTCATTCATATTTGCTCTTAATTCCAATTTATATAAAAATATAAAGAAGATTTAAATTCTTTTCACATAATGAGAAGAAAACAGCCACATGAAATCACCTGCTTTTCACACTATCTTTGACTCGCTTGTAGTAAATATTCACACATAGTATAGGGATGTCATGGAAGAATGATTGCTCAACTTACCATTGTTTCATTAATGAAAATGATTTTGGAAACAGAAGACTATATTAAGTATTTCCTTTTGTTTTGTTTTTGCTTTATCTGAGAAACTGAAAGAAGCTGCTAAAATAGATCTATTTTCTTTTCATTTTACCGAATAATGCATGAATGATTATAACATATGCTCTATCTCTAGTTTTTCAACCAGTGGAAAAGTGCCTGACACAGTAATCATGACTTGTTGGGTTTTCAATCTGATGCCGTCCTATTTTATCATGGTAGTTAAATGTCCGTTCTTGTTCAGCGTGATAAATGTTATGGCCATTTAACAGAAGGGGGGGGGAGAGAGAGACATGTTAAACCAAATATTGCTTCAGATTGTGTCTTTTATTCTTCTTTATCATCATATCTTAATTTATAGTATAATCATCATTATCACAACTGTCAGCCTCATTTAACCTTCCCTGATCTCCCATGATTCTTTGCTGTCAGGTCTGATTGCCTACCTTCTGCTGACTGACTGATAATGGTTGACTGATTAGTCCTCCCCAAGAAAAAGACAATGATATATAGAACAGTGCAGCTTGCTCTATATATTAATGAGGAGCTGGCAAAGCTTTGATAAGACTCTGGAATAATCCATCAGTGAGAGAAGGAGCTTGTAAAAACTGGTGGAACATTTCATGAGAGAGACACCTGGGAAGGATGTAATGACCCGGCAACTAAATACTCCTCAGCTGTCTTGCCTCTGTTGTAATTAACATCAGATAGCTGCCATATGGATAACAGCAAGGAGTTTATCAGTCCCTCAAATCCAGTTTACATTCTCTCAATTTTGCACCTAAGGCTTTTGGCCTTTACAACATATTTAGCAAGCAAGCAATTAATAGCTCATTTTCTTTGGCATTAGGCACTGTTTATCTTCTGAACCACCTCTTATCATAGGCTGTTACCTCTGAAAAGCTGCCGTCATTGGTAGTGGTGTTTTTTTTTAAGCTCTAGTTGTTACATTTACTCAGCAGAGGCCTGCTTCACCATTAGATACAAAGCTTCTGATGGCTACTTGAGTTTGAATGTGCTGTTATTACAGGTATTATATGAAATTGCTTGTGTTATGTGAAGGGGATTATAGAGATTCTGGATCAATAAGTTCAGTGGATGTTGGGAGTGATTACAGTACTCTGTCAATTTTTCCCATTTGGCTGTCAGTACTGATTTACAACACACCACCTCTTTTATTCACATCAAATCATTCACTTCATTGGCAAATTCTATATATCTCAATTTGCTTTAAGTAGCTGATTTGTGTAAAATAAAATTACTTTCTGTCCTCTGTGTAACATATAGGTATAGTAATAAAAAGAAATGCAAACATTTGAGAAGACATTTAGGGCTTTTTTCATAGGTGGTGATTCTCTATTTTGTACTTGGCATCTATAACAGAAGAGTGCAAATAGCTTAAACATCTTTACAACAAATGTAGTTAGCAGCCTGAAATGCAAAATTGGACAAGTTGTTTTATGCAAATAAATGAACGAAATGCAAATATTCCCAGAAAGAATATAGCTTTTCTTCTTGGTAAAAACAAGTAATTCAAGCAAAGAATGGCAAAAGACATTTCTCAGAGGGAAAACTCTTCTTTCCGCCTCTCCCTCTCACACACATACTTTGTATGGAAGATCAGCAGGTAGTTTTCAACAACATACAATGGGACTGTAAAACTCAATTGCACTTCAAAGTTAGTAGAAGTACTGTAAATTAATATAAACTCACTTGAAAAAATTTATTTAAAAAAGAGAAGGGGAATATCCTTTTTTTTAAAAAAAAATAAAACCTTGAAAACATAAAAGAGATGATTGCGGGAAGGGGAATGAAGACTTGCAAGAAAGAAGAACTTATTTATAAGGAATGCTAGGAATCTATGTGCTTTGAAATGTTATAGTGTAAATTTAACATTTTGTTGTAGATCAGCTTACCATTTGTCCTGAGTTTTACTACATGCTAGCATCAGTAATAGATATAAATCAAGGTATGGTCATGCTGTTAAGACTAAGAACATATCCACGGTGCACCCTTAAACTGTTCCTCTGCTGATACTGGCTTAACAAAAACTTGTCTGAAGTGATATTCTTTGGCAGTGGCTTCCAGGGATTCAATCCAGAATTCTGCCATGGATTCCCATTGACAGTTCTCCTATTGTGTTTTTCTACCTTTCTGCTTCAGAAGAGCAACTGCCAATTATTTTCTTTTCTGTGATGGGTCTTATTAGACATGCAGTATATATTCTTGTGCATGTCTATAGATAGAGACATAAAATATATAGGAACAAAAACCAACATTTTTGTTAACATTAATTATTTTTTTTCCCTAAGCATTCCCCATTTCTACTTTGCTTTTTGTTTTTTTAAAATAAATACCCTGGTATACCATTGCATTTTTTTTTTCTGCTCAACTTTGCCATCTTGTTTCTCATCAATATCAGAGATTACAGAGCTTCAGTGAAGCAACTCAAGTGAGGGGCTCTGCACAGTAACCATTCCAAATGCAGAGGTTGCACAGTCACCAAACTGACAGCAATACTTAAGCCGGCACAAACTGGAAAACATTCGTCTCAACTAGAAGCAGGGAAACATGGATGGGGATCCATTTCCATTATGCTAGAGGACAACCTGGCAGTATGCTTCAAATCAGTAGGCAATGTTTCCCATTAATTCAATGGCATAGTTGAATGAAATTAAAATCTATCCTTTCTCTCCTTCATTTAAAGCTACAAAGGAATAGGCTTGGTCTATATGAGAGTATCCCTGAGTACAATCAGAATTATTTTTCTGTGCAAAACATGACAGACTTCATTCTTATGAGGAAGAATAACCTGTGCTTGTAGAGATAACAGTGAAGGCAAAACTGGCATATCATCTCTCACATTGAGCAAGTCAGCTTATACAAAGTGAAACATGACATGCAATGTATTTTTGACAGAATGTGCAAAATAATATCAGTACCTTTCAGACAGCCTCTGGAATTTCTATATGTATATTTTAAACACCTCTTTTTAAAACCAAACTGGAGTATAAACCTATATCATGATTAAGAAACGAAAGCAATCCAAAGATAAACAAATAAAAAAAAAACCTAAACAAAAAGACTACTTCTTTAGCCTAGTACTAAAACAAAAGCCACCCCAATTCACTCTTTAATGGACAATGCATTTCTAAAGCAGAAGGCCACAACACATTTTGTGCCTTCTTACACAAAATGTTTTCATTAACAGAAGAACCCTCTCTGACTATTAATAAAATGTATAAAATACTTTGTGTTACATTTAGTTACATAACTTCTATTTCCACACAGCTAAAGGGTACTCAGACAAAAGTTTATTGCCTTAAGCATGAACCCCCATTAGTGATTTATAGCATCTGCTAGCCATTCAACTATCTTCGTGCCCATATAACAATAATGAGGATGGGCTGTGTAACATTGGGTGGTTCTAGAAGCTGCTTTGGAGAACTGGTTTCAGTAAGAAACTCAACATTCTTAAAGTATAGAGAACTCTGAAGAACATTTGAGCACTATCACAGTGCTTCCTGGAGCTGCATTCCTAACACAGGTAGAAGTTTAGCAGGTTGGAAGCTGCCACCTGCCAGGAAACATGAAGGAAATGCAAGTAAACTGAGTATTAAGTTTCCTGTGCTGAGCTAGCATTATATTTGAGTTTAGATCTTGGATGTAAGCTCTTAGGGAGTTGTCACATAAAGTTGTCAGAAGATTAATTTGTTTCTAGTAGCAATATCAAATCATCAATCTTTGAAATACCCTGGTGCAATAATAATAGAGAATTCTAGTGTGCAATATGTTGAAATCTTATGGCAACAGAGGCTTACAAAGAGAGTAGCGAGTACTCTGTAAACGTGAGTTTGGTGAAAGGGTTTAGAGAATTGTACCAGTAATTCTCAGCAGCTTCAATTCCCAGGATTCTTTGGGGTATGACCTGAGAGACTGGTATAAAAGTGACCAAAGTTTAGTTCTGCCATGATTTTTTTGGGAACTTTTCAGGGTAACCCATAACAATAAACCAGAATTAAAAGCTATAGAGGCAAATGGTAATTAAATTAAATACCAAATAAACAAATTGATGTCGACTTTAAGTCATACAATGAATTGTACATGTTTAACTTATTGTTTTCAGTTTCCTTCCTAGCAAAGGTAAAATTTTGTGTTCTGATTTTTAAGCAAATGGTCATCTATTTTTCTTTAAAATAAAAACTGCATTTATCTCATAAGTGATAATATTAATAAAAATAGATTTTCTATGCAAAGGGAGTGTTCCTTCTCATGTTGATATTTCTAAATATATAACTAAGAGCCAGTTTGGTCTAGTGATTAACGCACCAGGATAGAAACCAAGGGAGTGAGAGTTCTAATCAAATTCTAGTCCTGCTTTAGGCATGAAAGCCAGGGGGATGATTTTGGGCCAGTCACTTCCCTTCATCTCATAGTGGGGAAAATAGGAAGAGGAAGGAGTATCAGGTATGTTAGCCACCTTATTCATAAAAAGAATAAAGACAGGATAAATCTAATAAACGAACATAGAGCAATAATAGTGGTTATAGTACTGGACATTACTGCATTCAAATATATTATAAAGTAGGACAAAATAATTCTTTGTTTATTGTCTGTCTAGCAGAAAATGCTCTTCGTGTTAATATAAATCTAGTACTTATACTGCTTTCAAGGTGATCTCATTCATGCCTTCATGTTTAAAATATCAACTGCCGAATTTAGAAATGCAACAAAATATAGAGAAGATACAATTCATATGCATTTCAATATACTGTCTATTTTTTTCTCAGGAAACATTCTATTTTAAAGAATATTTTAATATTCAGATACATTAAACATCTCAAAAGTTTTTCTTCACCTATCATGCAAAGGCATCTAGAGGAAAGTTTTGGCTAAGTATTCTACCTAGTCATACAGCTGCTTGGCTGGAGAAAGAGGAGCCTATTAACTAGGTGTGGATTACACCTTTCTGCCTTGGCTGCAAAGTGATTCAGATAGAAAAAGGTTCCTATAGCACTCCTTCAGGAGCTGTTCATGAAGAATTGAAGAACCAAGTAATTGGGGGAGGTTGTTACTGTGAAGAGATGAATTAAACCTCCCTGCAGCTGAAGTTTTTTAACCCTTGAGTTTAAACAAACTATGTCAATCGACAAACAAGATAAGATTAATGTTATTTTATGAAAATGTTTTTTGACTTGTAGTTAAATTTTAAAGTCCTAGAGAAGCGTAAATTAGATAAATATATGGGGAGAATTTTTTTTTTAACATACATCAAAGTTGCCAATGACAGCGAAATAAAAAGAGGCTATGTGGGAGAAAACAGTGCAAGGGAAACAAAACTAGAGGCAACTAGAAATATTAAAATAAAAATTAATAGTTTTATTTTAGAGGCAAGTAACTTTTACAACTTGGCACATGATCAGGAAAAATGTGAAGTATCTAGAGGGTACCAGACTGCCTATTTCTATTTTATTCTTTGAACAGTTTTAGTGATTTATAATACATGTTCACATTGTATTGTTTAAGTTGCGCCTGTGTCCTGTAATCACAGAGTCTATTTGACAATTCTTTTACTGCTATATCTTCCCACCTTTGTTAACACAAAGTTAAATTGAATTTATATATACAAAGGTAAAGCATCAAAATGCACACAAGCACAGGCACAGTAAGCAGCTTTTAAAAAAATACTTCATGTGGCAGCATTAATACCATTCTATGTTTGATATACCAACATCACATGTAATAGATAAAGCAAGGACAAATATTTGCACTTTGCCTATTTAATTCAGGAGTTAGTAATCCACAATTGACAAACCATATTTTATGTCCCAAGATTATCAACACAGTTCCAATTGTATTGCTGAAATTTGGCTTCAAATTGCCAAATCATGGAAGCACGATTTCCCACTATTTCTCCACAGGAAAAAGAAAAGAGGGAAAAAGTCTATATATGTTCCTATTGGTTTTATGCACATAGAACATAAAACATCTGAAAAAATGCAGATCTATTGCAAATGCTTGTTGTCATGACATAATTGCTCCCACCCTCTGTGATTGCAGCCATCACCATAATCAAGAAATATGAGTGCCCCCCAATCAGTCATATCTGATATGAATACCATATTCCAAAGCAATTTAAGCAGACTTTGGAATCAGATGATCCTTCTTCCTCTGTTCAGCAGAGAATTTGTCTATCAGGACATTATGGAAACTGCATGATGTTACAGAAGAAAGACTTAGTTGCCTCATCAAAACTTTGGACCTGAAATGTTCAAGTATTGTAATTTCTAAGAGATTTATGATGAAATGGTACACCTGTTGCATAAAGCAAGTGTCATTGGTCAGAATGTCTAACCAGATGGTATGCATATTCTATTGATGATTTAGAATAACATGAGCTCAGACTAAATTACCATTCAAAAAATGTTAAATTCATATTATATGGTGCCGAAGGTTAGTGCTGGTACTGTTCTATTACTTTACTTTTGCTTTGTTTAAACTTCCTTTTTATTTCTTTTTTGTTTTTATTGTTGTAAGTTGCCTTGTTCAGTCACTAAGTCATGTCCAACTCTTCACAGCCCATGGACCATAGCATGCCACGCCCCCCAGATTCTGTCTTTCAGAATCTGCCAAACCCATGCCCACTATGTCGAAGACACTATATAATATCTCATCCTCTGTTGTCCCCTTCTCCTTTTGCCTTCAATCCTTCACAACATCAGGGTCTTTTCCAATGAGTTGTCACTTCTCATTTGGTGGCCAAAGATAGGTGGCAAATAAATAAAATAAAAATAATAAAAATAAAAAAAATAATAATAATATAATATCTAAAGGAAAGTGAAGAAGAATGCACTGAAGTTAGTATATCAGAAAGGTTGACTATTAGAGAGCTCAAACTGGCCTACAAGAAAGACCAAATGAAGAACACGGAGGCATGGGAAGACAAAGCATTACATGGCCAGTACATTAAAAAAAATAGCAGGGAAAACAGATAATAACAAGACCTGACTAAGAGCAGGAAAGTTGAAAAAAGAGAAACTCTGGCTGCACAAGACTAAGCCTTAAGAACAAATGCACAGAACTGAAAAGAAAGCAACAGGCAGCAAGTGCCGCCAATGCAAAGAAACTGAATAAACAGTGAACCACCTGTTAGCTGCTGCAAGAAGATTGCATAGACCGTCTACAAGCAACAGCATGACAAAGTAGCAACAATGATGCACTGGAAGATCTGCAAGAAATATCCTTTGCCTGCAAGCAAGAACTGGTGGGATAATAAAATAGAGAAAGTAATAGAAATTGAAGAAACTAAAGTGCTCTGGGACTTTAGAATTTAGACAGACACCTGCCACACATAACACCCTGGACTTAACAATTGCCAATAAGAAAGACAAAAAAACCTGTATAGTGGACGT
This sequence comes from Pituophis catenifer annectens, assembly GCF_029215685.1. Classification (NCBI taxonomy): domain Eukaryota; kingdom Metazoa; phylum Chordata; class Lepidosauria; order Squamata; family Colubridae; genus Pituophis; species Pituophis catenifer. The sequence goes on along the minus strand of NW_027256884.1, from coordinate 31,009,984 downwards.
GATAGTGCCTTCAACAGCACAGAAGAGAAGAACTTGAGAGGACAACAAAATAGAAATACCTGCAAATAAAAATAGAACTACAGTGGCAAAAGCAAGCAGAGGTAGTCCTAATAGTAATAGGCACTTCGATGCAATCCCAAAACAACTGGAGCACCACTTGAACATCATTGGCATTGACAAATTCACCACCAAGCAATTGCAAAATGTCGCTTTACTCAGAACAGATTACATCCTGCAATTATATCTGTAACACCATCAAACATCCACATCTGCCTATCCCAAGTTTCAAGGACTCGATAGGTGGATACAAATGCCAAATCCAGTCTGAACATCTGAACAAACTATAATAATATTTCAAACACCAAACTGTATATCAACATGAACAACCTCTTACTTATCAGTCAAGCTATAATTGGGTATAATCCAGGAATCTCTGATGGTAACAAATTTGTTGATTTAATGAGAAGTGTATCTGAGAAAAAGGTGCATTTGAAAAATTATGTACCATTCCCATTCCTTTACAAATTTTCCTATGATGATGTTCTTAGGTTAATATTTTTCTGTGCCTGAAGGGGGGTCATGTTAGAACAGATGCCTAAATCCACTGCTTTCCTTAGTTACAATATCAGTAATGGTAACTTCACATTTGGAGAAGAGACTAGTCAAATGTCTCTTCCTTGAGATCTCATAAAGTTGCTGTATTTCTCACTAATTCTAGCTAAAGGTTTCTATAGTTTTGTCAGAATACAACTATTCACTATCGGTGATAACTTTGCCACCTGTTTCAAAGAACCTTTGCTGACCTTCCACAGTAGCAACTGGCAGTTGTAATGTTTGCTATCATGCTTAAGATTTTCACTCTGATTTCTGATGCTTGCCACATTTAAAAAAAAGTCAAGAAGATGCTTCTCTTTTAGCCAGCTGTCAACCCAGGAAAAGAAAAGAAAAGAATCAAAAGGGGATAATCTCCCTACTCCTTATGCTTTATACCCTCCATCCTTCTACTCATTGCTAATCTCATTTTTATCATTTCAGATATGTTAATATCTGAAAATGTAGTTAGTTTATAGGCATTAGACTTCACTAGAAACTCATTGTAAAACCAAAGCCTTAGCCGTCTAACATAAATAAGTAATTCACATTCATACACAAGATATTATTAAAATGAAGTCACTTAAGAATATATTACTCTCTTCAAAAAGGATGCTTTAGATGTGTAAATGCGGCCCATGGTTTTCCTCAGTGTTAACAAATGTCACCTGGTGTTAATTCAGTTGCTATATTTCCAACCTCAGTCTGAATTGCCTTCTAATAGGACAAAAGACTTGGCGTTCCCCCTCCCTTAAAAAAAATGGTAATCTACGTAGGTGAAAACAACATTGAAGAATTTCGGTGTGACACATTTAATAGTTCAAATGAGAAATAATTGAATACTTTGCAGCACAGTTTATCACCATGGGTATTACAGTGTTAAGTATTACTTAGTTTGACCATGTTAAAGTGAGAATGGATTGTTCAGTTGTGAAGCATATTATTTGTGGTCTATTTAGTTTTCTGCTTCTTCCTGTGAAAATTCCTCTTTTCTCTCCCCCCACCTTCCAGAACAGCACATGCCAAGAGGATAAAAAAAAAATGTAAGGAAGGTAAGTGCTTGCAATAATAAACCTTTACCTGAGGTGAAAAGCATTGCTATTTTGAAGAACAAGATAATTCAGGAGTCTTACTATACCTACTGATTCCAAACAAGAGTGACACCTAGTATTGCTGTACTAGCTTATGTCTATTTTCTCTCTGTATCGTTCATAATCCTCTATATCCAATTGGGTCAAAGAGTTACATCAGCAGTACCATGACAATTAATTAGATCTCAATAATTCTCAACCTATAATGATCTACATCACAAAGCAAAACACATCCATTCAGTGATATGGAAAAGATTATGATGTTGGGTAACAATAATAACACAATCATACATACACATTCTTAGAAGTAAGCCCCACCCAGTTTAATACACCATCCTGTACTTCTATTAAGTTTTGCCTGAAACTCCTTATGTAAAATGCTAAAAATTTTAAAAACTTACTTTCTAAGGAATCTTCTCTTGAAAAAGAGGTCATGTCTTTTTGGAACAACACAGGACAACCTCAATTCTTGTTCAAGTCAGGTTTAAGAAACACAAACCCCAAAGCTATCAGAGTACAGTCCCTTTCTAAACAGACTTAATGACAAGTGATCCTAGAAATGTAACAAATCATTTAGAAGATATACTTCTTTATACTCTTTTTTTCCTTTCTCAAGTTTTGGTCAACCCTGAGATTTGCTTTAGAGGGAAATATCTGTGTACCACCTTGCTTTTGTCTCAATCAGAGGGTTTAATAGTTAAAGTAACTGAAAAGGACCAGCACCAGAAAAGCTTCCGTTACCAGAGTAACGGTAAAAACAGACCCCAGTCTCCATGGCAAAGGGAAAAGCTATTTGCTGCAGCCTTTTCAGACCTTGAACAGACACTGACAGTTTTCCTATAATCACTGCAGATTATTTGTAGCAACTAACTATATTATAATGTTAACGATAGGAGGGCTTTGAAATTGCACTGGGGGGGGGGGGAGAGAAAAGAAACAAAATACATGCAAAGAAATGTTTACCAGTTTAGCTAAGAGTGAATTTATCAATTTAAAAATCACAATGTAATTCACTCTCCTAATCCAATTGAGGGAGGTCTTCTTCATTTTTATGACTGTTGTTCTTACAGTTCATACAGAAAACTATGCTACTGAGAATCCTATATACATTAAAGTAGCATTAGCTAGTATCTATTGAATAATGTATTGTAAGATTCCACACATTGTAAACATAGTATTCTTTACATTTTGCAGCTGTAGTATTATGGTATTAGCACTAGAAATATTCTTGAAGTACCTGAATGACTCTTCGTAGAGTTTTGAATGAGATATCTTTAATTTATAAAACACATTTTCTTCTAATTACTGTGTATAAGGTTTGCAATAAACAATCCAAATACATGCTTACATTTCCAGTGCACATTGCAGTTATTTCATTGCAGTTATTGCAGCTAAATATTCAGTCTTTATTAAGGTGCTCAATTTGCCTGAAGTTTGTCTTATGTCAGTTTACTTGCATTTTTTTGCAGTTCTGTTTCAGCATTCTAACATTTAAGGCCACAACCTGATATAGATTTATTTTTGAGAATATATTTATATTTTGGACTTCCCTGATAAATATGCTACATGTAGTCAGGTGCTGTTTGTTAAAAGATCCATGGAGAATTATGTTACTAGTGTTTCAATAGAATTAGAAAGGAGATGCAGTGGAAATTAATATGCCAAAATTAAACTTACAGTACATAACAAGGTACACAACACTGAGATGTTCAGTGATTTAAGTGCTATGTCGTGTACCAGTAGGATGCATCAGTCATAATATGCCCATTAAATTAAAATTTTGTCACAGAATTTATAAAACTTTTTCTATCTGTTTGATGGGTTTCATAAAAGACAATAATGTGGGTTCTTGATAGTGTTCATAGTGTGACTTGAGTGGCACTGTTTCGTCAACACCTCACAAATCCCTGACTAGAGGAAACAGTGAGATAGAGATAGTTAATGATTTATGTTAGGCAGAACAAGACTACTAGTGATAATACTGGCATTGAATATAAATTATTTTTGCTTTATTTCTGCTGATGATAATTTGGCAGTGTTAGACAACTTTTTCATTGTTAAATTTCATATGGGTGGTTCAGATTTTTGAAAGAATTTGGGATATAAGATGAATTGGGGTAAATCTTTTCTACTTCCTTTGTACTCTGATACAAGTAGTTCTTGATTTATGACCACAACTGGGACCAGAGTTTCAGTCAATGAGTGAACTGATTATTGAGCAAGATGCCTACTTGACCATTTCACTCAATGACTGCAGGCCCCACTCTCTAAATTGTGCTTGTTAAGTGACTACATGGGTCATTAAGTAGATGGAAGGCTATGTGCAGAAGGGAATTTGTATGTTGGGCTGGAGAAATGAAACAGGTAACTTCGTGACCATTTATCCATTCCACTGCATGCGTTTCTCTCCCCTCTGTACATGGAAGAGAACATGTGCTCTGAGCTAGAGAAATAAAGTGGGTATCATGAAGATCTTTGCTTTGTTTCTCCAACTCAGTGCAGGAGTTTCTTCTCTATGTGCAAAAGGGGAACTTGTGCACTGGGCCAGATAAATGAAGCAGGGATCTTTAAGATCCTTGCTTTCTTTCTGCAGCTTGGCAAAGGGTTCCATCCCCCACTCCTTGGGTGCATGGAGGGGATGAAAAATCCTTCAGCAGGTGGCAGTAACTTGCAACTTCCCTGCCAGCTTCCCCATTGATTTTCTGGGGATGCTGGCAAATAAGATTGCAAATGACAATCACATGATCACAGGCTGCCTGGCAACTGGTCATTAGTGCGAACAGGTTGCCAAGCACTCAGATCACAATCATGCAGAGGGACAGTGCAATGTTTTACGACAGGCAGAAGTGCTTTACAGACCATAAAACACCCTTTCTGAGCTATTATTCCTTTAAGCAATCATTAAACAACCTGTCATAAGGACTACCTGCATAACAATAGAACTATAAAGAATTGGGTTTTATAACATTTATGGGCTGTAATAAGTATCTTGGACTGTATATTCCTACAAATATTTTTAAATACATGGAAATAAACGCATTAAAAGTTTCATAAAAGATTGCCATAGAAATCAATATGTGGATTAAAACACTAGTAAGATGATAAGAATATTTTTCCACAGAAAAGAAATATATTTTAAGAAGTACTCCAATGTTAATCCCAAATAAACATTTTCTTTGGTCAAATAAATTGTTGAGGAAATTTTTATAGGAAAATAAACCATCCAGTATTACGTTGGATTATTGCATGCATTGCATGCATAAGATTATTTTTTGAAGATGGTGGTTTTACTTTATCAGATTTTCAAAAATATAATTTTGCTTCCATTTTATTGGCTATATCTATGGAATGACATTAAAGATTTAATATTATATTAAACACTATCCCAAAACTTTGGAACCTGACCATTTTTGAGGAATTATGGTTGTATTAGGGATTGGGGTATGTTAAGGAAATTATTTGGAGAGATTGGAAACTTTGTGTTTAATATCCTGATATTAAAATTATAGAATTATAGTATATTCAGAGATGTGCAATTTATCTGTTACTGAAATGGGAAATTTACCTAATAATAAAAAATTACCTAATAATAAAAAATCCTTTTGTTACATGACCCTTTCCAACAATGAGTAGAGTATCTTCATTTTTTAATTTAGAAATTGCAAAATTTAAAAATATTGTTTAAGATTTGATGTATATTTGATATAGTTTGTAATCCTTTTTTGCCATTTCTTTCTTTTTTCATTCCTTATTTTGATTTGTTGTTGGTTTTCTTTTCTTTTCCGCTTTTCTTTTTTCAGTATTGTGGATTATTTTTTGTAAATTTTTAAAAAGAAATACAAAGAAAAATGGGATATACTGTACAGAGTTAATAATTTACTCTGTGACCCATCTTTGTCTACCACTTTGCCTGCAATTTGTTTATGAGACTGCAGACCATCCAATATTGAAGTTTTGTCTGAGAATTTGCCAGGCAGTTCAGCTAAGGCCTTACTTGCTTAAAAATGGTTAGGCATCTGTGGCCCTGGATCAGATTGCACCTATGTAGTTGGTCCCTGTGCACTGATCCTGCAACTGGTTTTCCATAGAGCTCTGGGAAATGAAACACCAGAAGAAATGCCTGAAGGAGGAAAGCAAAGAGCCAATCAGACTAAACAAAAGTAAGACCCCATGTCTGAGATTTCATTGTGGCCATAAGAGTAACAAAACATTATTTCTTCCTGAATATAGGGTTCTTTTATCTTTGGTCTTTGATGGGTTGTTCTTCTTCACTGGTATGTAATTTGTAAATATCTTGGACTCACAGCTCTTACTTATAGTGCAGATAACAGTTGTAACCTTTGCATAGTATGTCTAGTGCTCAAACTGCACAAATTCCTGGAATGCAAGCTCTTTGGTCAACTCACATCTTAGTCACCTCATGAATGGATTATTGTAATTCACCCTAAATGAGCATCTATAGCTAGTCCAGAATGCGACATTGTGGGCAGTGATAGGCATGCCTTATACTCATTACTCTGATTCTTCCACAAGCTACTGGTTACCAGTCCACTTTCTGCTGCAATTCAAGATCCTGTTTATCACCTATCAAGCCTTCATGGAATATCAATTGATTATTTGAGGGGCTGCCTGTCTGGTGAAACCAAGTAGAATGGGCAGACTTCAGGTCCCATTGATCAAGCAATGTCATCTAACATGACTCAGGATGCATACCATCCCTGTTGCAAAAACTATAGTTTGGAATGATATGATATCCCTCCAGAGATTTAGTTGATCTCAATGATGGTAAGGAAGCTAATAAAGACCTTGCTATCCACCCAGGCTTTGGGGTTGGGTGAAGATTGAGTCCTTTTGGATAGGAGTTCAGTGAGTTTATTTACTGTTTTTGTTTTTTTTACTGCTCATGATGTTTTTATTTTTTGTCTTTTATTATTTAATCATAGGACATTCAGACTTGTTGAGAGTTGGACAGCCTATGAAATTGTATTCATAAATAAGTAAAAGATAAGAGCGAATCATATGTGCTAATCTTCAAATCTCTTACACTGCCAACAAAGAAAAACTATAATCATTCTTTCTGATGCATTCAGAATAAATTTTTTTGATCATTTAATTTCAACTTGATATTCAAAGAAACAACATTTATTAAAAATTTACATCCACTGATGTTCTGTTGTCATATATCCAACTCTTTATACCATGAATCATAAATCTTACTAATTTCAACTTCTTATATGAATATAAAATTAATTTGATTTCAAATGCAAATTCTACAGAAAATGAGCACATTTGTTGACTGATAAGATGCAGACTGGTATGATAATGAGAATGATATAATGCAGATGAGGGTGATTTTAATCGTACTATAACAGGAATTGGTAAGAGTGTCTTTAGATTGGAACAGTACAGATACTTAAGATTATTTAAATTCTAAATAAAGCATTCTGTGAAATATTAGTAATACTGTTTTACAACCCACCATTAGATTCAAAAGTCCTATTGAATGGGTACCCTTACAGGTACTTAAATGTATTTTTTCAACCTAGTTTTCAATGTTTGGAAAATATCTGCCAATTATATTTTAAATGTGATTGTAATGAAGTTTACACAATATTTATACCATTATATAATTTATGGTTCCTATTCATTATCAATATTTGTTGAGGAAAAATTTCCACTATGAAAATAAGTGATGAAACCTCTCCTTGTCTTAAATCTAATTTTATTAAGTGCTATGGTTTTCTTGATTAAAGATGGGTAAATAGGCCATCAGCTTATCTTATTTATACCCATCAGGAAGGTTCTATGCATCCTCAGACTGCTTTGTGACTTATTTATGAAATAAAATAGAAATCTAGGGCTTTGGCATTTGTTGTCAACTTTTGTCTGTTGCACTTTATTTTAAGACTTGCTTAGGCTCACACCATTTTGTTGCTGTATAATATTGCCATAAAAATTGCATTTTTTTCATGAACTTTTCCTACTATTTCCTAAACCAAAACAATAACAACAATCCATCAAGTCATTTTCTCTTTTTTTCAAAGAGATTTGGAAAGCAAGCATTGCATTGCATTGGCATGAAAGGAAGAAGACTTTTCATGGTCCTTTTGGTTCAGATTGCTCCTACCAGCTTCTCAAGCATCTGGTACAGTGTTTCCCTGCTGTTTAAGGGTTCGTTCCTGGAGCAGTCATCACTGGATTGGTGCTTCTTTGAAGTTTGTAAATGAACTGAGTTATGGATAGTGAAGCAGTTGTTGTTGTTGTTGTTGTTTTGATGCCAGCTGAACCATACTATGATCTTGTTTTGCCCTACATGGTCACCATTCTTGGAAGCTAGAATAGATCCTGCATGCAACACTGTAGGAATGTAGAATATAGAATAACAGAGTTGGAAGGGACCTTGGAGGTCTTCTGGTCCAACCCCTTGCTTAGGCAGGAAACCCTATACCATTTCAGACAAATGCTAATCCCATCTCTTCTTAAAAACCTCCAGTGTTAGAGTATTTACAACTTCTGGAGGCACATTGTTCCACTGAATAATTGTTGTCAGGAATTTTCTCCTTAGTTCTAGGTTGCTTCTCTCCTTGATTAGTTTCCACCCATTGCTTCTTGTCCTGCCCTCATGTACTTTGGAGAATAGCTTGAATGCTATGCCAAAGGTCATGTTAGGGTTCCTCAAGAGATAAATCGGAATGACATGAGTTTTCTAAAACCTCCTGAAGATAGTAACTTTGAAAACAATTGTTCTAGAATATATATAGAATTGTACCAATTGGAATTTTAATATCTTAGGTTGCAGACTCAAATTCTTTACATCACAGTAATAGGAGGTACTCTATTTGTGCCATTTTTTTCAGATGTCAAGTTTGGTCTCTATGTATGCTTCATTCAGTATTGCAGAATGAAAGGTTGATATGATATCAATCCTCTTTTGAGAGTAAAAACATTAAACCCTAACCTATTGGCTCACCTACTGGCTTACTTTTTATTTGTTCTATGTACTCCTAAAGAAGATGGATGGATGGATGGATGGATGGATGGATGGATGGGAGGGAGGGAAGGAGGGAGGGAAGGAGGGAGGGAGGGAGGGAGGGAGGAAGGAAGGAAGGAAAAGATGGGGCATGTTCATAACCAATGAAACGTAATATTGGATCTCTATATAATAACTAGGATATCAAATGGCCTTTCAGTTCTTCAAAAAATTACCTTTCCACTGTAATTTACTCTATTCCACCCACTTCAATCCATTTTCCACCCTCCCAATAATAATAATCCCAGAAGAGTTTTGGCCAAATAAAAGATGTGCTAATGATTATAAATGGTTCAAATATTCTGTCCAGTGAGTTTAAGTTAAGTGATAAAAGTTTCATGTAAAAAGAAATAATAAGTGGAATTTCACACATATTATAGCAATTGTAAAAGCATCCAATTTACATGGAAATAATGCAAAAGAATTCGGACCATGATGGTTTAAGTGAATCATTACATGCATCGCTGATACATTTAGAAATCTACAGCATGCCAAGTATGTTTCTTTTAGCATAATAACTCTTGTAATGGAGCCTTTAAAAGCTTTAAATGTATAGTTAGATTAACCTTTCCATTTGGATTTTGATATTGAAAAAGAAGAAACAGGAGATCTTTAAAAAGCCAATTAAATCAATATTCATTTTCCCTTTATCAGTGTATATAGTTTCCCTTGAGGACCTATCAGTCTAAGAAACATTATTTTATTTACTTGAATTAGAATGAAAATTGTTTAACTACATTAATCTTTTATATTTCTCAATAGTATTTGAGAAGCACGCTCAGTGTAGAAATAATGTTTCAGTGAATCAGGATATATACAATGACTACAATTCTCTATGTGCTTACTCAAATGTAAGACCCATTGTGTCTTATAGTTCTGTATGTGTGGGCAAATTGGACTACTTTAAATATCTCTATCTCTACCTACCTTTAAACTCAGTTTCCCCCAGTGCTCTGGTTTTCACACTTAATTGAGTCATGGGTGGATAATCCAATCCACACTGAGGTTATTGAGGTATAGTTTTAGCTCCAGATCCTGATGTGTTCCAGGTTAACCTGTTTTTCCTAAATTAGTTCAGTCATCAAAATAAAATGAGATTAGCCCTCTCTTTATGTCCCCCCCCCCAAAAAAAGTCCTATAGCAGTCCATAGAAAAAGTTTTATGTTGGTGTGGTCTATTAGCAGGTATTGAAATCACAACAATGTCAAGGACTGTAAAAGATCAATTTATATGGCAATGCCAAACAAGGCCATTGCTGAAGAAAGCTCCAACTATAAAAGTGCATTCTTTCATTCTTCAACAATACATGGAATGAGAACTGCCAGATGTTCAAGCTGATTTCATAAGGGGCAAAGAGACAAGGTATCAAATTGCTAACACCCATTGGTAATGGAAAAAGTAAGATCATTTTTAAAGGATGTATATTTTTGCTTTATTATAATGTAAAGACTTTAAACTGTAATAAACTGTGAATATCCCTTAAATCATGGATATTTCAGACCACCGCATGTGCCTATTAAAAATCTGTATGGTAACAAGAGCAACAGAACATGAAACGGCTAAATGGTTCAGAAGTGGGAAAGGAGCTGAAGTTGTATATTGTCATTTATTTAACTATATCATAAAAAATGTAGGAGATGACCAGGCTGAGCCTGAGAGAGGGTTCAAATGCATCATCAGTCATGAGTCCCTGTGCGCCCACAAGAGATCTAAATCCAGCCCACGTTCAATTCCTTCTTAACTCCCCCTTATTTGTTTTGACCATTAGTAGTTCAGATTCTTGTAGAGAGCTTTCACCTGATTTCCCTGACGTTTGACAAGAAATGCTGACCTAGAAGAAATTTGAATTAAAATTACTTGGAGAAACATAAACAATCTCAGATATGCTCCTGATACTGAAAGAAAGGAAAACTTAAGATATTGGTTATTTTTGTATTTAAGTATCTTATTGGTTTATCAAAATATAAAACACAGAGATATAAAGAAAACTGAAAATAATGGGAAAACAGAGAAGGAAAAGAAGAAGAGGAAAAAGTGTAGGATAAAGGGGAAAACAAAAAGAAAAGCATTGACTTCTGACTCCTTTTGGTGCAATAGAATAAGTAATAACATATAATCTTGACTTTTTACTTTTACTTTTATATAATAATATATACTAGCCATTTCTATAACAACAAACCTATCTAGTCAATAAAACCCAAAATCAAAGTTTTATTTTTTCCCATCTCAAGTCCAAAATCCAAAAGCAATTTCAAAGTAGAAACAAAAATAATTGTATTCTTTTCTTTAACCAAAGAGGCCCATTCAGCCATCTCTGCTCCATCAACTTTTCCAGCCATTCATCCAAAATATCCTTCCATTTTTATGCATAAAGTATTCTTGCTTCTGTCAGCAAGAAATTGGTTGTGAGAAGTGAAAGAAGGGAGCAATGCCAACTCTGAAAACAAGCAGAGAAGAAGTTGACCTTGTAACAGATTTTATCTTCCTAGATTCACATATTCACAAAGATGGTTTTATATATATATATATATAAAGTTAAAATCTTGGGTCTTTTAATGATGCAGGAAAACTCCTGAGATTTTAACTTTTTACATACACACATCCGTGAAAACTATTTAAATCTATCTTAGTCTCCTTAGTCTCCCAATGGGCAGCAGGGAGCTTACTGGCTGCTGGAAAAAAAGCCTAGAAACTAGTGGATTGGGATTTCACTGAACTAGGGCTGCATAAAAATCTTGGTTTACGTAGGAAGAACCTGGCTAAAGAGAAATACACACACACACACACACACACACACACACACACACACACACACACACACACATATATTCGTAGATTTTAACGGGTACAGGTATGCAAGTCTTGACATATTTGGGTCATTTCCCATGTAAGATTGAGAGTATCTTGGTGACGTTTCAACAAGGTCCCACTCGTCATCTTCAGGCTGGTGTCTTCGGCTTCATGCTTGTGCGAGCAAAACGTGATCGGAGATGTCTCTATAAATACTGGTGGGGAGGTGTGGAGTGCTGGCTTTGTTGTTGTAAGCGGGTTGGTTGGCTGGGTTGTTACATCTTGATTAGTAGATGGAGTTGATCTTTGCAGATGTTACAACACAGCCAACTACCCAGGATGTTGCAGCACAGGACTCAGGATGTCACAACACTAGAGCTCAGGATGCTACCACACAACCCATTACCCAGGTCGTTACAACACAAAAGGCTAATGGGCACACAGCTAGGACCTCGGCCACACAGGATGTTATGAAACAGCCAACTAATCTGCAAACATCAACTCCATCTACTAATCAAGATGTAACAACACAGCCAACCAACCTGCTTACAACAACAAAGCCAGCACTCCCCACTTCCTCACCAGTATTTATAGAGAGACGACATCTCCAAGAAAAACTAGGGCTGCATAAAAATCTTGGTTTATGTAGGAAGAACCTGGCTAAAGATCTCTCTCTCCCTCTCTCTCTCTCTCTCTCTCTCTCTCTCTCTCTCTCTCTCTCTCTCTCTCTCTCTCTCTCTCTCTCTCTCTCTCTCTCTCTCTCTCTCTATATATATATATATATATATATATATATATATATATATATATATATATATATATATATGTTTTCTGAGGTTTTCGTGGGTGTTTGTATGTAGGTCTTTGGTTATTTGGGTTTTCTCCCACGTAAAATTGGAAGTATATTCCTCTAGCCAGGTTTTCCCTACGTAACCAAGGTTTTTTTGCAGCCCCAGCTCAGTAGAATCACATCCACTCGATTCTGGGCTTTTTTCTTTTCTAGCAAGCTCTTCCTGCTAGGTTGGAGACCTATATAGATCTATTTCCAGCTCATTTGCTTTCATCAGTAGGCCACACCCACATCTTATGTATCCTCCCTGTAAAGGTATAGTTTCTGTTTTCTTACTTCTTCGTAGGGTTTATGTGTGTTTTTCCTCTAGCCAGGTTTTCCCTACGTAACCAAGGTTTTTTTGCAGCCCCAGCTGAGTAGAATCACATCCACTCGATTCTGGCTTTTTTCTTTTCTAGCAGCCAGCAAGCTCTTCCTGCTAGGTAGGAGAATGAAAGCAAACGAGCTGGAAATAGAAGGGCTGAATCGGAAAAAAAAACCCTGATGCCTTTGAGTTGTGACCTAGAAAATTGTTGAATTATAAGAAAATTAAATCATTGACCATTTAATGTAAAACCAAGAAAGGAAGAAATAGTGAAAAAGTTAAAGCTAAATGTTTTGAATATAGAATGTTAAGCCAAAATCATCGAAGACAGCATTATGCTTGGAGCAAAGTCAATCAAAAAAAAAAAAAAAGAAAGAAAGAAAAAAGAAAAGAAAAGAAAATGATGGGTAGACACTATCACTGATGATACAGGTATGCCCTTACAAGAATTCAAAGAACTGCCTGCTGATAATCTTGGCAAACTGATGTACAAATAATCAGAGGTGACTGAACAACTCAACAACTAGCAGCAGATTACATAAATTGTATTGTGGAAATGCAGCCTTTGTTGCTCTATGATATGAGCATCTCAGTGTGTTATAAACTGAGTTAACCAAGATATAATCCTTTGATATAATCAAAGGAAACTATTTATCACTTCTTTGTATGCTCACGTGTCTTTGCTACCTTAACACCACCAAAATCTTACTGAAATCTTATGTGCAAACCAAGTTCAAAGCTGAGTTTGATGGATTCAACATTTTGTTGGGGACTGTGAACGTTAATTAGTACTTTTTTAATTTTTTAATTTTATTGAAAATATTAAAATACAAAATACAAAGGCATTTTTTTAGCAATGCCAGACAAAACTAGACAAGAACATTAAAATTAAAAAATGTGGATTAAAAGGACAAAAAACAAACACATATTATCCCCCTTAGTTGAACACTGACAACTATAACTTCTATTTGCAACATCTATTTGCAACTGAATTTGACCTGTAATATATGAAGTTTGATTAACAGCAACATTAAAGTTCAAAATTAAAGCTCATTAACTAGCTCTAATAAAATGGCCTTTCAAACCTGATATTTTCAGATACATTTGACTAAAGCTCTAGAATTTCCAGCTAGCAACATTGTAGTCCATGGGTGTTAAACTTGCAGTGTCACATTGCTGTCACATGACATTTTGCAATGTTTTTTCCCTTCATGGAGCTGGGGTGGGCGTGGCCTGCGCATAACACTTCCAGTCTGCGGGCCACCAATTTGACACTTCTGTTGTAGTCAAATCCAACTGAAATTCACCAACTTGAGAAAGGCTGTAAAGAATCATTCTAGTAAACATTTGAAATGGAAAACAAGATGTGGGAGTGTAGAAATACAGAAAAGGTAGTATTTTATATATTATAATGATAATGGAGTAATTTATGTCACCAATCTTGAGGTACCGTATATGGAATGTGGCTTCAGTATATTTCTATAGCATTTAACCCAGGATGAAAATCTTATATAACTTACAGGTTAGACTATTACAAGAATGGTTGCAATGGTTGCATCGCCAGGTTCTAATTGACAAGCACACAGTTTTTATAATTTCATTTTAACTTATATAATAAAAATTTCCTACATCAAAATGCAGTTCTTGGAACAGTATGGCATTAGCAATTGTTACTACAAAGCAGCTACCAAGTTCTTGAGTCCAACACAAGTTCCAATGCTTGCAGACTATAGCATTACAGACAGATTTAAGTGGCATTTTCCAGATATTCCTATAGTAGAGTTGCAGCCCCCTTCCCTATAAACCAAAAGTACCCATTGGAGGGAACACTGCCAAGGGTCCCTCAAATCTGGGAGCACTCTTATCCAATTCTAGATAGTTAGCAAGGACAAGGTTATTCAGTGGTCAGAATAATATATTCTGACTCAAATATTCACCTTACTTCTCTTGTCAATTAAAACAGGTTCTCAGGTACCACATCTTTGGATGATCTAAATGCTAAATAATATTCAGTTTAATCAGAATCTGGGCATTACATAAGATGTCATTGAACAACAGACATTCTACAGTGCTGTTTTTACTTCTCAGCAGATTCCTTTTCTGTATGCTGTGCAATTATCATATAATTTGTTTTTCCTATTCTCAGAGGAATGCAAAATAATACATATCATAGAAACAGACTGAGATTAAATTTGGTCTTTCCAATAGAGAGTTCAGAAAGTTAAAGAAGGTCATAATATCAATCCAGGAAGAATTTCAAGTGGAATATGAAGAGAAAGATAGATGCTTCTAATTTCATCTTCACCCTAACACAGCTGCTGGTTATTGACCTCTAATTTTTATTTGCCCCTGCCTTTTTAGCCCTTGTCAAGGCATTTACTCAAGTAATATAAGGCGGATTAGTTATCCCTTAGGAATCATTAACCATCCTTTCATACTCACATTTCAGAGTGACAAAACAGTAGATATATTTGGCATTATTTTCCATTTATCTAATGATTTAAAAATGTGTTTATGACTGAAAATATAGAACTACTGTAGTAAATTGAAATTAATCCAAAGTACCATGATTTTAGGTTCCATATTTAGATTTAAGCCAAAATTTTATATTAAAAAAGGGGGAAAGACAATCAACAATAAAAACCCCCACAAATACATAAATTAGATTGCTATTATTAAACATAACTAACATAATTAACTTCAAAAGAAGTGTTCCATAGTTCAAGAAAACATAAGAAAAATTCTTCCTATCTATACAAAGTACTGTCCTCTACAAAAAGATAATCTGTTTTTAGAAGGTCTTCTCCTATAGACCTGAACATCTGATTTGATTCATAATGAAACAGATGATCTCTTAGAAATGTTTATTGTTTAAACTCCTTTTAAATTTCAACAGAAGTGATAACCCAATGATACTGGCATTCATCTACATAGCCAGGTGTCAAATCAGAGTATTCCTAATCAGATATGTTGTCCTAATATACCTAGGGGCACCACATGGAGGACCACCAAGTGGAAGAAAGTTTATGTATGAGATTTTGACAAAATAATGATCTACAGTCACAGCAAATACCTCACATTAAAAATGGCAAACGTTAGGCTTGGAAGGTATACTTTAAATGTTCTTAGTACACTGAGATCTACCAACCAGAGCCAGATGCAGAATAGTGATCTGCCAAATTGATGCAGACCAACAAATACAGAATAGGATGTTTCCAAACACAGCTGAACCCAAAGTTTGTGATCAATATCAAAACCAAGCTTACAAACCATTTGTACAAAGATCTACTGAGTTTGCTTCAAGCATTTCCCCCCAGTATACTGTATTTATGACAGAGGGGGTTCAGACAGGAGAGATTTCTAATGAATTATCTTGGAGGATTTCAAGCAGTTGCTGATGTATGGCAAGCTGTCCAGTATATAAACATCTTAATTCCCTTCTTCCCCATTTGACCCATTACATGCTCCTCGGTCCTATGATGGTCAACATGCTAAATCCTACTTTGGTTTGGGTCCACATTAGCAAAGAACATGTGGCCATCAGTCCCTATTTACACTGATTTCTCTCTTCTGCTTCAAACTACACTGGCTGGTCTTTGGGAATTTTACTTTACGCATGGAAAGCAGCTATTTTTTTAATGTAGAAAAAATATATGCCAGATGACATTACAAATCTTGGCTAAAAGAATAATCTGAGAGAGATAAAATGTTAAGTTGCATTTCAAGGATCTTTCCATTTCCATTTCAGAGACAGTATCTGCTAAAACAAAAACTTCAGCTGCCTTTAATTATGTGTTGATCTAAGAAGACACTGAAGCAAAAGAGGAAATTCTGTATAGTAAATAACTCCCTGATAGCAAGGAAGTCATCCTAGGATCAGCTAATAATCAGGAGACAAATGACATATTAACAACCTCCATATAAAAACTGCCAAATGAATGGCCGGTCATGACAATTAATTAGAAAATGAAGCAACATACTGTCCAGAGGGATGGAAATCACCTAAGTTATGTAAGACAAGCATATGGAGTCCCTGTATAAAACCAGATGTATTCACTGTTGTGGATTTAATCTTTTGGGACAATTAAAATTAATTTAATTTCAACTTTTTTTCAAGTTAAATGAAATATTTGTGCAATAAATGCAGCATTAAGATTTGATTTTATTAGTACTTAGCTTGTTAACATTAAAGTACAATATGGTTTGGTGATCCAAGGAGAACATTTGGACTTGCATGACAAAAAAAAACCAAACAAAAAACCAATCCATGCGCTGTTTTGTTTTGTTTTGTTTTGTTTTTATTATATTTTATTTTATTATTTTATTTTATTTTGATTTAAACTTATATGCTGCCCTTCCTGCCAGAGCTGACTCTGGGAGGCTTACAATAATTAAATTAAAATGCAATATACAACATTAAAACAATAGAGAATTTACATTTTAAATTTAAATTTAAAATTTAAATTCAGTTATAATAAAATTGATCAGGATGGAGAGAGAATGAGCAATGTGCACATGAGGAAGAGCTGGAGTTCTGTCTAATCCATTAGGCACCTTCAAAATGCCACGCTCCCATTGGTCCCCCAGGCCAGTTGGCATAGCATGCCTTCAAGCCCCTTTGGAAGGCCAAAAGGGTGGGTGTGGATCTCATCTTGGGGGACACAATGTTCCAGAGAGTAGGAGCTATGGCAGAAAAGGCTCTTCTGGAGCCCACCACTCTGTCCTTGACTGATAGGATCTGCAGCATGTCCCTTCTGCCAGCGTGTGTGGGGCAGCTAGACCCATTCGGGTGAACCACTTTCTTAGACAATCTGGACCCATGCCCTCAAGGGCTTTAAAGGTGATAATAAACACTTTGAACTGGACCTGGAAGCAAACTGGCAATCAGTGCAGATTGCAAAACATGGGCCATCCTAAGGGCACAAGAACTGCCCACACAGCTGTGTTCTATACTAGCTGAAGCTTCCGGATACTTTTCAAGGGTAGCCCTATGTAGAGTGCACTGCAGTAGACCATTCAAACTGAACACAAATATAATTTCAGAATGACTGTATCACTCAGGAATCTTGAGAAATATGATGAATGTATTTATGTACATTATAATGTAATGTACTTAATTGCATAATGTTTCTGACAGACTGCATGAATTCAATAGAGCTAAAAATGTTTTGTTGCTGATTTTTGTTTATACTTGGTGTCTGATGCATCTCGCTGCAGTGTCCAAGAATAGTCAGCCAACACTGCAGTGATTGGATCTCTTTGGACTGTTAAAGCAGAAACAGTTTAAGATCTTGGTGCATTCAAGACATTCAAGCAAATGCTGCTTTTTCTGTAAGCTTATAGTAACAGAATCTTTCAAGTTTGAATGTGCTTCCTCCCTCCCTTCCTTTACCTTCATGAGATCTAGGGAAGATGTCAGAGATGCTTTCTTAAACTATGTTTTTGCTCCATACTCAGATTTTTTTTTTTTATCAGATTGCTATCTTGGTTTTGGCTTCTGTTTCTCAAGGTTATTTGAGGTAATCTCAATTAGTGCTTGAGCCTTCTCTGTGGGGGCACCGACGATCTGGAATGAGCTCCCCCCAGAGATACGGAGGATTCCGGATCTGCGCACCTTCCGCCACGAGTTGAAGACGCTTTTATTTCATCAAGCTGGCCTTGCCTAAATCTTCTCCCTTTTAAGTGTAAATTCTAAATTTTAATGGATTTTAAAATATGGGTATTTTAAATTATGGGTATTAATTTAGCCAAATTTATTTAATTCATTTTATTCGATTTTAAATTTTGTATATCTATGTGTTTTATTTCATGGCTGTGCACCGCCCTGAGTCCTTCGGGAGTAGGGCGGTATAGAAATTCAATAAAATAAATAAATAAATAAATAAATAATCTGCCCATTATACTTAGGTCAAGGTTTGGTTATTAACTCCTTGTTTAATGCCTTGAATCAAACTCTGGTCACATAATTAACAGATCACTGGTAACGTACAAAACTGGTTAAATGACAGCAGAAGCATAAGAACCAATTCCTATCTACCATAAATTTGTGATCTAAATTTTAACAGCATGGGAAAAGAGAGAGAAAGAATGAATGCATTTTAAGGACTTAATAAAAATATGGTCTTATCAGTAACATTCAAATCATGATAAATACATGCCAGTTGCCAAGTGTCTGAATTTTGATCACATGACCATGGGGATACTGCAACAGTCATGAAAAAAATGGTCATGTTACTTTTTAAAGTGCCATTGTAACTTTAAACGGTCACTAAACAAATGTGCATGCTGTAGTCAGCAGTTGCCCAGAAATATACCGGCATATCTATCCACAAACAGTCTAAGTTAAGCTAAATAAAAAGTTGTGCTAAATATAAAGTTGTGCTCCTACCTTGTGGCTTACAAGTATTTTTAATAGTAAGGTATGTTTTATTTTTTGTAAAAGGCTTTATACTACAGTGGTACCTTAGTACTCAACTGCTTTGAAAGTCATTGAATTAGGTACTCAACGCATTTAGACATGAAAATGTTGTCCCCAGACTCGTCATTTGTTTGGTACTTGACATGCAAGCTGTTGGTTGCCTCATGACTTGCTACCCTTTATGGCAGAAACAAAGGGGCACATGTTAGTCTCGTGGTTTATTTTATTTTTTATTTTTTATTGAAAAAGTTTTTCAAATACAAATTTCCCCCCCTTTTTTTTCTCCCCCTCCTCCCTAACCCCCCTCCCCCTCCCCTCCCCCTGTGGCTTCTCCAAAATAAAACCCAAGTTAATAACAGATTATATAATACTTTACCATCCTTTTGTTCCACCCCCCATATACTAACCCTTTCTTTCTAACAATATTATTATATCCCCCTTATACTATACATTTCAAAAACAACATTCAACTGTAAAATTATATAATAAATTCTAATTTAGCAATTTCATCTATTCAACTCATAATCTAGCCTTCCAACAATATCATTATATCCCCCTTATACTATGCATTTCAAAACAACATTCAAAGCAACTTTCAGCTGTAAAACTATATAATAAATCCTAATTTAGCAATTTCAATTTATAATCTATCCATTTCCTCCTCCCCCATACATATATCTCTTAATTCGAATCTTTTACGTATATTGATATAACATAACATCCCTTCTCCTAAACTAAACAATCAGTAAACTAACCTATCTCCACCCATTTTCCTACAGGTCTACATACATAATATTTTCATAATATTTATTCTTCTGCCCATTCCACTAAAAAAGAATTTATTTACATATATATATATAAAATCCTCAATTAACTTTAAATCTGTAATCCATATGATATCTTCTGTAATGTCTCTCAACTGGATTG
The DNA here is from genome assembly GCF_029215685.1 of Pituophis catenifer annectens. Lineage (NCBI taxonomy): Eukaryota > Metazoa > Chordata > Lepidosauria > Squamata > Colubridae > Pituophis > Pituophis catenifer. The sequence continues at coordinate 30,989,983 of NW_027256884.1, read as the reverse complement.
TTAATTCCATTACCCATGTTAGGGTAACATCACATCCTAATTCCAACAGTATGTTCGGTATCTTCAATTACCATCTGCCCCCATCATTAGTAAATGTTTTCATATATAAAAAACCACCCGAGTGACTTTATATCTATATTCCATATAGTGCCGTCTATAATGTCTTCCATCTAGATTATTAATTCCAACCACCGTGTTGGGGTAACAGCCAGATCTTCTGCATGCCCCAATCCCATAGTTCTCTTGCCTTATAGCTCAGCATAAACGTAATCCATTTGTCAAAGAATCCAAAATAGAAAATTCCAATCCACTCAATTTATGGCCATCTTCACATCCCAAGAGTACAGCACTGCAGAGATCTGTCACTCTCCTCAAGATAATATACACCAATATTTTGCCTCAACTAAATTTCTAAATATTCAATCAGCTCTTAAGTAACTGGCATTACACTGTTGTTTGGTCTAAAAATTTTTATTTTTGTAGGACCTGCTTCTTCTTTTCTTAACTTTTTTTGGCTTAAATCTCCATCCTGGTTTCCTTTCTATGAGTTGTATATCAACTGTTTGGTTTCCGTGCTGGTCTGTAACTTGATAAGTCATCACATTAGAATCCAAAGCCGCCTCTCTTATATTTATAGGTAATCCAACTGTAGCCTCTGAAGGAGAATCCAGAAGCGGCTCACAAAAGCCTCTGTAACTTGTTGTTTTTCTGTTACCTCCACCTCCATCTGCTTAGCCTGAATTTCAATCTCTTGTTGATTTTGCTTTTCTTTATTCCCCTCGTGTATTATACGTGGAGATGTTAAACCCATTTTAAAAACCTTATAGTAAAATTCTTCCGCTTTTTCAACAGTATTTAGTTGATATCGTTCTCCTTGATATCTCAATATGATACCAACTGGGACATCCCACCTGAATGGGATGTTTTGTTTCTTTAGTTCAGTCACCAAAAATCCAAAATCCTTTCTATCTTTTAACATCTTGGGCGGTAGTTCTTTAAATATCCAGATCTTCCTTCCATGCATTTCAAGAGTGGAGTTGAAAGACTTTTGCACAATATCATTTCTTATTTCTTTATCAGTAAAGTAAATCACCACATCTCTAGGCAGCTGCCTTTGCTTTGCCACCCAAGAATTAACTCTGTAGGCCTTATCAATCTTGCAGGATACATCTTCAGGGCTAACCTTTAAAATCCCAGCCAAAACTTCAGCAGACATCTTTCTCAAATCTTGTCTTTTATCTTCCTGTATTCCCCTAATTCTAACCGCAAATTCCATGAGTCTGAATTGCATTATTGTGGCTTCATTTTCAATCCTTTGTTTTATATTATCTACATTGTAAGTCTTATAATCAGCTTCCTTTATTTTTTTAAACTCTACTTCTGAGCTTTTTTCTTGAATCCTTATTAAATCATTTTCAATTCTTTGTATTTTATTATCCAAATTATAAATCTTATCGTCAACTTCCTTAGAGTCTATTTTTAAATTTATAATTTCATCCACCTTCAGAATTAGTTCTATGAAACTTTTCATATGTTGCTTCAGAATGTCATACTTTTGTTGAACCAACTCTTTGATTTCCTGTCTAAAATTTTCAAGATTTAGATTTACAGTCTTATCATGTCTTGCCATCTCCTCCAGTAAAAATTTCTTTAGGTCTATGAAGCCATTCTTCTGTATCTGCAAACTCTCAACTTGTTCATGCGATTTATAAATGGGAGAGCCCCCCCCATAGCTTGGTTATCTGGCTTTGTCGGTTTTAGCGCCATCCTGCCCCACAACAGATTTTTTTTCTTTTTCCTTTTAAAGAGAAAGACTTCTCTCCAAACAGTATCAATAACAAGTCTCTAAGAAGGAAGAAACATGAAATAAGAGTTTTTTCTCTTCACTTCTAACCAGCACTTTTGCTAGATACTTTGTAACTTTGTAACTTTGTAACGTTATAAACTATTCAAACGGAAGGACTTTCGCTTTCAGCTTTTCTCAAGCTTCGGCCAGTTGCTATTTTAAACTCTCCTTTTTCCTCCTTTCACTCTTCTTTAATTTTAAAATCAGTCCTGGGGTTAGAATACTTGCAGTTTAAGATCCCCGATCCGGATTTCATCCTGCTTATTCAGATGGTCTGTTAATTTCGTTGATTGGTCCGGTCCCAGTGCCTAGCTCTGCAAAAAGGCAGAGTTCTCCCAAAGCCCGGAGCAGCGGCGAACGGAAATAGGGAGCCACAACCTGCTTCGCCCCCAAGAGTAAAAAAAGAACTCTGGGGACTTCGCAGAGGGCTCTACCTGCCCTCGCCAGCTCTATCTCACATTTCCTTTAGGAAATGGAGTTTTTCGAGCCACCTTTCAGATGTAAAGGCGGTTCTTTATGGGCGACAGGGCTGGCGGTCTCAGAGGACCGTCTGGCGGCGATGGAAGCCAGACCGGAAGCCAGTCTCGTGGTTTATTTGTTACTCATTATTTTTAGTACTTCTCACATCTCTCAGAACTAATTAATGACAAGTACCAAGGTACCATTGTATTACATGAAATCTAGAATTCTTTCATACAGACATAGCCAACAGTATTGTCATTTCTGCACTTATTATTAGTTAGAAAAATATGTTGTGGGGCAAAAATGCATATACGCCATCTGTGACACCCATTACCATCCATTCCACACATGGGCATAGGCTTTCCTTGATCCTCTAGTAAACCCACCAAAGATACTATAGAAAAAAACAATGTTGAAAAAGACTGGGTGAAGCTTTTCAGCCTTCAATGATACGTAACTGACAAAAGGAACAAAACACACCTACCCTCAAAGAAATTTGTAAATACTGGCAAGGGAATTATATGGCTACTAAGCCCCTCAAATATGAAAATCTCCTAGACACACAATGCAGTTTAACACCAAACTCTCACCTAACATCTAGACAATTATCTTAACCCAGAAAGAATGGGAACAACATTTCCTCCCAAAACGTCAAGCATTTCCGCAAAACATACATTCCATACATTTATACATCTCAACTTCACAGAGCCACCTGGACACACATATCTGGACCTCACTATAAATACAACTTTCCCAGCCTTTTCACTCGTGGCCAACTTTAAGACCTATCTTGCATGTTATGCTACTGAATAAATCACACTCCTCTTCAAGCAATTTTTCTGTGTGTTCATTCATGACCCAGCACAGATTAGCACTCAGAACTTTCTTCTGACATTGCTAAGTCATACATCAAAAGGAAAATATCTGGATTATGAAATAAATACCATTTACTTGCATTAGCTTCAACTTATTTCATAGCAACTAGAATGGTGGTGGCACAGTGGCTAGAATGCAACATTGCAGGCTAATTCTGCCAACTGCTAGCAGTTCAATTGTCACTGGCTCAAGGTTGACTTAACCCTCCATCTTTCCAAGGTTGATAAAATGAGGATCCAGTTTGTTGGGAGCAATTTGTTGACTCTGTAAACTGCTCAAAGAGGCTGTAAAGTACTATGAAGTGGTATATAAGTGGTATATAAAAATCCCAAATGCTGTTGCTAACTTGGGATTCTTTTTTTTTTTTTTTTTTTTTTTTTTAATTTGATTTATATGCCGCCCTTCTCCGGAGACTCAGGGCGGCTTACAGTGCATTAAGCAATAGCCTTCATACTTTTGTATATTTATACAAAGTCAGCTTATTGCCCCCACAAACTGGGTCCTCATTTAACCTACCTTAGAAAGGATGGAAGGCTGAGTCAACCTTGAGCCTTGGAGAGATTCGAACCAGCAGTAAATTGCAGGCAGCTGTGTTAATAACAGGGTGCTTTAAACCACTGTAGTACCAAGGCTCTTGGGAAAATGTGGTATATGGAGAGATAATGATAATTTGACAAGTTGCCGGTAACATAAAATTGAAATATACCCACAATAAAAAGTTAAATTAACTGCACCAATTATGAATTCTAGTCTTGTTTTAGGCCAAAAGTCAACAAGTCACCCCTTCTTGAGCCTTGGAAGAAGATAGTGGCAAAAAAACAAACAAACAAAAAATCCCTTAAAAACTTGCCAAGAAAAATGTAGGCACCCGTTAAGGAAATAATAAATAATAAAATTCTAAGCTGGAAAAAAAAAGCTCTGAGATCTCTTCACTGGTCAATTAGAAAGATCGCATATTGACAAAGACACATGCTGGATTTATAATAATAAAGTTCCATTATGTAACTGTTAATCTTAGAATAAAGCTTCCTAGCAAGATAAACACTAAGAGAAAAAGAAAAAATGGGACTCCTCCCTTGGCCTTTATATGACATCTGAAGACTCTGTACAAGGACTTTTCCTTTCTGTTTTTTTAACCACACAGTTAATCAGGTGACTTGAAAAGAAACTAGATAAGGGTATTGTTTGCAGTGACAACATCCTGATGATACTATCAAGGGAGATCACAGGAAAATGTTCATTTTTTTGAACCAATGGAGTCATTAGGGAGAGTTCAGTGAATCTAGGTTAATTATTACCACAAGCAGCTTGGAGCTAGCAATTACAATTTGTTGTTGTCGATTTATTTTTTCCTGACCAAAAGAAAACCCTGATGCTATAAAATATTTTTTCCCAAGGCTATTGTGTGTTTCCTGTTCTGCAGTTAAATGGTTTGATAGTCTTAATAAAATGCCTCTTCAAATAATTCTGTAAGTGCTGTCCATGGAACTGTGATTACAAGTAAAAGCTTGAAGTTATGCAGCAAAATTCATTAAATTTGTCAAATCAGTTTTGGAGCTAAGTAATATATGCATGTGAGTGTGAAAATACTTGAATCCCTTGTGCATGCATGAGTAAACTAAGAAAGGTGGAAGCCAGAGAATATGCCTACCAAATTACAAATCCTTTTTTATTTGAAAAGAATTTTGTAGAATAATATTTCTTAGCTTAAAAGTTATATATTATTTACTGCATTAGAAATATAGTACTTTAAATTTACAGCATTTTTTATATTTTAAATAAATAAACACACATAGACATTTGGATTTGGTGACAAAGTTAGAAAAAATAATGAAAAATTCAATGCTTTTCCATTCAACTATGCATTGAAACACAGCAACCTTGTAGTACTGTAATACTAGTTTGAGATCAGGAGCATCTTTAAATTAGGAGAAGTGAACAGATTAATCCACTTGGATTTCAATTCATTGTGATTTTGTTTCTGGTTTGTTAGTATAATGAAGAGACTCAGTAGGTTGCTTCGTTTCATTCTTGTTTCTATTCTGATCATTGGTTTAGCTGATGGTGTGATGATATAAAATATGGAAAATATCAGAAGAAGAGAAGGGAAAGAATATGCTTTGGCTTGCTAAGACTTCAACACAATAAAAGAAACTGGGGTTGCAAAATGTCCTTCCTTAGCAACGTTTGGAATATTACAGATTTTCAACTCCTTCACAGCACAAGTAGAAGTAACTGAGAGAAATGAACAAAATAAAAATGTTACTCTCTTGGTGCTATTTTAGGCATATTTACTATTGAGGACTGGCAAATGAATAGAACGAAACATACTGGCCTTCTTTGTTTCATAGCAGGGCAATTTTAGGAGCCAAAACTGAAATTACCAGATGAGAAATTATATATATATTGCAATTCAGAAACTTATAGATAACCACAACTTAGATTCTAGTGATGCAAGACCCTGACGTGGCTCAACACAGCTATCCATTACGTTAAGCAGCAGGGATATTAAAAAGCAGTATTTTTTCTTTCTTCTAAAAGAAGCATTGTCTTTTACTAAAATATATAGGAAGCTTCTTTCTCATTTCCATTCAGACCTACAAACATTATGTCTCCTTTTTTCTCCCCTTCAGTTGCCTTTCTCCTCCTGTTGAATATTCATCTGAAATCAGACATTGGCTTACCTGAACGTCCATTTTCGGTGCACTGCGATGATAATCCATGTGTGGGTAATCACTCATCTATTTGCCAAAGACTGAGTGTAAATTTTTTTTTCATTCTTTTGACCACGCCTCCTGTGTTCCATTGGTCTTCAGTCTTTTTCACAAAGGCGCAGTCAACCAGAGAGTCTGCAGGAGAAAGGAAACAGAAGAAACCCACCCTGGCCCGGATCAGGAAGCTAAAAGGACGGGTTGGATTATCATCACAGAGTACCAAAAATGGACATTCAGGTAAGCCAATGTCCATTTTCCAGTGCACTGCTCTGATAATCCATGTGTGGGATATACCCAGGCTTAAGGACACTGGGTGGGGGCCTGACTGATCCACAGGCCCTGGGTGGAGAGCACACTCTACAATACCCTCCTCCCAAATGATGCCTCAGCAGAGGCATAACTGTCTAATTTGTAATGTCGTATGAATGATGACAATGATGACCAGGTGGCTGCCTGACAAATGTCAGCGACTGACGCCTGAGTAGCCCAAGTAGCCGTGGTGGCCACACTGTGAGTAGAATGGGCCAAAATGCGTCCAGGTAAAGGCTTGGCCTTGAGGCTATCGAAATACAAGCCTTCAGCCACCGGCCCACCATCGATGTGGATACCTTCCTGCTCATTGACGAAGGGTGAAAGGATACAAAAAGAGCCTCTGTCCACCAAAATGAAGCCGTTCTCTTAATGTTCCTGCGGAGGTCCAAGGTGTGCCATTTTTCTTCCAGGGATAGTGTGGAGCTATTTGAATGGAAAATACAGAGGTCCTTTTGAATGGACAAGGCTGCCAATTCAGAGATCCTCCTGGCCAATGTAATTGCTAGAGAAAAGCGACCTTCAGAGTCAAGAATCGGAGGCTGGTGGAACCCAGCAGCTCAATGGCAAAGTCATAAGAGCTTGAAGGACTAAGGATCCCATGTTGGATAGTGATGCACCACTGGGGGTCGAAGATTGGTACCCCCCTGGAGGAAACAGCAAATCCTCAGATGTCGAGAGAGAGTCCGGTGAGAGTCACAGGTAAGTACAGTAGACAAGGCTGCAACCTGTCTACATAGAGTAGTGAGGCCCAACCCCTTGTCCAGACCCACTTGTAGGAATTCAAGGATCTCAGATACAGATGCTGAGGTTGGGTTGATGTGCTCTTTGGAACACATAGAAGAATTAGATAGAAGAATTGCCAAGAAGCATTGTACATAGAAGAAATAGATAGAAGGATTGCCAAGAAGCATTGTAAATCCGGTTCGTCGAAGCACGCCTGGACACCTGTGTGGTTTGTATCACCTTCCCTGAAAAATTATCCCTCCTCAGGAAGATCCTCTCAAGTGCCAGATGGTCAATTGGAGCCACTCAGGCTCCCGATGGAGAACGACTCTCTGACTGAGAGAGATCCTGTTCTGGGGAATCCTCCAGGGATGGGACACGGAGAGGCTTATGAGGTCGGCAAACCAGGACCGGCGTGGCCAATGAGGCTCTACAAGAAGGATCTCTGTTCTTTCAGCTAACAGTTTCCAAAGAACCCGTGGAATGAGTGGTATTGGAGGGAACACATAGAGTAGCCCCTGAGGTCATGTGCAGTGAAGGGCATTGCATCCTTCCGCTCTTGGGCTTGGGAAGCGTGAGAAGAACCTCAGAAGTTGTGCATTTTTGGGACGGGCGAAGAGGTTGAGTATCAGCCTGCCAAACTTCTGTGACAACTCCAGAAAGAGCTGAGGATGAAGGCACCATTCGGACGAATCCAGGTGTGCCCTGCTCAGCCAGTCCGCTTGTACGTTGGATGAGCCAGAGATGTGTTCTGCTCTCACCGATAGTGTGTACCTCTCTGCCCAACTCATCAGCCTCTCTGCCTCGTCCATAAGCGTCTTGGACCGAGTGCCCCCCTTCTCGATTTTTATGGGCCTTTGTGGCCATATTGCCATTAAAATCAGTACATGTTGACCCGACACCGTGATGTGAAAATGACTGAGGGCAAGGTGCACTGCCCGCAACTCCAGACAATTGATGCTGTTCTTCCATTCCGCTGGGGACCATTGGTCTTGGGCCACCTAAGAGAGCAGATGCGCACCCCAGCTGTAGAGACTTGCATCCGATGTTAGTGTGATACATCTGGGTTCCTGGAACACACACCCATGTTGCAGAGCCATGGACGTCCACCAGGAAAAGGGCAGATGAACTCGAGGTGGAACTAATACCTTGGTCCTGGAGTTGCTGCGCCCCCTCCTTTGGAACAGTAGTAAGAACCATTGGAATGGACGAGCATGCTGTCGAGTGCAGGGCATGATCGCGATACAGGAGATCATCTTCCTGAGCAGTTGTGACAGAAGAAGCAAGGGAACTGACTTGTGGGAGACAATTTGCACCACCAACTCCTTGATGCTGTGCTGGCGATCGGGCGACAGGTAAACCTGGCCTCTGAGTGAGTCGATCACCACCCCCAGGTGGAGAATGCGGGTGGTAGGCTGCAGGTGACTCTTTTTCAGTTTGATCGTAAACCTGTGACTCCGAAGTGTGTGAATCACCATCATGCTATTCTCTATGTCCTGTGAAGGGGAAGATAACAGAATTAAAATGTCATCCAAGTAGTAGAGGTTGCGGACTGGAACCATGCAGACCTGCACTGCCACCACTGCCAACAATTTGGTGAACGTTCATGGGGCCAATGAGAGGCCGAACGGCATGGCTTGATACTGAAAATGGCGATTGGCGTACACAAAGCACAGATACTTGCGATGTGCCGGGTGGATCGGGACGTGCAAGTAGGCCTCCTTGAGGTCCACTGATTGTAAAAGGACATCCTTCCGTATGCATCCCAAGATTGACCTGAGGGATTGCATCTTGAATCGCCTGTACAAGATAAACCGATTGAGTTGCTTGAGATTCAAGATCCCTCTTCAGCCCCCTGAACTCTTGGCCATCAGAAACAGGATGGAATAGAAGTCGGTTTGTTCTAGATCCCTTGGCACCAGCTCGATGGCCCGGATATCCAACAAATGTTGGATTTTGACGTCCATGAGTTGTTTCTTTATGGGCTGGCGAGAAACCGGTCACTGTAGGTAGCAGTTTGGAGGGCTGGAGCAGAATTCTAAGGTGAGGCCAAACCCCACCATCTGTAGAATCCAAGAATCAGTTGTAGAGGATGCCCACTAATGGTGAAAATGTTGGAGACAACCGCCAATGGAAAGGGATGGCTGGGTGTCACTTGCCATGTCAAAACGGTTTGTTACCACTCCCTTCAAATGGTTTCCTCATTGGGGGCTGGCGCCTGCTCCGATCCCAGAAGGTCTCCTGTCGGTGTGGCGGTCAAACCCATGCAAGTAGGGGTGCCCGGAAATAGGACTCACTGAGTCTGGAATCAGGCCGAAAGGGCTGCCGCTGCAAATAAGGAGAATATCTGCGGTCGGGCTTCCTGTAAGAGGAAGGTAACACCTTCCATTTGTCCTTATTTTTGATTAGTATCAGATCTAATGCCTCTCCAAAAAGAGCCAATCCCTTGTATGGGGCCAAAGCGAGTTTCCACTTCGACTTCATATCTGCCCTCCAATTGTGCAGCCATAAGAGCTGGTGAGATGTTACTGTGGAGGCCAAGGCCCGAGATGCAAATTTTTCCACATCCAAGGATGCGTCGACCAAATACTTGGTGGCAGCTACTAGTTTATTAATGGTTTGATGTAGCCCAATATTGTCCTATGGTAGCTTGTCTTGTAATTGGCGAAGCCAAATCAGATATGCCCGGTTAAAAAATGAGACCGATGTTGCAGCCCTAAGGGCCAAGCAGTCGGTTGGTGCGTTTTCCTGAAGGAAAGTTCAGCCTTCCTGTCCTCAGACTAAAGGCCTTCCACTATATCGTTGGAAAGGACAGTGGAGGACGTGAGACTAGCTACTGGGGCATCTACGGAGGGCAACTGCAAGAGCTCCTCAAGTTCAGGAGCAGAACAATAAAGTTTTTTGTCATGCCTGCTAGGGGTGGTAAGTGAAGTGGGCTGACTCCACGGTCTTTGAATGAACTCAGAAAAAAGCTTTGGACAAGGAATTAATTCCTGTTCAGGTTTTGGAATCATAAAGAGGTCATCTTGAGGAGCAGCTGATCCCTGAGGTTAGTCAGGCGATTCTTCCACTACTCCAATATTGGTTGTTACCTTAGCCTTATGGAGCAAGGACTTGAAGACTGAGGGGCAAAAAAGTCCCATAAATGCTGGCCTATCTGGCAGCAATCCTTCGTCTTCAGAGAATTCCAAATCCCCTGGGTAATCATCACCAGAGGAAGAAGCAGGCCTGCCAGACAGATGTGCTGGAAGCTGCGCCCATGGATTGGGCACCACTAATGGTACCTGACCGCCCTGTTGAATGCCAGCCACCAGCATCTTGGATAGAGTGTCATATATCAGGGCTTGAATGTCTAATGGCTGGTCAGGAAACTGCCCCCCACCTGCGTGGAGCCCCACTGTGGTCGGGGTGAACATAGCTTCTGGGGCCTGGCATCTGGGCATTGGTTGCTTATGTAACCCCACTGGTGCCATACTCTGGACCGCAAAGGGGTCTGCATGTGAAATATCCAGCAATGGCTGAGAATGAATACCAGCCTCAGTCGGAGCCCAACCTTGGAGCCAAGCAGCCACAACCTGTGGTAGAGAAACAACATCAGTCTGAGCAGATGAATTGGCTTCAGTGGTAGAAGCACGCTGATGCTCAGCAGCCTGAGCACTGCATTGTGCCTTGTCAAATTGCTTCTCCAAGGCTTTGTGATGCTTGTCAATCACTGCAGGCCCAGATGACGAAGGCCTAGCCTTAACTGACTTACTCCTGGTGGATTTTTTAGCCCTTTTACAGCCAGAATGTTTGGATCTATGGGTCTTGACAACTTGCTCAATATTAGAAGACAGAGCAGAGTCAGACATGATAGCTACAGACGTATTTGAGAAGCCGAAACGTAGAGGCAGCAATGGAACTGCAGTCCCAATAGGCGTAGCAGGCTTTCACTCCCACAGAGGAGGTGGTAAAGGCAGCTCCCAAGGACATCACTCTCACAATGCCAGCTCAATGAAAGAGACTGGACTGAGAGTTCAGAAGAATAAAGGCCCGGCACAAACAAAGGCAAACCTGTCCTTCGTTACTGTGTCCAAACGCCTGATGCCTGAAAATGGTGATGAAGGCCTCACTCTCTCACAGCACTAGCTCAGGCCTCAGTTACACCAGGGAATTAGGCGCGGGAGTCAAACCTGACCCCCTAAGCGCCACTTCGCTAAAATTCACTGCTCCATTGAAGAGCCTGTAGTACAGTGGACTAAAGCACACTGTTATTAACATCTGCTGCTTGCAATTACTGCAAGTTCAAATCTCACCAGGCTCAAGGTTGACTCAGCCTTCCATCCTTTCAAAGGTAGGTGAAATGAGGACCCAGATTGTGGGGGCAATAAGCTGACTTTGTATAAATATACAAAAGTATGAAGGCTATTGCTTAATGCATTGTAAGCCGCCCTGAGTCTCCAGAGAAGGGCGGCATATAAATTAAAGCAAAAAAAAAAAAAAAAAAAAAGCAGGCTGTGAAGGCTGGAAGTGAGTAAAACAGCCAGCAATTTAAGGCATGAGACAGCAGGGCCTCTCAAAGTGCCACCACGGCTGAATCCACAAACAAAATGGCGGGTGCGAGTGGCAAAACTGCTTCCCCATGCCGCCATGGACCATTGGCAAGAAAAATGGCACGAAGGTGATTTCAAGCCCTCCCAGCGCAGCGAAGCCACAATTGGTGTTTGGAGTTTGCCCTGGAGTCGCCCCAGGGATGCCTAGCACACTGCTGGCAGCAAAAGGAGGTGGTGTCAAATCTCCTACCAGATTCCAAATGCACAGCTCACACTAAGGAATAAAGTCCAAGAAACAAAATCCAAGAAATGATAATCGAAGGTGAGAAATCTGACAAACTAAATGCCAGAGAAAAGCCACTCAGGTCTCTTCAGCTAGACTGAGTGAAAAAGACTAAAGACCAACGGAACACAGGAGGCATGGTCAAGAGAATGAAAAAAAAAATTACACTCAGCCTCTGGCAAATAGATGAGAGATTACCCACACATGGATTATCAGAGCAGCGCACTGGAAAACCTTTTGCCTGCATTTGGGCAATGATTAAGTACTCTCCCATTTCATTCATTAGCAATGACTTGCAACTTTATTCCCCATGATGGCAAATTGAAGTGGCAGCAATGCTGAGCAAGCAAAATTGAAGTACAGCAGGATATTCTCTGTTCTCTCTAACATAAGAGAGAAAAGAACAGAGGCAGGACCTGCTTTTTCTACACAAGCACAATAACAAAATGATAACTGTATTCAGCTCTACTTTCCATTAGCTAAGGTCTTATCACCCAGTATATTATTGGTTCATAGGGATATACCTTAGATCAAAAAAAACAGGGAAAGGAATGTTAAATCTATTGTGAAGACAGAAAAAAGACAAGGTAATATTTATATTACATTGTTAGATGTCTAACTATGGAAACTATTGATGTTAGGCCTGTTTTCCTTGTAGAAATATTTAGGATGGTGTAATACAGTTCCTCAGCTAGTATTAAATAGTTACACATTAAATCAAATTAATACTAAGGTCAGCTTGAGCCAAAGTACTGGCTATGTCAATTGTTATAGATGCACCTGTTTTTACCTAGGCTGCTCCTTTATGTGTGTTTTTGTGATTTTTACATTTTTAAATGTTTGCTACCCAAAATCTTCAACCTAAATTGGGTGGACATATAAAATGAATGAATGAATCAATTATCTTCAGCTACCACCCCACACCTTTCCCTCCAAAGCTACAGCATCCACTGTTTTCTGCAAATTGCAGTGTGTGTGTGTGTGTGTGTGTGTGTGTGTGTGTGTGTGTTAGTACAGCCAAAAGACTAACACAGTTTCTACTTTCCACTTTTTATACTTGTCTTTTTTGCCTTTCAGTTTATTAAGGAGTTCTTTATGCAACCATGATGGTTTCTTCTGAGAGCTCTCATTTTTCTTTTTCAATGGTATTGTGCTGGATTAGACCAGTGGTGAAATTCAGCCGGTTCTATCTGGCTCAGGTGAACCGGTAGCGCCGGCGGCAGGAGGCTCCACCTACCTGCCCGGACATCATCACTTCCTGTTTTTGATCTTCTCCACATGCACAGAACGCTCTGTGCATTCGTGGAGGTGGCGCGTGCACTCACATTTGGGAACTGGTAGCAAAGTAAGTAAATTTCACCCCTGGACTAGGTTATTATAACTCATTTTCAGAATTTCCCAAGCTTCCTGAATTGTCTTCCCCTTAAAGATTTTTGTTGAAATCAACTATCTTAAAATCTGATAGTTTGACTTTGTTCTGTTACTTATGCCTGTATTATGCCAATATTGCATGGTCACTTTCCCCCAAAGTTCCTGTAACATCAATCCCTTCTATCATTTCATCTAGTGGGGCATTGGTACTACCTGAGACGCTCCTTCTCGTTGGGTGGAGACAGCAGCCAGGATGGGTTGTAACTGCCCAATCAGCTTAAAGGACTGAGTCTGTCAATAATGCTAAGTCCCACCCTTGTTGCCGGGTAGACCAGCTTTTGGCGAAGACCTGAAGGAACAGACTCGGCATGTGGGAGAAAGATGAGCAACAGGTAAGTCGAGACCAGTAGAAACAAGGCAGAAAGGACCAGACTGACACAGGGAGGGTCTGGCTGCTGTCTCCACCCAACGAGAAGGAGCATCTCAGGTAGGACCAACATCCCTTCTCCATTGTAGGTGGAGACAGCAGCCAGGATGGGACATACCCAAGTTCACTGTCCCTAAGCCAGGGGGGACCAGGCTGGTCCGAAACACCCTCCCCGGAAACGACTTGCTGCAACACCCGCCGTCCAAACGTGGCCTCTGCTGACGCAAACTTGTCCAGTTTATAGTGTCATATGAAGGGAACAGGCGAAGTCCATGTAGCTGCTCTACAGATTTCAAACAACGGAGCCTGGGTAGCCCATGCTGCCGTCGTAGCCACACTGCGGGTGGAATGTGCAGTCAACCGGGAAGGCCGCGGAAGTGAGTGAAGGTCGTAGGCCGAGGCAATAGTCTGCCGAATCCAATGACCGATGGTAGACAACGAAACCTTGCAACCCTGGGAAACATGTAAGAAGGATACAAACAGCGACTCTGATCTGTGGAAAATAGCCGTCCTCTTAAGGTAGATCCGCAACGCCCGCCTGACATCCAAGGAGTGCCAACGTCATTCCCGAGGATGAGAAGGTCGAGGACAGAAATTAGGAAGAATAAGTTCTTGGGAATGATGAAAAACAGAATTGACCTTCGGCACAAAGGTAGGGTCCAATCATAGAACCATGCGATCCGAGTGGAACACACAAAGATCTGAGCGAGTGGATAGAGCTGCAATTTCTGAAATGCGGCAGGCCAAGGTTATGGCCACCAAGATGTCGACCATTCATGAAAGTAGCCTGAGATTAGCAGTCCGCAACTGCTCGTATGGAGGACCCATAAGTGAGTCCAACACCAGTGGGAGATCCCACGTAGGGTATCTATGCAGCACAGGAGGACACAGGTTTGTAGCGCTGCGGACGAAGCGACGGATCAGAGGATGCTGCGCCAAGGATGATAAGGACCCACAGGCAAGAACAGAAGACAGTGTGGCCACCTGGCAACGTAAGGTATTAGGGGAAAGTCCTTGAGACAGGCAGAAAAACCAGGATGTTCACAATGGAAGGCTGAAGAGCGGGAACCCCATTCCGGGCACACCAGGAGCAGAAGGCCCGCCAGGTGAAAGAATAAATGCGGTCCGTAGAAGGACGACGTGAACCCTGTAATGTCTGAATAACGTCCACTGGAATGTCTGCGGCCCTCAAAGTGCTCCACTCAACCTCCAGCCGGTTAGATTGAGCCAAGAGAGATCCGGGTGAGACAGGGTGCCTTGTGTGAGGATGTTATCCCCAAGAGGAATGCGCCAAGAGGGGGCCACCGAGAGGGCAAGGTCCGCAAACCAGGGCCTCTGGGGCCAATGAGGAGCCACAAGGACCACTTCCGCCTGTTCTAAGAGGATCTTGCGGATGACCTTGGGAAGGAGGGACGTCAGGGGGAAAGCGTACAGAAGGCCCGCTGGCCACAGGATTTGTAGAGCGTCGATGCCCTCTGCCCGAGGTTCCGGGTAACGGGTGAAGAACCATGGAAGTTGGCCATTTGCGTGCATTGCAAAGAGATTGACGATCGGAGAGCTGAACCGACGAGACAGTTCTTGGAAAATCCGCAGGTGCAGAAGCCACTCCGCATTGTCCACCCATCGCCGGCTCAGCCAATCCACCTGAGAGTTGTCCACACTGGATATGTGTTCTGCCCAAAGAGAACAGAGGTGGCGCTCTGCCCAGAGTCCCAACTTCATCACTACAGTCAACAGAGACCTCAACCTGGTGCCCCCTAACCTGTTCAAATGCGCCATGGCTGTAACATTGTCCGTTAGGATGAGGACATCGGCTCCGGAGACAAGATGATGAAACGCCCATAGAGCGAGGAAGACCGCCTGTAGCTCCAACCAATTGATCGGGTGACGAGATTCCGAGGCGGTCCACATCCCCTGAGCCAGTTGACCTTGGCAATGGGCCCCCCCAGCCATGGAGGCTGGCGTCCGAAGTCACCACCACCCTCTGGGGCTCGAAAAAGAGGCAACCTGCTGAGAGAGCTGGAGAATGCCACCACCGGAGGGATCTGCGCACCGAAGGGGAACAGGAATTGGCCTGGCTGACGTGCCTCTGCCCGCCTTCTGCAATGGTAAGAGAAACCATTGGAGTTCCCAGGTGTGCAGTTGTGCCCAGGGAACTATGGAGATGGCCGATATCATTTTTCCCAAAAGTTGAGATAGGACATAGGGGGAGACCACCTGACACCCCTCAATCTTGGAGATCTTGTCTCTCAGGGGAGAGATAAACCTTTCCCTGAACTGAATCAATAAGCGCCCCTAAATGGACTAGACTAGTAGAGGGAATGAGGTGGCTCTTTTCCAAATTGATAGAAAACCTGTGGGCCGCCAAGGTCTCCAGGGTAAGCCGAATATCCAGAACCGCTTGCTGTGGGGAGGGAGATAAAACTAGGATATCATCGAGGTAGCCCAAAAGTCTAACAGAATGAACCCTGAGGGAAGCCGCCAAAGCGGCCAAAACCTTTGTAAAGGTACGGGGGGGCGGAGGAGAGGCCAAAGGGTAAAACCCTGTACTGGTAGTGCACACACACACACCCCCGTAGCAAAATCTCAAATACTGTCTATGGGAAGGGAGGATAGGGATATGTAAGTAGGCCTCTGTAAGGTCTATAGAAGAGGGGAGATCGCCCCTCCTAACACTGTCGAGTATAGATTTCAATGATTGCATTTTAAATTTGCGGTATACCACATACCTATTCAATTGTTTTAGGTCCAGAATGGGTCTCCACCCTCCCCCGAAGACTTAGGCACGAGAAAAACCCGGGAATAAAATCCCGTCCCCTTTTGATCGGGAGGCACAGGTTGGATAGCCCTGATCAAAAGGAGATGCTGAACCACAGAATCCATGAGAGACCTCTTTTCGATGTTATGAGAAAGTGGACAGCAGACAAAGGTATCGGGGGGGGGGGGGAGAAATTCAATGGCCAACCCTGATCGTAAGGTGGCCAGGACCCATTTGTCAGACATGGACTGTTCCCAAATGGTGGCAAAGAGGGCCAATCTGCCGCCTATACGAGGGCCCGAGGAGCAATCAGTGACGGCACCGGATGGAACGACCTCCTCCCCCTCAAAAGGGCCGTTTGAACCCAAAGGACTTGCCCCGGAGAGATCTATCCTGGGGGCCCCATTGCCTGCCAAAATTGTTGTACAGGCGAGGAGAAGAAAAGGAGGAAGACCCCCCCATCTGCACCTCGAACTTGGGGGCGCGAGGCGTATGATGAGAAATGGGAGTCCCCTCTACGATACACTGCGGCCAATACTTTCTTCTTATCTCTAGTCTCAGTAAGGAAGGGCTCTATGGCATCATCAAACAAGCAAGACCCCCCGAATGGGACTGAAGCCAGGCACCACTTATGTCTGGCATCCGCCTGCCAATGGCGGACCCAGACCAAATGACAGACAGCAACTGTTGAGGCCAGAGATTTAGCGGCAAAGCGTGCGGCATTTAGGGTGGAATCTGCTGAGAACTGGACAGCTGCCACTATCTTATTCAGGTCCTGTTTGGCCCGTATGTCCTCGGGAGGCAATTTATCTTGAAGCTGGCGCAGCCAGAGGAGCGTGGTACAGCTGAAAAAGGATGCTGTGGTAGCAGCCCAAATTGCCCATGCTGACCCCTGGTGCGCCCTCTGGAGAACCAAATCAGAACGCCGCTCATCGGGTCGGAGACCTTCATCAGGGTCGCCCAGGACATTAGCGTTAGGCAACAGAGCAGCGACTGGGGTGTCAACAGAAGGAATTTGGAGTAAAGAGTCCAAATCCAAGGCAACATTAAAGTTCTTTCAGTCATTTGACGAGGGAAAGGGTGCAGAACCCTGTCGTTTGAAGACGTCCAAGAAGAGAGGTAGATCAGGAATAGCCCTGATGGGTCTGACCAGTTCCACAAACATTGGATCCAATGCACCAGTAGCAGGAGCAGACACCGGTTCTGAGGAAGGAGAAGACAGCTGAGTCGCATTCACAGCCTTAAGAGCAAGGACTTAAACAGAGATTGGGGGAAAAGTCCGGTAAAGGACGGTTGATCCGGAGGAAGGTTCTCATCATCTGACAAACTGGAATCGCTGTAATTGACATCAGTCACAGTAGAAGGTTGACTAGCATGAGAACACGTAGGAGAGTTGGGCGCCCTGGTTGAATGAGCACAATCTGGAGCGTTCCGCAACATAGAAGAGACAGAGCATACGGAACCAGTTCTGTTAGAAGGCCGGAATCCCTCTGACAGCGACTTTTGCACTGCGGCCTCAATGAGCTGTTGCAGTTGATCTGGAAGAAGTTGACAAGAAATTGTCTCACGAGGAGGGGCAGAAGCAGAGGCCAAAGTGGAAGGTTCCTGTGAGTCCACTGGAGCCGGTTGGGCCAAGGGATCAGGACCCCACAACTCCAAAGTGGAGATAGTGATGGGACAGTCTCGAAGTGATAGTTGATCCGAAGTAACAGGGCGAGGAGTTCCCACAATATCAAGATCCTCGACAGCAGCAGGGGCCTGAGGACTAGATGGGGCCAGCCGAGCCCTCGCCTTGTCGTAAAGTTTGGTCAAAACTTTGTCCCTGTGTTTCTCAGCCTTGGAGGAAGTCACGCCATGTTTGTGGGGCCTGTGATGGGAATGTGCAGACTAAAAGACCAAAGGAGGCTCAAGCAAAGCCTCTCGGGATGACCAATGGGTAGCAGACAAACTGTCCGATTGGCCATGATCCGTAGCGCAGGCCTTCCAGCCGTGCTTAGACTTGGAAACCGCTTTTGGCATAGTAGTCGATGAGCGGTGAAGCAGGCAGGAGACAGGGACCAATGTATCAATGAGAGCGCGAAAACTCCACCAAATAGAGCACAGGCCCAGGAGTGACCTAAATAAGAGCGGGAGTGCAGAAACTCCACAAAATGGCTGCCGCTGTCAAATTGAGGTCCACAAAATGGCAGCCGCCAAACTGCCTCAGTTGCAGAGGCTGCACTCCAAAAGGCAGCCGGGTGCCAATAATGGGAGCGCGAAGCTCCACCGAATGCCGGGCCAGCTGATAAGCGGTTGTGGAAAGTACTTGCGCCGCTCCACAGAAGAAACTTCAGGAGCACGAAGCTCCACCAACAGCAAACCCAGGAAGTATGAGGCTGCTGGGGACAAGCCGCACACGGAGAGTCAAAAAAGCAGGGAAGCCAGCAGAGAGTAAAGGAGCTGTCCTGAAGCGGCAATGACAGGTCTTCATGCGGCAGTAAATAAGCCTCAAAATGGCCATTGCCAGTGCTGCGGGAAAGTTCGGCGCGAAAAAGTCCCTGACAGCCGTCGCCGCTGCTGCGAGATTAAGGGCGAGCAACCGAACGAGAGGCTGGTTGTTTGAGAACAAGGATAGCCAAGGAGAGGAGCACTCCTGCGCTCTGTCACTCTCCCAAAGGGAGACTGAAACGGCGAATACAAAAACACCCCACCCCCCCAGCCACCGGCCAAAGCCAGCCCCAGGGGTTGACAGTCCACACAGAAGGAAAGTAAAACTCACGATGAAGGAAATAAGTCCAAATACAGCCAGAACCAGAAGGAGTGAAGCAAATACGTAGTCAAACAGTCCAAAGGTCGAAGAAACCAGAAATCCAAAACACAGAATCAATTCTGAAGAATAGAGAGAGCAAGAGACCCACACGCCCATCCAAGCTGAAGGACTGAGTCAAAAGCTGGTCTACCTGGCAACAAGGGCGGGATTTAGGATTATTGACAGACTCAGTCCTTTAAGCTGATTGGGCGGTTACAACCCATCCTGGCTGCTGTCTCCACCCACAATGGAGAATTAAGTCCAGTATAGTTGACCTGCTAGTTCCCTTCTCTACTTTTTGGGACAAAAAGTTGTCTGCTAGTTGCAGAGTTTGTCTCCCCATTGATGTCAGGATAGTTAATCCCACAAAATGGATGCAATTGGCTACAGTGGTCAACAGTCAGTTTTAATATCTCCCAAATAAGCACATAATTATGTAGAAAACGTTTTAATTTCGCTTTAATATTAAAAGGAAAGCATCATGGAAAAAGAAAAGAAAAGCACTGTAGAACAGGAAAAGCAGAGTACTGTGACATTCTCCTAATTGTTTTGTCCAATTAATTGTACAAAATTAATTATAATATGCTGAAGAGCTAATAGTTAATTCTTTAATTTGTAGTCTTGTAGAGAATAGCTAGTTTCAATGAATATTATATTAATTTGATTGGCAAAATATAAAAGTATAAAGTGTAGGATATTGGGTCTTTCCTCACTGTGTGTGTGTGTGTGTGTGTGTGTGTGTGTGTGTGTGTGTGTGTACCTTTGGATCATTGTGGATTCCTGACAACTCCCTGGACTATTTATTTATTTATTTATTTATTTATTTATTTATTTATTTGTCATATTTCTATGCCACCCACTCTCTGAGGACTCTGGGCGGCTTACACCAAAGACAGTATACTAAATAGCATATTGCCCCCAACAATCTGGGTCCTCATTTTACCCACCTCAGAAGGATTGAAGGCTGAGTCAATCTTGAGCCGGTGAGATTTGATCTGCTGATCTGCTGAACTAGTAGTCAGCTGAAGTAGCTGCAGTACTGCGCTCTGACCACTGCGCCACCTCAGCTCAGTTCCCTGAAGCTTTCTTGGCAAGACTTTGTAATAGGTTTTCCATTCCCCCCTCCTTACAGCTAAGAGGTCATCTAGCTGTTTCACTTTTTAAGATATAATTTTATTGTAAGTTTTAAAAGCAAAAGTAAAAATTAATACAAACTAAAATAAAGTAAGAAGAAAGAAAGAAAAATGAAAAGATAAAAGATAAAGTCCAAGAAGGAAAAGAAAAATAGAAAGGAAAGGAAAGGAAAGGAAAGGAAAGGAAAGGAAAGGAAAGGAAAGGAAAGGAAAGGAAAGGAAAGGAAAGGAAAGGAAAGGAAAGGAAAGGAAAGGAAAGGAAAAAATATAAAGATGTGGCTTCCAATCTTCTTTACAGCATATCTCTTTAAAGACTCTCTTCTTTCTATACAGGTAGCCTCAACTTATGAACACAATCGAGCACAAACTTTCTGTTGCTATGTGAGACATTTGTTAAGTGAATTTTGCTCCATTTTACGACCTTTCCTGCCCCAGTTGTTAAGTGAATCACTGCAGTTTTTAAGTTAATAACACCATTGTTAAGAGAATCTGGCTTCCCCATTTATTATTTATTTATTTATTTATTATTGCGATTTATATGCCGCCTTTCTCCCTAGGGACTCAAGGCGGCTTACAAAATGACAAATTCCAATACAAATCACAATGAAATAAAATTAAAATCAGCAACCCTATTAAAACAGTTTAAAATTATGACATTGTACCCCCAAACGGATCAGTTGAGTTGACGGAAGAGCCACATCTTCAGCTCGCGACGGAAGGAAAGAACGTTCTCCTCCTGGGGGCCATCAGCCGACATTGTTTGGCCGACGGTACCCTGAGGAGGCCGACTCTGTGAGAGCGCACAGGACGGTGGGAGAGCGGCTGGAGATGGTCCTGCAAGTACCCTGGGCCTAAGCCATGAAGGGCTTTATAGGTAAGCACCAGCACCTTGAAATGTATCCAGAGCGCCACCAGCAGCCGGTGCAGCTCACACAGGAAAGATGTTACATGGGAGTATCTAGACGCCCCCGTAACTACCTGCGTGGCTGTGTTCTGGACTAGCTGGAGCCTCCGGACGCATCCCAAGGGCAGCCCCATGTAGAGGGTGTTACAGTAGTCCAATCTAGAGGTAACAAGGGCATGAGTGACTGTGGCGAGTGCATCCTGGTCTAGAAAATGGCGCAACTGGCACACAAGACACACCTGTGCAAAGGCCCCCCTGGTTACGGCCGTCAGATGGTCCTCTAAGGACAGCCGAGAATCCAGGAGGACACCCAAGTTGCGGACCCTATCGGAGGGAGCAAGAGTTTCTCCCCCGATCATTAAAGATGGAACCTCCAGATCCCGGGATGCCAGCATCCACAGCCACTCAGTCTTGGAAGGGTTGAATAAGTCTGTTCCTCCCCATCCAAATCCGCACCGCTTCCAGGCAGTGGGACATCACGGAAAGGGCATCCCTAGGGTGGTCAGGGGTGGAGATGTAAAGCTGGGTATCATCAGCATATTGATGATACCTCACCCCAAAACCACGAATGATCTCACCCAGCGGTTTCATGTAGATGTTAAAGAGCAGAGGAAGAGAACCGATCCCTGAGGCACCCCACAAGTGAGAGGCCTCTGGGAGGATCCCTGACCCCCCGCCCAAACAGACTGCAGGCGACCAGAGAGATAGGAAGAGAACCACTGTAAAACAGTGCCTCCTAACCCCATCCCCGAGCCGCTGCAGCGGCTTATTAGAAGGTCATAGAAGGTGATTGCATGACCCACTACAATTATCATAAATATGAGCCAGTTGTCAAGTGTCTGAATTTTGATCACATGACCAGGGGTTGCTGCAACGGTTATAAGTGTGAAAAATGGTTATATCAGTGCTGTTGTAGCTTTGAACAATCACTAAATGAACTGTTGTAAGTTGAGGACTACCTGAAATCTATCCCACCTAACCATCAGATCATAAGTTCATTTTTTTCTGTTTTAGGGGAAAAGTCCAGTTTCCTTTTCTCTAATCAAACAGGTAAATTTAGCCAATTCAGAAGTTCTACCATTTTCATCAACCGTTCCTCTGTTGTAGGCATTGCCAAATCTTTCTGTCTTTGTGCACATAATAAACTTGCTGCAGTTATATATACAGTAAGAACAGAGTTCCACAACTTTTGTCCAATCATTTATCCATCAGTCCCAAGAGGAGAAATTTTGGTTTCAGTTGATCTTAAAAATTCAGCATACTGCATCTGAACTCCAAATCTTCTAGCTTTTTTGCATGGATACCAAGCATGATAAAATGACCTTTCTTGTTATTCGCATTTCCAATATAGATTTGAAGTAGCTTTATACATTCTAGACATTTTTTCGTGGTGTCATAAAACAATAGTATGTCATTTTATAAAAGTTCTTTTTAAGATTATAACATATTGTATATTTCAAATGTTTCATCCAGATATTTCCCCATTGTTCCATCTGTGTATTATAACCAACATTTTAGCTGACTTTACCATACATTCTTTCACTTGCCCTGTTTCAAATGTCAATAAAAGTTTATACATTCTAACAATTACATGTTCATCATTCGTATACAATTCCATTTCAAAGTCAGTAACATTCAATATCATCCTGTACATTATTGTGTCTACTTTGAATCTTTCTGATCACTGCAAATATAAAAGTAGCAATGTTGAAGCAACCTAGAACTAAGGAGTTAGTTAGAGTAGGAGACCTCCAAAGTCCCTTCCCACTCTGTTATTCTGTTAACTATGCCCTTCTGTCAGGGATGTTCTCTTGATTTTATTTTTATTCTTCTTTCCAGATTTCTAATATTGCACGGTATGCTAACTGTGTTTGTCTATTATTTCTCATGTACAAAACATTTCTTGAGAAGAGAGGCAGAAAGGTGTTTTTAGGCATAACCTCAATTAGTATCTATTCCATATTTTCAATATGGCAAGCCTAACATAAACAATAAAATCTACATTGACCTTGAATTTATTGCACCACAAATATCCATGCTACTCAAATCCAATTCACGTAAGTCTTCTCAATACCACCCCTCTTCGATACAAATCAAACAGCAAGCTGCAAAATACAATTTCAAATTATATAAACCCAATCCTCCTCTTTCTTTTGCATTTTGTAACATCTTAAATTTCATTTTTAGTTTTTTCCCTTGCTATACAAACTTAGAGATATCCTTTTGCCACTGTTTAAATGGTACATTAATTGTCAAAACCAATATTGTCTGAAACAAAACATCATTCTGGGCAAAACAGTTTATCATAGAAATTCTACCCAAAATGACAATTGCCATTTCTCACATCTTAACATGTGTTTTTAAATTTCATTCCATGTCTTAACATAATTATTTTGAAATAGCAAACAGTTTATATTTGTCATGGGAATACCCAGATATTTTATTTTTTTCTCGGTCTTAAAATCTGTTTTCTTCATCAGTTCAGTTTTATCCTGTATTTTCATGTTTTTGTTAACATCTTTATTTTCAATTATTATTCATTTTAAAACCTGTTACTGTAGCAAATTCTTTTAATTTCCCCATTAATGTTTCTATTTCCTTTAATGGATCCTCCAAAAACAACACCAAGTCATCAGCAAATGCCCTTATGAATTTCTTTTTTAGTCTTTACCCTCACAATTTTTTCTTCAGTCTTATATCTCTGATATTTCATGAACTAAAATAAAGAGGAGAGGAGATAAAAGGTTCTCTGCTTTGTACCTTCTTGTGTCTCACAAGGATTTGTTAGATCTCTATTGGAAATTATTTGTGTTTTGTGTTCTTTTATAATTTATATGACAACCACTTCCCTGGTTTATTTGCAAATTTTGGAGGGTTATTTATTTTTTAAATTTCCATCTTTCTCTCTGTGTTAACATAAATAATAGTTGCTGTACAAGCTTGTTGAGATGTACTGTATTTATTTTCTCTGGAATCTTCTTTAATTCCTCTTCTTTTATTTTATCTCATCAAAAATAGCTTTTGTGTTCTCTTGTCTCTTCTTTCTGAGTTCATTATTACATTATATAAAATAACCTCTCATGAAAGCTTTGCTTGTGTCCCACCATTCTTACATCTGAACCTTTATTCAGATTTTCAAAAAAAGCCTCTTTTAATTTCTTTTTACAGTCCTCCACTATTACTTCTTTATTTAACATTGTTTCATTTAACCTCCTTAACTTTTCATTTAAAAAAACAAACTCACTGCATTATAATCTGAAAATGCCTTTGGCAATATCTCTGCTTTATGAACCTTAATAGTCAAATTCTTCAAAATCCAAATAATGTCTGTTCTTGAAAAAGACCTATGTCTTTCAGAAAAATAAGTATACTGTCTTGAATTGTCACATTTATATCTCCATTCAACAAGCTTGAAATTGTCTATCAGATTAAAAACACTTCAGGTAAACCTTATTTAACTTTAATATTTTTCTCAGGTGTTCTGATTACTTGTAGGGAGATTGTCCATTCTAATCTCCCATCAAACATCAATTTTCATTTAAAAAATAAAGCTCACTAGCCTGTCCTTAAGTTGTTCATTAAAAACAATCTTTATACCCCTTTAGGGCAAAAATTTCCAATATCAGAATCTTAACCCCATGCAAATTAATTTCTACCCCAACATATCTACCATGCTCATCAGCCAGTATAAATTCTGGTTGCAACTGGGAATTTATATACAAAACAACTCCATTTTTTGGTTCCTTCTGAAATAAAGTACTTCATCCAAATTTTTTGTAAGTCAAATATTTTATATTCTTTTTTTCTAATACAAATTTCTATAAAAGGAAATTATATTTTGTTTTATTTTTTCATATAATGATTTTTATTTTCTTTTGAGGAGCACTTGCTCAATTTACATTCCATGTTAAGCATTTGTAATACATAATAAGGCCAAAAATTTAGAAAAGAATAGTTGTAGCACCTAATCATACATTTAACTTTCCTGTCACATTTATTGTCTCCAGTTCTTCATTGAATTTTTCTAGAAATTCTCTTGCTTTCTGCTGTTTGAAAGTAAAAATCATTCCTTCCAGTTTGTCCCATTGAAATAGAATCTTTTTCTGTCTATCAGTCAGAAAGGAATAGTCTTCTTTTAGGCAATATTATAATTGGAATTTCTTTAAGCACAATTATATCTGTATTATAACCGGAGGTGAAATGCACTTACCTTCGCTACTGGTTTGGGAGTGGGAGAGCGTGTGCCTCTTCTACACATGCACAGAGGGTCAAAAACTGGATTTAATGACATCCTGATGGGTGGGCGAAGCTTCCAACCACCGGCACTACCGGTTCATGCGAGCTGGATAGATCTGGCCAAATTTCACTGCTGATTATAACATTCCCATGAAGGTCAAGACTATTTCCATTCCTTCAAGGACATCTAGTTTGCCTTCGAACCTTGTCTGGAAGCCCTGACCTGTTTAATATTTAAGACAAAACTAGAAATCATGGTCTCTTGGTTTCTAGCCTAATGCCTTACCTACCGCACCAAACTAGCTCTCCTTAGGTCATAAAAATTTTGGTTCCTATTGCCAAATCCAATCTTTCTCTATTATCTTATCCCAGTCACTGCCAGTCATCTGACTTTCCTTCAAGGAATTGGATGATAAGCCTACTGGATTTTGTATATTTTGAGGATTCCCTTGGATGATGTCAGAATAAGAAGGAACATATTACTTCAACATCATAAGGATAATTTAATCCTTTCTATCATAATTGTTTGAAGATGAGATGAAGATATTACAGGAAAAAATGTTTTCAGGGCCCCCACTTGTAAGGAATTTCCATCACTGGTTCTGCCTGGGGTAGAACTGTCCCAGATGGACCTGATCCACAATTGGAGTTTTTCTGGACAAAAACAAGTAGCAGCTGTGGCTAAGAGAGACTTTGCACAAATATTGATTGATTGATTGATTGATTGATTGACTAGTTGATCGATTTGATTTGATATGTATGAACTCTATCTTTTAATGGCAACTCTGGAAATCTAACAGAAAGTTTAAAAAATTAAAATGCAAAACCATCTTTTGTGCCAATTGTTTCCATGCTTGGACTGGGAGGGCCTACTCACAGTGTCTTGTGCCTTGTTCACTTCCTGTCTGGGTTATTGCAAGGTGTTCTATATAAGGCTACCCTTGAAGACTACTTGGAAGTTATGGTTGATCCAGAATGTGGCACAAGTTGTGAAAAGTGCAGCTCAGTATACCCATGTGGTATCGTGGCCTCAATACATTGCAAACTGCACTGACTGTTACAGTCCTGCTGGACACATCCTCTAATGAAGAAGATACAGTGGGATTGGATAATAATTAGGGATAATAATTGAGGAAACCATCAGAATGATTTGTTTGCACCCAATCAGTCTAGCCATCCAGCCGGGGTGAAATGCTCCTGGTTCGGACCGGCTCGGGCGAGTAGGTAGCGATGGCGGCAGGCAGTTTGGAGAACCGGTAGCAAAAATCCCTGCCCCCGTCCCCCCATGCCCAGCTGAGCCGCGCGATCATCAGAGGCTTTTTTCTTTTAAATGCCTCTGACGAGCCAAGCTCTGATGATCCAAGCTCTGACAATCCCAGATCGGCAGGCAACTCAGCTGGGATCGTCAGAGCCATTTAAAAGAAAAAAAGTTTTTTTTTCTTTTAAATGGCTCTGACGATCCAAGCTCTGACGATCCCGGCTGAGTTGCCTGATCGGCAGAGTGTTTTTTAAAACCCCTCTGACGATCAGGCAACTCAGCTGGGATCGTCAGAGCATTTTGAAAGCATTTTTTTACATGGTTTTACATGTAAAAAATGGTTTTAAAAGTAAAAAGAAAATGGCCACACCCACCCAGTCACATTACCCCCCCACCAAGCCACGCCCACAGAACCGGTAGTAACAAATTTTAGATTTCACCACTGCATCCAGCCCTAAACAGAGATTCAACAACTGAAAGAAGAACACAGTAGATCTGACAGTCTTGCCAAGAAACAAGCTTGCAGAAGGGTTAATACTGAAGAAATAAATAGTCACTGCCATATATATAAATTTGGTATGGCTGATTTATTGACCTCACTGCCTAAGATCAGACAATGAGGAAAAACTTTTCAAGTATCAGCTCTGTCATATTTACTTTGCAAATGCCGTACTTAGAATTCTAGATATCACTTCATCGTTTCTTGTCTTGTCCCTTAGATTTGATGCTTGTTTATTAGATTCCTGATCTTAATTTATGCCAAGCATGTGACTATGTTTATAGTTGCTATCCAAAGATATTGGTAAAAAGGACTATTTTCTTCTAAAAGTTCTGTCTGAGCTTGCATATCAATGGACTGTGGCAGGCATCCAACTTACTATCTTGTGGCTGGCAGCCAGCAATGCTGGCACAGAAAGCTGGCTCCCAATAGGCTTCAGGGTATAATTCAAGGTGGTAGTCATCACCTACAAAGCTGTTCATGGCACAGGGCCAGATTAATGGTAGGGCTGCCTTTCTCCAAGTATTTCTAACATCTCACGTATAAGAATGCTTCTGGCACTGCTCCTGCCTTCTAGAACAGAATACACCTTGAGATTCAGATGATTCTCAGCCTGGTGGTCTTTCATAAAGTTCCTAAAGCCTCTTTTCCCTCTGGGTATTGGGGAATAAAGCTCCCATAATTAGGGGAGTTATTTATGCAGATATATCAGCTGTTTCAGGCATGATAGGTTTTAATTTTGGTTGGGGATTTTATTATTGTTTTAACTGGATTTAGCTGATGAAATCCAGTGGAGCAAATGAATAAATAAATAAATAAATATCATCTATTCCCCTCTATTACATTTTTCTGCACCATATGTAGATAATGAGGGCATCAAGCAAAGTGTTTCTTCTAGCAATAAACCACTCTTCCTATGATTTAATGCCTTAATGTTCCAAAATCCTAAATCATGAGAAAAATGTTCATTAAGTGGATGCATAAATACAGTATAAATGTTTGCCACAGTAAATGTAGTAATTTTTAATGTAGTATAGGACTCTTTGTGAATCATATTAATACAGCTACCTGTGTAAAATCAGTCACTGAAAATATCTTCTCCTGTCATCAGGCTCTTCTGGCAATTTCACAGTTCTAAATAGCCTGCTGCCAAATCTATTTTCTCATCAATAAATGCATACATAAAAATATTATGCAGTTCAAAAATTAAATGAACTTCTAGCTGCTCGGATTTCTTGGGTATAGAACAAATCTGTACCAGAAACAACAGTGTTATAAAGGTTAACATAAATATTTATTAAAAGATGCCTAATAAAGATGAAATATTGGAGCAGAGAGAACATGAAGATGAAATTAACAGATTTGAGGCTAAAATTATGTCATTTAATTGTAATATGTTGTCATAATATCTAGTAACTGATCATAAAGTCTTGCCTTTACAATCTGTTCTCTGCATATGGATGGTATTGACTAACAAAATAACTCAAAACTGTCTATTCTGAACAAGCCATACCACTTCTGGTTACTGAAGGAGGAACAAAAAAATCTGAAAACCTATCAATTTTATAGCAGTGATATATTCTGACAAAGCAAATAACTACATACCTTCCCACTGAAAGCTAAAATGGCACTGTTGTAACGACCCTGGCTTTTTTGCAATGCAATCTTAACTTCTTCCACTTTGGCATGGCAGTGGTCTGCTATTCTGTCTAGACTGCACTTACCATGGTTACTGATTGGTGGATTCTTATGTTCCTCTATCACTTTCATCTCAGCTGGGGGAAAAGGACCAATTCTTATCTGTATATAAGCTCCCACATTGATTCCCTCTCATACTCAACACCTTCTTGATGTGCCCACCAGTGAACCAGTAAAAAAATGAAAGTAAACACCACAGTTTTGCCATTATTGTACTTGGCCAAAAAGAGGAAGTTGGGATACTTCTAGGGAGGGATGGAGGGAGGGAGGGAGGGAGGGAAGGAAGGAAGGAAGGAAGGAAGGAAGGAAGGAAGGAAGGAAGGAAGGAAGGAAGGAAGGAAGATCACTAGAACTGATGATGTTACTTAGTTTGGGTAATGAAATATGTCTACAAGAAAACAAGCAAGCTCAGAGAGCACCAAGGACCCTCATTTCAACTGTGAGCTATAAATATTCTCCTTTATAGGTCTACTCTTTCACCCTGCCATCAATGAATTTTGTATATACTGGAGGAATTTTGTATAACTGGAGGAAAGGGTGCATTCCTGTCATAGCACACAGTAACTAACATGAGTGAAGAAGTGGCCTATGATGAACTACAGGTACTCAACTTACAACCAGTTACTTAGCAACTATTTGAACTTCTTTTGGACCCACCTGGGGGTAAGATCCATTGGAATATGCCCAGGATTCTGAAAGTTGGGCCCTCTCCTGCAATTATGTGGCCACACTTCAAGCATTCAGTCCCAGGTCATATTTAACAAAATAACAGAACAGAATAACAGAGTAGGAAGGGACCTTAGAGGTCTTCTAGTCCAATCTCCTGCTCAGGCAGGAAACCCTATACCATTTCAGACAAATGGTTGTCCAATCTCTTTTTAAAAACTTCCAGCGTTAGAGCACCCACAACTTCTGGATGCAAGTCCTTTCATTGGTTAATTTGTTCTAACTGTCAGGAAATTTCTCTTTAGTTCTAGGTTGCTTCTCTCCTTGATTAGTTTTCATCCATTGCTTCTTCTCCTGCCTTTTGATACTTTGGAGAAAAGTTTGGCCCCCTCTTCTTTGTGGCAGCACCTCAAATATTGGAACACAACTATCATGTCACCCTTAATCCTTGTTTTCACTAGACTAGACAAACCCAATTCCTGCAACCCTTCTTCATATGTTTTAGCTTCCAGCCCCCTAATCATTTAAGTTGCTCTTTCTGCACTCTTTCCAGAGTTTCTACATCTTTTTGATAATATGGTGACCAAAACTGGATGCAGTATTCCAAGTGTTGTCTTAGTAAGATTTTATAAAGTGGTACTAATACTTCATCATGTTTTATGATGGTTTTGCTGAAAACCAAGGTTTACTTCCAGTTGTCCGGTTGTCAGCAGAACTAGCCCATAGCAAACTATGTGTTTGCTTAATGACCGCCACATGAAAGGTCATAAAATCAATCAATAAAGGTCATAAAATCAAATTGGTCTCACACTTTATGAGAATTATAATTGTGATGGGCAGGCTCTATTACAATTGTAAGTCAAGGACTACCCATATACAAGTGTACAGGCGCACAGGATAGCATTGCTTGTACCAGAATGCTGGAAATACATTTTTTGATAGTTAGCAAGAAAAGATTGGAAGAGTTATTTTTCTGTTGGACAGGGGGCAAGAAGAGGATGATGTTGTGCATTCCTGTTGTTAAGAAATGTTCATACTCAACAAACTAGGTCATTAATGGATATGGATCAGCTCTACCTAGAGGTTTTTTTTTTTTAATCTATGAAAGTATATGAGTTTTCAGACATATTTTGTGATGAAACAATCCTAAGGGACACTTTTCATTCTATTTTTTTTTTATTTTATTCAAAAGAAGGTTAAAAACACAAAATAATCCCAAAAAGGACAAAAACAAAAAGAAAACACAAAAAAATCCAGACAAGAAAAGAAGAAACCAACACATATACACATATTATCCCCCCTCTAATTGAATACTATTAATACATTACTGTGTTTTCCCAAAAATAAGACCCTGTCTTATATTTTTTGAACCCCGAAACAAGCGCTTGGCCTTATTTTAGGGGAGGTCTTATTATTTGGGGGGGCGTGGCGCAAGATGGGTCTACTCTTGCCATCTTACCTAATTTCCAGCTCTGCGTTTAAATATTTTCGGGGAGGGCTTATTTTCAGGGGGAGGCTTATTTTAGCGCATGTGCTCAAATGCCCGATTAGGCTTATTATCAGGGGATGTCTTATTTTTGGGGAAACAGGGTACTACAATATTGATTCCCCTTGCAAAACAACCCCCCAATTTTTTAAACTAATAAATATATTTGCAAATAATTAACCTGTATTTTATATATTAATAATAAAATAGTTAACAGGAAGAAGAATGATATAAAAAGACAATATTAAAGTTTCAAAATTTTCTGTTAACAAACTCTTATTGTGATTCACTCATATAAAGTTTGCCATGGCATCTTATCTATCCCAAATCATCCCATAAACTAAAAATAATTCACCCTGGATCAAATCCACATCTGTTATCAATTGTTGTCTAATCAAATATAATAGATTCAGCCTCCACACTATCTTCCCAATAAAGTTTAAGTAGAAGTAGTTTCCTGTTAGGTGTAAAAATCCACTCTTGAATCTCCCTCAGTCTTCATAGGAAAAATGAATTTGTCACTTTCCCATTCAGTCATACTCCTAGTATTGTAAGGATATACAGGCTTAAACTTTAAAGAGACACATGGGCTCAAGTCAGTTAGTTCTCCAGCTGTGGGGCTATCTCTTTGGTCTGCAGCATTCAGATCAAAGTCCTTTGTGTATCATTATTCAAAACTAGATATTCTGCATACTTTCCATGACCATTATCACCTCATCAAACTTTTTAAAAAAACCTTTCAGCTAAAAGCTGCGTACTTGCCCAGCCATTTTTTCTTAGATTTCAACCACTGTCGCTTGCCTGTAATCTGATACATTATTACTCTGTGAAACTTTTTCTTTTTTTTTTTTTTGCAGAGTAATTTGCAGAAATTACTCTGCAAAAACCACTAAAGCAGAAGGAAACGAGAGATATTTTCTGGATATTTCAATTTATGGTTAAACAAAAAATTCAAAAGAAATAAAGGAATATTTTGCAAATTCAGAAAGTACAGAAATTGTGTGGTGAGAGTCCAATATTAATGTAAATCCAAATGAAAGCACTTCACCATCCAGAAACACGGCTGTGCTTACCTAGGGAGAGAAAAAGGCTACATATATCAAAAGGAAAGGAAAAAAAAAGTTCAGGAATGGGTTGAAATAAATCAGCATTCAGCTTTTATGAACAAAAAACAAAGTAAAAAAATAAATTCAAAAAACGAAAGTTAATAACCAAGGTATCCTTAAGAAAATGAAACTGATGACAGGAAGATGGATTCGCCTAGTGACTTTTCAACTGCTTTCAGAGGGAACTGGAATGTTCAAGACTCCCCTTCCCAACAGGGTCCATGGCCATCCCAAAATCATTTTATGTCATGCATGAATGTTCCTCTTCAAAATCCAGGGAGACTGGAGACTGCCAGAGAGCAAATTTTGTCAATGAAAACAGCAGATCATTGATAAGAAAAAAGAAAGGCTCTTACCGTGAAGCAGCCATCTTTGGGAGGAGTCCTAAGAGATTCTTTTTAATACTTATAAAATGCCATGAAGATCTGCATGAAGGTCCATGAATTAAGATCCTTACTCATTCAATAGTCCATAGTCATTATACAATATTCCTTTCAGTCAGATAATCAAAGATAGAATAGCTAAGGAAACTGTCCTGAAAGAAAAAAAGTAAAGACTTGTTTGAATCAAACTGGTTTCCTGTTTCCTTTGTTACGTATATATGACACTCTATGTTTCCTTTAAAATGATAGAGAAGTAATTTTCTTTTCATTCTTTGTTTTGTTTTTTTTTTAATCTCTAGTTTGGTGGTCTTGCATTCAAAACTACCCTACTAAGTAGGTCTGAACTCTACTTAAATTTTTTTTTGTATCAACCAAAGAATGCAAGCTTTTATGTGAGGAATCAATCTCACTGAATTCTGGGAATATGAAAACTGAAAATTATATTGTCTAATAATTCTAATAGTAATCCCTTGAATGATTGTGAAATATAATTATGACTCAGGTAATTCTAATAATAATCACTCTTTGATCATTATGGAAAGTAATCATCAGGAAATAATTTGGAGGCCTGAGGTTCTTAGTGATCATGATAGGCTAGTAAATACTGTGGTTTTCAATCTTGGTTAGCTTTAATTTGGCTGCCGTGCATTTCTACTAGACAAAATGCAGCATAATTCCTCATACATGATCCCTATGACTTGTATTTCTGCCTATTCATGACACTTTAATCATATTTCATGAAATAATTTATGTTTGTTTGTAAATAGGGATGAAGGTATCCTTATTGCATAGAAAGACTACTGGTAGCTCATGATACTGGCTCTTCATATCAGCTTCCAATTGGGCAGAAGAAAAAATTTCCTTAAGGAAACGAAAGTAAAATAATATATATTAGGATAAGTTCCAAATCTTTTAAATTTCTGATGATCAGCTATGAAAATGAAAGAAAAATGAAAGAAATAAAATTATGATTTTGATGATGATTAGATGAGTAGAAATATAGGGGATTAGAGAAATAATGTGGAATATTAATTTTTGAGTAAGAGTTTGATATACTTTTATCTATATCTGTACCAAAGGAAGTTTAAAGTCATTCTTTAAATGTTATTCAAGGATGCTTTCATATATAAATATTTTCTATAATAGTGGCTACAACTTTCTTGATTTTTACAAGCCAGATTTCTTTTTCTTCTTCTTCTATGTCTATTCTATGAGGTGGGGTATTGTTATTCCCATTTTTCAGAGAGGGAACTGAGACTGAGAAAGAAGGCTTGTCAAAGACCACCCACAGAGCTTCCAACTTCAGTGATTTTTGAACCCAGGTCAAAGTCCAGCATGTGACTCAGTGGACCACACTGGCTGTTGTTCTTGCCATCTTTGCTTCTTTTAAACAGGCAGGCATTATTCAGCATGTTTAACATACATGCCATGTATTTTGCTATGACCAGTACTGCAGAAATGCATAATTAAAAATGGAAGACTAAAAGCACTTTTAAAGCTTGTTTACCCCTGTGACTCCTATGAAACAAATGTTCCTTTCTCCTGAAGTTGCCCACCCACAGGAAAGGAACTGAACAAAGTTGGCTCTGTTAGCCTCTCACTACTAGAGAATGCCTTGAGAGGTCACATTGAGTTAGAGTCCTGCAGAGCTCCATTCAGCCCCACATAACACTTGCACACCCTATACAACTAATTACATGTCAGATTAGTGATTTCATTATTACCCCACTACCACTAATTAAAATGGCATTGATATTTCTCAAGTAATTTTATATGTTTACATGGGTTAGAAACTCTTTTCAAAAGAAAGAAAGAAAAAGAGAGAGAGAGGGAGGGAGGGAGGGAGAGAGGGAGGAAGGGAGAAAGAAAGAAAAAGAAAGGAAGGAAGAAAGAAAGAAAGAAAGAGAAAGAGAGAGAGAGAGAGAGAGAGAGAGAAAGAAGGATTTTAAAAAATCTATGAAATGTGCTAATGAAGAAAAATTGACTTGCCAAACATTAATCCATATTCATGATGATGCTCTGGCAGGCTTTATTTTTCTTCCCCAAAAGTTACTCTCCCCTCCCCCCTCCCTCATCCCATACAAAGCCATGTTAGTCCCTGGATCTGTAAAATTGACAGATGCATGTCAGCCTTCCATGTTGAACATTATTGCTAACTTTGGTCACCCAAATAAGTATCTAATGAAAGTTACATCATTCTAATCTACATTCATTGTTTTAATTATCTGAATCTCCATTAGAACAAAGTAACACTATAGTTTTATGGTATTTGATTAATGAGGGCAGGAAAATTGAAGTTTTTGCAATAAATGGGGGGGGGTTTAGAATAACCAGACTTTTATATTTTTTCCCCTTATGATTTTAATTTAATGGCTCATGTTTTCATTACTGCAGAGGCTGTACACTTTAGCTTGCAATTATGTCCCATCTGTGAAGCACTGTGTTATTACAGTTTATTCTAGTAGCTTTTCAATCACTTTTGAGTTGTGCTTTACAAGTATTCTTGCAGCAGGTGGGCTTACTGGCATGGGACCAGAAATACACAAAGCGCAAAGCTGGAGTTTAATGGCAGCCATATGCATGTGGCACACAGCGCCAGCCTTCCCCCATATGCTGCTAAGCCGCCCCTTCAGCCTGCCAGTCACTCTTCTTACTGACTACTGTCTCTAAGTAGTTTTCCGTCAGGGAAAAATATACCAAGGCAGCAAATTTCTCCAGTGCACCATCCTTATTACTGAGACAACCCTGTCATTAGCAAAAGCACAATGAACCTGATCTGGAGATGCATACCAATTAGGTTGCATGGAGCACTTTTTCCTTCATATCTCTATGGAAACTCAGCCTTCCTGGCTGCAGTGGACAATCAGTAATGTTTCATCCACCCATATGCCACCTAGTTAACACTGTACACTTTAAGGCAACCCACCCCCCAAAACATAACAACAAAATAGTAAAGCATTCTATCTCCCCCATCACTTGCACTGTAACTCCTGAATTTAAATCAAAGAAATTAAAGGAAAACAGAAAGAAATCCTAGATTTCTTGAGATGCAGTTTTAAAAGGTTGGTTCTGACAGACATATTTCCAAATTATAGTTATAGTGTGAATTATCTAAGTGAGGGAGAAAAATAAACAAAACTGAGCAGTTGTTTTGAGGAGTATCATATCTAAACAAGATTTAAAAGAATCTCAAGAGTATTCCTATTCTTTTTCCCCCAAATATGTAAGAAATTGCGAATGTTAATATTTATGTTGGAATAACATTAACTCTGTATAACTTATATTTCCTTCAGAATAAAGTCAATTACTCTGCATTTTATTTACATTTCAAGATTATATCCCGAGATATTTATTTTATTTTTGTCTGCTCACATTTTAAAAATGAAATGGAACATTAATATCCCACAAGAAAGTTGAAAAGAATGGACTGTACTTTCCGTTGTTACTTTTTTATGCTTTTAACTTTCTCTACACCTGTTTTCATTGTAGAACGTCTTCTTGATTTTTTAAAAAAATACAGTTTCAGACAATATTGCCACAACATTAATTTGATCCTTGTAGATTTTGTGGGATATTAATCTGGGGTAATTAGTAGAATGAGATTATCAACCACAAGATAACTTTTATGTGAATTTAAATATAATTTTTGCATACTATTTTTAATACTGCCATTATGTTCTAGTGTTATGTTTTTCAGTAATCTGAACTGGTTGTACTACTTAAATAATTATGAATGTTAAATAGTTAACGCTGGCTCCCTCAGCCAAGAAACAGATATGAGCATTATGCCCTAAAGTCATACATGGCTGGACAGAAAAACCTTTACCTTTAGGTATTTTCTACATTTCTGCTTTTCACAACCACTATTTTACCCACCCATTTATTAATGGAAAGTAATAAAAATTCAATCAGTTGGCTTCATTTTTTAAAACCATCAAATTGCATTTTATTCATCTTTAATCAAGTTAAACTTTATTTTGTATGGCAAGGAAGCTCTGCAATGATTACTCAGTAATATGTTTTAATGAATTCAATGATCCTCTATTAAGTTTTCATATGATTACAGACCAGTTATTTTATCTATGCTTCTTTGCCTAAAAATAAGTTGTACTTCTGTCAGGAAAGTGGCCATAAGATTGCAGATGTGGAAAAATATGTAGAAGTAGAATGGGGTATGATATACTTAGAAGATTTGCCAAACTGAGATTTTTGGTTATGATAAAGTAGAAGACAAAGCCATGAACAACTCCATGTGGTATCAGAGTTTTTTTTAAAAAAGTTTCTCCAAAATTTAAAATCATGACCAGTGAAAAATGATAAGAGTAAACCTAAAAATTTGCATCTTATTTCTAAACAGGGAAAATAATATGTCCCCTGGAAAAAAGACATCTAACACAAGGACAAATTAACACTGTATCAACATTGACATAATTCTATATATGCTATCACTTCTACAATATTTATCATCATTATCTTCATTACAATCAGAATCATTGCGACTGCTAGTTTCAAAATGTGAAAAGTTCAAACAATATATGAAAACTAAACAGTATTATTTAACGACAATAAAAACACTCCCTGTATGGATTACTATCCTCCAAATGTTAACTCATAAAGGAAAAATTATTCAAATATGTATAACCATGGCCATTCAGATGTATGGATGAAAATGTGATGGAACTATTCTTTCAGATCTTCTGTGCCTTTTATAAAATGTGAAGGCAGAAAACTCAGCTGTAACAATAAGGCTATATGGTTACATTAGCCATTCTTAATATAATTGACCAAAATGCAGATTCACTGCATAAGGGGTATAGATAATTATGTGGCATAATATTCTAATTCCATTGAAGCTGCAGCAAAATGTCCTAGTGCTATGTAGTATGGACAGGAATACAATAGAAAAATTTTCATTTGCAACTTTTTTTCAATTAAGCACAGTTCCAAGTGGCTTTCCTTATTTCCTTACATATAGATGTAGAACAAAGGATCAAGCAAATTGGAAGAAATAGAACTGTTCTTAGACAAGTAGATTGTATCTAAGGAAAAAGTACATTCTTAATATGAATTTAGTAATACATAAGTAAAAGTCATACATCTTAAGTATGCTTTGTGTTCTATTGGACCTGAAATTTTAGTAGGATGTATGATCTTTAAAAGCTCAAATATCATTTGTAACAAAACTAAAATAAGCATGGCTTGTAATAAAACCAACAAACACAATACAGGCAGCAATTCTATATATAATTTAATAGGATCAAACCTTTTTGCTATTGAATAAATAGACACATGTAACACAATGTCCCAACAGTGATTAAATAAGGAACTTGATTATTTTTTCTGAGTTGCCTTTTTTAAAAAACAAAACAAAACCCTTACTTTTTTGTTAGGTATTCTAGTCTGAATGCTAGCAGCTACCCTGTTTTCCCCAAAATAAGACATCCCCTGATAATAAGCCCAATCGGGCTTTTGAGCACATGGCAATAAGGCCAAGTGCTTATTTCAGGGTTCAAAAAAATATAAGACAGGGTCTTATTTTTGGGGAAACGTGGTATCTGAATTGGATAGACGTATGAATGAACAAATGGGAGGGTGGAAAGCAAGGCAGCGTAAAGAGCAAAAAGGAATAGATTGGAAGTGACTTTTTTGATTGATACCGAGGGTACAGAAGCATAATGGTAGCAGTGGTATGGGATTGACTTTCTGGGGTCACCTGATTTCAGGATCAGCAGTGGTGCCAACGTTCCTTGAACTAAGCAATTGCCTAAATTCAGTCTTTTACAGAAATGGGACTTGCTGATTAAATCCTGGGACAAATGATACTTTACATTTATTGACAAAGATATATGGAACAAAACAATGGATGATACACATATATGTTGATTTTCCCTTTTAATATTTTTTAGGTCATGTCAAATACATATGCTGCTAGTTGAACCTAAGGAGAATTTGGGGAGTTATAATTTCACAGGGAAATTATATATATATTGAGAATTTTCTATGCCAGTTTATAAAATTAACACATTTTTGGTTATGAACATATAATGTTTATAATAAAATTGATTTGGTTCAAGTGTTTTATTGAAAAATAATCTGTTCTGTATTTATAGATTGATTCAGTTCAAATTCCATAAGAAATTTCCCATTTAAAATAACAAAAAATTTAAAAATCTATAAGTCAGCCTTATTTACGGTTTTTATATGAAAATTCCTTTACACATTCCTGGTATTGTTGTACGCAACTGAACGATAGAAGGACTGTTGTGCCTTACCCTACCCCTCTATAGGCTAGATATTTCATAACTTGGTTACCGAAAATCCTCCTCACAACTACCAATCCACCTCCCTAATTTAAGATATCTATTTTTTTTTAATAAATAAAGAAAATGATAACTTAAAAGAGAAAAGCCTCTATTAGTGTCAACAGAATCACTCTTGCCCCATAGAGGGTACTATTTCAGAAAATACAATCAATGCTTTGGTAAGCTTCCCAGTCCATGAAGAGTAGGTTTCCTCTCCATACATTAGAATAAAATAGCACAGGGGATAAAAGCTGAAAGATAAGAATTTAATGAAAAGGTCCCTAAAATGCAGGGGAGCAAGCGTGTCTGCAGACTGCTTACTTGGCATTCACCCAGCTTCTTGTATCCTGATTTTTTTAAAGTAAAAAAAAAAAAAAAAATCAAACCAGAGACTACCTGCAAAATGCAAGTTTCCAGCCAACACTTCCTCTCCCCTAATGATGCAAAGGCTTGCGTAAATCTCAGAATTATTTTTAGAAAGCAAAAAGAGATAGCTGCCTGCAACCTAGAGATTTAGAAGGTTGCCCAGTTAGCAGCAATTGAACACAATGGCAGTTGGGTATTGGGGATGGGAATTGTTGATGGTTGGAAGAAGAATAGAGGGAAATAAGTGAAGAGGATGTAGATTTGGTTATTTAATAACATTCCTCAGAAATCTCAGTTTACTCTGACTTTTCCCCACTAGTTCTCATATAAACACACTATTGCTAATAGTGCAATGAAACTTGCACTAAAAAGATTTGAACATCATTCAAGATTAATACTAACACCTCTCCAGCTATGTTAGTTTAATTAAAATTATATATTTTCATTACTTCATTTTGTAGGAGGTAGCAGTGTCATTGTATTCATTTAGCTGAAATACAAAGATGATGGAGAAGCAGGAGGCAGGAAAGGTACTTTATATTTAGCACCAAGACAAGTTGTTGTTTTTAAACAAAACAATAAGCTTAAAAAGTTTTGAAAGTCCTTTGTGACTCTTCTGAATGTTTGCCTTTGATTCTTCTCATTTTTGGATGTATACAAATCTGTATAAATGTTTGTGACAGACTTGCTATTTGTTCATATTTGTGTTGGTTAAATATATATCAATGACTAAACCTTAAACAAAACTAGTTCAAATCAAATTAGCTCTGTAGAAAATATTGATTTTATGCTTGTTAGAAATTGGTGCTCTATGTGCTGCTGCCTCATGTGGAGATTTATTTAAACTACAGACAGAAAATCCCTGAGTATTTTCTATGGGAGACTTGCCTGTACTGTATAGATATGACCTTGAACGTAGATTATTTATTACTCATTGGTTGTTGTTCCTGCCTGATTCTGACATCTGACTAAATGTCAAATAAAATTATATATGTGCATCACTAGAGTGCACATCTGAACCAAAATTCAATGAAAAATATGTAGATCCTGTATCTTATTGCCCCATTTTCTTCTGCAATGAAATTGATTTATAAATGTTGAGATAGTGATAAATTTGCTGCTAGATGAGAGTAACTTTATTAGTGAAGAATATGCAAAATTTGCTATAATAAGCTTCATATTCCAGTTTTCTTTTATAATCTGAGATTGCATCTGATTATAAAGGGGCAAAATGTACTTAATGGTTTCAAGTTATGAAAATTCACTTAATTTATTTTAAGTACACTAAATATAGCCACTGGTATATTTGTTTTCTGTTCCTACAAACACAAATACACATTCACTGATGCTGAAATTTTTGTCTAAAATCAGTACATGAATGGCTAACCATGAGTTTCTGATCTTGTTTAGCTCTCCAAAATTTCCCATAATTCCTCCCTTTCCCTGTTAAATTAATATATCTGCAAACAAAGCATTGAATTACAGCTTCCCATCATTTTAATTTTTTTATAATGCCCCATTGGACCCAACCTGCAATACATCTTAGACATATTCTTAGAGATGAAGATGGTGTTGGTAGCTGTTCTATCTCTCTCTTTCTCTCTCTCTCTCTCTCCCTCCCTCCCTCCCTCCCCCCCTTCCCCCCTCTGCAAAATACAACATTCCTATTTGAAAAAAATAAAATAATTTCTCTAAAGTCAGATATAGTGTAAAGACTAACGGGCATCAAAGGTCCATTGGTGTAATGATGTTTCTTAGATGCCACATTGGGGATTGCAGTTATGAACAATGGATAAGGATTATGAATAGTTTGGAGTATAAAAAGTACTAATGAAAAGAAGCTAGAATAAGGATAGGCTGGAAGAAAAAAAAAACCCTTGGTTACTCATAATATCATATATCTTCAACTTAAATGAGATGAAATGTGGCAACCTCCTTCCCCAAAAAAGCTATGTAGTGATAGAGCTTTGTGGAAATAGCTCCACATAATAAACTTCTTTTGATCCTTGCAAACCATTCTTGCAACATTCTAGAAACATTTTTATGAATTGTCCTTTGTTTTTTAAACTTCCTACCTCTTTGTTTGGAGGATCTTGTCAACTCCATCCACACTAAAGCCTCTCATTCATCTCAACAAATTTGCTCTTCTTATATGCACGTGTTTTAAAATTCAGTTTTCACATTCTTCTTATATGTTCCACATCTCATACTCATACTTGTCATTCACATATGTATTCAATCCTCATTAATTCAGTCTTCATTGTTTTAATCTTATCTCTTTATTTTACATGTAATACTTAAGTAGCCCACTATTACTGCATTAAATATGCATTTCATGTAAACCTCTTAAGTACAGCCATTTTCACTTCAACAAATTTTCATTGTTGCAACAGACTATATCCTACCTATTCCTTTCTATCAACATTTTCATTTTTTAGGATTTTTTTCATCTATATTTCACTATAATTCATCTATATTTCACCATTTCACTATAATAGATTGTTAACATTCTATTAATGTATACAGATTTATCTATTTCTCCAATTTTCATAATTTGGCTATAATTTTGAATCTTTCACTTCATTTTCCTTGTTGAACAGAAATACATTAATCATTGAAGCGTTAATTTTCAGAACCATTTTTCTGACTGCATCATACTATCAGTTTAATAATTTCTGCAAATCACTTAGGTTCTCAGCCAAAAGCATGGCATCATCTACATACAAAAGTAAGCATACATTAATATCCCATAATTATCAATATGGTAACAAGAAGAAAGCAAGAAACAAGAGGATCAGGGAAATCTGAACTTCTAAGAACTATTTTAGAGGAATATTTAAGTAAAACACTTCAAGCAATCCAGGCAATGAAAGCAAAGCTTGAATTAAAGATTGATTGGCTCTCAAAGGAACTTCATGAGGAGATTTGTCAACTAACTGGAGAAGTCAAACAGATAAAGAATAGAATGGATTTTTTGGAGCATAAATCAGAGAAAACGTTCAGTATGAAACTGATTTGGATGAAAGGGGTGTCTTGGAATTACAGGGCAAGGAACTTCAGCTAAGTAGTTCGTGAAATGTCAGGAGAGGACATCAGCTCAGGAATGATTAAATCCTTGGCTTAATTAATCAATTGGGAAGAAGAAGAATGTCAAAACAGAAATAGACACAATATATAGAATACATTTCTGATATACCACAATGAGAAACCTACCAAGGAGCATCTTAGTTCATTTTGTAAGAAGAAAAACAAGAGAACCAGTTTTCAACTGTCACTTTAAAACTAAAATGAAAATTGACCATGTGGACATAATCACTATGAAGGAAATCCCTGTTAGAAACTTGATAAGAGGAAATATTATGTTTGCCAACAGACATTCTGAAGAAAAGACAGATTCAATTTCACTGGGATTAACTTGAAGAAGTTATATTTACCTATGAAAATATGATTTAGACTAAATCCATAGAAAAAGCTAAGGATTTCTTGATTAATCATAAACTAATTCTAGAACCAATGCAAGAAAGGAACATGGATAACCAATCAGAGGTGGTCCAATTTTTAAAAGCTCTGTTTTAATTTTTTTAAATCTCTGATGGAAATTTCTCCTTTTTTTCTATTCACTTTTTATTGTGGGAAATATTATCTCAATTATTTTCTGTGGTCATTCTATAGTACATCTACTTCCCTTGTCCTTAAAAGGAACTGTTTATGTTTGGTTATGAAAGCTCAGCTACAGTAGAGTTTTAGACTATGTAAAAAATGCAAACAATGCATCAACTTAATGTTAAAGCCCTTTGGAATGCCTTGGGCAAAAATGCTTTTCAACGTACAAAATCAAATGGAAAACCTAGGTTAAAATTCTGATTACAATGATTTTAAATCAACCCAAATATGACACTTGGATAAAAGGAACAGCAGCAAAACCAGACTTACAATCACATGGATTAGAATCTAATTTGTTGCTGGCAGATTTGAAGGAGAAGGAACCTGGTTTGAGAACTGCAGGCTTGTTGGAGAAGGCTCAAAGAGGCATGAATTCTAAAGACTTAGACATGATAGAATCAATGAGTGATGAACTGGACTTAGGCTATCAAAATTGAAATTGTACTTTAATGCCTCGTGTTTGGCTGGATTAAAGAGGAGGTGATTCTCAAAAAAGAGATAACTTGAACATTTTGCTAGGTGTGCAATCCTAAAGTCTGGAATAAATACAAAACAAAATTCTCTATGAAATTGTCACCTCAGAAAGCTTTTTTTTTTTTTTAAGAAGTGGGGTGATGGTGAAGGAAAATTTTAACTGCCTAGACTTAGTACGTTAATTTGATGTGAGAAATTGTAGGTTTTCAATTTGATGTTTAATGTATTATTTCAACAGTGGCTCAGAGGCTGAATCAATCATTTCACAGCTTAACGTTCCTAAGACCTCTTTGCTATCAGTATAAGAGTTAAATAAACATTTTCATATTTGCTTTTATATTTTCATCTACTTTTAAAACTTTTTTCTCACTATTTTATCATAGCTTTTTTATTTTGGGGATGTGTGTATGTGGAGGAGGAAGATACTTTTTAAAAAAGAAAAGCTTCTTGTCTTTGACCATTAAGCAACTGATTCCATTTTAAACACAATGATACAGAAGGTTTTTTGCAATTCAAAGGTACAATTCTCTTTCCATCACTAGTGGGATAATAGCATGTACTAATGCACATACATTTGTTCTTCTAGTCACCATTTCTTTAGAATGGCA
This sequence comes from Pituophis catenifer annectens, assembly GCF_029215685.1. NCBI lineage: Eukaryota > Metazoa > Chordata > Lepidosauria > Squamata > Colubridae > Pituophis > Pituophis catenifer. The sequence continues at coordinate 30,946,109 of NW_027256884.1, read as the reverse complement.
AGAGGCAAACACTACCACTTTATGATTATTGTGCAATTAGCCAAAAAAGGGACTGTGGCAGGGAGGGGGAGAGACATGATGATAAAGAAGCCTTGAATAAAACACTGCAGGGGATAAACTTCCAATTATTTAAGATATTTATTACAAATTCAAATAACTGTAAAATTTTATACGGAGAATTTTATTATTTATAAACTTATTTATAAACTTATAAATAAAAATAAAGAATTGTTAAACGTAATTTTGTTTATTGTATGAATTATGTTCTAAGAAGCTCCTACCAAAATATTATGGATTTTCAGCATCCAAATAAAACATTGATTGATTTAAAAGAAATTGCATTGTTGCATGCTAATAGTTATGATTACTTTTGGTACAAAAATTGTACAATTTTATCCTTGGGGAAGAAACAGAATATACCCCAAATAGACATAGAATAGTATGGATTAAGTGATTGTATAAATATCAGTAACATCTGCATTTTTTCAAGCTAGGATAATGCCCATCATGATAATTGCTGGGTAATGCAAAGTGAATATGTACATATTATTGTGGGAAGATTTGGGTACAGTATATTTCTATATTCTATGCAGAAACATTAAGGCATATATTCACAATTTTTGACAGTAAAATGTCATCCAGTAAAATTATCTGATGCTAGACCATTTTTCCCTCATCTCAATGTAACAGCAGTATATTTTTTTCCATAATATGGAATGACAAAACCATTAACATTTACAAATAAAATTAGAGGGATGCACTTGAGGATGTAATTTGGAAGGCAAAGAAGGTCTTCTGCTACTTGTGAATCTGGGTCCTGAGAACAAGTGATATCTCTGTGCAAGGTTTCCAAACACATCAGAGAAGAATGCTGTAGGAAATGACATATTTATTACAAATGGCATAATTCACATTAATTAGCAAGCCCTTTCTTAGTATCCCCATTTCCAATCTCCAGAATCTATGCATTCTCTCACTATGCTCTTCCAGAGTATTTATTTATCCTTCTTTTATAATACACTTCTATCATTTGCCTGTCTTCTCAAGGACATTCAAATAGTTGGTGCTGGTTGAATAACATTATTTAAGTGAGATCTGTGACTGAAAATTTCTAGAGATCCATATGAATTTTATGTAACTCTAAAAATAGCAATCTCAGGGTGCTGTCTTACAAAAGCACTTATGTTGAGGCTACTTAAGCACTGTTGAGCATAGCATTTAATACTGAACTATACTGCTTAATAATCCTCTTCCTCCAGGGCTAGGCAAATATTCTTTTATATTGCTGACTCATGAATATGTTTTATTTAGCAAAGCCCTAGTACAAGTCATCCAAGTGATTCTTCATCAGAGGAATAGATTCCAAACAGGCAAAAAAGTTAAATCTCTTCTATGTTGAGCTAAACTCCTGGTGACACTGTGAACATGTCTTCTCTTAGAGTTGGGATATTTAAAAATTTCTTATCCTTCATATTAGTCTCATATTCAAATCTCAACCTGTCTTGTTGCAAAGTCCAAACAAGGTCAGCCAGACACTGCTGATTGGTAATATTGTTTAGAGGGGTTTCCTCTTTGACATTACTATGCAAAAACCCAGCAAAATACACACTGACAATTTGCAGTAAAACTGTTTGCAGGTTCATCTAGTTGGTTTGTTTCCTGTGATTTTAGTTAAAAGATATACAGTAAATTTCTGCTCTTGAATAACTCCTGTGTGAACTGCCTCAGGTTAGTTTGCTTCTCACAAGAGGCAGGCTTTAATGACTGGATTTTCCTGTGTGTGTGCTACCTTTCTCAGTTTACAAAAGGAATGGAAAAAATGAGGGAAAACTGAATATACATACATCTAAGATAAAATAAACTGATATGGGGCAATTTACAGACAGCTAGTTAGGTGGCAGATGTGACTATAAAGATAGGCCTCGTCTTACAACAGTTTGTTTAGTGAACATTTGAAGTTATAATGATTCTGGAAAAAGTGACCATTTTTCATACTTACAACTGTTGCAGCAGCCTCATGGCTATGTCATCAAAATTCAGGCATTTGGCAACTGACTCATATTTATGATGGTTGCAATGTCCAGGGGTCATGTGACCACCTTTTGCGACTTCCTGACAAGCAAAGTCAATAGAGAAACCTGTTTTACTTAACAATTATTTATTTATTTATTTATTTATTTATTTATTTATTTATTTATTTATTTATTTATTTATTTATTTATTTATTTATTTATTTATTTATTTATTTATTTATTTATTTATTTGGCTTATATGTGGCCCTATCTCACAATGGACTCAGGGCGGCTCACAACAATAAAACACAAGCCACAATATAAAATAAAGACTAAAATCTAAAAAAATTTAAAATTAATCCTTAAAACCAATTAAAACCCCATCATCAGTCCAGGTCAAGGGATTTGAAAAGCCAAATTTTTAATTCCCGGCGGAAGGTGTGAAGGTCAGGAGCTAATCGGAGCTCCAAGGGAAGTTGATTCCAGAGGGTAGGCGCACCGACCGAGAAGGCTCTACCCCTGGAGGCCGCCAACCGCCACTGTCTAGCCGACGGCACCCTGAGTAGGCCCTCTCTATGGGCGCGAACCAGGCGATGGGATATCATTGCTGGCTGTAAGTGGTCCACCAAATATCCTGGTCCTAAGCCATGCTGGGCTTTGTAGGTCATCACCAGCACCTTGAATCTCACCTGGAGGGCAACCGGTAGCCAATGCAAACCGCGCAGGAGGGGTGTAACATGGGAGTATCGGGATTCTCCCATCACAACCCGGGCGGCTGCATTTTGTACCAGCTGAAACCTCCAAATGGTCCTCAAGGGCAGCCCCATGTAGAGAGCATTGCAGTCAATCTGTGAGGTGACCAGCGCATGAGTAACTGTGCGTAGGGCATCTCGGTCCAAGTAGGGACGCAACTGGTGCACCAGACGTATCTGGGCAAATGCCCCCATGGTCACGGTCGTTATCTGGTCTTCTAAACTCAACCGTGAATCCAGAAGGATGCCCAAGTTACGCACCCTGTCTACAGGGGGCAAAACTTCACCCCCTATAGTCAGCGATGGTACCTCTCCCCTGAACCGAGATGCCGGTACCCACAGCCACTCGGTCTTGGCCGGGTTATGTTATTGACTTGGCAACTGCAATGATTCACTTAACAACTGTGGCAAGAAAGGTCATAAAATGAGGCAAAACTCACTTAACAAATGTCTCACTTAGCAGCAGAAATGTTGGGCTCAATTGTAGTCATGAGTCGAGGACTACTTGTACTATTGCATAACATTGCACAGCATGCGACTGTGATTCGCCAAAGTAAATGAATGCACTGGAATGAAGTATTAGCTAATCAAGTGGTAAGAGAATCAGCAAGTCTAAACTGGATCTTGGCAAAACTGAATGGTACTTGTTAAAAGGTCAGAACACCATGATTTTTGTAAGATGAAAAGCATGATTTACTAAGGCCAGCTATTCAATTAAACTAAGGGACATTACTGTCGAAGACTATCTGTATTAGATATGCCATTATATTTTATGACACCCTCTGACCCCCCAAAACCAAAAGAAATAAGATTATACTCAACTACCATATAAGGCCTGTCATCAAGACATTCTATAAAATTTGAATGAACAAAATATAGCCATTCCCCCCCACCCTAAAAAAAACCCAGCTAGTATGGAGAAACACATTCCCTTTGGATATACTACAGTTACTATTGTTTGTGACTGCTGAAAAGAAAGAGATCCCCAAAAAGCTAAAGGTAGTGTTGTGGCCCGTCAGCGGCCTGTGCAGCTAGTAGTTGATTCCAACAGCGAGGAGACTGGTGTGGTGCTGCGCCAGCAGCCTGTGCAGCTGGCACTTGAGTCAGACAATGAGGAGGCTGGAGAAGATGTGGTGCCAGAAGCGGGGATTCAACCAGGGCCTTCAGAACCTTCTGAAGCTCCCATAAGTGAAGAGGAAGAAGAGGAGGAATCTGTTGTGGCCCGCCAGCTGCCTGCGCGGATCGTGGCTGATCCCAACGATGAGGAGGCTGGTGTAGTGTCGCACCAGCAGCCTGCACAGCTGGCGCTTGCGTCGGACAGCGAGGAGACTGAAGAGGATGTGGTGCCAGAGGAAGAGACTCAGCCAGAGCCTTCAGAACCTCCAGAGGCTTCTTCAAGTGGAGATAGCGAAGTGGAGGAGCCTCTCCTCAATGCTCGAGCATGCAGGGCTGCCAAAAGGCAGGAGTTGCTACTCAGGAGGAGGAGGTCTCCTTGAGAGTAAGGCTTGAGGATAATTGGCAACTCCCTTAGCCTATTTAAGTCACATGCCATTAGTAAGTTTCTTGCTAGAAACAACTCATATTTATTATCAGAGTATTTTGGTTTATCATACCTTGTTTTCTGGGCTGGTTGCCAACTTTTGCCGGTCTTGTTTATTCTTGCTACTTAATAAATTTGATAAGGACTGTTAGTGTGTGTTAATATCCTCGGAAATCTGGAGCTGGGGCAGAACAGAGTCTCTTCTCGATTCACGGGCGCGCAGAGCTGCCAAAAGACAGGAGTGGCTCCTCAGGAGGAGGTCTCCTTGAGAGTAAGGCTTGGGGCTAATTGGCCACTCCCTTAGCCTATTTAAGGACGGACGACAACTGAGGCAATTTGCAGGGAACAACTTAGTTCATTCTCCTTCGCGTCTGGATCTTAGTTCTTTTATCAGTGTCCTGCAAATTGCTTCTGGGCTTTCTGACAATCCTAGTAAGATTACAATTAGTCCAAGATTGAAGAAAGGCAGAAAATACACTCTATCAGGCACTACTGAGTGAAAGGAACTGAGCCTCAGCCTGCCCCCAGGGGAGGAGTCAACAGTCCTTAAAGTGACATACACTCAATAATTCAGGCAAGCTGAGGGATATTACCCACGCTCTTGGATTCTTCCAAGCAGCGCGCCAGAGAAAGACTGATTTAATTTAGTAAACTAAGGTTTGTACAGACTTTGTGTGTGCTGCGTTCTTTGGGTCCGTAGCTGGGGCAGAACAGGTAGTTGCATTAATACTAACATTCTTAGTCACAAAAGGCTTAGGAACAAATAATTAGTTGAGTAGTCTACATTTGTCTTTGTTATACACAGATCAGTTCAAATAAACTATTCTTGGTTTAGAAAAGTTCAGAAAATTTCATGCAGTTTTAAATCCATTTACCGTCATACAGCAAAGCAGATCTAGGTAAAGAAGCTGGGTCATCTGCCTTTAGGCATATGCATCTCACAAGATAAGTTCTTAAACATATTTTATCTGAAAATCATTTTACAAAGACAATGCCAGTTTAACCAATTCAACAGTATTGTACCTCATTGACTAGGTTGGTTCACCACGACTGTACAACAGAATAAAAATGAAATCATGACTGTGAAAATGAGCAGCGTTTTCAGAATGAAGTACAGTTGATTAATCAACATATTACCCAAACTGATTAAACAATGAGACATCCTGGGGTTCTGCTGTCTATCCTGATGAGTGTGTTCATCATAACTAATAATGCTTTTGCACAATCCCAGGCACATCTCTCTTGGGAGTAAACTACCTTCTAATTTTGGTCCCTCAGAAGATTAATTTCACTGTTATGAAACTTATATACTATAAGAACTATAAACTAATCATTAGTCATTTTCAAACAACGTAACCTTTCTTGCCTTGACAGATGGAGTGTTTTCAAAGCGGTCTTGTTGGGATACATTTATTCAACACAGACAGGTTCCTGTAGAAACTGCATAGATTATAGTACAATCTTTGCAGAATATTATTTTAATCTTTATTTCTATTGATAGATTAAGATGTCTCTTAAATTATTTTTTGCAAATGTTTACTGAGACACTGTACTAAATAGTTTTAAAAACCACAGTGAGAGAGAGAGAGTGAAGAGGAAACTTACTGAACTATGAAGAAAAAAGTACTGATGAACTAGTCATGGTACAGTTAATTCCATGTTACAGTTATTCCCCTCAAATCTGGTTTGTTTGTTTGTTTGTTTGTTTGTTTTAATTTATATGCCGCCCTTCTCCGGAGACTCAGGGCGGCTTACAATGCGTTAAGCAATAGCCTTCATACTTTTGTATATTTATACAAAGTCAGCTTATTGCCCCCACAATCTGGGTCCTCATTTTACCTATCTTTGAAAGGATAGAAGGCTGAGTCAACCTTGAGCCTGGTGAGATTTGAACTTGCAGTAATTGCAAGCAGCAGATGTTAATAACAGTGCTTTAGTCCACTATACTACAGGCTCTTGCCATAATTATAAGTTTGTCCTCTTGTCATAATTATGTATGAGCTTCAAAAAACTGTAACAAAATTCATACTGAAATTAATATTTATATACTTCCTTTGAACATATTTTGGGTGAGACTTCAAGATGGTGATGAGTGTGAGGGGATATGGAGGGAAACAAGAAAGGCAACCTTAGTGTTTAATATTGATACCACATTCCAGTATTCCAAGCTTGGCCCTGAGACCTCATATTCAGAGCTTCAATGACTCCAGTCTCTTTTTGTCACTACTTAATGCAAGTTGACAATAAGCCTCTCCTCATCCATGATCTAATCTTGAATGAGAGAGCTGATATATATTGCATTATCTAAACCTGATCAGGCACAGAGGAGGATGTTCCCCTCTTGGAAATATGTACCACCAGGTTTTGACTGTAGCACTACCATGACTGCAGCAAGGGGCGGCGGTGAATGTGTGGCTCTTGTTATTTGACAATGTTTAGAGGCTTTAAGCAGTGCTGTTCCAATCAGAGACAACTCAAGTGTTCATGGTCACCATAGCAATCATAGACCTGATCCAATTTATTGGAGATCAAACTCACAAAAGGGGTGACATACTGGTTCTGGTGTTTGTCTCAGGGTAGTTGTGACATCATCTGATGTTCTGGGTTGTTGATAAGGCTTTCTCACTCTCCTGGCTCCTCTCTGCAAATGGCATTCACTAAAGGGAGGGCTAGTCAATCCGTATGCCCCAAGTGATTGATGGATCTAATGGGAGTTCCAGAGGGAACCTGGGCATCCCCAAAGCTCTGGTGCATGGTCTGACTGAGGCTTTAAGACACAACCTTGAATGAGGAGGTTTCAGCGGCCATGGATCAGATGATGCCTATGAGGACTCACTGTGACTGAGAATTCCTGGTTTTCAGAGATATTGAGATCAAATACTAGAGTTGAAACATCATAAGAGATGTCTGGCATGCCACTGGAGAAAGACATTAAATGAATCAAACTGAGACCAGATAGGAGCCTTCTTTAAGAATTACCTGGTGATGATAAGAACAATAAAATGACCCTAATTCTCTGCTCTTATCTTATCTGTAGATAGCTAGCCAATGGCTAGATCCCTTCCTGGTAAGAGGCAGCTTGGGGAATCCTTGCTGTATTGATGTGAAAACTATTTTAGGTATCTGTAAAGTTGCTTATATTCATCTGGAGTTTGACTCTAGCAAGGCAAGTCTTATGGAAGTGACCAAGGAATGGTAGTGTCTGGGTATCTGGGAAGATTTTCAGAGAGTTAGGTCTGATGAATTAAATAGAGCCATTGGAGCTATGAATTCTGCAATCTGCCTTAAGACCTGCCAGGAAGTGTCATGCAATTGGGTGCAAGTGGTGATGAATGCTTCTTTGAAGGAGCATTACCCTGGGATGCAATAATACTGGATAATATTCATATTGTGCTATCCTTGGATCCAACAATATTAGATAATTTCCCCCTTTTGGGGGAGCTTGTTAAGGAGATGGAATCAGTGGTGGGTTGCTTCCATTCTGTCTGGTTCTTGAGAAACAGTAGTAAAAGCGGTGGGAGGCTCAGCTCACCTGCCTGGACGTCATAAGCTATGATCTGCGCATGCTCAGAAGCGCACATGCTCCTGTTGCAAACCAATAGTAAAGGTAAGTAAAACCCACCCCTGTGTGGGGTCCTACGCTCAGATCCATCTTGTGTACCAAGTTGAATATGCTCCTGGATCAAGAGGCCCTGCTGACTGTCATGCCTTAATCACTGTTCAACAGGTTATACCCAGGCTGCCCTTGACAAATATTTAGAAACTTCACCTGGTCCAGAATGCAACAGTCCATGCAATTTTTGGTCCACCAAGGCTTGCTCCTGTGATACTGCACTGCCTCATGGTATATTTTCAGATGCAATTCAAGGTGCTGATTAACACTTTTTAAATTGTTTGGCCCAGGGCCAGGATACTTGTGGGACTGCCTACCTCTGAGGATCTCTGTCAATCCCATTAGATCTGATGGGGGAAGCATGCTCCAGGTCTCCTCTTTTATAGATGTGAGTCTGGGGAGTCATGCCTTCTTGGTCACAGTGGCTATGTTATGGAATATCCTTACCCTTGAGCTTTAGAGGAACACAACCCTCTTGGCATTCCATAAGGCCAAAAAAACTGGCTTTTTTCCCAGTCCTTATGACCAAAGCCCAATACAATCTTCAACTTATGACCACAATTGAGTCCAAAATTTCTGTTGCTAGGTGAGAGGTGAGACATTTATTGAGTTTTGCCCCGCCACAATTGTTAAAAGAATCACTATAGTTGTTAAATTAGTAACCCAATTGTTAAGTGAATCTGGTTTCCCCATTGACTTTGCTTGTTAGAAGGACACGGACTTCCGGTTTCCTTGTCTCCGGCGTCGGCGGCGCTCTTTGAAGCTCCGCCAGCCCCGCCGCCTGTAGAGCCGCTTCGAAACGAAGAAGCGGCTCGAAAACTTCTAGATCCTAAAGGATTGAAGAAGAGAGATCGCAGGGCACTGGTTGAGCCCCTGTGACCCCCCAGGGAAGTTTCTGGGGAGAGAACAGGCGTGGCTCCCTTCCAGCCTGCTGAAACTCCGGGCGACGTGGGACGATTCTGCCTCTGCAGAACAAGCCGGCTGCAGGAAACTTAAAGCGAAAGAACCGGCTTTAATAAACAGCGAAACTATCTGAAGCCTGAAATTTGGAAACGCAAGTATCAGCACTTTATTGACTTTCAATTTGAGAAATGCGAGTGAGTGAAAGTGCTTTGAAGGGAAAAAAATATGGCGCCTAGCCTCTGAGTTAACGAGCCAGTGAAAGTGGATTGGTGAAGTTATCTTGTTTTGTTACAAAGTTTCCAAGTTGTTACAAAGTTGCCCTGCTTGTTAAAAGAGAAACAATAATTTCTCCTTTTTTAATACTGGACTTTGCTTTATTCAAGTCTTTATTTGATTAAATCTGGGGGACTTTTTTAGAAGTCTTTGTGCAGGAGGGAAAGGAAAAGGAACCTCCCTTTTCAGAAAAACTAGATCACGAGCCAGGATGGCTTCAAAGAAGCAGGAAGGGAAGGCGTCAGGGGGGGGATCCCCCACACACAAACATGAAAAGCAACCTCCCCCTGCTCAACAGTTACAAACTCAGAAAAAAGAATTTGATGTGGGAGATTTAAAAGAATTTATTTCTAAAACTTTGGATGACAAATTTCAAAAATCCCAACAGGAGATAGATGATAAACTTCAAAAATCACATCAGGAATTTATGCAGGAAATTAATGAAGTTAAAGACATGGTGAATCAGAATCAAAAAAAGGTGACCAAAAAAATATCAGAAGTGGCGTCTGGCCTGGTAGAATTTATTGGGAAAGTTGATTTTAAAGTTGAAGAATTTAAATCAGAAGTTAATGTCAAGATGAAAGACAATGATTATAAAATTGATGAAGTTGACAATAAAATGCAGAGAATTGAAGATGAGATTGTTATGATACAATTCCGGGCGATGGAATTTGCTATACGGCTTCGGGGAATTCGAGAGGAGGAGAGACAGGACTTGAGACAAGTTTGCTCTGAAGCCTTGGCTAAGATTTTACAAGCTAGTCCTGATTTGGTATTTCACAAAATAGATAAAATTTACAGAGTCAACTCTTGGGTGGCCAGACAAAGACAACTGCCTAGAGATGTGGTGATATATTTCACTGATAGAGAAATTAGAAATCATATCCTGCAAAAATCTTTTCATACTTCTATACAAGTGGGGGGCTCATATTATGATGCTGCAGCTTTAACTTTAACAAGTGATTGGTTTGGAAGTAAAAAGACTGGAATACTAAACGCAGAAAGTTTTGATCTCGAATTTGGATGGCATGCTTATTTATTTTATGACGACAAAGTAGATAAAGTATTTAAAAGCCATATACTTAGAGACTCCTTGATGAGAGTTTGGAAGAAGCACCGACTCAAATGGGATTACAAAATACCGCTATGGTTGGATCTTGGTCATACTTTGTGGAATACAAATATAATGTCACTCGGGGGGTTTTTATATAAAGAGGTTCTTTTTACAGATGCGGGCAGATGGCAGCTGAAGACATTACAGACACTGTTGGATGAAGGACTTAATCTAACTTGGTTACAATATAATCAATTACAATTGAGATGGAAAGAGGACCAAAAAACTGGTATTATGTTGCATGAGGAAGAATTGGTTAGACACATAAAAGAGAAAGGTCCAATGCATATTAAAAGGCTTTATAATGTTTTGCTAGAAAGGGACTCAGAAACCGAATTAGTTAAAGATTGTATGATTAAGTGGGCACAAAATTTTGAAGAACCAGTGATGTTGGAAACATGGGAAAAAATTTGGGTTCAGAATGTTAAATTTACACAGTCGCAGAATCTGAGGGAAAATTTCTATAAAATGTTTTATAGATGGCATTTAGATCCCAAAAAGTTGTCATGTATGTACCCTAATGTTCAGCCAAAATGTTGGAGATGCGAATGTTTGGATGCTACGTATTATCATGTTTGGTGGACCTGTAGGAAAGTTAAGGCTTTTTGGATAAAAATTTGGTGGGTCATGCAGAATGTTTTGAAGAAAAAAATTCAGTTTTCTCCACAACTGTTTTTATTGGGTATAGTTAAGGGTTTTACATTGGGTGAAACAAAATTGATATTGTATATGATAACAGCAGCAAGACTGTTGATAGGTAAATACTGGAAGAATGAAGCTTTGCCCACTATCGAGGAATGGACTGTGAAGATGGCCAGTTTTGCAGAGATGGCGAAGATTTCAGCGTATTTAAAAGATTGTTCACAAGAGACTTATGAATGGGAATGGAAAAGGTGGATAGAATATGTTCAGAACAAATATCAAACTAGAAAGTATCAAATAGCTTTTATTTGAAAATAATGTATTAGAAATATTTTAATGCAAAGGGATAAAGAGGAAAAATTTTATAGGGGGAGGGACGGGTTCAGGCTTATATATTAGTGTCATTAGTTATGAGTAAGTAATAGGGAAGTCTGGGGGGGGGAGGGTTAGGGAGGGTTAGGGAGGATGGGAGGTTTGGGGCGGGAGGTGGGGGGTGAAAAAGGGGGTGAAAATGTAATTGTAAAACTTTTGCAATAAAAAAAAAAAAAAAAAGAAGGACACAAAAGATAATCACATGACCCCAGGACATTGAAACTGTCATGTGAACCAGTTGCCAAGAGTCTGAATTTTGATCATGTGACCTTGAGATGCTGCAATGGTCATTAGCGTAAAAAATGGTCATAAATCAAAGATTTACGGATATTTGTATTGTGAATTTGTTATGCAATGACTTGATTCTCTATTTGATTATCCTAACTGTATATTTTACTTTCTTTACAACGCTTTTATTATATCACTTTTCCCTTTGGTCCAGAGTTAAGATGGAAAGCCATATGAATTTTTCTAAATAAATAAATTTGTTTTATCTTTATATATTTCATTTTTGCTTTTATGCTAAAATATATAATGGAAATATAAAGTAACAGGCATTTCACACACTGTGATATTTTTTATTTTGAATTTAGTAGAGTCAGAGAAAATTTAAATCTGAAAAAGATGTGCTTTTTAGTCCATGCAATAGCTAGGAGCTGCTAATCATGTCAGTTCTCTTTGAAATATAAACCAAACAAAACAAATCTATGGGCATTCTTAATGTAGGGGCAATTTAACAATGAGCCTCTATCTTGTATAGCTACTGAAATAAGATCAAGTCTACATCACAAATTTGACATTATTTAATAGTAAGCTCCTCTTTTGAATGAATCTTGGATTTGTACTTGTGTTAGAATTAAATGGCAATGGTTTTCTATCACATAATTCACAGCATCTCCCCCAAAGTATAACTAGTAGAATAGTTTGCAGAATGCCACACTATTATATTGTTAGATGATTTCAGCTTCTTCTTACCAATAAAATGTACACACACTAATCTTTAGAATACAGCCAAAATATTAACTACAAGAAATTGGGATCCTAAGTACAATCAATAAATGATTTCACTACATTTCAAACTACCTTAATGAGAAGTCAAAGGATACTTCTGCTATGACCCAAATTATTTGGGTCATAATTTACATATTTATTTACTTGTCTTACAATAACAATTGGGACCATATTTGTTGTTGCTAAGAGATGTGGCTTTAACATGTAATATCACATGAATGTGTCACTTAGCAATTGCAGTCCCAGTTATTGTTATTAAGTGAGGACTACTTGGATCATTAACTGAAGATTTCACATGACTTCAACTTCCAACTTCCTGCTGTATTTCCCATTGACTTCCCCATTGCTTGTGAGAAGCCAGCAAAGAATATTGGAAATTACAAGACCATGATTTGCTGTGACAGCTGGAATTATGGAACTACTGGCTGGACAAGAATAACTGGGACTGCAAGTAAAATTAATTTGGTGCCAGCATAATTTTGAATGGTTACTGAATGAATGGCCATAATTGGTCATACTTGTAGTACACTTACATTGCAACGTTTCTTTAAAAAAAAAAAAGAATGATCTCTGGCCCTGTGTATTACAAAGTCATCATGTATGGTTCATCGAGTGGCCTTTGTGTCTGATAACAAATAGGCTTGATGAACCTGGAGTAATAATACATAAAATTTGAGCTTCACTAAAATGATCCAAATCACCAGACTTTGATAATTTGTCATCCCAGTCACATGGATTACAAAGATGTACAAAGGACAGGGAAAAGACTGAGTGAGTCTGATCCAGTAATATAACATCCTAGAACTAATATGGGCAGAAACATCTTCCACTGCTCTGGACTCTCCATCTCTGAATTTTGACTTTGACGCAAAAAACCATGAGAACTTCCACCTTGAAAGCTAGAAAGATAAAGAATACCAGGCATAATCCAGAAGAAACCACAATGGCATCATATATAAGATGATATACATAATGAAACATATTCTCCATTTTGCACCAGTTGCATCATGATGCAAATGACACCATTCTTACTGAGAGAGACTTATGAGAAAACATGTCCCTTTAAATTAAATGCATAGAGACAGACTGTACTCTCAGGGAACCCTGCAATCCCCTTCCAACATATATTCACTGGTAATGATAAATACTATTTTCCTACAAGGTCATAATCAAAACTTCAAGCTCAAAATAAACCTCCCCTACATTAGGTACTGTTACCCATGTTATCTAGCCTTTTTGATTAATATATTTAGGTTGAAAGCTCAAATTTCTACCCACTCTACCCACCATTCAGCCATCACTATAGTTATCAATATTACTATTACGTTTTATATAACTATGCAATGGCTAGAATATACTATTAGTATCTTATGCAGATATGCTCCATGGTTTGTTTGGTTGCCTGGTTTGCACAGTATTATTTTAGGGAGCAAAAATAAATCCTTGCAGAATGTATAAGAAGGAGCAATTAAAAAAGAGCTGAAATCTAATGATAAAAGAAATTGTTCCTTTAGATTGGTACTGATACTGGTTTATACTTTCTCAAGACTATTGTAAGGCTGATTTTTCATAGATTTTAAACCAGCTGAGTTCTTGTAATAGTTCCTCGATCTCTTCAGGGAATCAGAACCCTCCTTATTGTCATATAATGAGATCAGCATATCACCATATCAACTTCGGCGTAAAGACTGCTAAGTTGCCTTTACAAGATGAACAAACTCTTTTACTCTGGGATGCCAACCAGTGTTTGTGAACACTTATGATATCTACTCCTTTTAATGCCTGGCTCTCAGCAAGGATGGTAGTTTGAGACTATCCTTACTAGCACTTTAAATACCTGACATTATTGACTGATAATGAGATCTCATCTAAGAGTAGATATTATTGACCAGATAGAAACAAACAAGAAAGATAATTAGCTCCTGAAGCTAGCCATTTCAGATTGATTTTTTATATTCATATCTTTGTCCAGAATGATTTCAGTTCAAGTACAGTTGTTTTTTAATCTTACCATTTTAGATAATTAACATTTTCCTGTAATTTTATAGGTAATAGGCATGATGCGATGAGAACAGAACCTATTCAACTGAAAAAAATGATAGATTAAAACGAAATATGGAGACAGGTAGGCAGAAATCTAATATTTCTCTGCTCATTTTTTCTTCTTAATTGCTCTTCTGTCCTATATTTTTCAGATAATTTGACACCGTTTCCTGTAGCAAGTAAATATAGATCTCACATTTGTGTATCTGTTCTTCATGCTCTATATCACGTTCAGATACTAAAGCAAGTGCAGAGAGAGAGACAGATACTAATCAGCAGATAGTACTTTTAGTAAACAATAACATAGTTAAAATCCAGTCCAGATTAACCCAATAAGATTGAGTGTCAGAAGCAAAGTACTTTCAAGTCCATTCATAATGCATATACCGGTATTTCTAGAAATCTATAATATATCTAGTATGATACCAAAAAACAATTTCAAACCATCATACAATTTAATTCAACATCTAATTATAGTTGCTTCCAGGTGCAATTCATGATGTTGGCAATTACTATATACTGTACATGGCTCAGGGCCGGGTTACTTCAGGGACTGTCATCTCCCATAATATCTTCCTGGCCAATTTGAATTTGCAGAGTTGATGTTCTGAGTTAATTTGATTAAACAATGCGACCTATTGGGACTCCAAAAGTGTACCTTCTCTGTAACAGCCCCTGCCCTCTGCAATAAGTTTCCCCTTGAGTTCGGAGTGGTCCCTCCCAGGTGGAGTTTCAGAGAGCTTTGAAGACATCATCCAGGACTTTGGTTAGGATAGGTGTAGTCCTTTCTGAGGATTGGGTGGGGTTTTTTTCTTGTTTTTTGTTTTCAATGTCCTAAATCTACTGTTCGTTGGAGGGGAGTTGTGTTTTACTTGTAAACCCCCAGGAATCCTTGGGAGTAACTTAGTGTGCAAATTTAATAAATAAATAATTCTCAGGTAGGTGATTCAAAATCAATACTCCCCCCACCAACACACACACAAATACAAGTGACAGTGTTCACAGCTAAGTTCAGAAATATTCTCCCGTGACTTGGAAACACCTGAAGCTCTAGCTTAGCAGTTTCCAACCTTCCCAGCTCTGTGGACCAGTGGGAGGTGGGGGGGAGAGAAGGGATGGTTTGACCCATGCATGCGCTGCTTGCACAAGTGCAGTTTCGCACACTCGTGCACTCACCCGCCACTTGTGCAGCCTGGTTCTGAACGGGCCACGGCCTGGCACTGGGCCACAGACCAGGGATTGGGGACCCCTGATCTAGTCCTCATATTTCTGTAAGGTTCTTTCCATAGAAAAGTGTGCCCTATTTACATAATTCTACTTATTAGTAATAGCCTCAGTAGTTCTGAGGATCATTGCTTCTTACTATTGGACAGGAAACCCTAACATCTCAAGCAAAGCTGCAAAAATTCCTTATAGCTGCCATTGCTGAATCCAAGAAAATATCCCTACCTTTAGGACCCTAGTGATCATTGTTTTTCTTCTTTTTAAAAAACATATTTTAAGTTGTTTTGTTTCAATTCTCTTTTGTACCGGTAGCCCTCACCTTAAAACTATTCATATAGTGACCATTCAAATTTATGTACATATATATATATGCTTAGCAGCTTAGTATTTAGTATATAAGCACTTTATATTTATTTATAAATAGTTTTATAGTCCTGTTAATTAGTCTTAATATTTAGATTTCTTAGTTCCTTATCTGTATTTATGGTATTATGGTAACATTTTCATGTTTCATTTATTTCTATTAATTTAAGGAAACATCTATGCTTTTTAATTTGCACTTTATAACATCTTATAATAATTGCACAAAATGCTGGCCAATGAGCATAATAAAATGAACTATTTTACTCAGCCGTAGAATAAGAGGTTCCTCTCATGACTGATAGGAGAATCTCCACTGACATAATTAAATGACTGGAGAAGCACTTTGGATGAATGGAGTTAAGGTTCTGATGGAAAGGCTTTCATGAAATTAATAAGTGAAATGTTTCTGAAACATTTATCTTGTACACTTCTAATGCTGTTCAGTAGAAGCATGGAAATATACTTATTTCATTATAATGAGAAGTGTGTGTGTATGTGTGTGTATATCAGACATATAAGCAGCATTATGCTGTCTGCTGCAAGACTTAAATAGATCTATTTCTGCCTTATTTGGCTTCATCAGTTAGCCACACCCTCATTTTATGACTCCTCCCTGTAACGGTCAAATATTTATTTTGTTCTTTTTTTCGTAGGTCTATATGTGCATTACTGTTCTAGCCAGGATTTTTCAAGATGTTTGTATAGGGATGTCACTTAACTATGGCTATACAAACATCTGTGTTTGTGTGTGTATGTATATGTGTCTGTGTATATACAACATACTTTTCTAAATTTCTGTTTTCACCTAGTCATTATGGGGTACTGAGTGTAGATTAATGACAAAAATGAATTTCAACAACTGTAGAATCAGGCTGCAGCATAACAAAATTGACAAAAGTGAATGTCCTGTATATATATTATTGTTGGAGCAATGGCAAAGTGATCAGGTGTGGGATCTGTTATTATTCCCTGCAGTCACAATCAGACATGCCCTA
Source organism: Pituophis catenifer annectens (assembly GCF_029215685.1). Lineage (NCBI taxonomy): Eukaryota > Metazoa > Chordata > Lepidosauria > Squamata > Colubridae > Pituophis > Pituophis catenifer. Next base: position 30,929,252 of record NW_027256884.1, on the reverse strand, counting down.
ATGGCTGTCAGATTTTCCAGTGCTTTTCCCCTCTGCAGGGAGGCAGAACCTATTTGAATGGTCCATCCATGGCAACTACTAGACCCATTCAGAATTCAGAAGGAGCTGGGAGATATCTTGGGGATTCTGCTGCATAATCCTGTGGAGTCTTTGGCCATCACCTGGAATCAGAAAGTGCTGAGGCCCTAGATAGGATCACACCTGGTCCATTGGTCCCGAAGTTCTCCATGGTTTATGGAGAAGCTGAGAGTACTGAAAATGCCCAAAAGATGGCTAGAGCACCACTGAGGGAAGACTAAGAATGAATCAAACCAGGTACAACTGCAACCTCATGGTGGTAAAATGGGTGAAACTTCATTTGTCTTATCTTATTGCATTCACAGAGTGTCACTCATGGCTCTGTTCAAGATCTCCCAGTGCCTCCCTTGGGAAAGGAGGATCAGACGATCATTTAAAGGGCTGTGCAAAGGAATTTGTTCAACATTGGAGATGCCTATGGAATAGACTTGCCAGATTACTTGGGAACAATTTGATCCTCTTTGACCTGAGAAAGAAGACAGGATCCTTGGGGGTGTCACAGCAACTACTTGCTTATTAAATCCATGTCCCTCCTGGTTGGTGAAACCTTTCAGGATGATGACCTACTGGTGGGTCCAAATGATGATTAATGCATCACTACGGGGGGGGGGGGGGTTCCAGCACCATTTAAGGAGGCCCTAGTGCACTCCCTTCTTAAGAAACCATCATTGGATCCAAGCTGTCTGGACAATTTTTATCAAGTTTCCCACCTCCCCTTTCTTGAGAAGGTGGTGGAAAAAGTGGTTGTCTTGCAGCTCCAGATGGTCCTGGATGAAATGGATTAGCTGAACCCCTTTCAGTCAGGTTTCAGACTAGGTTATGAAACAAAAATTGCATTGGTCGTGCTTATGGATGATCTCTGAAGAAAGCGGGATGGGGTAGTGCATCCATCCTTGCTCTCCCTGATCTTTCAGTGGCTTTCAATGCTATTAACCATATATCCTTTTAGGCTGGCTATGGAGTTTGGGGCTAAGTGGCAAAGTATTGCACTGGGTCAGCTCCTTTCTCCAAGACCAGTCCCAATCAGTGTTAATGGGGATCAAGAGGTTTAGCCCATGGTCATACCTTTGTGGGGTGCCATAGGGCTTGGTACTTTCTCTGCTCCTTTTTAACATCTACATGAAACCACTGGGTGAGATCATTTGACTCCATGGAATGAAATATCACCAGTATGCCGATGATACACAGCCTTACATCTCCATCCCTGGTAATCCAAGCAATGCCACTCTTTCTCAGCATCTGGAGGCTGTAGGGGTCTGGATGGGAGACAACAAGCTTCAACTGAACCCAGGCAAGATGGAATGTCTGTCGATTCAAGGGACCTCAAGATCTGGTTGTTTATCATTATTATCTATGGATGGGATTGCACTATCTCAGAGAGACCGAGTACACAACTTGGGGGTTCTACTGGACTTACTACTCCTGCTTAAAGAGAAAGAGCAGTTGTGGATAAGAGAGCCTTTGCACAAATTCATGTTGTGCACCAGTTGCACCTTTACTTGTATCCTGAGGCCCTGTACATAGTCACTCATGCCCTAGTCAATTCCCAGCTGGATTACTGCAACACACTCTACATGGGGCTACCCTTGAAAAGTATTCAAGTACCCTTGAAAAGTATTATTTCCCAGTAAGCCAGCTAGGAAAAGTATTCCCAGCTGGATTACTGCAACACACTCTACATGGGGCTACCCTTGAAAAGTATTCAAGTATACCCTTGAAAAGTATGCAACACACTCTACATGGGGCTACCCTTGAAAAGTATTCACCACTGTATTCTCCTGGTGCAGAATACAGTGGTGTGCACAGTCTAGGGGCTCCTAGGGCTTCAAATGTAACACTACTACTGCACAAGTAGCATTGGTTACCAGTTTGCTGCTGGATCCAATTCAAGGTGTTGATTGTTACCTTTAAAGCCTTATATGGCATAGGTCCAGGGTATCTAAGGAGCTATCTCTCCCCAACAGAACTAGCCTGCCCCACTTGTGCCAGAGATAGAGACCAATCTCCTAAGTAATTGAAGCAAGCAAATTCAAGAAGAACCTTTTCTGCTGTGGCCACATCCCTGTGGAACACGCTACAGAACTGCTCCTATCTTTTTGGCCTTCTAGAAGGTATCAAAACTTGGCTTTGCTGGTTGGCCTGGGACCCTGAAGTGGGCGCTCACCGCTGGAGGTAGCTGATGGGGTAAGTAGACCTCATCTCTGTCCTGTCTGTCTCTTGGTTCTGGTTTTGGTGTAGTTTTATAATCATAACCATAATCTGTATAGTTTTACTATTTTAATCATTTTTTACTTATTTTATAACTGGTAAGCCCCCCAGAGTCACCTTCTAGGGGAGATGGCTGGTAGAAAATGTAACAAATAAATAAATGATAAATATATGTATATCTACATAGGGGAAAGAGAGGAAGGAAATAAAAGAGACAAAACTCAACACAATTATTCTATATTTTGCAGCCTGTATATACAGTATATTCTGCCCTGATAATCAATAATAAATACCTACTGCTATTCCAATCAGATCTTTCTCCTCCAAAAATATAACCAAGTAGATAAGAAACATAGCTAAGAAAATGAAAGCATACTTGGATAGCAAGCATGCAAAAATGGAACTCAAAATATCCCCCGGCCACTATAATTAGAGGGTTTGCCTCACATCCTCAGTGACAACAAGCAAATTGTGAATCTTCACACCAGCAGTCGGGTGATTTCCTATTTACACCTGCTCTAATGCTCTGCTCCATTTTGCTTATGACTGTATACTCTCTGATTCAATATTTACAAAAGAGCTTTAAAATTAAAAGAGATCCCACAGTTACTGAAGACAACATAATTATAAGGGTCAACTTGATAAGACATATAATCTTCAGAAACCTGCAGGTTTGCCTAATAAAATATTTATATCAGTCACTGTTGGACACCCAGAGCGACTAATGTAAATGGCTTCCTCAGTAGAAGGAACTTTTCAATATGCACATGGCTGTCAAGTAAATATAGTTCCAGGGGAAGTTTGCTGATACTATATGTAGTATATTTTTCTCCCTTATTTAACTTTAGTGATTTGTAAGCAACTAATAGCTCTAGTCCACTTGATTGTTTCGTTAAACTAGGAGGTATGTTTTAAACAATGATTTTAGACAATGATTGTATTTTGATCCATTGTTTAGATACCTAGTCATAATATATCGGGAAACCATTTTGACATATTCTTTCATAGTCTGATTTATTAATATTCATTTTTATTCTTGCAGATATGTTACTGTCTATGCATATAATAGCAATATCCCCATTTTTTAGTTCCTCGGCAAATAAATTCTATTGCCAGATCATAATGCCATGAAACTGTGTTAGAGCATGATAGAGAACTACTGTAGAATAATACAACTGTGGGCCTGTTTCTATGTTATAAGAGCAATTTCACATGATCCTTCCACTCTATATAGCAATTATGAGACAATAGCTCCTATGAAGGATCTCTGCAGGCCTCATAAAAATGAAAGTGACAGAAATTGTTTTATTCATAGCCTGAAAAATTTCAACCTGGGATGAATGCAATTCATTGGGCAAGTAGAAATTTGAATACTATACTGTTCTACATACATAATAATGTTCTTGTTGCAAGCTATAGTTTAAAACTCTCAAATTGGGTGGGGCTCTAGAACATACCTAGAATGTAACCCAATTGCTACAGGTTATTTTTGAACTGATTTGACTAACACAGATGATATTAGTCTGACAATATATTTTCACTGTATTTTGACCACACTGCATGAATAAAATGCTCTAAAACTGATGTCCTAAAATTCATATTTAAATACAATGTATTTATTTTATTCCCAAAAAATTATAGATTTCTTGGTACTAATCTTTATTTTTCAAAGAAATCACTGTACTTAATTTTGTAAATAATATATAGGAATATTTCTATACATAATATGGTCCTACTTTATATAATATATAGGAATATTGAAGATGAAATAATACAAGAAAGTAAATAAAGAAATGTTAAATCTCTCAGTGTGATTTCTCTCCCTCTTTCTGGAAGGGGTGAACAAATGCATGCAGGAAATTTCTTTTTTCTGGCATGTTTCTAAATGCAAATTTATATTAAATACCACATGACATCAACGTAAAAAAAATCCACCCCACAACCAGTTTGCACACATAACAGTTTCATCGAGTACTTTATTTTTCTGGTATTCAAAACAGGTGTTTGGTGTTACCTAACAGTCAGAATTGGGGCTACAGATCAGCATGAGCTTCATCAAAATGGATCCCTGCCACTTCACACTCTTACCCTAGCTGACTTAATTCATAGTGCTCAGCAGTGGGAGCATTATATACCCCTTCCTCCCTTCACTTTCTCCCTTCTTGCAAAAATGTCAAGAGAGAAAGAGAGAGAATATTGAAGGAGATTCTTAGTGTCAATGAAATATCCCACTGAGCTAAAGATGCACAAAGCCTTCACAGTCCTTTCTATCAGGGGAGCTCTGCCTGGAGATATTCATGCCTTAAAAATAGTGAACTGGAAAAGAAAAATGAGAATGTTATGTATTATACATCATTTTTAATACACATGTGCTTGAAGAACTTGTAAAACGTTCAATAGACAGATATCTGGAAGTTAGCCCCTAGTATTTATTGAATTTATTTTCAAAAGAATACTTTCCAAATAATGGCGCTATTGTGTACCAGCAATGTTTCTGATGTCTGTTCGTGATTTCAAAGTACAAAGTACAATTTGAGCAAACTAATCACTAGATAGAGCCACTAGATTCAGGTTGCAAAAATCCAGTCGATTACCAGATGGCAGTAAAGAGGTAAGTTTATGTAGTTCTCTGCTGCCGCATAATCATCACACAGAATTTTGCAATCCAGATATAAAAGCTCTGGCTAAGAAGAATCTAGAAAAGCAATCAAACCATGGTGCTAAGCAATTCGTTAACAAGACAAAATAACTTTCAGCATATTGCATATTACAATACAAAGAATGAATGATGCAGGCCTGTCAAATTTTTAAATTTAATTACACTGAACATATTGTGCATTGGTGTGAGTGTGTGTGACAACAAGTAATTTAAATTTCAGGTGACTACATGGACATGTCCGTAAAGTTTTCTTCATAACAGTTTTGGAAATGATTAGTCATTGTCTTCTCTTCTAGGGATGAGCGAGAGTGACTGGATTCCATCCCTAGGGCAATATTACAAATCATGGTCTCCTAGCAGGATTACAACTCATAGTTTCCTAACTATACCAAACTGGCTGTTCAGTGTTACTAAAATTGGTCTACATGAAATTGTACCCTCTTGTTTAAACATAGAAGTGACTTTCCAATATTTTACACAATTGCAAGAGACCTAATGTTACCGCAGTAAGGAGTGAGGCCGGTTTAGTCCTTATTTACAGTTTTTGAGGGGATTTTAAGCATAAAACTGAGAGTAAAAGGTTCTAAAGGCAAATGATTCCCATTCTCATCATTAAATTTGCTTCATAGCATGAACAGAGCCACAAAATCCCACTGATAACTTTTCACACCAGAATACAGCTAGTCTTCAACTTACGACCACAATTGAGCCCAAAATTTCTGTTGCTAAACGAGACAGTTAAGTGAGTTTTGTCCCATTTTACAACCTTTCTTGTCACAGTTGTTAAGTGAATTAGTGCAGTTGTTAAGATAGTAACATGGTTGTTAAGTGAATCTGGCTTCCCCATTGACTGTGCTTATCAGATGGTTGTAAAAAGTGATCACATGACCCCGAGGCACTGCAACCATCATAAATACATGCCAGTTGACAAACATCTGAATTTTGATCATGTAACCACAGGGGTGCTGCAATGATCAGAAGTGTGAAAAATGGTCATGTGTCACTTTTCAGTACTGTTGTAAGTTTGAACAGTCACTAAACAAATGGCTATTATGGCACCCTGAAGCAACTAATTTCTTGAAAAACTTAGTGTTGCATATTATGGGAATTGCATTTTCAATAGATTTAGCAACCATCGGATTTGGAAAGGGTCATCTAATAGGGTCAGGCCAGGGTAGGTGCTTATGGAGTCCTAAATTGGCTTCATCTGCCTCATGAAAAAATAATATGCTTATTTTTATTTTAAAAAAGAACTTGGACCAGCTCAGGTATGTATTACCTGAACAGTAGGATATCATGCACCCAATCTCAATACATTCAGCACAATGTGTGCAAATATCTTCAAATATTCCATTGCCTGAGCAGAGAACTATCTCTACATCAAGAACTTTTTGAATATCTTAGCTTAACTATACAATAAATTGATCCAGCATATATTCTACTTTACTGGACACTGCACTGTGTAAAGTTCTAAAATTTTAGCCAATCAAAGCTTCTTATAAATCAAGCAACTGATTAGTTAACAAGAGGGACAAATATAATTTAGGAAATACATTTTTCTAAATAATATTATAGAAGTATATATTTCATCAGTAATATAGTTCATTTAAAACCAGCATTTCAATGCTGGTTTTAAGGATAAATTAAAATTCTACCCTTCATTAGTAATTTTATGTTATTAGAGATCATCTGCTTGGATGATCCACCCTATTACTATCCTTTTAATATTTTTACGATATTCTCATTTCAATATTGTGTTTGCCAACATGAATAAAGTAAAAGTGCTGAGGAGCAGAATAGTTAGCAGGATGTATTCCATTATATTAAACAGATATTTAAATACAGATTTTATACATATTGCTTACGTTAGTGTATTTGTGCTTCCAGAGGTAGGATTAAATAATATTTTTTGCCCAAAAGAAAATGCTAGAGTATATAAAGACAGTGTCACATGTAAATGCCTTATTCTCTAATATGTAAATAGTATATGAACGGGATATCAGGGGTTAATTTATTCTTCACTTCTTAATGTATTCATATTTCACCACTCCCATACCTAGCTCCACCCATTGTATATATAAGGAGCTGCACACACTCTCTTCTTTGCTTCTATCTGTGAATATTCAGTGAATATAGAATGCCTTATGTAAATAAAAGAAAATATATTTGAACTCTTAACTCTTATATAATTTATTGAGTCTGATCCTGAAAATATTGCAACAAGCTGGTAGCAGAGGATGGTTGAATTGACTCAATAAAAACTTAAATATGTCTAAGAGAGATAGGCCCAACACCAGGGCATACAGCAAAGAAATGGAAACGGATCAAGAAATAATAGATGAGTCCACAAATGCAATTTCGAGAGAATCTGAAGAATACACAACTGAAGACGAAGAAATAATAGATGAAGATGATGACCGAGAGGAAATTAAAATAGAAAACAACGAACTCAGGTCAGAAATATTAAAACTGTTAAAGAGCCAGAAAAACGATGAAAGCCTCATCGCGAACCTCCAAGACATGTTGAAAAACAGCGGAGCAGCGAGAGAGAAGCACATCGCTACCGAAAAGTCAAAAGACTCAAAAATAGTAAGTGATACGACTACAGAAAAGAATGCTATAAAGAAGAAAAACGGTGATCCCGCGCAAAATTTTGAATGGCAGCCATCTTGGTTTCAACAGACCTCCAGAGTGAGCGAAGCAGAGCCAATCAGAAAACTTGATTCAAAACTTCTGGTGCGAAAGGCACTACTAGATAATGAAAACGAAAAAGAAAAATCAAACACCTCAGAAGAATCAGAATCAGAAAGTGAAGGTGATTCAACAGATACTCAAATATAGTCAGCAATGAAGACGCTTTTTGCTGCATTTGGACCAAAACTAAAAATTACCAAAAAGTCAACCAGAAAACGAACGAGCAAGCCAACGTCTCAAAATCTACCCGCTCCCATCCTGACGACGAGAGCACCGACGCCTGAACCAAGAGAGCCCTGCAAATACCGTCCCACACCGCAGACCGATGCAAGCACCAACGCTCTCAAGAGAAGAAAAATAACAACCGCCATCGTCAGAACCCCTAAGATCGAGCCGGAGACCGATTCATCTGAGGAGGAGCTGAACGAGCGAGCCGCAACGACGAGAACCTCTCACGACGATTCCAGGAACTAAATGAGCAACGCGCATGCGCGAGACTACGCAGACGGCCCGGGAAGACATGAGTTGCTGAAAGGACCCTGCAGACTCGTCGCGAGCATTCCCACGCCGTTTTGTAATTTCCACCATTTACAAGACCACGGACTACCTCCGGTTGTAAGTAATGGACCTAATAATGTCGGAAACTTGCCCAGTGACTTCCCAAAGCTGAGAATAGATGGCATTAATTTACAAGAATGGTATCAGCAGCTCCAGGTTGTCTTTATGAAAGAAAACTTACTGTTTTTCATCACTAATCCCCCCAAAAGACCTTGGACTTTAAAGTTAGACTGCTTACACCATAGAGCATTTTTCTTATTAATTTCTAGTGTATCTCCAGCCATGTATCACAGCATTAAGCAAAATCTGACTGTCTCAGAAATTATTCAATGCATGTTCAATTTGTTTCACAGTGATAGTGTAGCTACCACCACAAGAATGTCTAAAGATTTCTTTTCTTCTAGGATAAAACCAGGGGTTTCCATAAGTGAACATTTAATATCTTTAAACAAAATAAGAGCTGAACTGCATTTAAGGGGGGAGGTGATTTCAGACCAAACAATGAAAAGTGTTATCATCAACTCACTTGACCCATCATGGAACAATTATATGTCACATTTAGACACAATCAATCTAGGATACTTATCCATAGAAAGTCTATCCAATAAGTTAATAGCTGAAGACAATTCAAGGAAGAGTCGCTCTAACAATCACATAGAACACAAACCATATAGAAAAGTAGCTTTCCAAGAAAGATATAATGAAACATTCAGATGCCACAATTGTGGATCCAGGGAACACAATAGAAGAGATTGTCCCAAAATTACAAAAGAAAGACATAGGTCAGAACACAGAAACAAATACACCTATAGACAGTCTTCCATTGATAGACATAGATATAGAAGCCCACCAAATTACAAAGAGTATAGAGGGGGCAGAGATAATTCAAAGGACAGAAAATCTGGTTCACTAAATGGACTAAACAAGCAAGACAACACTAACATACAGCAAACTGAGGATAATAATTGGCTTATTGATTCTGGAGCAACCAATCATACCACTAATAATAAAAATATATTATCTTCATTTATAGAAGATAAATTTGTAATAAAGGTAGCTAACCAAGAAAAGGTCCAAGTATTAGGTAGAGGGAATGTAACCTTACCTGGTCTAGGAAAAATAGAGGGGGTATTACTGATACCTGAGATACCTCATAACATATTAAGTGCCATAAAACTAAGCAGAGATTCTGATATTAATATTGTGTTTTCAAAAGGAAAAGCAACTTTGGAGAAAAATAAAACAGATATAGGTACAGTAATGATTAAAGGAGGCCTACCTTATTTAATAACTAAGGAGAAATGGTTACACAACATTGATTCAAATATGGAAGATTGTATTGAACCAGATAATGGAAACATTAGCAACAGTGACAATGATGAATGTAAAATAGCTCATGATAACAAGGATGCACATAATGAGAAAAAACCAAAAATAGGTAAGCCAATTCATGATGAGTGTGCTCATGTCTTACATAGGAAGTTAGGACATGCCAGTTTTCCTGTAGTACAGAAAATGACTGAACACGCAGAAGGTGTTAAAATAAAAAATTATGAAAACTATTTGGAATGCTCAGTATGTAAATCTACAAAACTAAAAACTAGTCCCAGGCCTAGAAAATCAACAAGGTCAACTAACAAAATTTTTGATTTAGTACACATGGACCTGGTTGGTCCACTAACTCCATCAATCATTTATAAAAAACGTTACTTCTTAACTATTGTGGATGACTATAGTCGCTATGGATTTGTTTACACATTAAAACACAAAGATGAAACCTTTCAGAAATTTAAAGAGTTTTACAAACGCGTAGAAACACAACACAATATCAAAATAAAACAAATAATGACAGATAGGGGATGTGAATTCATGTCTAAGGAATTCTCCCAATGGCTGAAGGACAAAGGAATGTTACATTACACATCTAGCCCATTTTCCGCGTTCCAGAACGGAATTGTAGAGAGGAAGAACTCAACATTACAAACCATGATTAGATGCACATTGGAAGATGCTGGCTTAAGCAAACAATTCTGGTCAGAAGCCCTACAATATTCCAATTACACACAAAATAGAACTTGGTCCAGCATTGTAAATAAGACACCATATGAAGTGATGTATAATAGGAAACCAAAATTAGCACACATGCACATATTTGGAGTCACCGCAGACGTACACATACCTAAACAATTAAGAAGAAAGGGAGAAAATGTGTCTAGAAGACTTAGATTTATGGGATATGAGACAGGTACAAAAGGATACAGATTCATTGATAATAATAACAAATTTATAGTTTCCAGAACAGCTGTGTTTCATGAACAGGCCAACTGGTCTAAAATACATCTTAATGAAATATTCCCAAGCAACAACACAGATACAAAATCCCAAGAGAAAAGAACTGTAGAAAAGCAAAATGACAACAAATATAGAAACAAAACTAAAACATGAACAAACAGTCAACACAAAATAAAGACAGATACATTAACAAAAAAGGAAGCAAGATATTTGCATGACAATAATAGTAAACCTGAGAAAACAATTAGAAACACTAGAAACCAAATGCCAAACAAATACAAAGATTATATAATGCATATGGATGGAGAATCTACGACACCTAACACATATGAGGAAGTGTTAAAACTTCCTCCTAAAGAAAAAGAAAAGTGGGAATTAGCAATGGCAAAAGAGATGGAAAGTTTACAAGGATTAAATGTATTTACACCTGCAATTGCACCAAAGGACAAAACAATTATTGGCACTAGGTGGATATATAAAATTAAAAATTTAGAGGGAGGCAATACTCTATACAAGGCTAGATTAGTTGCACAAGGTTATGCACAGAAATATCCAGAGGACTATACTGACACATACTCCCCCACAGTAAGAACTGAAAGTGTCAAAACGGCTCTAGTTGTAGCATCAGCACTCAATCTCGATGTATTCCAGTATGACATACAGACTGCGTATTTACACGCAAAATTAGATAAGGAAATATATGTAAGAGCACCTCACAGTCAATACACAAATAAGAATGAGATTTGGTTATTAAACAAAAGTCTATATGGGTTAAAACAATCTGGTAAACGATGGTATGATTGTTTAGTGAAAGTACTTAAAACTATGGAATTCAATGCTATTACTGCTGATAATTGTTTCTTTGTTAAAAAGGGTAATGATTACATAGAATTTGTATTAATCTATGTGGACGACATTTTATATATAGGTAAACATAAAGAAAGAAGAGAAACATTTGTAACAAAGTTAAATGAACATTTCTCATTGAAATCTTTAGGTAAAGTAAATAAGTATCTTGGTGTTCAAATTAGTAAAACTAGAAGGGGATTCAAGCTTTCTCAGAAAGATAAGATCATAGAACTTTTGAACAAATGTAATCTAAATGATGCAAAACCCTGTGACACTCCAATGCAAACTGATTTCCTAAGAAATGCTGATGAATCATCCCCTGAATTCAAAGATAACACGTTCTATAGATCAATCATAGGTTCACTTCTTTACATTTCTAATTGGACAAGACCTGATATCGCTTTACCCCTCAATTTATTGTCCAGACATGTCAGCAAACCAACAATGTATCATTGGGAAGCTGTTAAAAGAATATTAAGATATTTAAAAAATACTTTAGATTTTTGCTTAATGTTAGAACCTAATAATGTCAAGGAACCGAAACTCACATGTTACGCAGATGCAGATTGGGCTGGAGACACTTCATGCAGAAAAAGTACATCTGGTTACTTATTTCTCCTAAACGGTTGTCCAGTTTACTGGTACACTGGCAAACAAGATTTAGTGGCCACTTCAACGACAGAAGCGGAATATGTTTGTTTATCTAAAGCAGCAAATAACCTTGTATGGTTTAATGATCTAATTTCTGATGTTTGGAAAAAACCTGCCCTACCTTTTGTCATGCATGAAGACAATAAAGCAGCCATTGAAATATCTAGATCTGACGCCATTGGACAGAGATCTAGACATATAGACATAAAATTTAAACATGTGAGACAATTATCTCAAGATGGATTTATTAAAGCAGTGCACTGTGAGACATCAGAACAATTAGCTGACATATTGACAAAGCCTTTGCCATCTAAACAACATAAATACTTGACTTCCAAGTTATATGTATTATATTGTTCTGAATCTGAATGTAATAAATGTAGCATATCGAATCGGCATTTAGAGGGGGATTTGTCACATGTAAATGCCTTATTCTCTAATATGTAAATAGTATATGAACGGGATATCAGGGGTTAATTTATTCTTCACTTCTTAATGTATTCATATTTCACCACTCCCATACCTAGCTCCACCCATTGTATATATAAGGAGCTGCACACACTCTCTTCTTTGCTTCTATCTGTGAATATTCAGTGAATATAGAATGCCTTATGTAAACAAAAGAAAATATATTTGAACTCTTAACTCTTATATAATTTATTGAGTCTGATCCTGAAAATATTGCAACAGACAGAAAACTGCAGATATCAATATTCTACAAGACTGGTCTTATTTCTTTGTTAGATGGTATTTATAATCCATTCCAATCCCAGAGGACTTTGGCCAATGCATAACCAAAAATATAAAGAGAGAAAGAGATCATAGTTAAATCCCTTCAAAAATAAAAGAAATCTCATCCAAGATAATCTCAAAACGTACTTTTTTAAATGTTATGTTCTGCATTACTAAATATAAATTTTCACAAGGTCTCTTAAAACACTAAGGCTTTTAATTATATTGTGTTCAAAGCAAGGCTGTCAAGTTTATTTTTGACCATAAAATTATAATTCTTTTGCTTTATCCTTTCATTGGGCAAAGTTAGGAAGTCAAACTGCACAGTATAATTCCTAAAAACAGGAAGCAAAACCCAACTATTAGTGCTTAATAATCCCAACCTAGCAGTCACTTCTTCTATCGTCTTTTTCCAAGTCACCCAATATTGTGCCACTGTTGTCCTACCTACAGCTGAATATTAGTACAATTTTGGCAGTTGCCACAGATCTGTAATATTGTTACTATATTTATTTTATGTAGTTTTAATCAGGGGTGAAATGTAAAATTTGTTACTACCGGTTCTGTGGGCGTGGCTTGGTGGGGGGGGGGGTAATGTGACTGGGTGGGTGTGGCCAACTTTTCTTTTTTTTTTAACTTTTCAAAGCATTTTTTCTAATGCTTTAACAAGCCTCTGCCGATCAGGCAACTCAGCTGGGATTGTCAGAAGCTTTTAAAAAAATGTCTCTCTGCCGATCAGGCAACTCAGCTGGGATCATCAGAGACTTTTCAAAGCATTTTTTTACCACCTCTTCGGCCAAGAGGTTGCAGAAAAAAATGCTTTGAAAAGCCTCTGAGGATCCCAGCTGAGCCGCGCGATCATCAGAGGCTTTTTTTTTTTAACTTTTAAAAGCATTTTTTGTCGGAAGAGGCTGTAGAAAAAATGTTTTTAAAAGTTTTTTTTAAAAAGCCTCTGATAATCGTGCGGCTCAGTTGGGCATGGCGCGGGGATTTTTGCTACCGGTTCTCCGAACCACCCACCGCCATCACTACCAGATCAGCGATCTGGTCCGAACCGGGAGCATTTCAGCCCTGGTTTTATTGTATTTTATGTTTTTAAATTTTATGTTTTAAATATAACATACAGTATTTTTAGTTTTATTAATAAAGATAAGTTTAGGCATTTTTATTGTAGCATTCCCTGGCCTAAAGACTATAATAAAGGTTTGTCTGGGTGCTTATTAGTGAAGTTTAGCCAGAGAAATAAAGTGTTTAAATAATGTTAGTTGGATTGTGCCTAGTTGCTGTTGTTTTCTTATTTACAATGAAATCTAAAATATAGCTAAGCTACCAAGATGATCATGCAGGAGCTGATCTATTTAATCATACTATCATTGCATAATCGTTAAGTAGCTATGAATAGATTTTATTTTAAATCTTTTATTTTTGTTTGCTAGTTGTTTTTCTATTATAATCACTTCTAGATGATTTTCTTATGTAGAAAAACATGGTGTTTTTTTTTAAGTAAAACAAATAAAAAATTAATCCTATAGTTTTCAATGGTAGTTCAAAGTGGGCTTATACTCACTTTCCTTAAAACTGATGGGATTTAAAGGTCTTTCAGTTTGATTGAATTATTTCTATTTATTTATTTGAAAGAGCTGGCAGATGTGATCTCAAAACCACTGACCAAATATTTTAGAGCTCCTGGAGACAGGACAAGAGTTGATGTAGTTCCAGTCTTCAAAAAGGAAACTACAGACCAATCAGCTTGACATCAATAGTTGAAAAAAATCCTGGAAAAAAGAATCAAGTTGCAGATTAGTGAGCACCTAGAAATGAGCAAGGCAATTACTAGAAGCCAATATGGGTTTGTTAAAAACAGATCATGCCAGATTAAATGTATTGCCTTCTTTGACAAAGTGACTAAATTAGTGGATCAGGGAAATGTTGTGAACATAAGTTACATAGATTTCAATAAGACATTTGACAAAGTAGACCACAGTGTACTTCTTGGTAAGATAGAATAATGTGGGATAGACAGTAACACCACCAGATGGATTTGCAATTGGCTGACCAACTTCACTCAGCGTATAGTCCTTAATGGAACTATATCTACAAGGAGGGAAGCATGCAGTGCGGTAAGTACCTCAAGAGTCTGTCTTAGGCCCGGTACTTACTCTTCAACGTTTTCATAAATGATCTAGATGAGGGAATAGAAGGGGAACTTATTAAATTTGCAAATGACATCAAACTAGAAGAACAGCTAATACATTGGAAGATAAACTCAAGATTCAGAAGGGGCCCTATACATGAAAATGCAATAAAGTGATGAGAAAAGTAAAGTTTTACACAGGAAAAAAAATAAAAAATTAAATGAACAGGTATAGAATAGATACCAGGCTCAACAGTAGTAACTATGAGAGAAATCTAGACGTCTTAGTGGACAACTACTTAAGTATGAGCCAGCAGCGTGTTGCAACTGACAAAAAAGCCAATGCAGTCCTTAGGCTTCATCAACAGAGGGATAATATCAAGATCATATAAAGTGATCATGCTGCTTTATAATGCACTGATGAGAGAAGAGGGGGTCAACCTATTATAAAGCACCTAATGGTGGGACAAGTAACAGGTGGAAGATCATTAAAGAGAGTTCGAATCTAGAACTAAGAAGAAATGTCCTGAGAACAATTAATCAGTAAGCATGGCTTGCCTCCAGAAATTTTGGGTACTCCATTACTGGAAGTTTTCAAGACGAAATTGGACAACCATTTGTTCAGAATAGTGTAAGTTCTCCTGTTCAAGCAGGAGGTTGCACTAGAAGACCTCCAAAGGCCCTTCCAATCTTGTTATTCTATGTTTTATGATAGAATTTAAAGGTCTTTCAGTTTGGCTTCACTGTTTCTACTTATTACAATTATTTTACCTGACAAAACAGAGTTCCACATAAATTATTGAAAAAGTAAGTAGCTTTACAAAGATCCTTTCAATGACAAACTGTAATTATTAGATGTTAGAAAAGTCACGCTGAAATATTTTGGAATAGAAATGGAATTAAATTTTATGTTAATTAAGAAAGCTTGGATTTTCACAATTATTTTGAGATCTAGGCTCCTATTTTGTTTTATTCCACAAAAGGAAAGCATGTACAGTAGTATACGTAGCATGTTTAATCTTTAAGCATATTTGATAAATACAACAAACGTGATATCTCTCAGTCATTTTCTTTACTTAAGAGTAAAATATGTTGTACTGAATTGTTTAGGTCTAAATTTCTGAAAATGAAAGCAAAAATGTAAGTTTTAGAATAGAAAATTTATCAATTATTCCATGCCTGACATAGGAAAAGCTGCTTCATCTATTACTACAAGTCAATACATGGCAGTACAATATAAGTGTCTTCCATTTTCCCCTATTTCACGCTAGATTTGTCTGATAGATGAGTGTACTTAAGTAAATAGCACATACAATTTTAATAGGACAGGTGCTCTGAATGTACAGGGAAGGTCATTCCTATTATTTCAATTAACAATATAAGCTACAAAAACACATCAGGGAGAATTAATTTAAAGCTTCAATTTAATGCTACTAGTAAGGACATCACTAGGCCTCTTGGTTGTCTTGACAACTCTTGCATCCCAGACAGCAGAAACCAATCTCTGCTGTTCCTGCTTCTCAGCATACAAACAGTTCAGATAGTACATTAGCAAAGAATATGATGCCCATGTAAATGCTGAAATATTTTCGTTGCCATAGAGATAAGAAGAATGGCAAAAATACAGGAGCACTTGACATACTCCAAGGCAGACTTTTAATTAAAAAAAAACTCAAATAACAATACCAAAATGGCTGAACATACTATAATGCTTTTATGCTAACCCAGTGAATTCAAATCTTAGAGTCCAAATAATTTATATTTGCTGATATGGAGGGACCAAGAATTATGGCTGAATAGTAAAAAGGTATGGCTCAAGATTAAAATTATAGCTATGACCATTTGTTTTTAAAAATTGGGCAATAAAAAGTCTTCCAAAAAATAAACTATTATTTTTAAGCAGCTTTAATTCAGTTCAAGAAAAAAAATCAGATTAAGAAAAGTGAGCAAATCTAGGTACACTGTTTGTTGCAATAATCCTTATATTTGAAATTACCACATCAGATTTAAAATGTATACACATACCATTAGTTAGAATCAACAATACTGTTTTTAGGGAAGATTCACAAATATTTCAGTATAAGATATAACTTATAGCTGCTATTACTTTTACTTCATTTTTAAAATTTTATATTATTTTTGGGTTTTTTAAAAAAACATTTCACAAGGATCCAAATTTGGGTATGTTAGCTTTCACATTCCAGAATTCCCTGTCACTATGTTTTGGGAATTCTGGGGACCTTAGTCCCAGAACATCTGTGGGATGCCAGACTGGTTATTGCTAGCTCAGCCTATGAAGTGGTTTTTTTATTGATTGATTAATATTGTACTTTGAAAGTATTTGGGAATAATTAAACAAGCATCCAAAAACTCAAAACTCTCAAATTGTTATCAGAGAAGAAGAGGAGGAAGAAAAGGAGACAACTGAAATCTACAGTTGGGGAATTCCTCAACAATGTAATTCTGTTGGTTGTCTAATTAGCCACTGGCAACAAAAGAGGTAGCTCCTGAGGAAACTTTTGCTATTTGCTGATCCTGTTTTACAGAGAAGCTACAGAAATTAAAGTAGGAAAAGCAATGGTGGTTGAAAGAACAGCTAGATTTTTAGAGCCTTAGAGAAAGACAGAAGGTTCAGAGTCATCAACTTTTAGTGGGAATGACAATCCACAGGGCAAGTACAACGGAGAAAATAAGCCCCACTAGAATTTGCAATTAGCATTGATAAGGAGGATATCAACTATTAAGATGATGACTTCTGGGGGATGGTCCTGCCTCACCGATGGCAACGGTCCAATCCCAATGACTAGCTTCCTATGGCTGCCATACCAGGAAGTTGTGGGACCCCACTTATCAAGCCAGGAGAGTCCCAATATGACTGAATCTGTCATCTTCAGGGCGACCACGAACCAAAGGATATGTTGCCCTATCTCTAACCTGACAAGCTCAATGACCAAGGTGGCTGGAGCCCCACCAATTAGCGATCCATCAACTTGCTCAAAGCTGATGGGGTGTAGCAGGGGTCTAGTGTATATGCCCAACTGCTCAACTATGGGGAGACTGAACAGGCATCATGTGCAACCAGTGTCTATGATAGCCTCTACTTCCCCCTGGACTCCGGTCTCTGAGACCGCTAATGTAATTTTGAGGGCAAAGGGGAGGATGGCTCCACTTACCATCAGGTCATTATTGCCACTGCTCTCTCCCAGGGAGATTGGGGGAGATCTGCTGGCCAGCATCCCCTCTGCTTTGATGGGCAGGAGTGGGGTTTCTGCTGCTTGTTTGATGCTCCGTCCCTTGTCAGGTGGGTTCCACGGAGCTCTCTTTGCTCCAGCTCGAGCAGGTGACCTGGTCTTGGGCATGGGGGCCAGAGCCAAGTGTTCTGAAGCCCGGTGCCCATGCTGACCATACCAGTAGCATTTGATAGTCCTGGATGGGGTGGAAGGGGGCTCTTCGGGTTTTTTCGCCTGTGCTCGGCACCCTAATGGTCTCCTAATTGGTTTGTCCGTCATTGGTTTCCTGTGAGGTGAAGCTCTCGTTCCAGAACAACAGCAGTGTTGTACCACAACTGTATCCGGGCCAGGTCCGGCTACACTGTCCACTCTGGCATCAGCTCCTTGTGTTGGACGCCCAGTTAGCATTTGGTTTCCACGGTCTTCATGGCTTCCTCCATAGTCGGGGAAGGAGAGTAGAGGGTCTCAGGAGTAGTTGCTGAGCCCGTGCCCGCTGCTCCCTCCAAGGACTTCTTTTCTTCCTCCATCTTCCTTGAGTCTTTGCGCCGCCGGTATCAGGTCGATGCTTGGGGCTCAGGACCCCCGACAGCACCCCGAAATTCAGGGGAGCTGCTTTAGGTTGAAAGAGGATTTGGGTTAATGTCAGGGTTCCAAGTAACACCTCCAATGAAATCAAACTCCAAGGCTTGAAATTCCTCAAAGCTAACTTTTATTAGAGATGTCATATTGGCACATCTGGTAAACCCCAAATCTGAGAGCTTCCAGGTTTTCCACACCCAAAAGAAAGTTCAAGACCTTGCCCCTCACCCACATGTCCACCATACATCCAATCATGTATAGTCCGGAACAGAAGATATCTTCCCATTCTTCTCAGCATAGCTGCAGAGCACTTTGACCTTGACATTTATTTATTTATTTATTTATTTATTTATTTATTTATTTATTTATTTATTTATTTATTAGATTTTTATACCACCCCCTCTCCCGAAGGACTCGGGGCGGTGAACAGCCAAAATTAAAAACATACAATATAAACATTAAAATACGTTTAAAACAGAATTAAATCCAAAATGGCTCCCCAATTTAAAATGCCTTACCCATGACCCTATAAATAAGACAAATTTAAAATTTAAAATTTCCACATTTAAAATTTCCACATTTAAAAAGGGGGAAGATTTAGGCTTTAGATATACTTTCTATAAAGAATTTTGTTTTGACTAACTACATATCTTCTTCACTCTATACTATCCCCCCTCCCAACTTCTGATGGTAGGACTTGTGGCAGGCCTGAAGCCTGAAGGCACAAAGCTAGAAAGATGGCTTCCAGGTCTGACATTCAGTTTGGGACTCCTCAGCGACTTCTTCCAGTGAGATTTCTGTGGGCTTGCCCTCTCCCCATCTCTTTCTTTGGCTAGGGAGGAGGGGGAGGGGGGAGGAGGAGGAGAAAGTGAAGGTATGTTTGCCTCAGCAAGGGTTGAAAAAAGTGAAAGGGCACATGGGGCAGGTGATTTGCTCCTGGCTGTCCAGCATATGCGTACCTGCCCAGCCTATGTGGAGGGCAGAATCCCTTCCACTCAGCTTCTATGCGCATTTGTGAGTACGTCACTCTCCCCTTCAACAAGGGTGGTCTAGAGAGGTTGGAGAATCATCTGTGTTTGGTTTCAAGTTACCCCATTTCATCTCTCTCGCCCCCCATTGCACAAACACTAGGCTGTGCTCCTTTTCCTGATTCGGTGAGAATGCTGCTGAAGGAATGCCTCCACCTTACTCACAATCCTCTCTTGAACCCTTCATTGTGAGTATTTTTGGCAGTTGGTATCAGTGGAATGGCACATTTAGGTGCCGACCCTTGGGGGTGAAGTGACTTCCTATCCCGCTGCTTGGAACAGGCTGAAAATGGGATGCATGGAGGCCAAAAATGGGATGCACAGAGGCCAAAAACAGGATGTGCAGAGGCTAAAAATGGGGTGCGCAGAGGCGGCTATAGGTGGCAGCAGTGATGGGTGGCAGCAATGGGCGGCACTGATCCCCACAGCCTGGAACAGCTGATCATTGGTATTCCAGGAGGCAGATCCAACCGCCAATCAGCTGCTCATGCTAAATCAGGCTGTGCTGAAGCTGACCACGCTGTTTGCTATTTGCTGCAAAGAGGCAAATTGCTGGGAGGCAGAGGCCAGGTGGGGGCCTGTGGGTGGGCATGGCTTTGGCAACATTTACTCTATAAGATGCACAGACATTTCCACCCGCTTTTTTGGGGGGGGAAGTGTGTCTTATAGTCGGTATCTTAAGATGGTATTTTAGGGTCTCTGGTAATGATAGAAATGGACAAAGAGGTATTTTGGGCTTGGATATTTTGGGGCATTGACAGAAGTGTGGGAGGTGGGTTCCACTTCTTTTCATTTCATCTTTCTTGGTTAGATTGTTGAGGACTTTCTTGATCAGGTTGTCCAGTTTCAGTATTAAATTCTGTATAATTCCTGACATTGAAATGTGATGATCATGAACATTTTCTGTTGTAAATCATGAGTTTTTTAAAAATGCGTATCTTCTGTGCGATGGCACTATGATCTTTTAAGATATTGACTCAGGGTAGCTATTCTAATCAATATAATAAGAGTCATTGGTCTTTTTTTTTTTCTGAGCCAGGATGAAAACCTCAGCAGACAAATGAATTTTATATAGTGGAATCAGGAGATAGAACTAGCTGATGCAACACTATGTCTCCATTTTATCATATACCTGTCTTGTAACCAGCAACCCAAAAAGATATGCAAACAAGAATGGAAGCAATGAAGTAATACTATACAGTCAAAAGCCAAAGGCAGAGAATTTGAGAATAGACTATTTTTTAAACAACTTACTTTACAATAGTTATTAAGACAAATAATAACATTTTATATTTATAATTAGCAATGTGAGTCTACTGAAGCTAAAGCTACAAAGAATTTTTAAAAATGAAGACATTTATAATGATTTATATGATCCATAGGTCTTAGTAAATATGTACATTTTTTACTGCCTCAAGATTCTTTAGTATTCTACCTTTTTAAGGAGTAAAAAATTGCAATATGTTTCTTCTTTTAAATACTTGGTAGTAATGGTTATAGTATATATTATGAAGCATTACACAAGTTTGCTCTTTTCATAAGTCCCAAAGAACTACAGGCTTATACAGTATCAACAGTATAACTGAACACTGATTTGTTTATCTGCCAAAAAAATTCTTATTTCTATCTGTAATAATGAATTAATATAGTCACATGAGATGCAAAATACAGGAAATGCTACCCTAGCAGAATTTAGACAAAGATTAACCAGGTCATTAGCTCTGTTTTCCAAGGAGCATGTCCATTTCTATTTATACATAGAAAATCAGACAGAGAAGAGAAACAAAATTATCTCTTATGAATACCATCAAGAGTTCATCACACCATATCAAGTAATGTGACAATCCAACTCATGGATTAGAAATGGAGATGCTGCTTGCAAGAGCAATTTTAGCTCATTCTGTATATCATTGTATTTCCCAATCTAACACCATGAACCATAAATAATCCTATCATTTATTAATTATGTTTTCTAACCTAGTCAAGAAGAATCCCGCAGTGTGAAGCAGCAGATCATGAATAAATGGTTCATTGAAAAGCAACTCTTATTGCCAAGTAGTTGGTGATAATTACCCACTTTAACCTTTTTAAACAGGTTCCTCTAAAAAGCTCCAAGATGGATGTTTTATTACAGCAAATTTGACCTCCAACACACAACACAATTAGTTTTGCACTGTGACAAAGGAAGGCTTTTATTAAAATTCTGCAAGCTAACTTATCAAAGGCTATTTATGAGGTCTCTAAGCAGAACACATATGGCCCCATATCCCTCTCTCTCCCCCCCTCTCTCCCTCCCTCCCCTCTCTCTCACACACACACTCACACACACTCACAGAGAGAGAGACACACACACACACACAGATATAATGGGCAAAATTAGAGAAAGGTTCAAAGGCTGGAAGTAGTAGTTACAAAACTTTATAATTCATTTCCACATTCTAAATAGAAATATATATATAACAGTACAACAAAAACACTGAGAGTTAGCTCTAGTTGCATTGCAATATTTATTAGACTAAAAAGGTAAGGGGGTATTTGCCTATTATAGCATTATGAAGAAGTGAATTTCCCAGTATAATGCAACTATATATTCTAAAAAAATCATTTATTTTCTTTTTTTAAAATTTGGAGTACAGTTCAAACTTGGTAGGCATGATTATTTCTTTAAACACTTTTCAGAGTGAATACCAATGTATCCACAGACCCCTTCGTTTGGGGCTAGCAAGACTTTTAATTTTACCACTTTTACTGAGAAGTTGGCATTATGCAAATTACCAACCTCAGCTATTGATAGACATCAAGAAAATGCCTTTGAGATCTGTTAATAATTAGAGTACTACCTTTGATGCGGAAGGCTAGGCTATATTACCAGCGGGGCTCCTTAAGCAAAGACCCCCTTTCAATGCCTACCTCAAATATGAGAGTGACATGAACTAGAAGAGTTATGTCACTGTGGACAATGCCTGGATTAACAAGGTCTGCATCAGATGATAGAGAACCTGGACAATTTGATGATAAGTGGGTTACACCCATACATAGTTGGGACAAGAGAATCTGAAACTGATGGAATTCTACGACAATACTAATGAAAGGGGATATATGAAATGTATGAAAGAAATATAGATGGGCACAAGACATGCATCCATGTAACCGAGAAACAGTTAGTTACTCAACATTTCAACATAACGAAGAAGCTATTCCCACAACTTGAGACAGACCAACTGCACATTACAGCCCAGATTCAAGAAGTCCCAGAAGAATTGGCTGGATGGCAGCCAATACCTGAAGCTGGAACATCACTACCACCCCCTCCTTTACAGAGCACAGCAGTGATGTGAGGTATAAATCATGAATAAATTAGCTAGAGTGAACTCTTGAGATTGGTTACTAAGGTTCAGTGGAGAAGTACCATCAGATAGGATGCTAGAAGATGCCAATAGAGCCCTCATGACAATCCCTACTACCAACATAAATTAAACCAATAAACTGCTATATGCTACAGTCGCTGTAATTCTGATGCTTAGGAGATCAAGAACACAATCAAGAATATCAAATGAGGATAGAGGCTATGATCAACAAAACCTAGAGAAAGGTTAGTCAGCTGCTAGAATTACAGAAAGGTGTGAAGATTAAAAATAAGACTTGACTATTAAAAAAATATAAGGGCCTGAATTCACATGAATCCCCAGAGACTGCTAAAAAGGGCTCACAGCACTGTCTATCAAGCTAAGAAGATATACTAGAGAAGCAGAAGCCAAGATAAATGTTCTGTTCCCCAATGAATCATCCATAGTGTACTCCCAACTGCAGTGCAATAACAACTGCAAAACCACCAACAGCAGAAACTGAACAGTACAGGAAGAATATATGGGAAAAAGAGAAAAAATATACAATAGTGCAAGGTCACTGCAGAATCTGAGAGCAGACCACAAAAATCTCCCAAAACAGGAACTTATTGTCAATGCCATGTATATGGATCCATGAATGCCTGGCACTATGCAAAGTAAACAGAAAATTTGGACTGTCCTCAAGACCTCAGTGAGACTGTGAAAAAACAACACTGGGAGTCAATTTAAGATGGCTCACACAAGTGGTCATCAAGTGTGGCATATACCAAGGTAATGCACTATCCCCAATGTTGCATAGGTTTGAATCCCCTTAGCTAAATAATCAGAAGGACTGGATAGGGATACACATTCAAAACAGGAACTGTCATCAGCCACTCCTCCACATGGATGACATCAAGCTGTATGCTAGGAGTGAAAGAGACATCAACTTGCTGATCGACCTGACATGAATCTACAGTGAAGATATTAGGATGTCATTCAGACTGGAGAAGTATGGCTCCTGGTAGTCAAGAAAGGGAAGGTCATTAAGACTGACGGGGTGGAACTACCAGCGGGTCATATGCAGACATACAGAGCAGCTACAAGTCTCTTGTTATCCCACAGTGATATGGAAACATGAGAAGGCAAAGAAGTCAGCAACTTCTAAGTACCCCAAAAAATAAGTCTGAAGACCCAACTCAATGACAAGAACAAGATCCCTACCATCAAGACCTATGACCTGCCAGTCATTTGGTACCCTGCCAATATACTGAGCTGGCCAAAGAAAGACATGGAAACTGCTGATGTGAAGATCAGGAAGTTCCCCATAATGTACAGAAGTTTCCACCCCAAATCCAACACACAGAGATTGTACACCAGTCATATAGAGGGCAGGTGGTGTTTGGTGAGTGTCAAAGCCACTCTCCTTGATGAAACCCAGAACATCCGCTGGTACATCAGTAAGATGGCACCCAAAGATGAGTTGCTGAGAAAATGAAGCTACAAAAGACATGGAAGGAAGACCAAGCAGAGGAAGTGCCATGACAAGACAAGATAAGACTCCACATGGGAGGTACTATCCATGGATAGCTGAGGTGATGGACACTGGGAAATCCTCCAAGGGGCTGGAAAGGGCAGGATTAAAAAACAGCACCGAAGCACTGATCATAGAGCACAAGAATAGGCATTAAGCATCAGATCCATAGAAGCCAGCATCTACCACATGACACAGGACCCAAGTTGTAGACCATGCAGACCTTTATTCCAATACATAGTGAGAAGGTGTAAGATGTAGGCAGGAATAGTATATACTGAATGGCATAATGGCACTGTGTAGAGCAATATCTCCATAGTGTGATTCTGTGGAATCTTCCATCTGGACAATATCCCTAGTCCAGATGGAAGATTCCACAGAAAACTGTAGAGAATAATAGGGCTATGATCCTGTGTGACTGTCAGATCCAAACAAATAGGCAAGTGATGGCTAATCAACCAGAGTTCATAATAGTAGATAAGGACCAGAAGACAGTGCTGGTGATAGATGTAGAAGTGCCAAGTGACAACAACAGGAAGGAGTATGAGATGGTATCAGGACCAAGAAGGAACTAGAGAGGATATGGAAAATAAAGGCCAAATAGTGAAAAGAGCATTCAGGGCTGTGAATCCTAAACTGAGAGGGTGGCTCTAACAGATCAGAAACAACTTTGGAGCTCTCTGTCCAGAAGAATGCAGTGCTAAGAACAGCTATAATACTGTGCAGAATCCTCAAAATCCTGGCTTCTGGTAGAAGACCTGGGTTGAGGGAGACACATACCACTTATAAGGATGAAAAGGGAATTTATATACACAAGCTTATCAGGTTGTCATCTGATAAATGGATGCTTTATGTCTTGCTTCCATTTTTTCTCTTTTTTTCAAGTTTTTTATTTTTTTATTTTTTACAAACATATCAAATCAATACATGAAGAGTGTGGCAACTGGCTGAAAGGCATGCTAATAAAAATAAAAACTAGTAAAATTAATCATAGTTCTTACATTCAATCAACTTATATATTTCTAATTATAATACACAATTATATTAAGTTGCAATTTGTCATTATTCTATTATTCCATATTTTCTCTTGTTATTTTATTTTATTATATAAAAGTGTATACACTAATGTTCCCCCTTCTCTTATTTCTATCACTTATTCTAACTTTTAATCATGTCACCCTTTACTAAAGAACATTTTCTTTCTATCCTACCTAACTTCTAGTCATGTCACCTACCTAAAAAAAAGAAAAGAAAGAGAGAAAAAAGGAAAAGCAAATAAGAACAAGAAAAATTATCTATCCATCGTCTCTTGTCCACTTCAATACTTTAATTGCTATGCTTTTTTTGACTTGCCTCCCAAATTCCCCTCTTGAATCTTTATCCCTGTCTGCATCTGCTTCTTGGCTATTCAACCTAGGTATTTCTCCCACCTCTACCCTCTTCCACTGCCTAGTTTCCAAAATTTCTGCCCAGACCCCTATCTCCCTTTCAAATGTATCTTCCAATTATCTTAATATATTTCCCCCTTGGTTTAATTAATCAATCACTGTTATTTCCATTGTTATCTCCTTTTTGTCGTCTTCTTCCTTCATTTCTTCTGTTGACTCCTCCCTTTCCCGGGCATCTTGGTCTTTACTTATCATCCCTCGTATGGTATTTTCCATTTTTTCCATAATCTCCATAAATCCTTTCTCCATGATGTCTTTTGTGTTTTGAAAAAGTAATGCCATCTCTTTTGAAATTCCATTCATTTCTTCCTTTCTTATTTTGTTTTTTTTAATTCAACTTTTGTCCAACAGTCCAAGAACTATTTATTCATTCCTTAAATTGCCCTTTAAGGAGTGCTCTAGTCCCAGTTTTTTATATCCCATTGGTAAATAATCAGTTCCATTTAGATAATTCCAGAGATTATCAAAAGCCTCTTTCTATCCCCTTTATAGGTTCAGTCTTCTAGTATAACATTCAGGGGTCCCTTTAATTAGATAACTTCCTTATTTTCATATTTGAATCTCCAGTAGTCATAGGGTAGTTAAAATAATCCAATAAATACTTTCACAGATCTTCATATAAGAATTTCCAGACTTGTAATTTTTCCTTTTGTCAGCAGGTAGCACTCTCAACTTAAGTTTCAGTATTGCCACTAGTCAAGCATTAGTTGTAAAACAATTATAAAAGCAGAATAAGTTTTGTAAGTAAATGATTCCAGCATTTTAAAATGCCTTCCCAATACCATGTCTTCCCAATTTAAGAGCCCAATTTTCTGTATATTTCAAATTTTATTAGTTTTCTCTCCTCCGCCTTTCACTTCTGGTCTGGTATTTTCTCAGAATGCTTAGACGTTGCTTTAACAAGTAATTCTGAGCAAATAGTTTTACATAGTTCCTTGGGTTTAAATTTAAAGCAAAAGGAAATCTTCTCCCTCAGTTCCAGTCACTGTTCACCTACTTCACTCCAGCACCAGTCTTAGTTGTTCCTCTGTTACCCCAGCTTTGTGGCAGCCATCTTTAGCTGCCTCTTCTTCTTGCCATGGCTGAGAGGGAAAAGAACCCCGGGTCAGACAGGAGAGCTGTGACTCTCTTCAACCTCACAGGGTGCCCCTCTTTTCTTCACCACCCCTACAAGGCAGCTTTGGCTCTTCTCGGAGCCCACAAACAGGGAGAAGTCAGCACAGTGAACGCGGAGATCCATTCACTGTATCTGAAATCGCTGCGATGTCAACCAGAAGTTCCTGCTTCCATTTTTTGTTATGTTCATGTCAATATACTATCAAAATTTCAATATATCCTCCACCTCAAAAAAGGTTACTTATATTTAGCATATGTTTTTCTTGTATCTCATATAAGAAATAGACTGTTGTTGGTTTAGTGTATAAGAAATCTAAATCTGGATAGGAATTGATATCTACATGTAGCACCTAAACTATAACAGATATATACAGCTTTCATAACTAAGGCTTTATTTTACTGACTGTCATGATTTAGGTAGGCCTAAATTCTCAATATGTTTGAATCACATACCTAACTAAATATTCTACTTCAGTTAGTTTATCATCTGCAGATGTTTAATAATTATAAACAAAAACAAGGATTATTTTCTTTTAATTACGCTACGTTTTACAAATGACTTCCTTTTTTCTTTGGTTCTTTGACATCCTGATGACACCCTATTCTGTGTCAGGAAGTCATAAATCTATGCAGTCCTCATTTATAGGCACAATAAATTCTAAACCTGTATTTGTAAGAACACAATCTGCAAGAATAATCCCTTTAATGATGAGAATGAATTTTAATAAACAAGTTCAGGCTGTTTTCTATAATTCTCATTTTCCCTCCCCTGCTTTCCAGATTAGATCAGATATTTCTGAATTTGATTACACTGCTATTTGGATGTATATTATCATTAATCATGATAATAAATATCAATATTCTGTCCAGAAGTACCTGTAAAGCCTGTTTCTTGAACATATCTTGCCCTCATTCTGAAATAACTTAAATTGCTTTCGTAGCCAAATTTAAAATATGCTGTGATAGCATAACTGTAATTTGAATTTTAAAAATTGTTGTTTAAAAAAACAACTCCAAAACACATCAAAGAGAAATTTAAATTTGGGAAGTAGTACAAATCCATATTTAAAAATAATGTAGAAATGATTTCCAAATAGCATAAAATTCTGTGTCAGATTTACTTTTATGATACAAAGTAATTTTAAACATAAATGCACACTCCCACAATTTATTTACTTATTCTTACATAGGGGTCTAATATTCTTCTAGTAAGAAGCATAACCTATTGTTGCAGGAGTTCACATATACAAAGCTGGCACAGTATATTCTGTAGAAATATATACTTTTTAAAAAGTTAATAATTTCGCAGACTGAAAAAGAAATTGTTTTAAAATATGTTTCATTCTAATATAAATCATTTTCCAGAATTGTTGAGCTTTACAATTTTGCCACTAAATATAAAAGAATGATCAAACCTGATTGTTACATTTCCAGTCATTTTTAGAAAAAATTAAATTATCTCTATATTACAGATATGATTTCTAAATTATCCATTTTAGAGATGAAATTTGGTGTAATATACCAATAATACAAATAACTAGCACTGATGACATTACCTAGTTTGTGTGTAACGAAACATCTGCAACAAAACAAGCAAGCTCAGAGACCACCATGGACCCCTAATACCAATAATAAAACATCTTAAATCGGTATTTTCTAACTGTGATGTTTAGGTGAGTTTAACATTATTTTTTCCTTGAAAAAGTATATGTTTGTCTATGACTGTAATAAAAATTGATTTGGTGCAATTAGAAATTCTGTTCCTTCTATAAAGATGGCTAGGCCACAAGGGAATATGATTCAATCTGTAATTTATGTTAAATAGCTATCTTGATAATACAATTTGAGATTTGGTGATTCCAATCAACTTCATTCATTTGAACCCTATAAGACACTAAATTTAATGACATAGAGAGATACAAAGACTGCATGTGAAAAAAATAATCCAGCTAAATACAATTTTAATAAAAATATTTTTTATTTCTCTGTAGCTTGATTCTTTTGTTTCCTTCTTTTCATCTTGATTCATAAAGCTCTTTTTTCCATCTACCATCTTTTTCTTTAATTCCCACTGCAAAATTTTGTCTTACAGTTTATTATATTTTTTAATTCTTTTAACCCCACCTTTAGTATTTGTATACATAATTCAAGATAGTGGATGTCCCTAATACCCCTTCCTTTCAAATTTTCCCCACATCAATAACCCTGTTGATGAGTTGAGGAGAGAAAAAGTGAATGGCCCAAAATCATCAAGCTGGCTTTCATAATAGCTCACAATCTCCTGATTTCTAACCTGGTGCCTTAACCACTAGACCAGCGCGCCCCCCCCCCCCAACCTTTTGGGCACCATGGACAAATTCCATGGAGAGATGTTTTTCCGTGGACCAGAGGGGATGTGGTTTCATGTGCTGCCTGGGACACATGGGGCTTCACTTGTTTCTGCAGCCCATTTTCTGACATGCCACAGACCGGTGCCGATCCACAGACCGGGAGTTGGGGACCAAGCATATAAAAGTGTTTCTATAATTTATTTGGGGAGGGAGGTGCCATCAAGTCAATGGTCAATGTTTAACAATCAGTTAATTAAAGGGATTTTCTCCAGAAGTTTTAAAAATTAATTCCCCCAATAAAATGATGAAGAAATAGAACTTTGGTAGAATTGCTACTGGTATTGTTATAATTGTGACTATTATTACTGAAACCCTAAATGATTATTGAAGAACTCATTTGCAGTTTATTTATACTGAAACATCAATAAAGAATAAATGATAAATGATAGAAATGTATAACAACCTTGATAAAGTTGCAGCTTTATCTTTGCAGTCCCAAAATAAATTCTACTGTTTAGTTTCCTGAAAAAGAGGACAGTTGTCTTTCTTGTTTTCCAAAAATGTATCACATTGTACTTCACTCCTGAAAATAAATATCAGGGTTGCATTACTTCTAAACCTACATTAGAAATATGTGGCTTGAAAGTGATGACAAATGATCATCTAAAATTAACTTCCATATTAAAAACAGCTATAATAGCATCCTGGATGAGGTAAGCCACTAAGTCTGTATGTCAAGTCCTATTTTTGCTAGATATTCAGACAAAGATTGACAAATATATTAGCATTTGTTCTGGAGTCACCATGTTAAAGAAAAATACTTGTGACATCACTAGAATGAAATCCTTTATTTTTTAAGTGATGATGGAGTCAAGCCCAAAACAAGAGAATAACTATGCACATAATTCTGTAAAAGTATCTACAGAAATGCCATTTTGTCATTTGAATGAAAATTTCCTTGCTTATCGAAGGGTTTTATTTAAATAGACTGACTGCTCTTAGGTTCGGGTATCTTTATTTTTGTAATTTTGGAACATTTTTTACAATTTATTAATTTAAAAGAATTATATAGCCACCAATCTTATGTAACATAATTTTACAAATTATGGGTATGGGTATTTTACAAATAGTATCACATGAGTGTGAGTCCTGCTTTAAGCACAAAGTCAGCTAGGTGATTTTGAGACCACTATTTGTCAAACCTAAAACGAAAGCAAACAGCAAATTCCACAAATGTGGAGAAAACTTAAAGCATCTTTTTTGAACACTATATTAACAGGCTTACTGATAGTAAAACAAACTGGGCAATATAAGGACAGCCAGGTCCCCAACATTTATTGCCAGTGAATCTAAGAGGTACTTTGCCCCTACGATATACTTAATTTTGAAGTATCTAACCACCAGAGAGCCCTTACTTTGGCAGAAGGCCAATTCAGGAAAATTCCCCAGTGGGAGAGACAGTGCCTATGTGTCTCTGTACAACAGAACATGTACTTTTCCACTTCCTGTACATTATTACAGAGACATTTATACTAGCTTTATCTCACCATTATTGTATAAGTACCTTGCGCGCCCAGGAGAATTCTACATTTCCCTTCTGCTTTCAGATACTAACTATAATCTACTACTATAATCACCACTCCTATTAATATTTGATTTCATCAAAATTGGAACATTGTTGTAGAAATTTTTCCCAAAATTGAATTGAAAACATTTTCTTACGCAGATATGAATGATACAGAATAAATATAAAATAAGAATTATTTTGATTTTTGTTTGGTTGGATCAGTGGTGGGTTGCCCCCGGTTCGCACCGGTTCTATAGAACCACTGGTAAAACCAGTGGGAGGCTCCGCCCACTGACCCCAACATCATCAGAACGCTTCTGTGCATGCGCAGAAGAGCACGCACAAGCAAAGCAAGCCCCGTTGCGAACCGGTAGTAAAGGTAAGTAGAACCCACCCCTGGGTTGGATGATGATCTATATGAAGACTACAGTCCTTGCTTAACAATGGTAATTGGAACTGGCAACTATTGCTAAATGATACAATCATCCCAGGTGACTGAAATCAAGGAATTCTGGCTGGCAGCATCCAGGAAAAGAGTGTTTGGTGTGCCGGACTCCCACCCTCTGGAATATTATGCCTCTTGAGTTGAAACTATTCCCAATGTCTTGGCCATCCAGAGAGGCCTTAAAACCTAATTCTACCAATTGGCCTGGGGTGCCAATTTGGAAGTTCCATACTGGACAGGGTTAGTGAATTAAAAAAAGACTCCACCTCCACCCTGTTGTGTATTGATTCATTCCTTAGCTATCTTTGCTAACTTTAAACTGCATATTTATCATTTTAATGTTTTATATTGATTTTATTTTGTAAGGCACCTAGAGCTGCTTAATGGAGAGATGGGTGGCATATAAATTTAGTAAATAAATAAAGCATGATGTCATGTGACCATAACAATTTATAATGGCAATTCCAGCAATTCCAGTTGATGTTATAATATAAGGTGAATCCTACATAGTTGTTAGGTGCAAAATCACATAATCATCATTTGCAACCTCCAACTGGCTTTCCCATAGACTTTATCAGAAGCCAGCAGTGAGTGTTGCAAATGGCAACTCCCCATGACTGTGGGATGTTGCAACTCTTGTAATTTCAAACCAGGTACCAAGCACCTGAATCATGATTGCATGATTGTGGGGACACTGCAACAGTTGCAACTATGAGGAATGGTTGAAAAGTATTCTTGTTCGGTGTCCCTAAAACTTCAAATGGTCTCTGAACAAGTGGGCATTAAACAGTGACTACCTGTATTCTTTGAGAGAGAGAAAGACTACATGCTGGAAAGAACCAAAAATGTGCATTGTGCTATGTAAAGTATATTAAAATAATCACGTCCTATTTTTGATTGAAATATTGGCAGATTGTAGGAGACCTACAAATGCAATAATATCTCAGTGGAGATTCAGGAATTTGTTGAATCCTAGGCAATCATAGGAAGACTGTGCTCTTGTTCAAAGTCTGCTACTCATGGCAATTGTGGTAAAATTATAGAGGACGGACTTTCTAAAGCTGGATTGTTGTGTATGGACTAGTATTGGACTAGTAAATGTTTTAAATCCCCAATAAAATCACAAACTTTACTATTTGTTTAACTAGACTGAATGTCGAGCCCCATTAATCTATCCAATTAATTGAAAATGTTAATTAATTAACCTTAAGTAAAACCTCTACTGAATATAAAAATACATTGTTAGTTTTTTTAAAAAAAAAACATCTGGGATATGAGCAGATATAAATGTTGCTCCCAAAAACAGACACACATATATATACACAGGTGCATATACACACACAGACACAGACACATAGACCAAGTTCAAGCTGTATACAATCTATATGTGTGTGTATGTTTGTGTGTGTGTGTGTGTGTACACACATGTACTTGTCTGTGTCTGTCTGTCTGTCTGTCTGTCTCTCCTGTCTCTCTGTCTGTCTATCATCTATCTACCTATCTACCTATCCACCTACCTACCTACCTACCTATGCTTGCACTTATACATCCCTAAATGTGTGTGGGGTGGGTTAGCTACATATTTCATTTGAGTCAGGGAATTTCTCTAGGACTGAACAGAATACAATGTCTGGAATATCACTCCAAATGTAATGGACAGAGTAAATTGACAGCAGCTCCAACTAAATTACAGTTTAAAAGACAAGGGAGGGCTCAAGGGACATCAAACAAAGAAAGCTATAGCTGACCAGCGCTCAGGTAAAATTGAATTGGAAATGTTCCCTGCCTGATTAACATAACAAAAGTCTTAGTGTTTAAAGAAAAAGTCGTTCTATATAAATGAAAAAAGAAACTGATCTTCCCAAAAAAGAAAATGCACAGTAGTTTATCTTTTCACATACTACATATATACAGTATGTATGTATGTATGTATGTATGTATGTATATATGTGTGTGTGTATGTGTATGTGTATGTGTATGTGTATGTGTATGTATATGTATTTTCAGAGGAAGAACTGAATATATTTTAAATCATAAGCACATCACATGTTTTCACATGTGAACATATTTCCTTTTCTTCTCCTAGACTATTTTGAAGAAAATACGAAATTAAATATGTCCATATTTAACAGTTCATATTTAGTAGTCTACAAATAAACTAGGAGAAAAGGCAAAGGCAACAAAGGTCAATAAACCTTTAATACAGTGTAAATCCTATTTAAAGAATTACATAAAACATGAGTAAAATTAATAAAATATAATTAAAGATGAAAGATTTTCATCCTCCCTCCCTTCCTTTACCCAAATTTATTTATTACAGCCCTGAGGCCAGATAACAAACAAGATATTAAATAAAATTATTACATCCTTCAATATTTATGTATATGTGTGTAACAGAAAAACAATAAAAATAGTATTTAAAAATAATTAAGGACATAGATACTAAACTAAATCTAAATAAAATAATATTATAAGAAGTTTCAATCCTGAATAATAGTATGGCGTATCATACAAATGATAGCACAGAACTGGGTGACTTGAAAGGATATTTTTGAGTTCTTTTCTGCAAGTACTAGCATTAAATAGAAATTGCTTACCTGGAATTTTCTTCAAAGAAGGATATATAAGGGTCTGTCTAGAGCAGGAATCCCCAACCTCCAGGCCATGGACCAGCACCAGTCTATGGCCTGCCAGGAACAGGGCCACGCAAACAAATAAAGCCCTATCCATGCACTTGCAGGATCCAGGCAGCATGCAAATCCATGTCTCCCCAGTCTATGAAAAACTACCCTCCAAAAAACAGTCCCTGGTGCCCAAAAGGTTGGGGGCTGCTGGCCTAGAGTCCTTATATAGGGAATGTATTTGGCCTAGAGCAGGGGTTCCAAACTCAAGTCCCACAGGCTGCATCCAGCCCACAGGGTGGTTAGATCTGGCCCATGGGGCCACCTGGAAGGACCAGCCCTTGGTGCCTCTGCCAGCAAAAATGGAGCTTGGGGGGGCTGCGTGGGGTCCCCCTGAGCTCCATTTTCACTGGCAGAGGGTGGCAGGGGGGCGTTGCAGCCAAAAACAGAGTTTGTGAGCCCGTTTTCACTGGCAGAGTGCTCGGGCAGCCACAGACACCCACGACACAAGTACCGTCAAGCTGACTACACCCCGCGGCCCTCGAGGTCAAACACAACCCTGATGTGGCCCTCAGTGAAATTGAGTTTGACACCTCTGGCCTAGAGTTTCTATTGAACCATCACCACATTGCATAACTGAAAATGCACTGGAATATTTTCAAAACATCCAAGGAGGACTCCTGGTTATCCAACCTGCTTAAATTGAAGGCCTTATAAAATTTTGAAATTGGATTGGATGATAATTATATGGCTGGAAGGAACTCTTTGGAAGCAAATGACAAACATTAAGATGTGGCACCTTATTTAGGCTTGTTTGCAGATCTCTATCCTAGTTTATCATTCTGGAGAAATAAGTGAATGTAAGCAGTTTTTTTCCAGGACAAACAAGTTAGGCACACTAATTCCAGCTGGAAAAGAGTCCTGATAGTATCTCAGCACCAAATCATGTAGGACTTTGTAGATAAAAACCAGCATTTCAAATTATTACACCCAGAAGCCAACAGGAATCTAGTGCAGGAAGTAAAGCATTGAGGTAGCGTACTTATGATGATTAGAATCAACTGGCAACTGAACTGGACTATCTGATGCTTCCAAGTGATTTTCAAAGAAAGCCTGATGTTCAAACTATTTTTTACTTTTTTAGGGAGATCTAAATTGTACACAAACAAAACGACATCCTTACTACATACATGACCCCATGTGTGATGGGATGTGATGGGAAGACAATCTGCCCTCATGTTTAAGGTGACCAGATTTTAAGATTGGTAAAGAGGGACACCATTGTGGGCGTGGCTTATTTTGTGGGCGTGGCTAGCTGGTCATGTGACTGGGTGGCCGTGGCTACCTGGTCATGTGACCGGGTGGCCATGGCTATGTGTATAGGGACTACTCAGAGGGCTGAAAAAAGTCATTTCTGACAGGTCCTCGCACTTTTGACTGGTCCTCACACTTATGACCATCCTCACATTTATGCCCATGCAGCATTCTTAACAACCATGTCACTCATTTCACAACTGCTTCTCTTCACCATGGTGATAAGACTGGGCAAAAAATGTAAAATGTGAGGATAGTCGTAAGTTTGAGGACTGGACAAAAGTGCGAGGACCAGTCAAAAATAACTTTTTCAGCCCTCTGAGTAGTCCATATGCACAAAAGGACTAACCAGAGGGCTGAAAAAAGTCATTTCTGACAGGTCCTTGCACTTTTGACTGGTCCTCACACTTATGACCATCCTCACATTTATGCCCATGCAGCATCCTTAACAACCATGTCACTCATTTCACAACTGCTTCTCTTCACCATGGTGATAAGATAGGGCAAAAAACGTAAAATGTGAAGACAGTCGTAAATTCGAGGACTGGTCAAAAGTGCAAGGACCAGTCAAAAATAACTTTTTCAGCCCTCTGAGTAGTCCATATGCATAAAAGGATACAGCAATAGAGAGGGATGAAGGAAGGGAAGGGAAATTAGAGTAGGAGTGAGGGTAAGAGGGGGAGGAAGAGAGGAGGAGAAGGAGAAAGGAAGAGGAAGTAGGGAGGAGAAGAAGAGGGGGGGAAGAGAAAGTAAGAAGGAAAGAAAAGAGAGAGGTGGTAAGTTTGAGGAGAAAGATTGCTGTACAATAAAAAAGATGAAAGGGAAGAAAGCCAACCCCAAACAAATATAAAGATATTAAGATAAAGAATGAATGGTTAAACTTTAAAGAATAAAAGAGAACAAATATGAATAAATAGCAGTAATTAGAAACACACATACAAACATACAATGTATTTTCTTTGAATAGAGTATTTGGC
This sequence comes from Pituophis catenifer annectens, assembly GCF_029215685.1. Classification (NCBI taxonomy): domain Eukaryota; kingdom Metazoa; phylum Chordata; class Lepidosauria; order Squamata; family Colubridae; genus Pituophis; species Pituophis catenifer. The sequence continues at coordinate 30,892,882 of NW_027256884.1, read as the reverse complement.
CGGTTCACAAATTTAAACAGTGTTTAGTCACTTCAATTAAATTTACAATTTCTATATTTCCTTTTTGCCATATTTATGCCTCATCTATTTTTTTTAAAAAACCAATATTACCCTTCATCCTCATCTCTAATCTTAATCAAATTCAATTTTTCCCTTCTATTCTATATTATACCCCTTCCCATTGTCATCTATTTTTATATCCATCCTCACATTGTTTAATTATGTAATTATGTAATACAGTTGTTTAATACAAATTCAACATTTTAATATAAATCAATTAGTTATAAAACTATCTTTTTTGTATATTAATCAATATGAACATGAATATTCCAATTATTTCCATGCAATCCAATTTCTTACAAATCAATTAATTATATTTACCAATAAAAATAAACCAAATAATTTTCCCCATATATTCCTCTGAACCACAACTTAACCATTTCTGCTTTCAACACAATATACAATTAATAGTATCTCAATTATTACAATTCCCTAGTTAAATACAGCTTTTTTTTCTTTTGTGTTTTAAAATCTTGAACTCTCCTCCTAAATTTCCCATTGTTTGCAGTTTTTCACCTACCTTTTTTGGGGAGGAAAAATAAAAATAAAAATAAATCTCTCTCTGCCTCATTTTGTCACGTTGCACCAAAGATCCTGGTTTCGGTTTCGTTTCTGCAGCTTAGCTAGGGGAAAAAAAAACTGCTTCAGGAACTCTTTACACTGATTGCCTGTAGGGTGGCCCTTTGAAGCCCCCGGCAAGAGTTTAAACAGTTTTTTTTTTCTTCTAGCCATCAGCTGGGGCTCAAGAGGCAGCAGAATGAAAAATCGGGACTTTTTTGAAACGCCGCGGGACACGGGACAAATTGCTAAAAATCGGGACTGTCCCGCCAAAAGCGGGACGTCTGGTCACCTTACTCATGTTTCTAACTCAGTGAATATTAAATTTCTGGATTTGTCTAATATAATTCATATAAATTATTTTGCATTAAATCATAATATCTTAGATAAATATACTGAAAACAAGACTTCTGAATGTTGTCAAGGAGATACTGGTGGCCATTGTGGGAGGGTATAACCTAATAACTCAATATAAGTGATACTACTATGAACAGATGTAAACAGACCTTGAAAATGCCTTACTCAAGCATTAAGAAAGATTAAATTATTATCAGAGTTTTTGCTAACTGTAGTACTAGTAAAGTAGTCCACAACTTACAATCATAATTGGGACTGGAATTTCATATTGAGTGAGGCAGTGATTAAAGGAGATGCCCACATGACTTGCTTTGTTCAGCAACCACAATCCTGGCACTCCTAGTTGCAGTTGTTAAGTGACCCGGATCATTTAGCAAACTGTGATGGAATATGTCTACAAAGGGGGAAATGATGTGATGAACTACTACAATAATGCCGCATTTTCCCAGGAAGAAGGGAGCACATTCCAACAAGGAGGTGGGGAGCAAGAAACAATACAGTCCAGAGCTGGATCTTGGGAAAAGGAAGAGATTTAGGTTAGCGTCTCTCAGAATATCCCAGGGCACAAGTAGTCCTTATGACCAGTTGCTTAGCAATCATTTGAACTTCCAACAGACCTACCTGGGGGGTATTTATGACCCAGATTTAAAGATCCACTGGTCACACACACCCCACAGTCGCATGACTGCACTTTGGGTGCAGTCCAACTAGGCCATATGTATGGCTATTTGCAGAGTCTGCCTAGTCATGTGACCATTCTTTATGACATTTATGACAGTAAACTTGCATTCACTTCCATTTTTGGCAGAACTGCATACATATAGTGAACCATTGGTTCCTTCAGCAACTGCACCGTTCACTTAACAACCACAGATTCACCTAACAAATGTGGTGATTCACTTAACAACCAGGAGAAAAATGTAGTAAAAGCTTTGTAATTGTCATGAGTTATGACCATGATGGACAGGCTTCATTATGGTTGTGACACAAGGATTACCCATTAGGTTCTGACAGTATAGGTTTAGTCTGGCAAGATTCTGTGTATATGATATATGAAAATAAAGAACTGAACCTTGGCTTTACATCATTCTTGGGCTAGGCCTGACATGGACAGAGCGAAAGATCCAGCTGCCAAGTTCAGCTCTCTTCCATGCATGAAAGGGAACTGCAGCAGGCTACAGGAATGGCGAGGGAATCTTTAGGATCCATTTCTCCATCTTGCTGGCTCCCCTCTTTGCACAAAAAGGAATTGCTCCAGCAGGCTGCAGGAACATAGCTTGGAACTTCAGGATCTGAGCTTTATTACACCACCCTGCTGGAGGAATGAAGAACTCCTTTGAGGGCTGCAAGAACAGAGTTCAAGTCTTTGGGATATGACCTCCATTTTTGCAACCCACCAGAGGTGTTTCTCTCCACTCAGCTGGCAACCTTTTTGCTATAAGATGGCTACCTAGGGAGGGGAGGGGGAATCTCAGCTCCACACCGATCTGAGATTCCTTTCCAGCAGGCAAACCTTTCATTCTCAAAGACCTATCTGCCTGTAGGGAATCTCAGCCCTGTGGCAGATGACAGCAGCTTGCAAACTTTCCTGCCAGTTTCCCCATAAAAGGGGTGCTGTCAGAGAAGATTTCAAATGGCAATCACATGATTGCAGGTCTTTGGCAACCAGTTATAAATATAAACATGTTGCCAAGTACCCAGATTGTGATTATGTGACCATGAAGGGACATGATGTTTTACAGTAACTGGAAGTGTTTCATGGACCATAAAGCACACTTTCTGAGGCAGCCATAACTTCAAATGGTCGTTAGATGACTGGTAACAAGTCAAGGACTACCTGTAGTTTAAGACAGAAGGCACCAAATTAGACAATGATTTTGTTTATTATCACCTGATGGGTTTTGGCCCAGGTCTTAATTTAATATGAATTGGCCTAATATGAATTTTAAGTGGGTGTATGTGTGTTTTAATTTAAGGGCCAAATTGTATATATTTGTTTTAATTGGTTTTAAATTTTATAAATTCATGTGTGTTTTAATGTGGCTGTACACTGCTCTGAGTCCCCTGGGAGACGGGCGGTATAGAAATCCAATAAACTCTAAACTCTAAACTCTAAACCAGCACTTTTTCTCCTTTAGTAGCTTCTTATATCTCTTCTTTTGTAAGTGAAAAATGTCTAGAGTTTGAAATCATTAGCTGTTCGGGCCGACCTTGATGTTTGTACACGTGGCCTCACATCAAGGTTTTGATCTCTTAGGAGGCTGGTATGAGGATTAAACTAGAGTAGTTTGAATATACTTTTGAACGGAGGTATTGGGAATGAAAAAAATGAAATTATTTCAAAGTGATCATTCACAGCAAGTAGTGATTGCTTCAAATGGACAGCTTTCTGTGCCTTGAAAAAATGTTTACTAAATAATAAAATTGTGCACCCTGTGTCCATAAATATATTTATTTATTTAGTTTAGCTCAAATACATCCAATTTTCTTTCATAAACTGGCCTTTAAAATCTCACTAATTATAAATATATATATATATATATATATATATATTAAAGAATTATAGTAATTGAGAAAAATCTTGGAAGGTCATAATCTTTTTTCATGGTTGTGCAGAACAGAACAATGAAACTGCACACTAGAGATAAGCTTTGAACATAAAAGTCTGTCTTTTGGCTGTAAATATAGCTAGTGAATTTTTTTAAAAAAGTAAATGAGGCATTAAACGGAAGATTCAATTAATAAGCCCTTCTTTGCTTTTAAACTATAAGCCAATAGAAAGAGGATTAAACAGACAGACTGTCATTGAGAAGGTTCTTTTAAAAAAAAAAAAAGTGTTGGGAAGGAGGCATATAATTAAGTAGAACCTATGTTAAAATAGGATTTAAGTCAACATGATTTGAGAACTTTCGAGTGAGGACAACAGTATATCATAGACAATTTGCCTCCAGAAGTTGTGGGTGCTCCAACACTGGAAGTTTTTAAGAGGTTGGACAACCTTTCTCTGAAATGGTATATGGTTTCCTACCTGAGCAGGAAATTAAAAGACTTCCAAGGTTCCTTTCAACTCTTTTATTTTGTTAAAATATACCTCTTAGTGTATTCAGAGTTTGGGCTAATTGTGATAGCACAATGATTGTGATGCTAAATGTCTTTCATATAATATTAAATAGTGAATAAAACATTTTCTCCATATGTCATCTATCAATACGTTGTTCAGAAGTACTGAAGCTAAATATATATTTTTCAAAAAAGAAAAGAAACTTTAATCCTGAAGTCTCATGTACTAGCTTTTTTTTAACATGGTGCCTTACAAATCTGTGCAGATTGTAGCTTTTAGACCTGCCAAGTAGCATTTGGTTAGAAGTTCTGGAGAAAATGGAGCATTGACTCATCTGAATGTCCATTTTATGATCGTTGCGACAACATTCCTCACTTCTGGGACCTTCATTCATTCGATTAGTCACACTGAGTGCTTGTCAAATATTTATCTCCCTCTGCAGTATGGTTCCGCCCCCTCCTTCTGCGCATGCTCAGTCTTTTCACGAAGTCTACCTCCATCAGATCTGAAGTATACACTTAGCGGAACTGTAACTGCAGAGGTTAAAAAAGGAAATACCCCCCACGACCACCAGGCCAATACACTAAGGGTGGGACGGAATGTCGTCGCAATGATCATAAAATGGACATTCAGGTGAGTCAATGCTCCATTTTCATGCATCGTTGCGCCGACATTCCTCACTTCTGGGATATGCCCAAGCTTAATAAATTAGGGTGGGAATTACTCCTTGTCATTGCCTGGTTTCGTGGGGAGATTATTGATTGTAAAACTCTTCTCCCGAACGCGGCATCAGCTGATGCAAAGGAATCTAATCTGTAATGTTTAACAAAGGATGAAATAGATGACCATGTAGCTGCCTTACATATTTCATCTACAGACGCCTGAGTAGCCCAAGCAGCTGAAGTTGCAGCACTGCGTGTTGAATGTGGTAACACTCTTCCAGGTAAACTTTCCCCTTGTGAACTATATGCCACAGATATGCCCCACTGTATTAGAAGACACTTTCTTACCCATTGTAGAAGGTAAGTATGATACAAATAGTGCTTCAGTTTGTCGAAACGATGCAGTTCTTATATAACGTCTTAATGATCTACGTACATCTAGTGTGTGCCACATTTTTTCCCTAGGATGTTTAGGATCTGGACAAAAGTTTGGTAAAATTACTTCTTGAGCTCTATGGAAATATGAATTAATTTTTGGTATAAAGGATGGATCTAATCTAAGTACTACTCTATCTGTATAAAATATACATAAATCCTTTCTAATCGAAAGAGCAGCTATTTCTGATATTCTGCGTGCGGATGTTACTGCTATTAGAAAAGCTAATTTCAAAGTTAGATATCTCATACTTATTGATGCCAGTGGTTCAAATGGTTTTTTTGTTAATGCTTGTAATACTAAATTCATATCCCATGAAGGATATCTGTGAACAGTAGGAGGTCTTAAATTCATAGCTCCCCTTAGAAAGGATTTAATTCTCATATCTTGTGAAAGAGATTTCTTATTTGGTCCATCTATGACTGTAGCCAATGTTGCTACTTGTCTCTTCAATGTTGAAGGAGCAAGGCCCTTGTCTAAACCAGATTGAAGAAATAATAGTACATCAAGTACTGTTGCCGATGTAGGATCTACATGACTTGTACTACACCATTCTACAAATGCATTCCAAGACGCATTGTAAATACGCGTAGTAGATGGTCTTCTGGCTGCTTGAATAGTTGCAATTACTTCTGAAGGAATATGATCTTTTGTTAGTCTGGACCTTTCAAGCGCCAGATGGTCAATTGTAACCAGTCTGGCTTTGGATGTCTTATTTCTCCTTGGAGTAGTACTATCTGATTTGGAGGGATTCTCCAAGGGGTTTCTATTGAAAGATCTAATAGGTCTGCAAACCATGGTCTGCGAGGCCAATATGGTGCTATCAATATCATGTCTGCTCTTTCCTCCCTCAATTTGTGAATTACACTCTGAACTGGAGGGAATGCATACAGAAGCCCTTTCAGCCAAGGAGATCTTAGAGCATCTTGGCCTTCTGCTCCTTGGGTTGGAAAACGAGAATAAAATCTTGCTAACTGGGCGTTTTGAGTTGTAGCAAATAGGTCCACTATTGGTCGACCGAACCTGAGAGATATCTGTTTGAACAGCTTGGGATCTAACATCCACTCTGATTGGTCTATTTTGCCCCGGCTTAGCCAGTCTGCTTGTACATTTATTCCTCCTGATATATGCTCTGCTTTTATCGATAAGACATGTTTCTCCGCCCAAGACATGAGACGATCCGTTTCTTCCATTAGAGATTTTGATTTTGTGCCTCCCTGACGATTCAAATGTGCCTTTGTTGTCATATTGTCCGTTAAAATCAGGACATGTTTGTTGGTCACATGATGTTGAAAATGAATTAATGCCAGACGCACTGCTCTTAATTCCAACCAGTTGATTGGTTGGTTCTTCTCTGATGTAGACCAAATCCCCTGCGCTATTAAGGAATTGAGATGTGCACCCCATCCATAAAGACTTGCATCCGCTGTTAACGTTACTCGTTCTGATTGTAGAAACAGAGAACCTTTCTGAATTGCCTCTGTTATCCACCAACGTAGAGATATTTTTACTCGTGTTAGTACCACCACTTTGTGAAGAGAGTCTGCTCGTCTTTGCCTTTGAAAAGGTAACAGAAACCACTGTAGATGGCAAGTGTGGTAACGAGCCCATGGTACTATTGTAATTGCAGATATTAGCTTGCCTAGAAGTTGAGACAGTGTTAATAGGGCAGTTTTCTTCTGCGATATTACTTGCATAACTAGATTCTTGATGCTGTTTTGTCTGTCTGGAGACAGGTAAACTAATCCCAATTCTGAATCTATGATTGCACCTAGATGCAATAATCGAGTTGTTGGTGATAAGTGACTTTTGTCCATGTTGATTGTAAAACCGTGGTTTTGTAAAGATTGGATGACTAATTCTCTGTCCCGACATGCCTGATCTTTTGATGTTGACAAAATCAGAATGTCGTCCAGATAACATACTAGACGTATTGGAATTGACCTGAGATTGGCCGCCATTGCCGCTAACAACTTCGTAAATGTTCTTGGCACAGAAAAAAGGCCAAAGGGCATTGCCCTGTACTGAAAGTGTCTGTCCGCATACGCAAACCTGAGGTATTGTCTGTGCCTTGGTGGATGGGCACATGTAAATATGCTTCTTTGAGGTCTATGGATTGCATGAGATCTCATTGTCTGACACATTGAAGAATCGACTTCAGTGAATGCATTTTGAATCTTCTGTATAAAACATTCACATTCAGCTGCCTCAAATTCAGAATTCCCCTCCAACCCCCTGAGTTTTTTGGCACCAGAAAAAAAATCGAATAGAACCCGGTCTGAATTTGATCTTTTGGAACCTCCTCGATCGCCTTGATTTGTTTCAGGTGCTTGATCTCGAGATTCATCAGATTTTGTTGTAAAGGTTGAGTTGACCACGGACATTGGATGAATCTGGTTGATGGGTTTGAGGTGAATTCCAAGGTGAGGCCGCTGGTCACAGTACATAAGATCCATGCATCCGTTGTAGATTCCTCCCATTGGTGACAGAATAGTTGAAGTTTGCCCCCAATGGGAAGGGAAGAATTCGAGTCACTTGCCTCTACGAGATTGACGTGACAACGCTCCTCGGAAAGGTCTTCTGAAAGATGATTGGCGGCTGCCTCTACCTCGAAAGGAATTTCTATTAGTCGAGTATGAAGAAAAGTAGGGTTGAAAATTACCACGTTGTGTGTAGGTATTTGAATTTCCTTGATCATAACGAAAAAACTGTCGTTGAAAAGGACAATATCTGCGTTCTGGTCTTCTATACAAAGAGGGTAAAATCTTCTTTTTATCCCTGCCTTCTACCAGAACCTGTTGCAAGGACTCTCCGAATAGAGAATGTCCCTTATAAGGAGCTGATGTAAGCCTCCATTTTGACCTTGAGTCAGCTTTCCAGTGATGTAACCAAAGAATTCTTCTTGATGTTACAGAAGATGCTAATGCCCTGGAAGCGAATTTCGCAGCATCTAATGAAGCATCTGCAGAGTATTCTGCTGCTGCAATAATTTTTGATACATCTTGTTGAATTCTAGATTCTTCAGGTGGTAATCTATCTCTTAATTGTCTTAGCCAAATAAGAGAGGCCCAGTTAAAAAATGATGCTGAAATTGCAGCTCTAACTGCCCATGCCGCAGCTTGATGAGTTTTGCGACACGTCATTTCAGCTCTTTTGTCTTCAACTTTAAGACCTTCTCCAACTTCACTGACTAACACAGAAGATGACGTAAGTGTTGCCACCGGTTCATCTACTAATGGCAATTGCAACAATTCATCCAATTCTGGTGGAGAACAATATAATTTTTTATCAAAACTATTGGGGCCAGAAGTTGAACTGGGATGTTCCCAAGGTTTTTTAATAACTTGTGAAAATAGATCTGGGCACGGAACAAAGTCCAAATCAGACTTAGGTACTTTAAACAAATTATCATTTGGATTCATTTGAGTACTAGGATCAGATGACTTATCTAAATTTAGTCCCATATTAGTAGCTACTTTTGCTTTATGTAGTAATGACTTAAATAAAGCTGGTTTAAAAAGACCTTGAAATGCTGGTTTTTCTGGAGTCATGTCTTCCTCATCATCTGATAAATCAAATTCCTCTAAATCTGTGTCATCCCCACAGCTAAAATACTGTTGTTTAGGAATTGAATGAGAATGATATTGATTACTGGTAGCTGCACCAGCATGACAAGGATAGTTGGTTTGTTGCAAACCTGCTTGGAATATTTTAGAAATCGCATGTGTAACCATTGTTTGAAAATCCACTTCCTGACCACTGCTTTGAATATCTTCCCCCCTAAGACCAGCAGCAGTTGGGGTGAAAGTGGCTTCAGGAGAACCTGGATTAACAGTAGGAAAAACACCTGAAGAAATAGGTCCTTGAGGTGCAATGCCTCTAGAAATATCTATCATAAATTGACCTTGTGGTTCTCTAAACATAGGATCTTGTGACTGAATTTCTACAGTTTCCTCATTGACCTGATGATTGTCATCAATAGGTTGTTGATTAACAGACATTTCAGAATTATATATGTTAGAAGCCGATTGTGCAGCACACTTGGCTTTGACAAATTGTCGCTCTAAAGCTTTATGTCTACGTGTTTCCATCTTATTCATTGCTTTGATAATGTCATCAGATAATAAATTGGCAGACTGTTGTGGCAGTGCCACATTTTTTGTTTTAGCTCGTTTTTTTCTTAATGGCTGAGGAGAATGTACTTTAGGAGGAGAAGCGACCTGTTCTAGGTCAGATGATAAATTATCGTCTGCCATATTTAATAAAGAAATGTAGTCAATCAGTATAATTAATTATAATAATAATAATTATTAATTTTTTTAATTATATAATTAATTAATTAATTAATTCAAGCTAAAAGCATTTTTTATCAAAACAATTAATTGGATTAACTTCCCTGAGATGAACTTCTGTCAGTTGATATAACAAATTGATGAACGAAGTATTGACAGTTAAAAATGGCGCCGCTGTCAGTTGCTCGCCTCAGCAACCGTCAGTTTAACGAAGATTCCTTGAGCCAAACGTTTCCAAACTGATTTGATTGCGTTATATAAATAATAAAACACTCGAGTGTATAACATAAGAAAAAACCACAAGTTCCAAGAACTAAGTATGCCTGACGCAGGCAGGGACTTTAAATAGTGTCTCAATTTTACTTAAATTAAATAGATTATTTCATTAGGAGTCTGAAATCCAACATCAGAAACTCCTTCGCCGCTAGCATACAACGAAAACTTGAAAGGTGTTGGCGGTTATTCACCAGCTCTAACACCACGGCGAAATAAGCAAGGCAGCTTTTCATCGTTACATTGTAACTCAAATTAAAAATGTAACTTCCTCAGGAGCCTGAAAGTTAGTTAAGTAACTATGTCGCCGCTAATAAACAAGAGAGGGCTGCAAGGGTGTTGGCGGTTATTCACCAGCTCTAACACCGCGGCGAAATAAACAAACAGCGTCCGAACCGAAGCGGATCGCTGCTGATTGATCGGCAAGGCAGCTACCAGCCCCTTAGCGCCGCAATTTAAAACCAATGAAAATTCTCTTCAATATAGACTCCAGCAAGCTATGAGAAAAACTGCAAGATGGCTAACAGACATTTAGCGCCGCAAATAAATAGCGATCTTTTTTAAACAATTATAATGCTGTCAAGTCAGATGCCATTAACGCAGCCCTCTAATAAAATAGGAAAAAAATTATAATAATGAATTTAGACAGATTAACTGTAGAGAAAAAGCACTCTAGATGTGTTAACTCGACTGAGTGAAAAAGACTGAGCATGCGCAGAAGGAGGGGGTGGAACCATACTGCAGAGGGAGATAAATATTTGACAAGCACTCAGTGTGACTAATCGAATGAATGAAGGTCCCAAAAGTGAGGAATGTTGGCGCAACGATGCATGAAAATGAGGACATTTCCTGATACATTTCTCTGCTAACCCAAATCAGTAAAATTTTACTTCAGAGTAGTCAAATATACTTAGATATAGGGAATATCTCCCTCATTTACTATTTTGTCAGTTATTTGTACAAATTCTAGGAAACTGAAAGCCTTTAGTGTGATTCATATGGGCTTTTGAGGGAAAATTGGCCATGTCCTATGGATTTTTACAATAGGATCCTGTGTTCTGATACAGTCAGCTTTGGAAAAATTGCAAAAGTTGTTTGCTGTGTAACACAGGAAGCAGCTGGGAAAGAACTATAAATGTAAACAGTTCATTAGAATGTGGAATGGAAGCAAGGACCTGCTGGTGTCTATTCACAAGAATGGAGTAAAAAGACTCTTTTTCATTTCATTTTAGTTATACTAAAAAGATTTACAAATGATAGTTGAGAATTACTAATGCCCTTTTGAAAGAATTTATATGCCCCCAATTTTCAGGCTGCAAATGACGTGGGAGCAAGAGCTGGCTGGCACAAAAGTGTCCTGGGATCAGTGTCCTGGGATTGCAGCAATATGCCCAGTCTGCGGGAATCATCTTGTCTCATCACGAACTCTATAGCAAGAGAGGAAATGTGGCCATTTTATCTGTTCCATATTCTGAGGCAATCAGTGGAGCCAGGTCTAGAACTTTTAGTCCCTGACTTTTCATTCTCCTCGGGCGTTTCTCCTCGGGCGATTCTCCCCTGACTTATCTCCTCAGGTGGCACACCTCCAGTCATTTGCCATGGGGAATGGGCCACCGGCTTCTTCATCCCAGACCCTTCGACATGGCCCATTTGCAGAAAGAGGGTTCGTCCTGGGTGTTCCGCCCTCTGTGACAGTTAGCCCCGAACCAATTGGCTAGAAGGGGTGTAATAGAAATTCAGCCAAAGGAGAGAGGTGTAAAAGAATTTGTCAAAATGCCTTCCTTCCTTCCTTCCTCTCCCCCACCCCCACACCAATACAGGGAGGAACAGTTGGTTTACTCGGAAATAAGACTCACTGAATTCAATGCTAGGATTTAAATCCAGCAAAAGGAGAGAGGTGTAAAAGAATTTGCCAAAATGCCTTCCTTCCTTCCTTCCTTCCTTCCTTCCTTCCTTCCTTCCTTCCTTCCTTCCTTCCTTCCACTCTCTCTCTTCCCCCCCCCCAACCAATACAGGGACACTGTTACTGAGCGGACTAAAAGCCTTCCTCCCTCCCTCCCTCCCTTCCTTCAACCAGTTAATTAACCAAGTCTGGAAGGGTCCAATAGAAGAGAATTTTTCTTTCCTTCCTTCCTTCCTTCCTTCCTTCCTTCCTTCCTTCCATCCATCCATCCATCCACCCATCTATCCACCATAACAGTATAAAATGGCAACTAGCCATGTTTGAGGCTCCTCTAGAGGGGTGGAGCTAGGCGAACGTTTTGTGTGTGTATGTGTGTGTGTGTGTGTGTGTCTGTGTGTCTGTGAAAAAGGAAAGGAAGGCAGGTGCAGAGATAAAAGACCATTTCATTCTATCACACTCCAAAGAGCAGTTGGTTCCTCTTCTGAACTGGAGACCAGGCTATTGGGGTGGGAGGGGGGAATAAAATAAAATAAAGGAAGATGGACATTGTTTTTTGGAACTCCACCCCTCTAGAGGAGCCTCAAACATGGCTAGTTGCTGGCTACTGAATGTATCCCACATCCCCTTGGCTTCTGTGGGCTGCAATATCTTTTGCATGATGGTTGTCTGGTATGCAGCTCTTTTTCATGTCGCCCAAGGACATTCCCACATATCATTACAGCAGTGGTGGGTTTCTACCAGTTCGCCCCGGTTCAGGCGAACCGGTAGTGGTGGCGGTGGGAAGCTCTGCTCACCCGCCCGGATGTCATCACAGACGCTCTGCACATGTGCCCGCTCCCAATTCCGAACCGCTAGCAAAGGTAAGTGGAACCCAATACTGCATTACAGAGATTGTGTGTACCCCTAACTCTGGAGTTATGTTTCTGGAGTTGAATCCACCAAAGCAGAGGCAAGACAAAGGTGCATTAAAGCCTCCTTATATAGGAGAAGGGATGGCAGAACCTGGGGGTGGAATGAAAAGGGGAATTAACCTAGAATCCCTATGTAGGTACAAGAGAACTAAATCTAACCCACCATTGCCCCTTCTCTAACTCTAAGCAGATACTGACCATTAGTTGAGAAGATTCCTGTGCATACGCTTTTAGCAATAAATCAGTTTAATTGAACCTTCACATGTGGGGACTTGATCTTTTGTGCTGATATTTTACTTTTCACTGTACAATAATTCAGTAATTCAGATTTTCTCATCTTTTAATCATCATTTTTAATCCATTATCAGATTGTGCGGGTCTAGCCTTGCTATATGCAGGTGATATCGTAATTTTATCTTCTAGGTGGAAGAAGGGCATTGAAGGCATTCCTAACAATAGAATGCATAACTGACAAATCCATGGTACCCCAAATGAGCAAATTCCTATTTATATATGTGGTACAGTTCCAGGCTTATCTTGGAGTACATTTTTCTTTTCATGGACAAGTTTTGCCCAACATAGCTTTTTTAAGATTCTTCCATTCAAAAGCAACACATTTTATTCCTGCAGCTCGGAAGATTTTTCTTGCTAAGATTGTTTCCCATCTTCTTTATAATGTTCTGATTTTCATTTTTCTCCTATGTTTGCTGCTAGTGTAACCCTTGCAGCCAAAGGTAACAGGATTTAATTTTCAGAGATATGAGAGTTGGACAGGAAAATAGAAAAACTTCAGTATGTATTAACTAGGAAAGATAGTTCAACACAGGGAGACAGACAGGGAAGAGTATCTTAAATCTAAATCTTTTAAATTAATATAGTTTAAATTAAATTTAGATAACAATAGGATCTAGTTTACTATTGATACAAAAAAGGCAGTTTATAAATTAACATGAAACGCTTTTAAGATATCAGAATATTCTGTAGTTATGTGCATATGTGTTTTTGCATATTTGTCTATAAAGCAAACAAAAGTAAATTTGGGTTAAAAGATAAGGGATTTTCTCTCTACTGCATTGCCATAATAATTGACATTTTTATATAGGAAACCAATATATTTTCCTACAAACTTAACAATGTGTTATTGTGCACCATCTAAAATAGTTTTAATACTAGCTTGTGGGCATTAATTGTTATAAATTTACAGTGCACAGTTACAAGCATGCTTTTAAGGTCTCCCCATTAAAATTATTGACAATAACTTGGCTGCCATCTGATTTAGTAATAAAAAGGACATGCTGGGTGTTTCAGCTGGCATTATGTCCTCTGGAACATACCAAATAGAGTCTGCACAGCCATCCAACATTCCTGTAAATGCTTGCACAGCAGAGCAAAACAATGAAATAGTTCAGACATCAATCACATTCCCTAATTATGCATATTCTTCACGAATTGCAGGGTTTTTTTTTCTGTTAAGCCTATGCAATGGTTGGTAGGAAATTTGAGACACTAGGAGGCTGGTATTAAGATGGGATCTGTGTCACATGCCACCCATACCTTCACTTCTTCCACAGTGAGAATATCCATTTTCTTTAGCATCAGAAATGAATTTCATAAAAGTCTTAATTCACATCTGTCATGCAATCAGATTTGTTGCAGAAGTATATAAATTTATACATACTATACACAAATATCATCAGATGGAAGCACAAGGAAACCACTGTGGTAATTGAAGCCTTTTTTGTAGTTAGTAACAATACCCATTTCAGGATAGCATTAGAATAAGGAAACCCTATCTATATCTGTAAATGAATGATATCATTATTTTGGAAAATGAAAGTTTAAGCTCTGTGAAACATACAATCCCATAGAGATCTCAGCAGAGCAACTTGTACGTGCAGGTGCTTAATGTGATAAGGTACGTTACCATTTATCTGTGTACATGCAGACAAATATTAACATAGTCATGAATTAAGCTTTTAATCCCTTTTATTATAAATTGAATATCTTTATTTTAACAAACATCAACAATGCACATTATTGTGCGCCAAACTATTCATTACTATTCCCCACAGTATACCATTACATGATACACCATAATACATGTGTTAATATAATGGCAAGCATCTGCTTGAGTATTCTATAGCATATTTCATTCCCCTCTTTTGTTTAAACAAAAGAGACCAGCACACAAAAGGCACTTCTTCCATATAGGCAGTCATATAGTAGTTCTCAGTTTGTATTCTAGGGAAAGCAAGGAACAGTACTAATGATGCTATTTTACTACTGGCCAAAATATGTCTTGTTACAATCCTTGATTTAAAAAAAAAAGAAGATAAATAGGATGGGCCCAGGCACATAGGGATCTGTAATGAGAGGCAAAACTCTTCCTAGAGTTTGGATAATGTTTGCTGTTATGTTCTGGATTACATTGTTGTATAAGGGAGAGGCAGTACTGTATCTTACAAAAAGAATCATGTTGCATGAAGTCCAGCGCAGCACTAGTTTAAGACCAAGTACCCATAACTGTGCACTGTATTCTTCATCCTGATTCAACTAGATGGCATTGTGCTGTCCAGATCTTTAGATTGGAAGTTCATGGTATTCATCTACCCTCACCTCTTCATAAAATGTATATTAGTGCTGATTAGGAATGTAAAACTATTTGGATGCAAACGAGAAAAGGTGCTTGGGTGTTTATACTGCATTTCTGATACCTGCTAAGAAAAGCTACACTTTCTTCCTGGGCTCAAAATGGGACCATCATGGTCCCAAGAAAATACATGTAAGGAAGCTCAACAAAATTGTTATGCTCTGTTATACTTCCTTGATGCTTCCACTGCTAAAGATATGCAAAGTGCATAATGTTTATGTCCAATTAGAGTGATACACAACCTTGGCTATATGTATAAATAGATAGATTTAGTATTTGTTTTTAGATTAGGGATTCAACATGGCTTAAACAGAAGACTCTATATTGTCACTGCAAACATTAAAAAAAATCAATTCTCAATCAAACAGCAATCTCAGAAATAGAAATCTACTCTAGAGCATAGGCACTCAGGTGTACTCCTTTCCACTGAGTGAAAAAGACTGAAGGGTTAACGTCATGAGGGGCGGTGCCAAGGCTGCAGAAAGATTTATAGGCACTCAGTACATCCAATCATCAATCAAGATCCCAGGAGTAGGATTGGCGGCACAGCGAGTCAGGAAAATGATTGGCTCAGTGAGTTAACATAGCTGATAATTGATGTGAATTCAAGTTGCCCCAGTCTTGATCTGATTTAATCACCACACCACACTGGCTGGATCATTAGTCTTCTCTCAGATATTCATTTGTACTGTCAAGATATGAAAGCCCAAAGATGTCAAACCAACATGTTAATGTGAAATGCATCCACCCACATTACAATTCCTTGGAAAGCATAAGTACCTTATATTCCATTGATTTTAATAGTTCTGGATCCAGATGCTAGAATACAAGAAAAACAGTACTGAATAGGTCAGAGACCTATTTATGCCATGTTCTATTTTTAAGGGTCACATCAGATTTTAAAGCACACAAGCAGCGTCCTAATTCTGAACACCTGTACACCTGCTATTGTAATCAGTAGGAATTGATAGTATTATCTATGATACCAAAATACCTAGGATAAATTCAATATGTAGTCAAACATCTAATATTAATACACTTTCTCATGAGCTTATGTATAAATGAATAGTATATAAATTGTTGCTCAAATCCAAATTAAAGAAAGGGATAAAGTGAAGAAATTAAATTGGCAGGATAAACTTACTGTTTTCAAAAAAAAATGCTACTATTGTATTTCAAAAGCATACTGAGTGGAAAACCATGGGGATTTATAATTGGAATAGAAATTCTTTACCTTCAGCAAGGCTCTAGCTTCAGTTCCAATTTACAAATCAATTTTCCAAGAATACTGAGAAATTGTGATAGCGAATTTAATGTTTCTCTCTGTTAGCACCACAGCGATTTAGATAATTTAACTTTATTTTAAAAAATTAAATTGCACCCAAACTAGGTTTTATTGGCTAATGGGCTAACTGGCAACAGAATCCTAGGAAAGTCCATTCCAAAGCAACTCTCATTAATCCTTAAGGAAGTGTAGGACTGCTGCCAAAAATATTAGTAGAAAATATTTGTCTCCTGCCATCCAACCCCAAAAATATTAAAGGAAGATAACAAACTGATTGAATAACAACTAGAATAAAATCAGTTAAATATGCTTCTCAAGAAGACCTGCATTTTTTAGAATGATTCTATCAGCATACATTCAGTAATATTCTTAAATCTGAGATTTTAAATTAATGCTTCAGTTGGAAGAACATACCCTCAACTTCATCAAATATTAATAAAGCTTTATTTTATTTGTATCTCACCTTTATTATTTTTACAAAAAATTCAAGGTGGCAAACATGTCCAACACATCTTTCTCCTCCTATTTTGCCCACAACAACAATCCTGTGAGCTGAATTGGGCTGACAGAGAGTGATTGACCCAAGACCATCCAGCCAGTTTCATGGTTAAGGCAGGAATAGAACTCACAGTCTCCTGCTTTCTAACCCATAGACTAAACTGGATTTTACCTCTAAAGAACTCTGGGTACACTGTCATTCGCCCATTTTAGCTCATTCTAGTTAAGATAGGAGTGGAAAAATATCTTATCTGTGACTCTTGGATGTTTTGGGAGGAAACTTTATTGTGGCTAGAGATTAACAGAAGTGGTAATTCAGTATCATCCAGCTCTTAGGCTAACAGACTGAAAATAATAGACGTTTACTTAGTCAAATTTAGGCCTATGGATGTAGCAGTCCAAAACATCTAAAAGGCTGCAACTAGCCTATACATACTACTTTCCCATTTTTCAACCTAAAAACAATCCTTTTTCTCCAAGGTGCTTTTATCCATGCTAGGAAACAAAATCTATCATTTCATCATTAGGGGCAATACTCTTCCCTCTAAATATTAAAATGGCTTTGGGGAGTGGAAAACATACAAGAAATGCATAATTGCAACAGGTTCTTCAAATGTACAATACTCTAAATTTAACTATACAATATAATTTATTTTTATCCCACAAATTCTTTTTGGCTTGGGATTTTTGCTCTAGAAACTACTTGGTTAATATTTGTTTTCATTTCTGATTTCACTTATTAGATCTGTTGCTAGCTCTGTAAAGTATTTATACAAAATCTCAAATCACAGTCTTCAAGACATGTAATTCACAAAGAAGTTGATGTTGTCATAATGATGTCTCCATTCTACAATAGAGCTTAAAATATTACAAAAACTAAAATCAATATTAAATAGCTTAATATTAACAGCAACTATCATCAATAGGAACACATGTTTGATTCAATACTTGAACTGAACCCAAAGTACAAAATGGAATTAAGCAAGAGAGCAGTTTTTATTTTTATATTCTGTTTCGCTATATGGTTGGTCAATAGCATCTTGATAACATTCTAAATGCAACAAAAAGATAATGTTAAAAATATCAGTTACATTTTTTTTCATTCCAATTGCTTTTCTCTCTCTTATTTCTTTGCCCATTCTTCATGTCCATTCTTAATTTAAAATTTTGTCTGCTTTCACAAATGTTTCACTCCTGATCATAACCTCTTGCTATTTTAAGTCTGGCTACTTGTTTTAAAAATTCTGTGCAAGTGATTCAATCAATTCATCTTTGATCAAATCTTTAAACTGGAGCTTCACACAGCCCTAACAACGCATTTTAACATGACTAGATGTATATAGGAAATTTAAAGGACTTTTAAACTTGACATATATGCAATATAAATCAAAATATGAGAAATAAGGATAAAAAGGAATTGGCTGTTTTCCAAATTTACGTATCATGTGGCTTATACAATAATAGTAAGAGCCCTGCTAATTCAAATCCTAGCTCATCAAGATCAATATTCAGTGTTACACAATGGCCAAGTGTGGAGGGCAAAATCTTCCATCCACTGTCACTTCCCAGCAAACAGTACATAGAGCATGCTGACTATGATTCTTGAGGTAGTAAACAATCATCAATTTTAGTAATCAATAGTCTAACCCTCCATGAACCTACTAATCCTTTTAAAACTATCCAACTTAGCCACCATTACTACAAATGCTAGTATCAAACATTACCATTCAACTCAGTGACAGATTAAAATATTTCCTTCTGTCTGTCTTTTTTTTAATGTTTTATTTATTTTATTTATATAACATATAAAAATTAAACTTCCATCAAACATTGTGTGATCTGGATACAATTGGTTTTTTTAATAGTCATAATCCAAATGTTTACAATAGTATTCATCACAATAACCTTGATAATATAATAACAATAATATTCAACATTATCTATTTTAACAACTCTCCATTTTAACATTTCCTCTTTTTATGTCTCCCCATTTCTAACTCCGTTTCAGTTTTCTAACCATTGATAATATAAGTCCCACATCAAAAAATATTCAGTTTCTTCTTTATCCTTAATAGTAAGCATTAGTCTATCCATTTCTGCATTCTAATATTTTCTTAATTACACTCTCATCTGTTGAGATCTCGTCATTCTTCCATAGTTGTGCAAATACAATTCTGGTTGCAGTCAGTACATGTAAAATCAAATATATAGTCCTTTTATTATATTTTTCCAGTAACATGCCCAATAAAAATATCTCTGGTTTCAAGTCTATGTGTTGTTTTATCATTTTTTCCAACCAAGCATGTATTTTCGTCCAATATTTTTAAGCTTTTGGGCATGTCCACCATAATATGGTAATATGAATCAGGTGTTCGATTGTATTTCCAACTTTTAGCGGATCTATCTTTAAACATTTTTGCCAGTCTTGCCGGTGCAAAATGCCATCTATTGTATACAATTTTTTTTATATGCAGTTGACATAGTCAATTTAACAGTTCTATCCCAGAGTTTCCGCAATTTATCTAATTCTATTGCATATCCAAAAATTTTAGCCCAAAGAATCATTGTCTCCTTTACCTGCTCACTTTCAAGTTTTATACAGTGCCTAATAACTAACAATATATTTTCTTTATCAGTTTTTCATCTGTTCCAGTTAATATCTGGTCCAATTCTGTTAATTCTTTATTAAAACCATATATTTTAGCATCTTTCTCATAATGAGATTGTATCTGTAAATGTGGCCACCATGCTATATCCATCCCTTGATTGCTAAATTCCTGCTTAGTTTTTAATTCCCCTTTTTCGTTCAAAATATCTTTATATCTTCCAATTTTTTTTCCATATTAATAACATTTGGATGTACCAATGCTACCACTGTGGAAAGTCAGATTGGTATTTTCAAATAGTGTTGTTCTTTTACTTTAAGCCATACTAATAACACTGAATTCCTGATGTAGTATCTTTGAAAATAACTATGTATCTTATTCTTCCCATATCATAAAAAAACATGCCAACTTTTTTAGCAACTTTAGAAAGTCTTGGCAATGGGAGGTGAAAAGCCCAGCTGTCAGGGGTTGCAATCTATCTCTGGGAATCCTGGCAACAGTTCACACACATGCCACGAATGGAAGAAAAAGCACAGCAACGGTGGGAGGCAGGGGGGGGGGTCGATGGAAGAGGAAAAGCTGTGACCACGGAGCTCCCCCAACACATGTGTTCAGCCGCTGCTTCTCCTTTGGCATAGTGCCTGGACATAGGAAGCCCCCTACCCTTCCCCCTGTTCTCTGCTCCCTTCCCCTATCCCCCACTCAATCCCACTTCGGGACAGAGGAGTGCACACTGGAAACGCATGTTGGGGCGATGTCAGAGCGCACCTTCTGGCCTTCCAGCACTCGGCCCGCAACTCTGTGCTCCTCCAGGCCTGGCTTGCTGAGGAGGGGTGGGGCAGTCCTGATGTCTCTGCTGACCCCCCGCCATGGACCCAGCCATCACTGCCTGGCTTCCTCAAAGGCGTGGAGCATTTCAAAGGCGGCAGCTCACGTCTGGAGGTGCCAAACATTTTCCCGCTGTGAGAGCCACGCCAGGCCTCTCCACCGTCTGACTCACCAATGGGAGCACTTTTGCCAGGCCAGCCTCCCTACCCCCTGCTGGGCTTTTGTGCTCAGTGCTCGGCTAGGGGTGAGGAGCGCTTCCCCATGCCACCCCCTTCTTTCACTTGGCCTCACAAAATCCACCCCCACTATTCTCTCCCAGGCCTCTTTGCTGGTGGAAACAGCAAATGTACCATGACAAAGGCAGAATTCTGTTGCTGCGCAAAGGCAAGTACAGAGGTTCTTCACTCCCACACTAAAGCTCTGCCCTTTCATCCCAGCAGCTCTTTAATGAAAGAGCCGCATGTGGCTCCAGAGCCACGGGTTGCCGACACCCGTCCTAGACCTCTATTTTTAAGAGTCATCTATATCCTCTTATAGTATTAGTACAAAGTGGGTATTAGGATAAAGCATGCTATTGAGTCACAGAAGATTCTTTCAAGTCCAGAGTGTGCCATCTTGCTTCCCTTGGATTGCGAGGATCAGGGCAAAAGTCAGGTAATATGAGTTCATGAGCCCGGTTAAAGTAGGAATTAACTTTAGGCAAAAATGCCAGATCCAAACGAAGGACCACACGATTGGAATGAAAGATGCAGAGGTCTTTTCAAATGGAGAGTGCTGTCAGCTCCGAAATCCGGCGTGCAGATGTCACCGCCAATAGAAATACAACTTTTATCGACAAGAATCTGAGACTGACAGATCCAATTGGTTCAAAGGGAGCAGTAGTTAACGCTTGAAAGACCAATGTGAGATCCCTTGTTGGATACTGATGAACTATCAGTGGCCGAAGATTAGTAGCCCCTTGGAGAAAGGAACGAATCTTCGGGTGGCGACAAAGACCCATAAGTGTCACAGGTAAGCACAGTAGACAATGTCTCAACTTGGCGGCGAAGAGTCGTAGGTGCCAATCCCTTATCCAGGCCAGCTTGTAGGAAGTTCAGAACGTCCGACACTGATGCCGATGTTGGATCAACGTGGGACCTGGAATACCACTGACAGAAGATACGTCATGAAGCGTTGTAAATCCGAGTCGTCGATGCCCTCCTGGATGCCTGAATGGTATCTATTACTTTCCCTGAAAGATTTTCCCTCTTCAAAAGGACCCTCTCAAATGCCAGGTGGTCAACTGGAGCCACTCAGGCTCCGGATGACAAACAACCCCCTGGCTGAGAGAGATCCTTTCCAGAGGGATCCTCCAGGGACGTGACAAAGAGATTTACTAGGTCGGTGAACCAGGCCTGAGGTGGCCAGTGAGGCGCTACCAGAAGAATCTCTCAGCGAACAGTTTCCAAAGAACTCGTGGTATGAGAGGGATTGGAGGAAACGCATATAGGAGGGCCCGAGGCCATTTGCAACGAAGAGCATTGCACCCTTCCGCCCTCAGAGATGTGAATCTCGAGAAAAATCTGGGCCATTGTGCATTTTCTGGCCGGGTGAAAAGGTCGAGAATTGGGTTGCCGAATATCAGGGATAATTCCAGAAACAGTTGAGGATGAAGCCTCCACTCAGATGGATCGAGGTGGCTCCTGCTCAGCTAGTCCGCTTGAAGATTGGACGAACCGGAAATGAGTTCCACTGTCACTGAAAGAGTGTGTCTCTCCGCCCAGCTCATCAATCGCTCCACTTCCTCCATCAGCTGCTTCGACCAGGTGTCTCCCTGCCAGTTTATATGGACCTTCGTGGCCATATTGTCTGTTAGGATCAAGACATGTTGACCGGACACCTGGTCCCAGAAATGACGAAGGGCAATCCTCACTGCCCGCAGTTCCAACCAATTGATGCTTTGGCAACATTCTGCTGAAGACCACTGACCTTGTGCCACCTGCGATAACAGATGTCAGAGTGATGCGTTCAGGTTCTTGAAATACACACCCTTTCTGCAAGGCCAACGATATCCACCAGCGGAGAGCCAGACGGACATGAGATGGTATCTGCACTTTGGACATGGAAGTGCTGCGGCCCCGTCTCTGGAATGGCAAAAGGAACCAGTGCAGCGGGCAAGAATGTCAACGAGCCCATGGCATGATTGAGAGACAGGAGAGCATCTTCCCCAACAATTGGGAGAGGAGAAGCAGCAGAATTAATCTTTGTGATAAGATCATTGACTCCATCTCCTTTATGCTCTGCTGATGCTCTGGCGAGAGGAAAACCTGGCCCTTGACCGAATCTATCACCACTCCTAGGTGGAGGATGCACGTAGTGGGGTGCAGATGACTCTTCTCTAGGTTGATCGTTAATCCATGACGCTGAAGAGTATAAATCACTGTGTCGGCATCGGTCACTGCCTGTGACGGATTGGACGACAGAGTTAGAATGTTGTCCAGATAGCAGAGAATGCGAACCAAAACCAGGCGGACAGTCACTGCTACCGCCACATCAACTTTGTGAATGTCCTTGGAGCCGACAAAAGTCCGAACGGCATGGCTTGATATTGGTAATGATGATTTGCATATGCGAATCAAAGATACTTCCGATGTGCTGGATGAATTGGCACATGTAAGTATTCTTCCTTTAGGTCCACCGACTGCAACAGGTCGCTCTGCCATACACATGCCAAGATTGATCTGAGCGATTGCATCCTGAATCACCTGTACAATATAAACTGATTTAATTGCTTGAAATTCAATATACCTCTCCAACCCTCCCAAACTTTTCGGAATCAGGAACAGGATGGAGTAAAACCCCATCCCTTCCTCATTCTCTGGCACCAGTTCAATAGCCCTGATATCTAAAAGATGTCGAATCTCGTCATCCATAAGTTGTTTCTTTACGTGGAGATAAGGAACCGGGCACTGGATGTAATGGTTTGGGGGTTTGGAGAGGAATTCTAAAGTCAGACCGAATTCCACCGTTTGTCGAATCCAAACATCTGATGTTACTGAGTCCCATTGACGGTAAAACTGTTGAAGACGCTGCCAATTGGGAATTGTGGCTGGGAGTCACTTGCCACAGCAGAAGGACCGGTTACCGGTACCCTGAAAGTATCTCTTAGACTGGGCCTGGCATCTGCCACAATCTCTGAACGTCGCTTGGTCAGAAGGTTGATTAAATCCCTGTGAATAAGATAGTTGAAAATAGGACCCCCCCTGGGTCCGGAATCATAACGAAAAGGCTGTCGTTGTGAATAGAGAGTGTATCTGCGGTCCGGTCTCCTTTGGGAGAAAGATAGGACCTTCCTTTTGACACGACCTTCCACTAACACTGGATCTAAAGCTCTCCAAAGAGGTTAGACCCCTTATACGGGACAGATGCTAGTTTCTATTTTGATTTAGTATCTGCTTTCCAATGGTGAAGCTTTCCATCTCTGCAAGAGGTGACGGCAGAAGCTAAAGCCCTGGAGCAAACTTCACTGCGTCCAAAGATGTGTCTGCTGAATACTCGGTGGCAGCGACCACCTTATTAATATCCTGGTGAAGGCACACTGACTCAGGAGGCAGTCGGCTTTGTAATTGGCAAAGCCAAATTAGAGATGCCCTATTGAAAAATGAAGCCGCCCAGATAGCCCAAGCAGCCACTTGGTGAGCTTTCCTGAGGGACAGTTATGACTTCCTATGTTCCATTCTAAGTCCTTCCATGATATCATTGGATAAGATTGCCGAAGAAATTAGACTAGCGACCAGAGCATCTACTGCCGGGAATTGCAACAGATTATCCAAATTAGGGGCCGCACAATAAAGCTTTTTATCATGAGCATTAGGTCCCGCTAGGGAACCAGATTGATTCCACGGTTTCTGAATCATGTCAGAAAACAGAGGTGGGCAAGGTATAAAGTCTTGTTCAGCTTTGGATAGCCTAAATAGACCACCATGAGGATTGGATGGGTCTGAATCGAGAGATGAAGAATTAGCTTCAACACACATATTAGTAGCTAACTTTGTGTAGCAGCGATCTGAAAACCAAAGGTCAAAATAAACCAACAAAAGCCGGTACGTTTGGCGCCATCCCCTCATCCTCGGAAAGGTCAAGTTCCCCATAGCAATCCTCATCTAAGATAGAACATTCACTGTGATAAGAATCATGTTCAGAAGGAGATACCAGAACATTACAATCTTGCATTGGGACTTGATGTCCAGATGTGACCTCAGCAGAAGGCAAACGTGCGCCCTGTTGAATGGTAACAGCCAAAATTTTTGAAATTGCTTCTGATATCACAGATTGATCATCCAAATTTGGATTAGACTGCTGACCCTCCCCTTCACGTAATCCTGCCGTGGTAGGCATGAAGGTGGCTTCTGGGACCTGGCGACCAGCTCCAGAAGAATTGAGGCCACCCGGTAATTGTCCTAAAGACGATGTTGAAGATGTGTCACGGGTTAATCCCCCTAATTGCAGCTGACCAGTGGCCACCTTGCCAGGTGCCAAAATGTTCACTTCAGGCTGCACCGGGAATACTTGGCTGAATTCCCCAGAGGAACAGAAACCTGTGCCTGCTTTCTGACTTTGTCAAACTGGCGTTCCAACGCCTTTCTGCATCTTTGTCACCCCCAGTGGCCCTCTTAGAAGGCTTAGCCTTATCCTTAGTCACTTTGCTTTTGGATGTCACCTTAGACTGCTGAGAAGTCGAATGCTTTGCTTTGTGCACTTTGGGGGGTGTAGGCTTATACTCAATGTCAGAGGACAGTGCAGAATCTGCCATGACTTTGTGATTCAGGAAGCAGTACAAAACACCAAACAGTTGACATTTGTTTAGAGATCAAGTCACTAGTCCAATTTAAGGAATAAGAAATAGAGGCCTTTAATAGGATCACCCCCCCCCCAAATCAGCATTGTAGGAAAAACAGCCAAATGTACTTGACTAAAATCAAACCTGTCCTCCATGATCTATCAAAATGGCGGTGCTGTCCTTGAAACCACTGGCCTTCTGGAGGTGTCACCGAAGATAGAGACCAGCAATAGCAGTAGTAGCAGGAACCAGGTGCTGGAGGGACAGAGCCCTCAATGCATGCCGCTTCGCAAGGCTCGGCTTTAGATCAAGTCCCTGAGCCCGTGGCAGTTTAATAAGGCTTGAAAACTTCAAAGCTTCCAAATACGCCGGGCGGGCACAAGCAGGAAACCGCTCCTCAGCACTGCCATGGCCTGCTGATCTGTCAAAAATGGCATGAAGGCTGAAATCACCTTCCCAGCACCATAAAGCTAGTTCCTGGATGCGGAGTTTGACCCGGCTCGCCGGGCAATAACTCCGGAGACGCTGTCAAGGATAGGGCTGCGGGGAAGGGGGGGTGGCGGTTGTGCTGGCAAGCCGGGGAACCAGCACACCACCAGCGGCAATCCAATGTCATGGAGCTGCCACAAGAAGCAGCCTCCGGCAAGCTGCTCCTTTAAAAAGTCCCAGGCAGTGGAAGCAAGCTGGGGCCCCAGGCATGCTAATCACACTGTCAGCAGCTGAGAGGAGCACTCCAAATCCTCTATACACACATTGCGCAGCCCTACCTGTAAAGGCTAAGAAACGAGTCCAAATAATAAAGTCCAAGAAACACAGTGTCGAGTGTCAACCCCCCATTTAGGGTCAGATACTGGATTCCAAAATATATCATGGTAGGATTAGGTATTTAGTACGCTGGAAAGGGTATCCCGATTCCGAGGCATCATGGGTAGAAGCTAAAGATGTAAATGCTCCATGCTTGCTAAAACGTTTCCATGAGAAATACCCAAACAAGCCAGGTAGACACGCCTCCAACTAATGATGTTGATAGATTGTTTTTGTGGCCCTGCAGGAGGAGACCTGGTGGGGGGAGGCGCATGTCAAGTGTCAAACAACCCCTCGACACAATATCCTGGGGAATATGAAACACCTGAACATGAGCATCTGTGCAGATCCAGAATGAGATGGAACAGACCCGGAAGAACACACATGGTGGAAGGGGTGTTATAGCATGTAGGATGACACGGTGATATTAGGTGATGGATGGTATAAGGGAAAAGGGGGGGGAATACATCCATCAACAGCAAACAGATCCCAGTGACAGGAGAAGATAGTAAAAACCCGGAAGTAAGGGCGACCTGTAGGTACCCAGAATGGGATAAGCAGTGCAGTTACTTTAAATTTGTAATAGAGCAAAGGAGGGGCGCTTGAAGGGTGTTCTATAAAGCCGGAGGCACGGGAGAAACAGCTGTCTCCGACTTTGCTTCTCACCAAAGAACTTCAGCGCTTACTGTTTGACCATCGTGTAAACTATGATTAAACCGGATAGATTCCTCTTCTGAGCGTGAGTGTGTGTGTTTATCCAGTGCAGCACAGGTGGTTCCAAGTGGGGCTGACATACAGTCCAAAAAAATTAGAAATCCACAGACCAACAGAAATAAACCTAATTAAGACACTGACAATGTCAGAGAAGTCCAACTCAAGTCTCTTCAGCTGGACTGAGTGAAAAGACTGAAGAGCAGAAACAGGGGGCATGGCCAGACCAATGGAAAAACTTTGTACACTCAGTCTCTAGCAAAGCAGGAAGTGATTATCCATTATCCTGGACTCACGGCTGTCTTTAGAAGAGCACATGACGGCCGTGGCCAGGGGGACTTTTTATCAGGTCCGCCTGATTCACCAGTTGCGTCCCTTTCTGGATCGGGACTCGTTAAATACGGTCACTCATGCTCTTGTTACTTCCCGCTTGGACTACTGCAATGCTCTCTACATGGGGCTCCCCCTGAGGAGCACCCGGAGGCTCCAGCTGGTCCAGAATGCGGCCCGCGCGGGTGGTTATGGGAGCGACGTGGCGCTCCCATGTGACCCCCCTCCTGCGCGAGCTGCACTGGCTCCCGGTGGTCTTCCGGGTGCGCTTCAAGGTTTTGGTTACCACCTTTAGAGCGCTCCATGGCATCGGACCGGGGTATCTACGAGACCGCCTTCTGCTACCAATAGCCTCTCACCGACCAGTACGCTCCCATAGAGAGGGGCTCCTCAGGGTGCCGTCGGCCAAACAGTGTCGACTGGCGGCCCCCAGGGGGAGAGCCTTCTCTGTGGGGGCACCTACCATCTGGAACGAGCTCTCCCCAGAGATACGGAAGATCCCGGACCTGCGCACGTTTCGCCGTGCTCTCAAAACTTTTCTATTTCAGCAAGCTGGCCTGGCCTAACTCCCCTCTTTTAAATTCTTAAATTTTAAATTTTTTAATTCGTGATTTTATAAATTGGGTGTTTTAATCTGTGTTTCGGCCGAAATATTTAATAATTTTAAGGGATTTTTAATATTTGTATTGTCTGTATTTTATCTTGGCTGTTCACCGCCCTGAGTCCTTCGGGAGTAGGGCGGTATAGAAATTTGATTAATAAATAAATAAATAAATAAATGTGTGGATTGTCGGAGCAGCGAGACTGGAAAATGGGATAGATAGAAAGAAGCTGAAATTTTAAAATGCATACAGAATACTCGGTGTTTAGCTGAGTTTATTTAACTACATAGCATTTAAATATAATGAAGCTGTAGCTATTATATTTGCCACATGCTGATAGATAACAATTCATTAGGGTTTTGTAATATAAATATTTTCTAAAACTTATTAATAAATAGCCTGGTGTATTACAGTCTTAGAATAGGTGTGAGATTACAAAATCTGTTCATCCCTGTTAGGTAGGAATGAATGAATCAATTTGTCCATTCTGATTCTTCTGTTTCTCGTATGTGACTATTACAGGAGGAAATGTATTATTTTTGTATTATCTTAAAAAATGTTTTCTACAAATAGAAAACTCCATTTTTTCTAACATACCTTTTAATTTGCCCTAATTTACACTGTTTTTTACAAATAATTTCCTAAGCAAATTGATTTTTAGCCTTATTTGCACAAATCCATGCATTGTTAATTGATAGATCTCTTTACAAAATTAGAATAATGAAGTAACTAGTTTCAGTCTGGACATTGTTGATAGGGACTTATTGGTAACAAGAAAACTGCTTTTTGTAGGGCCATCAGATCTGGGTTGCAAAATTCCAGATGACCACTGGAGATGGCAGCATAGAATTAATTTTCTGTATGTTGTCAACTCTGATAACCCAGATACTACACTAGCAACTAAGCTCGGACAATATTTTGTTTCAGACCCTACTTCTTCATTGCAGTATTTCAACAGATACTTAACATTGCACCAGGAAAAAATAGAAATAAAAATATAGTAACCTCAACAAAAGTAATCCTAATTCAGAGTATCCTCATAGGCAAACTCACCTTCAGCAGTCTTCTCAGAAGCTCATTTTAATATTGCCAACACTATGCTATACAAGTTGATTCTTTGAAAGGATACTGATAGATTTGAACTACAAATGTTTCCAATAACACTATTCTCATATTACAGTTCAAAATAGCTTATCTTTCAAACTTTATAATCTGGCAGTTAAAGAATAGCTGTAATTAACATCATTGAGCAAATATAAAGAATCACTATACTCACGTTGTAGAAGGAAAAGCATAATGAAGAATAATCACATACAGTATGGCATTTCTTTTATATAATAGTTTTGCAAATAACTATTACTACAAGCCAACAAATGTGTACATTATACATTTATATGCTAAATACTAAATATATAACAGAAGAGTAATTGTAGAGCAGTAGACAAATTTGTTAGTCACTGCCATTAACTTGGGTGCCTTTCTATGGCTTAGAACTATTCACATCCTCAAATACAAGGCCAAACATGTGAGCTGAAAGTTCTATATGCATTTTTCCAGAAATCAGTAAGAATTATTACAGCCAAGGAAACAATGTTACAAAATTAACTTCCAATTCAGCATATAAATTTAATTAGTAAATAAGTATCTACCATTATTTTTGTATATTTCGATGCAGTTAACAAAGCCATGAGTAGCAACATGTTTCTTTTTAACTTAGAAATTTCTGCCTTCATTGTATCTATAATTGTGTCATCAACAAATGAAAATCAATTGAAATCAATTTAGCTCAGATAATCTCCGTTTCCTGCTGTAGTTCATCTAGCACACTAACGGCTCCCATGGATGAAACAGGTGCTTGTAAATAAATTAGCCTACTGAGACACACCTTAAAATGAATTTCCCAGAACACCCTGGCAGTGAGCCATCTTGGTCCCAGGAGCTGATCATCATTCTGTAAATATTGAGATTTGATAAAGTAAATGCTGTGCTGGCAGCAGATGGTTTGGAATTCTCTGTTGACATTGCATGCGATTACTTGGATGTGAAGACTTTACTTCTCATAGACCTCCTTTGGGAGGCACAGGAGGACTTGATCCCCTCTCCAGCTATTTGCCTCCTAATTGAAAATCCTTATTCCCAGATGGAACATAATACGGCTGCTTCAGGCATCTAGCTCTGCGCTGCTTGACTGTTGATACATGGGTAATTGCTTTCAGTAATGCAGGTTAAATGTGACATTTAGTGCTTAATAAAAATTATCAAGGCCAAAGCCGTTTATCATTCTTACACTTTGGCTGACAGTTCTAAATGAATTCTTAGCCCCACTGAATTCTTTTTTTGAAGAAGAAAGCTTCAGCCCTGATGAAAATAATCTATACAAATATACACATACCATTTGATTTTGAAGACCTGTTTCTTTTCTAGGGTGTTTTTAAGATTATAGTAATCTATTTAGCATGGCACCTCTGCATTTACACTACCTGATAGTGAAGTGGATTTACAGCAAAGAATATAAACTTCAGCAGCAATATCCTTTACATGCAGTAAGAAATTAGTTATTCTCCTTGTCATTCTCCTTTGCTGGAAAAGTTAAACCGGTATGATGACTATTCAAAAGCTTGCCCTAATTAACCTAGAACAGAAATGCAGAAGAATTAGCATCAGGGATAGCTCCAGTCAATCAGAAACTACTCTGTTTTATAGACTAGGCAAAGATTTTTGGGAACTAAACACTGCAGTTTGCATGTTATGCCAAATGTTATCTTCAAAGAAGTGGATGGGGGCAAGACAACTTCCCCCTTTTAATTCCAATAGAAGTATTAGTTTTAGATTTAACTGATGTTTAATTGAAACCTACATTTCCCAAAGTATTTAATGTTTAAAAAGACAGCCAGTATTGTGCTATCAAATTTTGGAAGCAAATCAGGATGACAACTTTAGAAAAGGCTCTAGCCCTACAAGATTATAATAAGGATCCATGATTTTCTTATCCTTGTTTGAGATTTTTCTTCCAGGCAGTTTTATAGTAACACATGAACCAGTATATACCGCCAATACAGGTAAAAGAAATGGACTGATTGCATCTGACACAAACTACTGAGAACTGGCTCTAGCTGAACTCACTAGGAAGCCTCTTAGAAGAAAGCCATCAAATTTATTTCTAATTATGATTGAGATAAAGTATGTGAACAGTATACAATTGCAACTTACCTGGAAAATTATCACTGTTTTCTACAAAGATTGTATAACAATTTCTTCTGAGTTTTTCAGATTTACTCAAAAAGTAGCATCCAAAAAAAATATTTTGTTTCCAGGAAAGATTCAAGGTACTGCAAATGCCTGATATGCCATCACTAAACATATTTGCAATCCTATATTTCAAAAGTCAAGTTGCATGTTTTTTACTCTGGTTGAACATAACGCCCTAAACACATTGGTATTATGTGGCTACCCATTCCTCTCAAAAACCACATGCACATAATGTACAATTTCTCTGAAATTATCAGGTATTTATGGGAGGTTATTAGTGCTGTAGATTCTTCTATCTTTACTTTCTTTTTCTTTTCTTTCTTTCTTTTTTTTTGTAGAATATCTATATGTTAGGTACTTCTGGAGGAAAAATAATTTTCACCAAAAGAACACAGTGGATGCTAAGTAACTTAATGGATAATAAAATGGTTGGCACTTCTGGGACTGCTATTTAAAGACCATGCAAAATAAGCATTGTAATCTTGGAGGTCTCACCCAGCATTTCCATACAAATCACTAAGGGAAAAAGCCTTCCCCCAGAGACGGCAACACATTTTAAAGCTTTATTTAAAAGCTCCCTTTGGACAAATGGTCCCTTTTCTTAGCTCCAAAAGGGTGGATACTGGAATATAGATGACCAAAACTGTATATATTTAATAGAGGAAAAGACACAAAAAGTAACAACATTGATCCCTGCCACTGAAAGTGTATACATATTAGAAAATTTACAATTGCTTTTTAATTAATGGCACCGATATTTTAAAAAATTCAGTATTGTTCCACAAAATACTAGATGATATGAAAAGTAGAAATTAAACAGACCAAGTGTTTAAGTTAAGGATGAATTAAGACTTTCTCTAGAATTGCTACTACTTTCCTTGGTAAGACATTGTTTGCAAAGCCCATGTCATTGTGTCTTTTCTAACCAATCTACCAATCTCCAGGTTGGTCATTTAAACTGTATCCCAGCCATGTAGGAAATGTTCATCAGAAAATGGCTTCAACAGAAATAGACTCTTTTTTTTTTCTTGTGAGAGATGTTGTTAACACCACAGACACAGTGAAGTATTTCACAAAATCTCTATACTTTATCCTATATATAGGCTGGCAGAATTAAAAATAAGAATGCAATTGTGATGAAGCTGCTAATTTTCTGCTTTTTTTTTTTTTTTTTTTAAATTTGATTTATATGCCGCCCTTCTCCGAAGACTCAGGGCGGCTTACAATGCGTTAAGCAATAGCCTTCATACTTTTGTATATTTATACAAAGTCAGCTTATTGCCCCCACAAACTGGGTCCTCATTTCTGGGTCCTCATGGAACTTTGTTACTATATATGTTGACAGCAGCAAGACCTATTGTATGCATAAAAATGGAAGGGCACTTTGATTAATACCATGGTTGCAGAAGTTGTTGGAATTGGCTGAAATGGCAAAATTGACTATTTTGATCAAAGAAAAGAATATAAGTACTTTTGTTTCCACATGGAGACCGCTTCTGAACTTTGTGCTTGAAGTGGAAAAGAATTAAATTTTGATTTTGGGTTTTACTGATTAGATTGATAATTTTTTAAGGAAATAGTTTGTTTACCGTATTTTTTGGAATATAAGATGCACCGGACTGTAAGACGCACCTACCTTTTTTGGTGAGGAAAAGAAGAAAAAGAAATCTCCCTCTGCCTCTGAGCAATTTTGCCCATTGCATCAAACAGCAAACAGCTTGCTTTACTTTCATTTTCGTTTACAGCATAGCTTGATTAGCACAAGGGAAAAAAAATCTGCTCCAGCAATTTATCTCTTTGCAGCAAGCAGCAGAGCCCTGTGCAAAATAGTTGAAAGCAAATCAGCTGAGAGTCAGGAGGCCGATCCAATCAAGTTGTGCTAATTAGGCTGTGCTGAAGCTGAAAGGAGCTGCTTGCAAGGAGGTAACTGTTGCGAGGTAGAGGCCAAAGGGTGGGGGCCAGTGGGTGGGCAGAGCTACATTCAGTGTATAAGATGCACCTAAATTTTCATCCCCTTTTAGGGGGGAAAAGGGTGCATCTTATACTCCGAAAAATACAGTATATTATTATGAAAAAACAAAAAGTTGTGATTTGATGTTAATGCCTTATTTTACTGCAACAGAGAGAGTTGGAAGTCAATATTTTTTTTTCTGTCTTTCCTACCCTTTCTCACTTCTCTTCCCCCTCTTCCTCCCCATCATTCTCCTAGTTACTTTGGTATTTTATTTTATAACTCAATAAAAATGTTAAACAATCTAAGCAGTGGATTTTGTTGTTTTTGCATCAGACCTCCAAACTGAATAAGATGGTGTCTAAATGCCCCTACAGTAGCCTTCGTCTCTGAA
Organism: Pituophis catenifer annectens; assembly: GCF_029215685.1. Classification (NCBI taxonomy): domain Eukaryota; kingdom Metazoa; phylum Chordata; class Lepidosauria; order Squamata; family Colubridae; genus Pituophis; species Pituophis catenifer. The sequence continues at coordinate 30,859,642 of NW_027256884.1, read as the reverse complement.
GGTGTGCTGATACTGTCATTCCAATATAGCAAAGCTGGGGGGCTAAATCTGAAAAACATCATATTGAGGAAGAGTGTTTATTGCTTTTCTTCCTGTGTGATAATATTGCTGTTAATGTGTAAATGACCTGCAATTATCCATATTACTTTATACACTGATACACTTTATACATGATACACTTTATATATACTTTATACATATTAAATGTATTAAACATTTCGTTACCTGTATTAAAATGTGCACTGCTTTGGATTCAATAAAAAGATATGCCCAGGAACGCAGATCTGCCACCAAATTGTAAAACCAGCCATTTCCTTTCCCAGGATCACTAGCCATACCCTTACTCGGATTCCAACTTGTAGGGGTATGGCTAGCTGATGAAAGCTAAGAAACTTGAAATAGATCTATACTAGTCTCCCTTTATTTCTTTATCAGCAAAATATAAATTTGGTATAAAATGGTTTGTCATGAATGTGACTGCTTGAGAGCTCCTGAATTGGAGCCTTGGTAGTACAGGGGTTTAAGGCACCCTGTTATTAAGCTGGTTATTAAGACCAGCTGCCTGCAATTACTGCAGGGTTCGAATCTCGCCAAGGCTCAAGGTTGACTCAGCCTTCCATCCTTTCTAAGGTAGGTGAAATGAGGACCCAGTTTGTGGGGGCAATAAGCTGACTTTGTATAAATATACAAAAGGATGAAGGCTATTGCTGAGCACATTGTAAGCCGCCCTGAGTCTTCGGAGAAGGGCGGCATATAAATCAAATTTTTTTTAAAAAAAAAAAAAAGGCGAAAGGGAGCAGAATGCCCCCTCCCAAATGTTGGGGTAGACCAGGTGTCTCGGTAAACACTTAATATACATATATATATATATATATATATATATATATATATATATATATATATATATATATATATATATATTGATATATTGATATATTGATATATATATATTGATATATATATATATATATATTGATATATATATATATATATATTGATATATATATATATATATATTGATATATATATATATATACATACTAAGTTTACATTTTATTTCATTAGAATATGTGATTTAAAAATCATGTTATCTTTTGCTATAATTTTATGGTTTGTCTTTGGGTTGGCATGAATATCTCATTTTATTTTTTTTCCTTAGAAAATTGTATGTGCCACTAAAACTGTTTTAATCTGACATCTTTTTGTAAATATCTAATTACTAAAAGTTTTTTTATATCCTTTTCAAGGTAACTTTTCTTTTGGAGGTGTTTTATAAACTACAGCCTTTAAAAAACATAGATGGCCCTTCTGGTTTTATCTGGACACCAACTATATTATTTGGACACCAAATACATTAAAGAACAATATACTAGGTAGTTAATTAGTTTAGGTTTTACAAAGTGCTATATAGATTTTCAGGTTATGAGTATTGCATGATGCTGTGGATCATTTCCCTATTTTTGGAAAGATAAAATCCAGTAATAATCTACACCCATTAGGAAATCCTTATTTTCAGAATTAATATTGTGCATGTTTAAAATACACTAATAATTGTGTATATACTTAATTTAAAAAGAAAAGAAAAGCCAAGTCTGGCATTTGTTTTCTTTTTTTAAAAAAAAATGCTTTGTAAATTTTCAGTGGGGAGCCATATTAATATTATTTTAGCTGAAAATAAAATAAGTGATGCCCAGTCACTTATCAAAGGACATTTTTAGCTTCTTCATGAATTCTTTATAACTTGGAGAGTGGTTATCCATCAAAGTATTCATTTTCATTACAGATATCACTGCTTCAAAATGAGGCTCAAAGGAAACTGAGCTGTATAGAGCTTCTACACATCATGGAAGTCTAGATCAGAAAGTAAATAACATGTTTTCATATTTACAGATTTACTTTTTAATTCTAGATTTTTGTTATATTTCAAAATGTTCTTCCTTCTCCTCCCTCTCTCCACCACTTTAAAAAGAAATGTTGTCTCTACTCCATCCAAATATATTCTAAAATCAAAAGATTATTAGGTGGGATATTAAAAATAAATTAAAAGTATAGGTTCTACAAATCATAAAATCTAAATTATAAATAAATGTGTTAAAATATACTCCGTAAAAATCCCAAACACTTGATTTTGGTTTGTTTTAATACTCTTTCATCATTTGCATATCAATATACACAGAAACATTTACAAAACATGCTATAATATAAATATGATTTGCAACATCAGCTGTTTTCAGAAAAGGAAGCATATCTGAGACAAATAGAATAATCATTCCGAGAGTCTTTTTATTGCAGCAGCTTAGAGATATGTTTAATAATAAAGCTATTAGAAGAACACAGATTATTATTGTCATACAGATAGTAGTATCCTGCTTGGACAATTCTTAAGATCATTACATCTAAAGTTTACTTTGTTGACCTATACATTTTTTTTTAATTTTCTCTTGAATGAGTAGCCAAAGCAGACCTGTCATTAAATTCATATTTACATTTAATATGCATATTTTAAACAATAAAAATAGCATCTGCTAGGAGGGTTAAAAATTAGCAGGATCACAGCAGGTGTTAATGGGGAGTTTAACTCTCTGAAAATATTAAATGCTGACATACTGAATAATTTGATCCTGGAATATATGAACCAGGCATAGCACCCGTGATTAACTCTGATCATGACACAAAACATCAGAAAAACTGTTACATAATAAATGTTCAAAATCCATTTCTGTGCTTTTTTTAATCAGTGGACCTTAAGTGAACTCCTGCCAGCCATTGATTTATCTGATCTTAGACTATGAATTTATTGACATTTTTAACATCTGTAAAAGCTTGCCAAAGTTTTACTCACTTTTCCTTACTGCCTAGCTGATCAGCTGGGTTGAGCAAAGAAGCCTTATTACTCTCACATTTCTTCCAGTGACACTATTTAAAATGTCTTCCCATAAATCAACTATGATTTATAGCAAAGATGTTGGTTAGAAAAGGAAAGCAGAGAAATCTTCCCTTCTCTTCCTAATCATCTAATATAACTTTACTCACTGACATAACTTTACTCACTGACAATAATCTAAGCTAAATACAGTATATAGATTAGGGTGGTACAAGTGTGGATGCATTAGTATCTCCCCTAACCAGGTTTTCGATACAAGGCCAAATTGTGGCCTATTCCATCTTAAACACACCAACACACACATTACATGCACACATATATGTATATATGCATGTTACTTAACATGAAGTATAAATATCATAGAATACTAAATATTTTTAATTAAACTAAAGTATTATTTCACTAGCAAGAAGTTAGTCTCAGAATTTCACGTATCCCAAAATATTTTTACATACACTACATATACACCCCAATAAGCTACAAGGAAGATGTTGCACCAAGGAACCTTCAATTAATTGGCAGTTTATAGTGTTAACAAAGGAACAGTCCAAGTCTACGTTGATTACATTTGTTAAAAATCAGTCATTTGCTAAAAGAAACACGTTCAGAATGAAAAATCCCAAAATTATTTTTACTTGATTTTAGAGATCAGGGTTTTTATTTCTTTTTAAATGTTGTTTTCTTTGATTGAGGATTAGGAATGGTACTTTTTTTCAGGCATAACGCTTAAAATACGTGAACCTTAGTTCAAAGAAAGCTTCAGCTACAGTTGCTGTGGGAACCACAAGTTTGAATATATTTGACTATTGTACATTTAAATTTTCTCATACAATGTTGCATTAACTTTTTTTGCATTGCATTTATATCTAATATGATTCCATTTCCCACTTTTAGAAAGTGGAGATTACATCCCTGAAGCTACAACTATTTTTGGTAAATCATATAAAATATTTCTTAGAACTTCCTGAATAGTATTGATATATGGAAATTGAATTTTAAAAAGAACAATGCCCCAAATCCAAATTGCTTATTATTATTTTCCCTTCTAGCACAACCTACCATGTTCAGAGAAATTGTGATATTTTTGAAAAAAAAATTATTATTCCATTATTGCTGGACTAACATTTAATACAGAAAATACTATATAATAATAATTTAAAGAAAATATATTTTCTCTAAATAGTCAAGTGCTGATTATTGGATATGTTAATAATGACAAATTTAATCAGTACAAAATATAGGAAGCTCTATTTTTCATAAGATTTTCCTGTAAGTTTTACCACATTTCCAAGTTTCATTCACAAGAAGATATTCTCTTTGTTCAGTGGAATGATATCTACATGAGAAATATCTAATGTACAAGTTTTTAAAATAATTATCTCTAAACATTCTTGTGTCATTCAGAGTTCGAATTAGCAAAAGAAACAAAAAATCCTAGCAAAATTTCTCATGCCTTATAAATGCAGGGGCAACATTTGGACTGATGCCACCTACATCCTATTGTATGCAGGATACAGCTGGCTGAAGTGCACATATCCTGACTTAAGAGGCTCGTAGATAAGGCAGCTAAACTCTTCAGTCAGTCGATCATGGGCTTATGAAAGGAGAAAGCAGAATATTTTCATCATGTACACGTTGGATTTCCTCCCAATAATTTAAGAACATTCAATATATCAGCACTAAGCAGAAATTAAAAACCTACTGCAGATTCTTGAAATAAAAAATCACTGAGCAGCTGCTGCTAGTCTCTTTTAAGTTTTTTCTCTTTGAACACAGCCATATGCTAAAGAAATATTTAACAGAGATGAAGTGAGGGTCTTAACCCTAAGTATCCAAAGAATGCATTACATTTGATAGAAAGCTCACAAAATATCAGTAGGTGAGATGATCTGGATAGTCTCCAGACAGACTGCTTGTTTCTTGTTTCTTTTTTTCTTTTTCAGTTATTTGTCTGGCATTCCATGCACCTGACTATTTAAATAGAGCCTCCAGCCTTATGCATCTGTTAAGCCTTGGCACATAGAGCATTCCAATGCAGCCCTTGGAATCCCTACACATGTGAACACGATGCTGCTATTTATGCGATCACATCCACTACCTAGACTACCTGGACTCTACTTTCTTTTACAAAGAAAGCCTTTGTATTGGCATTACATTTTAAATCAGGTATCATGTGATTCATAAAGAAACAATCCCCTATTTTGTAGATCAGTCTTCCTTAACTCAATTCCTGTCAGATGTGCTGGATGACCATTGTCCCACAAATGAGGATGATGGGAACTGCTGTTGATCATTTCTGATAAGTGCTAGATTGGAAAAAAAAATTCCCACAAATCACTAATTTCTTAGAATAACAGAGTTGGAAGGGACCTAGTAGGTCATCTAGTCCAACCCCCTGCTCAAGAGGAGACCCTATACCAATCAATCAGAATAGAGCTGGAAGGGACCTTTGAGCTCTTCTAGTCGAACCCCTGCTCAAGCAGGTGACCCTATATATTCCAGACAAGTGACTGTCTAGTCTCTTCTTAAAAACCTCCAGTGATGAAGCACCCACAACTTTTGGTGGCAAACTGTTCCACTGGTTAATTGTTCGAGAATCTTGGTGGGGAGAGTTGTTTTCCTTTTCCTAATGAAATTGTAATTGCCATAAACATAAGTATAACAGTGTCAGTTATATTTTCACTACTGTTATTGTCTTTTTCTTTCCCCAATATTGTTTTTTAATTACATGAAATTATTAATAGTCCCACTATTTGAATTAATCTTCTTACCCTACTACATAAGGGTTAATTTTAGTTTAGAATAAAATGTATGCAAAATATATTTAATAGATGTGGTTACTCTTGATTGAGGTGTGTGTGTGTGTGTGTGCATGTGTGTATAACTGGGTTATTTTATATATGTGTGTATGAATGTAAAAAAAGGAGTACATTTGTACTGTGTGTATGTATGTATGTATTGCTTGCCAACACCCTCCCACAATCATATTGAAACAACAAAGATGTTCTTTATATTGAAGATTGCTTCCTTATACCATGCAAATAAGAGGAGCATAAATATATAGGCTGTGGTTCTCTAAGAAGATTGATACAAAGTTACCAAACATACATTGTGTACAGTAATTGAACGTTTCGGTAATAAACAAAACTTCTGGATGTCAAACATTAACTGACATGTCAACTGCTCAATAAATATTCTTCAGATTTTAACAACTTAACTTTATAAATATTATAAATTGTGAAAATGATCACCCTGAAAATATTCATATTAATAAAATAGTGTATTTTCAGAGGGACCCTCTAATACATGAACATCAATTGTTCTTTCTTTAACTCATTTCTGTTATAATACTGTATGACTTTCCTTGAAATAGCTCTGGTGTTTCATTCTGCTTTATACTGATAGCTTTGTAAGACATTTAGGTAAAAAATAAGTAATCATTGAAATATAGGTCCAATTCAAATTTGATTTGATATTCCATCCATTAAATCACATAGGCTTTATTTAAATAAAACACTGATCTAATACAAAATTACATGGAAGTGAATACAATGAATTCTAAGGAACATACTTCCACATAGATTTCTCCACTGATCTACATACATTTAAGTTCACAAATTTATCTAAAAATAACATTAGAAATTGGAGAGTGTGCAAGAAAAACAAAAGTCCATGGTAAGATATTGTAAGTATTGTAAGTATATTTATCTTGTAAAACAAATCAGGGAAATAAAACTAACAGTGGAATTTAACAGTGAATTTTACCCTAGTTGAAATATATATCTGATGTACTGATGAATTTTCATTGTGTTCTTTTTCATTGTTTATTTTATGATTCTTATTATTTTATTTCTATTCTGTTTACACTCCTTCATTTTCTTCCTTTTTATTATTGTAAGCCACCTAGAGTAGCCCCATAGAGAGATAGGCAGTAGATAAATTTAACAAGTAAAATAAAATTAATAAAAATATCTTTTAAAGTTTTCTAGTGGTATAATTTTAAAAGCAGTACAAATCTGAACACCTTTTCCTATTTCATTCCTATAATATATGATACATGACACATAGTACATGATATGAGTGTGTTTTTGTACATATGTATATGTGATTCATATTATTTTTATTTTGCCTTTTTCATATATATCTCAAAGCAGCAAACATACCAATACTCTTTCCTCCTCCTATTTTCCAGCAGCACAACATGCATTTTATCCATGTGGGTTTTAAATACCTAAATACAATAGCATTTAAGTAATTATTATCCTTTTCCATTTCACTTACAAATTATGTTTCCAACTTTTTTTGTTTTTAATATATTATCATCTATCTATAATCAGTTATACTACAACTCAGCAATTCAAAATTCCAGCTCAGCACAAAATGTTTGAAAATGAAAAAAATATACTAAAATGAATTAAACATATTTAATAATTGTGTGAATCTTCCATTGCATAAACTTAAACAACTTAGACAACTCATAGATAAACGCTGTCTTGGAACTTATTTACTTTAATATAAATTGTACAATTACCCAATGAAATCAATACTTTCAGATTATCATCCAGTCTACCTATATTTTTTGAGTCATTTGGTTACTTTAATTTAAAAAAATAGATCACATCAACAGCATAAAGCTGAAAATAAGATTCTTGTCTTAGAATGTATATTGATTCTACTGTGCAACAGTTTTCTTGATTCAAAAAAGAGTGAAGAAATAAGTATTTGTGAAAGAATTAGCACTTCTCTTAATCTACATTACTACTGAAGATATACTACAACTGTACTACACAGGTACATTGATCAGCAGATTGGAACAAGAATGGATTTGTTCCTAAGAGAAAAATGCCACAGAAGTGAAACATTATGAGCGCTACTTACATGGAGTTCTAAAGTCTTTCCACCCAATCTTAAATCATAAATATCATTAAGTCAATAATCATTCAGTCTTGACCTTTGCTGCTCCCCAATGTTTGTTTCATATGTCATTTCAGTGTTCTTTCACATGGCAAGGTGAAATCTCCTTCCCAATTCATACCCTGAAGTCTAACCTTTGATCTAGATAGTTTACTCAGAATTCAGTTCTGAATGACTAGAGTTCAGTCAGACAAACTATACATAATTTGCTGTCAAAAACTGTCAAACAATGGTTGACTTCACATTGATTGGGAAAACAACTACAAAATTAAGGCTCTTTGAAAAAAAGTTTTTGAAAATCAAATTATTCCTCTCTTATATACATTGTACAATTCTACTTTACCTGCTTATTGTGATAATATGAATAATTCCACTAAGTTTGGTATCATAAAGGGACAAAAAATATTCTTTAAAAATAAAGCACTTCCAAAGTACAGACCTGGGTAGAACTAGAAAATCACTAAATCTAAAAACATTTTTTACAAAAACTACTTTTAATGCATTTGGCTAAACGGATGCCAGTGACTATGAAAATATATATTCACTTATGAATTAAAAACTGTGCACAATAAAAAGTAACTGTAGAAATTGAAAATATAAAATAGTAATAACATACATAATATTTTAATGGGGAAAATCACTACTAATAAGTATAGTGACAATGTTGAAAACACATTTAAATATATCAAGTTTAAAACATGCTTTAAACATATTAAGACACCAATTTAGGATGGCTTGATATTGAGCAGATATGTTTGCTTACTTGTATCATATATGTGGATAGAAAATATCTCTTTAGTGCTTCCACAAGATGGGTAAACATTTTATTTTATTTTTTTCATCATGCCCATATAGTAAACATGTACTTCTTTTTTTTTTTCATATTATTCCATTAAAAAGTGTACTTCACATATACTTTTTTTTCTCTTACAAAAAACTACAATTCCTCCATCACAACCACTGCCAATTGCCGCCCCCCCAAGGTAGTGCTCTATTTTGCCTCATTATAATAAACAGCAATGTTTTTACAACTGCAACAGTTCTCTGCCAGCATTAGCATATTTTGGCTGAAGTATTGTTTTACTGTGACCTGTATAATAAGTGTCACATTAGCAACACAACAAATCAAACGTTTGTTAATTTCCCTCGCTTTCCCACACAGCTGCTAGTGTTATCGTGTCACCAGATTTTAATTAATATGATAAGTAACACTTCCAAGACAATAGCTTGATTTTTCTCTCTCTCTCTCCCTCTGTGTGTAAGTCTGCATGTGGACACATGTGAACCCGGCCAAGGGTGGGGGGAGGAATATAATGAAACACTGTAGTTACTGCTTCCTTCCATTTGAAACAAACAGGTATTAAAATGTGATTTTGGAAGCCTGTTTTAGTATATTGCTGAGGATCCAACAATAAAAACCTCAGCTGGTATTGCAAACTACAGGAAAAGGGATTTGTTTAAAAATTGCTCATTTTACTGGGAGAATGAGCTTATTTTTATTTCAGTATCTGAGATATATGCTACCCTCTTTCACTTCTTTTTCCCTACATAGAAGGAAGGAAGGAAGGAAGGAAGGAAGGAAGAAAGGAAGGAAGGAAGGAAGGAAGGAAAGAAGGAAGGAAAGAAAGAAAGAAAGAAAGAAAGAAAGAAAGAAAGAAAGAAAGAAAGAAAGAAAGAAAGAAAGAAAGAAAGAAAGAAAGAAAGAAAGAAAGAGACATTCCATGGCCAAGGTTTTTACAGGTATTATGTATCCCTTCTTATCAAAGGACTTGTTCTCATATAAGTCAAAAGTGCCACCTATTTGTTCAAAGTAGAAATGCAAGGAAGGCCTTACAGAAAATTTTAGGAACACAGATTGTCTTACTAATACAGATATGCACAGATTACTGAAGCATGATGGCAAAATAGGTAAATATATATCAGACTTAAGTAATGAAAAGAGACAATAATATTATTTCCACTTCTAAAGAAAATGCACCATTAAAAGCAATAGGAGTATGAAAATTCAGAAGTACATTCTTCTTAAAATTGATCCCTTAAATATTTTTATTATGATTTATATAATAGTCAGAATGTTCCTATTTATTATTTCAGGAACCTATCCAACACTTTGGAATAATTAAACAATATTTATGGGACAATACAATAGACTGAGACTAGGTTTTAGAGACAGTGGCTTCCCAAAAGGTATCTATGGGTATAGACCTAACATACGAAAGGAATGATTCAGCCAGTTGTGCTTGTTCCATTATTCACTTTTTAAAAAAATCACTCTCCTTATGAAGAAATCAGAACCTTTTATTTACTGGCCAGATTCCATGAATTCAAGAATACACACTTGCCATATACTTGTTAAAGATGACTCTTAAAATAATAGCAAAAACATGACATTGCATGCAAGATTCAAATCCAGACTGAAATTTTTTTCAATATATGTTTTAATGCCTGTATTGCATTGTCATTTATCTCTCTTTACAGAAATCCCAAAATTATAACTTACATGACCAAGGAGCCAAGATGAAGTTTTTTACAAAGTAGTCTATTTCCAGGGGCTGTTTTCTCTGGTCACCAACAGAGGACTGCAGATAGCTCTACCTTTCCACCTAAAATGCAAAGTTTTCTCCAAAATATACCTTTTATTTGTATCATATATGTGAATAATAGACATTCACTCCTGTTCAGACCAAAAAGCATTGGGACCACCATGATGAGGTTAAAACATAATAATAAATGACACTTGGGACTTGGGACTTGGCCTCCAGCTGCAGATCACCTAACAAAACGAAGAATATTTTTGCTAGTATAATAATAGTTCCTGATAAATTGAGCAATATAAAACATAAAAATCCACATCATAGAGTATCTATACTATTTGAAAATGGCACTATCACAGAGGTTGGAGCAATGAGTCTTCCTCATCTCCTTACCTTTTCATTACAGTTTAAATAAGTCTTGGCTGCCTGTATTACTACAGGTGGTTCTTGTATATTTATTTTTATTGAATTTTTAAATTTTATATTTAAATATAGTCCTTGCAATGAGCTTAATGAACACTCATTCAATAACCATTTGAAGTTACTTTGTGTCAGAAGCAAAAGATCAGGACCAATTGAATGTACTCAACTAATGGTTAGCAGTATGTTGGCATTAGATAAGGGTCAATGGAATTCAAGAGGAATTGGACTGTCCATTTATGACTATATAGAGGCTCTAGGCTGATTCCTCTTTTGAATCCAACACTGGTCCAGCAACTCCTTCTCCTACTGATGGCACTGAGTGGTAGTTATGACTAGTTGTTGAAGTTACAACAGTTGCAGTACTCTGAGTCACATGATCATGATCAAGAACTGGTCACATTTGCAACAGTTGCAGCATCATGTCACATGATTGGGGTTTTTGACCTTCCCTGCCAGCTTCCGATAAGCAAAATCAATGGAGAAGAGGTGGGAGGTCAGAAGTTGTGATCTCCTAAGGTCCTCACTTAACAATCCATGGTGATTTGCTTAATGACAGAACCTGGGATAGCTAGATTGCCATCATTAAGTGATGCAGTCATGTGATATTGCACTTTATGACCACAACATTTAGAAATGGAAATTTCAATCCTAATTACTATCAGCAAGCAAGTACTACTTGTAGATGAAAAAGTTCATAAATTTGAATATACAATTGTCCTAGAGAATAAATTGTTTCTGTCTTTAATGGATGTATCCATATTCATTGCCTTCATCTGCTTAGAAGGAACATTTTCTATTTTAATGGAACTGCTTCTTCAGAGAAATATTTGTAAAAATATTAAATGAATAATCATTTTTAAAATCTGGTTCAAATAAATTAGGGTCACCAATTTATAGTTTATCATCATTAAACTGCAAATGGACAAAAACGAATCCCTGTAGGAGGCAGACCTACTAAGTCTTGTGTTCATCAGTTTTTCTCCTCTCATTCCCACTTTACGTATTCTGCTACTCTTTTCCAGGCACACAAATTCTTTCCTGGTACACTATTTTTCTTTGAGTAGTGTCTTCCTTTGTGTGCTTTCTCTGTTTCTCTGTTTGTTCTTCCTAGTATTTTTCCATAAGTACAGGATCTGCTCCTTCCTTCTTTCTCTTTCTTTCTTTCTTTCTTTCTTTCTTTCTTTCTTTCTTTCTTTCTTTCTTTCTTTTTGGCTCAATCAAGTGTTAATCCATTGGTTGCAACAGGAATTAGCCAATTGTCACCTGAGCCTGATGTCATGGGTTCAGAGAGAGAACCCTCTGGGTCAGTACAGTAAATAGGCTTTTTTGAAGGAGGGTGGGGAATGAACTCATTACATTTAATTGGGAAACGATCTCATCTGGCTTTTTTGGGAAAGATAGATCAGTTTTGCCTGGATAAGATCAATTATATTTAATCAGTCTGCAACTGATAATGTATCACAAATACCATTGACTGGTGCTAATGGTTGATACTTGTTGATGCCAGCGACCTAGGTATCAACCAAGTATCTTCTTAAAATATACGACGTTCTGAGTTTTTTGCAGTTTTGCTGGTGTTTTTGCAGGAAGCTGCATTATTATTATTATTATTATTATTATTATTATTATTATTATTATTTATACTATATTCATTAAACATGAAACTCAGTCAACTGAACATTCAAAAATGCATCACAAATACCATTGACTGGTGCTAATGGTTGATACAGGTTGCTGCCAGCATCCTAGATATCAACCAAGTACCTTCTTAAGATGTACAATGTTCCAAGTAGCGCAGGTATTATTATTATTATTATTATTATTATTATTATTATTATTATTATTATTATTATTATTATTATTATATATCTTTATTATTATTGTTTTTCTTGTTAACTATTTTGTTATTAATACAATATTTAGATGACAGGCTAACAATTTGTAAATAGATTTAGTAGTTTAGTAGTTTAAACTCTTTTGGCCAGTTTTGCTATGGGAGAGGAGACTAACATTGCTGTATTATGTTAATCAGCATTTAGCTAGGGAGGATTCTAAGTGTATTTATGTTAGTCATTTTTTTCTAAGAAACTTTTTCTTTTTAATGTTTTGTTTGTTTTTTCTTTTATGTAGTTTGGTGTTTTGTATTTTAACCTTATTTGAATAAACTAAATATATAGAAAAAAAAGAATTAATTTGGGAACAAAATAGTTGTGTGCATAGGGACAGATATATCTGAGAGAAAGGTTTCCTGTAACAGGACATATTTTTTAACTTTAGTCTCCTAAATAAGGAGTTAAAACTGCATTAGAGAAGATGTCTCGTCAAGTTAATGAGGCTTAAATCTAGATACAGGGGATTGCTAATAGAATTGCAGTCCAAAAGGGGAGAATTACTAGTGGGACAGGCAAGCAGGCAAGTTCCAACTCCTTTTACATATTTATTTCCACAGTCTGCTGAGTTGAAAAAAATAAAAGCTAACTTTCAAAATTCCAGCCATTTTGTTTCCACACTACAAACCAACTGTCATTTTCTTCATCCTGTGGCTATTGATAGATTGAATTAATATTAATCACTTTGTTTTTTCTCCCCCTCTAGTTTGGAGTATTTAGATGTTCAAATATTTTTGCTTTTATATTTGTGCAGTCTAAGCTTGAGGATACGTCCTTCAGTTATATAGATGGAAGAATGCTCTTTGAGCTTGGTTGTTTTCTCACAGAAGTTTCATTACCCAAACTAGGTAACATCATCATCAATGGTAGTAAGGAGTGGGATTTGATCTCAATTTATTTTCTAATGGCTCATCCTCTCAGTGTTGGTGGGACTTATGGCTGTTTGGTTGGGCTGTTTACTGTTAGCTTTTTGGCAGTTCATTGATTGGGGCATTGTTTACTTCTTGATTGTAGATCTGGTATTAATCTTGGTGTTAATCTCTGCTCATCTGAGTGTTGATTGCTGATAGAGAGGTGTTTTAGACTTTCTGTTCCCCTTTTGGCTTTTGGATTGTCTCTTTGGCATGGTATGTAGATGTTGTTTATGTCTATGTGCCTATTGATGACTGATTTGTCAGAATGCCAGGTTTCCATGAATTCTCTAGTATTTTTGTTGGCTTTTTACAGGATGGTCACAGTTTCTCAGTTGAAACTATGGTTAAGTCTGTCCTTGTGTTATGAAATTAAAGCTTTCATCATGTCTTCTGACTGCTAATTGGTGTTCATAAATGGAGGAGTTTTTCTTCAGGAGCAATCTACACAGACAGAATATTAGCTTCAGAAGGAATGATAGGCCTGCTTTTGTTCAAGCTACATATAGTACTTTGTTCTTATCACTGACCATCTAGACCAGGGGTGTCAAACTCATGGCCTGCAGGCCAGATGCGTCATGACTGACCACATTCACCCCAGTTTAGCAAAGGAGAAAAATGTCACCATATGTCACGTGACGACAATGTGACACCACGTGTTTGACACCTATGATCTAGACCCATTGGATCCAATCAGGGCTGTGCTGTGCTAAAAATTAAAAAAAAATGTCAATAATGACAAAAGAGAGGAACAGAAAAGAACCAGTTTAAGGCACCAGCATATAAACCACAAAACTGAGTTTTAGTTTCACCGTAGACAAGAATGTTGGGTGACTCTGGGCCAATTTCTCTACTATTATATAAAAGCACAGAATTAAGCTTCAGGAAGGAGTATGAAGTCGAGCTTATAATTTCTGGATCCATGCTTCTTCCTGGCCAATTTACTGCCATAAAAACACATTTTGGCTCTGAACATTTTCTGCAGTCTGTATTGTTTATGTTGCTTCTGAGTCTATATTTCTTACCAATGAATCTACTGCTTTAAAAACAAATTCCTTTTGTGGATCTAAGGTATTTAGGATCGGTTTCTTTACGATATTTTTGCGGTCTTTATGAGTTGATCCAACCTTTTAGGGGGAAAAATCAGCTAGATTTTTAGATGTTGCTAAACAGTCTCTTCCTCCTTTCCTCCGAGTGTCAGCCTCCACTTCCTCTCTGTAATCCAATATGTTGTTGCTCAATGAAGCAGTTAAGCAGAACAGGGAACCAACAAAAGGAATTATTTTGATCCAAAACCTTTTCAAATTGATAAAATACAGATTCCATGCAACAAATATTTAATAAGATATAGTCCAAATATAAACACTTTTACCATCTAAAAATGTGTACTGTGTTTCCATACAGGAAAGCAGAAGCTGGTGTAAACCAAATAAATCAAAGAGAAAGCAGAAAAAGCAGGGAGAATCCAGCCAGGGGTTGAAATAAATCACCATTCAGTCAGCCAATTAATATTTAAAGTTAAGGAACAAAAACAAATGTTGAAAAAGTGAAATTAAAAGTCCCAGGCTTGCTTATGAAAATGTACTGCTGGTAGGAAGAGATGTAAAAAATTACCATTGACTTTCTGGCTACTATATATCTATATATATAGATTTTATATATTGTATCTATATTTTTCTTGACTGTACACCGCCTTGAGTCCTACGGGAGAAAGGCGGTATAGAAATATAATAAATAAATAAATAAATAAATACTCGCACAAGAAGCTGCAATCTTTTAATATTCTTCTCTTAGGTGGGTCTACAGCCATCTGAAAGTCAGATTGGGTCATTCCTAAATGCCCTTATTCAAATCCAGAAGGCAAAAACATTAAGAAACAGTATTCCCATAACCATCTTTGAAAAGCTAATCCCTTACAATCAATATTATATATTATGGAAATATTTCATGCATGAAAATATATTTCTGAATAGATCATATTGATTGGATACAGCAAGCAAAGCAATACAAAATAGGACCATTTACCATGTTGGCATAGTTTTCTCAAAGGATTGGCCCTGTCTCAAACAGTTGACTAACCTGTCTGTTTTAAAGCAAAATGAAAACCTTCATGAGTATCTCAAGTTTGTTTTGATAAATTATATATGAGGTAGTAAATGAGAAAAATATGCTCTTAGGATTCATTTTCTAGTTAAAATTCCTGCAAAACTATACTTGCAATGCAACAATTGTTTTGTCATGAATAGGACCCCTGTCGTTTGTTAGTTGACCCATCTCTGTGTTGCAAAAATCAAAAGCAAATTGATTTTGATGAAGTGACATGCAGTTGGGAGCAAACTACAAACACAAAGATAGCGACGCCACCAGTCCGTGGATCAATATTGTACCCATGTCAAATATAGGTGCTTAAAATAAAAAAGGCAAAAAAGTGCTATTCTTGGCTCTGATGGCCTTCCTTTTGTCAGACATTGAAGTAATTTTTTGTTCTGTTCTTTGTGTAATTTTTGAGGGTTTTTTTAATAACTGCTGACCTTAAATAGCACATACAAATGTAAAGTCAAGAAGAGTGTTTTTTTTTCCTTTAAAATCTAAAATCTTTGCATTTCTTTCAGAAGCCAAGAAATATATTTTACTGTAGATACATTATATCTAAACATAGGTGAGCTCTGCAATTCAGGGAATGGGGCTTAATGTTGAAAAACATGAAAGTAATTGCTTTGCTTACAACAGTTTTGTGCTGTTCTGTGTTACAGGAGGTCATCATTACTGGGTTCCCATTATCTGCAGTGCCCTGCATTATCTGGAGACCTCAGTATTTGTGTGTGTGTGTGTGTGTGTGTGTGTGTGTGTGTGTGTGTGTGTAGCTTGTGAAGGCCATGTGCAGACCACCCAAGCTCCATTTTTGCTGGCAGAGGGTTGCAGGAGGCCACCGCAGCCAAAAACGGAGCTCAGGAGTCCATTTTCACTGGCAGAGCACTCAGGCCACCACAGGCGCTCCTGACACGAGTTATGTCAAGCTGGCCAAACCTACTCTGGCCATGCCCACCCTGGCCCCCCAAAGTCAAACACAATCCTGATGTGGCTCTCAATGAAATCAAGTTTGACACCCCTGCCTTATATGGCTTACCTTGCCTTTTCTATTCTGTGTGGTACAGCTGTAGAAACAATCCACAGATAGATACAGCATGTAGCTAGCTATATGACTGAAAGTCCCCTCCATCCAGATTGTGAAAGAACTGCCTTGCAGTAATTGGCCTCCTTATTATGCAATGGCCATAATCATTAACAGTTAGGCAACTGACTCTTAAGAAGACAATGGTCAGCTGTTCTTGGAGCCTTGTGACCAAGCTGACACTCCACTGTTATCAAGCAAGGAGAAAGAAAAGAAAATACAGATTAATTATAGAAATATAATTATATGTAAAGAAGAAGAAAATGCCAATGGAATGAAAAGAATGACCATACCTCTGGAAATTTAACTTCCTGTTATATTGTATAGATTCTCATTATTCACAGCTTCATTATCCACAATTTTACACTACAATAAAACATCCAAAAGTAACAAAGAGCACCTGTAAGTGCCAATGGCAGACTGCATAACTGTAGCATATTATTTGGACAAATCCCTGCACCCTAATACCTGAATGCATCAAGATAGCATTTGAGTCCCATAATGTTTGTGAACATTTTCTCCATGAGATTACTGAGATTGTTTAGAATGACGTTACAATGAGAACTTTGGTGGAACAGTTGAACAAGTTGACAAAAGTTTACAAGTTGGTGAAAGTTTACAATATGGCAGTGGTCTTAAATTTAAATGCAGAGTTTCAAATCCAGGTTCCTTGAGACAACTGAAAACTGAGTCAGATAGAAGACTATCAGGGCCATTTGGACTCTATTCTTTGGTGTCTTAAAACTGTTCATGTGTGGCGGTCAAAGGAAATGGTCTTGGGGATAAGAAGAAAAGCCACTACCAAAACTACAGTCAGATAAAAGAGGACTGAATTCTGTGGGGTAGTAATGTAATCTGAGTAAGCATTTCAGACAAGACTTTCCCTAGATTTCACAAAGATAAATGGATGGTGGGGGGAACACACTCAGACTTCCAAGATGCTTTACTTGTAGCTTTACAACAATAGTAGTATTGACCTACATGTCAGTAAGATCCTAGCCTGATCTACCTTGAAGGCAACAACAGTCCAGCTGGCTTCTGCAGAAATAGTTTAGCATGGTGGTAAACATGGCTAAATGTAACATAGACCTTTATGACCTTGGCCATCTTCAGCCACCAGTATTCTCTGTGAGCTCCATAGAGCATTTTAAAAATTCTCCCATATATAGCTGTTTCATTGCAAGGCCAAGCTGCAATATCTTCTCCCATAAAGGAAAGGGAACACTAAGATGAGTGTTATGGCCAAGTCACATCATCTCCATTGAAAAGTACATCTTGTTGGGTCCTCTGGAGGTCATACACCTGGATTCTCACAAAAGAGTTTTATACCTGTTAATTCTTGATTCTTGCAAATAGATCTTCAACTTGTAATCCCAACCTTTCTGGTTTATAATCCTAGAGGTGCTGCCTAAAAGTCTGAGATTGCAAAATTGCAACACAGGGAAGAGGCTGCTGAGCCATGACCTATACTGCAAGAGAAAAAGGAACACAGTCATAGGTCCCTCACTCCTACTTTTGTAGCCTGGAGTAGTACTGCTCTGACAATGGCATCTGAAGCATCAGTCAGTCTGGTACACAAACTGCCAGGAGAGATTAGAGTGACTGAGGAGGGGTTGAAAGACAAAAAGTCGCTCTGCCTCTCTTCTGAAGCAACTAATCTCCTGATAGCTCCAATCTGCATTGGCTTCCCTTCTTCTGGATCTGGAGTCATGGCAGAGAGACGTGACAGAAATCTATGTGTGTCAACCCATAGCCATCTCTGCCTCTAACACCCCAAGTCTGCTTCAATTCCTCCAGAGTCAATTACAATGCAGTGCTGATATACTTCATCCAAAGTGGCTGAGGTTCCTTGACTTGCCAGCTTATCTCGAAGGTCATCACTCAACCCTTCTCTACATTGGTCAATGAGGGTCTCCTCATTCCATCCAATGTCTCCAACCAACACTTTAAAATCTGTGATGAATAACTGCATTCTCCTATTACCCTATTTCAGTTTACAAGTTTTCTGACTGGCTGTGGTCCTCTGAATAGTATCGCTGAAATGGCCTCTAAGTCTCCCAAAGAAGTTCTGATAGTTGTCCAGTAACAGGTTGTTGGCTTCTATCGATGGAATGGCCCATTTTGCTGCCAACCTCTTTTACACACTTAATAAAAAAAGTCACTCTGGGACAGTCAGTTGGGAACTCTGTGGGTCTGTTATTCATGAACATGTTGCCACTGAGTAAAGAAAGATCTTAATTTTTCAAACCTGGCTGGCCGGCTGTCATTTTTTTCAGTATCATTGTAACTTCAAATAGTCACTAAATGAACCGTTGTAAGTCAAGGACTACCTGTACAAGTTTCATGCTAAATGAGATGGTTGTAAAAACTGCTTTCCTGAAATTTATCAAGGTCCCCTCAGATTTTCCTCTCTCATGGACCAAAGCAAGGGCCTTCATTTATATTTCATGAACTCATTATGGCCAAGCAGAAATTAACCATTTTTTTCCTGTAGAATAAATAACAAAAAAGGGAACTCTAGTGGGGATCTGGACCCCAGGGACAAATTATTTCTGATTGCAGATAAAACTGATTTTTTTCATTATTCAGTGGATAAAGCTGCATATTAAATTTAATAGCTAAAACATGAAAAAAAGAAACAATTTTCTCTTTTTCAAAAAAAAAACCAGCAGTATATCTTCATTGTTCAAGATATATTTAAAATATTGAATTTCAGCAAGCAGGTCCAAATTTCAGTATCCAGGACATGCAGCTTTAGCAAATTTAATCTTCTTTGCTCATTACCCCCAATCACCTCCTCTAGCTATATTTTTAATTTCAGCTATGAAACTACTTCTTCATCTTTCACATTCAGAGTGGTATGAAAACTTGTATTTTGAATTTTATATAAAATATGCAAACAGTAAAATACACTGCTTCCTTTTATTAAAAATCTCCCAAAAACAGCTTATGGTAAAAATGCAAGCTGAATGGATATATACCTCTCTTCTTATGGGGGTGTTATCATAAATTCAGAATCATCGTGAGTACAGAAAACAGTAGGTTTATATTATTCTGCGCAACCAGCTAAGCCACGTAGGCAATCCAAACAAAAGACTAAATATTCTCCTGTAATATAACTAATAATTTTAAACCCACTTAATGTCATTGTAATAGTACTTTCCATTTTTAAAAGTTGCATTTACATCCTTATAAGAATTAAACCATGTTTAGAATTTTGGACTTAATTTGCATTACATGTCTTAACAGCATGTTACCAGAAAGTGACTGTCTCATTAGTCTGCTGCATAGGAAAAGACAATTAGCCTTGAAACTCAGCTAAAAGACCAACTGCCATTGGTTCAGTTGTCACCTAATCAGCTGCAAGTGCACTGAGAATTGCTCTGTTTCTGCGCTAGGTAGTTTAAAGCCCTGAAAAATAATGTCAAAGCTGAAATAGAAAGTTTCCTTCCTCCTTAATTTTATCCAGCTAGATGTTTCTATTATTAAAGCTGAAAAAGTTAAGAGCCATAATCACATGTTACACCTCAATAAGGTGCACATCAGCCTGTTGTTCCCAATTGCCTCATGTTGGCTGGCAGTGTCAGAAATGGTCTTCTATCTATGTTTCTTTAAATGAGAGTAGAAGCTTTCCTGATTGTGCAAAGGAGAATGTGAATATGGCTCCCACGGAGAGTAGAACACTGGAGACGAGACTAAAAGAGTTCCCTAGATTCACTATGATTCATATGCAATTCACAGGTCATATCAGAATGAAAGTTTTTCTTATTATTTACATACCTTCAGTAGATCTGCATGGCAGATCTACTGTCAGGTCTCCTGAATTGGTCAATCAAGGATTTCTTGCCAAGTGTTGTGGCAACTGGGAAAAAACTGTCCTTTGGAACAGTATCCTCCAGAATTTCATTAATTCCAGTCACATTTCTGTATGATAATCTTTTGTGGTTTGGAAGTAGTAGAATTATTTGCAAAACTAACTTCAATTCTTTCTAGGGAAAGCTGTGATCCTGGAAAAGTAGGTTAAAAATAGTTAAAATAAATGTAATTTTTTAAAAAATAGCCTAATTTTCTTTCATTTTATTCAGATTTTTCAAATCTCACATAAACAAAAAAAAAAGATACTTTTTGTGGCATATGGAAAGTGAATACTATAATCTTATTCATATATCAGTTTCATTGACTTTAGTGGCCTTTAATTCAAGCTAGGATAATGTCATACTGCAGTGTAAATCACAATCAATGGGCTGGAAGGGTTCATTTAGGGTCCAATCCTCCTGTACAACATTAGAAGTTTAAATTAATTTAAAACAAATAGCTGTCAGACCTCTGCTTGGCCATATCTGAGGAAAGTATGGGGTTCAAGGAGAGCCAAGAAAAAATGTATAACTAAATGACAAAGCTGAAGGACCAATTTATGTGAGAAAACTTCTCATTCTTATCCTGACACAGCATGTGAAGAAAGCCAAACATAGACTATTTTTCTAGTCATAAAAAAATAGCTATCCCTGTTATTTTTCATTTATTTGTAAACTTCTGAAGCATTTTCAAATCTTTCACTTTCTCCTTCCCTCTCTTTCTCTCTCTCTCTCTCTCTCTCATATATACAGATTGACTCCTATACTATTACTCAGCTACCAAAGCTTTTTTTTAGCCCAAGTGGAACAATAGATTTTTAAAAATTGTTACTTCAAATGTTTTTTTTTTACAATCTTGATTCAAAAAGGGATAATTTTCCACTATATTTTTGGTCTAATTATCAGATGATGGTGGACAATGGATTGATAAGAGTCACTCAAGAAGATGCAAGCGCTTGTACATAAGAGCGACTGCAATTATCAGCCACTACTAACCCATTATTGATCCTGTTCACATTGGGTGATAACTGAGCATTTTCCACTTATTTAAAATGCTGCCAGTCGAAATTCCCATCAATGAAAAGCAGCAGATGATCTTGTTCAAATAAATGGTTCAATAAATAAAGCACATGTGGAAGATATAAAATTTCATAGTCTCAGTGAAATAACTGAAGGAAAAAACATCACTTTGCTGGCATTAAATGGTTGATTACAATATAATTAATTCCCCTATAAGGTTATTTAATAAATACTTTGAGGTATCACTTTTGGGAGCAGAAAGATGCAGAAAGAAAATACTTTTATGCAATTTCAGGAATATGAAAAATAATGAGAGAATATCCAGCAATTAACAAGTAATTTTCTTCAAAAGTTCAGAGTTCGTATTAATGATTTTGTTTAGCAACTTTTTTCTATAGGATTGTATTATTTGGAAGATTATAAAAAAATCTGGTAAAGAAGTCACTGTAGTGTCTTTTCTTGTTAATAATGGGAGTATATCATATAGTATTCAGTGTTTCTTTTTCCAACTAGGGCACTAAAAAAAAGAAAGGGACAACATATAAATAGACAGTTAGAGATATCAACGAGTAATTGCCAAATTAATCTCTCCAAATAATCAGTAGTTTTAAGAAAAGGGCTGACCAACAACATTTAAGGTCAGACTAAAATTGATTAAAAGGAGTCAATTGAAAGGATTTAATTATTTGTGTCACTATACCTTCATTTAGGGTGGATGTTTTATATTTTAATGTCTGCAAAACAGATAATTTGACTCAAATGCTTTCTTTTGTAAGGCCGATAAATAGGTCAAATACACAACCCTTGAGTCAACAAAACTGTTTCTTTGTTGAACAAGATCAAATACAACTGATTTTTTTTTTCTATTTGAAAGATTAATTCAAACTTATCATAGCCAGTACCCCTAGCAGCCCTGGATCATATCTCAATTATCAGAGAACAGGAAACCTAAAATGACCAGGCAGCTTCTGCTGGCAGAAGTTCTACAAATGGTCAATAAACTTCTGTGGAGGTCTGGATAATGC
Source organism: Pituophis catenifer annectens (assembly GCF_029215685.1). Lineage (NCBI taxonomy): Eukaryota > Metazoa > Chordata > Lepidosauria > Squamata > Colubridae > Pituophis > Pituophis catenifer. Next base: position 30,837,016 of record NW_027256884.1, on the reverse strand, counting down.
ATAATTATATATAATTATGTATTGAGTGCCAGTTTGGTGCAATGGTTAAGGCATCTGGAAAGAAACTGGGACAGCATGTGTTCTTGTCCCGCCTTAGGCACAAAGTCAACTGGATGACCTTGGGCTAGTCATTTTCTCTCAGCCATAGGAAGGAAGGAATGGCAAACCACTTCTGAAAAACCTTGCCAAGAAAACTGCAGAGATTTGTCAAGGCAGCTCAATGTTCCTTCTTACCTTTCTCTCCATTCAAATCACAGATAGCCAATGTCTTGTCATAATCTTTTCTCTTCTATTAATACTTTCTCCCGATCATCTACTACTATCCACTTACTACTATCTCCCATAGCAAAAACCTGCAGTAACATTTCTAATACTGAACCTATCTAAGCAGTACACTTCTGCACTGGGGATGTGGATACCATCTAAAGACTAGTGAACAAATAAATAAATAGAGCTGATGATGTGAATAGAAAATTTCACCTGGATATTTCCTTCCCTGTTCAGTTCTCCTTTAGGTATTAAAAGCAATCAAGTCAAGAGAGTATGCACATTTCCAAAGGGACCATGAAACTTCAGTTCCAATTCTATTCACCACTATTTAATCTTCTAAACTATTTTTTTTAAAGTAAAAAGCAGGTGCTTACTTTTTATTTTACATTCTCAAATAATTGATTTCTTAGGTTGGCTAGTTGAGGTCTTTGTTTCTTGGTTTATTAGTGGAAAGGCTGATTGCAGTGTTATTTATTTGATGTTTTAATCATTTGCCTATTGTGCGGCAACAATAATGAGGCCAATTGGTCAATTTTTATTTTTATGTTTTGGGCTATATATGCAACTCTAATTATTTTTGTTTCGTTTTTAAGATTGTAGATTCCTTTAAAAAATAAAACTGTCTAAAAGATCAAGTCTAATGTTTGTTGGATTTATCTAAGAAGCTCACAGGACAGCAGTGAAAAGGTTAGATTTGGTATCTCTCTTCTTTATCACTGTTTTCACTCCACTAGGTATTTTGTTCCCATTAGATTTTTATTTATTTATTCAATTTGTATACCGCCCTTCTCCTAGTGGACTCAGGGCGGTGCACAGCCAAAACTAAAACACATAACAATACAAAATTTAAAATTATTAAAAGAATTATATACTTTGGCCCAATTTTAAAACAATTTGAATTAAAACCCATTGACAAATTAAAAGCTAAACAACTAAAAAACTAAAAAAAGGGGGGGGGTTCACGCCAGCCCTGCTTGATGGAAAAGAAAAGTTTTCAGGGCACGGCGAAAGACCCGGAGATCTGATATCCTTCTTATCTCCGGGGGCAAATCGTTCCAGAGGGCGAGAGCTGCCACAGAGAAGGCCCTCCCCCTGGGGGTCGCCACCGACATTGCCTGGCTGACGGCACCCTGAGGAGTCCCTCTCTGTGGGAGCGTACTGGTCGGTGGGAGGCTATCGGCGGCAGAAGGCGGTCCCGCAAATACCCAGGTCCCATGCCATGGAGTGCTTTAAAGGTGGTAACAACACCTTGAAGCACACCCGGAAGACCACTGGAAGCCAATGCAGCTCACGCAGGAGAGGTGTCACATGGGAGCGACCCCTCACTCCCATAATCTCCCGTGCGGCCGCATTCTGCACCAGTTGGAGCCTCCGGGTGCTCCTCAAGGGGAGCCCCATGTAGAGAGCATTACAGTAGTCCAGGCGGGAAGTGACGAGCGCCTGAGTGACTGTGTGTAAGGAATCCCGATCCAGAAAGGGACACAACTGGCGAATCAGGTGGACCTGATAAAAAGCCCCCTGGCCACGGCCGTCATATGATCTTCTAAAGACAGCCGTGCATCCAGGAGAATGCCCAAGTTGCGAGCCCTATCCGTGGGGGCCAATAACTCGCCCCCAATAGCCAGCGATGGCACCAGCTGGCTATATCGGGACGCCTGAAGCCACAGCCACTCGGTCTTGGAAGGGTTGAGTTGAAGCCTGTTACTCCCCATCCAGATCTGCACAGCCTCCAGGCACTGGGACATCACTTCAAGGGCATCGTTGGGATGGCCTGGGGTGGAGATGTATAGCTGCGTATCATCAGCGTACTGATGGAATTCCACCCCAAAGCCACGGATGATCTCGCCCAGCGGCTTCACATAAATGTTGAACAGAAGGGGCGAGAGGACCGACCCCTGTGGCACCCCACAAGCAAGGCGCCTCGGGGTCGACCTCTGCCCCCCTGCCAACACTGACTGTGACCGGTCGGAGAGATAGGAGGAGAACCACCGCAAAACGGTGCCCCCCACTCCCAACCCCTCCAACCGGCGCAGCAGGATACCATGGTCGATGGTATCAAAAGCCGCTGAGAGATCTAACAGGACCAGGACAGAGGAACAACCCCTATCCTGAGCTGTCTAGAGATCATCCACCAACGCGACCAATGCCATTTCCGTGCTGTGCCCAGGCCTGAAGCCGGACTGGAGCGGATCCAGATAGGTACCCAGGAAGCTGTCGCGCCACCACACTCTCAACAACCTTCGCCAAGAAGGGAAGGTTGGAGACCGGATGATAGTTAGCCAAAACAGCCGGATCCAGAACAGGCTTCTTGAGGAGGGGCCTCACCACCGCCTCTTTCAAGGCGGATGGCAAAACACCCTCACTCAAGGAAGCATTGATAATCCCCTGGAGCCAGCTTCGCGTAACCTCCCGGGAGGCCAGCACCAACCAGGAGGGACATGGGTCCAATAAACATGTGGTCGCGTTCAGCCGCCCCAGTATCCTGTCCATTTCCTCGGGAGCAACAGGGTCGAACTCCTCCCAAATGGCAGACTCAAGACCGGCACCCATCATCCCGTCTGTACCTACCCAGTCAGAGACCAAGATAAAGGTAAAGGTTTCCCCATCCAGTCATTTCCAACTCTAGGGGTTGGTGCTTATCCCTGTTTCTTAGCTGAAGGAGCCAGCGTTGTCTAAAGACATTTCTGTGATCATGTGGCCAGCATGACTATATGCCAACATGCTGGTACCTTCCCACCAAAGTGGTACCTATTTATCTACTCATATTTGCATCAGTGGTGGTATTCTGTCCGTATCCCGTGATAGCTCCACCCACCCACCTGGACATAATGCGTAATGCACATGTGCAGAAGGCCATGCACATGCACAGAGGTGGGAGGGCTTACAATTGTGAACCGTAGGGAAGGTAAGCGAATCCCACCTCTGATTTGCATGTTTTCGAACTGCTAGGGGGGCAGGAACTGGGGTGAGAACAGGAGCTCATCCCATCATTCAGTGTTCAGGTCTCAAACCCAGGATGCCAGCTTTCCAGCTGATAAGTTCAGCATCTTTAACTGCTAAGCCACCGCTTCCCCACACTGGTCCCATTACAGACAATGAAACAGAATGTATATTTAAACTGAAAAGTCGAGCTGGATAGGACTTTTAATCCAATACACAAAAGGCAACAGTTTGGATTCAGAAGGATTCTCAAATTCATACTGTACTGTTTAAACTTCAGTTTGCCTTATGTGGAGGTTAATTAATCTGTAAACCACATGCAGCTTGCCTATCCTAAAACCATTTTGTGGTCCAGAACATTCTTCAATTGCATCAGTGAAAACCAAAGGCATATGGCCTTTGATTCTAGGATGATGAGATTTGGTGTTTTCCTTCCTCTCAAAAAGTTACAAAGGCATACACACCTTTTTTACACCTTACCTCTCCCTCCCTCTAAACCTAGAATGTTTAAAATCTCACCTATGCAGTGACTAAAAAAAAACCTAACTATCTTTCCCTACTTTATGTAATTTGAAGAGAAAAAAATACATAAATAAATATATTTTATTTGTGTATTGGTGTATAGAATATATTAATAAAAATTATTTTTAAAAAAATGAAGAGAAAAAAAGAGCGCATCAGAACAAAAATAACCTCAAAAATAATGTATCACCAAGTAAAATAGAGACATATATAATACCTATATGTTATATTTTATAAATTCTATGACTTGGAACCTGCTTTTAAGAAAAAAGTGAATCCTGTCTACAAATATGCATTAACTCTATATCTCATATGCAGAAGGGGAAGCTGACAGCCATCCTGAGATGGCTGAATAAATAACACCATTTCACGCAATAACTCAAGGATGCCACTTTTAAAGGTTATACCATATATATGTAGTAGTATATCAATCTCCCTTACAAATGACAGAATATGAAGATAAATACGTATTGGGAAGTCTCTCTTGTCAAGCTCAACTCTGACCACATACAGTTTTCTTAGCAACAACATAGAAATTGAATTCCACTGCTTTATTCAAACTAATATGTTAACTTTCCACGCTAATGTATAACACTAGATTTCTTTCTGGTCCTATACCAAAGTTCAGCATAGTCAGCTTTTTAAAGATCAGACAAGATCAACTAGATTCTGTCACATGTTTTGACATATATGTACTTCGAGATTTACAAGATGTTACTTGGGATGGGTCAAAGTGAGTTTATTCAGAAGTTTAGTTTGATTAAATGGCACCTATGTCCTGTCTTAAAATATATGGAATTAGTTTTTTTTTAAGATAGAGAAGCATGTACAAGTGACACTGCATAGCCAATGCAGTGGTCACTTCCTTTACCTCATTCTGTAAAGGTAGTTTTCATGAACAAAAGGGAATGTAAATAATTTTCCTCATACCCAGAAAACTCCAATTCCATATTATGCAATTATGGGCCTCATTCATTAGTATCACATCATTGACTACCCCATGAAAGAAATGACAAATTAGCAATTTCCCAGTCTGGACATAATATTATCATTTGTATCACAAAGTCAGCAAGATCTACCTTCCAATAATTCAGTTCACTATTCTTACCAAAGGCTGGCCATCAATACAATTTGATATGCCCTGTACTAATCACTAAAGTCAGATAATATGTTGAGTTAATGGTTGCAGACAGTCTCAGGAAATATCCAAGATCTGATAAGGAAGTACCATATTATTGCTACTCTATGTGTATATATCCCACCCAAGAATAGAAGAAAGAAAGAAATCAATGCTTAAGGCAGTTGTAATACATCTCTCAGTGTAACAAATAAATTGGCCATTCATTGCCCATTCACATTCCAGTTAATAAATAGTTCAGATGGAGGATACACCAATAGGGAAGAAGTGTAATCATTGTATGCTTGTCACCTTTGGTTTAGATTTATGCCACTTTGGCACATGAAAGTCTAAACAGCACTTTTCAATTAACTCATTGGCCTTTTTAAAAAGCTTGCTCTATCCTGATTTGCATTTTAAAATATAACTCCCACTATTTCCAAAGTACTCAACTTCATTTCTTTAAATAAACAGCCCAAAACAACAAAGCACAATCAACAGTCCAGATTTATTTTTTCCCAAACTGGGGTGGGTGGGAGGGGAGGTATTGCAAAGTGAATAGCAATTATCTGTTTTAATGTTTCCTTGCAAAACAATATTGAGAAACACAGAAGTTTATTTCATACTGAATCAAAGCATGAGTCCTTCCAATATTGTAACACCAAAAGCAACTATTCATGTTTCAAAGAAATACTTTTTCTAATCTGAAGTTTCTATGGATTGAATCTGTGACCTTCTACACAATATATGTGTAGGCTCCTCAATTTAGCTTTACAAATATCTTGCTATTTTATAAATTAAGGATGTTTACTGTGGTATTTGTTCAAGGGTACTACAGGCTTGGATAAACTTGAATTCACATTAGTTATAGCCATAACAGCTAGTGGTAAAGAATGATGGAATTTGTATTATTAAATGGGCTGTAGAGTCACTTCATATCAAAAACAAAACATAAAAACAACAAAAAAGATTTTATAATATATGCAGCTCAGTTTAAATACAAAATACATATTAAAATATTTAAGAAAGAAAAAAATAAATCAGGTTCATTAAAGTATACATAATTATATAATACTCAAGCATTACCATTTTACTTATTCGTGTTTCCTCTCATAGCTGGTTGCAAAAAACTTTTCTTACTTTAATAATTATTTTTATTTATGAACTTTTTATATGCTGTAAACTAATGACCTAAACTTAGAAAAAATATATACATATAACATGTTTGCATCATGGTCTGAGAGCTGCAAGAAAGTTTAAAATTCCCTGGATCTGCAAAGCACCACAGAACAGCATATGTACAATAGTAATTTTAAAAAAATAACTATGATGCACACACATGGTGAACTGGAGCCAAATATATACAGTATTAGAATAAAATAGATTTTACAAGTTTGTGAAATGCAAGAAGAAACAGAGCTAAACATTTCCAAGGAAAGCATGTTTTCTAAACCATAGAGACTACCATGAAAAAGGATTGTCACTTAGGTCATATTGCAATACAAGGCTTCCAACATTTAATCCTTGCAAAAGATACACTGCTTAATATATCCTGAGAAGTCTACTAAAATTGAGAGGTATACTTTCCCCATCTAGGTCCTGAAGATTAGCTATCAGAGCAGCTAGTGTCATTTCTTTCCCATAACTAGGCTGGTATCCTGACTGGAAGGGATCTATTTAATCCATACTTCTAGAACTCTCTATGGTTGGCTCTGAGGATGGAATGTTAAGACCATCAAGTGTGCATATTTGATTAGCTGCTTGTAAAATATCAGCTCTAGGGCTATCTGTGATCAAAGGTCCATATGTACTATATATTGTAATCATATTAGACAATGTGACAAATTATTCTGAGTCACTGCATTTGAAAATCTTCCATTTTAATATTTCAGAATTGTTCAGTTGTATCTGTTATTTTAGCAGCCTGAATAAGTTTTAAATAAAGCTTTGTGTATTACTGTACTTTAATCATCATCATCATCATCTTCAATTAAATTCACAATCTGGGACTGGTAAAAACTTAACAGTTCAAGCCCTAACCAAGAACATAATGGCTGTTAAGGTAGCATATGAGTATACAGGCAGTTCCGAATAGGGAGGTTTTTTTGTAGTCAGGATATTCAGGTCTATATTACAATAAGAAATCTGCCAGTTGATCATTAAAATATTGAGTGGTACTCTAGAATGCTTTGCAGACCACAATTCTTTCCTTTGCTAATATAATTACATGCATTTATATTCTCTCAAGGAGTAATAAATGTATTGCATTTAATTTGCAACTACAGTATATTACTAAATGCAAATATAAACTTGACTGCCTTGCAAACTGCAATATTCAATATAGCTTATTTCATTGGTGACAGTAAAAAACAGACACTCTCTTAGGACTATGAGTTATGACAATCCAGTGACTAAGTAATCATCCCTATATAGTTATCACCATTGAGATTTTTTTTCTTGCGTTGATACGCATGTGTGCATGTGCACAGATAGAAACTGTATTGTAAACAATTTTGATAACACTAAAGACAGATACTAGTTACTCTTTCAGCTCACTAATATTAAATTGTTACATATTGAAGTTGAAAAGAATTCAAAAAGAATGTTTAAAGTATGAAAAAATCACCAAATCCTCCCAAATGCATCTGGTTTTTCCCAAGATAAGAAAATGCAAAAGCAAATCATTCCTATCCTAGAAGTAACATTGCTAATGTCACTGATATACATTTTATTATTCAGTCTTGCTATTTTGTGCAGTACTTATGTTGTTGTTATTGTTTCCTTCAAACATTGAATCATTCTGTAATGTATATAGAAACATAGCCAGAGATGGTATTCAGCAGGTTCTGACCAGTTCTGGAGAACCAGTAGTGGAAATTTTGAGTAGTTCGGAGAACCAGTAAATAGCACCTCTGACTGGCCCCGCCCCCATCTATTCTTATGTATATTCTATACAAATTCTTATTGATCGTTTAGGTGGCATTCAGGTTGACCTCTAATAATTGCACCAATCTACCTACTAACACTGAATGACACCTGATGTTAAAACAAGAGAACACTGACAAGTATTATCTACATATGTATCAAACACCTCTGAGTACCTTTTACACTCCTGAGAATTGTGTTAGAAGGGACTTTGGTCTTACCTGAGACATTCCTTCTCTGTGGATAGTGGGAGGGTCCAAGAATGGGTTCTATGATATCCTTTCTGCCCAAAGACTGAGTGAAAACTTGAAGCCACGCCCAGATGCCTCTCTCTCTGGCTCCAGTTTCAACGAAGGCGCAGCTGTGAATAAAGTCTGTTTGCGGGATTACTTGCCTTGGACTCTGGCCCAGTCAGCCAGTTAGGATGGGTTTGGACCCTCCCACTATCCACAGAGAAGAAACGTCTCAGGTAAGACCAATGTCTCTTCTCCAGTATGATAGTGGGAGGGTCTAAGAACAGGATTTACAAAAGCCTACTGTCTTAAGGGCGGGAAGATGTCTGGGCCGGAGTCCCCCCTATGAAATGCCCTCTGTAAGAGCCTTCTCCCAAAGGCTGTGTCAGCCGATGCAAAGGAGTCTAACTTATAGTGCCTAATAAATGGTGAGGGGGAAGCCCATGTCGCTGCCCTGCAAATTTCCTCAATGGGGGCTTCGGTAGCCCAAGCCACCATTTGGCTGCACTCCTAGTCAAGTGTGCCATTACCCGTCCGGGTAAAGCAGAGCCTTAGACTGGTAGGCCGTAGTTATGCAGGCCCTTAACCATCTGCCAATCGTTGATGGGGTGATTCTCGAGCCTACGGAGGATGGCTGGAAAGATACAGAGAGGGACTCTGTTTTCCTATCTTTGGCTGTCCTCCTGATGTAGATTTGGAGAGCCCTCCGAACATCTAAGGTATGTCATTTTCTTTCCAAGGCATGGGAAGGTCCTGGACAAAAGTTAGGTAAGACAATCTCCTGGGCTCAATGGAACCAGGTGTTAATTTTTGGAATGAAAGAGGGATCTAATCGGAGAACCACTCTGTCTGAATGGAATTTGCAGAGGTGGTCTCTAACTGACAGGGCCGCTAGCTCTGAAATATGTCTGACCAATGTTATGGCCACTAGAAACATGACCTTAAGGGTTAGATAACGGAGAATAGTAGTCCTCAGCGGCTTGAAAGGTGCCGACATGAGCACCTGCAATACTGTAGTCAGATCCCAAATGGGATATCTATGGACTACAGGTGGACACAAGTTAGCTGCCCCTCTGATGAATTGTCAAATCACCGGATGATGAGAAAGGGGCTCCCATTCCCCGCCAGTCAACACCATGGAGTGGGCCACCACTTGCCTGCAGATCAGGGGTGAAATGCTACCAGTTTGGACCAGTTTGGGAGAACCGGTAAAGGAGATTGGGGCTGGTTCACCGAACTGGAAGCAACCACTGGCTGGCCACACCCCCGAACCAGTCTGTGGCCTGCAGTCCTGCCATGCTTGCCTGCCTTCCATGTGGCCATCCCAGCATCCCTGTGGCCAGCTTGCGAAGGCAGGCAAGCGGAAGGCCACATGGAAGGCAGGCAAGCATGGCAGGGCTATGGGGAAGGGAGCTAGCAGCCTACTCCGTTCCCTGCAGCCCTGCCATGCTTGCCTGCCTGCCACACTGTCTTCCCAGCGGTCCCCCATGCCTGCTTGCCTTCTGAGGTTGGTGTCCAGCTAACCATAACCCCCATGCCCTTGGGGGAGACGCAGCATCTGCTACTTTTGCCCGAAATGCCGCTTGCATCTTTCAGAAGCGATTGGGAGGAGCAAGAGGGGGGAGAGCACCCAGTAAAGGCCAGGAAGCTACCTCAGGGGAACATGGTGAGGCTCACTCCTCTTTTGGGCCTGGTGCGCTTGGCTTCCACGGAGCCTTTGGCCGATTGCCATCTGCTTGCCTTCCCCTACACCTTGGGTCCCACTGCCTGCATCCAGCCCATGACAGGGGATGCGCCGCTTCCGGGCCGGGCCACCCGCTCTCCGAAAGCACTTTCTTCCTTCTCCCGCAACAGCCACTGCTACCCTCTTTCACTTCTTTTTCCCTACATAGAAGGAAGGAAGGAAGGAAGGAAGGAAGGAAGGAAGGAAGGAAGGAAGGAAGGAAGGAAGGAAGGAAAGAAAGAAAGAAAGAAAGAAAGAAAGAAAGAAAGAAAGAAAGAAAGAAAGAAAGAAAGAAAGAGTGATGTCATGTTGGCCATGCCCACCTGGTCACATGACCGCCAGGCCATGCCCACCAAGCCATGCCCACAGAACTGGTGGCAAATTTGTTTAGTTTTCACCACTGCTCCGGATGGTGTTGTGTGAGAGACCCCTATCCAGCCCATCCTGGAGTAAGTCTAGGACCTGTGGCACAGAAGCCATAATAGGGTAAATGGTCTTTGTCAAGCACCAAGTGGCAAAAGCCTTCCAGGTGGTATTGTAAATCCGGGTAGTTGATGGCCTTCTGAAGGCCTGAATAGTCTGTATGAACCTGGAGAAATTGTCCTCCCTCAAGATGTTCCCCTCAAGTGCCAGACGGTCAACTGGAGCCACTGAGGCTCCGGGTGGACCAGGACCCCCTGGCTGAGGGAAACTTTCTCCCGAGGGATCCTCCAGGGCTGCAACACCAAAAGACTCACCAGGTCCACGTACCATGGATGCTTGGGCCAGTGAGGGACCACCACAGGACCTCCACCCTTTCCACTAGGACCTTCCTGGTGACAGCGAGGATGAGGAGAAGGGGTGGAAAGGCATACAGAAGGCTGCTTGGCCAATGGCTGTACAGGGCATTGGTCCCTTCTGATCCTGGGGTTGTGAATCTGATGAAGAAGCGTGGTACTTAGGCATTTGCTGGGGAGGCAAACAGGTCCACAATCGGACGACCAAACCTCTGAGACATCTCCTGGAAAATGTCTGGGTGAAGTCTCCATTCAGAATGGTAAATCATGTGCCTGCTCAAGGGGTCCGCCTGCACGTTCGTGGACCCAGTGATGTGGGAGAGGAGATGAGCCTCCGCCCAAATACCCAGGTGATTCACCTTGGTCATGACCACCCTTGAGCGGGTGCCCCCTTGTCGATTTATGTGGGCTTTTGCTGCCACATTGTCGGTCATAATCAGGACATGATGTCCCCAGACTAGGCTCTGAAAGTGGCGAAGGGCCAGATGGGCTGCCTGGAGCTCCAGCCAATTATGTTGTTGATGAGCTCCGCCGGTGTCCAACAACCCTGCACCATGTGGATCAGAAGGTGGGTGCCCCAGACGATCAGGCTGGCATCCAATGTAATCACCAACCTGTTGGGCTCCTGGAAGAGATGGCCCTTGGCCAGAGCCAGTGACGTCTACTATCGAAGTGAGAGAAGAACCGATGATGACACCGGAATCCTGATCCATGTGTTGCTTCTCCCGGACCGCTGGAAGGGAAGCAGGAGCTACTGCAGGGGGCGGGTATGCAGCCATGGCCAGAGAACAATGGAAACACAGAAAGCCATCTTCCCCAGCAGTTGAGATAGCAGAGCCACAGGCACCATGTGCCTCTCCCGCACCTGATTCACCAGGACCGTCAAGCTGTCCTTGCGCTCTTGAGACAGATACACCTCTTTCAGGGAGGTGTCAATCACTGCCCCGAGATACAAAATTTGTGTAATTGGCTCCAGATAGCTCTTTTTGAAATTTACGGAGAAGCCATGGGCTTGTAATATTTGAATTGTCGTACGTATATCCTCTGTCATTCGTGATAGAGATGAGGCCTGGATGAGGATGTTGTCAAAGTAGCACTGGAGCCTAACTGGGATGGATCTCAGGTGAGCTGCCAGGGCAGCCAGAATCTTGGTAAAACACTAGGGGGCTGAAGCCAGCCCAAAAGATAAAGCCCTGTACTGATAGTGACTTGTTCCATAGTGAAATCTCAGGAACTGACAATGTGCTGGCAGAATCAGCACATAGAGGTAGGCCTCCATGAGATCTATAGAGGCCAGGAAGTTGCCCCCCCCCCACCGTATACCCTCCAAGATGGACTGCAGGGAGCGCATCTTGAATTCCCTGTAGACCAAATAGGCGTTCAGAGATTTTAGGTCCAGAATTGCTCTCCGAAGGCTTTGGAATGGTGAACAGGATGGAATAAAATCCCTGTCTCCTTTGGTCCTGTGAGACTGGCTCTATGGCCTGAATATCCAACAAGTGTTGGATAGCCATTTCCATTAGACCCCGTTTTTCGATGTTGATGGAGACAGGACACCAGACAAAGCGATTTGGAGGCATGTAGAGGAACTCCAGAGAGAGGCCTAACCTTACGGTATTGAGCACCCAATTATCTGTGGTTGTTTCCTCTCATTGGGGGGCAGTCTAACATCAATACCTGGGAAGATTCTGGAAAAGATAATCAAGCAACAGATCTGTGAACACCTCAAAACAAACAAAATTATAACCAGAAGCCAACACAATTTTGTCAAAAATAGATCATGACAAACAAATCTTATTTCATTTTTTGACAAGGTGACTAATTTAGTGGACCAGAAAAATGCAGTGGGAATGGATTTCACATTTTAGAAAAATATAGGATAGGCAGCATTACTACCAGATGGATTTATAACTGTCTGACAAATCAATGTATAGTCCTCAATGGAACTATATCTACATGGAAGGAAGGAAGCAGTGGGATACCCCACGGTTCCGTTTTAGGCCCAGCTCTCTTCAACATCTTCATAAATGATTTAGATGAGTGAGTAGAGGGGAACTCATCAAATTTGCAAATGACACTAAACTGGCAGGAATAGCCAGCACTCCAGAAGATAGGCTGAAAATCCAGGTGGATCTCAACAGACTTGAACACTGGGTCCCAATCTAAAAAATAAAATTCAATGTAGGGAAGAGTAAAGTTTTACACTTTGTCAAGAAAAATTAAATGTATAGTTTAAGTTTAAGTTTTAGTTTTATTAAATTTCTATACCGCCCTTCTCCTGAGGGACTCAGGGTGGTGTACAGCCATATTAAAACACATGAATTTATAAAATTTAAAACCAATTAAAATCAGATATATAAAATTTGGCCCTCAATTTAAAACACACAGGTGTTTAAAACACATAGGTACAGATTAGGTGAGACCTGGCCAGTGGTGAAATCTAAATTTCTTTCCTACCAGTTCTATGGGCATAGCTTGGTGGGCGTGGCTTGGTGGGGGTCATGTGACTGGGTGGGCGTAGCTATGTAACCATGTGACTGGGGGACCAAAAGACAGAAACTCACTAACAATGTTCTGCTGGTGTAGGGTTTGACTAGATGACCTCCAGGTCCCTTCCAGCCCTGGATTATCCTCTGAAGCTGTATCTAGTGCCAGGTTTGTAGTCCTTCCTTCCTTTCCTTTTTCCCTCCCTCCCTCTTTCTTTCTTTTTTTTTTCTTTCTTTCTTTCTTTCTTTCTTTCTTTCTTTCTTTCTTTCTTTCTTTCTTTCTTCTCTCTCTCTCTCTCTCTCTCTCTCTCTCTCTCTCTCTCTCTTTCAAAAATGGACCCCCCCATCCCACTGTTTTTGGCCTAGCAAAAATGGACCCACCCCACCCCACCTCCATAAAAAAAAAGGTTCTGACGATTGCACGCCATAGCTGTGATTGTCGGAGCCTTTTTTTTACCTTTCAAAAGCATTTTTTTACTACCAGCTCGAACGAATAGGTAGTAAAAACATGCTTTAAAAAAGAAAAAAAAAGGCTCCGACAATCGTGCTGCACAGCTGTGGTCGTCGGAATCTTTTTTTTACTTTTTTAAATATTTTTTACTACTTATTCTCCCGAGCCGGTAATAAAAAAATGCCTAAAAAGTAAAAAACAAGTTCCGACAATCACGGGTTGCTCAGCTGATCATCGGAACTTTTTTAAAAACATTTTTTACTACCAGTTCGGCGAACCAGTAGCATTTTTTACTACTGGTTCGGGTGAACTGGACCAAACCAGTAGCATTTCTCCCCTGGACCTGGCTCAATAACAGTAACTGTGACAGGGATCTTGGTCTTCTAATGGACAGTCACTTAAATATGATCCAGCAGTGTGCAGCAACAGCTAAAAAGGCCAACCCAATTCTAGCTTGCATTAACAGAGGAATAGACTCAAGATCACATGAAGTATTAGTACAAACCCAATTCTTGCAACAATTCTTCATAAGTTTCAGCCTCAAGTTAAGTACTAATATTTCATGTGAGGCTAAAACATATGAAAAATGGTTGCAGGAATTGGGTTTGTCTAGTTTAGCGAAAAGAAGAACTAGGGGTGACATGATAGCAGTGTTTCAATATTTGAAGGGCTACCACAAAGAAGAGGGGGTCAACCTACTGTATTTTCCAAAAATACCAGAAAGTAGAAGCAATGGATGGAAACTTACCGAGGAGAGAAGCACCCTAGAACTAGAACTAGAACTAAGGAGAAATTTCCTGATAGTAAGAACAATCAAGTGGAACAGCTTGCCTTCAGAAGCTGTGGGTGCTCTATCACTGGAGGCTTTCAAGAAAAGACTGGATAGCCGTTTGTCTAAAATGGTATAGGGTCTCCTGCTTGAACAGGGGATTGAACTAGAAGACCTCCAAGGTCCCTTCCAATAGAACTCTGTTCTGTTCATTAGATGCCTTGTGTTTCAAATGCACCCCTATGCCTGGAGATAAGATTGATAAAAGTATAGCTTGCTTAAATCTTTGGCTAAAACTTAATTTCTTTCCTCAAGGCCTTACACCATTAATCCTCCAAGATAAATTCTCCATGGATCTAGACTATTTGAGTCCGACCTTGCTAAACTAGGCTTTTTTCCATCCTCAATACTCAAGTTGGATTATGACCAGCAAAACAAACCCTGAAACAAAAGGGAGAGGACATAGAGAGGCAAGCAGACTTAAAGAAAGCTCCGTTGTTTCTGGCTCCAGATTCTGTTAGATATACTAACAGAATATCTCTTAGCCAGTTAGAGATACTGAATCATTAGAAAGCCTTTTCTCTTGCATGATGTTGTGTGCTCCCCTCAACTGTCCTGGACGACAAATATAAAGGGATACCATTGGCTGAAAGACTCTGTCCCTGTGATTCTGAAGGGGTGGATACCTGTTCTTTGCTGCTCTTTTTATGGAGACATTCTAACAAAATTTATTTTCCTGATAATTAATAGGTATCCTGGCCATTCTGATAGTGTTTATCTTCAGTGGCTGCTTAAAGACAAATGGATCGTAGTCACAGTGCAGTTAGCTAGCTTCTGCACAGCAGCACTAAAGATTTCCTCGAACTTAATGAATAATCCATTAAAACCATTTTATATAATTAATGCACCAAATCTATTGATATTATCACCATTGTATTTTAGTACCTAATAACCGTAGGCTTTCACAATTTAAAGATTAATAATACATTATTGCTCTTGTTTACATGCAACTGATAGACTGCTAAATTATGATTTCAACATAAATTTTATTTGTTATTTGTCATTATTTTATTCTAGAACTTTTAACTAGACACTCTTTGAGTATTGGTACTGGTATTTGACTGTAATAAATATTTGATTTGATTTGAGAGACAGAGAGCCAAATATAAATGTACCTATAACTTGATGAAGTCAAGCACAAGTCCTCTTTTTGCAACATGGAGGAGATATGAATCTATTATCTGTATAAATATTCACTTATAGATCCGCCTGTCTTCGCATTAATTAATTTTAATCCATTCTTAAGTATATATTAATGTTAATGTATTTTATCTTAAAATGCTCACAAATCTTCCTTTCAAATGCATATTTAAAGCATCATTTCTCAGCTGAGATGATTATTAGATTCCAATCCATCTGGCCACAGCAGTCAGTCTCTATCAGTATTAGCAAAACTTACAATCCTTCAAGTACCTCTGCTCTATAGGAGCAATTTATAAACACTTATGCCTATTGTCCATGAACTAATAACCTTTAGTTTGCACCCATCCCCAGCAATTTCCCACCATCATAATATTGCTTCTTTGTAGTTAGAAATATTACAGCTTATCATTCATTATCAAGCTTGTATTATTTTTCCTTCCGTCAACTTCTACCCTTAATTTTCCTATAAAGCCTTGTAAAAGATAGTCTTGTTTCCGGCATTAAAAGACCATTGCTTCAGCAAAGAAGAATGCTCTACTGACTTTCTGTGTGGTCTCTAACCAAGTAGAACCTTTTTTTAAAAGAGAACTTGGTTAGTAATAAGCTTATCTATCACTTATCAGCTGACCATGTAAATAGCCTGTAGAACAGTAAAAAGACAGGTGCTAATCCAATGAGATAATAACTAAGACAGGAAAAAAATATCCTATTACCTCTGCTGGGGTCCACAAGGCAAACAGCCTTTTCCACTCATAAAACCCCGAATAGATACACTGCACAGCAAGAGACCTGTCACATTTAGCAGCGTGTGTCAAGTAAAGAAGGGAGAGACCCAGATGAGACAAAAGGCTAAACTCAGTGTGACAAACAACATTAAAGACTACATCAGAGAAAGAAATTTAGTAATAATAATTTACTCCAAGAAAGCATTTTTAAAATCACTGGCTGGTTCATCATTTCATTTATAGAGAATATCCCATAAATATCCCTTAACATATTTTATTCTACCAGATAAACTAGCAGTCCAGATATACTAATGCTAAATACATATATGTTTGGACATCTCAGACTCATTGTTAAAAAGAATTATATATTTTTGATCATTGTGTCCAGTGATGGTAAATTTGTACTGTAAGTCAAATGTTCTCAAAGATTAATATGAAATGTACAATATGTGGATGTATTTAAAAGTAATATATTCCTACAGCCTAAAAAAAACTATCTCCTACCCAGTTTTACATCAAGAAGGGTTTATGTAGTGTTTACTTGAGACATGTAAGTAGAACTAAGCAAAGAAAGGAAATGTTGGGAACATGCAGGACTCATTCTGAATATTCCCATACACCATGACTTCATACTACTAATGTTTATTTATACAGTAACTTGCATTCTACCTATTTCCAGGAATGTTTACATAACAGCCACAAATACAATAACAAACTATACAAAAATATAACGTGAATGCATTCTAACAGCGCCAATCCTATAAAGGCAATCAAGCCATGTGCACTATCTGTATCAAACAATTATTTGGGAAAAAAAAAATTTCAAAGCTTTGAGAAAAAACAAGCAGTGTTGGGACTTCCAGATTCAAGGGTGTTCCATAATATGGAGACTGCAACTGAAAAGACAAACTTACAGCTCCTTTCTCTTTTCATCTCATATACAATAGGGATCCTAAACAGTCCCTCCTAGGATGCATGGTTTAAATATACCTAGGTAGAAGAGGCAATTCTTAGTATTGAAATGGAGGCCATGTGCTTTATCTATATTCATTAAGCATCTTGAATTGAACCATAGCAGCAACTGAAGGACAGGTGTAATGCCCCTAAACCTTTTCCTACTTGTTAGAAATTTTGAAGCAAGCACATGGTTTCCTAGATCAATGAAACAGGAAAAAGGCACATCTGCTTTAAAGTGTTATGTTCATGCTCTAATGCAGTCTTAGAAAATCCATTATGTTTTATTTATTTATCAAATTTCGACCCTGCTCATCTCACTCATAGAACAATAATATTGCACAACTCTTGTGCTTATGCCTCTTCCTCATAAATTGATATTATATTTCCATTTGTGGATTCTAATTTCTAATATTCATCCAAGACTGAGTGGCACATTGCACATTAACAGCCACTTGTTACACAGGTGGTTGCTGCAACCTATGTTTCTTGAGTAGGTACCATACATGTATATGTGCCATGTGTGTGTATGCATGCATACACACATAAGAGAAACAAGAGACCAGAAAAAGATGGATATAGGTTGCTTTCATTAGTGTATTCTATTTGACAACGTTTTCCAGTCTAACCATTCATATGTTCTCACAATTCCCTAAAGAAATATATGGATCACCTATAATCTGGTTTCAAGCATTGCTTCAGTTCAGATAATCAAAGATATATAATCTGAAGCAGTTCTACAATATGAAAAAGAACTCACTCTTTTTCAAATCAAAGCACTGAACTGGGTCAATTCACTTTGATTCAAAGAAAAGACTCTTTTGTTTTCTGTGAGTTTTAAGGAACCTAGCAACTGTGTGGAGAGCTGCAGCCTAACCTGCTTACCCAGGCCTGACTTCCATAGAAAACAATAAGCTTAATTAAATGATGAATGAGTAAGGAGACTTTGTGCTGCTCCAAAATGCTAATGTTTCTAAAGTTTCTTCGGCAATTGACCTGATTTATTCTTGAATACTTCCCTTGTCTTTAAAGTAATACTAATGAGAAGTATGAATGCACAGAATTTCTGAAAACTCTTGTATTTCTTCTGCTGTATAATAACAAAAATAGGTATAATTAAGACAAGAACTACAACTGTAGCAAAGCAAGAAACATAGACTGAATGAAAGCTTTAAATGTTTATTTAAAAAAAGACAAGTGGTTTTTGCAGAGGCGAGAGCAAGGCCAGTCAATACTAGCCCACCTGCAATAAGAAGCATGAACAGATACTATTAACCAGCCAAAGGATGGCAGATGTTTCTTTTCTTTAATTTTTTTTTCGTAACACTCT
The DNA here is from genome assembly GCF_029215685.1 of Pituophis catenifer annectens. Taxonomy (NCBI): domain Eukaryota; kingdom Metazoa; phylum Chordata; class Lepidosauria; order Squamata; family Colubridae; genus Pituophis; species Pituophis catenifer. Next base: position 30,818,592 of record NW_027256884.1, on the reverse strand, counting down.
GAAAGTCTGCAAGAAGACCAAGAGAGTGTGGCAAATTCTGTACAAATACGGTATCATGTAAAATTAAATCCTATTAGATGAGCCACACTTTATGTTCTCAAAACTAGTTCAGGCATTGTTGAAGCAGTTTGCAAGTTAGGGGCTATTTGTTACATCCTTGCTTTCCTGATCTGTTCTCAAAGACCACAATCTAAACTCACATACGGTTGATCCATGCTAGCCTTACTTGCACCAGCCCACTGAGGTAGCATCTGCATGGAATGTCCTACATGTCAAAAATACTATTTTCCCACTTGTGCTGTTGCGAACAGTATTATCTGATTCACTTGCTACATTTCCTTTCATTATAGGCAACACTTCAGCTCCAGTTGCTGCCATGTGCAATAACAAGAATTGCATAGTCTTTTTAAATCTACCCCCAGAGATACAAGTGATCTCTGACCTCTGGACTTTTCGTCGGGCCCTAAAAACTTATTTTTTTCAGTTAGCCGGTCTGTCTTGATTTTAGGGTTAGTTTTAAAATTTTTAATATTGATTTTAAATTGACAAGTTTTAAATTACGGGCCAAATTTATAAATTATTTTAACTCTATTTTTAACTGTAATGTTATGTATAGATGTTTTTATTTTGGCTGTTCACCACCCTGAGTCCGAAAGGAGAAGGGCGGTATAGAAATTTGAATAATAAATAAATAATAAATAAATAAATAAATAAATAAATCAGGGAACTTGAGTGTCCTGCCACTTTCCCCTTGTAGCCCAAAAGACAGGAAAAGGGGTATAAAACTGTGATAATGTCTTCCTTCTAATTGGCCCACTAGTGCATCACACTTAGCAATGGAAATCACATGGTCCCCAAGACCCAACCATGAAAGGAAAAGTATTGAGTTGCATACTGTAATATATACTATATTATATTTAGAATATAAAATAGATACAAATTCAGGTTGTGCCCAAAAATACTTTTGTGGGTCTCAGCACAAAAAGCATTTTACAGATGAGAAATAATAGGCAAACAGAAAAGGTTAACACACTATAAGATAGAATTCTGTCAGTAGGAATATGAAATATAATAAACTAATGGCAGACGGATATAACTGTCAATGGTTTTCCTATTTACAGTTATCAGAAAGATTCAAAGCAGACAAAACAATGTATGATATTAAATATTATAAAACAGACTTTGAATGGAATATATACAAATGATAAAGATACAATTGCCAAAATATGCAATTTTTAGTTGAAATTTGAAACAGAAAAAGAACAAATGAAAGGATTTATGATTAAGAAGACTACAATTTTTGGTTATAAGGTACAGATGGAACAATGGGAAAATATGTGGTTGGAAGGACTGAAATTTACACTGTGTTAGAATCATCAAGAGAACTTTTATAAAATGATGCACTATTTGTATAGAACCCAGAAAAATTATCTACAATGTACAAAGGTACTTCAAAACTATGTTGAACATGTGAACAACCACAAGGAACATTTTTCACATGTGGTGGACATGCAAAAAACTAGAAGATTTTGAGTTCATATACATACATTGATTCAGAAAATTTTAAAGATTAATATACAACTGAAACCAGAAGTTTGTGTCTTATGACTGATAGGTAAAACCGTTGAAAAAAGGCATGAAACTTTATTTTTATATATGATAATTGGAGCAAGATTAATGTACACGTAAGGATGGAAAGATCTGGCAACATGTACAATGGAGGAATGGTTGGTGAAAAGATAGGATTTGCTGTGATAGCCAAATTTACCTGTTGAATTAAAGAAAAGAAAATACCTATGTTTTTTACGAACAAGGAAGCTCTGATGGATATTGTATACAATTGGGAAAATTGGGAAAAAATGAACTTATGATCTATGATTCTGATGATAGGATAGGTTATAGAAAGAAGAGAGCCACAATGCAGTTTTAAAGAAAGAGGTAAATCTATAATTGTACTTATGGCTGCTGTAAAGAAGATTGGAATCACCTTTATATATTTTTTTCTTTCTTTTCTATTGAATTAATTTTTACTTGTTTCTATAATTTTCAATAAAATTATATTTTAAAAAAGGAAAGGGGTTGCTGCTTGTTTGACCAACATGGGGAGGAGGCCAAAAAAGTAGGAAAATCCACCAGTCAGAGTCCATGGAGAATATAGTCGACATAGAACATCAGGTCATCACTGTAGCCACAGTAGAGGGAGGGACTGAAAACTAGAAAGGCTTGAAGATGAATTTATTTCCAAGTGATTAACATGTAAGAGTCAAAAAGCTTGAGGCTGTGAAAATCACATTGAAATTATCTGGTAATACCTTTTCCAACTAACAAAATGTATTTAAAGACATAACAGAACAGAAGCTGACATAAGACATGCATTTCTGTCTTTAAATAGCATTTGTTAGTTGGTAAAGGTGCTACTAGACTCCTGAATTCTGAAAATGGTGAACTGCTCCTGGACTAGATTCAAGATTCAGAAAAGAATATTGTAATGACTTTGGTATTCAAAGTTCAAGCACAAGCTCACTGAATTCAAGCTATTTTGAGATTTGAGTTTTGATTCCAAATATATATATATATATTAATTGGAGTTAGCAAGAAAGCACAGAAACATTTGAAATTGTTTCCTTTCTTGGTAAAATAAGATGAAAGTGTAAGAACGACAGACTTTGTAAATTACATTAACCATGCAAGCTAGAGTGATTCAAGAATTTTACTGCACTGAATTTTGACACTGAATTTTTCCTCTAGCCAGGATATAGAAGAGAGACCATTGATATATAAATATAGTCAGGGCTGAGAACATGTAGCCTAAAGAAATCTTAACCTGGCCACTCCAAAAGACTTGATAGGAAAATAGTTGAGTGAAGTCTTTCAATGACACTACACCACTAAGCTTCTCTATGAGGCTTGTGTGGAATAATTAAGTTTTATATAAAGAATTTTGCACTAAAGAGGCAATATGACTCATCAAACTAACAGGACAATGCAGTTTACTTCAATTAAGTATGTCTGGTTGCTTCAAGGCTTCCCCTTGTCTGTTACATGAAGCAACTGCAGAGATAACACACATTTGTGGCTGCTTGATTAACCTAGGATAGAGTTTTGTAGCACGTTTTTCTAACAATATTTGCCAAAGCTGTTTTAACTATTAAAATAAGCAACCATGTTGTTTTCTGAAACTGCTTTCAGGGAGAGTTTCTCTTGAATGAAATGAGGCATCCCTTTTAATATTTGCTAAGGGATTCATCATGAAGAGGAATAAACACCTCTGAACTCCATGAGGCAACAGTCTGAGGAAATTGTACTCTTTGTCTTAATCTTTATAATATTTACCTCGGGATTTATTTTTCTCTATCCTTGTTGTGTCACTATTGTTCATTTTCTAAGAAAAGAAATTTAAGATTAAGAAGGCATATCAACTAGACCCATGATGGCAAACCTGTGGCATGCGTGCCAGAGGTGGCACGCAGCGCCCTCTCTGATGGCATATGAGCCGTTGCCTCAGTTCAGCTCCACTGTGCATGCGTGCGCACCTCCCACCAGCCAGCTGGTCTTCGGAACTCTGTCACTCATGCGTGGGGTGCAAGTGCATGAATGGGGTGCACATGCATGCCTGGGGCACGCATGCATGCATGGGGGCAGGGCACATGCAGGGGCACGTGCATGCAGGGGGCTGCATGTGCATGTGTGGGGGCAGAGCTCATGCATGGGGGCTGCATGCACATTGCATTTTGGGGGTTCAGGCATGCTTTGGCCACGTTTTGGGCACTCGATCCAGAAAAAGTTAGTATCACTGAACTAGACAGTTCCCCCTCAAGTAATGAAAGGGGCCTTGGTCTTACCTGAACGCCTTTTCTCAGGAATAGGAATGGGTTGCTAAAGTCAGATCTGCCCAGAGACTAAGTCATAATTCTTTAGCCATGCCTTCCTGCCTCTCAGTTGGGCCCAGTTTTTCAGCGATGTTGCAACTGAAAGAGAGGCTTTCCAAGAATATTAGTGACAGCTGGCTCCAGATCCCACGATCATAAGGGTGGGGCTGGACTATTCTGCAGCTCACTGAGAAAAGGTGTTCAGGTAAGACCAATGCCCCTTCTCCAGTATAGCTGCAGAATAGTCCAGGAATGGGACATACCAAAGCCTGGCTGTCCTAAGGGTAGGTAGCCATTGTGCCTAGAGACTCCAAGGCCAAATGCACCTTTTGTAAGACCCTCCTGCCAAAGGATGCCTCTGCAGTTGTGAAGACATCCAACTTATAATGCCTAATGAAAGGTGAGGGAGTAGTCCAAGTAGCCACCCTACAAATCTCCTCTAGGGAGGCCTGCGTCAACCATGCATCGGTGGTGGCTGTGCTTCTAGTTGAGTGTGTAGTTATTCATCTAGGTACAGGAATCACTTGCACCTTGTAAGTTTTGGCGATATGCGCCTTTATCCAACAACCAATGGTGGAAGAAGACACCTTGGTGCCTAACAATTTGGCTGAAAGGAGACAAATATTAAGTCGATTGATGCCAGGAAGTCCCCGGGCCAAATCCCTTGCAGGATCGACTGGAGGGAACTCATCTGAACCTCCTGTAGATCAAGTGGGTGTTCAAACTCTTTAAATCCAAGATTGCTCTCCACCCCCCACCCACCCACCCCGAAGATTTTGGTATAATGAATAGGATTGAGTAAAACCCCTGTCTCCACTGGGCCTCTGGAACAGGCTCTATGGCCTGGATCCCCAAGAGGTGATGGATGGCCTCTTCCATGAGGCCTCGTTTGATGTTGTTGTGAGAGACAGGGTATTTTACAAAGTGGTTCAGAGGGTTGGAGAGGAACTCCAACGAGAGACCCAATCTTACAGTATTCAATACCCAATTGTCTATTGTTGTCTGCATCCACTGGTCTACAAAGAGGCTCAAGTGTCCTCCGATGGGCGGGCTGGCCTTCACTTTTGTCTACGAAACTGGCGGTTTTCCCTCCCCCTTGAAATGGCCATTTGTTGGGAAAAAACTGCCATGGCTGTCACAAAAGTTCTGTTTCTCAGTCTGGCGGTCTGCTCTTTGGGTGTAAAATCTCTGCTGGGATGGACCCTCCTGTTCATTGGACCGAAAGGATAACCTCCTGTAGAAGGGGATAGTATGACGATCAGCTTGCCTTGCCAATGTAGGCAGTACCTTCCTTTTTTCCCTGTTTTCAATCAGGATTGGGTCTAGGGATTTGCCCACATGCCTCCTGTATAGGGAGCAGATGCCAACCTCCACTTTGACTTTATATCAGCTTGCCACTGATGGAGCCACAATAGCCTCCTGGATATTACCGATGAGGCTAGGACTCTGGAGGCATATTTGGTGGCATGCAAAGTCACATCTGCAGAGAATTGAGTCGCTGCAATGAGTTTATTAAGATCTTGATACAGGCAAGCCTCCTGGGGAGCTACCCTTGATTGAAGTTGGCGGAGCCAAATGAGGGAAGTGCAGTTGAAAAAAGATGCTGCCGTGGAGTCCCTAATTGCCCAGACCATCTGATGGGTTTTCCTTAAAGTCAATGCAGATTTTTTGTCTTCTACCGTCAAGCCATCAACAATATCACCAGCCAAATAGGGTGAAGGAGAATACAGGGCCAGAATGGGACCATCCACTGAGGGCAATTGCAGAGCCTGTGACAAATGTAGTGCCATGCCATAAAACTGTTTGTCGTTCCCACTGGGAGTGGGCAGCTCCGCTATGGGCTCAGAAAAAAGGCCCTGACTATGGTCTAGGGGAGGCGCCACCGACTCCTCTGCAGGTGAATCCTCTGAGAAATGGGCTGTGGTCTTTGCTTTATGAAGTAATGACTTGAACAGCTCTGGAGGAAACAGCCCCGTAAAGGCTGGGGTGTCAGGGGATATCCCCTCATCATCTGAAAGGTCTAAGTCTCTCTGGGATTCCACACCCAAGAAGGAATCATCACTATCTATGGAATGATTGGATGACTGATATGGAGGCTCATTTAAATTTGTAGTGAGTGAAACCTGTTGCAAATGAGCAGGAGATTCTGAAACCAGTGAAGCAGAACGCTGCTGATGCAATCCAACTGCAATGCCTCTAGTTATTGCCTGAGAAATCAATTGCTTCAAGTTATCAGGCAAATCTAACAAATGGGCCTCAGTTGAAGGCAAACCACTGCTGGGGGCAAATGAGAAGCCCCTAGGCCATAAGACCTGGCATAAGTGGGCTGAGACCCTGCTTCTGCTATTTGGCAGGCAAATGGATCATTCTTTACCTCCCTGTCTCTGCTATCCAGCAAGGCTGAAGTTGGGGATAGCTCACTGGCTCCCACTGGGGACCAAGTGTGAGGAGCCTGAGAGGAGAGAGCTACTGGCTCTGAAACAAAAGGGCGGGAAACAGATGATTCATCTGAGTTAGACAGTTTCTCCAATTCTGACTGTTATTTCTCAGCTCTGGAGATCTCTTTTTCTTTTCCTTTGCCTCCGTTCCCTGTCCTTTAATTCTGCCTTTGAGACCTGCTTGTCTTTCCTCCCTCTGGAAGATTTGCAGGTCACCTTTTTTCCCACCAAGGCTTCAGCACTCAGTTTGGAAGCCTTTGAAAATTGCTCCTCCCTCGCCATTTTAACGGTGATAACAGTTAATGCAGGAGCCTGTAGTAGCAATGGAAGGTTAGCTCTGCTTTCTAGGAATCAGGGTAATGCCCAGGTGTAAGAGGGCAGGGACCCTGTGCCTCCAATGGTAACCACGAGGCAGGGAGGAGGAAAAGTGGTGGCTGCAGTGCTGGATAACCTCCAGGCTAGCCAGCACACGTGCAAGCAGTACAAGGTGTCTGATCTCCAGGGGCGGCATTCCTAGGGTGAACCTATGGGTAGCCAGCACCCTATGCTGCTTCTTCACCTTGGAAGAACCAGGGACTGGCGGCCCAACCACAGTAATGTCCACACACTGCTGCTTCAAACCTGGAGCCCCAGGAATTGGCAATGAAAGCCGACAAGGAGCGCCGCTCTAATGTGAGTCCAGGTGCCCTGTTAAACACACGTGGCAGCAGTGAAAATGTTGGCAGCTAAGCTGTCAGCTGCCGAAGCTAATGAGCAGCCCGCTGACCCGCTCCTCCTGAGAGACACAAGATCAGGCACCTCTCGATGGCAGTGGGGGCCTAAAACGGTGGCGACGTTGTCAGCTAGGCTGAACCAGCCAGCATGCTCGACGGAAACCGCCGTCCTTAATTAAACCGAAACAGAAAAACCTGTGTGTCGTGAAGGATAGTCCAGGAATGTGTAAAACTACAGCCAACTCCAAAAAACGTCTCCCTCGGGTAGACTGAGTAAAAAAACTGGGCCCAAGAGAGATGCAGGAGGGCGTGGCTAAAGAATTATGACTCAGTCTCTGGACAGATCTGACTGTAACAACCCATTCCTATTCCTGGATTATTCCGCAGCTACACTGGAGAATTTATTCTCACTAAGTGTTCCTAGGATGCAACTTGCTATGATTCCATCAAATGTAATGAACAACTACATAAACATTTCTATAATAGGATATGAGGACCTAATTACAGTATTTGAGCCATATTATGTATTTCCATTTTAGTCATTTTGGGGGTTAAATAGTTTTGCATTACTGAGGTATTTGTGATCCCCAAGTCCCTTGTACTCATGTGTAAGAAGACAAAAATAGTAGGAAAGACATGTATTTGGATGAGTTTCTCTTCATTCAATTCTTATGTTTCTTTCCACCTGCTGAATGTAAGAACTAGTTGAGATTCACTCATTGCTGTGCAGGCTTTTGTTTCACCAGGAATTATATGGAGACAAGCCATAATTCTAATGCTTAAAGAACAAGTCATTTATCTAATTATATAGTTTAGTCTCTGTTCGCAAACCAGCCTTATATTCAAAAGATTCAGAGCAGATGTAATCTAATTTTTACCCTTTTTATTTGTACATTTAAATAGTAGCCCTTAGTAGGAAATTTGCAGAGTGTTATAGCAGCATAATACAATAAAGAAACAACAAACCTTGAGGCCAGTACATCCCTTAATTTTTTAGAGAGGGAGAGAAGAAAATATTGCTTATTGTGTGTTATCTACAACTAAATATTGATGTCTTAAAGGGCTCTTAAATCAAGAAAAATGATGGTTGTAGTTTCAAATTCAACATCAGATCATGCCAGGATCAATGGATATGGCATTGTGTAACCTAAGGCATATAGCAATATTGTCAAGTGTTGCATTCTGGAAGACCTTGAAAATCTGGATTTTCTTCCAGGGCTTGAGATACAGTGGATGGAGCCCTCCCTAGTTGTAGTGTTGTTATATTTTGTGTATGTATTGATGTGGTCATAACTATCTTGTAAATCTTTTTTGGATTAATTTTATTGTATTTCTATTTATGTGTTTTTACATTATTCTTTATTTCGTGAGCCATCAAAGCTGAACAAATAACTACTTTAATTACAATACTGTTCCAGTAGTCTTTGGCTTAGTTGACACAACCCTTATTTACTTCCTTTACACTTTAATCCTACACATTTTGATACTAACAAAGCACCTGAAATAGTTTTACTGGAAATACTACTTTATTTCTAGATTGTCTCTAATCTGAGGAGATATGAATATATAAAGCTATATGATGCTGTGTCATATATTGAGATAGACAGTTGTTATATGTATTACATGTCCAAAGTCATAATACCTTTCTATATAATAAACACACTGGAAATTAAACCTATATAAGAAGCATGTGTTCAACTCTGAAGTTGTAGTCTCTTGTCTCAGGCACCACTTTCTTTTTTATATATAAGTTTTTTATTTTATTTTACATATACATATCAATGCGGGAACAGTGTGGCACTGGTAAAATTAATCATAGTTATTACATTCAAGCAACTTATATATTTCTAATAATAATACATATTTATATTAAGTTGTAATTTATCATTATTTAATTATTCCATGTTTTTATATATTGATCTAATGCCACTCACCATATTATTTGATCATACATAATAATACCGCCATTCAATTTCTAAACTTGCTTCTTGTTACTGCTTCTGTTTTATTATGTAAAAATGTATACACTGATATTCCCCCTTTCTCATTTCAATCTGTATTCTATCTTCTAATCATGTCACCCTTTTATTAAAATACGTTTTCTTTCTATCCAACATCTCTCACCCACTTTGGAGCTTGAATCCTGTTCATTTTTAACTTACCTCCCATATTTCACTCTTTACATTTGTATTAATATGCAATCATTCATTATTTCATTATTCAATGTTTCAATGCACAATTCTAATACCAATCCCAATATTATTTAAACATACAAAATTATTTTAATCATATTCTTTTCAATCATCAAATCTATATAATTCTGATAGTAATACACATGTTTATATTAAAGTATATTCTTTCATTATTTAATTGCTCAGTGTTTCAATATATTATTGCAATATTATTAAAACATACTTAATAATACCATCATTCAATCTCTAGTTTTCCCCTTTTATTGTTACTTTTACTCCATTATATAAAAGTATGTATATACAAATATTTCTCCCTTCTCTTATTTCTACCTAACTTCTAATCATGCCATCATTCTAAAAGAGAAGGGAAAGAAAGAGAAAAAGAAAAGCAAATCAAAACATCAAAGAAAAAAGAGAAACCCTTTCCTTTCTAACCATCATCTCTTGCCCACTTCAGTACTGTAGTTGCTATGTTTTTTTTTTTACTTGCCTCCCATATTCCTCTCTTGGATCGTCATCTCTGTCTGCATCTACTTCTTGACTATACAATCTAAGTATTTCTCCCATCTCTATCCTCTTCCACTGCCTAGCTTCTAAAGTATCTGCCCAAACCCTTGTGTCCCATTTAAAAGTATCTTCCTGTATCTCCAATTCTCTTCTCAACTCTCTTAAAATATTTTTCCCCGGTTTAATTCATCAATCACTGTTATTTTTATTATCTCCTCGTCTTCTTCTTTTGTTCACTGGTTCTTCAGTTCTATCTTTTCCTCCATTCCTTCTGTTAGTTCCTCCCTTTTCTGAGTGTCTAAATCTTTACTCATCATCCCACATATAGTATTTTCCATTTTTTCCATAATCTCCTTAAATCCTTTCTCCATGATATCCTTTATGCTTTGGAAAATCAATGTCATTTCCTTCAAAGTTCCACTCATTTCTTCCTTATGAAGCATCTTTTTTTTTAAATCCCACTTTTGTCCAGTAGTCCAAGAACCATTTATTCAGACCTAAAATTGTCCTTCAAGAACTACACTGATCACAGTTCTTTGTATCCCAGAGGAAATCAATCAGTTCTATTTAAATAGTCCCAGGACTTATCAAAGCCTCTTTATGTCCCCTTTACAGGTCCAATCTTCTAGCATAACATTCAGGCACCACTTTAATTAAATAACTTGCTTGTTCTCATATTTGAGTCTCCAGTAGTCGTGGGGTAGTTAGATATAACCCAGTAGATCTTTTCACAATCCTTCATATAAGTATTCCCAGACTTGTATATTTTCTTTTCATCAGCAGGTGGCAATCCCAACCTAAATTTCAATGTTGCCACTAGTCAGTCTAATTTTAGTTATTTTCATCATAATTTTAATTGTAATTCAATTATAAAAACAGGATAATATTTTAAGTAAAAATTTCCAGTGTTTTAAAATGCCTTCCCATTACCATTTCTTCCCAGTTTAAGTGTCCAAACTTCTGTATTTTTAGAAATTTATTGTTTTCTCACTTTAGATCTTTTCCTTCTGGTCTGGTATTTTTCTCAGAATGCTTAATCGCCACTTTAACAAGCAATTCTGAGCAGATAGTTCTAAATTGTTCCTTGGGGTTAGGTTTTAAGTAAAAAGGAATCCTCTCCCCCAGTTCCAGTCACCTACTTCGCTCCAGCACCAGTCTTAGTTGTTCCTCAGTTGTCCCAGCTTCATGGCAGCCATCTTTTGGCTGCCTCTTCTCCTTGCCGTGGCTGAGAGGAAAAAAGAACCCCGGGTCAGACAAGAGATCTGCGACTCTCCACCACCTCACAGGGCACCCCTCTTTGCTTCACCGCTGCTACAGGATGGCTTTGGCTCCTTTTGGAGCCCACCAGTGGGGAGAACTCGGCACGGGAGCACAAAGATCTGCTCCTCGTGTCTGATCATCATGTTTCATCATTTTCTATTGTATAACACCAAGATATTATAATAGCTGATGATGTAAAAATCCAAAATACAAGTATTGCAGTTATCAATTCTAAAGAACGTATATAAATCAGTCAATACTTTGTTCAAAGAAATTATTTATAGTTGGTAGGAATAAATCCATTAGATATGAGCAACCCCATTCTGCTTAAAGCACAGAAATTGTGTATTATAGATAATTGGGATATCCATCCAAGGTCCAACCAGGTTCTGAATCAGGGTATTCAGAATTTTTGCATCTCATTGGTATTTTGCCTTTGAAGATTTCTTTATTATGCCTCAAAATAAAATCCTGCTAAATGGTATTACCATAGTAATCCCAAATATAAAGACACCAAATATATCATAACAAATGCCCATCTACCTACAGTAGCCAAGAAAAGCCCCTCTCCACCCACTTTGGCAATGAATTAATAATATATTAAATAAAACTTCTGTTTCCTAACATTCAGACTTATTTGTATAAGATAGCCAACCTTGACTCATGGCGATCCTTGATGGAATATCTTTCCATAGTAAAAATTAGCTATGCAAATAAAAAAAAAAACATTCTACCACTCTAACATAAATGAGAATAAAATATATGACAGAAGTCCTATCTAAAATGAAAAGAGAATAGTCAAAGTAAATAACTTGTGTTTAGTCGACTCATTTGTAGTTTGAGATTTAGGAGTTTGATTGAAAAAATAGTTTGAATTTTGCACAGATTCACCATATTAAATTCCACACTGCTTCATAAAATAGTAATAGTCCAATGATAAAGAAAAATAGTGTGTTCTTCATAGTATTATATTTAGAAATATTTATAATATGGAATGACAAAGATATTCAAAATTATTTTAATACCCGAGTGTATTTTATAGATTGTTGTATTTAATCCTGACTTCTTCATTCAATGTTACTTTGTTGCAGACAAACAGTACTTGACCCAGGAAGCCATTTTGTCTCTCTACAGTTGCTCCCCACCTCCTTCTCCTCCAGTTTTACTGACATGTACGCTGCATGCGGCCTTATAGCAACACTGAATCTATGATATCAATATAATTATATATAAGAATTCCTCAGCACACACATAATTTAAATGAAATTTTAATAACCACAAAAGTTTACTCCCTATTATTTTTATTGTATATACCATTAACATACTTGAAGAAACAAACTTGACAATATTTTGGGTATAAGTATTTCAGAAAGATGCAGCAATTTCAATGCTATATATCATGAAATTTTAATCCAAAGGAGAGCTACTTTTTGAATCCAAATTGCAGGTACTGTGGCTAGTACCTTTCTTTATTCTACCCTTGCTTATTTTTTTATCTACCTTCCCTACAGTTCTGCTAGGTTTCTTCTATATATCAGCATGAAATTTCTCTAGCTGGTGTCATTTATTGTGGATGTCACACAGCTGCATATTTATTTTAAACATGGATTTTACTGACATCTGGTGGCAATAAGAAAATTCTCACCCTAGAAAATATTAGAACAATATTTTCAGTATTCTTGGTTTTTAGCAGGTACCGGTATGTAAATATTTCTAAAAGTTATTTCAAACAAGCAAAAATCCTGCCATGAGATTAATAACATGCTCAATAGCAGCTCAAGCTTTGTACAATATATTGTAATACAAAAAGACCTCTTAAATAACATGCTTGCTGTAAATTCTGGCAAATGCAGTGCCAGTATGTTGGGAAGGCTGATTTAATTTACTGTCCTACAGAGAGAGGACATGTTTACTGGGAATAAAATTGAGGAATATAACGAATGACTGAACCTATTATCAAGAATTTGTGAAGCAAGCTTAAATTCAGAATGTGCAAAGCCTCTGTAAACTTCAGGTGCATAAAATATTTTTTTTATTTTTACTACAGACAAACAAAATTTCAGAAGAATCTGTCAGTCTATACTGACATATATACTATATACTGACATATATACTATATACTATATATATATACATATATACTGCTATACTGAAATAAGAAAGTTTCTTGGAAAGATACATGCCTACATATTTCTTTTACAGAAACTCAAGAAATGAGGTTTTCACTCAACATCTGCAAGAAAAAATACAAAGAAAAAAAGTATTAATAATGGGCAGTTTTGGTTCGTACAAGGCAGAAGAAATTGTAGCATTATTCCTAGATATCAAGATGCTTCTTTGATTAGAAGTACTTTAGTCTATCTTCTCTTTAGTCTATTTTGCATCTCTTCTAGAAGAAGACACCAGCTACATGACTAGACTTGTTGTTAGTTTACTGCACTTATTAGCAAATTTTCAATCTGGTTAATACATAAAAGAGAGACCAGCAAGAAGTATCAAACTGCAAACTAGACTGGGAAGGTGAGAAAATATTCCCAAGAACATTAGAACTACTTACACCAAGAGTGAGTGTATATTGCCTTCCTCTCTTTTATATCTTTTTGAGTCAGTGAGGAGTATATCTCCTTTCCCAGGTCTTAAGGAATGCTTGTACCCTTGTTGTTTTTGTAACAGCTTCTAAATACTCCCTTCAAGACAATCTCCATGACTTTCAGATGAACTATACAAAAACACATCATAAAGAACAGCATCCAAAAATGTAAGTACTATATTGAAAAGGGATGAATGCTTCAAGCAAAGTTCAACTGTTGGTGACCACATAGATTCATCTATGTGCAGGTAGTCTTTGACTTACAACCAAACAATTCAAAATTAAGTGAAAAAAGTGACTTATGACCTGTACTCACATTTATGACCATCGCACCACCTCCATCATAAAGTAATTGCAATTGGAGCACATGGCATTCAGCTAGCATTTATACCAGGGGTGAAATGCTCCCGGTTCGGACCGGATTGCCCGATCCGGTAGTGATGGCGGCGGGTGGTTCGGAGAACCGGCAGCAAAAATCCCTGCGCCCCCCTCCATGCCCAGCTGAGCCGCGCGATCATCAGAGGCTTTTTTTTTTTACTTTTAAAAGCATTTTTTCTACAACCTCTTCGGCCGAAAAAATGCTTTTAAAAGTTAAAAAAAAGCCTCTGATGATCGCGCGGCTCAGCTAGGATCGTCAGAGACTTTTAAAAGCATTTTTTCTACAACGTCTTTGGCTAAAGAGGTTGTAGAAAAAATGCTTTTAAAAGCCTCTGACCATCCCAGCTGAGTTGCCTGATCGTCAGAGGCTTTTAAAAGCATTTTTTCTACAACCTCTTCAGCCAAAGAGGTTGTAGAAAAAAATGCTTTTAAAAATAAATTTAAAAAAAGTTGGCCACGCCCACCCAGTCACATTACCACCACCACCACCAAGCCACGCCCACAGAACTTGTAGTAACAAATTTTACATTTCACCACTGATTTACACCCAATCATAGTATCCTATGGTCACGTGATTATGATTTGTGGTCTTTTTTCCCCCACTTCCAGCAAAAAATTAGGGATGCTGGATTTCTTTAACTACCATACCACAATAACAGAATTGGAAGGTAGGTCTTCTAATCCAATCCCAAATGGCTGTCCAATCTCTTTTTTAAAAAAAACCCAGTGATGGAGCAACACAATTCACTGGTAAATTGAATTCTCACTGTCACAAAATTTCTCCTTAATTCTAGATTAGTTTCCATCCATTGTTTCTTGTTCTGCCTTCTGATACTTTGGAAATTTGATTGACCTCCTCTCTTCCTTATGGCAGTCTCTCAAATATTGGAACACTGCTATCATGTCACCCCTAGTCCTTCTTTTCACTAGACATACCCTATTCCTGCAACCGTTTTTCATATGTTTTAGCCTTCAGCCCCTAATCACCTTTCTTGCTCTTCTCTGTACTCTTTCCAGAGTCTCAACATCTTTTTTATATTGTGGCAACCAAGACTGGATGCAATATTACAAGTGATCTTACCAAGTTATTATAATGTGGTATTACCATTTTGTGTGTTGCAATTGCTTTTTTTGCAACTGCAACACACTGCTGGTTCCTATTTAAGTGACTGTCCACTATGAGTCTTAGATCCCTCTCACAGTTATTACTATTGAGCTAAATTTCACTTAATCTGTACCTCTATATTTGGTTTTTCTTGCCTAAGTGTAAAACTCTATTTTTCTCATCACTGAATTTCATTTTGTTAGCTAGGATCCAGTGTTCAAGTCTGTCATGATCCATCTGGAACGTTAGCCTATCTTTTCAGGAGCTGCCAACTTGCAAATTTTATGAGTTCCCCTTCTATTCCCTCATCTAAATTGTTTGTTAAGATGTTGAAGAGTACTGGGCCTAAGACCAGTGATTTGCTTAACAACTGTGATGATTTGCTTAACAACTGCCATAAAAATCATCTTAAACTTAGGTCCAACTTGATTTATGACAGAAATTCTTATCCCAATTGTTGTCATAAATTAAGACTTCCTGTAGTTGTTGTTGTTTTTTTTACAACAGAAAATAATTTGCTATTGTCGTCTTCAAGTTGGGTTTAGATTTTGTTTGTATATTTTTGGGTTACTTCCCAAACTAGCCTACACATCTGGTGTGTTTCCTGGAGGTATTCTACCCCAGATTAAACCAAGTCTGATACTGATTGGCTTCTGTGCAAATATCAGACAGCCAAATACTGTCATTTGTTAAACCATAAAAAAAGGAGTGACACTATTGGCAACATCTACTTAGGAAAACTATTGTTGGCAAATCTATTTGCAAGCAAGTCTTCAGCCTTTATCATCAACACTACAAATTAAAATTTGAAGTAAAATTAATATCCATCTGCAATAGTAATGAGACTGTTTTACTTTTCAAGAATATCTATAGCTAGCCAAATAACTTTATCTCTAATAGACTCAGTGTGGATGCATATGTTATAGCAGCGTTGATAACATTTAAAAAAAAAAAAAACTAGCCATTCCCTTTCATTACAACCCTCAGCTAAGCTCATTATAAATTATAGCAAAGTGTGGCACATGCTCTTTGCAAAGAATAGACAAAAATGCACAAATGGACATTCAGAGACATGTTAATGATATGCAGCCCCATACACAGCACATTGCAATAATCTAAACCAGGGGTGTCAAACTCAAGGCCCATGATCCAGATATGGCCCATGTGGTGCTTGGCGCCATCTGGCTCGCGAAGCTCCCTGGAAACAGCAAAGGACTGGTCTGTGGTGCCTCTGCCAATGAAAATGGAGCTCAGGGGGGCATGCCCGTTTTCACTGGCAGGGCGCTGCAGGAGGCCATCCCAGCTGAAAACGGAGCTGGGGGACGCCCAGGCCACCACAGGTGCCTTAGACATGAGTGACATCGAGCTGGCCATGCCCACCCTGCCCACAGCCACCTGGACATGTCCCCCCAGCCCCCTGAGATCAAACACAATCCTGATGCGGCCCTCAATGAAATCAAGTTTGACACTCCTGATCTAGACAATAAGGAATGAGTGATTATTAGTAATGCCCATGATCCCAGAAAATTTAACATACAAGATGCAATTTTGCAAGGGCCACAGACTCCACCTGCTGTAAAAGCAAGATTGGTGAGTCCGGGAAAGCATTTCATTTGTCAGTCAGCTTTCATTGGAGTGGCATTATAGGTAGTCCTCAACTTACAATCATAAGAGAGTCTGCCCATCACAGTAGGATGTTGGTGACATTCATAAATCACATGACTGACTTGATTTTATTATCTTTTTTCAGGTGGTTATTAAGCAAATGGTGCAATCTTTAAGCAAATCAATGGTTTGCTATAGGCCACTTTTACTGAAAACTGGAAGCAAATGCCAGTTTCAGCAGAATAGTCATAATTTTGGAACTGGATTTTAAGTAACCCCTGGGAGATCTGTCATTTACTTCTAGAACAATCTACAGTATACTATATATCATCCAGAGTTAAACATGAACGATCTCTGGACTTGACTTCTGGATCCACTGTATTTTGAAGGGCTCAGTCTAAACCTGTTTTTCATGTGTGCCATCCCCCATAATGCAATGTGCATGCAACAGCCCCCCTACCCCCATCCCCCTGGGCATGAGTGCACTATCCCCCATGCTCCTCGCCCCGTGCATGCGTATGTGACCCCCCCACCCCATTTTGGGTCTAGCAGGCCTCCCTGCAGCCTCCTGGAACCAAAAATAGGCCACAGGGAGTGCGCTGCACCCTCCCATGGTCCATTCTTTGTCCCAGGAGGCTGCAGGGAGGCCTGCTAGCACCGTGTCCCCTGTGCTCCCCCTCGCCCCTCATGCATGCATGCATGACCTCCCCCCCAGGCATGTACACGCATCTCCCACATGCGTCCCCCCCCGCACATACACGGCAGAGACCCAAAAATCAGCTGGCCAACGGGAGGCGTGCGCACATGCGGGGTGGATCTGAGCTGGGCAACAACTCATGTGCCTGCAGAGAGGGTTCTGCGTGCCACCTGTGATACGCGTGCCATAGGTTTGCCATCACGATTCTAGTGGGACAAAGTCAATATTAAACTGTAGGTAGAATAAGAGTAAATCCTATGCCACTCTATAATGCTATATTGCCATAAAACATGTCATGTGCTGATGTTAGACTGCACTATACAGTTCAACATGGACTAAACAGTTTATGACATAATACAAAATGTCATAAAACATTTCATAAAATTTCCTATGACTGCTATACAGTTCAATATGGCCTATTTTCAAGGCAGATACGTCTCTGAATGTATGCCATGTTTCACAGTGAAGGCAATACATTAGAAGCTTTGTCATTGTTGGCGGCATTTAGGAAGTTGGTAAGGAAATATCTCTAAAATAATGACCCAATGGGCATAGTTTCTTTAATATACTAATAAAACTCTTGTCTCTGCAGGGTGAAATGACACATCACAGGGCAATAATTTTTGAACTAAGATACCTCAAATGGGCTAACTTATAGAATGTGACCAAAATCTGGGATCCATGATTCCCTGGAAATGAATTTTGACAAATTTTATAAAACATTTTATGACATAACAGTTACATATTATATATGATATAATACCAAATGTCATAAAATGTTTCCTGGGGTCATCCACTGATGTTTGATTGTCCTATATTAGGCGTGTCAAACTGGTGGCCCGCAGGGCAGATGTGTCATGCACAGGCCACGCCCAGCCCAGCTCCGCGAATGAGAAAAACATCACAAAACATCACATGATGGCAACGTGACACCGCAAGTATGATATCTGTGTCCTATACAGTTCAATACAGGCTACATTCAAGATAGATACACCTCTGAATATCGCCCTGAATTTTTAAGAACTTTTAAAGAACATTAGAAGCTTTGACGTTGTTGAAAGCATTAGGGCTTCTGGTAAGGAAATCTCTCTAAAACGATGACCAAAAGGATTATGGATTGTCTAGTTGTCTTGATAAATAACTCAAGGTGGAAAACATACCTAATACTCCCCCTTCCTCTTATGTTCCCCACAACAGCAACAGGGTTGGCTGACAGGAACTGGTCCAAAATCAGCCAGATGGCTTCCATGCCTAAGACAGTAGTAGAAATCATGGTCTCTAGCCTGATGCCTTAACCAGTAAAGCAAACTGGTATATTATCATATCGTATCATTATATTCGTTACAGAGTCAGCCAGAAGTTCAGACTGGATTTGGCACTCTTGTTCACCTATTGAGTTCTTCCCAAGGACCTGGGATAGGCAGATGTGGATATTTTTCGCAGGATATAAGCTGTTTCAAATAAATCTGCCTTTTGCAATTGACTGATGGTGATTTTGTCAATGCTGATGATGTTCACCTGATGTTCATCTGATTGCACCGGAAGCACCGATTATTATTATTTCTATTTGTAGGTCTTTGTATTTTCTTATCTTCTCCAGTTCTTATTGTATCGTATCGTATTGTATCGTGAAAGTATTATAAAAATTCTCAGAATTTACTTTGTCTATGTCGGGCATAATCTTCCACAATAATCTCATGTACTCACTCACGTTCTTCCTAAAACACCTATAGTCACAATAATTCTTTCAACAGATACAGCAAACAAAAATAAGTGGCTATCCATAGTTTACCCTAGCCTTCTAAAACAAATCAAACAGAAACCAAAAACACTATAGGATTCTAATTTACTATGATATGGCAATGAAATTATTATATTGGAAGTTTAATTTCTTTCCTAGGATCCCTACCTGTACTCTGAGTCAATATTACTTTTCAGGTGTCCACAATTATCCTAGATTTTCTTCCTCTTTGCCATGGTAGTACAGATTACTTAATATATACTTGCAGTAAAGATTCTGTGTCCTACCAAACATCTCAATTCATACTAGCTTTATTCTATTTTCTTCCAGTTCAGGCAGATTTTTGGAACTTTTCTGTCAGCTCCATTAAGTAGAAAGCAAAAAAATCTGTGGTACTATATACTAAATAGAGCTACACTATATGGGGATGGACTATAATAACAAAAACTATGCAAGTCTAATTGTGTTGTACCTCCCCCTCCTTCTTATACTTCATTGAAACAGGTGTCTGTTGAGCCATGTCTGTCAAGGTCACTTCTTTACTTTTGACATCTTCATTGTCTCTCTAAATCCTTTGCCTCATGTATAAAGCTACTACTTTAAACGGAGGCAAACTTTGGGAAAGCTAAAATGCATCATATTGTCTTCTCCTCTCTTTAAATGTAAATTAATACTTGCAGAACATATTGAGGGCCAAATAGATTTTAATCATTTTAGCTTGGGAGTCTCCACTGGCCCTTAGAAAACCTTAAAAATCTAGCTCTTCCGTCAGACTGTAGGGCCAGATTCTATGGCTTTGTCTGTTTGTTTGTTTGCTTTGCACTGTATAGGGCAGGGGTGTCAAACTCGATTTCACTGAGGGCCACATCAGAATTGTGTTTGACCTTAGGGGGCTGGGGTGGGCGTGGCCAGGGTGGGTGCGTGATGTCACTTGTGTTGGGGAGGTGCCTGTGGTGGCCCAAGCACTCTGCCAGCAAAAAAGGGGTTCCCGAGCTCCGTTTTAGGCTGGGACGGCCACCTGCAACCCTCTGCCAGTGAAAACTTAGGACCTGGTTATTTACGGGACTGCCTACTACCACAAGCAGTCTCCCACTGGCCGGTACGCTCTCATAGAGAGGGGCTCCTCCGGGTGCTGTCAGCTAAGTAATGTCGACTGGCGGCCCCCAGGGGGAGGGCCTTCTCTGTGGGGGCACCCACTATCTGAAATGAGCTCCCCCCAGAGATATGGAGGATCCCGGATCTACGCACTTTCCGCCGTGCTCGTAAGATTCTCCTATTCCAGCAAGCCGGCCAGACCTAATTTTCTCCCCTGTTTTAAAATTCTTTTACATCGAAATTTTAATTTGTTTTAAATTTTGGGATTTTTAATTGTCTTGGGCTAAATTATTTAATCTGGTTTTAATTATATCTTTTAACTTTTGTATTTATGTATTTTATTTTGTGCCTGTTCACCGCCCTGAGTCCTTCGGGAGTAGGGCGGTATATAAATCTAATAAAAGACAAAGACAAAGACAAAAGAAAACAGAGCTCAGGAGGGCCACATGCAGCCCTCCTGAGCTCCATTTTCACTGGCAGAGGCACTGCAGGCTGGTCCTTCGCTGTTTCCAGGGCGGCCCCGCAGACCAGATCTAAGCACCCAGCGGGCCGGATCCAGCTCCCGGGTCTTGAGTTTGATACCCCTGGTATAGGGAGTTGTTTTTATCTGGGACCATCTATTATGTCTACTAGTCTTTTAGACATACTTTTGCTTCATGTTTTGTAAACTCCCCAAAGTTATTAATTCAGACAGGTAGCCTTATGCATTTTCAAATAAATAAATGAATAAATGGAAAATTTTGGGTTAATAAACATGTGTAGTAAAGTTAATGATGTGAAGCATATCATGAAAAGTAAATATTCTGCAAGGAAGAAGGATGGTCAGGAATTGGTTTCAGACAGCTGGGATGATGATGTAACGTACTAACAAAAAGGTTTTTTTAAAACTTGCACAATATTTATCACAACTAATGTATGTGTCTCTATACAAATTTATAAATCATTTATATAACAGAAGCATCTCACCATAATGATAAAGACTGACCAATTATTTGTGAACCTCTTCCATTTGCTATTCAAATACCAGTTATTAATGGACATGGCCACTTTAATGATTTATTATCTTTAAAACTATTTATAATCTACATAGCTAATTAGGATCGGCCTTGGCTAATACCTGAAGGGAGCCCATCCAGGAAGTCCAAGATTTCATCTCAGAAGGAGACACTATTAGCAAACCATTTCCATGTAATGTGACAAAACCAGCATGGATCTGTGCATTTAAGTCAGCAAGAGTGAAGCTTCACTCCAGATTTATCTTTAAAGCAGCCTTTGACAGGAATTCTCCAACAGGCTTTAAATAAGGGATTGTTCCAGTGGTGGGTTTCAACTGGTGTTGCCACCGGTTCGCATCATGCACGTGCTTCGCAAACTGGGCCGAACAGGTAGAAACCCACTACTGGATTGTCCACTGTAAAAATATCATAGGGCTGCTCTTGTATCTGCAATGAACCATATCGTTTTGCATTTAATCATTTTTAAATGACAACAGAAAACTTGTCAGCTGCTCAGTTGTAAATTCAGTGATTGGATGAACAAGGAATATTTATAATTTGGCCTGCATGAAATTATTTTTTCCCTGCTTCATCTCTCAGGGCTTGGGAAGGTTTACAAGATTTTATAATAATTCCAGTTTGGCACTATTTGATTAGGCCCATTTAGATGTAATCCTGCCAAATGGTGACAGATTTTTTATAGCCATCGTTCCCCATTCCTCTATTTTACATAGCAAGGGCCCACTCATATGTTTTAGTGTATGGTGTGCCAATGACTGCTGACTGTTGGTTAACAGATTGGATTCATGTGCAAACATTTAATCATTTAATTAGGCAATTAAGCATCCAACCATTCATGTGTCGCCTGTCTGAGCTACAAAACCAGATCTGAAACTGAGCAAAGACAACTCACAATCTGTGAGGGATGAAAGAACACAGAAACATATCAAAACAATTGTTTCACTGCAAGATTGCTGCGTGTTCCTTTTTGCTCCAAATATCTAAGAGATTGTACATTAGTTTTTCTGTTTCATGGACCTTACTTATAAGGTCTCAGTGTCAATCCTTAGCATCTCCAATTCAAATTGGATATTATTACACTCTGAGAGGTGTTAATCAAAGCAGAAATTATTGAAGAGCCTTGATAGTACAGGGGTTTAGTGCACCCTGTTATTAACACAGCTGCCTGCAATTTCTGCTGGTTCGAATCTCGCCAAGGCTCAAGGTTGACTCAGCCTTCCATCCTTTCTAAGGTAGGTGAAATGAGGACCCAGTTTGTGGGGGCAATAAGCTGACTTTGTATAAAATATACAAAAGAATGAAGGCTATTGCTTAACGCATTGTAAGCCGCCCTGAGTCTCCGGAGAAGGGCGGCATATAAATCAAATTAAAAAAAAAAATTAGATGGACAAAGATTTTAGAAAAAGATCACAATGGTTCCTTGGTTTCTAACTTAGCTTCTGCAAAAACAATACATGCATTTGCCATTATGACAGGAAGGTAGGAAGCATCCATCGTAAGAACTATGGGATAAGAACATCATCATATGCTTGATTGTATACTGCAAACATAGGGAAGAAATCTCAACTCAAAAGTCATGAAAAATTAAAAAAAACACCTTTAAAGATGGTTTAAAAGATTATACCCCAAGTGTTTGCAATTAAAAACATCTATTTTATTTTAACATGTTTGTGCTTTGTGAAAATACATGCTTTAAAATAATCATTAAATCTGTATCTGGCAACGGCCATTTCTGTTCTGAAATGTGAAATGCCATTTTAATTCTCCTTCATCTAATTAACACACTTGGAAAAGATAAGAAAAAAGAGATTTTTCTAGATTGCACTATTGCAGCCTGACATCTTCAAAATCTCATCACTAGATGGCGGCGACCTTCACCAAGTTCTACACAATAATAGCTTTATACTTAATATGTGAAGCAGCCTTTTGAATTTTTTATATTAAAAGCTGATTAATGTCTAATGTGAATGTTTTATTTCCACCTCCAGATACCATTCACTCAAATTCTTTACAATATTACCAAATGAATTGTCAGGAAATTAAATAGGCAAGCTTTCAAGGACACATTCAGAAAAAAACATGAAGACCTTGAAAAAACATATATTGCGTTTCAAAAAGAATTGTGCAACAAATTGAGAAAATGTTTAAATACTGTATAGTTGTTGAGATTGATGTGAATTAATTGAAGCTAACTAGTTGCTTTATACATTTATCACATTTTGAAGATTTCCAGAAAGGCATTCATATTGTCTTGTTAATGCAGGAAGATCAGAGTCTTGGAGCAGAATCTTAAAAGCTACAATACATTTATGTAATTAGTACCATGAATGACATAAAGTGAACTAAGTCCACAAAAATATGCCATTAAAAATGTTTACATTATTACAAATCCCACTCAAGTTTTTTTTTAACAATATGAAGAATGCATATCTCAACGATATTCCATAGTCTATTCACAGATCAACTTTTCCAATCTTTAAACAACTATAACCTAATACTGTTTTATTATAGATCTATGGATCAAGTCCACACTAATGATTTGTTAGGAGCTTGAGAGAAAAAATCAGGAACTAGTTTTGCACACAGTGACTTACATGTTCCTCAATTGTTTGGGATTACTCACAGAAAATGTTATTAGGAAAGACTAAGTGTTTGTCCTAACAAAATAAAAGATAAATTGGGTTCTAAAGAAAATTATCAGTTGTTATTTCTTTAAACTTTCTCTTATTCTTTCAATAAATCTTATTTAAAAAAGACTCAGTTGGACACCTGCTTTTGATTGACTTGGCTAGGAGCCTGACATCAAGTGATGTGCTGATATCTTTGGGGTTTTTTTTGTTTTGGTTTTTTTTAATTTGATTTATATGCCGCCCTTCTCCGGAGACTCAGGGCGGCTTACAATGTGCTCAGCAATAGCCTTCATCCTTTTGTATATTTATACAAAGTCAGCTTATTGCCCCCACAACTGGGTCCTCAATTTACCTACCTTAGAAAGGATGGAAGGCTGAGTCAACCTTGAGCCTTGGCGAGATTCGAACCTGCAGTAATTGCAGGCAGCTGGTCTTAATAACCAGCTTAATAACAGGGTGCCTTAAACCACTGTACTACCAAGGCTCTTTCTTGGAGTCCTGTGGTAGTAGGATAGACCAAGAAGGGGGGCCAAGGAGACTAGGATGAGACTAGATGGGATTTGTTTCATCTCTTCAGAATAACATATTTCTGTCTCAGATCCTGAATCTGAGCTAATCAAAGAGGCAGACTTTCATAAGAGATCATACCCTGGTTAATATTATACATACAATGTGGAGGGGGTTTAAACGTGTTTCTTTTTCAGTTTAGTTTTAATTATACTCAAGAGTGTATGTTTAATGTTTGCAGTGATTTATGGTTATAATTGCACCATGACATTTTATTTTTTATTTTTCATTATACTGATAACTTTCCTTTCTCCAGAGAGTTCTAGGTGATATATAGAGTAGTTTGGGCTGAGAGTTGTCCAACTCCCAAGACTAATTAGATATCTTCATGACCATAACTCACAAAACCAATGTCATTATAGGTTTTTAAAAAGGTGTCCGAAAATACCAGTACCCTAAGATTTCTAAAGCATCACAGTGCACTCTCCTGGGAAAACTCTGGTAGTAGAAAAAGAAAGAAATAATAAACTAGTTAAACTTCTATAATAACAAAATAACAAAATAAAATATCCCAGTTTTTCAACACTAAAGCACTTCATTACCCAGAATTTCTAGCCAATACAATCTGTAAAGGCAATGTTGCCTGGGAATTTTAATCATTAATATTTCAAGTTTGTTATATCTCATGTTCAAGCAGATAACTTCAGGTAGTCATATTCTAAACTTTAAAATAGTATGTTAAATCTTCTGCATTTTACACACATGCACATTCCTGAGATAGATCTACATAGATAAAATGATAATTCCAATTTCTGTGTACCGAGTTTGTTCTCACTCACCAAAGATCTGATTTTATAATAAAAAAAGTATTTTTTGTTCTAATCGTCTCTTTCTATTTTACAATCCTTCAGTGGTGAAATCCAATTTTTTTTTACTACCAGTTCTGTGGGCGGGGCTTGATGGGCTGTGGCAGAGGACGGATACTGCAAACTCTCCATTCCCACCCCATTCAAGGGGAAGGATACTGCAAAATCCCCATTCCCTCCCCACTCCTGGGGCAAGGATATTTCAAAATCTCCATTCTCACACCACTCTGGGGCCAGCCAGAGGTAGTATTTGCCAGTTCTCTGGCAAATATTTCCACTACCAGTTCTCTGAACTGCTCAAAATTTCTGCTACCGGTTCTCCAGAATGTGTCAGAACCTGCTGGATTTCACCCCTGGAAGACTTCCACAGGAGGAAAAATATCTAGGTATCTCCAAATGAGCAGAGACAATACTGTAGTGGTGACTAACAGACCAGTGTTGGAAGAAATGTCCATCTGGATTAAGGTGACCAGATTTTAACATTGGTAAAGAGGAACATTGTGGGCGTGGCTTATTTTGTGGGTGTGGCTAGCTGGTCATGTGACCGGGTGGGCATGGCTAGCTGGTCATGTGACCGGGTGGCCATGGCTATGTGTATAGGGTAAGGTGAACAGATTTTAACATTGGTAAGAGGGACACCATCGTGGGCGTGGCTTATTGTGTGGGCGTGGCTTGGAGGCCATGTGACTGGGTGGGCGTGGCTAGCTGGTCATGTGACCGGGTGGCCATGGCTATGTGTATAGGGACTACTCAGAGGGCTGGAAAGTCATTTCTAACAGGTCCTCACACTTTTGACTGGTCCTCACACTTATGACCATCTTCACATTTATGCCCGTGCAGCATTCTTAACAACCATGTCACTCATTTCACAACTGCTTCTCTTCACCATGATGACAAGATAGGGCAAAAATGTAAAATGTGAGGACAGTCGTAAGTTCGAGGACTGGTCAAAAGTGCGAGGACCAGTCAAAAATAACTTTTTCAGCCCTCTGAGTAGTCCATATGCACAAAAGGACTAACCAGAGGGCTGAAAAAAGTCATTTCTGACAGGTCCTCGCACTTTTGACTGGTCCTCACACTTATGACCATCCTCACATTTATGCCCGTGCAGCATTCTTAACAACCATGTCACTCATTTCACAACTGCTTCTCTTCACCATGATGACAAGATAGGGCAAAAATGTAAAATGTGAGGACAGTCGTAAGTTCGAGGACTGGTCAAAAGTGTGAGGACCAGTCAAAAATAACTTTTTCAGCCCTCTGAGTAGTCCATATGCATAAAAGGATACAGTAATAGAGAGGGATGAAGGAAGGGAAGGGAAATTAGAGTAGGAGTGACGGTAAGAGAGGGAGGAAGAGAGGAGGAGAAGGAGAAAGGAAGAGGAAATAGGGAGGAGAAGAAGAGGGTGGGGGGAAGAGAAAGTAAGAAGGAAAGAAAAGAGAGGTGGTAGGTTTGAGGAGAAAGATTGCTGTACAATAAAAAAGATGAAAGGGAAGAAAGCCAACCCCAAACAAATATAAAGATATTAAGATAAAGAATGAATTGTTAAACTTTAAAGAATAAAAGAGAACAAATATGAATAAATAGCAATAATTAGAAACACACATACAAACATACAATGTATTTTCTTTGAACAGAATATTTGGCTGGTTCACAAATTTAAACAGTGTTTAGTCATTTCAATTAAATTTACAATTTCTATATTTCCTTTTTGCCATATTTATTCCTCATCTATTTAAAAAAAAAACAATATTACCCTTCATCCTCATCTCTAATCTTAATCAAATTCAATTTTTCCCTTCTATTCTATATTATACCCCTTCCCATTGTCATCTATTTTTATATCCATCCTCACATTGGTTAATTATGTAATTATGTAATACAGTTGTTTAATACAAATTCAACATTTTAATATAAATCAATTAGTTATATAACTATCTTTTTTGTATATTAATCAATATGAACATGAATATTCCAATTATTTCCATGCAATCCAATTTCTTTCAAATCAATTAATTATACTTACCAATAATAATAAACCAAATAATTTCCCCCATATATTCCTCCAAACCACAACTTAACCATTTCTGCTTTCAACACAGTATACAATTAATAGTATCTCAATTATTACAATTCCCTAGTTAAAAAGAGCTTTTTTTTCTTTTGTGTTTTAAAATCTTGAACTCTCCTCTTTTGCCCTAAATAATTTCCCATTGTTTGCACCTACCTTTTTTGGTGAGGAAAAGGAAAATAAATCTGCTGCCTAATTTTCCAACGTTGCAAGCAAACAGCAAAGCCAACAGCCTGTTTTACTTTCAGTTTCGTTTTGAGCTTGGTTTGCACAAAGAGAAAAAAAAAAACTGCTGAGCAATTTAGCAAGAGCAGAGCCCTGCGCAAATCAGCTGAGAGGGGGAAGCCGAGCTAATCAACGTAGGGCGGCCCTTTGAAGCCCCGCGGCAAGAGTTTAAACAGGTTTTTTCCCTCTAGCCATCAGCTGGGACTCAGGAGGCAGCCGGGACTCAGGAGGCAGAATGAAAAATCGGGACTTTTTTAAAACGCCGCGGGACGCGGGACAAATTGCTCAAAAGCGGGACTGTCCCGCCAAAAGCGGGACATCTGGTCACCTTAATCTGGATTCAATTCCAAGTGGGGAGAAAAACACTCGAAACATGGAGACTGCTTGAAAATATGGTTTAATGGTGGACAGGACCACATGGTTTTGAGGTCCTGGGCAGAAAAGCACATGGGGGAGAGAGAGATTTATACCTTCTTTTGGGCCCCACCTTAGAGCTTCCTGTTTCTGTATTCTGATTGGTT
This sequence comes from Pituophis catenifer annectens, assembly GCF_029215685.1. Lineage (NCBI taxonomy): Eukaryota > Metazoa > Chordata > Lepidosauria > Squamata > Colubridae > Pituophis > Pituophis catenifer. The sequence goes on along the minus strand of NW_027256884.1, from coordinate 30,790,565 downwards.
GTCAGACTCCCATGGGGCCATGCAGGGGTAACTTTGTAGTGTCTTGAGTCCCAAGCTTGGTTGAATCTTGCTGGGTGATGTAATCACCCCAGGTGCCATGTGGTGAGTTCTGTTGCTAAATGGGTAGAGGGCTAATCCTATCATGTTCTGAGGGCCATGTCTTAATCCCATCACCCTGGAGCTGAAGGGGGGGCAGGGAGCTGCAGGGAGCTGTTTTGTCTTAAAAACATGTTTCTCCTTTTCTCATCCAGGGAAATATAATATTCTGCCTTTTTAATATTTCCTAAAATATTTCATTCTTCTAGGAGGGATGGGGTTGCTAACTTCCTACATCAGTAGCAAACTTGATCCAACAGGACCATTCTGGGCAAGGAGACAGTGAGTAATTGCCCACTTTTGCTCCAAGATGGTTGCAAGGAAACCACAAGAGAGCTGTTATCCTACAGGTTTGATCAGTGGGAGACAAAGAGAGTCATCAAGCTTTCAACCTCTTGGCAGAAACTTTAAAGATACTGGATGTGACCGCCTCACTTTCTAATCACCATTAGATTTATTAATACTTTATTGTTAAAAAGCTGATTGGCAGTTTAAGGAACTTAAAGACTATAAAACAATTAGCAAAAGATAAATAAGAATTTAATTTAAGAAAGTTTTACATAGATTAAAGGACCAGATGAATTTGAAATATTACAAAGTTTTCTTAAAATTAAAAACTGAGTAAGTAAAACAACATTTCCATGGGAATACAAATGATTTTGTCTATTAGGAAAAAGATTATTTGTTGACAGTTGAAACCAGATACTTTGCAAATATAGAAATGGCCACTAGAGGGCACTAATGTTTCAGACAGGAAAAAGAAATGTGAAGTCTACAAAATGACAGACAAAGGTATGACTCTTTTGAGACATTTCAAAGGAATTTTGAAGAATTGGGAAAGAAACTTATATCTAATTTGTTTTGGGAACACCCAGCCTGGCAGGAAGGAGGGATCAAGTGCAGAGCTAGCCTGGAATCACTGCACAACTGCAAAAGAGTTAGGTCTGACCACCCATCCCAAGTTCCTTGCAAGCTTATCTAATTGTTCCCAGGAGAAGGCTGCCAGTTTGGGGCGATTCCTCTATTATAGGTAGACATAATAAAGTAGTTAGCTCAAACTATGCATATGTGGGCCTGATTGTTTATGCCTGACATTTGACAACAATAATCTCTGTACCTAAAAATTAATTTTTTGAAGAAAAGCTTTGAAAGATGTGTCAGAACAATAATGCGGAAGAATTTATGAATAGACAGGAGGAAATAGGGATACAAATTTATTATAAATCAGAGATGACAAACACAAATGATAACTCGAGAAATGAAAAAGGACCTGGGAAAGGATTTATTTTTGGATTTATGAAACAGGATTGCTAAAAAATTGAGAACATTGAGATGGGAGAAAGTAAAACTGAATAAAGTTACAACAGCAAATTTATGAATTAAAGATTAAGATTGTTAGAAGCAAAAGAAGGGAATATAAAGTTGATTTATTTGATCAGGGCTAAAGTAATACATTTATAACATTCTGGAAACTCTCATGGACTTTTTGTCAACATGTGGACAGAAATGACAATTTTTGGATTTGGAAAAGGATAAAGAGGGTCTGGAAAGAAGTGAACCATGTGTATAATTTCATAGATGGTGTAGAATTATTAATTTGCCTGTATTTGTTGCAAGGAGGATCATTTTTTTTTTCTATGTCACTTTTCTATTTTCTTTTCTGCATTTTGTATTTCTTTTTCTATTCTTTTTCCTTCTTCTGGTTTAAGTTGTTATCTTTTAGTATTGTAAGATATTTTAATTATGATGATAACAGTGTTCCGATATTTGAGGGGCTGCCACAAGGAAGAGTGGGTGAACCTATTCTCCAAAGCACCTGAAGAAAAGACAAGAAGCAATGAATGGGAACTAATCAAGGAGAGAACCAACCTAGAATTAGGAGAAATTTCCTGACAGAACAATTATCAGTGGAACAGCTTGCCTCCTGAAGTTATGGGTGCTCATCACTGGATATTTCTTCTGCTTGAGCAGGATGTTGGACTAGAAGACCTCCAAAATTTCTTCCAACTCTGTTATTCTGAGTTTGTAATTCCTTGATTGATGTATTGTGTATTGCCTGATTATTAATCTAGTATTAATCTTGGTGTTAATCTCTGCTTATCTGGGTGTTGATTGCTGGTTGCAGCTACCCACTGATTGCAGGTAGGTGGTGTGATCCTTTTGCTTTTTTGTTCTCTAGCAGGAAGTATTTTATAAAAGACTTCACAAAAAGATAACCGAAATTGTTCTGACGTAGGCTCCCTTAACAAGCAGGAGGCAGGAATTACTGGCAAAACCTTTTATTTACACGACTGTGAATTACGTTCATTCATAGTCAGCAAGGTTTGTCCAAACAGTTTTTCAAAGGAATATTTCTCAACACACCTTATCTCATTTGGCAAGCTGCCACATTAATTATTTTCAACCACAGTACAAGGCAAAACTTGGAACAGAGTGTCTCAGAGTCATGGAATGAACAAATTGTTTCCTGCAAAAGCCCACTCCCTGTTTGCTCCTCTTTTATTTCCTATGGGAGGGGCCGATTATTTCCAAGGTGAGGTCTTACTCCTGAATTGACCCTGCTTTCTTAATTGTTCTTGTCTTCTGGCAGCTCTCCACATGTGCAGCTGGGAATGAGCTCCAGATGTTCCTCTGCCTTGCTGCTGTCTATCTCCCTCTCTGCCTCTGATGCAGAGCCCTCATCCAAGTTTTCCCCAGCCCCCAGGACTGGCCCAAGTTCCTTCCCAACCTCCTCACTGTCCAACTCTGCTGCCAGCTCCGCTAGTACATAGTACAGAAATGTACTATGAAAACATATGTATGATAGGGGATTTCAGTGCAATTGTGGATGCCAAAATAGATTACAGAAGCAGTAAAAAAAGTAAAAAAATAAGAAGGACACTCCCCAAGTCCTTTTTTTAAATGACACAAGAATTAGCCTTACAGGATATATGGAGAGAGCTAAACCCAAAGCCAAACCAATATACATTCTATTCGAATAGACATCAATCATGATTGAGAATAGATATGCCATGGATGTTGTCAGAAATGAGAACAGACATCCAGGAGGTAGATATAGAAGCGAATATATGGGCAGACCACAATCCATTAAAAATTACATGGAAGGGACAAAGGAAGAAACCGAAATGGACACTGAATCAAACCATGGGTGAAACGCTCCTGGTTCGGACCGGTTCGGCCGAACCAATAGTGATGGTAGTGCGAGGCTCTGCCCACCCACCTGGTCATCGTTACTTCCTGGTTTTTAACCAGGAAGGTTTTAAGGAGTTCACACAAACGATGGAAAAAGAAATGGAATTTTTCTTTAAAGAAAATAAAAGAAGAAACATCACTGCAAACTGTTTGGGACACAGCAAAACCTTACATGCAAGGATTAGCAATAACATATACATAGTGTGTATATATATGTGTGTGTGTGTGTGTGTGTGTGTGTGTGTGTGTGTGTGTGTGTGTATATATATATATATATGTCTTTTTCTTTTTCGTAGGCTTTTATGTGCGTATTCTTTCTAGCCAGGTTTTACCTACGTAAACTAAGTTGTTTTGCAGCTCTGGTTGTGTGAAATCTCATTCACAAGCTTCAGGGCTTTTTTTTTCTGTTGACAAACTGCAACTCTGTGTTGCTCTCTGGGAGACTCAGATAGCTATTTCTGCCTTATAAGGCTTCGTCGGTGAGCCACACCCACTTCTCAGATATTCCCCCTGTAAAGGTACAATGTGTCTTTTTCTTTTTCGTAGGCTTTTATGTGCATATAAGATAAAACCTGGCTAGAAAGAATATGCACATAAAAGCCTACGAAAAAGAAAAAGACACATTGTACCTTTACAGGGGGAATATCTGAGAAGTGGGTGTGGCTCACCGACGAAGCCTTATAAGGCAGAAATAGCTATCTGAGTCTCCCAGAGAGCAACACAGAGTTGCAGTTTGTCAACAGAAAAAAAGCCCTGAAGCTTGTGAATGAGATTTCACACAACCAGAGCTGCAAAACAACTTAGTTTACGTAGGTAAAACCTGGCTAGAAAGAATATGCATATATATATATATATATATATATATATATATATATATATATATATATATATATCAAGTAAGAAAAAGAAAGAACAGCAAAATACACTACAAGAAGAACTTAAAAAACTGGAAATAGAATTGCAGAATGATCCACAAAAAAATAAGATAAAAGAGAAAATTGAACTAATAAAACATAAACTAAACCTAATAGTACAAGATAAATTGGCACAAAAAATTAAAATGGCGAAACAAAACTTTTTTGAAAATGCAAATAAGCCAGGTAGATGGCTAGCATGCAACTTGAAAAAAGAGAAAGAGAAGAAAGTGATATACAAACTGATAGATGAGAAAGGGACTCTTCACCACCAGGATGAAGATAAAAAGAAAATAATCCAGGAATTCTTTAGGAAACTTTACAGTCAAGAAAAAAAGTCAGAAGATACAATAAAGCAATATTTGGAAAAAGTAGGTCTACCTAAAATACCAGACACTGAGAGTAATATTAAACAAAAGAGTAATGACAATGGAACTAACAGAAGCAATTAAAAGGCAAAAAAACAATAAAATACCTGGATCAGACAGCCTTCCGGCAGAACTATTGTATATAAAAATCTATAAGAGGCACTAGGATTGTCAATGCTGGAGGTATATAAAGAAGTGCTATTAAAGGCCATACTCCCTAAAACGTGGACAGAAGAAGGGGTTAAATGCTCCCGGCTCAGACCAGCTCGGCTGATCTGGTAGCAATTATGGCCAGTAGTTTGGAGAACCAGTAGCAATGGCAGCTGGAGGCTCCATCCACCAACCCAGAAATCATTAAAACCAGGAAGTAACCTGATTTTTTGAGCCTCTATGCATGCACTGGGACCAAGAGAGGCGGTGGTGGTGGCACTGCATGTGCAGCCCCGGGACATCCGCCCTCTCCCCCGGAATGCCGCTGCTGCCCCAAAGCTTGCCTTCACCTCTGTAGCCCACTGGCCCCACTTGCCCTTCTCTTTCTGGGTGCAGCACTTCTGCTTATTGAGCCACTTCCCTGCAGCGCTTCTCCTGGTGCCACCACGCAAGCCTCCCATGAGGACAAAAGCAAAGCAGCTGGCTCTGGTCCATGCATCGGCTACGCAAGCACACACCATTTATTTCATTCATTCATCGGTGGCAGGTTGGGTGTGCGTGGACCAGAGTGACGATGGTGGCAGCACATTCAAGAAGGAGAATGCCTCCGGTAACTTTTGGGTGCTTGCCTTCCCTGGCAGCCAGCCACGGGAGAAAGGTAAGGACACGCCGCGTGATGAAGGGAGAGTGGGCGGTGGCTCCAAGGCAAGGCCAGAGTCAGGGAATGGTGCCTTCCCCAACCTGGTTGAGGCAGGCAGCAAGCAGGCAGCGGCTCTGGGGCTTCAGGGAATGGTGCATTCCTGGGCCCCGGGCCCTGACCCAAGGTGGAGGGTGAGCGGGTGGCGAGCAGGCGGCGAGCGGGCGGCAGCTCCAGTGCAATGTCGGAGTTGGGGAATGGTGTTTTCCCCGACCCAGTCAAAGTGGGCAGCAGCTCCCGGACCCCAGGGAATGGCACATCCCCGGGTCCTAGCCCCCGACCCAAAGTGAAGTGAGAGCAGGTGGCGAGCGGGCAGCAGAATAGATATTAAAGTTTTCCTACTGGGTTCTGTGGGTGTGGCTTGGTGGGGGGGTCTTGTGACTGAGTGGACGTGGCTGTGAGTGACATCGAGTTGGCCATGCCCACTCAGTCACAGGACACACCTCCCACCAAGCCACACCCACAGAATCGGTAGGGAAAAATTTTAGGTTTCACCCCTGGACAGAAGCATACATTACCTTAATACCAAATGAAGATTCAGATCCTCAACAAATAAAAACTACAGACCAATATCCTTATTCAATGTAGACTATAAAATATATGCATCTATAATTTCAGAGAGATTAAAAAGATTTCTAAACGAATTTATACACCCTGATCAAAATGGTTTCCTACCTAAAAGACAACTGAAAAATAATATGAGGATTATTGTGAACGCATTGGAACATTATGAAGCTCAGTCTGAAAAACAGCCAGCATTGATCTTCTTGGATGCACAAAAAACCTTTGATAATATGAACTGGCAATTCATGACACTACAACTAAAATATATGGACCTTGGCGAAAACTTCACAAATATGATCCAAGCAATATATTCCAATCAAATGGCGAAAGTGATAGTAAATGGGGATATAACAGAAAATTTTAACATAAGCAAGAGCACAAGACGAGGATGTCCACTATCGCCTTTATTATTTATATTAACCTTGGAAGTCTTGCTTAGAAAGATCAGACAAGATCCAGAAACAAAAGGCTTGGAAATAAAAGAAAAAAGAAAAGTACAAAGTACAAAGTACAAAGTACAAGCATTTGCAGACAACTTAGTATTTATTCTGGAGGAACCCTTAGAAACGAAACCCAAACTAATAAAAAGAATTGAAGAGTTTGGTGAGGTGGCAGGACTAAAAATAAACAAGGAAAAGACTAAGATGTTGAATCTCACAAATAAACAGAAAAATTAACTGACGGAAAAGATGGACATGCAGATAACTAAAAAAGTTAAATATTTGGGAATCTGGTTAACAGCAAGATGTATAACCATTAAAGAAGACAACTACATTAAATTAATACAACAAATAAAGACAGACTTGGATAAATGGAGAAATCTACAGTTGTTGGTCAGAAGGATAGCCACAACAAAAATGAATATTCTACCGAAATTGCTATTTTTATTTCAAGCAATTCCGATAAAACTAAGAAAAAAGTTTTTTGAGGATCTAAACAAATTGATTTTAAAGTTTGTCTGGCAAGGCAAAAACCAAGAATCAAACTGAAAATGTTACAAGACACACAAAATAAGGGGGGTGGGTTGGACTACCGGATTGGGAGTTGTATTACCAGGCATCAGCGCTCACATGGGTGAAAGAGTTGATAAACTTGAAGAACAAAAGAATATTGACTTTAGAAGGACACGACTTACAATTGGCATGGCATGCATTTACGTGGTATGGGAAAAGTAAAATACATAGATACTTCCAAAGGCATTACAACAGGAATGCTCTGCGGCCAAATGCAGCCTCAGCAGAACTGATCTATCTTGTAATGCTTTATAAAGGGTGAAGGAGAAGTCCAGGTGGCCGCCCTGCATATTTCCAATAAGGACGCCTGCGTGGCCCATGCTGCCAATGTAGCTGCGCTGCAGGTCGAATGCACTGTCACATGAGTAGGCCACTGCATAGAATGCAGATAGTAAGACTTGGCAATTGCCTGGCGAACCACCAGCCAATAGTGGACAGGGTTACTTGAGAACCCAACGAAAGTGGTGTAAAGGAAACAAATAAGGATTCCGTACGATGGAGGTCTTTAGTTCTGTTTAGGTAAATATGAAGGGCCCGGCGGACATCCAGGGAATGCCAGCACCTCTCCAACGGGTGAGCTGGCCGAGGACAAAAGTTGGGAAGGACCAATTCTTGCATCCGATGAAAGGTAGTGTTGATTTTGGGAATAAATGATGGGTCGAGTCGAAGAACCATGCGGTTAGCATGGAACACACAAAGGTCACTATGTACGGAGAGTGGCAGAAGTGATTACCACTAAGAATGCGACCTTGCAGAACAACAAATGAAGACTGGTCATTCGTAACGGCTCATACGGAGATCTGGTAAGAGAATTCAGGATGATAGAGAGAACCCAGGTGGGATACCTATGCATGACTGGAGGACATGTTAGTAGCCCCTTTGAGGAACCTTTTAATTGTTGGATGCTGAGATAAAGAGGAAAACAACCCACAAGTTAGAACCAATGATAATGCCACCACTTGCCACCGAATGGTGTTGGGCAAGAGGCTGCGATCGAGACCATCCTGCAAAAAGGTCAATATCTGGGCAATTGATGCCTGTAGAGGAGAAATTGATGCCCAGCCACACCACGAGCAAAAGGACCACCAAGTGGCCGAGTAGATCTGTTCTGTGGCTGGTCGTCAGGCAGCCTGGATAGTACAAATAACTCTGGAAGGAAAGTGGGCTCTTCTCAGAGAGTGCCGCTCAAGCACCAGGCAGTCTGTTGGAGCCACTGAGGATCCGGATGAACCACTGACCCCTGGCTAAGGAGATCAACTATCTGGGGAAGTCTCCAGTGTGGTGCTGTGGACAGGGACTTGAGGTCTGCAAACCAAGCCCGTCAGTGCCAATGCGGTGCGACAAGACCAACGTCCGCCTTCTCATGCAAAATCTTCTGCACCACCCTCGGGATGAGAGGCAATGGTGGAAAGGCATAAAGGAGACCCCGAGGCCATGGACTCCAGAGTGCATCCGCTGCCTCTGCCCGCGAGGTTGGGAACCGGGCATAAAAGCTGGCAGCTGAGCATTCTGCTGCGTAGCAAATAAATCCACTTCCAGAAGACCGAACCACTCCAAAATCCATTGAAAGATGGACGGGTGTAAGTGCCACTCTGCATGATCGATCATTTGCTGGTTCAACCAATTGGCCTGTAAGTTGGTTACCCCTGATATGTGTTCCACCTTCAGCGAGCACAGGTGGTGTTCCGCCCAGAGACCCAGTCTTCTGGCTTCCAACATTAAATTGGAGGATCTGGTGCCTCCCTGGCGATTTATGTGTGCCTTCATGGTCACATTGTCAGTTAGAACCAACACGTGGTGATTCATGACCAGATGTTGGAAATGTCAAAGGGCAAGAAAAACGGCTTGCAGCTCCAGGCAGTTGATACTGTGCTGTCATTCGTGGCTCGACCAACAGCCCTGAATGACCTGCGACTGGAGGTGCGCCCCCCAACCTACAAGACTGGTGTCTGTGGTCATTACTAGCCGAGTCGGTTCTTGGAGCAGTTGGCCTCTGGAAATTGCTGGAGACCGCCATCAGGTGAGGGAACGTCTGACTTCGGGAGGGACCTGAACCTTCATTGGGGAAGAGCCCTTTCCCGCCTTCTGAAGGAGTAATAAAAACCACTGTCATCCAGGTAACATTGCAACTAAACAGGGATGGTTCGAAGATGAGCCGCCAAAGTGGCGAGTACCTTAGTAAAGGTACAGGAGGCAGAAGAAAGGCCAAAAGGTAATGCCCGGTATTGATAGTGCTTACCAGCGTAACAAAATCTAAGGAATCTACGATGGGAGAAACAAATAGGAATATGTAAATAAGCTTCTGTGAGGTCTATAGAGATAAGGAAGTCGCCCTTCCTGATGCCAGCTAGAATAGACTGTAAGGACTGCATCTTAAAATGATGATACATAATGTATCTGTTCAATCTTTTGAGGTTCAAAGTAGGTCTCCACCCCTCCGAGGACTTGGGCACCAGAAATAGAAGAGAATAAAATCCACACCCTGCCTGATCTGCAGGGACGGGCTGGACTGCTCTAATGTACAGAAGATGTTGAATTGCCAAGTCCATAAGTATCCGGCGGTTATTGTCCTTCGAAACAGGACAACGGATAAAAAATTCCAGAGGGGAAGAAATGAATTCAAGGGATAGACCAGATCTTACCATATCCCGGACCCAAATGTCAGAAGTAAGAAGATCCCATCAGTCGACAAAGAGAGCTAATCTGCCCCCAATGGGAATATCCAATTTATCTTTAATGCTGACACCAGAATGGACAACTCCCTCCCCCTCGAAAGGGCCACTGTCCTGAGAAAGATTTACCTCGGGCCGGCCTGTTAGACTGACCTCGCTGTCTACTCCAAAGGTGGACATCCCCCATGATTGAATTGCACCCCAGTTGGGCATTCTAAACTGCGGCCTGCGATAGGGAGTAGAATAATGGAAATCTGACCTGCGCTGAACACTTGGTAAAATTTTCCTCTTATCCATAGTCTCCACAAGCAATGGATCAAGGGAACAAGCTACCTCCTGCAAAAGCAGCTGAGGCGAAGCGCCACTTGTGTCATGCATCCGCTGGCCAGTGTCAGAGCCAAAGCATCCTGTGTGTCGCCACCGCCACTGCCATGTACTTAGAGGCGAAACGCATCAAATTCAATGTCGCATCTGCAGAAAATTGAACAGCTGCTATTATTTTGTTTAGATCTTGCTGCAGATGAGAGTCCTCAGATGGCAGCTTATCCCGGAGTTGTTGGAGCCAAACCAGGGTAGCCCAGTTGAAGAAGGAAGCCGTGGAAGCTGAACGAATAGCCCACACAGTTGCTTGATGAACCCACTGTAAGGATTGGTCAGAGCGACTGTCCTCTGGCCGGAGACCTTCTTCCGGCTCACCTGGTATGGAAGAATTGGGCAATAACGCTGCAACTAGGGAATCAACCTTAGGGACCTGGAGAATAGATGCCAATTCTGGAGCCACATTGAAATAATGACAGTCCAATGAAGAAGAAAGAGGAGCTGATCCTGGAACCGCCCACTGCTTTTGCACTACATTGATGAACATGGGGGGAGCGGGAATCACGTCTACCGACCTAGCAGGCTCCGAGAATAATGAGTCAGAAGGACTTTTAAATGTAGAAGGCACCTCCCCATCCAGGGAAGGCCGAAGCCCAGCAGCATTAAAAGCCTTGAACAACAACTATTTGAAAACCGCCGGAGGAAACAGACTCATAAATGCCGGCTGTTCAGCCACAAAACCTTCATCATCAGAAAGGTCATGCTCGTGATGATGGACCTCCTCTTCGAAGAACGATGGACGACTGCCCATAGAAGGGCCTGGAAATCCAGGATCCCGAGTAGATAGCAACTCTGCCACACTTGGATTATAATGTGACTCAGAGTGTTCTGACACAGACACATCCGGACTGATTTCGAAATGTAGCTGCCAGACTCTGTTGGATAACTCTGATTAAGATATCCTGAAGGTTGTCAGACAAGGACATAGCGTGATCCATCATGGTCCCCTGATCTACCACAGCTGACTTATCAGGAACCTTGGAGGCCGGTTGGGCAGGAACAACAAGTGACCCACAAGGACCCCACAGATCTGCAGTTGGAATAGTTACGGGGCAATCTTGTAAGGACATCTGATCTGAAGTACCCCCAGGTGACCGTGGTCAAGGGGCAGTTGAGACCACCTCAGTGGTCAAGGGTTGGCGGCTTGCTTCGCTAGCCTTACAACAAATTTTCTGCAATGCCTGATCCCTACAATGTTCATCTCTCAAAACTGCCTGACTATGGTCTTTGTCAGATTTCTTGTGCGTGCGGGAAGCAGAAGAGTCTTTCCCTTGCACCGGTTTATGAGCAGGCCCAGCCAACAGCTCAGGCATGTCAGCATCTGAATGGCCAGCTGCCCGCTTAGATTTAGATTTTGCCTTGGGCATCTTGGATCCCAGAAGGAATCTCTAGAAAGTCAAAGATAACTAGACTTAGAATATTATTAAAACCCCCAGGGAACAAGAATCTGAATCTCAAGTTGCACTGATATAAAATGGCTGCCATATTTGACTTGCCAGATTAATGAAAAAACTCCAGAGCGCAAGGCTCTTGAATCAAGATTCCTGCACCCGTGTCTGAACTGGAAGTCTCAGACACAGGCACTAATACACGCCATCCATAACAATGGTTGCAGTATAATAGGGCTGATATGCCTATCAGACCACAGAGGAACAATTCCAGGGCAACAATCCAGCAATATATTGGGCACATAGAGACAAAACACCCCAATCCAAATTTCCAAATTGCCTTTAGGGAGCACAAAGCTCCTGTGCCAGAATGAGGCCTGCAGGCACTCGAATTCCACATGGCTCACAATCCCAGCCCCATTAATAGGGGCTACAAAATGGCCGACCTCCGTACAAACCGCAGCTTCAGAAATGCCCTTTAAAATGGAGCATGAAGCTCCTGTATAGTAAAGGTGAGCCCTTGAGTCAGGTACCATGAAATGGAGCCCGAAGCTCCCGCAGCCCAGCTGAGATCAAGTACGAGCGCCAAAAACTCCAGGCGCAGTCCTTGGAAGCCAGTAATGAAGTGCGAAGCTCCTGCAACTTGCCAATAAATTTTGGAGCACGAAGCTCCTGCAGCATTCAAACGAGGCTTGAACTAGAGCATGAAGCTCCTGCAATAATTGTTATTCAATTTTGGAGTGCGAAGCTCCTGCAAGCATATTTAATCAATGTGGAGCATGAAGCTCCTGTAGCCTCCCACACAGCTTCTTTTTCACTTGAAAAGTCTTAAGCCTCGAGGAGAATTTTAAAGGGAGAAAAAAACCACTCTAAACGGTAGGGCAGAGCCCACCACTGAGAAATTAACCTTCCCCCCCCAAAAAAAACTCTATCCAATGAGGACAGAGAAAGATTACTTACAAATCCCAAGAGAACCCAAGGATTCTTGCAAAGGAAAGAAGGTGAGGCAACAGCCAGAAATAAGGAGAAAGTTCCAACACAACCGTCCAGTCTGAGGACTGAGCCAAAGCTGGGAGTCCCTGACAACAAGGGCAGGACTTAATAACTTTGCACAGGCTCAGTCCTTCGTCTGAACGGAGGACAACCATTCCTGGCTGCTGTCTCCACCAATACAGAGAATAACTATAAGTACTTCATGTGGATTATTTAAAATCTTATTAAAATATATGAGGATTTTAGTGTAAGAAATCTTTCTCTGGGAAAATGTGAATTAGAGAAAAATATGATAAGAGGATACCTTGAAGGCTGATTACTCAAGTCAATCAGAAAGAATTAAACATTATAATTCTTTATCATCAGTTTGGTGTAGTGGTTAAGGAACGGGGTTAGAAAGCAACTAACCATGAGTTCAAGTCCTGTCTTAGCCATGAAGGCCAGCTGGGTGACCTTGGGCCACTTGGGCCAGTCACTCTTTCTCAGTTCAACTCACCTTACAGGGTTGTTGCTTTAGGACAGGGGTCGGCAACCTTAAACACTCAAAGAGCCACAAAGGTCCTAACAGGAAGCCCCCATTCAATTCTGGTACCGCACCATAGATTCTCCTCCTAGTATGGCGTCCTTTTTCCTCTGCCGACCAGAAAGTCTGGTTCCCCCACCATAGAGTCTCCTCCTAGTGCGGCGTCCTTTTTCCTATGCCGACCGGAAATCTGGTTCCCCCCACCATAGAGTCTCCTCCTAGCGTGATGTCCTTTTTCTTCTATCTATCGTAACCAAAAGCCCTATCAATTGTGGAGCCAACCTGTGACAAGGAGCCGCAGCAGAGGGATGAAAGAGCCACATGCGGCTCCAGAGCCGCAGGTTGCTGACCCCTGCTTTAGGAAAAATAGGAGGAAGGTGTGCTGGATGTGTTTACCACTTTAAGTTATTTGTAAAAATAATAAAGGCAGTATACAAATAAATAAAATAAATTTAATTAAAGGAGAAGGCTCATTACTGTAAAATGGAGAAACATATTTTAGCTCTGGCAGAATTTGAGAATATCTGGTAACAATGAATTTGGAACTTTTTTTAGATTTTAACTATAAAAATGGGTTCAAAGGACAAAATAGGATACAACTGAGAATCAGGCTATTTTGGAAATGGATTTAAAACAGTCAGGAAGATATTGACAAGGAGGCTATACAGGACTTACAAATGAAACTTGTTGAGGTTTCAACATGTAAAAGTGGAATACAAATAATAAATCAGAAGAGTGACTTGATTTTGGACTTTAAAAAGTCAAGTATTATACAGTGTTCCTGAGAAATGATAGAGGGAAAATTCTTCTGACTGCCAATTGTCAGCAGTTTGGCAGTTTGAGTCTCATTGGCTCAATGTTGATTCAGCCTTCCATCTTTCTGAGGTCAGTAAAATGAAAACCCGGATTGTTGGGGCAATATGCTGACTCTGTAAATCACTTAGAGAGGGCTATAAAGCACTATGAAGCATATAAGTCTAAGTGCTATTGCTATTCACATTATATTAATTCTTGTTAGTCTTTATCTTTTATTTAAAATCTTCATAAAATTACATTTTAAAAAATATCACTTAACAAGATTTGAATGAGGTGTTGAGAAAGAGAGATGAGGGTGGGTGGGGAATTAAACTGAATCGTGACACTGGATAGATTGCTCATAGATGCACTGACTTCAAGCTACATTTTGAGGATGGTTAAGCTGATTAACATTCTGAAAATTGCATTCATGATGGACAAATGATCATGTACTACTCATCCCACACATCTAGAAAGTACAGGATGTCAAAAATGGTCAGAGTAGTGGCAAGATGCTGGAATCAGAGAAGCTGATTCCCAGAGATTTAATCTTAGAACATAAAACTGATTTCTCAGACATAATATTTCTTCAGCATTCATAGTGGAAGCAACAACAAAAAAACATATTTTTAATCAGCTGTATCAAATCTCTAGCTGCTATTATTACTTTTCCTTTTTCTAAGCAATTCATATGTTCATACACAAGAGGGAGTCTGTCTTTTGAAGTAAATAGTTGTTTATTCGGAACATACTATGTGCTTTGCATTATGATACAAAATCAGTCCATTGAGACAACATTGCAATTTTGTGCATTTTATTGCAACCAAAACATCAATGAGAGTAATAAAAACAAAAGCTTTTTATTTCCTTCCACAGTTTTGTTAATTTTCATAATTCATTTATTGTTTCAGCATTTAGCGGAGACAAGCAATAGTACAGAACTATGCAATTTTGACAAAATACATGTATGCACTTGTAGCTTATCTTTTATATGATGGACTATTTAAACAGGTTTGATATAGTTTGTTCCCACAAAATATCCTGTAAAGATCACTGTCATAAATATGACCCAATTGCCAAGCATCTGAATTTTGATCATGGGGATGCTGCAACAGTTATAAGTGTGAAAAATAGTCATACGTCACAATTTTCAGTGCCACTGTAACTTTCAATGGTCACTAAATGAACTGTTGTAAGTCGAGGACTACCTGTAATGAGTTCTACAGCATAAGTTAATGAATAAATTGCTTAATCCTTTGTCAATTTCAAAATATTTGCTGTGATATTAATAGGAGTACATTATTCGTTTACCATGGATTTGAGTATATAACACAATGGGTCATCGCCAAACCCATCCACATCACTCCCAGAAGGCTTAGCCATCCACAAGGAGCATGGATCTACAGATGGTCAAATTAATAATCCAAAGAACCCTGTCTAGTTCATCAGCAATTATAAATTCAAACTCCTCTCAGCTAACCAAGCTAGGTGCCCTCCGTGGCACCTAGCTCAAGGCTAAAATTCAGCTTGGAACAAATCCAAGTAACTTTGACAGATACCTACCCTGTTTCCCCGAAAATATGACCTACCCTGAAAGTAAGTTCTAGCTTGATTTTTACAAGTGCGCCCAATATAAACCTACCCCAAAATAAGCCCTAATTAAGATCCTGCCCACTCCAGAGTGCACGGGTAAAAATTAAGCCAAGGTGGGGATGTGGGAGTGGAGCTGCCCTACTACTTACCTTTGGACAGTTGTAGCCAGGCCTCACACATCCCGACACCTGCCTTGCTGGCCCATTTCTTCTGCAGCCGGCAAGGCTAGCAAGACTTTCCTGAAGGCCTGATAACAAAGCTCTGGATCGATCCGGAGTTCTGTTATCGGCTTCAGAGGCTGTCAGGAATGCCTTGCCAGCCGCAGAAGAAGAAGTTCCTGAAGACCTCTGACAGAGAAAAGGAGGCCGGGGGTGATGTGCGCAAGTGAGGTTAGTCAGTGGATGACATCCTCCAAAAATAAGACCTTGTGCCTTTTTTTGTGGCAAAAAAAAATATAAGACAGGGCCTTATTTTTTGGGAAACACGGTAGCATATTTCTCACAGCAATCCTGTAAATCATGGGTGTCAAACTCAATCGCATCACGTGACATATCACGATGTTTTTTTGCCTTTGCGGAGCCGGGGTGAGCAAGGCCTATGTGTGACGCATCCAGCCCATGGGCCACCAGTTTGACAGGCCTGCTATAAATGAACCTCCAAAGCAGCCCTTCCCAGAAAAGCCCAGGTTACCTTAAATAGGCTGCTAGGCAACTACCTATGCAATAATGCAATAATAGCAAAGAAATGATGACATTTCACTACCCTTACCACCACCAGATAGCCTTAGTAGCAGCTCTAACATGCTCATGCTGATTCACTCCTTGTTGTCCCCCAGCAGCACTCTAGGTGTTTCTTCTCTCATTTCATCTCTCAGATCCTCTGTAAAGTAAGTTGATAAGATCATGGATGAGGGAGGCCTTATTACAGACTGACCTAGCATTTAATTGCATCAGCAGAAAGTAAGGGTCTCTGGAGGTTCACTGAATATGGTTGAGTGCAGGGAGGGGTAGAACTCAACACTGGCTTTTGACATGAAGGTGGGGGTCACCAAATATGTCCTGCTCCCTGCCTCCCAACTATCTCTTCCTATCCATCACAACAGCAATGCCCTTAACTCCATAGCCCAATTCCTATACCTGTTGTACTAATTAATACATGCATAAAGGATATACTTGTGACACTGCTTTGTCGGTAGAGTATAAAACTGAATGAATTTTCTCTGCAAAACTCTTGTATTAGTGGCACAAGATGCAATATTAATTTTAAAGAATACATATTGTATTATGTTTGAAGCCCTTTTGAACCAATAAGTAATATCTTGCAAATGTACAGCATCATTTTGCTAATGACGGTGATGTCATCCAAATAGCACTGGATGCTTGAACAATGGTGTGGCATTTGGTCCATGGCTCTCTGCAAAGCACTAGTGCAGATGCTACTTCAAAAGCAAGTTTGTATAAATAATATAACCTTTTAGATGTACTTATGAGAAACATCTTGGAATCTTCTTCCATTTCCATCTATAAATACATTTAGGTCTATGGGATCTATTTTGCTAAAATGTTTGAAGGAAAATTAGCAAAGATGTCCTCAATTCTAGGCAGGAGGTATTGTCTAGTCTATAATGAAGGATGGATAATAACTTTAAATCATCACAAACCCTGGCACTTCTGGTGAGTGCTAGACAATTTCACAGCTCCAACCTTTCTGCCATGTAGATTAGTAATAATGTTTGAGAAAGTCAGTATCTCACAAATCATCTCCCAAAGTTTTTGTACAAATAAAATAAAAGGAGAATTAGGCATGTAACTTCTGTTTCTGAAAGGAAAGATAAACAATTAAATAGGAACTGTAGATTTGGGAGAGGGAACTGTCTCTATGTCACCTTTAAAATATTTTGGATAAATTATTAGTCCATATTGTAATAGTTTTGTAGTCTTGTTCTATCATAAATATGTAATAAACCTAATGAAATATTTTCTATTTCAAAAAAGTCATGAATAAAATATATAGTTCTATAAAGATTTTAAAAGGTCATGTAAACATTGAAAACATTACTATTTACTCAATATATTTTCTTGTCAAATTCATATCAAGATACACATCTAAAAAAGTTGGAAAGCTTCAAGTTTCTGACATTAACCCTTATTTAAGATGTAATTGTTGACCTCTGACAACGTGGAAGTCTGTTCTGAGTCCAAGAATCTTGAAAAATTGCTTCTTTTTAAATACAGTATATCCATTGAGAAAGTCATAATCAATTTGTGGTCATCACAATTGGCAAGCTAAGGCTAGCATAACCAGTGTGTTCAGATTAGTTGTGGCTTTTTGGAGGGCTCATAACAATCTCCATTAAGCTATCCTGTGCAGAAACATACTAAGCATATAAATTGGATAAAAATCATTCATTGTGAAGGGGTTTATTGAGTTGAGTGGGATATAAATTTTATACATAAAATATCTACATTATTTAATATAGATATTCAACAGTCCAGCAAGGTAAGCTAATATTCTTATAGCTGTTCTTTGATCATTGTATTTATGTATTCATAAAGGTACAATTAATTAAAAAAAAACATATGTAAGACAGTAACTAAATTACCCAGTTTTAAATAAGGCTGCTTTCTGTTGATAAGCAATGAATAAATAAATGTATAGCTGTTATAACTCCTGGTATGTTAAAAGATTTATCTTCACAAAACTAATTAAAGACAGGTTCTGATTTTTGGTTTCTTGTTACAACATGCAAATGTTCAGACATGGCCTTCAGTACATGGAGAGTGTCCATATAGAAATTTGTGTAAGTATATAGAAAAGTTCACACTTGTTACAACATTTATCATAGTCAATGTGTATGCATGTCGGTTTCATAAAAAAGGCATTTGAAAAACAAATATTTGCAATACTACTCTAGATTTAAAAGCTCACCACTCTTCAACAATTCTAGATCACATGAAGAGCGATTATAAGTCATGTCCAGCCTCTACTTGGTTTGGGAATTCCACAAACCATTCATGATAAACTAGCCATATAGCTCATCTAAAAATATCCAGCGAGGGGGACTCCACCACTATTCTGGAATTCAATATAAATCAGACACAAACAATAGACCAAAAATTTCAAACTAGTGTCGTAGACTTAAAAAGAGCTGATTTTAACAAACTTAGAGAGAACTTGGGAAAGATTCCATGGATGAAAATCTTAAAGGGGAAAACAATTCAAGAAGCTTAGGAAACTCTGAAAAATGAGATTATAAAAACCCAGTCCTGCACAAAACCACCAATAAAGAAAAATAAGAGATCCAAGAGGAATCCAAGAGATCCAAGAAGAAACCAGCATGGTGCATAAAGAACTCTCTGATAGACAGAAAGACAAAAAGGACAAGTATGAAAAATGAAAAGAGGGACACAACCCACATCCCTTAAGAAGACATTGGACAGCCTTCTGTCTGAAATGGTATAGGGCAGTGATGGCTAACCTTTTTGCCATCGCGTGCCAGGAGGGGGGGGCGGGGGAGGGTCGTGCGCGCACGTGCCCATGCGCATGTGTGCGCAACCCCCTCCCCCCTCCCCCCCCGCTCCTGGCACAGGATGGCCTGGTAGGCCGGTTTTTCTTTCTTACCTGGTTCCAGATCCTCTCTGTGTATCTGGGAACGGCAAAAACAGCCTTTCCCACTCCCTTGGAGGCCCTACGGAGGCTGAAAGGGCCCATTTCCCCACTCCCGGTGGGACAGGAAGTGACATTTTTTGCTGTCCCCAGCCTCCAGAACCTCTCTAGTAGTCTCTAGGAGCCTCTCTAGGAGTCTCTGGAGGCTGGGGACAGGAAAAAACATCACTTCCTGTCCCACCGGGAGTGGGGAAATGGGCCCTTTCAGCCTCCGTAGGGCCTCCAAGGGAGTGGGAAAGGCTGTTTTCGCCGTTCCCAGATACACAGAGAGGATCTGGAGCCAGATAAGAAAGAAAAACGGGCCTTCCCCACCCCCACCCCCAGCCCTCCAGAGGCAGGAAACAGCCTGTTTCCCTACTTCTGGTGGGTCCAGAAGGCCCGAAAATCAGCTGGCCGGCATGCACATGCACCCCAGAGCTGAGCTGGCGTGCCCACTAATATGGCTCCGCGTGCCACCTGTGGCACGCGTGCCATAGGTTTGCCATCACGGGTATAGGGTTTCCTGCTTGCACAGAGGGTTGGACTAGAATAATAATAATAATAATAATAATAATAATAATAATAATAATAATAATAATAATAATAATTTTATTTCTATACCGCCCTTCTCCCGAAGGACTCAGGGCGGTGTACAGCCTATTTAAAAACACAGACAAAACAACAATATAAAATTTAAAATAATTAAATAAAGTGGCTCAAATTTAAAACCCCAATAAATTTAAATACCCCAATTTAAAACTATTGTGTTGATAGTCCGGCCTGGCGGAACAACAGGGTCTTCAATGCGCAGCGAAACACCCGGAGGTCGGAGATCTTACGAATTTCTGGGGGCAGTTCGTTCCACAGGGCTGGGGCTCCCACAGAGAAGGCCCTCCCCCTGGGCATCGCCAGCCGACATAACTTGGCTGATGGCACCCTGAGGAGACCCTCTCTGTGGGAACGGACTGGTTGGTGGGAGGCTATTGGTCGCAGAAGACGGTCTCGAAGGTACCCAGGTCCTATGCCATGGAGCACTTTAAAGGTGGTAACCAACACCTTGAATCGCACCCGGAAGACCACTGGGAGCCAATGCAGCTCGCGCAGGAGGGGTGTCACATGGGCACAACGGGTTGCGTCCATAACCACCCGCGCGGCCGCATTCTGGACCAGTTGGAGCCTCCGAGTGCTCTTCAAGGGGAGCCCCATGTAGAGAGCATTACAATAGTCCAACCGGGAGGTGACAAGGGCATGAGTGACCGTGCGCAAGGCGTCCCGGTCCAGAAAGGGCTGCAACTGGCAAATCAGGCGAACCTGATAAAAGGACCCCCTGGCCACGGCCGTCATGTGCTCTTCTAAAGACAGCCGTGCATCCAGGAGGACACCCAGATTGCGAGCCCTCTCCGTGGGGGGCAAAGATTCACCCCCAATAGTCAGCGATGGCACCTGCTGACTATATCGGGGCACCGGAAGCCACAGCCACTCGGTCTTGGAGGGGTTGAGTCTGAGCCTGTTCCTCCCCATCCAGACCCACACGGCCTCCAGGCAGCGAGACATCACATCAAGGGCATCGTTGGGGTGGTCTGGGGTGGAGATGTACAGCTGAGTATCATCAGCGTACAGATGGCACTTCACCCCAAAACCACGGATGATCTCACCCAGCGGCTTCACATAAATGTTGAACAGGAGGGGCGAGAGGACTGACCCTTGCGGCGCTCCCCATACGAGACGCCTCGAGGTCGACCTCTGTCCCCCTGCCAACACGAACTGCGAGCGGTCGGAGAGGAAGGAGGAGAACCACTGCAAAACGGTGCCCCCTATTCCTAACCCCCTCAACCGCTGCAGCATGATACCATGGTCGATGGTATCAAAAGCCGCTGAGAGATCTAATAGGACTAGGACAGAGGAGCAACGCCTGTCCCGAGCCCTCCAGAGATCATCCACCAACGCGACCAATGCCGTTTCTGTGCTGTATCCCTGCCTGAAGCCCGACTGGTACGGGTCTAGATAGATAGCTTCATCCAGGTGCCGGGGAAGTTGTCGTGCCACCGCGCTCTCAACAACCTTCGCAACAAAACGAAGGTTGGAGACTGGACGATAGTTGGCTAATTCAGACTTCCAAGGTCCCTTCCAACTCTATTATTCTGTTACTAAGGCAGAATACCAGCATACAGGCCAAATCTGCAAAGATTAAGTCAGGAAAGCTAAGGCTCAGAATGGACTAAGACTTGGGCGATCCCATTGCGAACCGGTAGTAAAGGTAAGTAGAACCCACCCCTGATATACAAGTCCACCCTAGGTGAGTTCAAATCACCAGTACCAGATGGATTACATCCCAGGAGCTGATAGACATGATCTCAGAACCACTGAACTATATCTTTCAAAGATCCCAGAGTACTGGGGAATTATAAGAAGAAAATAGCTGATGCGGTTCATATCTTCAAAAAAGGGGAAAAATGGATCCCGGAAACTACAGACCAATCAGCCTTTAAGGTTTTACACTTATGAAAGAAAAACTAAATACACAAGTAGAGTATAGATGGTACCTGGCTCAATACCAGTAACTGTGAGAGGGATCTAGAAGTCCTAGAGGGCAACCACTTAAATATGAGCCAGCAGTGTGCTGCAGTAGCAAAAAAAAAAAAAAAAAAGCAGCAAATAGAGTCTATTTGATTCTATTAAGGATAGAATCAAGATCATGTAAAGTATTAATACCATTTTATAATGCCTTGGTAAGACCACACTTGGAATATTGCATTCAGTTTTGGTCACACAATATAAAAACAATGTTGAGACCAGAAAGAGTACAGAGAAGAGCAACAAAGATAATTAGGGGGCTGGAGGCTAAAACATGAAGAACGGTTGCAGGAATTGGGTATGATTAGTCAATTGAAAAGGATTATTGGTGATATAATAGCAGTGTTCCGATATTTGAGGAGCTGCCATGAGGAAGATGGGATCAACCTATTTTCCAAAGTACTGAAAACAGGACAAGCAGCAAACTAATCAAGGAGAGAGCCAACCTAGAACTAAGGAGAAATTTCCTAACAGTGAGAACAATTAACCAGTGGAATGGCTTGTCTCCAGAAGTTGTGGTTGTTCCATCACTGGATATTTTTAAGGATAGACTGGACAGCCATTTGTCTGAAATGGGATAGGATCTCCTGCTTGAGCAAGGGATTGGACTAGAAGACATCCAAAATCCCTTCCAACTCTATTATTCTGTTATTCAAGGCAGTCTGTTCTACTCTTCAAGAGTGCTCAACATTTCTCCTAATATGCACCCTGAATTTCCTTTCTTTTAGTTTCATTCAGTTTGTCCTTTGTACTCTTTATTTTAAAAGAGAAACAATCCACCCCATTTTCAAGTGCCAGTTTTTTATATTTATAGGCAACTATCATATCTCCCTTAAAATCTTCTCTTTTGCAGGATAAATTTGTACAATTTCTTTAATGGCTATTTACTGGACTTGGTTTTAAGACTGCTTAAGACTAACAAGTGTTCTCTAAACCCACTCACTCTTCTTTTATTTAGTATACTTTACTAAATTTCTACAAAAGATAGAATATATAATACAAACAAAATTATTAAGACAGAAAATGATAGGAGAAGGGAAGATACAAAGGAATAAAGGAAAATATATAAAGGAAAAATATTTTTTTTACTTTCTTCAATAGTTACAAATATAAAATAAATGAATCCTTTTATCTAAAATTCAATAATACCGAGTATTTGTATAACCATGAAAATTTCTAATAGTCAAATCCCAAAATTAATGTAGCATTTCTTTCAGTTCCTAGCAAAAAGTCCAAATATGGTTTCCATGTAGAATCAAAATTAGATGAAGTATTTTCTTTAATCGAGGTAGTTAATTTTTCCATCTCAACCAGTTCCATTAACTCTACCATCCATCTTCATTGTGGGAATTTGTAAGTTTATCTATCTCTGTGCATACAAAAGTCATGCTATACTTATACTATGTAGAAATGAAGTCCTGTGGGGTTTTTTTCCCCTCCAGCTGCTTATTCATCACATTTAAAGAAAAACCTCTGGTTTCAATTGTACATTTGTGTTCTCTGAATTCTCTGAATTAAAGTACATATTTGATCCCAATAACTCTTAGTCTTCTTATAGGCCCACTAATGTTAAGCCCATTCATTCTTCTCTGTGTCCTATTTGAAGCACAGTGCCCAGAATATGATAAAATGTTTCAAGAGCTTTTCTAATCAAGACAATATATAATGAAATGATTATTTCCTGCAATCTGGGTGTGATGTGTCTGTTAATACAGCCCAAAACTGAAATTTTTGGGGGCTGTAAAACTGCTACAATCTCTTAAAAGTGCATTAAGATAAATTAGCAAAACCTACTTTTCAAGCTTATTGTAATACAGGTAGATCTTGATTTACAACAGTTCATTTAGCTAGTGTTCAAAGTTACAACATCACTGAAAAAAGTAACTTATGATTGTTTTTCACAGATATGAACTTTGCAGCATCCCCATGATCCTGTGATCACAATTCAGATGCTTGGCAACTGGTTCATACTTAAGATCATTGCTGTGTCCCAAGTCATCTGATCCCTTTTTGCACCATTCTGACAAGCAAAGTCAACGGGGAAGCAATATTTGCTTTACAACTGTGTTACTAGCTTAACAACTGCAATGATTCACCTGACAACTATGGCAAGAAAGTTTGTAAAATGGAGCAAAAGTCTCTTAACAAATGCCTCACTTAACAACAGAAATTTTGCGCTCAATTGTGGTCAGAAGTCAAGGACTGCTTGTATTGCCTTATTTCTCTCTACCAGGTCATCCCTTTTTTAAATAAAATCTGTATACCTGACAAAGATATCTAGAAATGCATCTTGTCACAGCCACAGTTCCAGCTTTGTCCTTAAATTTGGTCTAAATAGAGAGGTAGCTTTATTCAGTCCAGTCCAGAGATGCTTCCATCCATCCTTCTGATTTCCTAGCTAAAGTAGAAAAACTGTAAATGCTGAAGATACTGTAATGATTGTAGACTGAGAGCATCACTGCCTAGATAAGTAACTTTTTGACTTTGCAGAATATGTCTGATTTTTTTTTTCTGGTTAGCATGCTAAAGAATCAGCTACAGAGCTTCAGACTTGCCTTATTTTTGAAAGCTATAAATCTATAACCTACAGTACATCTGATTCCCTTTTTAAGATCTTGTAATTAGTTTTTTTGCATCTCTGCCCTTCTAAGATTTAGGAATTTGAGCTAGTCAAACAGGGGCTCATTATTCATTTTCAGTGTGCTACTGAAGGAAAGAACTGAATAGGCCATAGCCCTTACCATCATTGTCTATGACAACTCAAGTATCCCTGCAGATGGTAAATACTAAATCAAAGTCATATTAAATAATTATATTTAATAAGCTGTGTATTTCAGCCAGATGAGTTTCAGCAGCAGTTACTTGAAAAAAAGCAGCCCGAAGCATTCATTAGTATATAAAGTCAGCAATATGTGTGATATATAGATAACATTTAACTGCAGATAATTCTAGCAATTGGAGAGTTACAAAATCATTCTCTGGTCCCATCCATTATCTGTAAGCAAATCAGGGGTGGGTTCTACTTACCTTTACTACCTGTTTGCATTTTGATGATGTCAGGGTCGGTGGGTGGAGCCTCCTGCCAGTTTTACTACTGGTTCTATAGAACCGGTGCAACCCGGGGGCAACCCACCACTGAAACAAATCCATTTTAAACAACTATTTTAACTTCTTAAGCTTATGTTTATTTTTTCTTTTGTTCAGAGTTGAAAAAAATCACTCAATAAAGACTTTCAAAGTTGTCACTCAAAGGTCTCTGATAGTTTTAAGATGGTTACGAGGCAATTTCTGGAAGCACTTAGAAAGTGAGATTTGTGAATATAGTGTTCTTTAAAAGACTTCACTTCTTTTCCAAGCAAGATAGTTCCGTTTTCAACCTAGGAAGTGTTTATCTCACATGTGGATTGAAGTGGTTCTACTTTGTCCCTTTCTTAAAACAAAGTTTTATGGACCTTGGTTCCACTTAATTCAGTGGGACATTATCAGATAAGCATGTGTAATATGTAGTTGAAACATATTATTCAGTTATTGTTCATAGTTTTCTACCAATGCTTTAGAGTTTGCCATATGTTTTGCATATGGATATGGATATAATGTAAACTTGAGGCTAGCTTTCAAAGGATGGAAGGGGAAGGAGCTAGGTCAAACTGGATAACTTGGATAGATACAGTAGTCTCTCTTACTGAAGACAGCTCAGTTTCTAGGATTATATATATTTTTTGCAACACTTCACGCATATAAATTACATAAATAAATAAATAAATATGCCTTACGTATATCTGCTCAGAAAGAAGTCTAATTTAGTTTAAATAATTTATCCTTAAGCAAGGGTATAGGCATTGCTGTAAAGGTATCATGAGAGCCTTTCCTGCATTCCAATTTTCCAACAAATCCTTAAAATATATGTGCTGTTTTAAGGAGCCTTGGTGGCGCAGCGGACTAAAGTGCTGTTAAGTAGCACTTAGCTGCCAGTTGCCTGCAATTACTGCAAGTTCAAATCTCACCAGGCTCAAGGTTGACTCAGCCTTCCATCCTTCCGAGGTAGGTAAAATGAT
Organism: Pituophis catenifer annectens; assembly: GCF_029215685.1. Lineage (NCBI taxonomy): Eukaryota > Metazoa > Chordata > Lepidosauria > Squamata > Colubridae > Pituophis > Pituophis catenifer. The sequence goes on along the minus strand of NW_027256884.1, from coordinate 30,764,955 downwards.
GACCCGGATTGTGGGGGCAATAAGCTGACTTTGTAAAAAAACAACACCGCTTTGGGGGGGGCGAAATCCCTACTAAGCAGGTATATACAAAAGTATGAAGGCTATTGCTTAACGCATTGTAAGCCACCCTGAGTCTCCAGAGAAGGGCGGCATATAAATCGAACCAATAAATAAATAAATAAATAAATAAATAAATAAATAAATAAATAAATAAATAAATAAATAAATAAATAAATATCAAAGACCAATAAATATTAAGCTGTATAATGTACATATATAAATCAAACACATTTTTTGTTTTCTTCTTTTGATTTAGAATTCAGAGCCTATCAAATAGAATAATGCTTTAGCAGTAAAATGTTGAGATTTCAATCAAATAACATGAGATGACTGGCCTTCCTCCTGAAAAAGTGACCCAATAGCATCCTATTGAAATGAAAGGAATTTGGAGATCTCAGAACCCTACTGATTTCAAGGATGTTGAAATATACATCACTAGAATATTATTGGATTATAATTGTACTATAACATTTGGACTTTTTTTATTTTTTTACTTATCTCTAGTTACTTCTACAACAGTTCTGAGAAAAGCAGATTACAAAATAATCATGATGAGTAGATTATACCATATTAGATACAACAAATTAATATATGGTAAAATTCATGCCAAACTAAAATATTACATTTAACATTAAGTTGAACTATTACCCAAAGCCATATTGATTTTTTTTTAAAAAATACTTTTTCTATTTCTATATAATTTCTGTATTTATCCCAATAGAAACTGTTCCAATGAAAGATGTCAACTAATTTTATCAATCTTATAGTTTAGTTTTTCCCATACTCCAATATAATCTAAATATTTATTTTAGCTTTTTGTTCAAATAAATCTGTATCATGCTGAAGCCATTAAGTAACTTTATCTTTTTTAAAAAAGATATCACCACATAATTCACTAAATTTTGAGGAATAGGTGCAGTATTTGGATAGAACTAAGCAGCTGTAAAATATTATATCTAAATAATTTGAAACTGAACTGTCCAGCATCATTCAGAATAAAACTCTATTGAAGTTAGTTTTATATTAATTTTACAGGAGTGGCAATATAAGAGGGTAAAACACTAATACTGCTTTAGGATTACAATATTTATGTATTGTATGTATAGGAGGAATGATTTTCAGATAAATATTTTATTGCTTACCTCTTGCCCACCATGGCAGGTATGCTTTATTTTAATTGCTTCATATATTTTTATTTTGCCTTTATAAAATATTTTGAAGGATGTTCACAATATAACTTTTCTGGCTCTAAAGCACTAAAAAATGATTCCCCTGCATAGAACTGCTGTGTGAAATGGTACAACCCACATTACCACCATTAGGCTGTGAATTTCACTATCACGTTATGCTCCTCCAATTTGAGGGATGTTCTTTATTTAATGCAGAAAAAGAAAATAGACAGTAGTATTCTGGACTGGATTTCTCTGCTCTATTTTCTTCCTTTTTATGCTAGCTTTCTAGATGAAAATAATATCTTGTTATATGAAAACATCATAAAATACATTCTCTAATCAGAACTCTACCCACTTATTCTGCCTAATTTGTGAAATTGCCTACATAGGGAGCACATAGGGAGCAGGGAGTAGTACATCTAATGCTTCAGTGGTTTCAAACGTATTTCAGAAAACATTCCATTAATATCAAGAAGGCAAATGAATACAACATGAAGTGAAAGAGCATGTTTTCTGTATTAATAGTAGTAGTGTATCAAGGGATAGCTAATTTGTTCTCCTCTGTATTTGGATTATAATTCCCATGCTAACAGGGGCTGATTGATATAATAGGCTATAACCTCTGGAAGTCACCAGTTGTCAAACTTTGATCTATATTAGTAACAAGCACAAATGTTCACCAAGTATCTCATGCACATCACAGTTAAAAAGAGTGGTATGTTAAATATCACAAATGCACAAAACTCCCATGCTGGTTTATACTAATTAGATAATGGCATACATTACCATGACTGGCAACTACCACGGTGCCCAAAAGTTATTTTACAAAGCATACAATTTCATCACTGAATTCCATAAATAATTAAGCAATATGACTACAGTTTATACTAAGGTCTACTAAGAAGTAATTAGTGGATTTAATAAATTACTTCAGGTAAATAGGATTGCACTTTTAAGGTGGAACATAGATATTTCTGATTCTTTACACCCCAATGTTCTACTGTTAAGTACATTACAAACTCTATTCTGCAATATATTTTGTAGAGACATGCTTTTATTTAACTGTGTTTGAAACAAACATGTAGTTTGCAAACTTTTTTTTTTAATCATTGTGAATATCCAGGTTCTTTTCCATGTCATCATAACTGAATTTACAAATCTTTGCTATGGATAGCACAACACTTCATTTTAAAAGCTAGTGGCTAGAGCAGGGGAGAAGTATGTCAGTTGATCATCTCTTGTCTTTTCATAAGATTATAGTCCCTATGAGGTAACCATTGCTTTAGATTTTATTCAGTTTTCCACCAATGCCTACAGATTAATTAAATTATACTTAAATCTTTGATATAATAGCCCATCCAAATGATGCAAGGATTAGTGCCTTTATCTAAGATTGAAAATAATGTGTGTACATTTTAATAAACATATCATCAACTTAAGATTTTCAACTGAGTGATTTATATTTCTCTTACATGAGAACCTCTGGGACAATTAAAACCTGCACATATTCAATCAATCAAAACTTCTCATCTCCTTTTTTCCCATGTTAAAGCAGAGAACAGCTTTCACTTTGGATAAGAAGGTTTCTTTGTGGTATTTGCAGTGTTACCTCTCTTTTTTTCAAATTATATATTAATGTGTGTCACCACAGTAACAGGTTCAAGCACATTTTAGGACAACATAAAGTACAAGCTATGTACAAAATATATCACAATGAATATACTATTGCCAATTGCCTGATAGAAACACATCAAAACCAACTCTTCAAAGGCAAGACCACATAATAAATACATTGCAAATATGTATGAAAATTCACCCCACACAGATATTAATTCAGTGTTATAGCATACATGACCTTTTAAAAATCAACACCAAGACCATCAACATAAAAACCTCCTCCAGGTCTAGTAAAGTAAATAAATGCCTGCACTGTAGTACGTGGTTCTTTCCAACTATGATTTCTTCAGCATCACTTCCAAGTTCACCTATAGAACTTTCCCCAGTTTCTGATGCCCACTGATTATTTGTCTTAATATAAAATAAAGAGGAGGAAGGAATTCTGCCTACCTTGGGGCGATCTTGTGGTCCAATTGCCTGTACTGTAGGTATACAGTGATGAAGAATCAGAAACTCTTCAGTGATAATCAGGGATGAGAGGCTGCTTCTGTGAATAACGTACATCCTCTAGCAGCAGGCTCTGTTTCCCCGCAGCTGGCAGCAGCTTTTGCGGCAGCAGATGAGCACAGCTTGATACTATCCACAATTAACCAAATATTGTACAGCAGCAACAAATCAACAACTAAAAAGCAGGAAAAAAAGAAATCAAGACTCAGCTTATATATAAGAGCAAAGTATAATTTCCAAGAGAAGCTGAAAGCTTCAAGTCACAAACACTACATTTTGTCTTGAAGATTATTCCAGCAAAGCTCCTTCTGCTATTTTTTTTTTTTTACAGTACCATAATGCACTAGGTCTGGCTTTTACCCTATTGAAAGAACATGAATATATTATTATCCACACAAAAGAGCAGGTTATTGTTTATGAATTACCAGCCTTCCCAGCAACAAAGGCTATTTTCATAAGAAAACTCAATTTCATTTTAGCTCCAATTTGATTACCAGCTGAAGAAAAGAAACCCTATGCCTAAACCTCAAAGGATTTTTATTCATGCCACTGAATGGGCTTTATTGCTTCCCTTTCAAGACTGACGTAGAAAGCTTTTAGAGTAAAACATTGACAAAAAATTATTGCGCTGCTATTTTGTGCAATAACAGAGCTGAAGAGGGGCAATGATTTCTCAGTCATCCTTCACTGTACTTCAGAATAGCAAAGGCTGGAATTAATGACAGACTATAGAGAGGAGCCAAGCTAAGGTCTCACAATGCATGTCAAATCTAAATGATCGCTATACATTGAAAAGACCCCCCAAAAGAGCCTGCAGCTGATTGATTCATGGCTTTCACTAGAAAGACAGGCTTGAAGAGTTTATTGCACCACAATTTACTAGGAATTATCATAAAAATGAAGGTAGAGGCTGAATGTTACCCTGGCACACTCCAAAATCATGCATCCAATGACAAAGTTCAACCAGGAATTATAACAAGACTGTTCATGCTACTGTACTTAAAGGTCTGATAGGTTTCTACACTGCAACGAGCAAGGGGTGGGAGGGGAGACTTGATCTTTTAAAAAGCTGAGCAGTAAAATTGGGATTTTAAAAGTTGGCATACAAGGTTTATCCTTTTAACTAATTTAACCTGTTTTTAAACTTAAGGGTTTTAACAACAAACCTAGTACAGCAGTTAGCAACTTCTTCTGACTGTCATTCGGCATTAAGAAATTTTGTATAGGATAGTTGGTTTACATCTTTTAAATAAAAACAAATTGTCACAATGCGAGTTGATTGTTTTGGTTTAGATTTGTTTTTCATTTAGTTAATATTTATCCAAAATGCAAAATGCTTGTGTGGCAAATTAATTTCCCCCCCAGCTTTTAAAGTAATTGTTCCATTTAGAAATTGATGGCTTCTATTTTCACTGTACATAATATTTTAAAAAAACTAATAAGAAATTAGTGAATCATGTTGGTAAATTACGGCTTTCGTGTAAAATACAAAATAAGAATTACACATTTTTCTTCAATGTGAAAATCTACTTTGGTTGGACTTCCACATGTCAAAAACTAGCATCTGGGTGCCTAAATGAATTCTTGGTCTTCTAGCATAATTATAGATGGGACATTTTTTAGGTTTTGCTTTATCAATATTCTTCTGGAAGTAAATAAACAAATATACACTAAAATGATTATAAGAACCTTACCACAACTGAAATTGATGTCATTTCTTTTCCTTAGGAAAGGCTAACTTTGTCATACTTTTTTTCATGAAGCAATTAAAATAGTAATTCTATCTTGAATACTTTGCAACCAGGGATAGTGATTTTAAATCACAATGTAACTAGCACATATTTAATCTGTAAAATAATGGGATTGTGTCCTGAGTTTTCTTATCTTATTTTCTGTGTTATATTAATGTAAAAGTTAAATTAGAGTTAGAGAGTTAGAGATTCAGAAAATTTGAGACCAGTGATTTTAGGACTACTGAATACATCTAGCAAAAATAATAAAATAGGGATGTATGTATCCTCAAAAATCAGCTCCATTCTACTGCTCCTTTACCAGGAGAATTTTTTTGTCTGGCATTTTTTTCCCTAAAGGTTATAAAGCAAAGAATGAAACAAACAATTTGCAACCTGGGTGGACTATAATACTCTTAGTAGTAGTAGTAGTAGTAGTAGTTGTTGTTGTTGTTGTTGTAGTTGCTGCTGTTTAAATTGTGCACTGAAAATCCATCAGAGTATAGAAAGGCAACTTTGTTTCTCTGGAATGACCATATGAGGATACCCAATGCTTCTGTAATGTGCATTGGGCTTTCAAAGAGTAAACAAAACTGGAAGGGAGCACTTAGTCACCTCATCTAATAAGAGTTTTTTTTTGTTGTTGTTGTTGTTTTTAATTTGATTTATATGCCGCCCTTCTCCGAAGACTCAGGGCGGCTTACAATGTGCTCAGCAATAGCCTTCATCCTTTTGTATATTTATACAAAGTCAGCTTATTGCCCCCACAAACTGGGTCCTCATTTCACCTACCTTAGAAAGGATGGAAGGCTGAGTCAACCTTGAGCCTTGGCGAGATTCGAACCCTGCAGTAATTGCAGGCAGCTGGTCTTAATAAGCTTAATAACAGGGTGCCTTAAACCCCTGTACTACCAAGAGTTCCCTCTGCCTCTCTATAAGATATGTTTATAGAAAGACAAATACTAACTAAATTTTGTTTTGGATTAGCATTCATCCTGCAGTGGATGCCTCAGGAGATGAAATCTCCAAATCTGGTTCCAGAGAATTTTGTATTGGAAATATTTCACATCTTTACAAAATATATTGCTTGCCTTCTAATGACCCAGATTTGATCTTAGAATAGTTACAGTTGTGTCCTAAAGTTCAGCCTGATCCAAGGTCAAATTGTATGTTTCAGTGATTATCTAAGTCAGGGGTGTCAAACTCGCGGTGCCACATTGTTGTCATGTGACGTATTGTGACTTTTTTCCCCTTCGCTAAACCAGGGGTGGGCATGGTCAGCGTGTGATGCATCTAGCCCATGGACCATCCGTTTGACACTCCGGGCTAAGTGAAAATAAGCTAACACTACTTTAGAATCTTTCTGCATATTAACAATCACATTTTTCTGAAAGTTTGAATGCATGCAAATTCAAAATAATGAAACAGTTACTATGAAGATACTTTCAACTTTGCACATGCTTGTAGTAAATATTTTGTAACACATCCCTTGGCAGAACTAACAGATTCCAAATGTTTCTTATACAATAACTGATTAGTTTTGGATCCCCCCACCCCCACTTTTCCTCATAGAATCTTTCTAGATCAACAATTTTTTTAGGTCACATTGAGCATATGAAATGTGAGAGGTCTCTTTGCAGAATTTCAATAATGTTCAGCACTGGGATCATAAAGGCCATTTCAAAGCCCTTACCTTTTTAATAAGTACTATTGGAAAAATAATTGTTAGGAGGCTAAAATGTCACAATTTTAGAAAGGAAGTTATTATCTCGCCTTTATAGAAAAGTCAGAGGTCACATAAGACAGAAATGAGAAAAAGTTACACTTCTAGCTACAGAAATAAGATGTGATAATTAGAGAGAGATAGAGAGACAAAACAAGTTATAGCTAATTTGGAAAGTAAAACTTGAAAATTTTAGAATTGTTTGTTTGTTTTATGTTTGTTTTGTTTTATTAGATTTATATACCGCCCTCCTCCCGAAGGACTCAGGGCGGTGAACAGGCACAAAATAAAATACATAAATACAAAATTTAAAAGCAGAAATAAAACCAGATTAAACAATTTAGCCCGAGACAAATTTAAAACATCCCAATAATTTAAAAACAGATTTAAAATTTTTGATTTAAAAGAAAAGGGGAAAAAGGTTAGGCCAGGCCAGCTTGCTGGAATAGGAAGGTCTTAAGAGCATGGCGGAAAGTGCGCAGATCCGGGATCCTCCGTATCTCCGGGAGAGCTCGTTCCAGATAGTTAGGCATTGTTTCTACCTGACTATAAAAGAATGCTTTGCCCCTTGCATGAGGACAGCGCCATTCCATGCTCTTGCCTTGTATGCTAAATAAAAAATAATAATTTGAACTCTAGATTATGGCATCTGGTGTTTGACATAAGTAAGGAACAAACCATTGGGAAGAAATTCTTCCAACAATGCCTATTGGATTATGTTGAGGTTTGTTTCAGACTGCTGTACTGCTGAAATATCCAAGCTTAGCTGACCTCCAAAAAAACCATGCATCATCAGAAATGGCTAGTCCTTGAATGGGAAATCAACAGAAAATCCAGGGCTGAAGTCACACAACTGTGTCCATGTAATCTCCAGAAATTGAACTCAAGATATTTTTTCATCTTTTTTCACAGGTAATTGTGAGGAGTTGGTAGTAGTAATAATATTATTTAAAAAAACTAAAGCTGATTCCTGAACTGCTTATACTTAGTGACAGAAAATCTAAATTGCTAAAACAACTAACCTACATTCCAAATTCAAAATGATTGCATTATTACAACTTTTGCAAAAGAATGAAAGAAACCAAGTCTTTTTTACTCTAGAAGATATATTTAAATTTTAATTATATTTACTTTAGGAATGTTCATACTTTTTAAATAAAAGCCTGTAAAGCCAGTAACAACATTTAAAATGTTAAAATAGAAAGCATAGAATGCCAAGTATGAATTTGTAACAGCTTGTTTCTAACAGCCATGAGTTGTACTCTTTTTGCAAATTGCCTCATCTTTAAGAACAATGTGCGGAAAAAGGAAGGCATATGTGAATGCATCTATTCAGAGATTATTCCCATTCTTTTCAGAACAGGTTGCCTTCAGATATATATATGAAGAATGAAATAATTTAAATTTGATTGCTATTGTTCTCCAAAATAGATCTCCTGGATGCCAACCAATGCCATACAGATTCTTGAAGATCTGTATATGAGGACTCAGATTGTTGGGGGCAATATGCTGACTCTGTAAACCTCTTAGAGAGGATTAGAAACAGAGGTGGGTTTCAGCAGGTTCTGACCAGTTCTGGAGAACCGGTAGCGGAAATTTTGAGTAGTTCGGAGAACCAGTAGTAAAAATTCTGACTGGCTCCACCCCCATCTATTCTCTGCCTCCCAAGTCCCAGCTAATTAGGAGGAAATGGGGATTTTGCAGTAATCTTTCCCTGGAGTGGGGAGGCAATGGAGATTTTACAGTATCCTTCCCCTGCCATGCCCACTAAGCCACGCCCACAATCCATGCCACTCTCACCAAGCCACACCCACAGAACTGGTAGTAAAAAATTTTGAAACCCACCACTGGTTAGAAAGCACTGTGCAGTAGTATATAAGTCTAATTGCTATTGCTATTTATTTCCTTCCTTTTGTACAAGAGTGGAAGGTGGCACAGTTAGTGCTCTGTCCCTCTGTTTTCCCAAGCCCAGTCCTGTGCTTGGAAGCATCAGGAGGTTTTATCAAAATGAAGAAACTTACACTGTGCTACAAACTTGTCTTTTACATGTGTGCATACAATATTAGAAGTCAGGCACAAACTTGGGTCAAAATGTCATGATGCATATTTCAACATTTGCATTTCTGGAAGACACCCATGCCCTGTGGGAAAAGGGACTGTCCAAAATAATCCACTACGATTCTGCAGCTAATCTTGGATAGAACCTGAGCTACTTAATACACCATGTTAGCCAGTCACTTCACTGGCTTTCAACTTTTCATGAACAATTGCAACACCTATAATGTCATAATTGGTGGCAAAACATATGTGAAACTACATATCAAATATTGCCACAATTTCAAAAAGATCCCATCAATTAACAAGTTATTTTTACAAAAAAGGATTCATTGGAAGCACCAGAGTGTTTGAAGAGTCGTTCTCAGATACTTTTGTTATGGAGTGAACAATTATTTAAAATAATACCGTACCTCAAACAGTGGGTCTCTATTAAAATTATGTATCAAACTAAAAGCATCAAACTCTCTCTTCAGCATTAATTAAACCTATTTGTCACGAGTGTTTCCAGGATTGCTATGGCTACTTGCCTACTCACAAACAGTATGGTTTCAATCAAGCCATCTCCTGTTTGTAATTACCTGCAAGCCTTCCCCACCCTAGTTAATTGCAGGTTAACTCCCCATATAAGCAAGGACCTTTTCGCTTGCTACTTGGGCCTAGACTCCTGGTTTAGGCCTAAATGCACAGCTCCTGCAAGAAGCTCAGTGCAATGCCGCAGATGGGAGAAGAATGCAGATAAGGACTCCAGACGCCGTTGCAGAGAAACTCCCACGGATGCTTGCCTTTTGCTGTTTTGTAGAATGCAAGCTATCATCGGGACTGCTGTTGCTGGACCTTCTTCCTCCCACAAGCTTCAAGCAATGTTTGCTGTTTGAACCGTTTTTACTTCAGGTGACTTTTAGCTGTGAAGTTTGTGCTGCCCCCACTTGGATTGCCTTGATGATGTATCGACGCCGAAGCTGCTTACCTTCATGCTAGCTTTATTCTCTTGTGAACTGTTTCGGTATTGTGGAGAGAGATCTAGGAAGATAGCCTTGCTTCACATACCCAGATAAGACTTTGTTTTAATGTGCTTTCTTAAAGACATAGTGCTTTTTAAATGTTTTAAAGTAAATTATATTTTTACACAAGACGCCTCTGTCAGAATTATTTCAGTCTCAGTGTGTTTGCTCATGAGCTGGTTCACGGTCCGGGATACCCCTCAACCCCATTTCATAACAGTTGGTAGCAGAGGATGGTTTAACGAACCTACGCTCATGTGGTAACGCGCTAGACTGGAATGTCTGCAGTTGAACAGATGTTGATTGGGGCAGCAGCAGCAGCAAAAAGTATGAAGTCACAAACTGGACTGTCTGGGGCTCAGGCCAAAGATGTTTTGACTGAAAAACCCCAAACTCTAATTGATTTAGAGAATAGTGGAGCTGTAAGTTTTGGAGCAGAGGCCTCAACTTCTGAAGGGCCTAAGATAGTGAGTAAACCATCATCACCTAAAGAAGTAGAGACTGGAAGAACGCCACTTCAGGACTTGAAAACAAATACAGAGGTGGATGATGAATTTAGGAAGGCAATCCTTCAGTTTTTAGGTTTGCCCACAGTAAGTCAGAACCCAACTGCTGATTCTAGCGGATTATTAAAGAATCCAGCCATGAAAGGAAAGAAGATTGAAGTCCTAGAAAACACCGGATCGGTAAGAGACTTTCAATCTTTTCCTAAAACCCTACCTCAGACCATAAGTGGAGAATGGGGAATAACAGACTGCCTGATTCGAATGTTCCTGCTTCTTTGTTAAACCAGCATGGCCAAGTTGATATTGCGCCACCTGCTGTTGAAGCCATCATAGATCAGGCCATAAAGACTTTAGCTCCCTTGATGACATCAATGACTTCTGCTAAAAATTTAAGAGACTCTCATGTTGAGCGTAAGGTTGCAAGTGTGATAGAAACTTTGGCAACCATTTTAGGCGATGGTTTGCAGGTGCCATCGGCTCAACAAATAGTAGCTGCACGTACCAATTTACCCCTGATGTCTGCGGCTAATTCAGCGCACGCCACGAGTGGGATATATCCATCTGTGACGACATCGACATCCAGGACGGTTCCAGAGGCTGCCTCAACTGAAGATAGGAATTTGGGAGCGCGTCCAAAAATTCCTAGAGATGTGCACCAGAGAAGACCCTCAAGCTTTCGTGATCAAACCAGGATGAGCTTTGCATCCGCACAACGTGAAGTTTTAATCCCTCCCATTGGGGAGGAATGATCGTCAGAATGCCAGATGGAAGACACTGTGCTGTGTGCTTCCATTCCAATGCCTTATTGCCCGTTCCAGGATGGACCACATTTTGAACAACAATTAATGTCTGTTTCCATGTTTAATAATGTACAGGTCCTTCCTCCTAATTTTAAAAGTTTAAGTGTGGGTGGAGAAAATTTTAAGGAATGGGTTAAAAGTATTCAAGTAATTTTAATGAAAGAGAATGTTTTATCGTTGTTGTTAAAACCCCCACCTAGACCATGGTCCTTAGAAGTTGATCTTTTACATCATAAGGCCTTTTGTATTTTATTGATGTCCATTGACCCTGCACTATACCTAGTATACCTAGTAACCTGACCGTAACAGAAGTTTGGGTGAAACTGCATAAGCTATTTTGTTCAAAAAGCTCCCATGTTACAAACAGAGTTTATAGGGAGTTCTATTCTGCAAGGTTGAAGGCGGGAGTAGATATTAATGAACACTTATGTGAGTTAAACAGGTTAAGGCAGGAATTGATGTTGAGGGGGGGAAACAGTGTCTGAACACACCCTCATTACTGTTATACTCAATTCCCTTGACCCTAGCTGGGATAATTTTATATCGCAACTGGATAATGTTAGTTGTAATAACTTATCTTTAGAAGTGTTATCTGGCAGATTGATTGCAGAAGATAACCTGCGAAAATGCAGGGCGGCTTTTCACAAAAAGGAAAAACCTTTAAGAAGGCCTGATAGTTCAGATAGAGCATATACTATCGGAGAATGCTTCAATTGTAGTTCAAGAGAACATTATAGAAGGGATTGCCCACATAATGTGAATGCTAGGGCATGCTCAAAGGTACCTTCTGATAATAAATGTAAAAGGAGGCTATTACCTCCTGGTAGAAAGCCAAGTGTAGATGTTCCTAACCACAGAAGGGGTAAAAAGCCGAATGAAGGCAACAAAGGGAACAATCCCAGGTTTAATGATAGCTCTGTAGGTATAGTGGAAACTACTGAGTCAGAGCTTACAAGGGAACAGCGAGAGCAACTATGGTTAATGGACAGTGGAGCCAGTAACCATGTTGTCAGTGACCAAAGGTTGTTTGTTAGTATGAGAAGGCATCAATCCATGGTCAAAGTTGCAAACGGTAAAAAGGTAAATGTTGTTGGCATTGGAAATGTTTATATTCCTGGGATAGGAGAGATTCATGGAGCATTGTATGTACCAGAGATAGATCATAATTTGCTAAGCCTAATGAGGATATGTGAGAACTCCAGAATGGAGATTCTATTCTCAGGAGGAACAGCCGTGATCAAAAACAACAAATGTGTGATTGGGGAGGTTTTGAAGATAGGTGGCTTGCCTTATTATTCCCCCAATACGAATGCTGAGACCTGCAGTGATAGCAATTATACTATCTCATTTGGTAGTAACAATGAATCACAGTTAGAACTAGGTGATGAGGATCAAGACTCTCACCAGAGGAAGCCTTGTAAAGACAAATGTAAAGTTAATAAAAAGTTTTTAAATTTTAACTTAGAGACAGATAATAGGGAACCTGAAAATGCTAATGCAATTTCTATAGGAGAGCCGTTGCACAATGAATGTGCTCACTTGATGCATCGCAGATTAGGTCATGTGAGTTTTCCTATAGTGAAAAAGGTAACCGAACACTCAAGGGGAACCAAGATCAATGATTGTAACACATTTCTAGATCGTTCAATTTGTAGGAGTGCAAAGTTGAAGGTGAAATCTGCGCCCAAGAAGTCTCAGAGGTACTCTGAACACCCGTTTCAGCTCGTCCACATGGATTTGGTGGGTCCATTCGCACCGTCCGTGGGTAAGAGACGGTACTTTCTTACAATAGTAGACGACCATAGCAGATTTGGATTCGTTTTTCCCCTAATGTCCAAGAGTGAAACGTTGACTAAGTTTAAGGAATTTTGTAACTTAGTCCAGAACCAGCACAAGGTCAGAGTTAAGAAGATCTTGACTGACAGAGGAACTGAATTTAATTCTAGCCAGTTCTAGCCATTGTTGTAAGTCAAGCTGTGGTGGTACAGTGGTTAGAATGCAGTATTGCAGGCTAATTCTGCTGACTGCTGGTAGTTTGGCAGATCAAGTCTCACTGGCTCAAAGTTGACTCAGCCTTCCATTCTTCCAAAGTTGATAAAATGGGGACCCAGATTGTTGAGAGAAATATGCTGATGTAAACCGCTTAGAGGGGGCTGAAAAGCACTTATAAGTCTAAGTGCTATTGCTATTGCTATTGCTATTGCTTTTTCTATTGCTATTGTTATTGCTATATGGAAATTCCACAAGCTCAAGGCCCTCTTATTCTTCTGACCTTCTGCTAAACCTTCTGCTAAATCTCCCATCTGGACTTGGGAGAGCCTATGCCCTATACTATGCAGATGTTCTTGTACAAACTGCCAACTATTTGGTGTTGCTGTTCAGTGGATGCTATTCCTGCATGGATCTTATACCTTGCCACCGTGTGTTGGACTGTCTCTGAGACCTCTCTGCAGCTCGATCACTGTCTCAGCAATCTTTCCTGGAAACAGACAATTGGAGGATGATCAGTAATCATCTAAAATATTGAGATTTAAGGGTGATCTTTTGAGGAGGGAATGAACGTTCAGGCATCAGTCCCTTTCAAAAAGTCTTGCATAACCCCATGGAACCAACTAAAGTTTTCATGACTAGGGGGTGCTGAGTCCAATAGGCAGGTGGTCAAGGTGAGACTGCAGAGACTCTTGTCCACTTCCTCAAGAGTAACTGAATCAAACTCAGATCACTTTCAGAATTCTCACCTTTTGTTGTGCTAGTCTCATTGTGGAACTCTGAGTCTCCCAGAGTTTCTTAGGAAAAGGGAATTACTGTTTAAAAAATTCCATTCTATCCTATATCATAGAAGAAATTAGATTTCATGGCAGTTTTGACTGTATTATTTATTTCAAAGTACATTACCCAAGAGTTTGTTTGGGCCTTTTAAAAACCTTGGATATGATTCCTGAAATCTCCAGTCGTAATAATCAATTTATCATTGGCTATTAATACAAGTTTTCAATGTTGTTATGTTAACTCATTGATTGAATAAAATATTACTGAAATGAAATGTAACATTTCTCCTGGCCCACTTATTATTTTTCAAAGGGAAGGCCTTAATGCACTATTTTAGGCTTAAGTGTAGTCCAGTAAAAGTTATTTGCCTCTGGGCTTTGATCTTTAGAGATTTGTGGGGAAAATAAGCATTTTAAAAACAGATATTTATATGCATAACTTATTTATTCACAACTTTTTACTCACAAGCATGCTTATTCCACAATTCAAGGAAATAAAAGCCAGTGTACTACAGGTAGTCCTCGACCTATTACTACAATTTTGTTGCTAAGTGAAAGATTTATTAATTGAATTTTGTTCCATTTTACAATCTCTTCTGACACAGTTTTTAAGTGAATCACTGCAGTTGTTAAGTTATTAACATGGTTGTTAAGTGAATCTAGCTTCCCCATTAACTTTGCTTGTAAGGAGGTCACAAAATGTGATCACATGACCCCAGAACACTGCAGCCATCATAAACATGAATCAGTTGCCAAGCATCCGAATTTTGATCACATGACTATGGGGAATAGTCTGTAGAGATTCTCAGTCATCCAGGACATGGTTGTCCCAAGGGTGCTTTTTCAGGAGGCAACTGGACTTTCTTGTTTTTTCTTTGAAGATGTTTTGCTTCTCATCCAAGCAGCTTCTTCAGCTCTGACAGGATAGTGGGGAATGGAAGGATTTATATTCCTTGCAGACAGCTGGTCAAGACACAATATAATTTTTATATGCTGGTTTTTATATTTTAACAATTTATTATATACTCTCCAGAGTCCCTCTCCAAGGAAGATGGGCAGTTCAAAAATGTGAAAAATAAATAAATTATTTAAGATACCTCACTGAAAAGATCCAGACTGAGGTCCACCATTCGGCATTTAAGCTTCCTTGGATGCCGAATGGGACAACTCAATGCTGCCAGCTCAGAACAGCTCAATTCAACACAACCAATTCACCATAGGATAACTCACTACGGGCACCCAGAAGGAGAGCCAGGTGGGTGGACAGGTGAGCGAGCAGATGGGCAGAGCACAGAGCAGCAGAAGCCAGGGGATTTCCATTTTCTCTCCCTCTCTCTCACTCACACACACACACCACTATTACTGCTGGTGCCACAGGCTGTTCAATAGTGGTGGTGTTTCGGCCATTCGGGGGGGGGGTGACAGTGGGCAGGGGGTTGGCAGGGAGATGGCAGAGGCTGGGCATATCTCATTTTCATACCTCTAACTGCCACCCCGGGTGGTGGAAATGTTTGGGCCGTTCAGGGGTGGCAGCAATGGTGATGTTTGGGCCATCCCGATTTTCCTACCACTGCCTCCCGTGAATGGCACAAACACTACTGCCATCACCAAATGGCCCATGATAGCAGTAGCGACAGCTGGGTATGTGTGAAAATGGGAAGCACCAGCCGCCACCACTCTGCCCACCCGCTCATTCTCCCACCCACCTGGCTTTCCCTCTGGCTGCCCACTACGAGTTGTGCCCATGGCGAGTTGGCTATGTTGAGTTGTCCTGCAACAACTTGGCTGCAGTGAATTGGTAGATGTGACTTAGCAGTGGCAAGCTGACACCGCTGAGCTGGCCGTGCCGAGTTTTCCTAGACTTCACTGGATGACTTCACTGTTGTCAGATCATATGAGAGGACGAAAAACTAGGTACAATGGCTTGAGCTCCTAAAGGAAATACATCTAACCAATAAATAAAAACACCTCAAAATGTATTCCTTAAAAATATTTAATGCACAGAATAAAAAAATATTAGTGCCAATAAAATACATTAAAATATGTAAGATAAAAACATTTTCACTTAGAACCAAAAAGTGAATATCTTGTCATCAGATGAATGATTGTAGATAAGATGTTTCATACTGAATATTCCTCTCCATAATAGATCATTCTCAAATCAGAAGCCTGTGAATAAAATAGCCATGATGAAAAAGTTAAATACTGAGTGCTAAGAAAGCAAACAAGCAATTGCATAAGTACCGTGGCCACAAACTATTTTGGGCTTTAAAGATCTTTTTGTTTGTGGTTTAAGTCACAGGATTTAAAAATACACCACAGCATTAATAATGCACAAGTAACTATATATAGTACAACACAGGGGTGAAATCCAGCAGGTTCTAACAGGTTCTGGAGAACCGGTAGCGGAAATTTTGAGTAGTTCGGAGAACCAGCAAAGACCACCTCTGGCTGGTCCCAGAGTGGGGTGGGAATGGAGATTTTGCAATATCCTTCCCTGCCATGCCCATCAAGCCATGTCCACAGAACAGGTAGGGAAAAATTTTGGATTTCACCCCTGGTACAACAATATGTAAAAGTAATGTTATAGAATTATTATTTCATTGAAGGGACCAAATGGTTTCTATAAACTAAGACTATAAATAAACTCCCGCCTTCAAAACACCTGAGTATTTATCATTTAATAAGAATATCTCGATCTCCTTATCGTAAGTGGAGTTTATCAGATTAAGAGTGAATGTATTAGATTTGATCACTTGTGCAAGTACTGTATAGTGGGCACTTTAGAAGCATTTGCAAAACAGACTCTAATCCTATATTCAAACAAATGCATACTTGATCTTCATATGGAAAGTTGGCATATTGAACAGCTGTCATTCTAGTAGGAAGAGCATCTGTATGGGCTAGGGAGAAGACCCTTCTATGTGAGGATATATAGACTCTTATACAAGTAATTGGCAAGTGTCCAAGGAGAGAGCAATTCATCTATATTAAAAATGGGAAAGTTTAGCTTTCTCTACTTGAATGTCTAAGTCCCATATTCTCTGCTTTAGTTCTGTCAGGGTTTTTTCTAGGCCTAAAACAAGTAAAGCTAGTATTAACAGTCCACATTGTCTCAGATCTTAACTGATTTGTTTTTTCAGTACAGATTTATGTATTGTGGTGTCTTTGGTGCTTTCTGAGTTTGGTTGTTTTCTTGCAGACATTTCATTACCAAACTAGGTAACATCATCAGTGCAGATTTATGTACATCATGTAGAATGAGATGTACCAATGAGATTATCCAGAAATTTTGTTTCACCCCAAATCTTAGGCAACATAATCTTGCTTACACCTTGCATGATCTACAACTTAATTCTTACCTGCTAATAGTATTAGAAGTTAAGTATGGGATATGTGCTTTTGATTTTAAGAACGTTATTTGTATTTGTTCAAGGACAGACATTTTTCTGTTAATGTGCAACTGAGATCCACATAGCAGCATAACAAGAACTTTGAAGGTGCTGAATAGTTTTATGTTTGCTAGAGATACTTTTTGAATAGCTAACTCTTTTATTTGATGGTTCTAGCACATGGAGAATTGAAAGTGAACACCTAGATATTTAAACGACTTCACCTACAGTAGTGAATCAGTCTGCCATTAATTGTCCATTTTAATGGATTATTGGATAATCTTCTGAAAATAAACCTCCAGGAATTAATTTTTTTATAGTTTGGGCTTTAAAGATTAACACTTTGAACTGAATCTGACATTGGACTGAAAGGCAGTGCTTTACATATAGTCCTAGACTTACAAACACAATTGGGATAGGAATCTTCATGTGATGGAATATGCACCTGGAGAAGCAGTGAGGGAGTTTTGATAATAGAGAATTTTTCAATAGAGAGGCCCGGGTTAAGAAACTCCACAGTCCCAAATTGAATGAGGAAAGTGGGGAGGAGGTTCAGGATAGCCAGCCTTAGAATCTCTCAGGATGTATCTAGTATGTTAGAAGGTTATAGCTTTAGTTTGGCAAAATTCTGTCCATTAGGTGTAAAGCAATAAAGGATTGAACTCAGTTGGATTTCACTGTATTGTTTCTGGGTTTAGGCCTAATAATCATCAAACGAATTGGTCATTAAGTGTGAAGCCCATGTGACAGCTTCTCTCATCTACCACAATCCCAGCACTCCCAGTTGTGGTTAAGTGATTTCATGGGCTGTTAAGCAGATGGAGTCCCAGATAAGGTATGTGGGGTATCTCAGTGGGGTGGGAGAGCTCCACTCCAAAATTAAAATTCCTCCTTGATGAAATCCAAACAAGATTATCAGTCTGTGGATACACTCATACGCAGACTGCATCGGGGTTTCCAGATCCAGAGACCTGCCTGTGGCACTCTGCACTCCTTTCTTTACCATGCTACCTCTCCACTCAGAAACAGAAAATCCTGTATGCTGAAATACAAGCAGGATGTTAAACCAGTGAGCAAAGAGTCACTTGCATGAAGCCTATACTAGGCTTCACAAAGTCTCTCAAGGCACCTTGCACTTCTTACCTTACCAAGCTATCTCTCTATTCTCTGCTTGGATTTCAGCTCCCCCTCATCTCTGGGGGCTGGCTGAAAGAGCTGCCTGGGAAAGGATTTCAGTTCCCTCCATGCATGGGAGGAAACTCAAACTCTTTTGGCAGGGTGCAGGAATGGAGCTGAAATCTTCAAATCTTCTGCTTCCCACCAAAGGAGTTTAGCTTCTTTCAGCAGCAACTCTTTCAGCCAATCCCCAGTGATGAGGGGATTCCTCTTGGCAGGCAACAGCAGCTTACAATCTTTCCTGCCAGCTTTCCCACTGAGATTGCAAATGGTGATTATATACATTATCCCACACCACTTGGCAACTGTTGTAAGTGCTAACAGGTTGTCAAATACCTAGATTGCGATCATGCAATCAAGGGGGTGGTGATGCAACATTTTGTGATGGCCAGAAGTACTTTATGGCTAGAGGTCTAAACACCCTTTCTGAGGCTATTGTAATTCTGGACCATTGTTAAACAAATGGTCGTGAGTTAATGACTACCTGTGCTAAATTCTGGGTATGAAATGATTGTTCATTAATTAAGCTATTTGAATATACAACATGTGATGTTTAGTGTGAGCTTGACCATTATTCATTTAATTCAGTTATCACCAACCTGATCCTTACCATATACGTTGATCAAATTCCACAATTCTCATCCTGATATTTGCACAAACTGAATTGGAATTCTAAGAGTTAACATATATGACAATTGGAAACAAGAAGAAGTTTAATCTGGCCCCATACATTGTAATTGGGAGGGGATTATCAACATTTTAAGAAAAGTTTTTCTTGATTTCACCAATTCAGATACTAGAAGCTGGGTGTCCTCATGAAAGTTCAGTATGCAGAACACCTATTAATCAGTATAAACATTCAGGACAAGTTACAATGACATCTTACATGACATTAAACATCAGGCTAGAAACCAGGAGACTGATCTAGTTCTGCCTTAGGCACAAAACCAGCTGGGTGATCTTGGGCCAGTCACTTTCTTTCAGCCCTAGAAATGAATAATGGCAAACCACATTTGAAAAACCGTGCCAAGAAAACTGAAGCAACTTCTCCAGGCAGTTTTAGAGAATCAGACACAATTGAACAGAAGAAAAGAAAAAGAGTTACATCTCCTCAACTTCCTCAGCCAAGTTTAGCACAAACTGTTCTCCAATGAGAAATATTTAGTGCAGCACATATTAGTCATAGATCCAAAGTAATTCCACTTGACCATTTTGCCCTTAATTTTTTGGAAAATTGTTATGCAAGAAAACCTTGAAGCAACTAACAGAGATGTAACAGAATAACAGAGTTGGAAGGTCTTCCAGTCCAATCCCTTATTCCAGCAGGAGATCCTATATAATTTCAGATAAAAGATCATGCATTCTTCTCTTTAAAATGTTCAGTGATGGAGCAACTTCTAAAGGCAAGCTGTACCATTGATTAATTCTTCTGTCAGGAAATTTCTCCTTATTTCTAGGTTAATTCTCACCTTGATTAGTTTCTATTCATTGTTTCATTCATTGTCCTACCTTCAGGTACTTTGGTGAATATCTAGTTTGTAGCAGCTCCTCAAATATTACAACACTGCTACTACGTTCTTCTTTTATTAAACTAGATGTGCAACTTTTCTTCATATCTTTAACTTCCAGTCTCCTAATCATCTTTGTTGCTCTTCTCTAAACTCTACACTTTCTAGAGTCTCAACATGTTTTTTATATCTTGATGACCAAAAATTGGATTTGTGGTGTGTGTGTGTGTGTGTGTGTGTGTGTGTGTATTCCTATAGACTATTTTCTACCTATATAGTATCGATTTCTTGCTTTTCTGAGACCCTAACATTTTTAACGTTAGAGGAATCTTTCACCCGTAATTTGTTGTGCTATTAGTAGTAATTTATTATTTAAAAATGAAAAACAGCACCAATAATGTTATAGGGTTCAGTATTTCCTTGTGTATTTGTCTATCCTGTTTTAAAGAAATGTAAAGAGGCAACTCTTCTTGTTGATAAGAACATATAAATAGGTGCCAATTTCCATTTAAGGGATGCCATAGAATTTAGTCTGCTATTGAAAAAGTAATCTCTTTTGCCCTCTCTCTGAACTAAAGTATTCAAAAGAGGCAGAAATGAAAGCCAATGCAAGACTTTTGAAAAAAATACAAAAGAATCAGAGGCATACTTCCCATACTTTCTTCTATGATGCATTAAGCGCATTATACAGTATATCAAACATTAAAAAGGATATTTTTTTCCTTTATAAAGTCCACTGCTATTGAACTGGAGACATTTAAGTGAGCAAAGCAGCATTTTCTTTAATACAATTCTACTATTGATTTCTCCAGTCATTCAATCAAAATGATTCTGACAGTTTTTTAAAAAGATACATTACCTTGATGAAAGATGCAATATTTCTCATCCAAGCAAATATTACATGGAACAGAATACTAAACCTTTGTCTCTATCAGTAAATGAAATAATGCATTAAGTTTGCTGTCTTCATGCATTATTGTGAACTACATGTTAAGAAGCAGGAAGTTCTTACTTTTTTTCTGTTCATTCTGACACTAAGAAACCAAACAAAATTTATTTCTATTTTCTTAAACATAAGGTGGCATAGTATCCAAAACAGCCCTGTTTATGCAGAAACATTCACAAATAGACTTTTTATAAAATTAATACCTAAATCTTTCACTATTCCTAAATTCAAAGGGGAATTAAATTTAGCCTATGTTATTTGCCTTCCTATAGCTGCCACAGAAGGAATTTTTTTAAAAAAAGTCTGTATGTGGACGAATGCCATTGAAACAGCAGTTTGCACTCTCCTTCACTATCAAATCTAGGTACAGCAGACATTAATCTCCACTTTATATCCCCACATTTAACTAATTCTTCCAGGCACTCAGACTCACTCAAAATATTTTCTGATTAATATGCAGTTCATATTTCTAAATAAGGCAAAGTGTTGTTCCACTATTTGCTGATTATAACAGGACTTGGCAAATTATGAACACCTTTGTTATTTTATTGCTTTTTCTGTAATAATATAGTTGCTCTTAGTTTTATGAGAGTCGGGGGGCACAACAGTCTCACATCTGAAGCCTGATCTTTGTCAGCTTCTCAGACTTCCTAAATGAGAGCACAGCAATTACATAATCCTCCAAATCCCAAGGAAGGCTGCTATAACTGTCCTTTTTTTCCCCCTAAAGAAAGAGACTGTTATGGAATGATGAGACCAAACAACATTCCTGTCAGCCAGAGACAGTTTATTGCGCAGTTTCAGAATCAGATTTGTATCTGCAATTCTGAACCAAGAAGAGCTCTGATACAACTGCTTTTATACATATCCAAGACAAAGGATTTTGTGAGCACAGCAGTTTTCCATATATGGTTAACATGCATTTGTTACATGATAATTGATACTTTCTAAATTACTAAATTCCTACATTATTTTCTAGTTCATAAGATTATCTTAGCTAAACAACCTTCCTCAGTTCTGTGATTGCTGATGCGTAAATTCATGGCCGCTTTGCATAATAAGTAACTTTTGTTTCATATGGATGTCCTTGTATTCTTGACAACTAGGCCCCTCAGAAGATATATATTACCAAGAATGGAGTTTAGCTGACTTAGTGTAATCTCTAAACAAGCACATTTCTTTCTTATAATAATGTGAATAAAGAGGGTCCTTCAGTGTTCATATAGCTGACCCTGTACTATTCCTACATCATTCACATTAAGACAGAGAAGTTTCTGAGAACACAGCTACTTGAAGCATTTCTATGAAATCCTGGCCTATGAGAATTTATGAGAGAAAAAAAAGTAAAACAACAATAAATTCCAGATATTTTGCAAATTCAAAAAATACAGAATCCAGTGGTGAGTCTGAGAGGTGTTCAACATCCCCCCACACACACAAACACACACACCTGACGATGTTTGCTTCCATATGGAAGGGACAGAGGTTATCCAAAACAACATATATCAAAAGGAAAAAAAAGTAAAAGCAAATAGAGTCCAGCAAGGGGTTGAAATAAATCAGTATTCAACTGCTAATCAATTTTAAAAGCAAAAAGCAAAATAAAACAATAAATTCAAAAAGTGAAAGTTAATACTCAGGCACGCTTAGAACGAAACTGTTAGACAGGAAGATACATACAACCAGTGACTTCCATCACTTTCAGAGGAAATTGGAATCTTCAAGACCACCAACCCTTTCCATTTGGCTTCACAATCATCCAAAAGTTGTCTTGGGTCATTCCTAAATGCTTCCATTCAAAACCAGGGAGCAGCACTGGGAGTGAAATCAGCAGATTATCGGTAAGAGAAAAAAGAAGCCCATACTGTGCAGCAGCCATCTTCAGAGGAAGTCTAGACAGACTGTATATAGAAGGAAGATGTGTTGAGTATGTCTGCTGCCTTGAGTTATTTGTAAAAAATAAAATAAAAGGGAGATAAATAAATGAATAAAGTACTGTTTTAAAAATGCATGCAACTACTTCATGACTCTCATGAAAGCGTGTCTTTTTTTTTTTTCTTGGCAAAATAGGCAAACTTACAATTTCTCAACTTCATTCTCCCTCCCCCCCCAATCATTTTTATATCTATGATTATTTCTGGAAGATATGGCACTGGCAAGCATTGTTTGCTGTAATTGAGAGTGGTATGATATTTTGTAACATGTTAGCTTTTCATTTAATATAAAAAAAATCTAAATGAAATAAAATGAAATTAGGTGAATTAGAGAAGTTTCTGTGGCATCAGTTTGGGAAGAAGGGGATTAGAGGTCTTATGTAATTACTTATTTTTAACTAAAACATGATGTATGTTGGTGCTTAGCTTTCCATATACCAGTAATAAGATTCCTACTTGTGTAGTGAATTTACAACCACCTTTTAAGTATATTGAATGAATTCCTATTTTAAATATTCATAAATATACTCCCTGTTATATTTAAAACATTTAAAAATTCAGTTTGTGTCAAATCCAACACAAAAACCATTGTTATGTTAGTTTCTCATGAACAATAATAAGCAAAAGAAAATGACTCATGTCCAAATGCCTGTTTGAATGGATAACTGTAATGCAATGGAAATGAGTTAGACTTCAATTTCCATAATCCTTAGTACACTCAAAAGGTGTGAAGGTTCAACATAGAAAACTAGGCAGAAAAGGGAGGAGGGAGGGAAGAAGGGAGGGAGGAACACATAACCACCCCCATCTCTCCAAAATAACAGCTCACCATTTTTGTAACAAAACTGGAAAACTCACACAGTGCAAGTAAATGTAATAACCTCATGACTGAGTAACTATAGTGAATTCTTGTTCAATCCTTCAGACGTGTTATTAGTGCCTAAATTCCTTAGCCAACATGGTATGGAGACTATGGGAATATGCCCAACATATCTGGAATGCAACAGTCTGGGGAAGGAAGTTGTATTGTGTTGTCTTTGAAGACTTCGTGTAACACTCAAGATACAGAATTCCCAAGTCACAGTGAGACTAACTAATGGAATTTGATTTCACTACTATGTAGAACAGTTGCCCTGATGGCCAGCCCATTTTCAGGTTCAGTTCAAAATTATGGTTAACTACTGAAAGCTCTTAAAATCTGTTCACTTCTTCAAGAGACATCTTTCATCCAAGTCTTTTTCAGTTATTTGCTTCTCTACCATGTGTACCGTGATGTCATGCTAGCTGGAGATGAGCACCTTTTGCAGCAACTAGCAGAGTAAAATCCATAGGAATTCCATTACCTTTACCCCCATGTGAACTAAGGTGTGTCCTGACCAGGACTTTTCAGTCATTGTCTAAAATGTCTACAGAGATATTCCCTTATCCCTTTCACTGATCATTTTGTGCTCAGCTATGTGAATGTACAGAATGTTCACTGAGAATGCAAACAATTTCCAGTAAATGTTAGATTAATTTTATAGTGCAACAAAGAGAAAAAAATGAAAATTTATTGTAGACCAAAGTAGTTCTATTTAGCAAGGAAAACTGAGTGAAAGATTTCCAATTATAAAGAAATGGTTATTATCTAAACAAAGTACATGAATTTATGTACATTGGTAGAATGTTTAGTAAACATGGAAAAATGGATAGACATTTTAAGACATCAATTGCTTGTAGGAAGTTACTTGATAAGGATAAACATTTCTTCCAAGAAGTAAAAATGGTTGCAAATAATAGCATTCTTCACAGTTTTTTATATGTAAGTAAGAATTTGGTATGGCTTACAAAAGCAATGTTGTAAAGCAAGGATAGGATTAAGAATGAATGGTGAACTTAAAGTGTACTTAATACAGGAGCCTATGACCAATAATGAAGAAATATATTAAGGCGATTTGGTCATAGAAGAGAATTAATAAGAACTGAATTGCATAACAAACAATGAGAGAAAAGCACATGGGTCAGGAAGAAGGGTAAGAAGAGTAAGAAAATAATTGATGCTGGAACCAAAACTATAAAAGAGAGATGAGAAATGAGGTGAGAAGTTTAAAGAACAAGAGACAAAGAGGGAAGATATAGAGAAGTATACTGGATGTGTTCAGGGGTGGGTTCTAAAAATTTTTACTATCGGTTCTGTGGGCGTGGCTTATTCTGTGGGCATGGTTTGATGGTCATGTGACAATTCTTTAGGATTTAGCAGAGGTACTGGTCTACCAGGCTTTTAACTGCTTGCAGAGCTGTACTGGTCTACCCATTTGTTTTTGGAGGCACCGGTCTACCCATTTGTTTTTAGAGGCACCGGTCTACCACCACACTGCCTTTAACACTGATCAGCTGTAGAGCAGCCCTTTGAAGTCCCGGGGCAAGAGTTTAAACAGTTTTTTTTTCCTTCTAGCCAATCAGCTGGGACTCAGAGGCAGCGAATAGATTGGTGACGGGGCCAAATAAAAGGTAATAATAAGGAGGGGAAGGGCCCAGCTCCCGAACAAAGAGAACCAGTTCGGTGATGTCATATCGTCACCGCTACAGCTCGGCCAAACCGGGCCGAACTGGGAGGAACCCACCATTGATTGTGTTGGTTTAAAATAGACACATGTTCATTCTTCTTCCCTATTTGCTGTCTTTAATTTTTTTCATTTAAAATTTCTTACTATTTTTCTTGATTTTGTATCATGCTATTCACCCCAAAAGAAGATAGATAGATGATAGACGATACAGGTAGTCCTCAACTTACAACAGTTCACTTAGTGACCATTCGAAGTTACAATGGCACCTGAAAAAGTGACTTGGGACCATTTTTCACACTTATGAATGTTGCAGCATCCCTGTGGTCACGTGATTTACATTTGGATGTTTGACAACTGATTCACATTTTTGACAGTTGCAGTGTCCCAGGGTCATGTGATCACCTTTTGTGACCTTCTGACAAGCAAAGTCAATGGGGAAGCCAGATTCACT
This sequence comes from Pituophis catenifer annectens, assembly GCF_029215685.1. NCBI lineage: Eukaryota > Metazoa > Chordata > Lepidosauria > Squamata > Colubridae > Pituophis > Pituophis catenifer. Next base: position 30,739,060 of record NW_027256884.1, on the reverse strand, counting down.
TAACAGTGATACTAATTTAACAACTTCAGTGATTCACTTAACAAATATGGCACTTAGTAGTAAAAATGGGACAAACTCACTTAACAAATGTTTCACTTAGCAACATAAATTTTGAGCTCAATTATGGTTGTAACTCAAGCAGTGGTGGGTTCCTCCCAATTTGGCCCGGTTCTGTGGAGCCGGTAGCGGGGACAATATGACATCACTGAAACGGTTCTGCCCCCCCCCCCGCATTATTTTTACCTTTTATTTACCCCCACCCCCAATCTATTGCTGCCTCCTGAGTCCCAGCTGATCGGCTAGAAGGAAAAAAACTGTTTAAATCTTGCCACAGGGCTTCAAAGGGCCGCCCTACAGCTGATCAGTGTTAAAAAGCAGTGTGGTGGTAGACTGGTGCCTCCAAAACCAAATGAGTAGACCGGTGCCTGCAAAAATAAATGGGTAGATCGGTGCCTCCAAAAACAAATGAGTAGACCGGTACCTCCAAAAACAAATGAGCAGACTGGTACAGCTCTGCAAGCACTTAATAGCCTGGTAGACCAGTACCTCTGCTAAATCCTAAAGAATTGTCACATGACCATCAAGCCACACCCACAAAATAAGCCATGCCCACAGAACCAGTAGTAAAAAAATTTAGAACCCACCCCTAAACTCAAGGACTACTTGTAGATGGATGGATAGAAATAGAAATAGACATAGACAAAATAGAAATAGAAATAGATGTGTGTGAGAGAGTAAATGATAGGAATGCTTATATTTTGCCTTTTGAAATTCCAATGGTTACATACCTACCTCATCTCAAATTTGCATCCATTTAAATACAGCTTTTAACTTGTTCATTTTCTGAATCATATTTCACAGCAATTTATAAATGAAGCCCAAAAATACTCCAGGTTGACTAATAAAAGTTTTCAAATTGAGTCAAGCTGCAGGAGGTCATAGGCCTGGTCATCTGAGGGACATATATTTTCTATCTCTACTGCATGATCCAGAAGAGTTGGCACATATCAGGTTCTAAATAGTGCCATTTGATGGGACTCAGGAAGTAGGCCACCTTTGACACCTCTGGAAAATCTCCCAGAGACTTATATGTCCATCACACTGCCTTATTTAGGCCAATTTTAAAAACCTGACTCTGTTCCTTGGATTAGACTGGATGATGGAGCAGAACAGTATGGATAACCAGTTTGTTGGAAATACTTTTCTGCATAACTGCATTTTTATTTTGCTTTGATACTCATTTTATTTGTATTATATTGTCATGAAATTATATTGTGTAGTTATAATGGAGTTGGGAAGCTTATAAATCCAATATACAAACAAAGAAAGTCCTACATTTCAGTGGGTCTGTGCTAAGACTGATTAAATCCGCATCTGATTTTCTCAATCTAAACTATTTTTGTTGTTAATATTCCTAAAGGGAAGAACAAGAGGCTTTCATAATCAGGTTCATAAAATATTTGCTTTTTAACCATCTTTAACATGAGCATGAACACAATGACATTTTTAGATGACAGGGAGAAGGTAACTTTTTCTGCACATTCTTGGACAAATACAGTACAAATACAAAAGCTTTAGTTAGCTGTTTCAACTGATCAGGAAGTTATGGGACAATGGTGCAAAAAGTATGCTCTGCATAAATCTCCATGTGCTAATGTTGAATTTCTATCCCTTCAATGGAAGAAAAAATGCAGATTAGAGGACACTATCTGTTTGAATAGCTTTTCCTTCCATTGTTATCCTGTTAAGTCCTGCTGAGACACGAATAGGCAACTGCATGAATGAAAATTCAATAGCATGCTTTTCTATGTAAAAATCAGCAGATCTGGAACACTTTTTTTTAACTTTATAAAATGTGAAAATTACTGAGCCTGAAATCATATTTTTCCATTATTTAGTAACTCTACTTTTTCCTTTGAATATATTCTATCAAATATTCAGACACAACTGAAGTTTAATGAAATTACCCGGTGTCTTCCAAAGTATAATAAGGAACCAAGAAATATACTGTAGATTTAAACCCAGGAATCTGTCAAAAGGATTTTAGAACTTCAGTGTTCTAATTCCATGTAGTTCTAAATTGACTTTTCTCCTCATTAGAGAAATTTGGCATACAAAACTGTCCTACATTCTACACCTGATCATTTCCATAATAGATAATGTAGTTATCAGCAGAGTCATATTACTTCACCTGGAACATTTTCAACCATTTATCACAATGTTGATCTGTATTTTAAACATAAAATCAGGCAATCATTTATGTCTCCCATGTTCTTTGTATTTATTCAAGGATATTTAACAGGAGACAAAAGGTGACTTATTCATTATTCATCCTGAACAAGGCAAGTATGGCAATTTGAAAAGCCTGACATTTGAGCTTTTTGCCAACACTAGCAAAATTATATCCTTCCCATTGTAAATCAATGAAGTAGAATCATTGTGCACAAAAGAATTAAATTGCCTTGTCACTTTAATAAGGCCACCTTATATACACCCTTCAGCCAGTGCCTTTGTGCAGAGAAAGGGTCCATCCTTTGCCCCAGCTGCCTTAGATCTCAGTAGGCATTCCAATTAAATGAACATCCTCTTAGTCTTTTGCTGTACTCAACCCCTCGCCAAAGAGAAGGAATGAAGTCAGAATGTCACTAACTCAAAACTTTGTATCAATGGAATGTACCCATCAGTAGGAATCAGTAATTCTCCCCATAATTTCTCTAAATCCGGGGGAAGGAGGAGATAGTTTTTTAATTGATTTAGCCATTATCACAATGAGAGAAGCACTCAGGAAATAATGTTGGATGTTTTGCTCTTTGAGATAAAAATATTACATTGAACAGGCATTATAAATCTGAAATGTGTAACTAAAACATTTCATCCAATGAAGAATATGAGAGGCATGGAAACCAGTGTATAACCAGAAATCAATGTCTGAATTAATTCAAGCTGCACTGACTTTTCTTGATTGATTGATTTATTTTTGGCTAACCGATTTTTTTCAGTATAATGGGAATCTTTTTAGCCATTTCAGATGCCTAATCAGTTGCCATAGAATGCTTCTAATTCATATTGGCATTCTGTTCTATGGAACAGAAGAGCAGGTTCAAATAGGTAAGAAAAAGAATTGGGGGGGGGGGGGGAAAATGCATTTAATATATTCAATAAGTATGACCTGGAAGAAAAATTTATCTTCAATCTGCCAACCATTGCACTTGTAAAACTCTGAGAAAGATACATTCTTGCATTGTTTTAATAACTTCTTGAATAACATATGTTGGAACAGTAAAAGAGATGGAAAGGAATAAAACCAAATGATGGGCCAAGGAGCAAGAATAGTTTGAGTTCAATTAACATTTCAAGATTTAGTCAGAAAATGTGGATGCCAAATGACCTTTTTCTGAAGGACGATTTCAGAAGACCAAGCAAAAGGATTGTTTCTGTAATATGGTTACCATAGAGATTGGCCCTTTTTAAAAGACGGGGCAGCAGGGGGAGAATTGATGTACATTTGCAATCAGCTAGTGCCTGTAACAACAAATGGGCTTGATAAAGCAACACTCCAAATTTAACTCTAAACAAGAAAAAAGTGTGGTTGAGATTCAGGGAAGAAAAGGAACTATTCAAAAAGATGGACAATGAGGCATTTGGTAACATTGATGATGAACTGGGAAGTATTGTACTTGAAAAGAATGTCCTTGCACATAGTAGTGGCCCTAGCAATGATTTTATTATATATACTATAATAATTAAATTCCCTAACAATATTTGACAAGAAATACCAGCTGGGTGTTGTGACTCCGACCCCCGAACCCATCTTATCGGAGGGAGAAGACTCCGAAAGTGAAGGAGAGGAGTTGGCAAGGCCTCCCTCTCCAGGACTCTCCTCTCTGGCAATGCCTCAGGTGTCTTCCGAAGGAGAAGAGATAGGCCAGGAGCCAGGCACTTCCGAGCAGCCGCAGTTAGACAGCGACGGAGATAAGTCTTGGCTGGATCCCCAACAGCGTCGGAAAGACAAGCACGCGCAGCAGAGGAGGCATGCCAGAGATTAAGCTGAGTCACTGGACCACACCCCACAGCGGATAAAAGGGGGTGTGATGGCCATTCAGGCTTTGTGACGGACAAAACTGAAAGCTAGCAAGTCATTCTGCATTTCTGGAACTTTGTTATATGCTCTGCTTGGATTGATTCTTGGACTGGACTTGACTATTCTTTGGCTTTTGTGGACTTACTTTGATGTTTTCGGAGGAGATAAACCTCCCTTTGTAAGTAAAAACTTTTGGCAAGCAGCCACTGGGTTGCTGCCAATTCTGTTATCAAAGGAAATTCTTGTCTGCTGGTTTATTTTAACTCTTGGTCGACTGCTGGTGTGCATGTGTGAGACGGGGACAGAACACTGGGAGACATTGACAGCACAGGATAATGATTTTGGTATTTCCCTATGGAGTTAAAATGCAACAAAAGGTGGAATGTGTTTGGAGAAGGAACTATGCCAATAATGCTGACCAATCATGTATACATAAAGTTCTGTAAGATTTCACAAACCTACAAAAGTGGGAACAGGTTGTTTTTTGTTTTTGTTTTTTTGGTTTTTGTTTTGCTCATATTTTATCTTAGCTTTGATCTTGCTTTAAAAATTGGATAAAATTGTGTATATTTCTAGTATATTTGTATATACCTTTGTATTCTTTTCTGGAGAAAGATTCATCTGTCAAGAATAAAATGGATGCCCTGTGAAAGATTATGCCATGTTCCTACACAAGGCTTTTACTTAGTTGATTTCTCAGGCAGACTTATGCATTACCTATTCATCCTTCAGATAATTCTTTTCTTTCATGGCTGTAGTTTGGATGCATACAGCAAAACGATGAAGCATTGTAAAAAAGTTCCACAATTTCCAACAAGAGGGGAGAGAGTATTATCCCACTGACAATGGTCCCTTCTCCCAAAACTAAATAATCAGTGTAGGGAGGAATCTAAAGCAATAGCACTGCAAAAGGATATCTCGCTCTCTATTTAATCATATCAAATGAGCCATAGAACAATTGTGGCTGGATAACTAGGATATTTTGGGGGGGGGAGGGGGAGATATCAAGTGAATCTCCCTTCCACAATGGACACAGTAGATTATTTTAATAACTAGTAACCAATCAGGTATAACTAATTAAAATCTAAATTCTTTTTTTTTTTTTGCAATTCTGCAGTTTCAGTGAAAATTAAATGAATAAAATGCATGCTTAACAGTTAATAAAATCCATATAGAAACATGGTAGTAGTTCTTCTTACATCTTCAGTGCCATCTTTCTTCCAATAGTCTGAAATATATCTGCAGAAACAACATAGCAAGAATGTTAGGAAGCACTGCACTTCAGCTCAGATCTTATACTGTATATGTGGCCTTATGGGTCAGTTATTTAATGACCACATTGATTTATTTGCCTAGACTAGTAGTATATCTATATTAATCAGTCTTTCCTGGGTTTGAAACAGGTGCTTTTTCCAATTCTATATAAAAATACTGAAGTTGGGATCTTCTACACTGAAAGTATGTGTCAGATGTAAATGCCTTATTCTCTATTGTGTAAATAATGTATATATGGGACATCAGGGGTTAACTTATTCTTTGGATTTTAATGTATTCATAATTTACCACTCCCATTCCTGGCTCCACCCCTTGTATATATAAGGAGCCACCCTCACCATTTTCTTTGCTTCTATCTTGAATATTCAGCGAATATAGAATGCCTATTATTATTAAAGAGAAATATATTTAAATCTCTAATTCTTATTATCTTTATTGAGTCTGATCCTGAAAATATTGCAACAAGCTGGTAGCAGAGGATGGTTAATTGACTCAATAAATAATTAAAAATGTCTAAGAAAGATAGGCCCAACACCAGGGCCTACAGCAAGGAAATAGAAACTGAACAAGAGATGATCAACGAATCCACTAACGCGATTTCGAGAGAATCCGAAGAATACACCACTGAAGAAGAAGAACTGATAAATGAAAATAATGACCAGGAAGAAATCGAAATAGAAAATAACGAACTCAGGTCAGAGATATTGAAGATACTAAAAAGCCAGAAGAACGATGAAAGCCTCATCGCGAACCTCCAAGAAATGCTGAAGAACAACGGAGCAGCGAGAGAGAAAAACGTCGTTAAAGAAAAACCCAAAGATCAAAAAACTGTGAGTGAAATGAATACTGAGAAAGTCGTTGTGAAAAAGAAAAGATGTGATCCCGCGCGAAATTTTGAATGGCAGCCATCTTGGTTTCAACGAACTTCAAAAGAGAGTGAAGCAGAGCCAATCAAAACGCTCAGTTCAAAATTTCTGGCGCGAAAAACGCTATCAGACGACGAAAGTGAAAAAGAAGACTCAAACTCTTCAGAAGAATCAGAATCAGAAAGTGAAGACGATTTAACAAAGTCTCAAGTAAAGTCAGCAATGAAAACGCTTTTTGCTGCTTTTGGGCCAAGATTGAAAATTTCCAAGGCACCAACGAAGAAGCAAGAGATCAAACCGACAACTCGAGACCTGCACGCTCCCATCCTGACTTCGAAGGCGACGACACCTGAGCCCAGAGAGCCATGCCGATTCCGTCCTACACCGCAGACCGGATCAAGTGCCAACGCACACGAAAGAAAGAGAAGAGCTGTCGCCACCACCAGAACCCCTAAAACCGAACCAGAGACCGACTCATCTGAAGAGAAGCGGAACGAGAGAGCTGAAATGGAGAGAACCTTCCACGACGACGCCAAGGAAGAAATGAGCAACGCGCATGTGCAAAGCTACGTAGACGGCCCCAAAAGACTTGAACTGGCCAGAGAACCGCGCAGACTCGTTGCGAGCATCCCCATGCCGTTCTGTAATTTCCTGCACTTGCGAGACCACGGACTGCCTCAGGTTGTAAGTAATGGACAAAATAATGTGGGGAACTTACCCAGTGACTTCCCAAAACTTAGAATTGATGGCATTAATTTACAAGAGTGGTATCAACAGCTTCAGGTTGTCTTTATGAAAGAAAATTTACTATTCTTTATAACTAGTCCTCCAAGAAGACCTTGGACTTTAAAAATAGATTGTTTACATCATAGAGCATTTTTCATAATAATATCTAGCGTGTCTCCTGCAATGTATCATAGCATCAAATCAAACCTAACTGTGTCAGAAATAATTCAATGCATGTTTAATCTATTTCACAGCGATAGCGTAGCTACAACTACAAGAATGTCTAAGGATTTCTTTTCTTCTAGAGTGAAACCAGGGGTTTCTATAAGTGAGCATTTGATATCTCTAAACAAAATAAGAGCTGAGCTGCAATTGAGGGGGGAAGTGATTTCAGATCAAACAATGAAAAGTGTTATTATCAATTCACTTGATTCATCATGGGATAGCTTTATGTCACACTTAGATACTATTAATTTAGGATATTTAACCATAGAAAGTCTATCTAACAAATTGATAGCAGAAGACAATTCAAGAAAAAATCGTTCCAGTAATCAAACAGAACACAAATCTTTTAGGAAAGTAGCTTTCCAAGAAAAATATAATGAAGCCTTTAGATGCCACAATTGTGGGTCCAGGGAACACAGTAGAAGAGACTGTCCCAAAGTCTCAAGGGAGAGACATAGGCCAGAATATAGGAGCAAATACAATTATAGACAGTCTTCCACAGATAGACACAAATATAGAAGCCCACCAAATTACAGAGAAAGTAGAGGGGGTAGAGAAAATTCAAAAGAGAGAAAATCTGGGTCACTAAATGGACTAAACAAACAAGAAAGCACCAAAACACAACAAAATGAGAACAATAATTGGCTTATTGATTCTGGTGCAACCAATCACACCACTAACAACAAAAGTATATTATCTTCATTTACAGAAGATAAGTTTGTGATAAAGGTAGCTAATCAAGAAAAGGTTCAAGTATTAGGCAGAGGAAATGTGACCTTGCCTGGTTTAGGTAAAATAGAGGGGGTATTATTAATCCCAGAAATACCTCATAACATACTAAGTGCTATAAAACTAAGCAGAGATTCTGACATCAATATAGTTTTCTCAAAGGGGAAAGCAACTTTAGAGAAGGACAAAACAAATATAGGCACTGTGATGATAAAAGGAGGTCTACCCTATCTGATAACAAAAGAAAGATGGTTACATAACATTGATTCAAATATGGAAGATTGTATTGAAGCAGATGATGAAAATGTTAGTAACAGTGACAATGATGAATGTAAAATATCTCATGATCACAAAAATACACACAATGAGAAGAAACCAAAAATAGGTAAACCAATTCATGATGAGTGTGCTCACATCTTACATAGGAAGTTAGGACATGCAAGCTTTCCTGTAGTTCAAAAAATGACTGAACACGCAGAAGGTGTCAAAATAAAAAATTGTGATAATTATTTGGAATGCTCAGTATGTAAATCCACCAAACTAAAAACCAGTCCCAGACCAAAAAAATCTAACAGATCAACTAACAATATTTTTGACTTAGTACATATGGATTTAGTTGGTCCATTAACTCCATCAATTACCTATAGAAAACGTTACTTTCTAACAATAGTGGATGATTATAGTCGCTATGGTTTTGTTTACACATTAAAGCACAAGGATGAAACCTTTCAGAAATTTAAGGAATTCTACAAACGCATAGAAACACAGCATAATATCAAAATAAAACAAATTATGACAGATAGGGGATGTGAATTCATGTCTAAAGAATTCTCCCAATGGTTAAAGGATAGGGGAATGCTACATTTCACGTCCAATCCATTTTCTGCGTTTCAAAACGGGATTGCAGAGAGAAAGAATTCCACACTACAAACCATGATTAGATGCACATTAGAGGATGCTGGTTTAGGCAAACAATTCTGGTCAGAAGCCCTACATTATTCAAATTACACTCAAAATAGAACCTGGTCCAGTATTGTGAATAAGACACCGTATGAGGTGATGTACAATAGGAAACCTAAATTAGCACACATGCACATATTTGGAGTCACTGCAGATGTGCACATACCTAAGCAGTTGAGGAGAAAGGGAGAAAACGTATCCAGAAGATTAAGATTTATGGGATATGAAACTGGAACCAAAGGGTACAGATTCATTGATAATAATAACAAATTTATAGTCTCCAGAACAGCTGTGTTCCATGAGCAGGCCAATTGGTCTAAACTGCACCTTAATGAAATATTTCCAAATAAATGCAAAGATGCGATATCTTGCGAGGAAGGGACAATAGAAAATCAAAACATTAACAAAAATAAGAACAAAACCAAAACTTGGACAAATAGTCAGCATAAAATAAAGACAGACACATTAACAAAAAAGGAAGCTAGATATTTGCACGACAACCATAGCAAACCTGAAAGAGCTATTAGAAACAATAGAAATCAAATACCAAGTAAATACAAAGATTACATAATGCATATGAATGGAGAACAAATAACACCTAATACATATGAGGAAGTATTAAAACTCCCTCGTGAAGAAAGAGAAAAATGGGAACTAGCTATGAAAAAAGAGATGGAAAGTTTGCAAGGATTAAATGTATTCACTCCTGCGATCGCACCTAAGGATAAAACAATTATAGGTACCAGGTGGATTTATAAAATTAAGAACCTAGAAGGAGGCAATACTTTATACAAGGCTAGACTAGTTGCACAAGGTTATGCACAAAAATATCCAGAAGATTATACTGACACATACTCCCCCACGGTGAGGACAGAGAGTGTTAAAACAGCTCTAGTAGTAGCATCTGCACTCAATCTGGACGTATTTCAATATGACATACAGACTGCGTATTTACACGCAAAACTAGATAAGGAAATATATGTAAGAGCACCACATAGTCAATACACTAATAAGAATGAAATTTGGTTATTAAACAAGAGTCTATACGGATTAAAGCAATCTGGCAAGAGATGGTACGATTGCTTGGTAAAAGTACTAAAGACCATGGATTTCAACGCTACCACTGCTGATAACTGTTTCTTTGTAAAAAAGAGTGATGATCACATTGAATTTGTATTAATTTATGTGGATGATATTTTATATATAGGAAAACACAAAGAGAGCAGAGAAATCTTTGTAAATAAGTTAAACGAACATTTCTCGTTGAAATCTCTAGGTAAAGTGAATAAATACCTTGGTGTACAAATTAACAAAACTAGAAGGGGATTCAAACTTACTCAGAAAGATAAGATCATTGAACTTCTAAACAAATGTAATTTAAACAATGCCAAAACCTGTGACACTCCTATGCAAACTGATTTCCTTAGAAACACTGATGAGTCTTCCCCTGAATTTAAAGATAATACATTTTACAGATCAGTTATAGGCTCACTCCTTTATATATCTAATTGGACCAGACCAGATATTGCATTACCTCTCAATTTATTGTCAAGATATGTTAGCAAACCAACCATGTATCATTGGGAAGCTGTCAAAAGAATTCTAAGATATTTGAAAAGTACATTAGATTTTTGTTTAGTATTAGAACCTAATAATGACAAAGAACCAAAAATTACCTGTTATGCGGATGCAGATTGGGCTGGCGATACATCATGCAGAAAGAGTACTTCTGGTTATATTTTTCTATTGAATGATTGTCCAGTTTACTGGTACACTGGTAAACAAGAACTGGTAGCCACTTCAACCACAGAAGCGGAATATGTTTGTTTATCCAAAGCTGCAAATAACCTTGTATGGTTCAATGACTTGATCTCAGATGTTTGGAAAAAACCTGCATTACCTTTTGTTGTGCATGAAGATAATAAAGCAGCCATTGAAATATCCAGATCCGATGCCATTGGACAAAGGTCCAGGCATATTGATATAAAATTTAAGCACGTGAGACAATTATCTCAAGATGGGTTCATCAAAGCAATACATTGTGATACTTCTGAACAATTAGCTGACATATTAACGAAGCCTTTACCTTCTAAACAGCACAAATATTTAACTTCTAAATTGTATGTATTATATTGTCCTGAATCTGAATGTAATTGGTGTTGTATAGCGAACCGGCATTTAGAGGGGGATTTGTCAGATGTAAATGCCTTATTCTCTATTGTGTAAATAATGTATATATGGGACATCAGGGGTTAACTTATTCTTTGGATTTTAATGTATTCATAATTTACCACTCCCATTCCTGGCTCCACCCCTTGTATATATAAGGAGCCACCCTCACCATTTTCTTTGCTTCTATCTTGAATATTCAGCGAATATAGAATGCCTATTATTATTAAAGAGAAATATATTTAAATCTCTAATTCTTATTATCTTTATTGAGTCTGATCCTGAAAATATTGCAACAGTATGTTTTATCACAGAGCCACCAATCTTAAGATTTCATTGCTGAACAATAAAATGCTAGTGTCACTAACTGAATATCTATGATGACTGGTGTAGAGGCTATAATACAGGAATTGGCATCCTGGAGAACCCAGGTGTTGCTAAACAAAGGCTACCAGCATTCATAGAAAGTATGGCCAGTGGGAAGGAATGCCGCTCTCATCTAAAAATTATTTTCACCTGAATGCTTCAGAACATATTGTAATAAAATGAGGGAAGAAAAAGTGCTAGTGAGATGTTCTTCCTTCTATATTGTTCTTCATAATATAGCCACTCTCATATATTCAAATTGTGAGGTGAAGAATCTAAGGCAGTGATGGCTAACCTTTTTGTTGGTGTGTGCCAAAAGTGGGCACAAGCGGGCGTGACAGCGCATGCGTGTGCCTGCACCCATAATGTAATGTGCACATAACCCCCACCCCATACTTCCCCTGTGCATGCACACTCAACCCCCGTGCCCCGTTTTGGGCCTACCAGGCCTCCCTGCAGCCTCCTGGGACCAAAAACAGGCCGCAGGCAGGCGCGCCACACCCCCTCATGCTCTGCCCTGCCCCCACACATGCGCATGGGTCTCCCCTACACATGCATGTGCATTTCCCACATGCCCTCGCCCTCTGCGCATGCACGGCAGAGATCCGAAAATCAGCTGGCCGGCAGGAGGCGCATGTGCATGTGGTCTAGAGCTGAGCTGGGTGACAGCTCGCGTGCCAGCAGAGAGGGCTCTGCATGCCACCTGTGGCAAGCGTGCCAAAGGTTCGCCATCACAGATCTAAGGGATACTTAGTCAAGTAACTTGGGATATAATCTGCCATTGAAATGAATGGAAGCAGATGAATATTCATTTGGTTTGCACAAATCGTATCTAAATTAAGTTTTATATCTCTTGATGAGTCAGTCATTGAGAACTAAGAATTTTATGGGACATTTATTGACTGTTTCACCAAATGAGTAAATCTTAAAGTTTCATGCATATATTAACTCATTAGCAAGTGGAAAAATAGGCACAATTTCCCAAACAATCTATTGATTAACAAATTTACTCTCTATAAAGGATTTGCATTTTTTTAAAGAGAGGAATAATAGCAGGAAAACAAGGGATGTTATTTCTAGAATTCCAACCAGCTGCCTTTGCAAGTGTGTGCCTCTGCCATCTCCACTAAAACTTTGACTTAAGCAAAATAACAATAGAGAAATAGCACCACTATAAAGATGGTGAACGGACTACAAACTAATTGAGCCCTCCTGTAGCCTTTGTTCCCATGTTGAGCCTTGCAGAAAACTCCAATTAACTTACATCATAACAGTCACTGCAAATTTCCAGCTGCTTTGAAAACTACCAGAGTGCTTTCTGTAAAGTTCACTAAGATAGAAAATAATACAGCATAATCTAAGCAAGACCAAACAGTGGAGGGCCAATGGAATTTTATTTTCATTTATTACACAATTATTGTGCAAATGGCAGATCATAAGGCCCAGAAAAAGGGGCAAAAGATGGACTTACCCAATTAGTATAGTCTGTATATTAAGATACTGATATTTTTCGCTTGCACAGCACTTGCAGAAAAATATAACAGTTAATAATATGTAAATTCTACAAAAATATTAAATTATCAACATCAGCAAAAATTAACATCTGACAAAACAAACAGAAAGCTACAGTGGGGTCCATAACAAGCCATAATAACCCCAAAAGGATAATGTGCTTTATTAAATGACTGGGTAAATTGCTCTATTATATAGTGAAGTCTAATACCAGAATATAAATCACATCATTCGCCTTCTGATGTCAGGACACAAACCTCCTAGTTTGCTGTTCTTCATCTCCCCAAAAATGCTTGTGTTTCAGGACAAACTAAATTATCTCTACTGAATAAGATCATAATACTCTTTCAGTTTAGCAGGATACATAATATGCTTACATTTCAAAGCATCAACTTAGTCTTCTTCATATTCCTCCTCTTCAGATTCACTTGTACTATCTGTATCAGATACACTTTCTTTATCTTCTTTGTTTTTCTTTTTCTGGGCTGACAAGATTTCCTTCCCACCTAAACAACTTTAGTGACATTCAATTATTTGATATTTATAGTTTTAACCATGTTTCCCTTTTCCTTCTTGTACTTCATGCCTTAATATTGTTGGCTTACAATCTCTTCTTTTCTATGTCTTGCATTGCATAACACTGTTTATCCCAAACAGAAATAGCAAGATGGAGTATATAAGTATGTATGTACATTTATTAGTAGTTTTATTTATTACTAAGTAGTAATAAATGGCAACATAGCAGTATTCTGCAATGGAATCTTGCTTAATTGATGGGTTTCAAAATAGGGTAGTAAACCTAGGATTTTTCTAAAGTTCATCACCAATTCCAAAATAGAATTTATAGAATTATAGAAAATGACAAGTTCCTGAAAATCAGTTTTTTTATCACTTACACTAGCCTGCATAGACATTAAACACCTATTTGGGTCTTGGGCTTGGACTGTCATGAATACATGAATATTGTGAAAGTAACCCTGTATCTTTCTAAGACCTAAAAATCAATTCATCTACAACACTTATTTTCCAAACAAATGTTACCTGCATTTCAGCTACAAAAAAATTATCCATCTTTATCATCAGTCATGATAAGTGTATGTTTTAAGATATTTAACTGTATGTATTTGTGTGTGTGTGTGTGTGTGTGTGATTTCTTTATCTTAAGATATTTAACCTTACGTGTAAAGATATTTACCCATGTAATAGGGCTATATTGCTATTATCCTTTTCATCTTTACTATTACTACTATTACCTTTTCCTATTGATATCTTATAATATTTTGTTGTTTGTATGTACACTGAGAATTTATGTACCAGAGACAAATTCCTTGTGTGGCCAATCACACTTGGCCAATAATTCTATTCTATTCTATTCTATTCTATTCTATTCTATTCTATTCTATTCTATTCTATTCTATTCTATTCTATTCTATTCTATTCTATATTATACTCTACCCTACCCTACCCTATCCTACTCTGTCCAAGGGCTACACTTAACTGTTCTCGGGAATCCAAACATCAAAATAAATGAGAGTGTAATGCATAATGGGTGAGGCTTGTTTTGTTCATATTCTGTGAAGATAAGGGGAGTCCTACAATACGTTTTAAATTTGTTAAAATATACTGTAGGACTAGCAATGAATGCAGTCTTCATGGTTTTCTTGCCTCAAAAGGATGAAAAATTGGTCCACCAATTTTTATCAATATTGAACAAAATTAAATGCTCAATACTACATAGCCCTGGAGTCTTTGGTTGCTATTCCACTGCCATAAAATAAGATTTTAAAATGATGCATCAGTCTGCACATTAGTTTAAAGAAGGTCCATCAAGCTATATAATGTGCTCGGGTGGCCATCCTGAAGCCTTAGTTGCATGTGGCCTTCAAACCAATATTTTTCTGAGCTGTACAATCTTCTTTAAATGTGATACCCAACAATTGAGCCCTGGTGGCACAGCAGACTAAAGCACTGTTATTAACATCAACTGCCTGCAATTACTGCAAGTTCAAATCTCGCCAGGCTCAAGGTTGACTCAGCCTTCCATCCTTTCTTAGGTAGGTAAAATGAGGACCCGGATTGTGGGGGCAATAAGATGTCTTTGTATAAAATATACAAAAGTATGAAGGCTATTGCTTAACGCATTGTAAGTGGCCCTGAGTCTCCGGAGAAGGGCAGCATATAAATCAAATAAAAAAATAAAAAATAAAAAAAATTGGTGACATGATTTCCCACTATTCTGAGACATGCAACACATGGAAACTCTAATATAAATTAGGACTGCACAGATAGTCCTTGACTTACAACCATTTTTTCAAAGTTACAACAGCATTGAAAAAAGTGATATATAATCATTTTTTATACTTACAAAAGCTTGGGGGGAGCATCCCCATGGTCACCTGATCAAAATTGGGATGCTTAGTAATTGGCATGTTATTTATGATGGTTGCAATATCCCTGGGTCATGTGATTTTCATTCATTTCATTTTCATTTTATTAAATTTGTATACCGCCCTACTCCCGAAGGACTCAGGGTGGTGAACAGCACAAAATAAAACACATAAATACAAAAGTTAAAACATGATTAAAACCTAATTAAATAATTTTTGCCCGAGACAATTAAAAACACCCAATAATTTAAAACGAATTAAAATTTCAGTTTAAAAATTTAAAAGAAGGGGAAAAAATTAGGCCAGGCCAGCCTGCTGGAATAGGAGTGTCTTCAAAGCACGGCGGAAAGTGCACAGATCTGGGATCCTCCTTATCTTCGGGGGGAGCTTGTTCCAGATAGTAGGTGCCCCCACAGAGAAGGCCCTCCCCCTAGGGGCCGCCAGTCGACATTGTTTGGCTGACGGCACCTGGAGGAGCCCCTCTCTATGAGAGCGTACCGGCCAGTGGGAGGCTGTTTGTGGTAGTAGGCGGTCCCGTAAGTGATCACCTGTGATCACCTTTTGTGACCTTCTGACAAGCAAAATCAATGGGGAAGCCAGATTCACTTAACCACCATGTTATTAACTTAATAACTGTGGTGATTCACTTAACAATTAAGGCAAGAATGGTTGTAAAATGGGACTAAATTCACTTAACAATTATCTTGCTTAACAGTGGAAGTTTTGAGCTCAATTGTGGTCGTAAGTCAAGGATGACCTTATATATATATAGTAATATATATTTGGACACTCAAATAATATCTCTCAGCAACTCCTTCAAATAACTGTATCTCTTCCTAGCATTGTGTAGCAACTGCAACACAATCCCAGGAAAGGACACATTGGTTAAAGTTGCACAATACCTTTTTGCATTCAAATTGGGGGTATTGTTCTATGCTTGTGTAAACTCTAAAATAGTTTAACATAGTTTTATAAAGTAACTTCTCCATCACTCGTTTGATTACAAAACAAAAACAAAAAACCCTTAGCCCAACCAATGTACATGACATAGGCCTGTGCACTTTACATCATTATCTTGCTCATTGTGGCTTTCAACTCTCTTATGTGCAGCCTTAGTCCCTAGCTTGGTGCATTAGAGGAATCAAGCATTTATGCTTAAATAAAGATTTTCACAAGTAAAATAATGCAATAGCAATTTAATATAAATTTATAGATATTAGACTGACTTCTTGTAATATTTTAAAACATTCCTCTATAAAAATTAATCCATCAGAATCCCTCAATATACATATGCACACATAAACATGAGCAAAAAAAATCCTCTCCTTCTCTGCACTACAGTAGTGGGTTTCAAAATTTTTTACTAATGGTCTGTGGGTGTGGCTTAGTGGGTGTGTCATGGCTTGGTGGGTGTGGCTTGGTGGGTGTGGCAGGGGAAGGATACTGCAAAATCCCCATGGCACTCGGGAGGCAGAGAATAGATGGGGCGGGGCCAGTCAGAGGTGGTATTTACCAGTTCTCCGAACTACTCAAAATTTCTGCAACTGGTTCTCCAGAAGTGGCCAGAACCTGCTGAAACCCATCTCTGCCGCACTATATCCTTAAGAATATTTTCTTGAATTTTCTTTTCCTGGAATAATGCCAGTAATCCATGGAAGGTCAATTTTTGAGCAATCAAGTCTACCGTACTTAAATCATCAGCTTACCTTTGCAGCATAAATAAAGTGAACACTGCCAGTATTATAGCTATTAAGGCAATAAATGCTTTCATATAACCTAAAAAAGTGAAAGAAAAATAAAAAATTCTTCAACCCTCAAACAAGATAAAAATATATTTTTAAAAAATTATAATAAGCAGCAGATTTAATAGAAACACTTTTAATGACTGTAGCACTATCTGTATCAAAATAATAAAGCTAAAATAATGATCTGTGAATGGTGATGTCATCACACAAATACCATGATTAAGTTCTTGCATCTCAGTATCTAACTCAAGTACACGACTCATGGAATTTGCACAGTATCATCTATCATTCCACAACTAAGGATGAATGTGACTACCTGGGGGATGATTTTAAAAAGCCAGAATATTCCACTCAATTGTAATATACTTTCCTTCATTTACTGATTTGAAAAGAGTGGAAGATGACTCTCCAAAAAAGAAAAAGAAACCAACATATTAGTCTATGTACAAAAAGTTGTGTTTTAAGACACGCACTGTTTGAAAGAGGGTGTAGTGTACCAATTTAAAACCATCAAGCATAAGGGAAAATAATATTCCTAATTCTGCCAACAGGTATTCAAATCTTCTGAATGGCTGGCTAATTCCTTTTTTTACCCAGGGTTTTCCTCACATGATTGAGAATGACTTACAAGTACACACACTAAATCAGTAGTTCTCAACATTTTGTATTTTACCATTCTGGATCATAGAACCTGGGTTCTACCAGTATTGAAACAAAAGGCTCACTTTTTAAGAGAAAGTCCTCCTAAAAATGAAGGCTAATTAGAATAAGGTTATTTTATTTCATTCATAAACCCAGACTTTCCAGAGGCTCCTCCAAGGAACAATATTCAACAGGAGATAGGATGGTCCCCTCCCCACTTTCTCATTGGCTCTTGGAAATAAGGAATCACAACTCATCTCAAATATTTCTGCAAATCACTGTAAGACTACTCTGATCTCCTGTATAGTGACAGAGGACTTTGTCAGGACACAGTTAAGACAGAAGCTGTGTAGATTTAATTCAGTTTGGCAAATCCCATGTTCATTTGCTTTTAAAATATTTTACAAATTTCTGTCATTAAATTGCAATACAGTCAAGGTATCGAGCGTGAGTGCTTTAGGTGGTTTATAAAGCTTGACTTGTCCACTCCTTGACTGCACCTGAACTGCTGATTATGGACCTTTATATTAAGTTCACAGTCTTTTAATCTGCCAGACCCAAGAATAATAATATATTTATTCTACTGCATTTCTAAACCATTTTGAAGAGATTCTGGGGAGTTTTGAGAAAAAGGATATGCTACCTTAATAACATAGTAATTAATTCCTTAAATCAATAAATAGTTCCACATTATTTGTTTCAAATATTATCCAGAGAACTCTTATTATTGGGTAACAAATAAATACAAGTTCTTTAGAATGTTATATTCTGTATCTCTTCTGTTTTGGCTAATAAATAATTCAGAACTTGTTGGCTTAAATGGCTGTTTGCTTAAAGGAAATTGAAGAATCTCGATCATGAATCAGACACTGCCTTCTGTTAGTATTAGTATAGTTTATTGAATAGCCCGAAGGCCTTTTCAAACAAAACAGAAAAGAAAAAGGGAAAAAGATAAAACAGTTACAAAAATAGCAATCTAAAAATATATGATAGATGACATTAAAATTTTACAATATCAAATTTCAATAGCTAAGTTGCCAAGACTAGATAACCCAAATAGGATAGCTCCTCTCTAACTGAGCTCATCTTCCTTACAATCAATAATTTTTTTTTTGATATAACTGGCTCGTATTGCCGTCATTCTTTTAAGGTATCGAGTGATCGCTCTTACCAGGGGAGGAGAGTCAGCCCTCAACAGAAATGCTAATTTTTGGCTTATATTCCAGTGGGAAAATTTATTTATAATTGGGGACAGATATTGTTTTCTTACTTCTTGATAGAGACTACATTCGAATATTATATGCGCCGTGTCCTCCACGACGTTTACCCCACATATGCATATTCTTTTGTCATACGGGATTTTCCGATAATGGCCGAATCTAACGTTGGTATCTAGAAGTTCGAATCTAAACTTTAACAAATAACTGTCTCTCCACTGATGGCATTTCTAAATGTAAATACTTTTCCAGAGTGAAAGTTGTTTTAACTGCTGTCAGCAGTTTAAGGGAATGATTAGTTGAAAGGGTTGCCATGTCCATTTGCCCATGTATATCTTTAATCCATTGTTTAACTTGGTTCAGTGTGTCACACAACGGGAACCCTTCGCCATATTGGTTCAATATTTCTGACAGCCGGGTTAGCCAGGAATACCTTTGAGGATTTGAAATCTGCTGTTCCTCTAGACATATTTTAGGGAGTCTGCTGGCATCCATCTGGGTCATTTTTAGCCAGTAGGCTACCGCCCTAGTCACTGCCTTCTGTTCATCCAAAGCTTACAAAGCAATAAAGAAGAGAAATGGAATAGGAAGTTCACTAAAACTGCCTTCATAAAGTATAAAGAAAATCTGATTGTAAAAATTATGATGGAGAATTGTTGGCCCACCCATTATGTCCTTCACCACTATTAACTCCTAGCCCAAGTAAAAATGAGCTTTACGAGACTGAGCTTTTTTTCTAACTCTGGGCCTCGCAAACAGAACTCTGAAGGAGAAGAAGTATTATTTTCTACTTCTAATTAAAACTCGCTTTCCTGCCCACTGTGAAAAAATCTAAGGCAGGATGTCAAACTCAATTTCATTGAGGGCCACATTAAGATTTTACCTTGGGGGGGCAGGGGGCATGGCCAGGGTGGGTGTAGCCAGCTGAAAATAACTCATGTCAGGGGCGCCTGTAGTGGCATGAGCACTTTGCCAGTGAAAATGGGTTCCCAAGCTCCATTTTCAGCTACGATGGCATCCTGCAACCTCTGCCAGAGGGTTTCTTTCCCTCACGAGCTCCATTTTCGCTGGCAAGAGGCACTGCAGGCCGGTCCTTTGCTGTGGCCCCCGGGCCTTGAATTTGACACCCCTGATCTAAGGCATTGGCACACCTGCAGGGTATTTATGAAGTTTTGCTCTCATTTGCCACAGTCTATTATGGTTGTTTGCCTGCTCACTAGTAGTCTTCCAGAAAAGGAAAATGTTTTAACATCCACTTGCTTTGAGGCAACACTCAAAGAAAGAAGAACAAGGTACATTTTGAAAGCAAGAGGAAAGGGGGAGGAGAGATGACATTTCCAGTTTTTTTTTAATAATGGGGAAGATTAATAAATCCATTGTTTACCTTTTCTAGCTTTGTTTTGCATATTTTTATGTCTTTTTCATTTTATAACAGGAGAAATAATTCAGATAAAATTGACTTGTTCTGAGAGAGAATTATGAATACCAATTTTAAGTTTTAAGTTCTACATAACTCTGGCTTCTGTTGTATATCTCATTAAAAATGGCCTTTATACACTACACATATGTTAACATATGCCCAGTATCAATGGTGTTTAGGGCCTATGTTTGTAGTCATCCCAAATTTGTAGCTGTTGTACAGTGTTAAAATATATCAGTTGTTTTAAAGGATACTTAAAAATAGTTCCTATTTATTTTTATTTATACCCTGTCTTAAATTACTTTTAAAACAACTCAAGGTGGTGAACATATCCAACACACCTTCCTCCTCCTGTTTTCCCCACAGCAACAACCTTGTGAGATGAATTGGAATAAGAGAAATAAGACTGGCCAAGGTTACCTAGGCTTGGCTTCGTAGCTAAGGTGGGAGTAGAACTCCTGGATTTCCAGTTTCTAGCCTGGTGCCTTAACCAGTACACCAAACTGGCCATAATATATGTTTATGTTGTACAATATAAGTGTCTTTCTTTTCTGATGAAAGTCCACCTTTCATCAGAATCAGATCTGTTTTCTACTTGAAACAACAAACAATAGCATTAGATTCATTTGAAAAATTAGCAACCATACTAAGAGGTTGCAAGAGTGTCATAGGGAGACAAGTGATGCCATGTACATCATGCAACATGCAAATAACAAAGATTTGTTGTCTTTTGCATAGTGTCATGACACACGTGACATCACTGTAGTTTCTATCAAATGGATATTGTTGAACTACTGTGATAATTACTTACTTGGTACAGCTTTCTTATAGCATGTCTCTTTGTGGTAACAGCATCCTAGCTCTGTGCACTCAATCCTTGATACATTTGTCTGGCACACTTCATAAAAAGGAAGTTCACATACTTCAAAAAAGAGAAATACACAAAGTTGTATATGTATATATAAATTGAAATCATGAGATCTATCAAGCCAATTCTAAACTATGATGTGTCATTTTATTATAAATTATATTCAATAACCATAAAACCTATGAGCTCTCAGTAAACATGAATACATTAGGATTCTCACAGAACTATTGAAGGAGAAGCAATAGCTATTAAGTGAAAGGCCATTAACATAGGCATTTCATGAGACAACTGGGGTCTTAAAGTTGCCAAGGTTGAGCACTCTGTTCTGAGCACTCTGTTCTGAGGTCCATTTTTCCTTTCAAAGCTAAAGCATGACAAAGCCCTGCTATCTGGAGGCAGTTGCAAAAGTGTCTGCAGCAATGGTCACCTACCTTCAAAACAGTACATCCAATCAAACAAAGTCCTGTCCTACCTTTTCTGAAGGATATTTAAGTATTTTTTTTTACCTTGCAATTATTTCAGTTATATATTTGCTACATTTTATTATATTCTGTTCTTATTGTATTATATATGGTGTAACCTGCCCAGAATGCAATTGGATTGAGGTGATGAATAAATTTCAGAGAGAAAAAGAGATGGAGAGGATCTGCATCATCAACACTTTTGATTTCAGTGACTGCTAAGAGTTCCAAAGAATTAGCCAATGGTGGTAAAGAGAATACAATAAACTTTCACTTGAAATCAGAGAGGAATAGACACAGAATTTAAATTTCACGTTGTATCTGCTTTAAAATATTTTATGTACCCATAATAAAATTTAAGGCCAGAATTCTCAAGATGAACATACATTTAGAACCTCCTTATTAAATTTGTGCGCTCTTCCTATTTTCTTCCTTATTTATGGGAATTCAGATTTTTAGGTAATTACCACCAGAGAGCGCTCCTCAGCAGTTTATAATATCTGAAGAATTTAGTCCACAGATCCTAACTACTCAAAGGGTGTCGATGCTAAAAAAATGATGCGAAAAGTATTCTGGAATCATTATTCATAGAGCCACCAAGATCATAGCAACTTTATAGAATATATACACAATATGTTAGAAGTAAATAAAATACTACTGGGAAATAACTTGCATTTACAACTACAAATTGCCAAAAGCAGATGCAAACCTTTCACTGATATAGATAGTCCTCGATTTACAACCATTTATTTAGTGACCATGCAAAGTTACAGTGGCACTGAAAAAAGTGTCTCATGGCCATTTTTCACATTTACAATCATTGCAGCAACCCCATGGTCATTTGATCAAAATTCAGAAGCTTGGCAATTGGCATATATTTATGATGGTCTCCGTATCGGGGGGGCATACGATTACCTTTTGTGATCTTCTGACAAGCAAAATCAATAGGGAAACCAGATTCACTTAACAACTGTAATGGCTTTCCTTGAAGCCAGCTCCAACGATGAGGAAGAGCAGACTCTGGAGACTTTAGAGGAGGGCGTGGGGGAGTAAGGAAGACACCAAGGTCTCCGAGCAGGGAGTGAATGGGTCATGGGAAGGGCAGAGGCCAGGAACCTAGGAGAGACCTAGGAGAGACCATCAGGAAACAACCAGATGAGCACCAGGAACCTAGAAGAGACCTAGGAGAGACCATCAGGAAACAACCAGATGAGCACCAGGCTGAAGAAGAAAGGGGAGATGCAGCTGCAGCCAGAGAGCTCATGGACCCAATTAGAACTGCAAGGTAACGAGGGAACACAGATGCAGTGGGGCGGAGGAAGAACTGCCTCCGCAGCCAGAGCTGAATGGAGAGGAAGATGAAAAGACAAAGGTTTCAAACTGGAGTGTGCCCCACCTTGCAATGGAGGTTGGCGAGGTTACTTGCAAGGAGGCAGCCTCATTCCTCATAATGGGCTTACATCTGTTGGCACATGAAGCAAAGTGACACTCGAGACAACTCATCTGTTTCCTGTTGTTTGTGTGTTCTGCCTTTGTGACTCCTGCTTCCAGACTTGTGCCATGACCCTGTGACTGGACTTTGAATCTTGGATTTTGGACATGGACTTTGGTTTCATGTATTGTGCTCAGACTGTGGACTTACGGACTTATTCTTTGCCCTCAGACTTGAGGTTGCTCAGGACTTGGATTCATTGGGTTTTGTGTGTTTAGTGGAATGAGCCTTGGGGAATATTAAAGGCTTGCAAAGCCTCAATGAAGACTTCACACTCGCATGTGTGTGCATGTTTGTGTTACAGTTGTTAAATCATAGCAATCAATAGTTGTTAAGTTCACTTAACAATTGTCTTGCTTAGCAATGGAAATTTTGGGCTCAGTTGTGGTCATAAGTTGAGGACTACCTGCAAAAAATGAAAATACAGCAGTGGAAGACGCTCCAGTCTGATAGCTTTGTCTTTTCGTCTTCTTCTAGCTTTAGCTGAATATTTTTCCCTCCACCTCTGGATGGGGGGGAAAGAAGAATCCTCAAGTAGTGAGCTAGAGTGATGAAAACAAATGCTTCTTTTCAGTGAGATATACTAAATCAGACCAATTTGCTGTACCTAGTAGCACTCCAAGACTTAATTATTAAGAAATTCTTAATTCTTTGGTTTTGTTTAATGTAAGACTAAACAACGAAGTCCAAATAAATACCCAACTCATGAAAGCAATATAAAACAAACAAATCATACACATAAAATGCTGTTTCATCAAAACAGATTCAGGCTCCTAGAAAGATTCAACAATCTCTATATGAACAAGAAACTATCACTTATATTTTAAATTACAAATTACAGATAAACATAACCTAATCAATGAAGGCAGAAAGATTCTTACCAAAGGTAACCTTGCCAAATATCTATAGGTAAGAAAGGCAAACTAATCCTTATCAAGTGCTGTTCATAAAATACTTGCAGGTGAATCTAACAGAGTAAATTGGTGCATGATTACCCATATTCTTTGACACATTATGCAAAATAAGACAGAAATAGGAAGAAAGTGTTAATATTGCTGTAGCCATTATGCTAGTGTCAGTTCCAATCTTGATAGTCCCTCCATACTGGCATTTATGTAAAACATACTCAAGCCCAGAATCTCAAAGAAAAATTAACATATAGACCAATTAGCTTTTCATTTATTCCTCTTGACTATCTAAAAGTATTAACAAAATAAATGTTAATAATATATCTCTATGTACCTTCAAGTTTCTCACTGAATCATACAATTACTTTTAAAAAGTTTTATTGTTTGGAACCTTAAAAAAAAGATAAATCAAGCACTCTCCATATACATGAAGAATAATCACATTTAGAGTTTTGAACTCCTACAAAAATGGACTAATTATTTAAGAGGACTGGAGTTAATGACAGGGTACCAAGCATAGGAACGTAACATAATATTTGACATAATGTAAGTGATATATCTTTGTTGAATCCAGATGAGTTTATTTCTTATTCTGTCTATAAATGAAGTAAAGCAAATGGGTTTGGCCATACAGCTTTGATTTATTGCAAGGCAGCATGGCATTTTATGAGTGTTCTTGCATAATATTTTTTGCTATTTTATACACACAAATACTATTTTCATATTTCTTCATAGTGCTATATGAAATGTTTGAAAGAGTGTGTTAACATAAAAAAGCACTAATATGCTTCCCTTTGCAAGACTGGCAAGGCTGCTTTTATTTTTGCTTTATTTATCAAATTTGTAAGGTCACCTGACTCTATAGCCATGATGGTGAACCTATGGCACGCATGCCACAGGTGGCACGCAGAGCCATATCTGTGGGCACCCGAGCGTTGCCCTAGCTCAGCTCCAGCGCACATGTGCACACCAGCCAGCTGATTTTCAGGCCTTCTGGGCCTACTGGAAGTCGGGAAATGGATCGTTTCCAGCCTCTGGGGGGATGAGGAAGGTCGTTTTCGGCCTCCCCAGGCTCCAAGAAAGCCTCTGGAACATGGGGAGGGCAAAAAACAGGCATACTGGGCCCACCGGTAACCTTTTTGCCGTCACGTGCCAAAAGTGGGGGGAGCGCAGGGGGGTTGCAGGCGCATGTGCACAGGGTGTGGGCCACAGGGAGGGCATTAAATTATGGGTGTGGGCACGTGCACGCACGACCCCCCTCGCTATCCCTGCTTTTGGCATGCAACAGCAAAAAGGTTAGCCATCACCGCTCTACAGCAATTCTGGGGAGCAAACAACATTAAAAGCAAATTGATAATAACATGAAAATACACACAAGTCTTGCAAAGACTGCAACTGTTTGAACCCTTCAAGGATAGTGCTATGTTTGTCTCAATATGTTTTGCAAAGCATCTCTTTGTAACGCTTTGCACCATCCTGCTATTTAATACATAAGCTTTGATATTATTGTTATTGTAAATGAACAATATATACTATAAAACGTGAGTATTCAGCTACCATAGTACCAATAGTCATCAGCTCCAAACTTACCTGCAAATCCATAGCGAAGAAAATTACTTCTTTTTTCCAGATGAAGAACCCTTGATGGTGACTGTGTTGCACTGTTGAACTTAAAGGACAATTTAATGCATGCACCTGAAGGAAGCCACAGTAAGCAAGGTACTAGAAAAATAAACATTTGATTCTGGTCCTGGTTTTCTATGCATTTCATTAATGAGGTTATTGAGATCAATCTATAAAAAATACTTAATATAGCTGTGAATAAAAAGAGAGGTAGATGGAATAGCCATTAGCTTGCTTTCAGAAACACTTAGCAAAATCAGTATTTCCATTTACAAGTAGTAAGTCAATTTAAGGAGTATAGCCACACAATTGGCTCATCAATTCAGTCTACTTAGTCCTTCACCTACTATGGTGAGGACTAGAAAATGTAACTGTGACATCACAGTTCTGTTTTGTGTTGTCATTAAACTGGTCACCAAGGAAACTGATTATTGAGATGACAGCTACAAGGGGGAAAATGGAAAACAGAAAGGAAAGAGGGTCTGGTTTACTCTAAGAAAGATGTAGAATGAAATGTGCTGCAATTAGAAGGCTCCTCTGAGTATATCAGCTGACAGATAACTAAGGAAATGAGTAGGACTGCCAACAGGTAGGATGAAAGTCAAATGACCTCATATGTTGCAGTACATATAACTCAATATAGTAAACTAACAATTCCCAATGCTTTCCTGATGGCATATTTCTTATGAAAACCAAGAGTTCCATTAGCTCTTTTTAAACATTTCATTTTCTAAAATGAAAACATGTAATCAGCAAGCTAATTGATGACCAAATGCTAATTGCCAGCACATTTTTCATATTTAAAATGTTTCTGATGGTACAGAGGCCCTAAAGTAGACAGTTCACTTTTTTTAGCCAACTATTTAGAAAAAGTGTAAGTTGTGGAGTATATCCAAGACAATAAGGAGTGTTAGAAAGATTTTGGCTGTCATGCTGAATATGCCTTTAGGCATCATTATCACTTTGTCTTGTGCAAAAAAATATTCTTTTGTGAGTCTTTTGGCTGGACATGTAATTTGGAGTATAAATCCCCCATGAACTTTGGGAGAATGGGTGTTAAACAGAAAATTAAGGACCATGATAGTTCATATGATTAGGACATTGGGCCAACAATCAGCAGGCTGGGATTCAAGACCTGGTTGCTGTCACGGGACAGAGGTGAACTCCCGTTAGTCGCTCCAGCTCCTGCCGACCCAGCAGTTTGAAAATGGGCAGCCGTGAGTAGATAGATGGGTACCACTTTGGTGGGCAGCTTAACAGGCACATGAAAGGAGCCCCAACTGGGTGTTCCCTGGGCAACATGATGTCACCAGCTAATCCTTTCAATCTGGAAGTGCTTTAGCATTCCCAACACAACTGCAGTAGCAGAAAATTGATTTCCAATTTATATTTTTGTCTCTTGGAATTCAGACATATCTTGCACAAGTCTTTTTTTATTTTAACTTTCTTTCTCCTCAAATGGCTCTTTCAAAATGTGATTACCAACTCCATATCATTGGGAAGCCCTGAAATTGCCAAAGGTAAATATGTATCTAGAATATATAACTATGATTTAATATAAGGTTCTGCTAGTCCCTAAGGCTACCTATGCTTCTTCCATGGATCACAAAATATCTCTCTAAAAAAGAGATTAAACACTACTCAATTGAAGAGCCTGGTCAAAACTGTGCTTGTTTTGTCCAGCTTCCCAATCTGGGCTTGGTAGTAAATCACCAGAGTTTTGATGTTTGACAACTTAGCTCAGCTCCCAGATTGGCAACACTTCAGTAGAAATAATAATAACTGCAGACAAGAATGAAGTCACACACCATACTCCCATTGCTAGTGCAAAGGCATAAAGATTTTTATCCTTTCAGCAATTTAAACATGAGATTTCTTCCTTCTACTTTCCCAAGTTAACAGGTACTTAGCACCATGCGTGGAGATATTGAAATCAAATGACATTCTACATTTAAATAGCAACCACCACCTCTGGCTTGGAAATCACTGATTCCAATCTTGCCCACCTCAACCTTCACATGTTTTGACAGAAACTACAATAGTTGTCCTTCAGACTACTTCATTGCTCAGGTATTAATCCAGGACATAACTCAAAATACTGCTGATATTGTCAAATTAGAATTTGAGTTAAGTTGAGCTTAAAATATTTTGCACATCAGTGGGACCAAGAACAAGAACCTTAAAGGGAGTCGAACACTAAGCATGTACAATCTGTTAAAACTTAAACTGCTTTATATGTATCTAAGAACTTTATGATTTTTTTTCCTCCAAGAAAATAATTAAGATTGTTGGAGCATAAGATTTCTATTTTCTTTCTTGTTCAGCTTTGACATCACAGCAGTGATAAGAGAGGTTTTGTTCAAAGAGCAAAAATAGAAAAATCCAGGAGTTAGATCAAGAGATAAGGTTGTTTTCAACTTTCGGAGTGTCTTAAATATAAACATGGTATAGCATTTGTCTTAATTTCTGAAAGCAAAGATAGCAGTTGAGCTTCCAATACATTGAAAGTTTATCTATTAAGCATGAGGATAGTTCTGGTCAGTATAAGAAATATAAACATTTATATGTTTAGAGCATTTTATATAATTAGAAATTTAACTGTTCAGACTTTAAAAGGAATGGATACAAATACCAATCTGGTTTCAAATGAGTAAAATTCAATGATCCCTTATAAAATTTACACACTGTACTCAGCGTAATTAACACTGACTTTAATAGTAAAGTATCTCATCAATGTTATAAAAAGCTTTTTCAAGAGAACCTGTTTTATTTATAATAAATCTTGAAAAACTTCAGGAAGAAATCTGGGTACTAAACTTAATGGATATTATTTGAATTTTTTGTGGCACAAAATTCCTTACATATCTGTTTCAAGAAGCTATTAAGAATTGACTATAAAATTTTAATATAGAGATGTTAATATAATCCGTCAAAACAATACAACATGAATTTCCTCTCTTTTAGAGTGGGACATGTAGACTGGCTAATCTTAACAATATGCACTTGTTAATCAGTAATTGGGTTAAAAGATTTTTGAAGGAACTTGGCAAAACAAATAAATTTCATAATTAATCCTGAAATTCACTTATCCTGTATATTTTCTAATATAGGTAAATTGATCTACCATGTGATTCTTGGTTATTTCTTAGCTATGATGCTTTTTTTTTTACTGCATTGTTGGATTAATGGTACTTAAAAGTGTAAGTGTAATTTTTGGCTTTGGCCAAAAATTAGTAAAGAACTTTAAAAAACACTACAGGTAGCCCTCAAAAAATAACCATAATGGAGCCTATGCATTAGGGTCACATTTTGACAGCCATTAAGTGAGATGGCCTTGCATAGTGATATCCCCCTTCTGTTATTCTTGATACGTCTATTAAATAAACGTGGGTTATTAAGCAGAGCACCAGATACCTCAGGGGTAAGGGAAGCCCTGAGAGGCCTAGTGCAGGCCCAGGCCCTTACCTACCCTAGTCTTCTCCCCCCCACCCTCCCACCCCAGGCATCTGGTGTTCCACTTCCTGCCTCTTGGGGTCTCTGCAGACCTCCATCTGATCTCAACCCAGCCACTCAGCCACCCAAGGCAGTCTAAAGCCAGGCAGCAGAATTTACTGGTGCCTAGGGGGCTGTTAAAGCTTGTAGACTGAGGCCTACTCCCCGTCTAGCCGCGCAAGGCAGCCTAAAGCCAGACACTATTCTTATGAGCCTGTTTTAATGATAAGGTGACCAATCATCCTCCTTTAGGGAGGACAGTTTTTTTTTTTTGTAAGTTCTGTCCACTCTCGAAAAGTGTTCTCCTACATGTCCTCCTTTTCCATATTTGAAGACTAATCTGTAAATCTCTGTATTCGATTGATGCCGATCCGATCCGTTGCGTGTGATGTATTTTTATTTGACATGAAAATTCATCAAGGCTCGGTACAGTGCAGCAAGACGCGATTATGATGCATGCACTCCGCACAGAATTGTTTTGAGAAAGTGCGCCACATGCAAGAGTGCACCATACGCAAGTGGCTTTGTTTACTTACCGAAACACGACATGGCATACACACACTTGTCCTCCTTCTCATTGTAAAAAAGTTGGTCACCTTATTAATGAGGCTCCACAAACAAATGGAGGCTCCTTAAAAAACGGAGCTCAGACTCGTGAGAATACTACCTGCTTGCAGAATGGCATGAGGTTGCCATAAGCCTGTGTAAGAAAAGTGAGCCTTGCATTGAATCGGCTGGGTGCTTCTGCAAAAACCAGAAAGATAAGTTCGGTGCTGTTGGGCCCTGGAGCTGGCTGAGGAGCAGGCTGAGTCCTTCAAGTCGCTTGGTGGTGTAATGGAAAGTAGGCCTTGGCCTACAGGCTGCAACTGTTCCCCCAGGCACCAGTAGCTTCTGCTGTCCAATTTTAAGGTACTTTAGGCTACCTTAGGTGCTGGATGACCTGAGTGGCCAGGTTGGGAGCAGGCCAAAAACTGATGGGGTGGGGGGGGGATGAAGGTTGCTGCAGTATCCCTTTGGTTGGTTGTAAAGGTGAACATCCATGCAAGTACTGCAGCAGTTATACTTTCAAAACAGTCGTCAGTAGTTTCGGGATGGGTCTGTCATAACTTCGAACAGCCGTTAAGTGACCAGTTACATCTCGAGAATTACCACTACAGTGAAGGACAATTCCCCCCCCCCCCAACAGATTGGTTTGTCCTCTATAGATATCATTTTGGACACTAATATTTAATACAGATAAAGAGCAACTTTTACCTCAAGATTTTATTTACACAAGTCACTTATAATTTTTGCTCCACTCTCTTATTTTTGTCTTGCATCTTCAATGTTGTCATCATTGTCATCATCAAATCCTTTGAAGCTTAGGCAAAATTTCTCAGCATCTAAAGCTAATCCTTTTATTTCTGTTACCTTATGTCATCCAGACATAATTAATAGGGGTATAAACAGAATATTAATACAGGACGATAAAAAGTCATGAATTTAGAAATGGGATTAAACTCTTATAAATCTGCTTAGTATAGATGCCGAATCTAGGTGCCTTGAAGCAATTTGGGACTGATTTTAATTATGAAGATATTGGAAAAAGTGACTTATGACACATTCTCGAAGGTACGACCTTTGCATTACCCCTATGGTCACATGATAACAATTTGGATGCTTAACAACCAGCTTGCATTTTCAATGGTTAGAGTGTCTTGCAGTCAGATAATTTACACATTGCAATCTTCCTAGCTGGCTTCTAACAAGCAAAGTCAATCAGGGAAGCTGGATTCACTTAATGGCCACATGATTCAATTAACAGCCATATGATTTGCTTAACAAGCACATGGTTCGCTTAACAACTTTGGTAAAAATGGTTGCAAAATCAGGTTCATTCACAAAAAGACTTGCTTAATGAATACAATGTTTAGTGACCAAAATTCCAATTCTAATTGCAATCATAAGTCAAGGACTACCTGTAATTGTTATTCAAGCTGATTTCTTATGCTACATAGCAACAGCATCAAAAAGGAAAAAAATTGATACAATTTGTATAAAACAAATTGAAGAGGGGAATTTGATGATTAACCAATTTTCCTTTAATTTGGCAATTTTTTTATTATCTCATTAATTGAGTCAGCTATTACTGGGGCCTTCTATTTCTATGGCCTCTAATCCTGTCTTTGAAGGATACTGGACAGTTCCCACACAATTGTAACATTCACCTTAATTAAGGTTGAATAAAGCTATTTCATAAAAAAAAGAATCCACCTATGCCCTCTGCCATGACAGCTGCCATGACAATTTTTAGTAGATATTTCAAGTTGTCATCACTGAGAAATAATACACAGCTCAAATCTTATTGCTTCATGAATGGATGAGACATGTTTTACTATTTTGCTGAATACAAGAATTAGACAATTATAAATTATGACAAACACAGAACTACCCTTCTAATAGTATGGCCATGCTGAATTCTCACCGCACCCCCCACCCCATTACATGAACCAATTTAAATTTTATACTGTGATATAAATATGATGAACGTTTCCCCTATTTTTGGTCATTAGCTGAAGTTTGAAAGTTTTACCTATTCCATATTAGTAGCTGACAACAGAATTTTATGAGCTAAAAATGTGCAATGTAAAAAGGCTGGTAGGGAAGAACATGTTTCTGTCCACTTAATGTGAAATCCAATACTGAGAGACTAGCTTTATTTAAAAACTGATTTATTCCCCCCCTTTTTTTTCAGGGCCATCACACCTTTAAGTAGAACATAGTTTTATACTATCCAAGAAGCAGGAAGAAAATTGAAAATAAAAAAAGCTGCTTTTAGCAGACATACAGTTTGTGCATTATTCTTAGTATATACTTGCCTAAATTCAGCAGAAAGTTATTCTTAAAGTACTATAGCTAGATTTAGGTTTTCATTAATTAAATTTGAATACCAAATACCTTGAAAAATTTTGTGCAAACTAGTTTGGAACATTGAAAAAATGTATTACATGACCAAAATGTAATTTAAAAGAATCCATATGTAATTTCCCATATCTACATACATTTCAAACAATCAACATAAAGTTACAGCACCACAGGTGATTGCTTTTCAGAAAGCCATTTTTAGTGTGTTTTATATATATATATAAATAGAACAGAGGTCAAAGGACTATTATTTTGTTTAGATTGTAGAAGGAAAAAAAATATTGTTTGCACAGTAAAATAAGATTTGACTTTAGAGCACTACAGACATATGTTAACCTAAAACTTGCTATGTTCATGCTAAAATAATAAATAAATAATACATTTATTTCACAAAACAAACACATCATGGACTTGTACTTCTCGTCTGACAACAGTACCGAGTGATTCATTAAAACATTCGCCAGTTGTTTAATATATACACAACTATTGCAAACTCTAATATACAAATTATCTAAGAACTAGCCACTAAAAATAAGAGCAAGCACATTTCTCTTAACTTGATTATTCTGCATTTTAACATGCCAAAAAGAAACATGTAAGTCTTGATTCTTAAAATATTTACCTTTAATATGAAATGATGCCAATTGACAGTTTACTTACTGCATTGACAGTTGGTAGTTTTAAAATTCATGTTAAAATGGTGTCTGAAGGTTTAAACAGACATAAATAAATTTAATTAAATTATTAAAATAGGCTGAATACTGGGAAATATGCTGGGAATTACCAAAAATGTTTCCTATCTGATGCCTGAGAATGAAAAATTCAAAACAATTCATCTAACAGTATATAATTTTCAGTAAACATTAGGAGCATATCATCAGCCACTGCTATGTTTGCTGCTTAGCTGAAATCATTACAGGAAGACAATAGAATACTGTATCAGTCCTGATACACTGATCACATACAAATTCAAAATTACAAATATTTACAAGAGGGAGATGGATTTCTTAGCCAACTGTTGCACTTGTTGCAAAATGAGGCAGTTTAAATGGAAATAAGTAAAGATAGGTCAAGCTCAGAGTCCACACTATCTACACTTAAGTAAAGACAGCTTCATAAATGGACTGAATTTTATTATATATAGAGAAAAGATAATTCAATCCAGTTTAATCCTGGTTTGTAGTGCTCTATATGCAACACTGACTAAATATCAGAAGGCTTCCACAGTTAGATTTGACAACTGGTCTTTCAATAGAAAGAAAAAAAATACTTTTTTTTTTTTTATAAATTGGTTTCATCCCAAGAAGGATCGTTCATACTCTTTAGAACTTTCCGGACAAGCTTTTCAAGCTCCTTGCGAGCTCTTTGCTCTTCTTCCAGCGATTTCTTCATCTTTTTATTATCCTGCCCAAAAAACAAAAACAAAATACATTATGACAATTTGCCTTAAATGAGTAAAAACATTGTTTTCCATGAAGAAGTTGGCTTCTACAATGAGACCTTCAGAGTATATTGCTATAGATTTGTGCTCTCTTGAAATAATAGCTCGGGGTTTAAAGAAATCTTGTTCGTTTTGTTCTGAGCTCAACATAATATTTTTATTTTGTAAAATCCTCTATAAATGAATTCAGTTTTAAGAAAAGAATTATCTTTCTTATTAGGAGGAGCACCACTTGATGCTTGATAGATGCAACATGAAAAATAAGATGAAACATTTATGAAATGTATTTTGCAGGAGAATAGGGAGTCAAAGTAACAAAGTAATTCTCATGTTCAAGATTTTATTAATTTACAAAATAATTATCCAGAACTTTCTTGTGGATAAACACAATTACTAGCTGAAATTAGAGCTTTTAAAGAATGATTCCTCCATAACTAAACTCAGAAGCAGTTCGTTGTGGCAGATGTTCCAACCTCTGTTGGGCCCCAACCAGTGAATTTTTCTTAAACTGGAATTAATGTAGTCTGTGCAGATTGTATGTCTATCTTTGCCTTTTACCTAGCATGTGTTCAAGGAAAGGTATTTCTTCTACCTCAAATAATATTTCCTGCTGCCTTGTATTTGTACCACATTTTGACTCGCTGACTCACCCCCTGATCTCTTCATCGAGCCTTAAGAGCCTTCATTGTTGTTGTTTGTTTGTTGTATTGTTTTATTAAATTTATATACCACCCTACTCCCGAAGGACTCAGGGCGGTGAACAGGCACAGAATAAAATACATAAATACAAAAGTTAGAAACATAATTAAAACCAAATTAAATAATTTAGCCCAAGACAATTAAAAATCCCAATAATTTAAAACAAATTAAAATTTAAATTTAAAATTTAAAAAGAAAGGGGAGAAAGTTAGGCCAGGCCGGCTTGCTGGAATAGGAGGGTCTTAAGAGCACGGCGGAAAGTGCGCAGATCTGGGATCCTTCTATCTCCGGGGGGAGCTCGTTCCAGATTTATTTATTTTATTTTATTTTATTTATTTGATTTGTATACCGCCCTACTCCCGAAGGACTCAGGGCGGTGAACAGCCAACAATAAAATACATAAATACACAAAATTTAAAAACCCGATAAAATCAAATTAAACTTTTTGGCCCAAATT
Source organism: Pituophis catenifer annectens (assembly GCF_029215685.1). Lineage (NCBI taxonomy): Eukaryota > Metazoa > Chordata > Lepidosauria > Squamata > Colubridae > Pituophis > Pituophis catenifer. The sequence continues at coordinate 30,704,395 of NW_027256884.1, read as the reverse complement.
AAAATACCCCAATAATTTAAAAACAGATTAAAATTTACATATTTAAAAAGGGAAGAGATCAGGCCAAGCCCGCTTGATGGAATAAAAAGGTCTTCACAGCACGGCGGAAGGAGCGCAGATCCGGGATCCTCCGTATCTCCGGGGGGAGCTCATTCCAGATGGTAGGTGCCCCCACAGAGAAGGCTCTCCCCCTAGGGCCCGCCAGTCGACACTGTTTGGCTGACGGCACCCGGAGGAGTCCCTCTCTATGAGAGCGTACTGGCCGGTGGGAGGCTATTGGTGGTAGTAGGCGGTCCCGTAAATAACCAGGTCCTAAGCCATGGAGCGCTTTAAAGGTGGTAACCAAAACCTTGAAGCGCACCCGGAAGACCACCGGGAGCCAGTGCAGCTCGCGCAGGAGAGGTGTTACATGGGAGCGCCATGTCGCTCCCATTACCACCCGCGCGGCCGCACTCTGCGCCAGTTGGAGCCTCCGGGTGCTCCTCAAGGGGAGCCCCATGTAGAGAGCATTACAATAGTCCAGGCGGGAGGTGACGAGGGCATGAGTGACCGTGTGTAACGAGTCCCGATCCAGAAAGGGACGCAACTGGCGAATCAGGCGGACCTGATAAAAAATCCTCCCGGTCACGGCCGTCAAGTGCTCTTCTAAAGACAGCCGTGAATCCAGGAGGACGCCCAAGTTGCGAGCCCTCTCCGTGGGGGCCAATGATTCGCCTCCAATAGTCAGTGATGGCGTCAACTGGCTATATTGGGACGTCGGAAACCACAGCCACTCGGTCTTGGATGGGTTGAGCCTGAGCCTGTTCCTCCCCATCCAGATCCGTACGGCCTCCAGGCACTGGGACATCACTTCAAGGGCATCGTTGGGGTGATCCGGGGTGGAGATGTACAGCTGGGTGTCATCAGCGTACTGATGGTACTCCACCCCGAAACCACGGATGATCTCGCCCAGCGGCTTCACATAAATGTTGAACAGGAGAGGTGAGAGGACCGACCCTTGCGGCACCCCACATATGAGGGGCCTCGGGGTCGACCTCTGTCCCCCTGTCAACACAGACTGCGACTGGTCAGAGAGAAAGGAGGAGAACCACCGCAACACAGTGCCTCCCACCCCTAACTCTTCCAACCGGTGCAGCATACCATGGTCGATGGTATCAAAAGCCGCTGAGAGATCTAACAGGACCAGGACAGAGGAGCACCCCCTGTCCCGAGCCCTCCAGAGATCATCAACCAACACGACCAATGCCGTTTCCGTGCTGTACCCGGGCCTGAAGCCCAACTGGAACAGATCCAGATACGTCGTTTCATCCAGATAGTGGGTGCCCCCACAGAGAAGGCCCTCCCCCTGGGGGCCGCCAGTCGACACTGCTTGGCTGACAGCACCCGGAGGAGCACCTCTCTATGAGAGCGTACCGGCCGGTGGGAGGCTGTTTGTGGTAGTAGGCAGTCCCTTGCAACTGTGTTGCTCAGTCCAGTTTCTGATAATCCCTATCTCATCCATGATCTAATATTCTGATAGATAGGTGTGAGATTCTACATCAGCTTGTGCCTCAGAGATAAGTTGGAGTTGCTGCTGCTACTATATCAACCCCTCTACTGAGTAACAGCTTTTATGCTTGTGTTCCTTGATGTGATACCTAGATTGGCAGTACCGTTTACCGGATTTAAGTTGTTGGGGGACATCATCCAGCTTTTCACAAGTACAGACTTGGAGACGGACAAGACGTTCATGGTTACCAGAGCAACTATGAACTTGATTCAGTTTACTGAGGGCCCAATCCACACAAGACCTGTTAGGCCTGGGTTTCATCTCAGGATAATAGCAATATCATCTGGAATTGAGGGATACTGTTATCAGTCCCTTGTAATGGAATAATCAGTCTCTCTTGAACCGGAAGTTTTCCCTGGGTACTTTTCACTGCGAGGAGGAAGGACCTAATTGATCTGTCCCAGAGATGTAATTTGCCTAATAGGATTCCCAAGGAATTTGTTTCTGAGGCTTTAATGTATAGTTGAAGTCAGGTCTTAGTGGTTGAAATGATAGGGAGATAAGAGTCTTAAAAGGGGGGGGGGAGAGAGAGAGAGATTGATTTCAGGTAGGTCTTATTTTCAGAAAACATGGTATTAGATTAGATTACCTATATGATCAATTATGCATGAAGGCTACTTAATATCTATTTCATTAGAGAACCAATATTACATATTGATTCTATTGCCAATTCTGAAGAATTCTAAAAATAGCTACCCTGTTTTTGACATAATTGCCATATTTTATCATCTTATTCTTAATTGTAAAATGTATTATAGTATGTTTTACCAACCTGTCTTAACTCCTGTACTTCATCCTTCAATGCATATACTGTGTCAACAAGACTTCTAAAACAGAAAATTAAGATAAAATACTATAAACATATATAACATTGTATCAATACAGGTGATTTTACATCACAATATATATAATGTGGGATAAAAAAGATACAGAAGAAACTATTGAACCTGCCCTATGTGCAGTATTGCAGTAAATTTAGGGCTTTTCTGGTATTTCTTTAAGTAAGACATTTGCAGGCATGGGAAAGGGAATAAGCTTATGAAGCTAATTACTATAAAGTAACCTGAATTAGGGACGGAACTGCTATCAAATGCTGTTCAAGAGCAATTCTATTTGTTGCAAACTTTTTTTGAAATAAAGCAGCTCTTCAGATGTACATTTATATAAAAATAATACAATTAACCACACTAAAACACCTGCAATCCTACATACAAATAAAAACAGAAATCCCAGGGTACTCAAGAATGCCACCTTACCACAACACTGATCAATTCCCAGCTGGCACAAGGACAAAGGAAGAAAGATGCAAAAAGAAAAGTTAGAGAACCCAAGATTATTAGAATTGGTCTAAATGGGCAACAGTGGACTAATGATCCACATTTTAGGCAATTAAGTAATGAATTTCAATAGAATATACATATATACAGTCACATAAAAAAATAAGTACACCCCATGTAAAGTTTTTTTGTTTTTAACATATGGGGACATATTAATATTTCACCTTCATTCAAATAACATTTAAAGATAAAGTTGATGTAATTTAACAATAAAAACTATAAAAACTATGACTTAACAATCATTTATTCAATAAAAATTTAACAGATGTGCCATTTCCTTCTGTGGAAAAAATAAGGAAATCTTTTGCAACAATACCTGGTATTACTCCTTTTTTAGCAAAAATCACTCCTAGTAGGCATTTCTTATACCAGCCTCTGACACTGATTGGGAGGAATTTTTCCCTACTCCTCCATGCAGGATTTTTTCAGCTATGCAATGTTCCCTGCATGTACCAGCCATTATATCTGGGCCTCCCAGAACTCCATTTCTCTCTTCTTCTTTTTTCAGCCATTCCTCGGTAGATGTACTAGAATGTTTGTTGTCATTATCATGTTGTAAAGTCCACTTTCAGCTGAGTGTCAGTCTTCTGACAGATGGCCTCATCTTATCCTCAAGCACCCTTTGGTATAAGGAAAAATTCATAGTGGATTCTGTGAAGGTTAGCTGTCCAGGCCCTAATGCAGCAAAGTAGCCTCAAATCATTAACATTTTCACCAATGTGTCTTACAGTTGGTGTAGATTCTTCTGGTGAAAGGCTATCTTTGCCAAGCATGTTTTCTGGTATTATAGCAAATAACTCTAGCTTGCCTCTATTGCCCAGAGTGGATTGTTTCAGAAACTATAATTTTTGCCTAAGTATTCATGAACAAACTTTTATCTTGCCCTGATTTTTTTCTGGGCAACAAAGGTTTCCTCCTGTGCAAGTTGGCAGTTGCTTGAAATCTCCAGTTGTAGATGATTTTCCAGATTGTGGAATGATTGATATCCTATTGCTTGGCAATATTTTTAAATCCCTTCCAAGATTCATAGGCATCTATAATCTTCTTTCTGAAAATCTCAGAGAGAGCTCTTTCAAATCTAGACATGGTGATACTTCAGCAACAAAGAGCAAATCAAATTAAATGTCTGGAGTTTCAGTAAGACAACTTTGTTCCCTAGCCTCTCAAACAATATTCAAATCATTGACACTTCATCTAGTACACAGGTTTCCAAGGTAGAATTTTAGAAATGCGAGGTAGAGACAAATGTAGGGATGTACTTACTTTTTCCACATGTGAAATCTGTATTTATGTTTTTCTAAACAAATGGAGTACAAAATGTAAATGGTGCAGGGTATGTTATATTAGATCCCCTTTATCAATATTGTTGAAATGAAGATTAAATACCTGTATGTTGAAATATGATGAAAAAGCCAACAATTTCTATGTGGTGTACTTCATTTTGGCACATGACTGTATATTCCATATTTCCTTATTATTGTGATATGTACATAAGTAATGCATAAATTTTACTGGATCGGAATTCGTCAGATGGGGATTTTATACTCTGACGAAGTCGGTAGGGGCCGACGAAAGCTTAGCTCAAGTTTTAGAATTCCGGAGATCCGGAGATCGTGATGTCTATTGCCTCTTTTATATATATATAAAATTATAAATTATATTTGTATAATTATATATAAACTGTTCAAAACTTTTGTTTTAAAGAAACCATCTTACTTTTCTTCTATCACAGTTTGACCATTACTTTTTGTTTCTTCTACAATAATTTTCTCTTCCTCTGGTAGTAGTACTTGGGGAGCGGATTCTTTACGGGAGTCTAGTATAAATAATAGATAATAGAATTAAAAGACAAAACATACTTTTAGGCAGATATTATAATTAAAGTTCATAGGAGCAGTTGATCTTTTATTTGCTTGTTCTCTATTTTATAGATATGTAGTAGTCACTATTACAAGTTTATTATCATTGGCTTCAATAAGAATGGTCTACAAACTATGATTTAAGTTTTTCAACCAGTATTAAATTAGTCAAAAACTGCCAAATTAAGCTAACTGTGTAACTGTTAGATATAAAGCTAGTAAATAATAAGCAATAAGCAAATAATAAGCAATGATGATTATGAAATATTCTGTTGATCAAGAAATTATTATGTGATTAATAAATACATTCAGTGAAGATTATTATTTTAGAAAGTGTTTGAAGATGTTGCTAATAGCTCTAAACCTGGTTATAGATAAAAACAAAATTCAAATTAGTACTTCATTGCTATCAAACACAATTCAAATTAAAAATTACTAGAATTGACTTCAAATGCCTAAATGTCTTGAACTTTAAATGTTTTTACAAGTACCGGATCCATATTTTCCTGGAAAAAATAAAGGATAAACCTGAAAAGGGGGTAAATCTGAAGGAGGTTCATAAGGATAAAAACAAATGTTTATACTTATAACTTTGCTTTAGAAAGGAATATTTAAGAGCAAATCCAAGAAAAAAAATTACAAAAATGCATTTTCTAATAAAAATATCCAAAATCAATTTATGTAAACTTATTTTTAAAAGGCAACTCAATTTCCATATTTTTCACATAAATGTGAATGGCTGTATATCAAAATCAGTGAAAAGTGATTTTAAAAAAATCTAAAAGGCAGCTTTGTGAAATAAAGGATGGTTTTTATAATAAAAGACATATGGTCACTGTTCATAATCCCCAACCAACATAACCATTTGCTGCTTCTCTTCCCACTGTTTATTCTATGGTAAAAGACTAGTACTTTATTGCTAACATTCTCAACTAAGAACAAAAACCAGCATATTCAGAGGTGCTATTTCACCGCAGAAAAATATTACTATCACACAACCTGTAAAGTTAGCTTATATAACTAATTATAATTCATAAAATTATACTAATTTTATAAGCGTTGAAATAGCAATATTTTCCTGCAATGGAATAGCATTTCTGATTCTAGAGAGGTTTTTTTATATCTGATATGAAGTAAAATTCTATTTATCATTGGACAAGGCATAAATTTACCAACTATATAGCTGGGAAAGGATCATTATGATACATTATGATACAGACTGAGTCAGAAATATTTTTAAAAATATTAATTCTGCATATAGAATTAAAACGAAACTTCTATGGTACAAACATAATGCAAGTAAATTTAAAGTAAAAACTTAAAAGTGAGGACAGGTGGGTTGAAAAAATAGTGATCTGTAGCGAGACAGATGTTAACTGAAGGACAAACTACATAAACAATGTTTTAATGCTAAATTACTCTACTCAGAAAGATTATTTCAAATATAAAAAATATGGCAAAAAGCAAAAGAGATGGATTGAAATTAAGTAATGGAGGCACAATCCTTGATTTATGAGAGATAAACTAAACAGTATATAAAACTATTACCAGATAAATACCAATAATTTTAAAACAGGATAATTCCTTAGAAAAAATATTAACTTTATTGTGAGAGCTACACATAATTCACTTAATATTAAGCATGGTGGGGGAAATCTATTATCTTACAAGTGGTACCACAACCTAGTTAACCTTTAAATAAATAGTAATTTATATCCATTGAAATTACTAAGAAAAGACATTTAATAAGGTATAGAAGATCAAGTTTTCAAAGAGGTTGATGACATTCTGTTAATGCAAGCCTCAATTAATTCACTGTTACTTAATCCAGTCTTCCTTGGAAATGTGTGAAACCATGTGAAAATGTCATTTCTGCTGCAAATACATATTACCCAATATAGAAACATGTTTAAAGTTTTGATTCCATTAACACAAAAGGAAATTTCACCAGGGAATGTTTTGCCAAAAAATCCAATAAAATATAAATAATACATGACTGAACTCCAATATACAATGCAATTTTCAAAATGGCAATTTCCTTCTGCAATATAGCATAAACTCCCATTCCTACCTGCTATAATCCTCATTATCGAATAAACACACTTGCTCAAGTACTTCCCGCTTACAGGTTTAAAAACATCCCTCTTAATGTTACTTTTAGTTTCAACCTTATTGCAGAAATAAAGGCAAAAGACAAAGATAAAAATTCCAAGAACTGCAAGAAGTCTGTAGATAGCAGCACTTTATTAGTAATTGATTAGCTCAAAGGAAAAAAAAGAATAAATTGTTAACACAGCAAATAAAACAACCACAGTAAAATCAATAATTATAATACTGGAACAGTCACAGTATGACTTATTTTAAAAATAGTAAAACAAAACGTAGCCAGATTAAGGGAAATAATATCACAATAATTGATTACAAACATTAATAAAATGGATCTAGATAAACTGGAAATCTGACTAGATGGGATATTATTACCTGCAGCTGGGTGTCTTTATAATGTCAGCAATATAACAAAACATGGGTTTAATGTTTCAGGAAGTCTGTAACATATTGTCCAGTAAAAGAATTTTTGCTGCAAGCCCTGAAAAATAAATGGCTGGTATTTAGGATTCCTTTATTCCTCTTAAAGAATTATCAGGCAACCTTTGCCAAGTTGGTTAGATATATATTAGATTATGTATGGATGATCTAGAAATCTATTTTCTGTATGTATAGAGTCTCTTGGATTTTCATGATGGAAAAGAAAGAATGCAAGGATTCTAGCTCACGGTTTCTCAAATTCTTTCGTATCTGAATCCCTAAAATGAGGTACAGATTGATGTGAATAACTCTGTGTATTCATTGGCATTTCAGATTGAAAATTGATTCTCAACTGTTAAATTTTTATGCTTATGGGTTCTCAGGCTTTGTAGAACTGACTACTTCAGACTTGCACAGATTTCACTTCAGACTCCCACTCTGCCTTCACAAGTCTAACCAGATTAAACATTAAAAATCTGTGGACTCCTCTTCGTTTCTTGTGATTCCCCAAAGGGTCCCAATTTAGGTCCTTAGATTAACTCTTTCGTGTAATTACAGCATGCCAGGAGTTGTTCGGGATAAGGATACCCATTAAAATTTTAAGCTAGGGTGGGATTAATAAATACAAATACTTACACCACAAAGAACTCACACTCAAATATTCCTTAGATAACTGACATTTAAAAAGAAGAAACACATTTGATAAGACACAATGGCTGTTATAATTAATGCATTCTGCCAAGCATCTGTTGATGACTTGAAGAACTCCAAGAGTAAAGTCTATTGTCTACGTCTGATCACAGCCCCAGTGGAGCATAAATCTTATTCTTCTGCAGATTTCTGTGTCCCTAGCCATTTATTTCCAATGTTTGCCCTACTGATTCTGTCAATCTTCAAGATTTAGGCCTGCTAGCTTCATTTTGCTAGAAAAAGAGGTTTAATTGAATATTGTAACAATATTGGACAGGACAAATAATGCATCACAAAAGCTACTGTATATCTCACCAAATCAGTCTTCCATATTTTTGATAATAACATGAATCTAATAATTGCTGTTGAGAAATAGATACTTTGGAGCTTTCAAAGAACAATTTATTCAAACAACTCTCTAAAATTAGATGTATCCTATATTAAAACCTGATACTGGAAAATGTCCTTGATATTCTTGATGTGGATTCATGTCTCTATGAGGAAAATGCTAAGATATGAGATGCAGGAGCTGATGATGGACACGCCTGTACGTATTCTGCTTAAAGTAATGCACTTCTTAGCAATCCAAAAAGCAGAAATGAAAACATGCAGGTTTTCCCCTCACATTTTGTACAATTTAAATTTTTTTCCTATTCTCCGCATTTCTTTTAAAAATTTGCTTGCATAGGAGATAAGACTAAAGCTTAACCTCTAACCATGTTTTGCAAAAAGCTTTGGCAGTAGTGTCATTGGACTAGCCTATTATATATGCGTGTTTGAAATCTGTAAATAGGATAATGCACGCTTGGATTGTCTTAATGTAGCTAAATTTATGAGCACAATATGGTCCAGAACCCAAATACATCTGTTTGGAGGAGGAGAAGAGAGAATGAGACCACAGGAATCAAAGAACCATTTAAGGGAGTTTCTAGAAATTGGTCACTTTCTTTCATTGATTCCACTTCATCAATGGACAGAGTTTTCAGATCTCTTGAATGCAACAACAACAAAAAATTTACAAATAGTTTAAGACATTTAACAAAGATGAAGTACCGATTGCAATACTTTCTTTATTGCAACTTATTATTCCTTGAAAAATGACTTCTATGGAAAGTTTAATAGGGATTCAAGCCAAAAAAGATCCTTCAGAGCATTCAGGCCTGTTCAACTAACACTTGTCAGAACTCTTAAAAGAAGCAACAACAGTTCTCAGGATTTTACAATGACTATTCACAGCTGTCCCACAACTAATGACAATATTGTCTGCAATAAAAATAATAGGCTAAATTAAGGAAAATACAGAACACAGGACACAAACAGAGCAACCATATTCATTTTATTCACATTAGAACTAGCAGTCTAGTATTGTTAAAGTACTGTATCATCCCATAAAAAAGGAACTTTGAAAAACAAGCATACATTTAAAAAGGAATATTCTTAAAATGGAATTAGAAGTCCACAAACTTGGTTTCAGCTTGGCAATCAGATAAATTGTAACATATGCAGAGTCGCTATCCATTTGAAGACATCCATTTTAAAATATATCAAAATTAACATTCACAAAAGATTCAAAGTCCTCATCTTACATCATCAGGTTTCAATTAAATAGAGAATTATGCGAGTAATAGACTCAAAAGTTAGAGAAAGGATTCAGCAGAAAAGACACAATAAATATAAAAAAAAAAGAAGAAGAAGATAAGAGAATGGGATAAAGGGAGAAAATTACTAAGAAGTGGAATTTTGGAGAGACCAAGAGAAAATGGTTAAAAGGGGAAGAATAGTGGAAAGGAGGAAGGGAAATAAGATATATATTAACTGTATACAGGAACTGTATTAACATTAGTAATTGTGAATGTAGGAAGCAAATATGATGATGTATATTGTTTACTGTAAAATGGAACAGCAGATGAAATATGAAGTGGTAATTTGGTTCAATTATGAAAATAACTAAAATCAAGAAACAAAATTGAAATGTTAAAAAGTGTGATGGGGATTTTGAAAAAATATGTAAATGATGAAATAAAATAATTGATGCTATAACAAGAAATTAGGAATTAAGGGTGGATAATGAAATTGCTTATTATGTGGAAGGTCAATTAAGTTAAAGGGTTTCAATGTAAGAATTTAATAAGATGAAGTACATTGTTTATAGCCAAAAGTGTGATGGGGATTTTGAGAAACGTATTTTATAAATGGAGAAATAAGATAATTAATTGAAGTAATGCTAAGAAATTAGGATTTGAAGGGCGGATGGTGAGATTTTATATATTATGTATTAAGAAGAGATTAAGATAAGATAAAAAAAGTAGGGAAAAAGAATATTATGGCAGAAATTGAAATGTGTAAATTGTATTTGGAAAAAACAAAAAAGAAGATTGGAATAGTTTATAAAAATTAATATATACAATTAATTAAAATTAATGTTATAAGTTGTATAACATGTGACCCGGTCAATACTCTGTTCATAAAATATGTATGAAAAAGAAAAAATTAATAAAACTTGTTTTAAAAAAAGTTTCAATTAAACCATGAGAACAATGAGGGAAAATGGTAGAAAAGAGAAATGGAACAATTTTCAATGTGAAGAAAATTCTCTTAGAAACATAAAGTCACTTAAACTAAAATAATACCACCAGTGGGTTTAAGACTGTTCTTAGGATCAGTCTTTTGTACATAAGTTTAATTCTCTATTGAGCACCAAAAAAAGGGACATGAAACACTTTTGGCATACCTCTAAGAAAAATCAATATACTAGTAGGCACCATCAAGGCTTCACTTACATACAGATAGTCCCTAAGTTAAGAATATCCGACTTAAGCTGAAACTTCACAATTCTTTCAGGAACCATGAAGCCACATGTTTTTAATATACAGCCTGTTTTCCTGAAAGCATTACACAAGTACAAGTGGCTAGAGGAAGGACCATGCTGTCCACCATTTTTAGTAATTAGGCAATCTGTTTTTAAGTACATGTTCTGACTTAAATGCAAATTCAGGTTAAAGGCAAAGTTAAAGAATAAACTGTTCTTAACTAGGGACTGCCTGTGATATAAAATTAAATCTGTAAAAGTAAAGGACATTACTATATGAGTAAGCCCCTAATATAGGTTATGATGAATTATTTATTTATTTATTTTGAACAAAGAGCAATTCAGAAGCTATGTTATGACTTATATGGAAAACTGTTTATGGTTGTATAAAACTCATTAATTTCTTTCCATTCTTGCAGTTAGGCTTTTCTAAAACAGTGTTAATAGTTCAGAATGTTCTGCCAAAATTTTTATAAGTATTTGTATTTGGTATAAACACAGAAATGAAATGGATATGTATTTCTATTTTATGTAATTTATTCCACTTAAAATATATGTGTTGAATTTTATTTTTAAAAAGATGGAATACCAGAACAAATATAAGTTATTAAAATCAGAAGGGGTTTCAAGGTGGGCCTTTCATCATCAATAATTAAAAATGATCTCAGCTGCCCATAACTTCTCAGCCTTCTGACTAACATCAAGTGTAGTATCTCAGTTACTCTAGTTTTCTTGTTTTGGGCTTATTGAACGTATCATTTATCCATCTTTGAACTGACAGAGAAATATCAGTTTAAAAACTGCTGCCCCATTGCTGATTCTGTCCTGACATAATTATTTTCTGAATTACAATATTTATACACTATTAATTCTGCAAGGTGTTAAAAATCTCATGTAAAATCAATACAAACCGACCAATACAAATTGACCATCTACAGGACATGTTAAGTAAAGGGGCTGGTGGATTCCCCCAGCTGTTTTCTCTCATCATCTATTATCAGCTGGACAAAAAACATTCACTAATTAGACTCAGATTTTGTACAATCATTTTGCATGGGGGGGTCCAAAAACAATCCATGAGGTGACAGACACGGGGATGGTGGTTATGGGGTAAAGCAATAGGAAACCCACTGTACTACAACTCTCCCAATATCTATTGGACTACTAACAGCTAACAGGAACATGGAGCAGTTTTGAGGTATGGAGGGAATTTCCCTCCTGCTTCACAGCATAGTCTCTCACTCACCCATAGCATCCAACTGAGGAACTTTTGAATTTAGTCCAATTTAAACATATGGTTTCTCCCCCAATTCACAGACATGACACAGACACAGAGGGGCATGTCCGTAGCAAACAACAGTAGTCAACAAATGTTGGGCTGATTCAACCCCCTAGGACAGAATGGTTGATGAAGTATGTCAAATTGTATCTACAACTAAAAATATTTCAGGATAAGGAGAAAAACTTTAACATACGAACAGCTAATGCCCACTTAAAGTGCATCAAGCATGGGAAAGGGATCAAATGAGGGCTTATGGCATCAGAAAAGAGAAGAAGGGCATTTTTTAAATAATTAACCAAGTAAGAAAAGACCCCTAAAATAATTTCTGCATCTACAATACTCTGACAGTTGAAATGCAATCAACCAAGAATCGAGGACATAGTTTTTAGTGGAAGGGAATAATCAAAATCACTCTAGCTTAAATGCACCATTATCATGCAGTTAATTACAAAATACAGAATCCTACCCAATCCAAACTAAAGACAAGAACAACAGATGCAAATCTGTAGATAAATCAGCTGGCTTGTTTCCTTTATTTTGTCTCTGATGATTCAATAATTAATTCAATAAAAAATAAAATAAAATGTAGGATAAAGCAACTGAGAGGAACACTTTTTTCATGTAGGATGTCATAGGTAAAATCACTAAGATGATCTGGTAATGATTTTTCACCAAAATCAGCATGACTTTGGACCAATCTCCGCCGATCACCCTATCTGTGCCATGAAATGGTTGGTGTGGAAAAAAAAGTAAAAGGAACACTATGTATGCTGTGCTTTGAACTTCTGAATAAAAGGTGAGATGTACTTCTAAATCAAATAAACAAATAGGCTGTATGAGCAACCTCATGTATCTATAAAGAGAATTAAGGCTATATAGTGCTAATTGAAAAGTAGGATCATTTATTACTAGTTTACATTACATATAGTCTAGTAAAGGAATTATTCTGGGAGTTCCCAAACTAAATATACTAAGACCTCATACTTTTTATTTATCCATGAGCACCATCCTGTTCTCATAAGTTGATAAATTGACAATCCACCTATCAACTTTCAAATCCAGATTAAAAATTCCTGATGAAATAATTAATTCCCTGTGTTTGCTGGCAGGCCAAACCTTACTTTCATTGATTACAGCCTTCCCTGTCTTCCCTGAAACCCTCACCCTGAGATGTTTCTGGAAATTGAGGGTGCACTGAGAATAGTATCAAACTACAGGTGAAGAGGTTTGTTGTAAGAAATAGTCACCTTTAACATGAGTAAAAAAAATTAAGACGAAAGTCATGGTATTTAATTCTCAGACACTTTCAATGTCAAATGCTCAATATATAAACTTACTTATTTAAGGCGACTACAAAAACTAATTGTAGAAATTAAATTTTGAGATCTGCATCTACATCTTAACAAAAAATATTTTAAATATCTATTTGCACATTGATTTTCTATTCATTTCATTCTACTTACAGTGGCTGTTTCACCTTCTAATCAACCATCTTCAATGTTTAGCTATGAACATTTTCTTGTGAAAATGACCATGTAACTAAGCAGATATATTAGACACCATTTTAAGGCAAACAAGATTACCAAATATTCTTTATTACTAAGAATGAAACTGGGCATAGACTCAATAAAAGTTAATAAAATTCAATGCCTGATCATATGCATGCTTACTCATAAACACTGCCATTTGATAATTACTAAATAAATATATAAATGATTGCAGCATCATAACAATATACATTGCTAATATTGTATATTTACAATAATAGCTCCTAATACTTTGATAATTCAAAAAATAATTTCTCAGATAAAGTTACATTATTTTCATGTTAGGAAATGGCATGCCCATCTTTTCTTCTTCAAACTCAACAACATAGATGAGCTGTGATTTATCTTAACTCTTAAGAAAGAAAGAAGCAAATAAAAAATCAGTTTATCAAACAGGCTTGATTTCAACATGGTTAAATTAACCACAGCTAGTTTTATAATTTGGACAAAACAATTAAAAAATACTTCAAAATGGTACCCAGACCATAAGTCCCTAACTGATGATGTTCACATAGAAAAAAAACAAGGCAATTGTTTTAGTATAGAGGGGTTGCCAATTCCTCAGGATAACTGAATGTCTGCATAACTGAATCTTGGGCAGTTACCCTGGTTCACACAAATAGAAAGTTTAAGAACAACGATATAGTCAGTAATTACTTTACCAATCCAGGTAGCATGCTGATAATCTTACAAATATTAAAGAGCCCATTTGTGAACATGCCTCAATCCAATTTCTCAGAGATGCACGTTGGCACTACCATATGCACAAATCCTCCCTCTTTCATTTGGAACTGTACTGTGAATGTAATTCTGCTTACCCCATTAATAAACTACTGAAATAACACTCAGAAAATATATATTCCCTGGACTCCATACAAGTGTCTCACACTTCAAAGAACTGACCCATGTCAAATGTGTGCAAGTCTTCCATATGAGATGTTCAATACACTTGTTTGGACTAACAAAAAAAGACCAGCTTTTCTCTGGTGGCATGCCCATCTTTTCTTTTTCAAACTCAACAATGTCATCTAAACATAAATGAACCGTAATTCATCCTAACTCTTAAGAAAGAAAGAAGCAAATAAAAAATCAGTTTATCAAACAGGCTTGATTTCACTAACATGGTTAAATTAACCACAGCTAGTTTTATAATTTGGACAAAGTGATTTAAAAAATTAATTTAAGTTTTCTACTTTGCAGTTTGGGGGGGGGGAACAGAACAGGGAAGATTTACCTTGTTTTACTAATGCATTTGAATGAAATCAATGAGATTCTCATCTATAACATTAGAAATTAATTCTGTAAAAAACAAATTTTAAGTAAGCTAAAAGTCTGAAATCTAACAAAAATCTGTTTCAGCATGAAATAATTCCTCAAATTACAGAAAGCAGCTACTCAGGTATACTCAGGTCCTAAATTAATTATTTTATTTTTGGTTTCCATTCTGGTCACCTTCAAAAGATTATTTTAAGAAAACAATATTTTAAACCAGTCTGCTTTTTCTCTTATTTCTTTTTCTTTTTTTGGCATAGTAACTTCAATAAAAGCATAAACTAGTAAATACAAAATGTATTAAAATGTACATAACAAATACTTTAAAAAAAGAGTAAAACACTTCAGCTGTTATAAGCTACCACACACAGTTAAATACAAACTGTACAATACAATGCACATTCAGATATACATCTATATTTGCTTTCAAAAGTCTATAACTTACTTTTCCATTCACAAATAAAATGCAAAGTCTCTCTCTCTCTCTTTATATATACATATATTTTTATATCACTATGTACACAATATATTGTGTTTTGGCGAGATGATACAAAACACAAAATTAATATAGATTAGAATTATTACAGTAAATACGAATTGAATGACAATACCATTTAAGCCATGTGAAAAGGACCCACAACGGTTCACACTTACTTTCTAATTCTTAACTCATTCATTATAAATACTGACTGTACATTCCATAACATAAAGTACTCAGTGTTATCATACAGGTTCCATAAAAATAACTAAAAATTCGGGCTGAATACAGTACAACAATGTTAACACTAGAAAGTTTTTTTTAATGCTGTTGCATTAGAATTTCAAATCCATCAAAACAGCCAGCAGTCTCCAACAGCAAAAACACCAATAGGGAACTTTAACAATATAGTTACACTGAAGAAAACTATTGTAAAGATCCCATCCTATGGTTCACAGTTGTTGTAATAATTAATTGTGGGAAATTATCAGAATTTGAACATTTTGAATAAACATTCTGAAAAAGAATACAAAGCTTTAGAGCAGCCACAGTAATTCAAATTTGTAATACATCATAAAAACAATAGATTTTACCCATTGTAAAAAAAAATACTTTCAAAGCCAAAACACTTTTGATTAATGACAGCATTGACCTATAATTCAGTATTATTCATTGTATTTTTAATTTTAAAAAACTATGAATAATATTGAACTTTATTAAACTTTTATTAAAGTTTGAAAATGTAAGAGTTAAGGAGGCTTACAAAGCGTTCACCCACATGGAATACACAAACATTCCCATATCAGTGTGTCTTCACAGCAGAAACTAGATTTTATACAGCAAAAGCATATAATTTCCTAAAAAAATGTTTATGTATGAAAAGCAGCAAGGAAGGATACATCTGCGCAGGAAAACAGCAAGGGAGGCCATTAACTCCTTTGCCCAGTCATTTTCACACTCAAATTGCTTCTTTTCAGGTGTTCATAATGGAAAGATACTGTGTTTGAAAAGGAAACCAGGCCCAATGGAAAGGATTAGGAATCTCATTTCCTAATAGAACCCTAATCCCAATGCTACTGGAAGATTCATAATAATTTAATGCCACATTAATTGGAGCTTTGCAGAACAGAAGCCACCGCCTCTAAGGACTGCTATTGTTGATTCATCTCTGTGGGTTACAGTAACTTAATCTGCTCTTAGCTTCTTTTGGGCTGTACAGTGGTTCAGTTCCCTGTTTTATTAAGCCATTTTGGAGGCAGTGATAGTTATTTAGGTCAGCAATGTAGCACAAATGACATTTTGTGCCTAGGTTCCCAATTCACTAACCCATCAATTATTTCATGGCTAGCAGGTAAATATGTTACCTTAGGCTTTTATTTAAAAACATGTATTTATGAGATGATTTATGTAGAATTAAAGTCAAATAATTTTACATTTACTTTCTCCGTATATCAGCTCAAATACCTGCTTCTATTAACCAATGTACTATCTAATCTCCAAGCAGTCAAATTGTGTGCATATTTACAGGTTCAAGATCTGTGGCATTCTAAGGACTGGTACTCTGAGGTGTACCAAGCAGCAACAATTGGTCTATTTGATTAAATTTATTTAAGTGGTAACTTAAATTGCTGAACTGAAAAAGTGATTTGATAAATTCAGTATTTTTGAAAAATAATGTTTTTTAAGATTTTTGTACCAATTGAAATACTATTAGACTGCTTTCTTTTCTAAAATGAAGTCTGGCAATGATTTTATACAGCAGACCTCTCATGAAATATTAAGACCTTTTGTTAATGAGCTAAACACAGAAAACATTGCAAAACTTTGCAAAAGTATTACTGACGGAAATTTGGATGGCTTTTAAAAGTGTGCTTATAGAGAAATTAATACAGTTTTATTTACATTTCAATGACAAAGCAAACTACGAAAATATACCCCTACTGTTCAATTTTAACAGAATGGGCTTAAATTGCCAGTAGGAACATATGACTTTGGCACTTCCAAAATCTGGATGCTTGGGACTTTCTTTTCCCGCCCAATAAAATGTATAACTTGCTTATCTTCAGACAGAAATTAGCCTATCTCCTTGTAGTACAATACAGTAAGTGACCTATGATTTATTATTGTACACTTATGTCATAAAATCTATATTTAACATGCCAGCTACAGTTCAATGTAATATTGCAGCTCAGAGAAATTTGCAAATATTCTAGTGCATTGTTTTATGTTGAGCTGGCTGCACAATTTCTTGAATGTTTCATTTCTTTACCTTAGCAAAAATCATAGTAAAACTCAACTTGCTCTCAGAACAATGTTTCGCAGTCCTGAAGCTTTCCATGCTTAGTTTTTGATTCTTTCAAAATTTAAGAAATGTAGGTAGAATGATGCAGTATTAATTAGTAATATACTAAATCTGCTTGTTGTTTTTTAAAAAAATAACTTAGACATTTATCACAAACATCAAAATATGATGTTCTCATTTCAGGCAGTTTTGGTTTCTGTGGTGGGAGGTTTTTTTTAGCTGCTATGGTTAGTTTATTCTTAAGTCATTTGTTTTGCTTAAAATATGTATGAACCTAAACACTGTAAGGCTTAATAATTTTTATGTGAATGGCACAAGTACTGTTTCAAGATGCAAGTATACAGTATATTGCAAGAATCAGGGTGGGGGGAGAAGTGTGTAGATATACCGAAATCTTAAAAAGAGTAAACCATTCATAGCTACATACCAATACTTGAATCTTAATATAAAAAGATACCATAAATGTAGAAGGTGTGACTGAAGTCAGAAGTTTCTCCAAAAGATTGTTAAAATATCACATTAAAAGAGACAAAGAACTTCAAGAAAACATCTAAGAAAAGCAAGCTGTGATACAACAAGCATTTGTTAAGAAAAGCTCAGAAGTGCATTAGTTCTGATGAGAGATATAGGAGCAACAGCTCTTACGAGATGTAGAGCCCATTCTGTAACTATGAGCTGTCCATATACTGTCATAGTCAGAGTCTTCAGAGAGGTCGGAAGGCTCCAAACGAGAAAGGCTACTGCGACGACCCAAGGAATCTAGACTGGATTGGTCATCATCAGCCAAGACGTGATTATGCATCAGGTCAGTGCCTTGCCATGCTAAGGATGTATAGGTGAAATGAAAGGGAGGATGGAGACAGGCAGAGGTGTGATGAGGAGGACGACATACAGGATAAGCCACAACCAAAACAGATGAAAATAAAAGCAAAAGGTGATGGGAAGAAAAGGAAAAGAGAAAATATTGTTAAAAAAGCACCAAATCTTTTAAATCCCTATTTTGGTTGGGTTTTATCTACAAAATATATTTGGCATATACATTTAAAGACGAAAAAAAGGGAACTCTCTGAATTTGACTCTCTTGCTTAGAATGTGCATTTGCTTTCATGTTGCTTTTAATGTTCTAAGAAACATGAAGGTTTTTTTAAAGTGGGGGAAACTATTACATTAGGGTTTTTTTAAAAGTCTTTTGAATCAATTCTTAAAGTTGGGCTAGATCATATTTCCAGAAGAAAAAAAAATCTGCTCAAGAATGCCGGTATCAACTTCCCCCAATTGCAACTTGAGACATTGGGAATACAATACATCTGGAGAATGTGCAGATTGAAAAAAAAAATACTACCTACTAGCCATATTTAGTACATTTCCCCTTATAAGCCAATTTTGATCATAGCTTTCTTTATACATCTGTATCTGGTATAATTCCCAGGGGGGGGGGGGACTAGAAAAATGTCCTTATGAAAAAGGAAATTAATGACTAGGAGTTGTTAGCATTTTGCCATTCTACACAAAATTCCTATCAGAAATTACTGTCTTATTTTTATAAGTACTTATTTTTATAGAAATATTCCAGACCAGAAGCACAGGAGAAAAAATTTAACTTGTTCAGGAACTTTTAATTTAAAGAGAATGTGCCAATATGAGAGAAACAACTTTCAAACTGAAAAATGCCAAGAGAAACTGAAAACTATTTATGCAAGTAACTAATACTAATCAGCTTGATTTAATTAAAGTAAAGACATAAGACACTTAGGACCAATTTGCATATACAGTCAGTGTCCAAAATAGTTGTACCCAGGCATTATCCATATAGTTGCAGCTTTTTAGTGACAGTAATATGAACTCTTCAACAAAGAAGGCTTGCAGTAGTTAAAACTACTAAACTAAAAGTTATATGGGGAAATGGGCTCACCACATAGAATTGCCTCATTCTCCTTAGGCTCTCAATCTAGCTTTCTATAGGCTGCACATGTGAACAGGGCCATTTGAGACTCCCCTAAATGTCTCTTTCACTTCTATAGAAGATGGAGTTGGGCATGGGTGAAACAAAACCAGACAATTCACTGTGATATTTAGGACAAGCTACTATTGAGCTTAATGGAACTGGATTTTCTTACTGCTTTTCCAATCCTTTCAAAATTATATAAAGGCCTTTTCACATGATAGTAGCTTACAGGCCTATAATTGAAATCCTGAAATTATCTGTTCAATGAAGACACATATTGTCCACATATAATGAAGGAAAAAGACCATCCTGTTTCAGGAGAAAAAATATGGATATTAGCTGTCCCTATTTCCTTACAAAGTGAAATATATCAAAAACAAGAAGTGCAGGAAAGATTTACAGGAGAGGAAAGAAACGAAGAACAGGAAAGCTGAAAACAATTCATAAAACAAGTAATAGGGTAGCCCCTACTAACTAGTTATTCTTGGATGGATATCATCATGGTAGTGCAGGACTTTAGGCTTTTGGTTCTGAGATACTCAAAATCATCTCAGAAGAAGGCAATGCACAACACTACTGTTTCCAGAAACAATTACATGAGTGAATACTGTATGTCCATGTAATCATAAGGAGTTGAGCTACACTTGCCCTCTACAGGATGCTATGTAAGCTCTCCTGTGTTGGAGATCCATAGCACAGGATTCAAATAAATAATTAACATAAAAATCTTAAATATACAATGAACTAATAAAGCAGTTTAATCCAAAAAATGTAACATCTCTTTAAAAATAAGAGACTAGTGGCATGTGCAATCATATTCCATATGATAATTTTAATTGCAGTGAATGGCATATTCCCCATGCAAAAGTATTTCTTTTGTCCCATCAAAAAGGTGAAACTCAGGAAAGATTATGTGTGGATTGTGTTCAAAGAAACAGAATATTCTTATCTTGTGAAAAGGCCCATAGAGATACAGTTATATGCAGAGGTTTAAGCATCATGCTCAAATTGTATGACTCCTTAAAGCTGACACAACTCTCCATGGAACAAAATTAAAAATGACATATCTTGAATGTATACTTGCTATTTAAAATAGAACAGTGAATATGACAGGTACAGAAGTTTGGGTGTCTTTCCAGACATTTTTTGTAACCTGCCTTTGGCAGAAATAACAGCTTTCAAATATTTCTGGTAGCCTAACGTAATATGTACAGTGACACCTTAGCATTCAATTGCTTCAAAACTTGTTGAATTTGGTTTTCGACGAATTTTGAAGCAGAAATCTTGACCCATCACTCATCTTTCTCCCAGTAGTCAATGCACAAGGAAGAACCTGCTGATGCCAGGTGCCTCATGACTCACTATTTCTTCCAGATGAAATTGTGGGTCACGTGATAAGTCACACGGCTTTTCAGTATTCATCGGTTTTAGTATTCATTGGATCTTTCAGAGTAAATTATCAACAAGTACCAAGGTACCACTATATAGCGTTTTATAAGTAAAAATAGGTTGGATAAGTTAGCACGACAATGTACCAAAACATACTTTCAGTTCATTAAGGGAGGCCAGTCAAGAACTAGGCACTGCAGGAATTCTAGGATGCTACTTATTATTGTAAAGGACATAATCCTGAAATCCAGCCAGAATTACTTTCTGCCTCTTTTATACCAAGCAGACTCAAGATAGGGTTGAATTTCCTTCCCAAACTTTCTCCTTTCCCAGAGTTCAGTTTTGTCTTATTTTTCCTTAACTGCTCCTGCATGTCTTCTTCAAGGTTATCTATGCATTTATCTATATCAAAGCAACCAAGAAGCAGTCACAGGAAAGGAAGAAAAATAATTTATATATTATACTATGTCTTTAGTAAAAATCTTTGGGCCAATCTCAAACATGCAACCCATGTAAGAGACCTAAGAACATTTTTGAGCTAGAGGAGTTATGTAAGGAAGAGTGAGAAGAAAGGAACCCTAACACGTAAAGCATTAACAGAGAGAGTATTAGCTGACTACACACATTTGAAAACTTACAGGAAGAGTGTAGCAAGTTTTGCATTTGCCATATTCACTTTTTTCATTCTGAATTAGTAAACAAGTATCCATAAATAGTACAGATACATTCAATTTCACAGAAAAATGTCATTTACTTCTTACAGTAGAGAGTTACATGCATCAATTTCTGTTCCCTCGGGGATTCAGCAAATTGTACAGTTTCACCAGGTTACCTAAACTTTTGCATACAACTGTTGTCAAGCTAGAACAGAGATTTAAAACAAGAAACAGATCAAAGGAAAGCCATCTGCTAGTACTTCTCTCCAAATCTCCTCTCTCTCAAGTTATTTTCCAAATAATGTTTCTCTATATGAAAATTTAAAAGTATCTTCTATCCTACCTCTTATGGTTTGCCCTGTCATGCTGAATTTGCTTTTCCCAGCAGCACCTCCAAAATGACAAAAGGATGATGCTACTAGCAGAATTACCAGATCTGCACTTTGAGGAACAGAGAGAATGTCAACATAGAGGTAAAGAGACACTAAAGCAGTGTTTCTCAACCTTGGTAGCTTGAACATGGGTGGACTTCAACTCCCAGAATCCCTGGGAGTTGAAGTCCACCCATCTTCAAGCTATCAAGGTTGAGAAACACTGCACTAAAGGATACTGAAACATGATCTAATCTCCTGGACTCATAATGAATTTATTTACAATGCCCAATCTCTTAAAATACAGTTAAGTATTTAGGAACTATTACATACAAACCAGCCAATCTTCCCAACGTACAAGGCCAACTCCACTTGCTTTTGTGAAGTTCTGTTAAATTGTATGGGGGTAGATTTTAAAAATAATAGTTTAAACAAAATCAGCAATCTTGAAAAAAGAAGCCGTGCAACAAATTGCTATTATCATTTTCCATTGCAGAGAAACACAAATGAAAGCAGTAGATTTTTTGATGTATGCAATGAAATTTCTTGCACTATGTATACTTATAAAATATACATAGAAAGGGGAAAACAGCAAAAAGCATTTTGCACTAGTTCTGTGTCTCAGTAAGGACACACTTGCATGAACTAAAAAGAATATGCTCACATAAGACTTCTCTCACCTTATACATATTGGTATATAAAAATATATTTAAATGACAAGCACCAACTTAGCACAGTTGTACCATTTGAAGCATTATCAATTCATCTTGTCCCACTCAGTTCAGTCATCTATAGAATCATAATAACTTTCAGTTAATTGTAGGGGTAGTATCAAATTAAATAATAATGTCTGATTTAGAAGAGAATTATAAAAAGGCCCGTACAAGAAGACATAAGATCAGTGACAATTTTATAGCAATGAGTACCAATCATGCGTGCCTATGGTTCCATAACAATACAAAATATTTTATTAAGGTTCTAGGGGGGAAAAAACCTCTCAGTAAAGCAAAAGTAATTCTAGAATAATTAACCCTATTATTAAAAGGTCAAATTCAATTCACAGGATACACAAAAGAGCTTTAAGTGATGTTTTAAAAAACAAAAAAAAAGTTAACTGTCAAATATTAGCACATAAATTATTGTCCACAATGCATATTGTCTAAAATCTAAAACCAAAATAAGAATTAGAGAGATTTACTGGACAAAAAAACCCTATCAATGTCTGTATTGATTTCTTCCTGTACAGACCAACTTTGACTATTCTGAAGAAAAAACAGCCTTAACTGCCGACCACTTTCATCATTAATGGCAAAACTGTGCAAACTGATTCAAATCAAGAAGAGTATTTCTTAGGTACAGGTTATGCATGCGGGCAGATCGTCCGATTAGGTGCAATGCTTTACTTACAACACAGGATCTCCACCACTGCAGCCTTGTTTAAGATTAAAATAACCTGGGTCCCTAAGACATAGTGAAAGTTGAGCATGTATCTGAGTAACTGAAAATAGCAGCTTTGCTCAATATATAAAATGTTAAAAAATATAGAAATAAAAAAAAATACTATTAATAACTATAATAAAAGCAATTTTTGCTATAGATGGATTTTTCTATCATATGTCTCATTACCATTTTTGATAGAAACAACCATAGTAAGCCAGATTTTGGGGAACCCTGACTTACCATGAATGAGCCATGTGTTAATTAATACAGTTGTTCACTCTCACTTGGCTACTCCTACTAGCTTAAGCAGATAAATAAATCAACAATTGTTCGTTTAGCACAAAGCTTAGGGTTAGGACTTCAAAAAAAAGATAAATGAATAAAAGGCTGCACTGGTGGCAGATGAATCCTTGGAAGACAATTGGAGCTATATCTGTTATGCCTCCTTTCTTATACAGTACAAACACAACCACAAGAACACATTCACTAATGCAACGCAGACAGAGCCTGATCCAAATTGTTGGTTCACCATTGCTAACTGTAATGGTAAAACAACAAGCAGGAAGTGTGGGGGAGGGGGCTCCTTGACCCTCCACACTGTTATCAAAACTATGTAACTTGAAGGCTGCCTTTCTGCAATTAAGCATGTTAATTAAACCTTGAACCTTGTTGTGCAGTTTTTTATACAAATCATAATGGTACGTTAGGGGTTAACAGTTTAGAAATTCTAGTTTGCACAGAATGTAAAAAAAATCTAAGCCAAGTTTTCAAATTAGATAATAAAATTAAAGTATTTCGGAAATGTTCAGCAGGAAGACACTGACTCAGAGCTCATACATAGTAAGCCGAAATTTCCCAGAATAGTGGTCTATCATTCTTAGTTTAAGCAGAACTTTAAAAAACAACATTTAAAAGATAAACCGTATCAAACCATATCAAGCATTTAATATTTACTATTATAAGAAAGATTTGGCTTAAATAAATTAAAAACAACCGAATCAGTCAAGCAAGATTTATTCCCCATCTATACTATTTGAAAACTTGTATGTGTCTAGCTAAGCGGCAACCCTGGCCAATTTTGAAAAATTAAGCAAGGCCATATCCAGTTGGATGAAAAACCAGGAAAGATCCTAAAAGTAAAAAAGCAAAGTCCTGTAAGAAGGCAAAGGAAACCACTTTTACATTAAGAAAATTACATGGATAAGTCTAAGATTTGATTTTCATTCAAAAGAGACTACCTTTACTTAAATATTGCTATAGTAAACACATATTTAGGGTTGAGTTTGGAAACTTCTACGATGACTTTATCATCCATGTTTACTACTATTAAATTAAGAATACATAATTATTATACATAAGCATTAGATTAGAACAGAACTGTTCAGAGTGATGATTCTCACTTTACAGCAAAAAAAGACATATATTCTCAGCAGAAACATTATCCATGCAGTATCAGGAGCTCTATTCGTTTTCTGTGGGAGTGAGCTCTTTTCAGTCCAGAGAAACTGCTCAATGTATTCCACGATGCAGTAGAGAGGTGAAAGAAAGTCCTAGAAAAGCCTTCCCCAACCTGTTGTCCTCCAAATTTACTGGATTCAGTTCCCATTGCCAAAGCAGTGTCAGTAGCACAGGGGTGAAATTCAGCAGGTTCTGACAGGTTCTGGAGAACCAGTAGTGGAAATTTTGAGCAGTTCAGAGAACCAGCAGTGGAAATTTTGAGTAGTTTGGAGAATTGGCAAATACCACCTCTGGCTGGCCCCAGGGTGGGGAGGGAATGGGGATTTTGCAGTATCCTTCCCCTGGAGTGGGGAGGGAATGGGGATTTTGCAGTATCCTTCCCCTGGAGTGGGGTGGGAATGGAGATTTTGCAATATCCTTCCCCTGGAGTGGGGTGGGAATGGAGATTTTGCAGTATCCTTCCCCCTGGAGTGGGGTGGGAATGGAGATTTTGCAGTATCCTTCCCCTGCCACACCTGCCAAGCCACATCACACCCACCAAGCCAGACCCACAGAACCGGTAATAAAAAAAATTGGATTTCACCACTGCAGTAACCATACTGCACATTCATTCAACAAATCTGGAGAACACTAGATTAGAAGAAAATGCTTGTGAAACACTTTCACTGCATAAGAACATGGTCTGAAATCTGGCTCATAGGACAAAGGGAAAGGCATGATGTTGACAGTGGCATTCATTCAGCTGTCTCACAATAAAAATGGTGGTGCTTGTGAGCCGATCAAGAAAATGCGTACCTACCTTTTTGACTGTCAAGTAAAGAATGCCTCCAATTCTAAACCAAAAAGAAACTATGCCTTAGGTATTAAAATGTTTGCAAGAACATTTTTTTTAATTAGAAAAGTAAACAACAAAGCCTAATAACCTTTCAGTAAGTACAACTGAATGGTTTAATGAGATGGTGAATGCACTAAAAATGAACATCTAAAACTAAATCGTTAGCATGTATTATTCAAGAAATTCAGTAAGACATCATAGCAGTGTTGCCATCACGTACATTTCTTACTGCTAAATCTGGGAATCGCAAAGCACTTCTAAAAGATCAGTGCAAACGCACATTTGCTCAAGTTCCTAATGAATTTATTTATGTACTATTTTCATCACTTATACCTCACTTTTCAGACCATACAGACCACTGACAACAGTAAAAACAAAATTTAGCAAACAATTGCTAGATGGCTAAGATAGTTTTTCTATTCATATTTTTAAAAAAACTTACTTGAGTTTAATGTTTGACGTGTTTTGGCACTTGTACAATAAGCTTCAATGACTTTTAGAATCTGAGCATCTTCTTCTAATGCAGCTGTACCTATTAAATATCCAGAAGATATTAATTTAACATTACAATTATGCTGGATACTGACATTCATAATAAACACTGTGATTAATGATTTATGGTTATGCAGTCATTAAGTGAAACATCATGTGATCCCAATTTGCAATTTTACTGCTGGCTTTTCTATTGACTCTTGCTTGTCAGAAGCTGGCTGTGAAATGTGCAAATGGTGATAATATGACTGCAGGATGCTGCAACAATCACGAAGGCTCACTGGTAGCAAAGGGCCCAAATCGCATGACCCCCAGGGATGCTGCAACAGTTTTAAGTGCAAGGATCAGTTGTAAAGTTACTTTTTCAGTGCCATCACAACTTCAAACGCTTTCTAAACAGGGCAGCTGATTACAAGGAGTACCTGTAATCATAGCTGTTTCTGAAGTGTCTTATCACAGTAATGATGATGATGATGATAGGATTTTGGATTTGGCAACAGTAGCTTTCTATATCTTGACATAGTAAGCCATTTTATAACTGTTTAATAGGTGAAGATGTGAATTATCAATCTGCTGACACACATAATTCAAGAGAGCCAGCAAATAGATTTAACTATGATATAAACTATCATAGTTACAATATAAATTTTATATGCTATGTTATTCCTATTATTTTATTAAATAATAGTTATAAGACTCTTGGTAGTATAAATCACACATGGCATAAAAGTTTTTGAAAAATCCAGAGTAAAAGATAAGCAGAAGTCAAATTACAATTGGCAAACAATCTAAAAACAGAACACTTCAAACAAGAAAATTAAGATAACATCACCTTAACTAAATTTAGGACACTCCGAAAGAGCGGTCTTAACCAGCTTCTGAAAAGCAGTAGGAACTGGGACAAATCAAATTCCATACTGTGGGCCAATGATGAGGAAACATTCTTTAACTTCTTCCTAATTTCATGGAAGCTAGGAATCACAAACACAAATCCCATCTTGGGATTTGTATCTTAGGTTGATACTAACTGAAAAAAACTATCCTGAAGTATCTCAACACTAGGTCACATAGTATTTTATCATCTGTAAATAGCACTGTAAATTGTTCCTGGAATCCTACTGGTGATAGGTCCAGGGCCCATATCACAAGTCTAATGTACTCCTCAAAAGCTGAGGGAACAAAACTGAATTCTGTAGTTGTGCTACCTAACCCTAACCCTCTTTAGTTTTAATTGGTGTTTTAAACAACAACCTTTTCCCAAAGGTGCTTTTTCCAAAAGGCAACTGGACTTTATTGGAGGAACCCCCCACCCCCTTTGAAAATGTTTCACTTCTTACCAAGAAGCTTTTTTCAATTCTAAATGACTGGTGGGGAATGGAAGGATTTATATTCTTTTCAGCCATCTGCTCATTAGCACTGTTGAGAGTAGTTGAAACCACTTGGGGTTTTATCTGTATCCTCAGAGTCATCTGAATCAGAGTGTAAAGGAGTGGAACTTTCTTCGGACTGCTGATTCAGGTGACTCTGAGGATACAGATAAAAAGCACCTCTGAGACAACCATGACCTGGATGATTGAGACTCTCCACAGACCATAGTCCCTCCACTTCCCCTAAGAACTTTTATATTAGAACAGTCCTGTTTAGGAGAATAACTCCTTTCTGGCTATAAAAATATAGCTGTTTTATTCAACTAATCCTGAATTAAGTAATTTTAAAATTTGCCCATCAAATTTTACTTTTTACTAGTCAATACTAATTTATTGGAGTTTAACATCTAAGGATCTTTTTAATGTTATGCCTAGATAATTAATAATAATAATTATTCCCTATAAAAGGGAATTAATCTTTCTCATTTGTTAGCAACAATTTCATGAAAGGGCATGCTACATAGAGGGAGAAAGAAGACAATAAATGGAATATTGTATGAGATACAGTCATAGGAAATGGCATTACAGATAGAAAAATACAGTCATATTACAGGACTTAATAAAACAAATAATTCATATGTGTTAGATTACCATGATGCATAGTGCACAAAAAAGAACTGCAGTTTTCTCTCATATCCCTCCAAAGTATACTTACTTTTTCTCAGAGCAAATTCTTCTTCTGATGGTTTCCGTTCTGGTTTTCGCTTGGGCAACAGCTTTTTCATGGTTTTAGGGCTTTTGCTGAGATCCTGTTTGGAAATTCATGGAAAATTCTAGCTCTAATTAATTTGAATGTCTTGGTCCTAAACCCACTGTTTAAAATCAGCTAAAACTTTATTAAGTATGAGGAGAGTTATTGCCAGAATAAGAAAGACATACTATGCAAGATCATGATTGGTTTATCATTTCAGGGAGGAGACAAGCCAATCTGGTATGGTAAGATGGATCAAGAAAGTAAGTTGAAGAGTTTGCTTCGACCACAATCCAAGGTGTCTTAGATGAGCTCCAAAGAAAATGCAGCCCAATTCTAACCATATGAAAGCACTAAGAGACCCATTTGATTGCTTTTAAGAATTTTTGTTGGATGAAGCTTGAGGTATCTTTGTGGATGCAACACTGAATATGATAAAACATCAAACTCAGAACTTTAGTTTTAAATAATTTAACTGCTGCTAGGACATAGTTGTAACCATATAGGCTTCATTATTGCATATACATTTCTTACTATAAAAACATAAACCACCAATGATTCTCTGCTGATGACACTATTTTTAGGAGCATTGCATTCAGAATGAAAATTCTCCTATCAAAATCATATCCATCTCTTCATAATTATATGTGACTTGATGTTGGATGAAGGCTAGTTCAAAAGTTTTGTAAAGTTGCAAAGAATGAACATGGATAGAATTAAAAACAAGCAAGTTCTTTCATGGGATATTCATTCTCACCTCTTTATAACAGAGCGCTGCTGAAGGCCTTAATGGAGGTGCAGGTCGTAAACAGCTCAAACTCCATGGCTTAGAAGTTTTAGGCGGCTCCAGTGGTCCCCAGTTTATAGTGGTGTGAGGTGTCCCATGATGTGAAGGGTGTGGAAGGGTATGATAGACAGGAGTCATCGGCATTTGCTTGCTATCTGCATGCTTGCTAGATGGTGTTACAGGATGAGATGGAAGCTGCCCATTTGAACAACAGAGTCAGAAAGGACCAAAAAAATGAATACAATGAATATCATTGGATTATGGATTTTGGCACTATTCTCATGAACAATTACTCTACCTTATTTATGCTAAACTAGTAAGTAAAATGTAAAGGACTCCCTGTGGATTTTACTCTGCTAGTTATTTCTGTGTGGTGCACATCTCCATTTCAAAGCCCTTGAGCCAGTGCTGTCCAAAGACATTTCTGTAGTCATGTGGCCAACATGACATCATGGAGCACTCTTACCTACTCACTGAAGTGGTATCTACCCACATTTGCATGCTTTTGAACTGTTAGGTTGGCAGGAACTTGGGCGAGGACAGGTCATGTGGCACTCAGGTCTTGAACCTGGGCTGCCAACTTTCGAGCCTAGCATCTTAACCACTAAGCCGCCATGCCGCCCTGCTAAATTAGTTATTACCTGTACTATTAAATATGCAGCACGAACATGCAATGCTATATGTACTGGAATTTATGTTTCCTTCAACTCTGTTGCATACAAATATTAACAATGAGTTAATTATATAAATACATTTGTCAGTATTTTGACCCATGTATATATTACTGAAACTTTGTAGATCAAGCAAATGATATAGCTACTTTCCATGCGAGTATTACTGGTCCACAAAAGGGTAAAGTCAATAAGGAAAATAACCGTGCATATTTTTTCTCAGCCTGGATGACTTTTGTCAGAAGACATCAGCAAAGCAGCAAGAGGTTTGGCTACAATTTTCACAATCCTTTCTTACATAAATAAATCACAATCAGAAATCATTTCACCAATTATTTATTCAATTTAAAATTCTACTGCTAAATAGTAATTTTATCATTGCAATTTAATTATCAGCTTGTGTCAAGCTACAGTTGTAGTTATAATATAAAAATGTTTTCTTCAGTAGTTCCTTCATAATAGGTTGGGCCTCTTTAATTTATATGTAGTGGACTAAAGACAGATGTCCTCTTACCGTATGAGAAGGAACAGAATGTGGTTTAATTGCAGGAGTCCCAACAGTTGTTACTTTCGTTTGTTTCTGCAGATGATCTACCCACTCATGCAAATCTTGTTGATTATTACAAGATACCAATATCCGCTCTATCATATTGCCTAGAACCAAATAGAAAATGCTGAACAAAAAAAGTAAAAGAAATAACTACCCTTTTAAAAGTATATAATGCTGAATTGTTGTATAAGGTATAGCAAATACCCATAGATCTTAATCCTTCTATACCTATGCAATACATTAGGTGTCTTCTCCACATTTTGGTACAAGAATTTGTGATAACCATAGTACCAAATTTATGTTCCTGCTTCCAAGAATTCTGAATATGTGTAATATCTGGCTTTAAGATTTGTGAGAAGGTTACAAGTGTACATTCATGCCTGGAACATCTTTGCTGGAGGTTGCCTGATTGACAATTACTTGACCTTTAAGATGATGGCCATTTCTTATATTCATCAGTAAATCTTAGAAAAATAGTAGTTGCTCAATTTGGTAATCTGCAGAAAACCTGCCAGTACGTTTTCAAATACAGGCCAAAGTTTTTTCTTCTAAAATCCTAAAAAACTCAAATGGTACTTATTCCTATAATGCAAGATCAGCTAAAAAAAGTTATGTTCCAAATGCTACTGTACCTCTGTTAGGCCATTAATGATTTGAGAGAAGATTATTTCCTACAATGCCCTAATTTCTTCAATGCTTTTA
Organism: Pituophis catenifer annectens; assembly: GCF_029215685.1. Lineage (NCBI taxonomy): Eukaryota > Metazoa > Chordata > Lepidosauria > Squamata > Colubridae > Pituophis > Pituophis catenifer. The sequence goes on along the minus strand of NW_027256884.1, from coordinate 30,673,330 downwards.
TAACATATCTTTCTCTAAGCCTACAAATTAAGTCGAGTTTATTCTAGCTGTTGATAATATACTTCTATTAATTTTAGATTAGTTTACATTCTAGGATTTTTTTAGTTGCAATGAACCCTATCTTCATATTCAAAGAGAAAATAAACATAGTACATTTGAACTAAATAAATTTTAAGTGGGATGATGCAAAACTAGAGTGAGAGCTTATACTACTAAATTGCTGCTTAGCAATTTAGCAATAAAGACTTAGCAGACTTCCAACAGGTTTAGAAAAGCCTTTCTTCTGCCTGAAAAAACTATGGAGTTACAATACCCATGTACACCAGCCTGTTAGACCAGTGGACATGCTTGCTGAAGATTATGGAGTTGAAGAAAACCAAGATGGAGAACAGTAATTTAGAAAATAAACAAATGCCAATTCTGGTAACATTGTTTGCTGCATATTCACAAAAAAACCCAGAATGAACAAAAACATTACCTGATATTTCAAACGCATTTCTGTGATTTTCACTATCTTCTAGTTTTGTGATGGTCATCCCTGTTAATGGAAGCTTTCCCTAAAAGCAAATGCACCATTATTATTTCAATTAATTCATCAAATATTACTGAATAATAAAACATACAGAAGAAATTTTATCATAATTGAAATTAACACATATACATTCTGATACTGAAGAAAGTTCTAGATGCCTAGACATGATGTTTAATTATATATTTATGCACCTAAAAAGCCTTTACTTGCAAAAATGCCATAGCAAGATCTTAGTTAAATGATACAAATGGTTCAACAGTTTGAAATAATAGTTTAGATCACATATAATTATACAGCAGCATTTGGAACTTAAATTTCTCAGCTGATCTTGCATTATAAGAGTTGGTTAGTTACTCTCTAATAATACAGGTTTATATATTGGGATAAGCAGCACAGAAAGATGGTCAGAAGAGCCATGGTGAGGGCGGGGAATAGTTTTGACTGCATTCTTGATGCTGGAATAAGCAACATCCAATATATTCTCACCTCTGGTTGAAAAAGTATGTGTGAGTTGGGACTAATATTTCTAACACCTTGTTCTGGAGCACCAGTTGTCTTCAGAGCTGTGTCCTAAGTCAGCTGTTGCTCACCCTGCTGACCCATGACTGTTGTGAGAGGTTTGCTACAAACCATATTGTGAAGTATGCGGATGATTCAACAATAGCGGGCCTTATTCAGGATGATAATGAGGCTGATTACTGGAAGGAGGTAGAGAGCTTGATGAACTGCTGTAATAAAAACTGCCTGGTTTTAAATGCAGTTTTTATTGTTGATTTCAGTAAAGGCAGGCACAACCATACTCCTCTGTGTATTAACAATTCAACTATGGAGGTGGTTGGTAATACAAATTTTTTAGGTGTGCAGCTGATGAGCAGGTTAGTTTGGACTACAGTGAGACATTGGTGAAGTGGGCACAGCAGCTCCTGCATTTTCTGTGTTGTATGAGAAGAGCATATCTTCCTTCCCCTGTCCTTGCCACTTTCTATAGAGCCGTGATGGCGAACCTATAAAATGTGTGCCACAGGTGGCACGGGGAGCCATCTCTGTGGGCACACGAGCCAACGCCCAGGTCAGCTCCACCGCGCATGCCCGCCATCCAGCTGATTTTCGGATCTCTGCTGGGAGACCCACGCGCATGCGTGGGGGATAGGGGGGATCGAGCGCACATGCAAGGGGGTGGGGGGGTGCAGCGCCCCCCCCGTGCCCTGTTTTTAGTTCCAGGAGGTTTCAGGGAGGCCTGGTTGCACAAAAATGGGGCGTGTGGGGGAGCATTAGAATTTCTTTTTTAGTGTGTTCACAGAATAAAGTGACAAAGATTATCTTATCACATCCCAGAGAGTAAAATTGTACTGAAGCGTCTATTACCTGGTAAATAAAGCCACTCATCCTTGGGCTGGCAGACAACATCAGCAAAATGTTAGGAAAGAGAAGAAGGTATCTTTCATTTTTTTCCTTATTAGAAAGAAGAAAAACCAGTAACATATGAAAATCAGATTAAGGCAAGGTTAAATAAAATGCAGATAAACAAATGAGATGGCAATCACAATACTTCTCAAATCATCATTATTAAACCAGCACCACATTAGACATCTCTAGAACAAAAGAGGCTAAGAGATTTTTAGGACAAACTCCCTATAGAGAATGTAATCTTATTTGAAAGAAAAGGCAAGAACATTTATTTCAGACAGAGAAGTACTGATTTTTAATAAAAGAAAATGACGTCTATTACTATTATGATAAAATGTTTACTTCTAAAAGACTTTATTCCTCTAGTAAATGTGAAATTCAAAATATCATTTTAATGGCATAAATAAGACAAAGATGAGACATTTTTAAAGAAGACACTCAAAAAGGCTACAAGTAACTATTTTGAAGGGGCAAATGTGTTGTATTGGCTCTTCTCTCTAGATTGACTGATTGAGTGTATTTTTAAGGCCACACACTTGCCAAATGATTCTGAATGGCTCAGAAGAATTAAAAACAGTAAAAACAATTCTGGTACTAGTAGTATAAGTAAAACCTGCCATACCTCACTGCCAGCACACTGAATCATGACTTGTGACATGTAAATTACAGTTCCTAATGTTTTAATGTCTTCTCCTTCCCAGCACCGGATGGCTTCAGTTAATATCTGGAGTTCAAGTTCTTTTCTTTTCCGTACTTCTTGGCACTGTGCCTATAGGACCAGAATAAAATATCACTACGTCATATAACTGGAGTAGCTATGGTTGTTTTAGTACAGGTAGTTCTTGACTTACAACCATATTTGACACCAAAATTTCTGTTGCTATGTGAGACAGTTGTCAAGTGAGTTTTGCCCTGTTGTATGACCTTTCTTGCCACAGTTATTAAGTAAATGACCACAGTTGCTAAGTTAGTAACACAGTTGTTAAGTGGATCTGGCTTCCCCATTGATTTTGCTTGTCAGAAAGTTGCAAAAGATCACCACACAATACTGCAACCATCATAAAATATGAGTCAATTTTGTTTAACAACTGTAGTAAAAAAATGACTGTAAAATTGGATGTGACTCACTTAATAACCACCTTGCTTAACAACCAAAAGTCCCAATTATGGTCATAAGTCTAGGATTGCCTATAATGGAAGTGTCCGTGTTTTATTTCACCATGGATATGCTTTGTTAACTTTTTTCTTTGCTACCACTCCAAAGAAAATGGACTTCAAAAGCTACTGCTCTGTTTTTTGAGTTCTACAAATTACTTACAGAAAGATTTTTGAAAGCTGTCATGGATTTCTGAATGTCTGGTCGGTCAGGATGATAATCCTAAAAGAAAATTCAAAGGAAATGTCTTTTCAACTTGTTTTGGAATTTATTTATTTATTTTATTTATTTATTTTGGAATTAATGTCATTTCTGTTAATACTGGATTAAACACTTAAGAAACTTTCCTCTTAACTACTTTGATTTAAGCAACTAATCTCTAAATAAGATCATGCCAACAAGAAACAAATAATTTTGCAAGAAAGTTTTTTCTTGATAGGAACCAATTTTATGAATGTTTATCTTTTCCTATAAAAATACTATTAAGACTGTAGTCTTAGAAGAGAAAATAAAACTTGGGCACTGTCAATTTTTCAAGACATAATGATGTAAATCAATATAAAACAATTAAGAATATGATTAATGGCACAATGTGTCAAAATTCTCAAATTGAATATTTAAGTTTAAAACTAAGATTATACACACATTCATATATTAAACTAAAGCTCTTAATTCTACGTTTAATACTGAAGACTCAGCCTTCAAGCAATAGTAAATAATATCTAGCAGATAAACTGACTGACTGTGTATTGTATAATAAAACTGCAATGGGACACTGCAGAATAAACTAAATGAGCTTTAGCATGGGAATATATGAAAAATATATGCTTCACAATTCTCTCTTGAGCTGATTAACATTCAACTATCAAACATGTTCAATCATTTCTTCCTAATCTTGCAAAAGCATGAAAGAAAGACACAAAATTTAGGAAAACGGGAAAAAATCAGAAACAGCCCAGTGGCATTTTTACTGCATATTTCTACAGTGCAGTTTCATAGTTCTGAATCATAGATGCAAAGTAAAACTGGCTTTACTCTTGTGTTATAGATTTCACAAGTCAACTAAAGTGAGCATTAGTTTAGGATCAGAATGTATTACTTTGTCTTTGAAAATACAGTCAACCTTAAACATATAATCTAGCATTCCCAAACAATTACTTCTATGATCTCAGAGGAATAAGAACAAAGTACTGTACTTTGTTATCAATCATCTTCAAAATGCTATTTTAAGATGTTTGTCGAATCACTATTAAACTGGAATGTAAATGCTGTGAGGATATACTGTACCTCCATGTGTCTTTCAAGCTCTTTGAGTAATGTGGGATATTTATCTAGACGCATAAAAGGTTTGCTCAGGCCTGTGGTCAGTACAAGAATCCCAGGACTGTTGGCTCCTTTTAGCTCCATGAATTCTCCTAACTCTTCACTGTATATATAAAAAGAAAAATAAACAAATAAACATTTGAAGTTTAAATGGAGAATTGCAGCCAGCCATACCTGTAAGAAATTTTCAAAAATATTCCAGTACAGTATCTTCTATATGTAGAGCTGCACAATATTGCAGCATGCTGTGGCTTGTTCCAAATGACAAGTCAACAGAATTAGAGCATACCGTCTGACTATTCCCCCCCAAAATCAATAGCTATGACTCAGCCTTCATTTATTTAGTGCAAAACTAGGCCACCCACAATACTAGTGCTTTAAATCTCCTTCAAATCTTTTTTATGCAACCTGGGGAAAATGGGGCGGGGAAGAGACCAAGCTTTTAATGGAAGTGGAGGGTCAAGAACTGGAAAATCCTGAACCCTGCCTGCTTTGCATCTTCCACACACCCTCTATTTTAACATCCCAAGACTGATCACCTTTTAAAAACAATAACGCAAAAAAAAAAATCTGCTTTAAAAAAATTGTCAATATTTCCATGAAGAAAAGAGGTAGAGAAGATGAACAGGCTTTATTCTCTAATATTTTCATGACCAAGACAGTTCCCTCTCTGTCAGTAACTATTTTGATTCTTCAGCTAATGAAATTGAATCCACTTTTTATGAAAATATAATATAATATAATATAATATAATATAATATAATATAATATAATATAATATAATATAATATAATATAATATAATATAATATAATATAATATAATAATATAATATAATATAATATAATATAATATAATATAATATATCTCCAAAACATAAGCTGATCTACACCACTAACAAAAATCACGAATATATTCTGAAAAGTTTATATCATACCATTTTAACAAAAAGTTTTATTATGCACAGAACTGTGATTTTATATTTACATAAAACATTAAATACTTAAAGCACAATTTTGATTTACATATTCACTATTTCAATTTGTTTTTCTTGTGAAAGAACTTTACTTTGAGATTCAATATGAATCTTGGTATCTACAGAGATTTAATCACACAAGAAAATCTGTTTCCTTAGATGATTATTCTGTTCACAAAATTAATGTGTATATAGTTTTAAATCATAGCTATTTTAACAAAGACTTTACGTGAGAAGCATTAAACAGAAAATTCACAATATACTGGACTAAAACAGAAAACAGAAAAATAAGATAAAACCAATTCTTTAGTTGCACAAATAGATCCCTATGATACAAAAAATAAATTACAACGTATCATTTACTCAAAGCAGGTTAGTTACGTAGAATAAATAAGCAAATTATGACTACTGGCTAATATAGAATTACTGACCTGGTACAGTAGATCTTTGCTATCTAAATAGCCCTCATCGTTTCCCACTGTTAAGTTCTACACTCTTAGAACTATTTATTAATCCTCTAAAATCACTGACACTTACTGTATTTCTGAATGCATGTATACAGAACTGTAATTTTTAAAAAGAGCTAAAGAAACCAATGAATTAAAACTTAAGTTAAACTTGTCCTCCAAATTAAATCTAATCAATTGTCATTTTAAGGTATAAAATTGCTACAAATTAAAAAGAATGTTTTAAACCTCCAAGTACTTTCATCAGAAATCAGTCAGTAAACAATAGAACAAGAATAAATGTAATTATAAACAAGTGCAAAACACTCAAAGCCATAACTTACACTTCCAGTTCCTGCCTATAATACATAGAACATGAACTCTCAGAACTGAAAGGTCTAAAGATGTCACATAGACAATGCATGCTCAAGACCCTCCAGCAAATCTTTGACTCACTAAATGATCTGAGCTCTTGACTGCCGTTCCACACTGAATGCCTTATTCTGAGGCTGTTGCTTCAAGTATGACATCACCCTATATTAGCAGCCCTTGGGAAACCACATGAGGGAGGGACAATAGATTGTCTGCCTCAGATGCTTATCGGGATCCCACACGCCAATTAATCTCTCATAAGTGTGATTTTTCCAAACTTCCCATTTTGAAATTTGATATTAAAAGCAATGAAACTAATGCAATAGTCATGTCTAATTAAGCTCCAGCTCTATTATCTAAGTTTATGCAACTATAGTTTAAGAAAACAGCAATGGTGTCTATTTACAGATAGGATTGTTACTTTGAAGCAATACATCTGCAATATTGTATGTTTTACATCTTATTCTTAGTTGTATTAATTTTTGATCAATTATATGCTATCAAATAATGTTTTACTCCTGGCAGTCATAATAACAATTAAAATAATGCTTTTTTTTTTTTTTTTTTTTTTTTTTGTATACTAGCTTTTATACCCGGGTTTCCCTAGGAAATATATTACAATAAAATCATAGCATAAAATGTTTGAAAATATACACTAAGACATGTGCAAAGTATATCTTTTCTTCAAAATATTCTATTAACAGTACTTTCATAGGCAGCCAATTCATGTCAGACAATTAAACTGGCTGGCTTGATGACAGCCCTTATAATATAAACAACAGAATCCCTGAAGTGAAAAATAATGCAGGTGTCCTGTTAGGATGGCTGCATGGAAGTGCTTTTATTAGAAAAATCTGGACAGAAATCCTTCCCAGCCAAACCTATTTGCATTTGTATTGTGCTCAAACAATCAATCAATCAATCAATTATTATTATTTGTTTGTTTGTTTGTTTATTATTTTCAATTATTTATTTATCAATTATTACAATTTTAGGTACCAGAAAAGGCAATGTTCTGGTATCTTTCTAAATTCTAAAATGGCCACCAGGCAAAATTCTAAATTGAACATGAAATAACTTCATTTAATGGCTGTTAAAGCAAGTTCGGCTACTTGCTACTAACTCTTAAATTCACAGCACAATCACATTAAAAGAACTCTTTACAGACACACTTTTGATAACAATGACAATGCTATCATGAACATTACTAGCAGGGAATCTTTAGAAAAAGTAATTTTTTCCACAAACTTCAAAACTACCTTGGTGTACATAAATACCAGCACTTTTTCCAACAATCAACTGTTATCAAAAATAAAATCTTAGCCCCACTTGCAATAATAGCATGCTGCTGAGCAATCTCTTCATGCAGTAACTTGAAAAGGTTTTTTAAAAATACATAACAGCAAGAAGAATAAAAACAGTTGCACTAGATCAGACCAAAGGTCCCACAAGCTCCCATGCAGCCTCTGATAGTGGCTAACCAGATTCTTCTAGAAAGTGCACAAAAAGACTTTAAGGCAATAATCCTTCTGCTATTCCCTTCCAAATATTTGGTATTTTGTGGCATTCAGCCTCTGAACTGCAGTGTTCTTCATAGTCATTTTTTTGTTTTAATTATTTATAAATTCTCTCTCAAACTACAGTATTTTTCCAAGGGAACATACAAAATATAACATTAAAAAATTAAAGTAATAATATTAAATGCAAAGACATGCCCAAACTCAAATACAATATTACTTCAACCAGCCATTCTACTATAAGATCTAAAAACAGATTTTCTATCATGTATTTATTAGATCTCTACCATCCATAAAAGCCATCAAAATGTTGCTTTAAATGTTTTAAAAGACATAGGCAGAAGACAATGAAAATCAAATGAAACACTAAGTAATTTAAAAGGCTAAAAATAGAGAGAATGCTAGCTTAAAAAAACTCTAAATGAAAAAAAAAAAAACGTCCATTGTTGGTAACATTTGAGAAGGCCTTTTCCCATCCAGTTAACAAACTGGGCTTCTAAAAATGCCTATTGTCTCAAAAAAGAAATCTCTCTTGTAGATCATAACTAGAATGTTTCATAAATTATCCTAAAACAACAAAACTGCTAACCTAAGCTTTTAAAACAGAATGGAAAAAACTTTTTAATGCTTGGTTTAAAAAATAGGAAAGAGACCACTATCTCATATCCAGTAGTGGGTTTCAAAAAATTTTACTACTGGTTATGTGGTTGTGGCTTAGTGGGCGTAGCATTGCTTGATGGCCATTTCTTGGTGGGCATGGCAGGGGAAGGATGCTGTAAAATCTCTATTCCCACCCCACTCCAGGCGAAGGATACTTTAAATCTCCATTCCCTCCCCATTCCAGAGGAAGGTTACTGCAAAATCCCCATTTCCTCCCGATCAGCTGGGACTTGGGAGGCAGAGAATAGATGGGGCGGGGCCAGTCAGCATTTTTTCTAGCGGTTCTCCAAACTACTCAAAAATTCCGCTACCGGTTCTCCAGAACTGGTCAGAACCTGCTGAAACCCACCTCTGCTCATATCCATTTGCCGAATTATCACTTATGATGAATTCATAAGCAAAGCTTCTTTTAGGTTACATTATAACTATCCAAATCCTTTGGGAAAAAATACAATCCAGAGGAACATATACAAAGCGTTTTTTGCTGAATCATTAAACAGCCTTGATTTTCAGTTGCCATACAGAGAAATAATCAAGAACAACCTTTGAAGCAATTGCATGTTTTAACTATTCAAAGAGAGGCACTTTGCATGCATTCTGCCTTATGAAGCACGTCTTTCGAAGGATTTGCATGACCTAATTAATATTGGTGCAAAGAATATATTAAGTAACTCAGTCCCAAACCATTCAAGATTTTAAAGTTTAATACCAACACTATTCATTTTCTATGATTCTATATATGGATATACTGGACTAGAGAAATCTTTGATGAAATCCAGCAGGGCTCTTTAATTTTAAATTAGCAAACTTTTATTGAAGAGAATGCCAAGCTACATATTTTAAAGGATCTATATTTATTTTCAAGTCCAACACAAAAACATTGTTATTTATGACTCAAACTTTTCAAATGCATTTCCACGACAACCAAATGAAAATACCAAGGCAATACGCTTATATTAGTTGCCAACATAATTTCTGAAACAGAGAAAAAGCAGCAAAACATAAATGTATATACTCTTCCTTATTTGTATCATTTCTAGGTGAACATACCTGTGTTCTGTAAGAACTGTTACTGCTGATGGGTGATTGGCACAATACATAAGGTATAAGTTTTTCATTTGTGGCATGAGATTTAGAAAGCAACCCCCAACCCTCTGTTGGGCTTCAGGCAACCTGAAATAAAACAGCATCAATGTACCTTTTTAAAATGATCTAAAACGCCTTCAAATTTATCAGGACACATGGCACCAATCTCAAAAGTCATATGAACATTCTTATTTGGATGGAAAGATAGTGAAAGAAACAAAGTAGCAGGAAATACTGTAGTTCTGTAAATTATTATTTAACATATCTGCATATCACTTTATAAAATTTTATTTTCAATCAACAATTAAAATACAGCAAACAATGTTATATTTTACACTAATTACTATTTGGTAGAATAATAATTCAATTCAGTTCAAGCCAACAATCAATTTTAAAAGTATGAAAAGGGGGAAAAGAAAAATAACCCCACTCTTAAAGTGAAGCTGGGTCTCCATTAGCTTCTGAAAAAAGTAATTATACATGGTTCCAGTGGTGAAATGTAAAATTTGTTACTACCTGTTCTATGGGCGTGGCTTTGGGGGTGGTGGTAATGTGACTGGGTGGGCGTGGCCAACTTTTTTATTTTTTACCTTTTAAAACCATTTTTTCTACAACCTTTTCGGCCGAGGTTGTAGAAGCATAATAAAAAAATGTTTTTAAAAGCCTCTGACGATCCCAGCTGAGTTGCCTGATTGGCAGAAGCTTTTTTTTTCCTTTTAAAAACATTTTTTTCTACAACCTCTTCGGCCGAAGGAACCTCAAAAGGGAGAAGGAAGTGAAGAAGAAGTTCAAGATTGCCTTGTCTTAATTCACTTGGTATGTTCTTGAGTCTGTTTCCTGACCTGGTCAGGAAGTTTCATTTTTGACTGGTTTTTAAATTTAATTTATTTTTTTATTTAGAAGATTTACATGGCCACCCACTCTTAGTGACTCTGGGCAACTTACAAACAATAAATACCCAACATAAAAGAATAAAAAACAATCCCCCCCCCCACTACTTACTTAGTGCATTCTTCTAAAGACTGTACAAGCATTTGTTGAAAAGAACTAATTTCTTCTAGGTTTCCCATTAAATATGAAGTATCTGCAGAATTTAATCTGTAACCAAAGAAATAAGGACATTAAAACAAAATACTTTTTTAAAAAAGCAACATCTTCCAAATTAGCCTGGGGCTGCTTACCGCACTACTAGGCAGTATGTAGGGTAGCTAAAGGACAGTTATGGAATGGGGAAATAAGTGGATGAGTTGGAGGCAGTCCCTTACCTTACCGAAGCTCTGGGCCATGAAGGACCAATCCTGCAATTCCACTTGGATTGGGTGGGCACTCATTTAACAACCCATAATTTTCAGTTAATGATTGTAATGATTGTAATCAGTATAGTACTGATTTGTACTATAAATCAGTTGGGTCACATAGATGTCTTGCTTTATGACTGCATTGCTTAGTGTAGGAAATTTTGGTCTCAATTGTGGTTGTAAATTTAGGGCTATGGTACTAACCACATCCAACACTGGTTCTGGATATCCCAACTAACTCGAACATTTTTTATGACCAAATGCACTTACTTTTCACTAGTTTGTAAGGGCCGTAGATAACTAGAAAGCATCGTCTGCAATTCCTTAGCATATTCATTTTCTGTTTCCAGAATATTCTGTAGCACCTACAACACATAAAAATTTAAATCAAAATGTTACAACTATGAAGAAAAAAACAAGAAGTGTTAGACATGAAAATTCTTTGAAAATGTTTTATTCTTCAGAAAAGGCTATGTGAAAAAGTGCAAATTCTCAACAGTATGCAATGAGCACAGAAAAGAGATAAAAATTAGAGGACTTGTCATAACTCAAAAGAAAAACTTGATTTGTAAGCATAAGGCTCAGCTTCAGATAGGCCTGGGAAATCTGAAACCCTAGAGAACTCATCTTTATCAGAATTATATTATATCAAAATTATATTACAGGATCTTAATAATATATTTCACAATTTAAAGAAATCCAAAATAAACAATCCAATAAGTAACATTTTGATAAAATCAATCAAACTGGATCAGTCTCCCAGGAGTCTTATAATCTTCAGATATTATACAATGCAGCCAATTTATAGCCTGCTTGGTATATCAAACAGTTATTCATGCCTGAATGAAAACCTGATGAAACAAGGGACAGACTAAACTATTTAAAACTGAGAATTTGTAGATTCTTTCATTAGTGCTGCTGAGCTCAGTTTGGAGGCCTTGAATAGGCCTATTCACTTGAAAAGGAGAGGAGGAAGGGAGACTATTTCTGAGTTCATTCTTTTGTTGGTAACTTGACTCCTGCCCCAAAGATTAAAATGCCTCCATTCTGCACTAAGCACTACGAATGACAGATGTTACAAAGAACCTATAAACTATGAAAACAGCAGTTTCAAAGTACAGTACTAAAAAGATTTGAAAACTACAAAAATCAGAAAGATTAGACCATTTAAATTTAGGAAAGTAAAATGCAAAAGCATACAATCAGCAGATTACTGAAAGAACGTTAGGCTAAACAACAGAAAATCAGCAAACCGTTTTCTAATCCAAGAAGAAATTAGGTAATGATTGACTTAAATTGTGGGAAGGGGAGTCTAAAACAAGGATCCACGAAGCAACTCATCCAGCCAGGTTACTGCTACTAATACACTCTGGTGTGTATTAGTTGTGTAATTGCACAGATCAAATTGCTATTTAGACAATAATCATAAAAAGGCATTTAATTTAAATATGTTTTCCATTCAACTATCTTTTTAGGGGTTAATAAAGTATTTTTGAAGTTAAAATAAATAGTTACCTTCTCTAATTTGAACAAAGATTATATCAATAAAACAATTTAATACTGAAGATGAATTAACAAACAATAACAATTTAATCAAAGCAAAGTGCATCTTTCTCAATTCTCAAAAAAGGGCTCAATTCTTTAAATCATCTTACATTTCTCACATTCACGAAAAACTGCTTAAAAAGTCTTTTTAATTTTAGGATTCATACAAACATTTTCTTCAAAAATTCATACATGTTTATTTTTTACACTCTTTTACACAGGTGCCATATTTATGGCAATGCAGAGAAAACCGAGCGCTATAATTGCAGCAGTAAAACTGTAAATACATTAGTACAGCACATTTTACATGGCTGCACTTAATAATTTCTGATGTCCCCATCATGTTTCCACTTTACTAATCACCTTTCTCCTCTTTCCTGTTTTCTGCACATTCAGACTGCTACAAGACCCCATTATATTCCAAACCTGATTCTGAAAACTTCATCACCAGTTCATGAAATTAGATACTAAATGTGGATTGCTCTCACAGACATGGTAACATTTTACAATGTGGAAAATAAATGAAACGCCCAGAGAATCCAGTGTGAGCGATTCAGAAAAAAATAAAGTACATCAAAAGTTCATTCACACAAAGCCTAGCTATTCTCCCTAAAGCAAAAGCTCTTGTTCAGCATTTCTTTAAAACTGAATTTCTTAAAGGGATCTTCCACTGTTAGGTATGCCGAAAGCCAGATCTAGTTCTCAAAAACATGAAATATAAAATATATTTCCTAATGATGAAATTTGTCATTTTACATATTTAGGAACTATTGCTGAAAACAAAGGTGCATGATTTCCTATCCAGACTGCATATATGTCTCCATCCACGGATCAGATGAATCTTTTTTAAAAATCTAGTTTATACAGAATATGGAATGATTTATTTATTTATTTTATTTTATTTATATACCGCCCTTCTCCCAAAGGGACTCAGGGCGGTGTACAGCCAGAATAAAATCCACAAAAATAAAATTTAAAAACAGTCTAAAAATATTAAATAGTTTGGCCCGTAATTAAAATAAACAACCCAATTTAAATAATTTAAGAAGAATAAAATTTAAAAAATTAGGCCAGCCCGGCTTGTTGAAATAAGAGCGTCTTGAGGGCCCGGCGGAAGGTGTGCAAGTCGGGAATCCTCCGCATCTCGGGGGGCAATTCGTTCCAGAGGGCAGGAGCCCCCACAGAGAAGGCTCTCCCCCTGGGGGTCGCCAGCCAACATTGCTTGGCCGATGGCACCCGGAGGAGCCCCTCTCTGTAGAGCGAGTTGGCCAGTGGGAGGCTATTGGTAGCAGCAGGTGGTCTTGTAAATATCCGGGTCCTAAGCCATGGAGCACTCTAAAGGTGGTAACCAATACCTTGAATCGCACCCGAAGGACCACTGGAAGCCAGTGCAGCTCGCGCAGGAGAGGTGTTACATGGAAGTGCCATGACGTTCCCATAACCACCCGCGCGGCCGCATTCTGGACCAGTTGGAGCCTCCAGGTGCTCTTCAGGGGGAGCCCCATGTAGACAGCATTACAATAGTCCAGGCAGGAAGTGATGAGGGCATGAGTGACCGTGCGTAGGGAGTCCCGATCCAGAAAGGGATGCAACTGGCGGATCTGATGAACCTGATAGAAAGCCCCCCTGGCCACGGTCGTCACGTGTTCTTCTAAGGACAGCCGTGCATCCAGGAGGACACCCAAGTTGCGAGCCCTCTCCGTGGGGGCCAACAACTCGCCCCCAATAGTCAAAGATGGCATCACCTGACTATATCAGGACGCCGGAAGCCACAGCCGCTCAGTCTTGGACGGGTTGAACTTGAGTCTGTTTCTCCCCAAATCAAAGATCCATAATCCTTGTACATACATTTCACATTCTGAAATAATTCAATATACTGTAAAATTTAACTTTGTAGCTCTATAGCGAGTTTATTTAATATTAACCTGGATGATATTATACCGGTTTCAAAAAAAGCTAGAAAAATAATTACTGTATCATTAAACAATTATAGTCTTAATTCCTGGGACACTGGCCACTGCACCCACTGTTTTAGCTCTACAAGAGATATCAAAGAAAATGTCTGGATGAATTTTAATTTTCTGGAAAATATCAGCTAAGCAGGTCTCCTGAATAAAAAAAAACAAACACCTGTTGTAGATTTTAATGCACAATCTGTCATATGGCAAAAAGCATTAATTTGTTATTTTGTCAATCACACGGTCTCACTCTAAAAGCTGTTGTGAGATTTTCTAGGCTCCAACAGATGTTCAAGAAAGATAATTATTTTCTATCAAAAATGTGGTACAGGTAATATAACCTCATCACAGATGATGAAGGCATACTGACTAAACTATTAAATATATAATATCTGTTTTTATCTCTTTACACCTACCAGCATCTTGTTCATCTTTTTTTCCATTTTAAGATTATACAGTTGGAGGTTGGATGAAGAAATAAAAACCCTTCATCCTTACCAATTTTTCCAATTTTGGAATAGGTGGCAAAAATGGTAAATTTTTACTATCATTTTGCCACTTTCTGAAAAAAAGACTAGAAATGCAAACAAGAGTTATAGACAATTCTTAGTGAACCATCTGGATCTTCAATTAACAGAAAAAGTGTGTTAAGAAAATGAAAAATGGTGTTATATCAAACATGGGGCATTCATGATTATCAACCAGCCCATTTAGTGCATAGATAAAGACTAATACTAAAATGAAAAATTAGAATCAGTATAATATTCCAGTGTATCCATTATACTTGCTGCTAGTTCTCAGGAAATTTCTAAAATCTTTTGAGCCAGCAAGATAAATATAGATAGAACTGTAAAGGTAGGCTCATTCTATTAATAACATCAAAAAGGTGGCATGGATACAGCCTCTGGGAGCATAGCCCCGTCCAGTAAAAAAATACTACTAAAGCAAAATGCTTGATGCCAATGGTATTGACACAGTAATGATGTTATATAATAGCTTTGCGACTGATGAGGAATATTCAAGAAGCAGAACAGTAGTACAATTCTGTGTATGTCTTATGGTACCAATTTAGCAATGCTGGGTTTTTAAGATAATTTAAATGCAGTATTAGGTATGTATCAACAGTTATCCATAGTTGTATCCTACCCTCAGCAGTGTTCGACAAAGACAGTATTCAGATACACAGACAAGACTGCATAGTATGTGAATCTTGGGCTCTGCAACTAATAGGAAAAAGTTGGGGAATGGTGTAATGCAGGAACTAGTTAATATGGACATCTGCAAATTCAACAATGACTGCAACTTTAAGGCCTCATTCTCAGAAGATTGATGGAAGACTTGAAAGGTAATAGCAGGGAGTCAGTTCAATAAATATTTGACCAAAAAGGCAGGAACAGAGGGAGTCACATACTCCCAGAGAGACTGAAGCCTCGAGGTCTATTAACCAAAAATGAAAGAGAATAAGTAACAATTTAAGTAATAAGCAATAAAAATGGAAAATAGAAAACAAAATCAGAAAGCAGAGAAAAACAAACTAAAAAAAATAGGCATGCGATTGACTTCAGAATGAGGAGCAAATGCAGTTTACACAAGGCGGCAAATTCAGCACTCAAATGAGAACTTATCTGGAATACAATGTGTTTTCTGAAGTGAAGCAGGTAGATTTCCAGCCTCTCCCCTATAAACACTCCTTACCAGGCTACTGCACAGACATCAAACCTATCTGCTGCATGAGACCATAAGGAAATAAGGACTAATAGTGGACATACAGTAACCGTGCAAAATATTATTCAGCATCAGCCTTCAGTATTTATTATACAATTTTTTTACTATATAAATTTATATAATCACCAAATTCAGAGATAGGTGACCCCGGATGGCTTATAACATTAAAAAAAATAGGCTGTATAATTTTTAAGTTTGGTCCTTAAACACATGACCTGCAGAATACACAAACAGAAGATGGAAATGGATGCCAAGTCTTCTGGATTGTAAAATCAGATGAGAGATGAAATTCCTGGGTCTTGGCTGGTCACAAGGTAAACATGGCTAATTCTTAAGGTACCGCTGACTTTATTGTTTTAAATATGTATAGGTCCTGCAGATTTCTATCCTTTGGAAAAATACACTGATTTCAATGTACAAGCCTACACAAAAACCAACTGTTAAATAAGATTCACATAAAGTCACTCACCACATTGTAATAGCTTTTGCTAATAGCAGTTGTATCAAACCCTTTTGGAGGACTTTTCAAGCTTCCTGATTTGGGAGAGACAGGTTTTTCTGAAACAAAGATTATTTCAGCAATAAAATATATTTTCACATCTTAAAACCTGGTACTCAAACAATGCACTCAAGACAATATTCAGATTGATTTAAGTTACATACTGAACTTACCGCATTTTTCAGAGTATAAGACGCACCTTTTCCCTCCTAAAAGAGGGTGAAAATTTAGGTGTGTCTTATACACCGAATGTAGCCCTGCCCACCCACTGGCCCCCATCCTTTAGCCTCTTCTTCCCAGCAGTTACCTCCTTGCAGCAAACAGCAAGAAAAAACAGCTTCAGCACAGACTAATTAGCACAAGTTGATTGGATTGGCCTCCTGACTCTCAGCTGATTTGCTCTCAGCTGTTTTGCGCAGGGCTCTGCTGCTTGCTCCAAGGAGGTAAATTGCTGCAGATTTTTTTTTCCCCTTGTGCTAATCAAGCTATGCTGAAAACGAAAATGAAAGTAAAGCAGGCTGTTTGCTGTAACGAGGCAAAATTGCTCAGAGGCAGAGGGAGATTTCTTTTTCTTCTTTTCCTCACCAAAAAAGGTAGGTGCATCTTATAGTCTGGAGCGAATTATACTCCGAAAAATATGGTATATAAGTTAAAGTTATTACGTAAGTTCAGTGGGGCCCAGTCAAGATATAGCAAAACCTTTTTGCCTATGAGCTCTATTTCACCCTTCCTTTTCCAGTAAGGAAAAGATGCAGAAAAAATGCCAGGAAATTTTTATTTACACAACTTTGTGAAATCACAGCTGCCAGTTCTTTAGCTGGTGTTGGCCTTCATTCGTATCAAGTTCTTTCCAAGTATCTTGGATATTGTAATGTATTGGTATTATTATATTAATTTATTTAATACATTTCTCCACTGGAATTGGACAGCTAATAAATTCAAATAAATAAAGTAATTATTTACTCGTCAGTTCAGTAAGGCGGTAGATGTGATGTGCCGGTGCCTGGAGGCTGTGAGGATCTGGATGGGAGTCAACAGGCTCAGACTTAACCCAGACAAGACCAAATGGCTCTGGGTATTGCCCCCTAAAGACTATGTCGATTGTCCATCCTTGGTTCTGAGGGGAGAGAAAGTGCCCCCCTCAGAACGGGCTCGCAATTTGGGTGTCCTTCTAGACTCATAGCTGAGATTGGAACAACATCTGACAGCTGTAGCTAGGGGGACCTTTGCACAGGTTTGTCTGGTGCACCAATTGCGACCCTACTTGGATCAGGAGGCTCTCCTCACAGTCACTCATGCCCTTGTCACCTCACGGTTAGATTATTGCAACACACTCTACATGGGGCTACCCTTGAAAAATGTTCGGAGACTACAGTTGGTCCAGAATGCAGCCACATGAGTTATAGTGGGTGCACCTAGATACACCCACATTACACCAATTCTCCGCGAGCTGCTATCGGTCTCTGGGCGCAATTCAAGGTGTTGGTTATTACCTTTAAAGCCCTACATGGCTCAGGACCAGGCTATCTTCGACACCGCCTTCTACCACATAGCTCCCAGCAACCGGTAAGATCCCACAGAGTCGGTCTCCTCCGGGTCCCGTCAGCTAAACAATGTCAGCTGGCGGGCCCGCGGGGGAGGGCCTTCTCTGTGGCTGCCCCAGCTCTCTGGAACCCATTACCTCCTTAAGTCCGGACCACCCACACTCTATTGGCCTTCCAGAAAGCGGTGAAGACTTGGCTCTTCCGGCAGGCCTGGGGCCGTTGATCTTGTTATAGTGATCTTGCAAGACCCTGCCACAAATTGGAGTGTATGTGTTTTAACGTTTTAATGTCTTCTTTTAACTTTTGTATGGGATATTGTTGCATTGTTTTATTCTCTGTTGTAAGCCACCCAGAGTCCCTTGGGAGTTGGGCAGCATAGAAATGCGACAAAATTAATTAATTAATTAATTAATTAATTAATTAATTAATTAATTAATTAATTAATTAATGTAAATTTGCATTTTATATTCCTAGATAGCTACTAAACTTATTTTAAGATTATTGAGAAAGGCAGACTCTTGAAACTTACCACTGGATTTTACTTCTCGCACATAATTGCTGGGAAACCATCCTGTTTTGCCATTGTGAGTTCCTTCCCACCAGCCTCCTTCTTCTACTCTTGTAACATGGATAATATCTCCTTTTGTAAAAGAAAGTTCATCTTCATTTGTCTGTTGAAAATTAAATTTAGCTCTTACCACTAGTTGGTGGTTGCTGTTATCTGTCATATCCTAGAAATGATGAGACCAGTAAAATAATAACGGTTTAGGTACTTTTCAAAAGAACAAATATTCAGATAAAAATTTAACAATGAATTGTAAGGTAAAGCTACCATAACTGCTTCTTCAACCTACATGCACATATGATTCTATAATTTTTAAAAAATATATAATCAACCTTTCAACTATATAAAACCCTAACAAGTTACTGCTTTGATAATATTGACTGCATTAGAACTGGTTTTTAAGTTCTAACTTATAAGACCACGGCAAATCAAACTGATACTTATTTGAACAATATTATCATTTTGTCATATGTGTTTATCAAATAGTTTATGGGTATAGAGCTGTTGTTGATTTGTACTGTAGGAACTTCATTTTTAGCTGAAATTGAAACAACTAACCAATATTCTAGTGGTAAACTGGCATATTTAAGACTTTTTAAAAACACATTAAGTATACAGATTTAGGCTGATGAACGGTAGCTCATAATGAACAAGATGAAATTAAAATTGTTGTGCCTACAGTAAAGACATTCTAGGACTCCCTGGCTAGATTCCAATACAGTTAAATACACTGAAGCTCATTTATTTCAAAATACTTCATTATAAATTAATACATTGGACACGACTGTAATCTATCTCAATGCAGCAGCATTTGAAAGAAGATATTGCTTCTTGTTGTGTCTCAAAAAAAACAAATAAGAAAAACAATGTAAAAATCTTGGACACCTTAGGTGAGAAACAAACTATCAGCTATCAATCTGGGACAAGTTTTTCACTTTGCAGCTCTGATTAAGGAAAATAAAAAGGTATTAAAATGTGTTAATGCTTACCAGACTTCTATACTGGCCTTGAAAAAGTTTTGAAGTTCTACTGTGTAAAGACTGGGATCCCAAGGAATCAAAAGACTTTATCCGGTGAGATGATGGCCTTGCACACACAGAATCACTCCCTAAACCAATATCTGAAAAAAATGTTATATGTATATAACATTTAAATGTTAACCTATTACTTTATATATAATGTTACATTTATTTTTAGGAAATATATTTACATAGGTATAGGTGTACTTCAATTCACTTATTCCTCAAATTTGTAAATTGGATGTCCTTCATGAATATACATTGCAACCCAAAGTGCACTAGATCGGACGTTGGCTTACCTGAACGTCCCTTTTAGGAGTGCTGCGACCACTGTCCATGGCTGGGGATCTTCACTCCAGATCTTGACATTAACTGAGTGAGAGCTGTAAAACTCTCCCTATTAAGGCACGCCTCCAATCCCATGATCCTCCAGTCTATCACGAAGACACAACAAGACTCCCAGGAAAAGGTCCAACAGCGGGTCCAGGAAACAGGCAAGAAAACACTGCAGACAGTCTGAAAGAAAACTGCAACAGCAGAACATAACGGAACAACAAGGGAGGGAATGGACAGTGGTCGCAGCACTCCTAAAAGGGACGTTCAGGTAAGCCAACGTCCGTTTTCCAGAGTGCTGCTCCCACTGTCCATGGCTGGGACATACCCAAGCTCAAAAACTAGGGCGGGAGACTGGATGCCCCCAACCCCTTGCCCAATACCACACTCTGCAAAACTCGTCGCCCAAAGGCAGCATCTGAAGAAGCGTACGAGTCAATCCGATAGTGACGAATAAACTGTGACACCGAGGACCACGTGGCAGCTCTGCAAATGTCCTCCACTGAAGCCTGAGTCGCCCAAGCAGCGGATGTGGCTGCGCTGCGGGTGGAGTGCGGAAGGATGCGCCCCGGAACGGGTTTCGCTGACAACTCATATGACAATGAGATACACGCCCGGAGCCACCTTCCCACTGTGGCCGCTGAAACCTTCTGTCCCATCGAGCCCGGGTGAAAGGAGACCAGCAGAGCCTCCGTCCGGCGAAATGTAGAAGTCCGGCGAATGTATATACGAAGTGCCCGTCTGACATCTAACTTGTGCCAACGCCGTTCCGTCGAGTTCCGCGGGGACGGGCAGAAGTTGGGTAAGGAGAGTTCCTGCGCTCGGTGAAAGTGCATGTTTACTTTCGGAATGAACGTAGGATCAAGCCTGAGAATCACAACACTTTCTCGAAACATACAAAGGTCTTCCCGAATTGAGAGCGCCGAGAGCTCCGACACCCTCCTTGCCGAAGTGATGGCTAACAAAAACACGGTTTTAAGCGACAGATGTTTCAAGGAAACCGACCTCAGCGGCTCGAAGGGAGGAGACGTCAGGGCCTGCAACACAAGTGGTAGGTCCCAGGTAGGGTATCTGTGTACCGGGGGAGGAGACAAGTTCGTTGCGCCATGAAGAAATCCTCTGATGAGTGGATGTCTAGAGAGAGAGTCGTAAGGCGGACATTTCAAAACAGTGGAAAGAGCCGCAGTCTGACGCCTCAACGTCGCAGGGGCCAGACCCTTTCTGAGACCAGAGTGGAGAAATTCCAAGACTTCCTCAACTGTCGCAGACGTAGGATCCACATGGTTCGACACCCCCCAGGTGCAGAAGGATCTCCAGGAAGCCTCATAAATCCGGCACGTGGATGGCCGTCTGGCAGCTTGAATAATTTCCACAACACCGTCAGACAAATGTGATTTCTTTAGGATGACGCGTTCAAGCGCCAGACGGCCAATTGGAGCCATTGAGGCTCCGGATGACACACGGCCCCTTGAAGAAGTGACACTTGATGGGGTGGAATCACCCAGGGCGGAGCCACGGAGAGGTCGACGAGGTCTGCATACCAAGCCCTGCGAGGCCAATTGGGAGCGACCAGGATTAGATCCGCCTGTTCTCGTAGCAATTTCCTCACAACGCGTGACAGCAGAGGAATGGGTGGAAACGCATAGAGAAGGCCCCTCGGCCATTGGCACCTCAGGGCATCGTGATCCGCCGCTGATGGGTCTGGGTACCGGGAGACGAATCGAGGGAGGTGAGAATTCTTCCTGGAGGCAAACAGGTCCATCACTGGTGTCCCGAACCTGTGGCAGATCTCTTGAAACAGACGAGGGTGGAGTTGCCACTCTGCCGGGTCGATCCGTTCCCGGCTGAGCCAGTCGGCCCTCACATTGTCCACCCCCGATATGTGTTCGGCCTTTATAGATCGTAGATGGCGTTCCGCCCAGCCGAAGAGATGTTCCGCCTCGAACATTAGAGACCTTGACCTGGTGCCTCCTTCTTTGTTGATGTGCGCCTTTGCTGTCGTGTTGTCGGTAAGGATGAGTACGTGGCGCCCTTCCACCGACGTCTTGAGATGTTGTAACGCCAGTCTGATTGCCCTCAACTCGAGCAGATTTATGCTGCATTGTTGTTCCGACGGGGACCATCTGCCCTGCACCACCAGTTCGCCGAGATGAGCCCCCCAACCTCGTAGGCTGGCATCCGACGTCAAGGTCAGCCTCTCCGGCTCCAGAAAGTCGCAGCCTTCCAGAGTCGCCGGCGACAACCACCAGGTCAGAGACAGGCGCGTCTGAGGGGGTAAGTATACTCGGAGGTTCGAAGCCGAGCGGCCCGACCGTTGGTAGGGCAGAAGGAACCACTGCAGCGCTCGGGAGTGTCTGCGTGCCCACGGAACGATGTTGTAGCAGGACACCATTTTCCCGAGCAGTTGAGCCAGGAGCACGAGAGGTACCTTCTCCAGGGCTTGAATGCGAAGAAGTAGGTCTGTGAGGCTCCGAGTCCTGTCTGGGGAGAGAAAAACTCGCCCCTTGACAGAGTCTATTAGGGCACCAAGGTGAATCAGACTCGTTGTTGGAACAAGGGTGCTCTTCTCGAAGTTCACCGAGAACCCGTGTCGTTGAAAGGTGTCCAGGACAAGACCCCGGTCCCGGGATGCCTGTGCCGGAGAGGAGGATAATATCAGGACATCGTCGAGATAACACATCACTCGAACAGGAAGTTGACGGAGAGAGGCGGCCACCACCGCTACCAGCTTCGTGAACGTGCGGGGCGCAGAGGACAGGCCGAATGGCATCGCCCGGTACTAAAAATGCCTCCCATCGTACTCGAACCTCAGGAAACACCGATGGTCGGGATGCACCGGAACATGCAGGTAGGCTTCCTTGAGGTCCACCGATTGGAGCAAATCCCCTCTCCGAACCCCTGCCAGGATGGAGCGAAGTGAGTGCATCTTGAATTTGTGATACGCCACGGACAGGTTCAAGATCTTTAAGTTCAGGATACCCCGCCAACCCCCGGAAGTTTTGGGGACAAGAAAAAAGGTTGAGTAGAAACCTGAACCCCATTGAGTTGATGGAACAGGTTCTATCGCTTCGATGCTCAGAAGATGGGCAATTTCCTGCAGCATCAGTTGGTGACGATCCGGAGATGACGGGACCGGGCATGGAACGAAGCGAATCGGCGGGGTTCCAACGAATTCGATGGATAGACCTGAGAAAATGGTGCGCAGCACCCAAGAATCCTTTGTGGACCGGGCCCATTGGGGATAAAAAAGTTGTAGTCTCCCGCCGATGGGACCCGGAAGAAACGAGTCATTTGCCTCTGCGAGGCGGTCTGAAGTTTGAGCCACGAAAGGGGCGCTTGGATTGAGGCTGGAATCTGCTCCTGTCGCGAAAGGAATCCCTTCCTTGAGGCCGCTCCGGACCGGAAAAGTATGACCTGCGGGAGGAAGGACCGCCCGAACCCTGAAAGGAACGAAAAGGCGGGCGCTGGCTGTACGGGGTGTATTTTCTCTCCGTACGGCGGTACGAAGTCGGAAGTATCTTTCTTTTGTCTCGGTCTTCTATCAGGAGCGGATCCAGAGCAGGCCCGAACAGGTCCGGTGCCTTATAGGAGGCGGATGCCAGCCTCCACTTGGCCTTGAGGTCGGCCTTCCAATGGCGAAGCCAGAACAGGCGCCTGGAAGAGACAGTGGATGCCAGAGCCCGGGATGCGAACTTCACCGAATTCAGGGACGCATCTGCCGAATACTCGGTGGCAGCAACAATCTTATTTATGTCCTGGTGTAACCGGGTCTCTTCCGGGGGGAGCCTCTGTTGGAGTTGTTTCAACCATATCAGCGAGGCTCTATTAAAGAAAGATGTTGCTGTTGCCGTTCTGATTGCCCAGGAGACCGCCTGATGTGACCTGCGAAAGGCCAGCTCCGATCTGCGGTCCTCTGATCTAAGGCCATCCAGGGAGTCAGTCGAGACTAAGGTGTTGGAAGCTAAGGAAGCTACTGGTTGGTCCACCTTGGGAAGAGCTAACAAATCTTCAAGCTCAGGAGCGGCACAGTATAGTTTCCTATCAAGAGTGCTGGGCGATGTCATAGAGCCGGGTTGCCCCCAAGGGGACTGCAGAACATCCAGGAACAGGCGGGGGCACGGGATCACATCCTTGTCAGGTTTAGCAGACAGAAACAAGGCGTCGTGGGGTCCCGTGGACGTCGAAGCGCCAGACTGGTCCGTGCCTGAGGATGTGAAATTGGTAGTAATGCGCGCCTTATGTAACAACGATTTGAACATAGAAGGCCGAAACAACCCCGTAAAGGATGGGGATTCCGCCGGTAAGTCCTCATCATCCGAAAATTCTATGTCCTCCGGGCATTCTTCACCGTGGTCGGATTCAGCGCGTGAAGAAGAAGAGGTCGGTCTCTTGGCCCCCTGGTGTGAAAGGACCTGATGAGACCGCTGCGGAGGCGGACTTGCAGGAAGAGGTGGAGGATTTTGCGACGCCTGATGAAGGCCAGCTGCCAGAAATGAAGAAAATGCAGATGAGAACAGCGCTTGCAGGTCCTGATGCATAGGTAGAATCTCCCCATCAGGGCCACGGAGACCAGCGGCAGTTGGGGTAAAGGAGGCCTCTGGCGTAGGACGAAGGGGCCTCTGGGAGGTGGATAGTCCCACACCCGAGACATCCGGTAAGGATTGAGAGACGCCTTTAGACAGGCGTAAGCGCTCATCTCGGTGGACAGAAGGCGGAGCAGGTTGTTCTGGAGACGAAGGCGGGGACCCGGAGGAGGAAGAATCCCCAGCAGCCGCAATAGAGGCGGAGTGCTGCGTGGCGTCCGTGCCAAGGCCAACTTCTGCCACCGCCGCCAATCTTGCCTTGTCCCACTGCTTCTCCAGCGCCCTATGGCGGCGCTGGGCATCCTTGTCCACTGCCTTGGAGGCCTTAGATTTATGAGAAGAGCGGCTGGAGGGTGCCAACTGCCTCCGAGAAGACTTTTTGGCCCGCTTGGGTGAGACACGTGGTGGGCTATGTTCTGGTTCCATGTCCGACGAGAGAGCCTGGTCCGCCATAATCAAAATTTTCAGGCCAAGGCCGACCAACCGAGGCGCGGCACTGGCGGGAGAAAGGTCTCAGTCTCCCCTGAGAATAATTATTATAATTGGTTTTTCTTTCTTTCTTCTTCTTTTTTTTTTTTTTTTTAATATGTACAGCCCGAAATCAAAAGGACCAAAGGCTATACTTGGCAGGAGTCATTTTTTTTTATATATATATATATATATATATGTACAGCCAGAAGCAAAAAGCTCAAAAGTCTATGCTTTGCAGTTTTTCTTTTTCTTTTTTTTTTTTTTTTTTTAAAATCAACTATGTACACGAAAAAACACAGTCACCAGGTGAAGGAAGGGCTTTTGGGGCTGTATTTAGTCCTACAGCAGCCACCCGTCGTAAAATGGGAGCCCGTCAGAGGAGAGGGGCAGCTAGTATAAAAGGGCCCAAATCCTGCAGTCTAGCCCACACACAAAATGGCGGGCGCCGGAGATGACCGAAAATGGCGGGCGCGCCAGCAGTGACAAAATGGCACCTGATCCACTGTCTCGGCAAGTCCAACAGAAAAAAATGGCGGGCGCCCCAACACGATCTGAAACTGCGCCCGCCGTTGCCAGCCGCCCTGAGAGGCCCCGGAGTCACTCACGCCGCTCGTGTGCTCTGTCCAGCCGCCAACTAGTAAATCTGCCAAAAGCGGAGGGCGCGCCTCGAGACGACGCACCTCCGCGGTAGCTGTTAACGACGCGGCTCCGAATGGCGGCAGGCCTGCGCGCCAATTTTGCCTCTTCCGGCAAGTCCGCTCGGCAATGTAGAAGAGCGGGGAGTGCGCCCGAAGCGACGCTAACCCCGAGGCCGCTGCTGGCAGCAGAAAAGGGAGGCAGGGATGGCCGCAAGCCTGCGCGCCTGTCCCACTCCCGCGGCCAAAGTCCACGAGCCGGATCCGCCCCGAAGAGTCGGAATCCGGCGGCTGCGATCCCGCAGGCGAGGGCGGCCCTGCGGCACACCACACGCTTCCAGCAGCCCGTCAGAAGAAACAAGCAGGTCGCGAAGGAAAGCTAATCAAAAATAAAGAAAAAAATCTAAACGAGAGAAGAGGCAGGGAGAGAATAAGGGGAAATTTGGTAGAAATTAAGGCCAAATATCACAGCTCAGAAAATTCACTACAGTTCTTGTCAGTAACTGAGTGATAGACTGGAGGATCATGGGATTGGAGGCGTGCCTTAATAGGGAGAGTTTTACAGCTCTCACTCAGTTAATGTCAAGATCTGGAGTGAAGATCCCCAGCCATGGACAGTGGGAGCAGCACTCTGGAAAAGCACCAGGGAAGATACAGGATGGGAGATGATCTCTATCAATTGGAGGGAACTCAAAAGTATCAAAACAAAAAAACCACTACTTCTTAACTTTTAAAAAATAGTCAAAAACTAACCAAAGGCTATGTCTGCTACCCTTGTAAAGTTTAAGGCTGGAAGCAAAAACTATTGCACAGAAGTAATCCTGAACCCCACTGGATTTGAAAGTTAAGATGGACGTTACCTTGAGCCTCCAGTTTAAAAAGTGAACAGAAACTGGTTTCTCTATAAACTAGTTCTTTAAACCCAATTTCTCTTCTTTTAAAATACCCAAATTAATCTGCAATACAATCATTATAATGCTTCTTTTAGAACAATCTTCCTTAATGGTGCAGTCCCTCCAGATGTGATGGTATATTGGCTGAGAATCCTGAAATGTGTTAATATCTGGAGGGCATTGGGTTTTATAATAGCTGCACCAAAATTTACGCATATAATTTCTCAGATTACATTTAAAAGGAATCCTGCTTCTATATGTGATTTTCAAATGGATACAGAACAAAATCTGGGAGAAGCAATATTCCAGAAGAGTAAATTTAATAATTCATTATATATTTTTATTAGTCTAAATCAGAATACCCCAATTCAACAGTTTCCAGATCAATCACACTATAAATCCCATCATTCAGTCAGAATCTAAGCCAACTAAGAAATGTTCAGTCATTTAATATGTCAGGTACTAGATTGGAAAAAGCTGATCTTAATGTTCAGCCTATCCTTCCTTCATTTAAGTCAGCTGAATTTTCAGCCTCACTTCATTGTACAGAAAAGCACATGCTACTGAAACCAATGGGATTTGTACACACAAAGCAGTGCTTAAATGTATCATGTAGACTCTGAATCCATTTCGCAACTTACTCTGTCTTTCCTTTGGAGACCAAAGTTTAGAAAGTTATCTACAGCTCTGGTACCTGGAACTAGGAAAAGGCAGAAGAAGCTCAGTCAATGTTGAAGCTATTTCTGCTAGGGCTGAACAGCACTCCTCTGAAAGCAAAAGGGTACTTCAAAACAGAGGAGTTTAAATTAAATAAAAAATTTAGCTAAATGATTCCAAGAAAAGGCATGGCTACTTTAAAGCATTGCAGACAGATGTTATGTTCATGCTGCCATGTACTTTAAAGCCCCAGTATACCTTTGAATTTGAAGTACTATATACGGTAGCTATTGTACGGTATTCTATGATAGCTATTGTAGACTGCTGATACAGTTCTACAGAGGAATTATTGAGTCTGTCATCTGCACCTCTATAACTGTCTGGTTTGGCTCTGCAACCCAACAAGACAGACACAGACTTCAGAGGATAATTAGAATTGCAGAAAAAACAATTACTGCCTTCCATGGAGGACCTGTATACTGCACAAGTCAAAAAGAGGGCTGTGAAATATTTACAGACCCCTCGCATCCTGGACATAAACTGTTTCAACTCCTACCCTCAAAACGATGCTATAGAGCACTGCACACCAGAACAACTAGACTCAAGAACAGTTTTTTCCCGAACGCCATCACTCTGTTAAACAAATAATTCCCTCAACACTGTCAAACTAGTTACTAAATCTGCATTACTATTAATCTTCTCATCGTTCCTATCACCCATCTCCTCCCACTTATGACTGTATGACTGTAACCTTGTTGCTGGTATCCTTAAGATTTATATTGACTGTTTCCCTATGACTATGAATCATAAGTGTTGTACATTATGATTCCTGACGAATGTATCTTTTCTTTTATGTACCCCGAGAGCATATGCATCAAGACAAATTCCTTGTGTGTCCAATTACACTTGGCCAATAAAGAATTCTGTTCTGTTCTGTTCCGTTCCATTCCGTTCCGATCTGTTCTATTCACTTTGTGGCTAACATTAGCCAACTGAACACGGCATCAGTGCATTTGTTTTATTTTTAAAAATGATATTCTGCACATGCAGCAGCATCTAAATAATTTTGGCTGATTTCAAAAATTTAACTGGCATCAAACTGGATTAGTGTTTTAAATGGAAGTTCCAGTACTACAATTTTGATTTGGAATCAAAGAAATAACTTTTGCATTCTTGCCAGGAAAATTATACAGAAGTGTCCATGAAATCACAGGAGTTACCTTGATCTCAAAGGAAAATTGACTTTACAGTTTGCAGCTCACAGTCACTGCAGAGTCAGATGGGAAGTGGGAAGAAAGTAATCCCAAAAGTAGAAATGCAAATGATATGGAGTAAAGTTCTGAGATATGTAGTTGAAATCATTCAAATTTGAATCAAACAAGTTAACAGAGAAAGGAGGAAAGGTGATTACATTGTTAAGTAACAAAAAACAATCAACTTCTAGAAAACTATAAAAAATATACGTATTAAATGGATTTATATTTACCTGCTGTTACCTTATTTAGTGCCACCAAGGAACTAAGCACTTTACTGAAGTTCTGTCCTTGGTAGAGATCATTTGCATCAAAGGTCTAAAAAAAAACACATGCTCTTATTAGAATCTAGAAAAAAAACAACACTTTTTTGAAAAGCCTGTTAATATATCGTAACGATCCTCAATATTTATAGCTTATTTTTATATAAAAGCCATTATTTGATTTAATTAAATTTGGAGCTGCACAGGCCTGATTGATACTTAAAAGCGATAAAACATGATTTATAATCCAGCAAGACTAGGTTCAAACACCACGTCAATCCCAGATTCAACACTCCGTAGTATGATGTGTAAACCAGCAATGAATTATGCAAGACTTTGCAGAGCTGTAGCTATCAAGAATATGAAACTTATACTGGACAGATCTGGGCTCAAAACCCAGAACGGACAATTGAGTGATTCAGATCATCTTAAACTAAGAACGTTAACTTTTCCCAGCTGAAGGGCTGCATTAAAATACTTCAAAAGCAGATGAAGATACATCCCAGTTGCATACATTCATGTATGAAATGCTTGGTTTTCCCTAATATTTGAAGTTTTTCTTTGTTTAAACAAAGAAAACACTGATAAACTGGATTATTTAGACTTGTACCACTTCTTTTTTCCATCATCAGATGGAAATTGTGCCATGAATTTTCAAGAGCAATAGCTAGAACAGCTTGCGGGTAGCCCTAAATCACAGGTTGTCACACTTAAACCCATAAATACTGTAATGTGGCTTCCTCAAGTTTCATTTTATCTGTTATATAATGTAGTTTGTAAGCCACAGTACAGTAAAATATCATTTTAGCATTGTGGGGAGGGGATGTCCTTTATTTATGAAGGTCCATTAATACAAAAGTATATCATATTGACAATTATCATCTGTATAATGATGTCATGTGTGAATGGAGCCAATTGTGTCCTATTCAACAGATGGTGCTTAAACCAGGGTTTAGAATGACGTATGAATCTAGTGATCTATCATTCGTATACACATTGGGAGCTTGTCCAAAGGATAGCATATTCCAGTGTTAGACCGGCCACCTGGTCTTCTCGTTTCTGGCGCGAATGTGTGCGCGAAGACCAGCTGGCCGGTGCACATCTGCATGCCGGAAACTGGAAGATCACATTCGCAGCATGTGCATGCGCACCGGGTGGCTGCTCTTCCAGTTTCCGGTGCTCCCGTGAGTATGAACACCAGCTGGCTGGCGCGCCAGAACCCGGAAGACCAATGGGCAACAGCTCGTGTGCCCAGAGAGATGGTTCTGCATACCACTTCCGGCACATGTGCCAAAGGTTCACCATCATGGGCATATTCCATCTAAATTCTTGAAGAAAGGATAAGAAAAACATTGTTTCACATGCAAGACCACAAGCAGGATTTTATTTAATGAGCAGAATTTGATGTTTGGACTGAACACTAAGCAATGCCAGTTTACAGTTAAGTACAGGGTAGAATTGCAAAACTTTATGTTCAATTCATGTTAATTCCCCTTTGCATTTTATCTCAGATTTTAAAAAGTAAACATATAAAGCATGATGAGACTGAAACTTTCAAATGTAATAGTACAGCAATACAACAAGTACATAGCAAATAACATGTTTATGATATTTGTCGTACATGTATGATTTAGCATACATTACATATGCATCTGTGAAGGAAAACAAGAGTTTGTTGCCACTTTTAAAAAAACATTTATATATCATGAAACTTATACACTTCACCAATATTTGTCAATTCTAAGTGGATCACATATCCTATTTCTATAAATAAAATTAATACATACAGAGAGCTGAATAGAGTAATTCCACTTTTTCACACAACAAAAACTGAAAGGTAGTCACCTCACAAGAATGCACAAACTATTATAAAATCATGTAAAATTAGTTTTATAACTTGAATGTTCATTGATTATGTAGAAGCCAGAAAAAATTCTTTTGAACTCACAGTACTATTTTTTTTATAAAATATGAAAATGCAAATGAAATAAAAAGTATTGATGGCCTGAACTTTTAACAGAATTAGCAGCATATTTTGAAATAATGGAAACAATTTAAATGGCATTTAATAGTATTTGCTTCAGTTTTTAAAAAAGCAAAATTAAGTTATAAATATTATTAGGAAATATTAACAATATAATCAGCTTTTTTGGTTTTTGAAATTGCACATGTACTATAAATATCAGAAAAATGAAAACTTCTATTTTTTTTATTCCTATTAACTATTTGTAATGATAACTTGCCAATAGACACATATACAAAAAGTATATGTGTTTCTTAGTTTCATGTAACCTAAATCCACTAAATTAAAAAAAAAATGGGTTAAAATAGAAAGCTTACTATAATGTACCAATATGCATAAAAAAATAGTTGTTCTAAAATCTACCTTTCTATGGGTATGTGGCCCCATCCATGTGAGCAACCAAATTCACTCATTTCCACATGCATAGCCTTTTCTATTTCATAATTTAAATGCTGCTAGCTTTTCAGAACATTTCACAGCAAAATCTTTTATAAAAGTTTTAAACTTAGTATGGATTATTACTATTACTCCATTACACCTTTTCATATATACTTTTTTGCAAAGCAAAGTATATAAAATGTAATTTACATCCTGCACCTCTTCTACATCTTGTAAGCATACTCCAATTTTGCTATACCTCTAATAAGAGATATAACATCAAAAACAAACATCAAAAATACCAAATTTAACATGAGACCCACACAACAGTGGTTCAATTTTGACAGGTTTTGATTCTATTAAGTAAATATACTCAACAAAAAATACTCTGCAAATTGCTTCCTAAAGTCTATTAAAAAAATAAAACTTCCATTAATTTTTTAAAGATTTTTTTAAAATCTAGTTTTTATGTTTCAGAAACTGTTAAACAACATGATGCAAAATTAAGGCAAAAAAGTGGTGTTCTAAATCCTGAAAGACATTTAAAATGAAAATTTAAAATAACAAACTATTTAAAAGCAAAAAAATATATTCTAAAATAGCAAGGGGGAGGAAATAGATTTAAACTCACATCCATTGTAAATTCTCACTCAGTAATAGATTACTAAACCAGCATTAAAAGGAGTCATAAAATAACAGGATGTTAAGGGGCTTATGTTTCCTGTCAGACTCAGACTATCTGGCATATTGGAACAAGTTGATTGGCTCACCCAAACTGAAGCATCATCATCATCATCATCTGCATTCTGCACCTTGCATGTGTTACTCAACAGGAAAACAAACAGGATAAAGGATGGGGGAGGGAAGAACAAAGTATGTATATGTACTGAATTGATTATATGAAAGTGATTTTATGACATATCAAAAATCTCTTCATATAAGACAGTAATCATATTAACAGAGACAAGTATTTAAGTAGCTAATACCTAAGGACTCAAGATCACACCAAGAAAGGCACGTCTTTCTTTGCATCACAGAAATTGCATATATATAAGTACAGTATGCTCTTTAGCATAAAGATGAAAGGAAAATTAAATGACTCCCTGCCTATTTTTCTCCAGTTGCTTCTCAGGAAGCAGAGCTGTGAAGACTCTGGAATGCTACCTACAGATCCTTCTGGCAATAAACCAAAAAGAAATAAATAGACTATATGGGTAGAAATATCAATTTCTAAAAAAAATAAGTAGAACACGCAATAATAAAAATATCCCTGCATTTCAGTACATTTGGGAGAGTTTCAGCAGACTATGTTGTAATACAGTATTTATATTCAAAACATGATGGTTGATAAACCGAACATTGTCTTACCTGAATGTTCCTTTTCGGAGCACTGCAACTGCAGTCCATAACTGGGATCTCTTCTTATTGCTTCGCCTTGACTGGGTGACATTTTTTTATTAGAGTCTCTCTTCGTGCTGTGGCCACGCCCTTCAATCCCATCATGCACCAGTCTTTGAACGAAGGCGCAACCACCTGATTAGTAATCAAATAACGGTAAACAGATCTGAAAATAGAACAAGACGTAGAAAAGTCCAGAACCACAGAATAAGTCAGGAGACCTTAAATACAAGGGGGGGGAATGGACTGCAGTCGCAGTGCTCCGAAAAGGAACATTCAGGTAAGACAATGTTCGTTTTCCAGAGCACTGCTCCTGCAGTCCATAGCTGGGATATACCCAAGCTCGAACCCCAAGGGTGGGACATCAACAGTCGCCAGAGTCCTGTGCCCCGAGGACACTTTGCAGGACTCGACGGCCGAAGGAAGCCTCCGTGGAGGCAAAGGAATCCACCCTGTAATGTCTTATGAAAGGCGTCACCGAGGACCACGTGGCAGCCCGGCAGATATCCGAGACCGATGCCTGAGTGGCCCAGGCAGCAGAAGTCGCCGCACTACGAGTCGAGTGAGGCAAAATCCCAGACGGAACCAGTTTATCTTGATGGTTATATGCCGTAGAAATGCACGCCTTGATCCATCTGCCTACAGTTGACGAAGACACTTTTTGGCCCAAAGACCTCAAATGGAAAGAGACCAAAAGGGCTTCTGTTTTCCGGAAGGGCTCAGTTCTGCGAATGTATCGTCGGAGAGCCCTGCGAACATCGAGAGTGTGCCAATCTCTCTCGCGTTGATGCCTAGGTGACGGGCAGAAGTCCAGGAGGACGAGTTCCTGCGCACGATGGAAATAAGTGTTCACCTTTGGCAAAAAGGTGGGGTCCAGTCGAAGGACAACAGTGTTCTCGTGGAATATACATAAGTCTTTTCTAATTGACAAGGCTGAAAGTTCCGATATCCTCCTAGCGGAGGTGATTGCCAAAAGGAAAGCCACCTTATAAGACAAGTATTTGAGGGAGATAGCACCCAACGGTTCAAAGGGGGAAAACATAAGCGCTTGAAGAACGAGGGAAAGGTCCCAGGTCGGGAACCTATGAACTGGCGGTGGACGTAAATTCGAAGCCCCATGTAAAAACCCTTTGAGCAATGGATGCGGAGATAGCGAAGAGTAAGGCGGACATCGAATGACAGTGGACAACGCAGCAGTCTGACGACGAAGAGTGGATGGTGACAAACCTTTGTCCAGACCAGATTGCAAGAAACAGAGAATGTCGGCGATCTGAGCCGACGTGGGATCCACCAGATTGTCAGCAGACCAGGTGCAAAAGGCACGCCATGAAGACTCGTATATACGAGATGTAGAAGGTCGTCGAGAGGCCTGTATGGTATCTATGACGAAGTCGGGGAGACGGTCCTTCCGTAAAATGACCCTCTCAAACGCCATACGGCCAATTGGAGCCATCCTGGATCTGGGTGGAAGACGGCTCCTTGACGCAGGGACAGACGTGTCGGCGGAATCACCCACGGAGGCCGGACAGACAGAGACACGAGGTCTGCGTACCATGGTCGACGAGGCCAGTTGGGAGCCACAAGTAGGAGGTCCGCTCCTTCCTCCAATAGCTTCCGAATCACCTGAGGGATCAGGGGAATCGGAGGGAATGCGTATAAGAGGCCGGGTGGCCAGGAGCATCTGAGCGCGTTGTGAGCCTCCGCCTGCTGGCACGGGTAACGTGTCACAAATCTCGGGAGTTGGGCGTTCGTCGGGCTGGCAAATAAGTCCACAGTGGGTAGACCGAAGATGGTGACGGCCTCTTGAAATATGTCGGGAGCCAGCTGCCATTCCGACTGGTCTATTGATTGTCTGCTGAGCCAATCGGCGTGAACGTTGTCCACGCCCGAGATGTGATCGGCCTTCAGGGATAGGACGTGACTCTCGGCCCAATTCAAGAGCTTCTCCGCCTCCAGCATCAAGCCCCTCGATCTCATGCCCCCTTCCTTGTTGATATGGGCCTTGGCGGTAATATTGTCCGTGAGGACAAGAACGTGACGGCCGTGTAACAGTTCTTGAAAGTGACAGAGGGCCAGACGAATCGCCCTCAGTTCCAAAAGGTTGATACTTAGACGTTGCTCCGACTTCGACCAGCGGCCCTGCACCATCTGATCGTTGAGATGGGCCCCCCAGCCTGCGAGACTGGCATCGGATGTCAGGTTTAGACGATTTGAGATCAGAAAGTGGGACCCTAGGAGGAGCTTGGGGCTTGTCCACCAGGCGAGGGAGAGGGCAATTTGAGGGGGTAGAGACACTTTGTGGAGAGAGTCGCTGTGACCCGTGCGTTGGAAAGGGAGCAGGAACCATTGTAATGGTCTCGTGTGCCGGCGGGCCCACGGCACGATGGAAAAGCACAAGACCATCTTCCCCAATAACTGGGATAGAAGGTGGAGAGGAACAACACGCTTGGAGCGAACGAGATGAATCAGCTCGCTGATACTCTGGACCCTTTCCGGGGAGAGGAAGACCTGGCCTTGAACGGAGTCGATCACCGCCCCCAAGTGTTGCAGCGCAGTGGACGGACAAAGGTGACTCTTCGGGTAGTTGATCGAGAACCCGTGGGCCTGAAAGGCTTCGATGACCAGAGCCAGATCTCGAGTTGCTTGGCTTCTGGAGGCAGACAGGACCAGAATGTCGTCCAGATAGCACAATACTCTCACAGGTTTCAGTCTGAGAGCGGCCGCCACCACCGCTACCAGTTTTGTGAAAGTCCTTGGAGCAGATGACAAGCCGAAGGGCATCGCACAGTACTGATAGTGGTCCTCCCCAATCTGGAAACGGAGGTACTTCCGTTGGTCTGGGAGAACCGGAACATGCAGGTACGCCTCCCTGAGATCGACTGATTGGAGGAAATCGCCTCGACGAACTTCGGCAAGGATGGATCTCAGGGAGTGCATTTTGAATCTGCGGTAAAGAACCGACAGATTCAACTGCTTTAAGTTCAGAATGGCTCTCCAACCTCCCAAATGCTTTGGAACCAAGAAAAGCGTTGAGTAGAACCCCTTGCCAAGCTGATCCGGAGGAACAGGTTCTATTGCATGGATCTGTAGTAGGTGGACGATCTCGGACCGCAGCAACCGTTCCTTGTCTGGGGTTAGTCGAGTTGAGCAGCGGATGTAGCGGGATGGAGGTGGACCCAAAAACTCGATGGAGAGGCCAGCGGACACCGTCCGAAGAATCCAGGCATCTCTGGTTGACAGTTCCCACTGGTGGCTGAACAGTTGGAGGCGCCCACCAATGGGATCCCGCAACCGGCAGTCATTTTCCTCGGCGGGCTTGACGAAAGCCAGAACCTCGGAAAGGACGCTTAGCATTGTTGAATCTAGGCCTGTCACAGAATCGCTGTCTGTCCTAGGGACGGTCGGTTCCTGGAAAGAAGGCGCGCTGAGAATAGGGGCCACCTGACCCCGACGAAGCCCGAAAGGGCTGTCTCTGAGGATAGGGTGTATAGCGTCTTTCTGGCCTACGATATGAAGATGCCGGCATAACCTTCCGTTTGTCCTTGTCCTCGACAAGAACAGGATCAAGAGCAGGACCGAAAAGGTTCGGGGCCTTAAATGGAGCAGCTGCTAACTTCCACTTGGCTTTGGCATCAGCTCTCCAATTTCTGAGCCAAAACAATCGGCGCGATGTCACGGAAGAGGCTAACGCCCTGGAGGCGAACTTTACCGAGTTTAATGAGGCATCCGCCGAATATTCTGTGGCGGCCACAATTTTATTTATGTCCTGGTGGAGGCGCGTGTCTTCTGGGGGCAATCGCCCTTGAAGTTGTCTCAACCAGAGCAAAGAAGCTCTGTTAAAAAAAGACGTAGCCATCGCGGTCTTAATAGTCCAGGCAAGAGACTGATGCTCCTTACGAAAGGAGAGTTCGGACTTCCTGTCCTCAGATTTTAGGACATCCAACGAGTCAGAGGACAGAAGCGAAGATAAAGAAAGGTTTGCAATCGGAGCATCAACCACAGGTAGAGCCAGTAAGGTATCCAACTCTGGGGCCCCACAGTATAACTTCTTGTCCAGACTAGTGGGGCCCATCGAAGAACCCGGTTGGGACCAGGGTGACTGGAGGACATCAGAAAAAAGCTGGGGGCAAGGAATGAAATCCTTCCCCGGCTTTGATGACGAAAACAAAGCATCATGTGGAGCTGGCACAGAGAGGGATTCAGAAGATGCAACTCCCATATTGGTCGTCTGGCGTGCCTTGTGGAGCAAGGACTTAAATAACGAGGGCCGGAATAGACCGGAGAAGGCTGGGACATCTGGCGCAAGACCCTCATCCTCCGAGAACTCCATGTCCTCCCCCATCTCCTCATCATGATCGGACTCGTCCGAAGAGGTGCACGCCATCCTCGATGGAGATTTGGAGCGTACTGGAGCCGCTGAGCGAGAGGCGTGGGGCTGCAGCAAGGCGGACTGATGTATCCCAGATGCCAAGAGGGAAGAGAGGGTGTTGGATAGCATCACCTGAAGGTCCGCCTGATCAGGTAAGGGCCGATCCTCTGGACCCCTGAGGCCAGCAGCAGTCGGGGTAAAGGTTGCCTCCGCCCTGCGTGGAGGAGCAGGGTTGTCACTGAGGCCCGCAGCAGATACGTCCGGCAAAGATCTCGAGTTCCTCTTGGTAAGGCCGCAAGAAAACACTTCCTGAGAAGCAGAAGAGGTACTGGGTCTGTCCAGAGGAGAAGTACCGCGATCAGGGGTAGGCTCAGCGGGCAAGGAGGAGCGATCGTGTAAGACCAAGCGTTGGTCAGAAGGAAAAACGGAGGCCAGCCTGGCTTGCCTGGCTCTGTCATACTGCCGCTCGAGAGCTCTGTGGCGACGCTGGGCATCTTTTTCCGCCGCCAAGGAAGATCTGTGTTGGCGAGTATCAGTAGAGACAGAAGTAGATCATCCCTGTGAGCCTGATTTGCGTTTGGCCACAGATCTCGGGGGACTGGATTCCAGGTCCGGATCAGAAGACAAGTTCTCCAAAACAACGTAAATATAAACAAGGGCCAAATACAATTCCGAATGGCCTGTCCAGCAACTGCTGTGACTCAAATAGGTGAAAAGGTATGTAGCAAATAGATCCTCTGCCTCTTTTCCTTTTTTTTTTTTGTATTTATTTGTTTTTATTATTATTTATTTTATTTTATTTTTTTAAGAGAAAAAAAGGAGCCAACAATGAACTATGTACAAAAAAAGGTCCCAGACGAGACAGAGGCTGAGGGAAACACAGCAAGTGGAACCACTGACCAGCGTGACTAAGCGTCCAAGCAGACATGAGTTTGCCAGGCAAGCCTTCAGGTCCCGATAACACAGGGACAGCAAGGTAAATGAAATTGAGGCAGCCACCAACTTCAAAGAGCTGCCACGAACAGTTCAGGTGGGAGCGACCAGCAGCAAGGAGGCACAATAAAATGGCCGCCAATAGAAGCAACAAAATGGCGGCCGCAATATAAAGCCCCTCAGCGCCAGGCCGGGAGTCGGAGGCAGAACCGGCAAGGGAATCAACCGCCTGACCAGATGAAGTTCAGATCGGTAAACAAAGGACTAGAAGCGCCGCCCGAAGGACGGGCGCTTGGATCGCTCACCACCAGCTGATTGCTTCGCTGAGGCAGAAACCGCCGATCGCTTCGTTGAGGCAGAAAACCGCCGATCCCAGGGCGCGATCGCCCGCAGAGATTCAAACAAGCAGAAAAGCTGGTCGCACGTCAGAGCCTGCAGGGCGAACCGTGCAAAGAGCTCTGGAGCCGCTCCTAGTCGAGCCGAAAGGAAAATCAAGGTGTGGGGGGGGTGAAACAGCAGCCCTCAACCCCGCGCTCACACTGGCGGCTAAATTGAAGAGGGAACCGCCCCGAAGGGTCGGGATTCCCGTGCTGCAGTCTGACAGCCGTCAGACGACTCAGGAGAGGACGGACTGGAGCCCCAGATCCAACTCTCACCCCTGCAGCGTTAACAAGGCTCGCACCGAGAAAAAAAGGAGAATAATCAATAATAAAGCAAAATCTAAACGCGAAATTCTAAATTAGGGCACGAAGAGAAGAAGATCACACCAGTCCTTCAGCGACTGAGTGAAAAGACTGGTGCATGATGGGATTGAAGGACGTGGCCACAGCACGAAGAGAGACTCTAATAAAAAAATGTCACCCAGTCAAGGCGAAGCAATAAGAAGAGATCCCAGCTATGGACTGCAGGAGCAGTGCTCTGGAAAACATATTAGTGCACATTTGGTACATTTCTTTTATTTTTTTCTTCCCCATTATTTCTGAAACCTCTATTTCAAGATTGATTGCCAACTCTAAGGTTACATATGTAGCTATTACCGGTACATAGGAGTTGCCTCTGTTTTGGACTTGAATTTTCCTGTGTTGCTTTTTTAGCATGGACAACACTACAGCATCTAACATTCTAGCATCTGTCCAGAGTAGATCTAAACTTCCGTAGATCCATTCCAGATACCCTACGTCTGGGGTTTTAAAAAACAAGAATTCCTATCCCTCATTTACAATAAGAACAGGAAAGGTTTTGGGTTGGTTTGTTTTAATTTCATGGCACATGTACTCCCTAGGACAGTGATGGCTAACCTTTTTGCTGTTGCGTGCCAAAAGCAGGGGTAGCGAGGGGGGTCGCGCATGCGCATGCCCACACCCATAATTCAATGCCCCCCCTGTGGCCCACCCCGTGCACATGCAACCCCCCTGCGCTCCCCCCGCTTTTGGCACGCAACGGCAAAAAGGTTACCGGTGGGCCCAGTATGCCCGTTTTTTGCCCTCCCCATGCTCCAGAGACTTTCTTGGAGCCTCAGGAGGCCGAAAACGGCCTTCCTCACCCCCCTAGAGGCCGGAAACAGTCCATTTCCCAACTTCCAGTGGGCCCAGAAGGCCCGAAAGTCAGCTGGCTGGCGTGCACATGCGCGCTGGAGCTGAGCTAGAGTAACGCTCGGGTGCCCACAGATATGGCTCTGCGTGCCACCTGTGGCACGCGTGCCATAGGTTCACCATCATGGCCCTAGGATATATCTTGTCTAATATCTCGCCACTTTATAACTCAATCTCAACTGAAATCATAGATTAGGACTTTGCCTTTGGTCCATTAAGAACTAATTCAGTTCTGTATGACTAGCTTTCTAGTCATTAGGCAAAAACCCTAACAACAATAAATACAATGCTACATATCAGTCAATCATTAGCACTGCCTCAAGAGGCAGATATTACAGTGTACGGGATGACACTAAAGCATTAGGAGAACAAAGCTGTCCCTTATACCAAACTTAGCATTCCATCACCACATATAAGAGTCTCCTGCATGTGAATTATGCCACGTAAGTTAAAATGTAGTTTGTAGTTGTGGTGGAGGTTTTGTCTCTGGAAGTATAATGGTTGTGCTACTTACACTTAGACATAGAATCAAGTCTATCATTCTTGGAATAACTGAAATAGATCTCATGAGTTTTCAGATAAAACTAGCTGTATTCTTTTTCCATCAAGCTTTAATATTTCTGGTATCTAATGGTATTAAGACAACATGTAAGGGCATAGGAAGATTCCTATAGGCCCGTGATGGTGAACCTGTGGCACACAAAGCCATATCTGCGGGCATGCAAGCTGTTGCCCGAGGTCAGCTCCAGCGCGCATGTGTGCGCCGGCCAGCTGATTTTGGGATGGCCCCGCCCATGCTGTCCCTCCCCTCCTAGGAGTCTTCATACAGCCTGTTTTGGATGCTAGGTAAGTACAGGGCTCGCGTGGAGGCTCTGGGAGGGTGAAAAACAGGCCTCCTGGAAGTCCAGAAACAGGCCGTTTCCAGCCTCTGGAAGGCTAGGGGAGGCCGTTTTCACCCTCCCCAGGCTCCAGGAAAGCCTCCAGAGCCTGGGGAGGGTGAAAAATGGGCCTACTGGAAGTCCAGAAACGAGCCGTTTCCAGCCTCTGGAGGCTTCAGGAAGGCCTGCTAGGCCCAAAACAGGGCACGGCGGGTTGTGTGTGCATGTGCGGGAAGCAGAGCTGGGGAGGGGGTCATGCACGGATGCCCAGGGGCGGGGCGTGCAGGGAGGCATTGCATTGTAGGTGTGGGCATGCGCGAGATGCACTTTCGGCACCCGAGGGAAAAAAGGTTAGCCATCACTGCTATAGGCTTTCCTATAATATCACAGCTACTTTTATTAGTACATAATGCCAATTTTCTTGGGAGTCCTTGCATGGATAGTATTGAGAAGCACTGTTCTGCAGAATTCCAATTCTTCTCAGAACTGAATTCTAAAATCTGGTTTAAAGGGATTTGCCTTCTATATTAAAGTGCTATGGGTGGAGTGTGTTGCAAATATGTCTCATCTCCAAAGCTTTACATCTACTGTATATTTAAAATGTTTCCATTTTTTCTCCATTTATAATAGTGAGAGAGTCTTTCAGATTTCCTTTCCCTGATTTACATAGAAGACTACTAGCTGAGATCATACAGAAATTTAGGGTATAGAATCTTGATACATGTCCTTTATTTCTATCTGATTTTACTCGAACAGATGGCGGGAACAGGACAAATGTATGTATCACAAGATGAAAATGCTGTTTATAAGTTTCCACCTGATCTGATCTAGTCATCTATACTAAATATAATAAATAAAACTATAGTTGTAGGTTTGCACTGAGTTTAGTTATTGCAATGCAAAGTGGCCTGGAATACCTTCTATTACCTAAGGCTGTTTTGCCAACTGTATCATTTGCCAGAGATGTAGCACTTGTCTTGATTTTTAGGTTAGAATGATTTGATGCTGATTTTCTCTAGTGGAAAAAAGCTGAGAATCACAACTTCTTTAACGTGATGCCAGGGCAAAAAATCTAGATAGAAATTCCTCCACTCGAATATTTCAGTGCTACTTTATTCTTAATCTTACTACTGCAATTCTGTTCTGATTATGACCAGAAAGTCCCCAGGGATTTGCTCAGGCGTGGATGAGTTTTATTTATTGAAGTTATTTATACTGTACAAAGTCTGATCAGCTATTTTAAAAAAAAGTTTTACAAACTTTCTCTAAATTGCTTGTGAATCTCTAGGGGATGCACTCCTTGGGTTGTGAATCTCTGGGTTACTTTTTAGGATCATCTTACCACCTACCTCAAGTTATAGAAAAGAATTTTTGCCTTTTTCTGAACAGTGATCTAACAGAATTTCCACCATAATACTACAGAGGAAATGCTAAGATCACTAGCCTTATTACCTAAATATTCTTGTTCTCCTTTCTCTACTCCATTCTTATTCCTTTGATGTCATTTCTTTTTAGTGTGTAAGCTTGGAAGGCAGAACAGACTGCCTTGATTTGCAAACTACACTGGGAGCTCTTCCAAGTGAAGCGCTGGCATGTTTTGAATAAATAATTCCAGAGTTTCTAGCTGGCATATTTATAAATCTATTCCTACTTGCTTATTTAAACAAGGAAAGTTTTTAGATTTTAAGTCAAGCAAGGGCCTTTATGTCATCTCTCCACATCCCAAATTCCAATTATTTTGGCTCACTTTTACAGCACACTAACTCTGAAAATGAAAAAAAACTAATTGATTTTCATAAAAACAGATGCTATGTGTACCAAAACCTTTTTGAACAGGTGATCACATTCAGAATAAAGAGTTCATGTTGTGAACCTTCTTTCAGAATTATTATGAATTATGAATTCTTCCCATTCACAAAATAACTTATCAATACAACCACTCACAATATACCAATTTACCAGAATGCTCTCTAGCATCCCACTTTATCTTTGTACTATGCTTCAGATGCTTCGAAGACTGAAGCA
Source organism: Pituophis catenifer annectens (assembly GCF_029215685.1). Lineage (NCBI taxonomy): Eukaryota > Metazoa > Chordata > Lepidosauria > Squamata > Colubridae > Pituophis > Pituophis catenifer. The sequence continues at coordinate 30,631,019 of NW_027256884.1, read as the reverse complement.
GAAAGTTTATGTTATACTAAAGATTTTAAACTTACAAATATCATCAGGAATCTGCTTCAGAACCACATGTTTATTGTGGAGTTCCAGGGAAGGCAAAGTAGATGGAAGAACTAAAAGGAACAGCTTATCACAGGGTGGTGTATTGGCTTCAACCCTTTTTAATATTTAACCAATGATCAGCTACTCCATGAAGGTATTAACAACTATATGTATGCTAATGACAAAGCAATGGCTGTACAGGGAAAAACATTTGATGAGGTTCAACATCATTTAACTGAAGCTCTGGTAGAGCTGGATCGATACTACCGGGATAACCAGTTAAGGCAAAATCCAGCAAAAACTCAGGTATATGCTGTCAAGAGTATGAATGTTCATAGCCTGAAATAGCCATGGCAACAGGTCAGCCAATGGGGACTGGTTGGATAGACATGGTAACACGCCAATGGGGACTGGTTGGAAATTGAAACATAGTATTTGTTTGTATGGGACCATAAGAGACAATTTGGAGTCTGGGCATGGCTTAGACTTGCTGAACTGTATATAAGAGTTGGTTTGGCCTCTGTAAATGTTGCCTCTTTACAATATATTAGCCTCTGCATCTCTCTACTCTGTAATAACTTACTTCTATAAATATTGCTTCTGTGTTCCTGATATTGTATGCTGAATCCTGCTGAAGTTCATTTACTTGTGTGCTGGTCGGATGTGCTGCAAACTCTGATATATGCCTTCCATTTTTGCAATAAGTAGGCTGCTAGGGTGCTGCAAATTATATGGAAGGGATGCTATTGGAGCATTGCTACAGTCCTAAATATTTAGGGGATGACTCTAGATAAGACCCTAACAGGTAAACAGCACTGTACCAACTCTAAACTGAAGATCAGTGAATGAAATCACATCCTCAGGATATTAATAAGCTCTACCTGGGGTGCTAACTCAAGGATTTTTACGACAACAACTTTAGTTCTTTGCTACTCAGCAGGTGAATATGCCTGCCCAGTCTGATATAAATCAGCACATGCTGGATGTTGTTCTGAATGAAGATAGCAGAATTATTACTGGAGACCTTAAACCTACCCCTCTAGATAAGATCTATCATCTAACTGGCATTGCTCCATCTGCTGTCACAGAGAAGCAGCAAGATATAGAGAGAGGCTTAAATCATCAATACTGTATCTAGACAACACCCTCTCCATGGCCAAAACCAGTTCATCAGAGATTAAAATCTAGGAAAGGCTTCCTTAGATCGAGAGAAGGCTTCAAAGAATTTAAAAGCAGAGAGGACCTCTAGAAAGCTACAAAGAACCAACACTGGATGGAACCAATGGAGGAGCTGGTACCTGGGTCTGGCAAAAGCTGGGAAGTATGGAAATCATTGAATAGACTGCACATGGATACAACAACATCCAAAGACACTCTGAACAAATAGGACTAAAGGGTAGCTTCTGCCCTTTATGATTGTGGTGACATGCAGACAACAACACATATGTATACTTGTCCTTTGTGGATCTCATGGCAGCACAACAGAATGTAATTAATGTTGCTAGTTTCTAGACAAAATTAGCTTAACTTGTATATATTTTAATACTGTATTTTATGTATTAAAAATTGTGTTGTGTTGTATGCCATGTGATGCTTCTGACATGAATGAATGAATGAATGAATGAATGAATGAATGAATGAATGAAAAAATTAAATATATATATATTTATACTTTTACTGGGCAGGTCAGTACACTTGTAAAACAAGCAACCACCCATTCTTATTTTCTAAGAATTCCCAGGATCAGGCTTGGAAATAAATATGGTGCTAAAAAATGATGCTTTGCTTTCTTAATATCAACTTCCATTTGTTTGATTATACTTTTTAATGTAAACAGTCAGACATGGAAGATAGCCTTGTGGCACCAAAGAGAACACCTACAAGTACACTAGCACTCCAGATATAGCATGATCCCTGACATAGATAATTTTAAGTCAATTTCTTAAATCACTGGCTACTAAATAAACAATTGCCTGTGTTGGTCCAAAATGCTAAGACATATAATTTTGCTAACTCCCAATAGTTGAGCTCACACACTGTGCTAAAATAAAACCAAACAAATGTATGAGTGAAAATAAATGGAATGCTTAGTAAATGTAATAAACATTTATGATCCAGAGTAGAGAATGGAACAATGATGTATGAGTTCTCTTTGATTATTTAATCTATTTTATGGATTCTTATGTAATAAACACTAATGGTGACATACAGATTATGTATGTTCGAAAAAACCTATCTTTTAATAAAGATGCTGTACTGCTGCTAAGAATCCTTATGATTTATACCAAACATTAGATACACAGTATAATAAAATGAGAAATATGGATCTAAAAATCAATGTATCGAAGTTCAAGGTTTGAAAGTAAAAATACAGTGAATAAATTCAAGTTACGCACAAATGATGAAAAAATAAATGTATTTGTACAACTTTATATATTAGTGTATCTTTAGATACACATCTTTACATTAGAACATTTACTAAAGATGAAAAAAAATGAATGAAGAACTGATAATATGGTTAGATCATAGAAAATTATTGCTGAGCACATTGTAAGCCGCCCTGAGTCTCCGGAGAAGGGCGGCATATAAATCAAATTAAAAAAAAGAAAATGGATGGGGAACAAATTGCAAAATATATCTATGAAGGAGGGCAAAATGGGTTTAGATTAGAAGATAGAAAAGACCCAAAAATAGTGGTTAGAGGGAGGTGACAAGATCCTCCAAAAGAGATAAGTGATAAGTTCAAAGAACAAAAGGCAACATATAAAGCAGAGTACAGATAGGATATTTGCAAGAATAGAAAGCAATGGTGAAATAGAGATCACAGAATCATAGATGTAGTGAATGGTGTTTAACTAAATTTAGTTAAATTTCTTTTTCTTTTGTCTTTTTCATAAGGGACAAGGGGAGGCATTATTTGCATACTTTTATCAAAAGGGAATAGCACACTAGATTTGCATGTATGAGATTTCCAAGACAGATTCTAAGATAAAGAGCAACTTTGTATTCCATATGAGACAGCAAATGTACATATGAAACTACAAATTAAAAAATTCTGCAACTAAGTGAAAAACTTATTAAAAGAATTTTGGACATGATAGAAATAACACTTTTATCAATGAGTGGGCACTTTGTTCACGGAGGACTTCATCTACAGTAATGCATTAAAACATGTTTAATAGCAGAACCTCTGACAGAAAAGCCAGACACACCTATAAATATATAGAATGCCCTAAATGAGCATATATCCCACTTTGTTTAATTTGGTCAACTCAGGGCAGTGAACACACATAACAACCCTTCCTCCTATTTTCCCCATAGCCACTTTTTGAAATGTGCTGGGCTGCAAAAGTGTGACTGGCCCAAAGTCACCAAGCCAGCTTTCATGCCTAAGGGAGGTCTAGAACTCATAATCTTCTGATCCCTTGCAGCACCTAAACTATACCAAACTGGCTCTTAATTCCCCAACATGAAAAGAGCTATCACTAAATTACTCAGAAGGTCAAAACTGGTTATATTTACACAACAGGCTTATCCAATAAAACTTTACTGAAGTAACTCAGGTGCATAATATACCACACCATAATCAAACAGCACAGGCTAGATTTTCACAATATACAGAGACTTCAGTGTAGAGGTATGAAAAAAGCAAGTGAACACACAAGGTGAAGGTTAACTTTTTTCTCCAATCTAAGCACCTTACTAGTTCTCTAGCAGAAACCACACTGGGATGCTTTCTGCTGTGAGGCTAATACCAGTTAGGAGCAACCTGGGCATTGTGGGGTAAGTACTCTCAGCCCCAAGACAAGCATTCCAATGCAACACAGAGTTCTCCAGAACCACAGATCTATCATATCTTTCCTAACTTGTCCTTCCACCAGAGTTCTTTGTAGGGAATACTACTTTAAGCTCGATTGCAAAAACACTGTTCAAACAATGCAACAGCAAGGTGGCATAAATTACGGTTTTAAATGTATAGAAATTATAGAATTGATCCGGGTGAATAAACAGATTTATAGACTTGCAGATAGAAATCACTATATTAATACCGGGCTATTGACAGCCTCGCCTGTTTAAAACAAGAGACAGGAAAGTTTCTTGTTCCCAGCCACTCCGTTCCGGCTCCCACACACCCCGATTCATTCTTTTGCAGAGATTTTACCGCGGCGGTGGTCCTCCGCCACCCCCATTCCCCCCCTCCCTCCCCCGACGCTCCACAGGTAGACATGCAGTCGCCTCCCATCCCGTTTCCTCACCTCCAGGCGAAGGGTGGCGCCGCATGCCCGAAGAAACTCGCGGATATTGCTCAGGCACTCGTTCTCGGTGCGCGGCTCCGGATAAACCTGCAAGAGGAGAAGGAGAAGCAGATCTGGCTTGGGCTCCAACTGCGGGAAAGCGCTCGAGGGAAGCCACCCCGGACTTACCTTCCGGGACAACTCTTCCCTGTAGTCCCATTCACTCCCCTGCTTCTCCCGTCTTGGGCTTCACTTGAAAGCAGCGTTTGATTTGCTGTGCCCGTGACGGGAGAGGTGAACCGGGAAGTAAACACAAAAGCAGGAAATGGCGTGTGAAGAGGACGAGGGAAGTCTCTGTCCACCCACCCCGGGTCATTTTCCCTGCTGCCTCCCTCCCTGTCCTACCCAATAGATGCTTCCCATCCTGAGGACCACTTGGTTTCCCCCCCCCCCAAAAAAGCGCGCCTAACGAGTTCCGCCCCCCAACCCCCCCATCCCGGGGGGAAAAAAAGGCAAATTTGTTCGCACATCTCTTTTTTCAGCCACTGGGGAAAAAAAACAACTAATACGGTTGCAAATGGAAGTGGTTCATTGTTCCTCTCCTGAGCTGCTCCCCCTCCCTCAAAGGTTTCTGCATTTTTAACATCCTCACAACATTGCCTTCATCTTATCCCCATGAGTGAAATAGCTTTAAGACATCCCAAATGGAACTAAGGTTAAAAGTAAAATGTATCCCCTTATCATGTCAAAGGCATCCAAAAGCACCATCTATAAAAGGGAAATTAAGTGACTGGCAACAATTGGAAATAGATGCAATAACAGCAGGGCAGGAATTGGCAAAAGTCATGCCACCGTAATTTTGTTGGTTCAAAGATGAACAGAAAACGCTACACCTCAAGAGTAGAGAAATGTCTATACAGAGTTCCATATATTATTAAAACTGGTTTTTAAAAAAGGTTATGTGCACATTACAGGCATCCATTATAACTGGGTCATTTGAAGCAAAAGTTGTGTGATATATTTTTCAAAATATGTTTTTCTAGATGTGTTCAAGAGAGTTGGCAATCATTAAATCATGAACTACATTATAAAACCTAATAGAAAAACAAATCAGAATCAAAACCCCTTAGTTAACAGAGAATAAAAAGTCTTACCCAATTCCAGGACATGAAAAAAACACAAATGTTTTCAAGCTGACAAACAAAGCTTTGCTCGTTTACTTGGCCAATTTCTGGAGTGCCACAGCCTGGTGCCTGTCCATAGCCTGGGGTTGGGAAACGGGTAGCCAACATTTTGATGGGCATTGCTCATTTTTATTGTACTATGCCAGGACTGAAAAAACATCACTAGTTCTTATCAGAAATGTGTCAAACAGTTTTGGATCTATTAATATGCATCTAATCCTACAGCACAACTCCCCAGGCACAATGTACTAACTTGGAAGCCCACAGAAGCTTCCAGAGAAATGAAGTCCCGGATCTTTATGTGGAGTTTCCAAATGTTGTCAACCATGGTCAATACAGGTAATAGTAAGGGAGTGATGCAAAGTCTATACCGTTAATATAAGGAAGATCTTAGTTATCTCTGTACCATAAAACCTTATAGTCACGGTAACAATGAATTCCTTACATCTAGACAGTTTTTCAATGCTCATCTATCTTTGATTTATAGGAAAATTCAGTCTGGATTTTTCAGTCTTGATTCTGAAACTCAGAATTTCTCAGTACTTTTAGCAATTGATAATTGACTTTAATGAATAACTTCATCTGAACTTATAAGGAAAAATGTTTTAAAAGTTAAAAAATGTGCCACATGTTGTCCTTGTAGAAATATTTTAATGTATACATGATCACCAACTTTTTTTTAAACTGCTTCAAAAATGAATTGATGAATAAATTCCATGAAAGTGCCAATAAGACTGCCGAAGAAACCTTACAATAGAAGAGCAAGTTTGGAACTTTTTCCTTTTACAGGGTAAATTCTTCTCATTGATTATTTAAACTATAGACACAAAAGGGTGGAAATTAATAGCCATCATTCAATGGTAACAGGTGGCCTCATACTTGCATCATTCATAATTAATGCTGGCAATCGATTACTGTTCTTTGGTACCCATATTAAACAGAAATACTTTATTGCAAAAAGAATAATTTCACTATGCATGTCGGCCTTATTTGTGATAAAATGCAATCAGTTATCAAGACAATGTAGGCTGCCAAGCTAAAAGATGAGTAACTTATTGCAAAATAGGTTTTAATAAAGGAGAACATTTGTGGCTCAGGGTTGAAATGAGGAATTCTTGGTGCTCTCTGTGTTTGGTTTTCCTGCTAACACTGATGATGTTACCTAGTTTGGGTAATGAAATGTCTACAAGAAAACAACTAAGTTCAGAGAGCATCAAGTGGTTTTTATATATGACAGCAACTTAAAAGGACTGAAAATAATTTTGTGGTGCTAACAAGCACTGTCCTCCAAATATGCACTTGTGAACAGACCAGCTATCAATAGTAACATCATTTATCAGAAAATAAGGCTACCTTTCCCGCACATTATGGAAGCAAATAATTGTTTTTTATCTAAACTTTTCTTGTGGGAAGGGTAGTTCTTAAATTATGGTTGCCTATCGTTTGAGTAAATGCAATACACATGACATCTCAGTTATTTATATCATTCCCTTCTAATGTTAATGTCTCTCTCTGTTTCCACACACATGCATGCGCCATGGCTCCCACCCAATGGTTAAGATGGTTTAGAGCTTAGACCATGGTTGCCCAATCTTTTGGCTTGCCTAGTTCACACTGAATGAAGAGGAATAATCCTAGGCTGCATATAAACTATATGATATAGGTAATGTATATAAATAATAAACTTCCTTTTTATATATATTATCTTGTGGGGTCATATTACTAGCTATTCAGGGTCACATGCGGTCCGTGGGCCAGACATTGGACATACCTAGTTTAAATAGATTTTGCTGAATATGTGAATCACAACTTTCACAAAATATGACCTCAGAATTAGTTGCCACTTTTTAGTTGATTTGCCTTTACCTTTCATGTCTTTTGACCTGAACAAATTCTTGCCAGGTTCATGCTAAGATACAACTTGTAGGTGCAAACCAAATTAAACTACATTATGGTTAAGTGTAATATATGAAACCAACTTTGATTTGAATCAAATCAAGTGGTGGGATTCAGCCAGTTCGCACCACTTTGGGAGAACCGGTTGTTAACTTTCTGAGTAGTTTGGTGAACTGGTTGTTGGAAGAAATCATTAGGGCAGAGAACCGGTTGTTAAATTATTTGAATCCCACCACTGAATCTTTTCCTCCATAACCATTTTTTAAAAAATCTTATTTCAAATCTTGCTTTAGTTATACAGTGGTATATCTACTTCCAAGCTCTTATTTTTTATATCCAAGATTTGTTTCCCATCTTGTGATTCCAGATCTACAGTTGACTATACAGTTTATATTTTATATATATATATATATATATATATATATATATATATATATATATATATATATATATATATATATATATATATATATAAATTAGTTTGTATCAATTAATTCAGAAAATCATTGAGGAATGTTTCAAGGCAAAATAGGTTTCTTTTGAGACATAATACATTTAAAATAATGGAACACTTGGAGATTCATAATTGAATAATAGGAGAAAATTCCTGATTAGAGCTGAATGTTTCTTTATCTGCCCAACCTCCAGAATTCAGGATGTAGCTGGCAGAGACAACCATGCAATTTGTTGAGTTCATTCAACAGAGAAAGAAGAAAATGGAAAAACCATCTAGACATAAAAGCCAAGTTCATGACTCCTCAACCCTAATGTGGTACTACAGACTTACTCAATTTTCTGATGCAGATAATTCAAAAAACTGATGATAGAACAATTGCATTCATTTTGTTTGATTCTGGCACTGCACTATCACTTCCTAGTGCTTGCTTACTTGTTTTCAAACCTTTTTAAAAATCTTGGTAAAAAAAAATAGGCAATACAGAGAAGCAGGAGTCAACAACTATTTTAGGCATTGGATAATCATACAATTTCACTGCTTGCCCATCCTACAAAATAAATACATCAATGGCAATGGCTGAATCTTGCAACCATATCATCACCTTAGATCTTACATAATTCCAAGTGTTCTTGCCTGAGTTCTCATAAAATGGAGTGCATGTATGCTGATATCTCATGCAATTTCACAAGGTTGGGATAATTTCATTTATTCTTTATTTAATATTGGCATTAGAACATCACATCAGCATCATGCTGCCAAACTCTACAATTAGACAAAGCAGAAGCAGCCAAAGGGAATGTAAGATGGCAGGAAGGAGCCGAATGATGAAACTGAGGGTTTCATGGTTAATTACAAGTCCAGCACACCAGAGACAACAAAAGCAGTTGAACTGAAAAGAGATGCTCTACTTGCAGTTTTTCTATTTTCATTTTTTTAATAATGCACAGGGGGTTTGTATACCTAGTTCATTTCCTAATAAAAATAGGAGATGGAAAGTATTACTATTATACAGCCAGTTGCCAGCAAATTTCAGAAGTGTAATCTTGAGGCCACTGAAGTCACAAAATAGAATTGGGCAAATGCCCACGACCCTTTGACTGCCTTCCTAAGCCATACATTTTCACCAAAAAGCCACAACAGTTCATAGATAAGACTAAGTCATAAACTATGACCAACATATTGCAGTTGATAATTATACATTGTGCTAAGTCAAAGTCACATTATGCTTTAGCAAAATAAGGAAATTTAGATGGTGCCTCTAAAATGATACATGGTAGAGGTCAGCTAACAGGTGAAATTTTCCCAAAAGCTACAGTAGAACTGCAGCCCTTAAGAAGCAATTATCATTTTGCTATTCCCTGAACCACCAGGACAGCTGGTATACAATTTAATTTGATGTACATTTAGGAAATGTTTGTCTCACCAGCTTTCATAGAATTAACATTGTAAATGACAAATAACTATGTGCACTGTTATTCCCTGAACAGACCAAACACAGCTGCCCCATTCAGAGTATTCCTGACAGAATACATAAATCTCCATAGAAGGCTGCACATCGTCACAATTGTCAGAGAAAAAGACCATATGGCTACAATCAGCCCTATGATGTTGTAGAAAGTTAGCACTGACCCCTCTCCTAGAAAAAATGAAATATTCTAGGAAATATTAAAAAGACAGAATATTATGTTTTTCCTAAAGGAGAAATATGTTTCTTAAAGACAAACACAGAGTGTCAGCTCCCTGCCCCCCGCCCTCAGCAGATATTTCGGTGCCAACCTATCTACAAGACAAAGGCCGGGCCAGTTTATCTACAAAACAAATGACATGGCCCTCGGAGCATGATAGGATTAGCCCTCACTCAAGATCCAAACCAGGACAAAGCCATTAAGCCATAACAGGAAGTGTCCAAAGCCCCTTCATTACATCATCACCCAGCAAAATTCAACCAGGACTGGGATTCAAGACAACCTACAAAGTTACCCCTGCATGGCCCCATGCAAGGTGGATAAAAATCAATGATTTTTTTTAAAAAAATCAAAACATCTGATTTTTTTGATTTAAATCTGATTTTTTTGATTTAAATCGGATTTTTTTGATTTTTATCAAATTTATTTTAATAAAAAACTTTTGGGGTTAAAAATCTATCATAAGATAGTTTTCTATTTAAGATACATAAATAATTTAGTTTATTCAGCATGGAATGGAGCTTAGTTATGTAGTACGAGGCTGTATATTCTGCAACACTGGGACTATCGGTGAGTCAACAGTGGGTCAAAGAAGTAGCAGAGATGACAGTTGCTCTTTAAAAATTATGATTTAAATCGAGTTGATTTAAATCAAGCCTTTTTACTAGTGATTTAAATCATGATTTAAATTGTGATTTAAATCAACTCGATTTAAATCAAATCCACCCTGGCCCCATTGGAGTCTGACAACCAATCAGAGTATATTTCTTGCACAGAACGGGAAGCTACAAGGTGGGAGCCAAGAGAGGGTATAAATCTCTCTCCCTCTCTCACCCATGTGCTCTTTTTTGCACAGGACCTCAAACCATGTAGTCCTGTCTACCATTAAACCATCTTTCCAAGCAGTCTCCATGTTTCCAGTGTCTTTCTTCCCATTTGGAACTGAACCCAAATGGACATTTCTTTCGACGATGTCTTTGATCAAGTGTCACAGAGAATTCTGCATGGGGGCTTCTTTATTTCAATACAGTTGCAGTATTTTGGTAACTACTTTCACCACAGTGGTGTGATTTACAGGTCAGCGGCATGAGATCAATTTCCAAGTATAGTTGCTGCTTTGTTATCAATTTTATTCAGTTGTTTCTCTTTCACTTTGTTTATAGAGAAAGCAGAGATTTGTTTCTTGGGGCAAATCCAAGAGGCCAGACTGAGGCATTCATTTCTGACATATCAATGACCCCCAAAATAACTGAGTTCCCAGTACTCAAATATTGTGGAGGAAGAGCTTGTTGGCTCTTGGATCTTTGTGAGGACTAGGATTTGAAAACAAACTTACATGCCATGAAAGCCAGTTTGGACTGATACTAAAGTACCAGGCTAGAAATCCACAGACTGAGAGTTCTAGATTCACCTTAGGCACGAAGCCTAAGCAATACAGGTACAAATTTTACAAATTTTAATTAAAATTGTACAAATTTTAGGCAGATTGTTTAAAATTTCTATTTTGGGGGATGGTGGTGTGCTAAACCTGCCAACTTTACAAAATAATTTATTTTAAAATCTGCAATCTGCCATTCAGTTTCTATTTCGAAAAGCTGTAGGAACCTGAGAAATGGAATTGTCTACACATGAAGGCTTCAAAAATTGTTCTCTCCATTCATGGACTATGGTTCAGCATACGTGAATCTAACCATTACAATTTCTAAAACAAATAGTGTTAATACAAACTCTTGCCTTTTTTTAGAAAGAGCTGGGACTTTTACATACATATGCCGTGCTGAAATATGGCTGGCTAGTCTGTGGCTGAGTGACCTGTGTTTAGATGGTACACTTAGCCATGATTAATTGACACCAAACCAAGCAACTATATTTTAACCTACCATGATCTGCAGATCCAGCCTCTTTGGTTAGTCTGGATTCAGTGTAAATCCATACATTTGACTTAATTTACTATAACATGATTCCATGGGCATCTACATGAGGGCGAGGGGTGCCACGTATATCATGACTTCATCATGCAATTGACAGAAATTATTTGCATCATTTGTCTGACAATGTAATGGTACAGGTACTGTCACTTTCACTAGATGAGTGTGCGTCGTTGCCTTGTATGAACAGAACCAGCTTTTCTTTCTGGAATGTGTAATCATGTAAATAAGAGCAAGCACTTTTTTTCCCAGTAAGGCTCCTATGTTTTTTTCCTGGTGTGTGCCAAAGCAAATGCAATACTGACAGGCAAATGCAAAATTAATAAAAATATTCTACTTGCTGCATTTTGGCATGGCATCAAACTTTTAAAAAAACAGGAGCCATGCCAGGAAAAAAATCCACTTAATAGAAAGATTATTTAAAACCAGCTTTTTGTTTTCTATATAAATATACATATCTGTAAATACCCAAAAAAAATCAGCAAGAGAAAATGGCTGACAACACAGTACTACTGTATTCCTACCTATTCAAAAATAAATTCTGATTTAAGTTATTTTTCTAAAAAAAACCATTTAGTTATTTAGTTAGTTAATTAGTTGGTTAGTGTCTTCATGCCATTTTGGACTCCTGGTGACTGCCTGAAGGTTATCTTGGCAAGATTTTTGTAAGTGCTTTGTCTTTGCCTTCTTTCTTGACTAACTGGCCAAAAGTAACCCAAATGGCCTCATCCGGATCCAAGATGTGACTAGACCTCACAGTCAGTTTCTAACTTAGTACTTTTTCCAGTACACCAGTTTAATCTATTAGATTAATATGTACTGTACATCAGGGGTGGGCTGCTGGGGGTTCGCAGGGGTTCAGGAGAACCTCTAGCTAAGATTCTGTGCAGTTTGGAGAAACCACAAATCCCATTCCTGGCTGGCCCCGCCCACTCTACCCCGCCCTTCCTAGGAGTCCCCACGCGGCCTGTTTTGGATGCAGGTAAGTGCAGAGCGCATGTGGAGGCTCGGGGAGGGCAAAAAACGGGCCTACTGGAAGTTCAGGAAGGCAAGAAACAGGCCCGTTTCCAGCCTCCAGAGGGCCTCCAGAACCTGGGGAGGCCATTTTCGCCTTCCCGGAAGCTCGAGGAAAGCCTCCGGAGCCTGACGAGGGCAAAAACGCACCCCCTGCCGTGGTGCAGGAGGTCGACTAAGCCACACCCACCATGGCCACACCCACCCAGCAACCGGGTAGAGAACCCCTTGCTAAAATTTTTGAAGCCCACCCCTGCTGTACGTGATTTCACCTTAAACATCATTTAGGCTATCATTGTTGGAATCCCACCACGCCCCGTGTTTGTGATTTGTGTATAAGCACATTGGTTAAATAATGCATCTTTAAATAAACCATGATTTAGCATTGTGTGCAAGTGCATTTTTAGTTTTAGTTTTAGTTTTATTTGATTTATATATTGCCCTACTCCTGAAGGACTCAGGGCGGTGAACAGCCACAAGATAAAACACATAAATACAAAATTTAAAAGCAAAATAAAACTGAATTAAACAATTTGTCCGAAGACAGATTTAAAACACCCCACTGATTAAAAACAGATTAAAATTTGCATTTTAAAAAGGGAAAAAAGGGAAAAATTAGGCCAGGCTCCCCTGATGGAATAAAAAGGTCTTGAGAGCGCGAGGGAAGGTGCGTAGATCCGGGATCCTCCGTATCTCCGGGGGGAGCTCATTCCAGATAGTAGGTGCCCCCACAGAGAAGGCTCTCCCCCTGGGGGCCACCAGTCGACATTGTTTGGCTGACGGCACCCGGAGGAGCCCCTCTCTATGAGAGCGTACTGTCCGGTGGGAGGCTACTGGTGGCAGCAGGCGGTCCCGTAGATAACCAGGTCCTAAGCCATGGAGCGCTCTAAAGGTGGTAACCAAAACCTTGAAGCGCACACGGAAGACCTCCGGGAGCCAGTGCAGCTCGCGCAGGAGAGGTGTTACATTGGAACGCCATGTCACTCCCATAACCACCCATGCGGCCACACTCTGCACCAGTTGGAGCCTCCGGGTGCTCCTCAAGGGGAGCCCCATGTAGAGAGCGTTGCAGTAGTCCAGGCGGGAAGTGACGAGGGCATGAGTGACTGTGCATAAGGAGTCCCGTTCCAGAAAGGGACGCAACTGGCGAATCAGGCGAACCTGATGAAAAATCCTCCCGGCCACGACCGTCAAAAGCTTTTCCAAAGACAGCCGTGAATCCAGGAGGATGCCCAAGTTGCGAGCCCTCTCTGTGGGGGCCAGCGATTCACCCCAATAGTCAGAGATGGCACCAACTGACTATATCAGGACATCGGAAACCACAGCCACTAGGTCTTGGATGGGTTGAGCCTCAGCCTGTTTCTCTCCATCCAGATCCGCACGGCCTACAGGCACCGGGACATCACCTCAAGGGCATCGTTGGGGTGGTCCGGGGTGGAGATGTACAGCTGAGTGTCAGCGTACTGATGGTACGTCACCCCGAAACCACGGATGATCTCGCCCAGCGGCTTTACATAAATGTTGAATAGAAGGGGCAAGAGGACCGACCCTTGTGGCATGCCACATATAAGGCACCTCGGGGTCGACCTCTGCCTCCCTGCCAACACCGACTGCAACCGGTTGGAGAGAAAGGAGAACCACCGTAACACAGTGCTCCCCACCCCTAACTCTTCCAACCAGTGCAGCATGATACCATGGTTGATGGTATCAAAAGCTGCTGAGAGATCTAATAGGACCAGGACAGAGGAGCAACCTCTGTCCCGAGCCCTCCAGAGATCATCAACCAACGTGACCAATGCCGTTTCCGTGCTGTACCCAGGCCTTAAGCCCAACTGGAACAGATCCAGATACACCGTTTCATCCAGGTGCTGGGGGAGCTGTCGCGCAACCACACTCTCAACAACCTTCGCCACAAAGCGAAGGTTGGAGACCGGATGATAATTAGACAACATTTCCGGGTCCAGGGAAGGCTTCTTGAGGAGAGGCCTCACCACCGCCTCTTTCAAGGCGGCGAAGTCACCCTCACTCAGTGAAGCATTTATAATCCCCTGGAGCCAGCCTCGTGTCACCTCCCGAGAAGCCAGCACTAACCAGGAGGGACACGGGTCCAACAAACATGTGGTCGCGTTCAGTCTACCCAGAATCCTGTCCACGTCATCAGGAGTCACAGGATCAAACTCATCACAGATAACATTCTCAAGACCTGCCTCAGTCATCCCCCTTGAAACTACCCAGTCGGAGTCCAGATCTTCCCGAATCTGAGTGATTTTGTCATGCAGATACTGTACAAAGTCCTCAGCTCTACCCTCCAAATCAAAGTGCATTTGATTTGTTTTAGGATAAATTTGTGGTAAATTATTTAGAAAAATGATTTGTGAGCCTCTCTAGGAGTCTTTAGAGGTTGGGGACAGCAAAAAACATCACTTCCTGTCCAACCAGGAGTTGGGAAATGGGCCATTTCAGGCCTCTGAGGAGGTGGGGAAGGCTGTTTTCGCCCACCCTAGATGCATAGAGAGGATCTGGAGCCAGGTGAGAAAGAAAAACGGGCCTTCTCCACGCCCCCAGGCCTTCCGGAGGCAGGAAACAGCCTGTTTCCCTACTTCTGGTGGGCCCAGAAGGCCCAAATATCAGCTGAGCTGGCGTGCCCACTGATATGGCTACGTGCCATAGGTTCGCCATCATGGTTCTAGACTGACTCAGAACTGGAACAAAACAAGACAGGGAATATGAGTATATTTTCAAATGCTTAAAATAATGTTGGCAAAGCCAATGTATACAAATGGTTATTTTATACTCATTGCCCTATGTATTATCTTAGGGTGTAGTTTCGCGTGCTGCCTGCATCTTGCGGATGGAGCTTTGCTTGTTTGCGTGGCCCAGTTTCTGGCATGCTTCCAAAATGTGTCCAATATATGATCATTTGTGCTGGGTCATTTGTGCCTCAAGGGAGGATATGACACATATATTTGCTTTCTTGGCCATGAATGGTATTGAGGCAGTCCTCAACGTACGACCATAATTGAGCCCAAAATTTGTTGTTAAGTGAAACATTTGTTAAGTGAGTTTTGCCCCATTTTATGACTTTTCTCACCACATTTGTTAAGTGAATCACTGCAGTTCTTAAATTAGTATCACAGTTTTTAAGTGAATTTGGTTTCCCCATTGATTTTGCGTATCAGAAGGTTGCAAAAGGGGATCAAATGACTCTGGGACACTGCAACTGTCATAAATGTGAGTTAATTATTAGGCATCTGAATGTAAATCACATGACCATGAGGCTTCTGCAATTGTCTTTAATGTGAAAAATGCTCATAAGCCACTTTTTTCAGTACCATTGTAACTTCGAATGGTCACTAAATGAACTGTTATAAATCGAGGACTACCTGTACTCAGGAGTCTTCTCGAACATCAATGTTTAAACGCATAAATAGTCTTTATATCCAGCTTCTTACTTCGCAACAACGCTTTTGTCATTCTAATGAAAGTTCTGGATTTTGTGGACACTTCTCATCTGGAATCATCTACAACCTAAGATTCTGATATCATCAGAATCTTTTGCTCAAGCTTTGGTATCTCTACCAACAGACGATTAAAAAAACAAAATAGACTTCCTTGTTCACTTTGGGAGTTTACTAAATAGTATTAGAAATATTAATAACTATCAAAATTTAAAATCAATTCATATTGCTTTTAAAAAGACAACTTTAATTAACAGTGGGCCTTAGATTCAACTGAAAATTCTGATGTGATCCTGGAAAACAAAAAATAGATTTTTCCTATTTAACTCTGGAGGAAGAAGTAAGAGTTTTTCTTTGTTTGATTATTTTATTTTATTATTAACTTCTAATTCTAACCACCCCAACGATGCCCTTGAAGTGATATCCTGGTGCCTGGAGGCCGTACGGATCTGGATGGGGAGAAACAGGCTCAGGCTCAACCCATCCAAGACTGAGTGGCTGTGGTTTCCGACGTCCCGATATAATCAGCTGGCGCCATCGCTGACTATTGGGGGCGAATCACTGGCCCCCACATAAAGGACTTGCAACTTGGGCGTCCTCCTGGATTCACGGCTGTCTTTAGAAGAGCACTTGACGGCCATGACCGGGAGGATTTTTCATCAGGTTCACCTGATCCGCCAGTTGCGTCCCTTTCTAGATCGGGACTCTCTACACACAGTCACTCATGCCCTCGTCACCTCTCATCTGGACTATTATAACACTCTCTACATGGGGCTCCCCTTGAGGTGCACTCGGAGGCTCCAACTGGCGCAGAGTGTGGCCACGCGGGTGGTTATGGGATCAATGTGGAGTTCCCATGTAACACCTCTCCTGCGCGAGCTGCACTGGCTCCCGGTGGTCTTCCGAGTGCGCTTCAAGGTTCTGGTTATCACCTTTAAAGCGCTCCATGGCTTAGGACCTGGTTATCTACGGGACCGCCTGCTACCAGCAATAGCCTCCCACCGGCCAGTACGCTCCCATAGAGAGGGGCTCCTCCGGGTGCCGTCAGCCAAACAATGTCGACTGGCAGCCCCTAGGGGGAGAGCCTTCTCTGTGGGGGCACCTACGATCTGGAACAAGCTCCCCCCGGAGATACGGAGGATCCCGGATCTGCGCACCTTCCGTCGCACGCTTAAGACTTTTTTATTTCATCAAGCTGGCCTGGCCTAAATCTTCTCCCCTTTTTAAATGTAAATTTTAATTTGTTTTAAATTATGGGTATTTTAAATTCAGCCAAATTATTTAATTCGTTTTTAATTTATTTTAAATTTTTGTATTTATGTGTTTTATCTTGTGGCTGTTCACCGCCCTGAGTCCTTCGGGAGAAGGGCGGTATAGAAATTTAATAATTGTTTTTATTGGGTATAGTTAAGGGTTTTACACTGGGTGAAACAAAATTGATATTGCATATGATAACAGCAGCAAGATTGTTGATAGGTAAATACTGGAAGAACGAAGCTTTGCCCACTATTGAGGAATGGACTTTGAAGATGGCCAGTTTTGCAGAGATGGCGAAGATTTCAGCATACTTAAAAGATTGTTCACAAGAGACTTATGAATGGGAATGGAAAAAGTGGATAGAATATGTTCAGAACAAATATCAAACTAGGAAGTATCAAATAGCTTTTATTTGAAAATAATGTATTAGAAATATTTTAATGTAATGAAGATAAAAAGAGAAATTAAAAGGGGGAGGGAGGGGTTCAAGTTTTATACAAGTTTTATACTAAGGGGGGTTTGTATCGGATATGAGTATATTGTGTGGAAGTCTGGGGGGAGGGGAGGGTTAGGGAGGGTTAGGGAGGTTGGGAAGTTTGGGGTGGGTGGGGGGGGGGGGAAAGGGGGGAAAATGTAATTGTAAAACTTTTGCAATAATAAGAAATTTAATAAAATAAAAATAAATAAATAAGTAAATAATTTGTTTAGTTATTCTTTCTGTAAAAGGAAAGAATAATGGGAATTTATTTTATTGATTGATTGATTTTAAATTCCATTGTTTCAATAAAAGAACCAATCACTCTTCTGCTGCCTGTTCCTTCCACATGCTGCCTGTACTTTTCATCCAATTTCCTGAACATCTAGAGCAGGAGTGTCAAACTGGCGGCCCACAGGCCGGATGTGTCATCCACAGGCCACACCCACCCCAGCTCCACAAAGGGGAAACATTGCAATAAGTCATGTGATATCAACGTGACACCGCAAGTTTGACACCCGTGATCTAGGGCATTCATCGGGAGTCAAAAAAATCAAGATGGCAACCCTACCCCTTTTTACATGCATCAGAGCCACACCACTGTTATTAAAGATGGTATCCAGAAACCCAGTGATATGCTTTTCTCCCTAAGAGGGGGAAAATTATTTTACTTGGAAATCCAATTCCTCTTGTTGTGTCTCTCAAATGAGACTGGCAGAGGAAAAGAGGTCCGCTATTGCTATTACTGTCAGGGGGGAAAATCGGCAATGAAAGAAAGAGGGAATTCTTTTCCTATCTGCCTGCCTCTCCTTCCCTTATCCAACTCTCCTTTGCTGCCCTTATCTTCCCCTTGATCTACCACTTTATCATTATCAAAATAGGGCCAAGAACATATCCCTACACGTGCAGTCCTTAGCTACTACTGCTGCTTCCTAAGTGATCATGATACTTTCTAAGAAGCATACTGAGAAGAGACAGGGCAGCAAAGGGATAAGAACAGGGAAGGCAACAGTTCTGCATTTGATAAGGGTGAATACAGGTAGGAAGATAAGAAGAATGGAGAAGGGGTGACAAAGAAAGCTATCATTGAGAAGACTGTTGTGGTATGAGACAGGAACAGGCTGTATGGAAGTTACTGTTGGAAAGCAAACTTTCCACACCAGTAACTTCCAAGGTTCCACAAGGTTGCTATTTCTTTGCTCCTAAAGGAGACATTTGATTGCTGGGTAAATTCTAATCCAGGGATGTTAAACGCAAGGCCTGGGGGCCGGATCCGGCCTGCGGTGTGCTTAGATCTGTCCCACGGGCCGCCTTGGAAACAGCTAAGGATCGGCCCACGGTGCTTCTGCCAGCAAAAATGGAGTTTGGGAGGGCCACATGCAGCTCCATTTTCGCTGGCAGATGTTTGCAGGAGGCTGTCACAGCTGGAAACAGAGCTTAAGAGGGCCACACACAGCACGCACCCCCCCCAGCTCCGTTTTCGCTGGCAGAGGGTTGCAGGAGACCATCGCAGCCGGAAACAGAGCTCGGGAGAATGCTCGGATCACCCAAGGCACCCCTGATTCACATGACGTCAAGCTGGCCATGCCTACCTCAGGCCCCCGAGGTCAAACTCAACCCTGATGCAGTCCTCAATGAAATCGAGTTTGATACCTCTGTTCTAATCTCTTCATCAATCAAAGGAGAAATGGTCACAGAAACTGGATGGATGAGAAGGTCAGCTGGACCTCCCTCAGGCTCCTCCTCAAGGTTGCAGAATATCTTCATAAAGAAAAAACTGTACAGTTTTCAAATGAAAAAACACTGTTTTTTGACTAGTACCAAGAGGAAGGCTCTGAGGACATGTCCTGCATAAATGGTAAGCAAGCCATTTTAGCATTTAGCAGGAAGTGTGTGTGATGAATCCTAAAATGAAATGAGTGTATTTGGTGGTCATTAAAATCTCTACTATTTTGTATGCCTAATATTTCTCCAGGCTTAGATACATCTCAAAGAGTCAGTTCAGTACATTTTCTTTTCATTGATGCAGTATTATTGGTTATATTAATTTTTAAAATGAATGTGTGTTGACACAAATCATTCATCCAAAAATTTAGACTGATATTGAAATGGTATAAATCCTTCCAAAATTAAGTAATGAACATAAAGCAGCAAGTGAAAAATCAGAAAGTCTGATGGAACACTCCCCTATCTGTGAATGTGAATATCACAATAAAAAAATTGGACAATCATATACTTAAATTAGCTAAAATACCAATGAACCTTTTACCTATACATGCAGCATTTTCACTTTCCTCTTATCTCAAACTATAACTCTTTTTTTTCCAAAATCCACTAATATTAACTTTCCAATTTTGCCCACAGCCCAGTAAATAGTTGCCAACGTTAGAATACAGCAGAATTATTGAATGAAATCCAGAGAAACCCCATTTGTCATTATTTTCTGTAAAACTGTTAGATAATAACAGAATCCCATGTTATCTTAAATCACACATAAACCATCTAGGATTTCCTTTTGTGAATTGCACTGCTACATTATCCAAATTAATGATGAGTAAGCACATTGCAGATAGCCATTCTTTCACAAAATGCCTTCAGTTTCCATTCCAAAATTTCTTATTTAGTGACAATGACACACAAATTGCAAATTTAATTCTACTTGCTTACTCCCTTATTTTCTCTCTACTCCTTAATAATGTTAATTTCAAAGAATGCCAGGACATTCAACAATTGCTGCGTATCAATCATTCTTTCGTTAGACTTCAGGTCTAGTCAGTCTGCCAACACATCCTAGCCTTGAAAAAGATGTATTTGCAAGATATGTGGCAAGGTTACTATAAACATAATTTGGATCTCAAAAATGTTGAACATGAGTCCATAAGTCTTAGGCAGCCTCCATCAAAACCATGTTGACCATTGGGCTACATGTGTTTGATTTATACTTCATAATGGTCCACAAATTATGCTAAGGCATGGTGTGCTTAAATCATGGTTTCTTGAATAAATCACTTTTGACTGGCTTCACTAAATACACAAACCCATAAGACATATTTTATATAATACAACAGCTGGGCCCACACAGTACTCTAGTCTATACCAAATCATACATATCCAGGCTGACGCAGGAAAGTGGGTGTGGTTTTTTTCTCCCACTACTGCTCTTATGGGTAAGAAGCACCTGGCAGAGATTTTAAAGAAGATCTAGATATAAGGAGGAATTTCCTGACCATGCAAGCTATTCAGCCATGGAAAAGCCTCCCTCCTGGAGCTCTGAGGGCCATTGAAAGCTTTCAGGCAAAGGTGGGGCAGCCATTTGTCCACCATGGTCTGTGGATTTCTGCCCTAAGGAGTGGTTTAGATTGGAAGACTTCCAATCCTGTGATTCTGTGATATACTCAGAACTTCCTCAGGATGACACTGATAAATTTATTTAAATTATAAACTCCTGAAGAGGACTCAAGGTTTATGAGAAATAGTCTGTGTTTTTATTAAAGCAAGTTCTATAAATCTCTAAAGAAAGGAATTTGAAAATGCAAGGGACTTTTCTACCTCCCAGGCTCCCAGGCTATTGTTCAGAGTGAAAAGGTAAAAAGAAAATCAAATTTCAAATTCATAACCTCTCAGGATGTAAGTAGGAGCCACCTTCCATAGCAAATCCACCCTCTAGTGGCCATTACTATGCATCTAATATTCTGATTGCTTTAAAAGAGCACCAAAAGTTCTGGCCAGTATAATCTTTTCATTAAACAGTCTATGTACTTTTCCCAGCCCCTCATGATTAATTCACAGCTATTGTGATTTCCTCAAAACATGGAAATGCTCAGTTGCCCATTCTCATTTAGTCTCTCCTTAATTAGAACAAAAGTGCAACTTCAGTCAATATCTAGGTCAAAGTGCATTGTACAGTACATGCTGAGGGGGGAAGAATCAATGTGTAGCACTATTGCCCCTTCCTTCCTCCCTACAATCTGGTTCCTAGTAGACAGAGAAACAAAAGTCCAATCTGCTGATCTAAGTACATTTGTATACATGTGGAATAAACATACCCTTCTCTCTTGCAGAATACATGGAACCTTCTCATTTCAAACTAATGTTTGAAAATGCTTGAATAAACAAGAATTTGAGGAAGGAAAGAGTTTTTAAAAATCATTTCACATGCCCAATAAAATTTTTTAAAAAAACTATGTCCTTGGTTTTTCCCATCACACAGTGCTCCATCTGAATATCAAGATACTAAACTTAGACTTTAAAATAACACAATAAATCACAGGAGCTGCCTTGCTAACTAGGTCATCATTTTTGCAATGTGGGCACCTTAAGAAATTTCTCACTAAGAAGAACATATTCAAGCACTAGGGATGGGAGTGTCAAGGCAGAATTGAAATTAGGTGATTTTTCTCATTTTCTCCTAAAAATAGAAGCCTATATTGCATGTTGAAGTGCTCTTAACATGTGTCTGTGTGTGAGGTTTGTATTAAATAGCAACTATAATATAAAAACCCTGCACGATCACACCTAGTCTCAGTACAAAATTGTGGTGTGTATTTATCTACGGAAAATAACCTCAAAGTAAAATTAAATACGCCTCCATATCTATCAAAGCAAAACAATTTTTACATTTCACTAATAAAGAAGATACATAATGCATACACAAAAAACATCGTCGAATCTAAAAATTTTATGAAAAAAGGAATTCTTTCTTCTAGAGGTTCATCTTTTCTTTCATACACACACACACAAATTACACATAGATGATAATTCTAGAAAGTGATTGATGGCTTAATGCGTTTTTTGTCCTTTTTGGTACGATTTGAAGATAGGAAGCCTGGGGCACTTCTGCCTGAAGGCCGAAGAGCTAAAAGTGTAGCTGCCTTACTATATTTCAAACTCTGCTCCCAATTCGGCCCACCTCCCCACCCACTCCCTCAGTTTCCATCCCCTCCTTCAAGCTTTGACAATGGAGCCTCTGCAGCTAGACAGGAAGGATGTGTCCGCGCAAGAGCCTTCCCACGGAAAAGGCCACACGCTTCCTGCCTTTCCAAGGGTGGGGAAAGGCTGTGTTGCGGGGGGGGGAGGGGGTGAGAGACCCTGGACAAAGGAAAGTGAGTGGATCTAAGCGAGTCCCGGGCGAGTCACTTTCCGACATATCCAGAAGAGAAGGAGCCTGACGGATTGAATCCAGGCGTGTCATGCGCGCTTTTTTTTTTTTTTTTAAATCTGCCCTAGCCTCTTGGTATCTCTGCCCAGATAATCCGGGGAAAATCGCAAAGGAGCCGGTAGCCTCGCCTTATGCTGCCCACCGGGTTTTAGGCTGCAATGGTTGTAAAGATCCGCACATGCTGGAAGGGCAGTTTGGTGCGTTCCTTGCGTTATGCGACGCCCTGGCGATGAAGCCCAAGTAAAACCCGATTCTCTTATGGGGCCGGGCAGGCGTAGGCGGGAGGGAGGGAGGGGGGGGCGAGGGGAGAGGGAGAGATTTAATGGGAAATATAGGAATATTAAAGGCACTTACTTTATCTATGGTCCCCGGTAGCAGGCGATCCAGCAGTCTGCAAAGAACCACCCCGTCTTTTAGAGATGCCTGCAAAAATCCCTCCGGGTCGGAGATGCTTTTTTTGGGCGACTCCAGCACCCCCAGGGTGATCAGCCATGTAACGGTTTGCTCGGCTGAATTCATGGCTGCTGCCGCTGCCAAGAAGAAGCTTCTAATCCCACCGAAGAGCCAGCGCGCCAGAGACGGGGAAAGCAATGCACCACTCGAGGAGGCGAGGGTCGTATTTTACGGGGCGCTGGGAACTGTTGCTCTCCAGACAACGCTTTCTCCCCGGATTTGCCCCCAACCTCCCCCTTTTCCCCCCCCACCCCACCCCTTGATTATTATTATTTTTTTGCTTGGGGTTTCACATGGAGGCAGCAGCCGAGTATCGAGTCGCCGGCGCCGCCGCTGCTTCTGCTGCCGCCGCCGCCGCCGCTGCTCCCCCTCCTCTTTTCTCCCGTAGTTGCAGATGATGACGACTCGATTTACGAAATCCAGGAGGTTCAGTTTCTCCCTCCCGTGCTTTTTGGCAGATTGTCAAACGCCTTTTCATTATGTACACATGAACCTGCAGCGCCTCCCCCCGCCGGCTGCCTCTCCATGACATCATTCGGGCAGCGGGAGGCGGGGGAGTGGGAGAAAAATAGACCCTCGCCTGCTCCGCGCGCGGACCTCGCGAAGAGTCAGCGCCCCGCCGTCGGGCGCGCGCGCGCGCCAGACCCCGCCGCCGCTCTTCCTGCCGGGGAATCTCGACTTAAGCGACGCCGAGCTTTTCCTCGCAAGGACGCCCGTAGGCCGGCGATGCGGAGCTCCCATCCCGGGCAGGCGGAAGGGACGCGTGCACACGTTCGTGGTTGCACGTGAATGCGCGTGAAGAGGCAGGGTTGGCTTCCCTTGTGCGGCCTGCCGGAGGTCTACCAGAGTCTTGGAAGTGTACGTGTGCGTGTGTGTGCATGTGTATACACAAGGAGAGACTGTAGAGATTCCATGAGTCAAATGATCGGGTGGGCTACATTCAGTATAAACATGTACCAGAAGATTGGAAGGAAGTAATCTATGAGTATCTCCTGCGTGACGGTGGGAGGCTTTCCCAGTGATTTGAAGGGAGACCCGCGGAGTGGGGGTGTTTGAAACCAGACGACTTTTTGCATTGAATATCCAGAATTGATTTCCATCTGTACGATTCGCTTTAAAAAAAAAAACAAAAAACTCGCTCCCTCGGCAAAGAAAAACAAGACCGACGTGTGTGTGTGTGTGCGTATCTTTTAATCCTTTTTGGGAAACTCCCAAACTACAAATTCACCGTACTACGGAACGAGGGAAGATGCGGGAAAATAATCCGCCTGGCTTGTTGTGCAACGGAAAGAAGAGAAACTTTTTTTTCCAAAAAAAAAAACAAAAAAAACCTTCGCGTTTACGACGGACCTTTCCTCGCGCTCCAAAACAGTTCAAGAGCTCCGCTAACTACTGTACATTCAACCCTGAGGTGGCTTGAGCGGTTCTTGCTCGCGGCGCCCTCCAGCGGCAGGTGCGTTTATTTCTACCACAGGATTCTACCATGATTCGTGTACAGTAACATGAATATGTCGAAGCAGCGTCGACATGCGGTTTTTGTGAAGGAAAGTTTCTTGTTTCTTTTCCTGCTGACTAAAAACGCAGATAAGCCGCATAAAAAATCAATATCTGTCTTAAAATCTAAGATAAAGTACTTTTAAAACAATGGGGAAGGAATTTTAAAACCAACAGTTGAGGCGTTTTTTAAATAAAATGCTTAGTATCACAGCTGTCGGTGCTAAATTATGATAAATTATACAGCCTAATAAAATAGATTATGATTTATAAAGCATACTTTATTTCCTTTTCATTCAATAAAAGCAATTTTTAGTTTAAACAAAACAGTAGAGTGTGCATTCCTAAAATCAGACTTTATTTTTCTCTACATACAAACTTTATACCAATGAAACTTAATTTGAATACATTAAACTATTAATTAGATTAACTATATATTTTTTCCACAAATAATCTAATATTTCAATAAGTTTTGTGGGGGGTTTTCTATTTTTGTTTTGTACTTGTAGCATTTTGCCAGAAGCGCTTTTAATAAGACACAGATTTGACAAGAAGAAAAAGCAATCTCTTCCCTTTTCTCTCTTTGTTTCATCACATATCTATTACATTTATACTCTACCTTTCTTCCAAAGCTCCAAGTTGTCACTTCATTTTACTCTCATAGCAACAGTATATGAAATTTGAAAAAGTCAGCTTGCTCCAAAATCAAGAGCTCTCCACTTTTCTTATTTGCAAAATCTGATCAAAATAACCAATATTTCAAAATTGCTTTTGTTGATATAACTGCCTATAGAGCAGGGGTGAAAATGCTCCCGGTTCGAACCAGATTGCCCGATCCGGTAGCGATGGCAGTGGGTGGTTCGGAGAACCAGTAGCAAACATCCCTGCCCCCCCCTGCCCAGCTGAGCCACGCAATCATCAGAGGCTTTTTTTTTTAATTTTAAAAGCATTTTTTCTACAACCTCTTCAGCCGAAAAAATGCTTTTAAAAGTAAAAAAAAAAAAAGCGGCTCAGCTGGGATTGTCAAAGGCTTTTAAAAGCATTTTTTTTACAACCTCTTCACCTGACATGTAGAAAAACATGTAGAAAAAATGTTTTAAAAAGAAAAAAAGCCTCTGCCGATCAGGCAACTCAGAGGTTTTTAAAAGCAATTTTTTTACAACCTCTTCGGCTGAAGAGATAGAAAAAATTATTTTAAAAGTAAAAAAAAAAAAGTTGGCCACGCCTACCCAGTCACATTACCCCCCACCACCAAGCCACGCCCACAGAACCGGTAGTAACAAATTTTACATTTCACCACTGCTATAGAGTCTTCATGGTTTTCCATAGATAGCAATGAATATCTATATACTACTAAAACTCTTGTTCCCATAATCCTTAGCTGACTGAAGCAGTACATCATAGGCCAACAATTTTTGAACCAGGGTACCTCAAATGGACTAATTTACAGAATGGATCCAAAATCTGGGACCCACAACTTCTGTGGAATTGAAATTTAACCAATTTTATAAAATATTTTATGACAAAAAAATTATCATAAAACAATTTGACATCATACAAAATGTCATATATGTCCTGTGCTGATGTTTGACTGGGCTATCCAGTTCAATATGGGCTATTTTCAAAGCAAATATACATCTCTGAATATATCCCAACTTTTCAAGTGCATCAGAAACTGCCATTGTTTCTGTAATCCAGTAAGGAATTCAGGAAGCCAGTAAGGAAATATCTCTGAAATGATGACCAAGGGATTACAAATTGTCTAATTGCTAATGTTGTACATTTTAGCTTCTTAATGTGGTCAACCTACTTCATTTGTTCTTCATGGGCATAATCACCATTGGGTTCTCATCCTTCTTGTCATCTTTTAGCAGCTATTCCACTTGGTTGCAACAGAGGGAAGAATTACACTGCAGAGTCTATAACAATTCATTTAATGTCTCTTCCCCCTCATTTATTTCAATGAAAGTTGATCATTATAACAACTTCATATGTCATTTGAAGGGCTGATGCCTGAGCTTGCTTATTTTGTTTTTACTCTTCCTCCTCCTTTAGTACTACTGTAAAGTACCACTGTCTCTGTACGTTTAGCTTTTCAAAAATTAAACCATCATTCCAAAGTTAACTATGAAAATCAGGTTCTTCATGGTGAGATCCTAAAGAAATCTCCACAGGGTATACACTACAGCTGTAGGAACTGGTGGACTGCGAGATCCTAATAGGCCCAAAATCAAAAAGTGAAGCTTTACTATCAAGTTGAATCTCTAAGTCTCTCTTCAGTTTCAGCTTAAGGTTTTAACCAGCAGTCACCATCTTTTCTGAAGTTGAATGATACCAGGTTTTGTCTAATGCCAGATATGAATAGCAACATAAATTTAGAAACCAGACCAAAGACAAAGTATAAGCCATTATATTTTCATTAAAAAGTATTTTATTATTAACACTTTATTAAACTATTTTATTACTGGGTGAATTTTAGAAATCCAGAATATTTGGAACTCTCCCTTTTCCATGGCTAAATATAATAGACATTATTCAATTTTTAAGTGTTAGAGCCAGCTTTGTTTCAGAAAAAGAATTAGGACCTGAGGTACATTTGAGATCCGCCAACGGCAGTCACTGATGACAACATTTAAAAATCAAGATCAGATATCTAAATAGAGTGAGATTGATAGCTGAACCTTGGATGTTCTGAATTTATGCAGTTGAAAAAATACAGAGATATGTAATAGTCCCACAGATCACTGAGCTGATATAACTAAAGTTTCAGCTTTTTATTGTAGACTCTCAAAAGTATTCATTGTCTATTAAATAATGTAAAAGCTGTACATTTCAGGAAAAGCTGGACAATCCAAACACTTGTTAAAATTAAAACCAGATGAACTCATTTTGTAAATGTTTGTTTATACAATTGTTATGGCTTCTTATTTCATTCTCATAACTCTGAGCAGTTAACAATATATTAAAAACCAATATAAAATAATGTGAATTATTTGCATCATCTCTGGAAAAGAAAGCAATAACAATATCTTATGGAGAAACAGCTGTGAATTTCTGCCAAATCTACAGAAGTTAAGAGTTCCTTTGCTTGGGAGCCTTCAAAATTGACTAACTAATTATATTTAAAGGTAGATAACATGTATCCAAGTGTTAGGGATTTCAAAACATTTGTTTTTAACTCAAAATCATCTTAAATCAAACTCTGGGCAGCTTGCCTTCTCAGGAATGCTAGCCAAATAAATACTTTGATTTATTTGATGCATTCTTTGTACTTTTAATTTGTTCCAAAAGTTGCTAATGTGCAGATAGAAGGGGGGGGGGGAGACTATTAAAACAGATAAATACTTAGATCAAGAGGTCTCAAACACCTGGACAAAATTGTGAGCAACTTACAAAAGGGTTTCATTTTTTAAAAACCTGATTAGGTCCTTGCAAAATGGGAATAAAAATCCTAGGATTTGCACTGGGATTTGCACAAATAGGACCATATTTTGAGAGTGCTTTTACTAGGCCAACATAAGTGTGCACAACTTCCACAGGCAAGGCATAAACATGATTGATTCTCAGTTCTGACTTTACTCCCTTGCTTTGCTTGAACAAATTTGCAGCAGCCATTATGGTAGCTCAAAATTGGAGAATTGTGATACAGAATATGTAGAATATATTTTATTGGCCAAGTGTGATTGAACACAAGGAATTTGTCTCCGGTGCATAAGCTCTTTGTTTGCATACATACAAAGTGATAAATCATAAATTACAACCAACAAAGTGATAAATCACAGGATACCAATAGGAGAAGGTAATAGGAAAGCTGCTGCTACATGGCTAAATATCTTTAGGCATGACAGTGCTGTGGGAATGAGGTGTTTAGCAAGAGTGATGGCATGGGGAGGGGGGAACGACTTTGAGTCTAGTTGTTTTGGCATGCAATGATTTATAACAACATCCTGAGGGAAGGAGTTGAAACAGTTTATGTCCAGGATGTGAGGGATCTGTAGCAGGGGTGAAATCTAAAATTTGTTACTACCGGTTCTGTGGGCGTGGCTTGGTGGGGGGGGGGGTTAATGTGACTGGGTGGGCGTGGCCTTTTTTTTTTTTTAACTTTTAAAACCATTTTTTTCTACAACCTCTTCGGTGAAGAGGTTGTAAAAAAATGCTTTCAAAAGGCTCTGACGATCCCAGCTGAGTTGCCTGATCGGCAGAGGCTTTTTTTCTTTTAAAAACCTCTGCCGATCAGGAAGAAAAAAAGAAAAAAAGCCTCTGCTGATTAGGCAAGTCAGCTGGGATCGTCAGAGGCATTTAAAAGAAAAAAAACCTCTGCCGATCAGGCAACTCAGCTTGGATCGTTAGAGGCTTTTAAAAAAAAAAAGCCTCTGCCAATCAGGCAACTCAGCTGGGATCATCAGCTGACGATCCCTTTGACAATCCCAGCTAAGCCCCACGATATCAGAGGCTTTTTTTTTTTACTTTTAAAAGCATTTTTTCAGCTGAAGAGGTTGTAGAAAAAATGCTTTTTTAAAAGTAAAAAAAAAAAAAAGCCTCTGATGATCATGCGGCTCAGCTGGGCATGGGGGTGGGGGGCATGGATTTTTGCTACCGGTTCTCCGAACCACCTGCCTCCATCGCTACCGGATCAAGCGATTCGATCCGAACCGGGAGCATTTCACCCCTGGTCTGTAGATATTTTCTCAGCCCTCTTTCTGGTTCGTGCAGTATACAGGTCCATAATGGAGGGAGGCTGGTTGCAATTGTTTTTTCTGCAGTCCTAACTATCCGTTGAAATCAGTACATGACCTGTTTGGCTGTGCCAAACCAGCACAAATATCTCATATGTAGATTAACTTCCATTATTACAGATGAAATGTTATTTCTTATTCTGTTCTTACCGCAGTGAAATCATTTGATGTTGCAATACAATAAAGTTAAGGCCCTGTCTTTGGTAATTGGCATTTAGTGTCTAAAACACTTTTAAAAACAGGGTTTTTAGGAGTTCCTATTTTGAAAAATTTCAAAAACTTAAGAGAAAGAAGAGATCAATTATATTTTGCAAATTCTCGGGTTATTTTGTCATTCCCCTACCCCCATATGAAGTCAGATTAGCTAGAAAAACCTTTCAACTCCTAATAGACTAATGAGCAACTCATTTATTTTTAAACCATCATCATCTAGAAGAGGCAGTGGAGTTTTTGCTGTCACCCTTGGAAACGCCTTGTTGGCCTTGGCTTAGAAAAGGGAATCAGCCTCCCTGAATAGAAGCCGAGGGCTTTTCTTGCTCAAGTGACTTCAGATAAAAGAGATGGGAAAGCCTCAGCTAGAGAATGCAGACATTTTGCTGTACACAGGGTCAGAAGTAAAAACTTCTTTGCTATCCGGCCCAGCGTTTATTTTTTGATAGTGTTGTCTGCAGATTTATTCCATAAAAGAAAATCATGCACTTCTCTGGTTCCTTACCTACACATCAATATCTTTTTTATTTGTGAAACAGAAAAAGGGTGGAGCTTTTGAGTTCCTTACCAGAAAACTCCATTTCCTTGCAGAAGAGAGAATCAACACAGTCAACTTAGTATGTTATCTCAGGCTGAGTAACAGAAGATATCTTGGCTGCTTTATAAGTTTGAAGATGTTAGAATAAGTTCCATTTTTTTTTGCAGGGGGGGAGAAAAATAATAATAATAAATGGGCTAAAAATAACACACACATTTTATATTATATTTGGCTTCTATACATCACACACATACATACTCTAAAAACAGGATTTGATCCACTGGAATGACTCACTATCCTTATTAATTCCCCCATTTTCTAACAATAATGCATAAAAGTAATTTTGTTTTCTGTGCACACATAAGCACAGTATAGGTAAATAAAAATATACACTATAAAACAATATTTGTTTTAATACACAAGAAAACTATTGTATGTATTCTTGAATATTAAGCATTTCCTAATGAAACAGATAAAACACTTCTTAATACTAGTACAACATAAAATACATTTGTAGTGAATAATGGCTTGAAAGAAAATTCTTCCAGCTTCATAAAGATTCTGAAAAAAGAAGCATTTCAAGGGTCCCCTCTAACTTCAAGAGATCTGGCTCCAGACATAATTCAAGTTGACAATGATTCCAGAAAGTAGGAGAAAATAGCGTAAAAGATGAGATGGCCATTATAACACAAAGAAAAACCAATTGATCTTGATTGGATGATTAAACCCAGTGCAAAGGAACATGAACTGTAATCAAGGTGTTAAGATAACTTGAACAATAAGGTTTAAATGAGATGGAAAATTTACAGGTATCACAATGCTAAGAGTCACTCTGCATACTTTTTTAGCATGTTTTTTTCAAGGCTAGTTTATGACATCCTCATAGCAACTAGGTCTAGTATTGAAGATAATAGGTATTGTGACAAGCTTCTCCACCTCAATCTTCCAATGATCTGCCAGCATGATTTCTGGGTCTTGCACACTATTTTTTTCAAGTTTTACAGCTAGGATATAAAATGTTCTATCTCAAGTGTTGCAAAAAGTGTGCCGACTCTGTCCCCATTATTCATATCAATATTTGTGGCAAAGAAATGATTATCCTAATTGTGATCAGAATATAAAGCCAACTATATATCTTTTGATTAGATTGTACTGACACAATAATATTACTAGTATAGTGGGAAAAACAAAGTCCAAAGCTATTTTCATGCTGTCTGTCAGCAAACCCTTAGGCCAGCCTGTAACATAACTCTGATTCTTGAAATAAAATTGAAAACTCATAGTGGTACTTTCCTAATCCAGCCACTCCAGCAAAATGTTGGAAGATTTGAAGTGCAGCATTGTATCTCACTTTGGGGCAGTGGTGAAATGTAAAATTTGTTACTACAGGTTCTGTGGGCGTGGCTTGGTGGGGGTTTAATGTAACTGAGTGGGCATGGCCAACTTTTTTTTTTACCTTTAAAACCATTTTTTCTACAACCTCTTCAGCCGAAGAGGTTGTAAAAAAAATGCTTTTAAAAGCCTCTGGCGATCCCAGCTGAGTTGCCTGATCGGCAGAAATTTTTTTTCTTTTAAAAACATTTTTCTACAACCTCTTCGCCAAAGAGGTTGTAAAAAAATGTTTTTAAAAACCTCTGAGGATTCCAGCTGAGTTGCCTGATCGGCAGAGGCTTTTTTTTTCTTTTAAAAGCCTCTGAGGATCCCAGCTGAGCTGCGCAATCATCAGAGGCTTTTTTTTTTTAACTTTTAAAAGCATTTTTTCAGCTGAAGAGGTTGTAGAATAAATGTTTTTTTTTAAAAAAAGCCTCTGATGATTGCGCAGCTCAGCTGGGCATGGGGGGGGGGGGGGCAGGAATTTTTGCTACCGGTTCTCCGAACCACCTGCCACCATCGCTACCGGATCAGGTGATCTTCATAAACAGTCCTTCGGCCTTATCACCAACCTTTGTCTTCTTTGGCACCCCAAAGGCTTTTGTCGGCAAAAGCAAGAGACACTGACAAGAAACAAATGTAGCAATGTTGCTTTGCCAGAAAGATCCCAAAAGCCATTGCTGCTCTTTTAAGCCTTCTGGGAGGGGTCAATCATCTCCTGGCCTTACTCCCGAGTCATCCTTTTTGCTTTAGCTGCTCTTGCCTTCTGGAAGCTCTTCGCATGCATGCACTAGGAACAGGCTCCTCCTGTTCCTCTGCCTCTCTGCTATCTGCCTCTGGAGGCCCTGGAGTCCGCGCATCGCTCCCAGCTGGCCCTGGCCCCATCTGTGCCTTCCTGACTACAGGACTGGCCCATTGTCCTCCCCAGCCTCCTCACTGTCCGACTCCGCTGCCAGGTCCGCAGGCTGCTGGGGACCACAACAGATTCAGATTGAATCGGTGGGTTGCTACCGGTTCGCCCCAGATCGGGCAAACCGGTAGTGGTGGGAGGCTCCGCCCACCCACCCAGACACTTTTGCACATGTGCAGAAGCAGTGCACACATGCACAAGCGAACAGGTAGCAAACTAAATTGAAACCCACTACTGGATTGAATCTGTTACAGGACACTTCATTTAGTCCACAAGCTTAAAACAGGAGACCATCAAGGATCCAACATACAGCAAGGTGAAAAGGACTAGACCAGAATATTTTCTGCCTAAAAATTGTGCTCTGGTATTGTTAATATGCAATCATTTCATGATTAGTCTCAGGTTGCAATTAACCACATTTTCAAAAGATCACATGGGCTGCATTTGGCAGTTACTCCAATAATGTCAATTAGGGTTGCCAGGTGTCCACTATTTGAGCGGACAGTCCGTTTTTTTCACATTATGTTCACTATTTTTTTCACAAAATAGTGGACATTTTTTTTATTCAAAAGCTTTATGATGAAATGGTACGTAAATTTTGCGAGTCAGAATTCCATGAAGTTTTGCGCCATGTTCCAACACGTTGGTTAAGTTTGTTTAAAGTGGTCAAAAGACTTTCTTTTTTGTAAGAAAATATATAATTTAATTGTAAAAATTTGTTTTATTTTTTTACTACTTAACACCCCCCCCCCCCCCCCGCTTGTCCGCTATTTTTTGGAAGCAGACCTGGCAACCCTAATGTCAATGGAGATACAAATCCCCAATTCTATTCTTCCTGGCCTCAGGTTTGCTTTGGTAGGTCAGATAGAGCAAGAAGTTCTGACAGTGCTGAATATGATACTTTCTACTTCCTTTTCAGTATTTTTAGTTATAACAGATGAGATTGCTATTACCACCAGGCACCAAGTATTACCACCAGGTGGTGTGTTGAGATTTCCAATGTGTATCTTGGTGGTTTCTGTGAGCAAAAGGGATGGGGGTATTGCTCTTTTGTACTATTGTAATGTACCCATTCTTAAAAGTAATGGCTTGTTACTCTGCTAATCAACACTCCTCAGTGTTCTATCTATTTTTTGTAAAACAGTTGAATTGTTGCTATTCGTTGAAGAAAAATAAAGAAAGGAAGACTGAAAAATAAGTAAGAATAAATAATGTAGAAAGCAGTGGAAAAATTAATAAGCTAACTGATCAATATCTTTCTAATATATAGCTAATGAAAGAGGCTAGAAAGAAAATAAGTGAATTCTCAGTTTTTTGGATGTTTTTCCAATGCTGTCTTGTCATAATAACACTATTCTGTATTTTTATATACTGCTCAAAAAAATAAAGGGAACACAAGCAGAAGACATCCGAGATCTGAATGAATGAAATAGCCTTATTAAATACTTTATTCGTTACATACAGTAGTTTTGTGTTCCCTTTAGTTGTTTGAGCAGTGTATAAACTACTGTATGTAGCAAATGAAATTATAAAAAGAACTATACTCAGCAACTTAGCGACTTACTAATAAAAAAAAATTGATTGGAATCTTAATAAACTTTGGGAATATAGAAGTCTGGTAACAATGACAGACTTTGCAAGATACTTAAAGTTTTTTTGTAAAGACCGTGGGGAAATCAAGTTTGTTCTACAAAGGGGGGGTGGGGGTAGGTGAGAGAGAAAATTCTCAGCAAATATTAACTAAACATGGCATTTCCTGTAGTGCATACTGTACTGTTTATTGAAGCTTGCTTAAAATATGCTCATGAACGGAAGTCAGTCCAGTTTCTCTTCCAGAAGCAACTTGTCATACTCCTAAAATAAAATACAGATGTCCATGTTAACAACATTATACCCTTTGTGGAAAGTAATAGAAGGGTTGACAGCAACAGCTTAGTATTTCTTGATCATTGTGAATCATCAGTAGTTCCTTGTATGCAATAGATAATGTAATCAATTTATTGGAAGGCATCCTCCCATCAATTTTTTATTTGCAGTGTTTTAGTAATATATCTAAATACTAAAATGGCAAGAATAAACAGAGCAATTCAAAAAGAACATGGAAAAGATGGATTGAGAGTAAAATCTCAGCTTGCTACTGAGTTCTGAAATGATATTTTATAGGAAAATACATAATGACAAGTTATTTTTATTTGTGAATGTGTTGATCCCAAAAGACTGCTGTGTTGTACTGGCCTCTCCCTGGCACACTGCTTAATCACCTCTGTGGTTGCTTAATGGCCACAACTGGAAAAATCGGAGTTGTGCTTGCTGAAAGAAGCAGTCGTGAGATATATCATTTAGCAACTACTTTGTTCAGTGACTGAGATTCTGGGCCCAATTTAGACTACTTGTACCTATAGGGAGCTACCTGGTGACCCGTTTCAGGTGGCTCAGTCTTTCTGCATAAGGAGGGGTAGATGGAATGCTTTCAGGGCTACTGTGACAATTATGCCAAGCATCTATGAGATAAGATCTCTTAGATTGACTTAAACCTGATCTTTGGTAGTGCTGGAGATGGGGCTTGGTCTTGTCCAGTTATCAGAGCTAAGTTCAGTCAGTGACCCTGCCACCTGAGACTCATATCCTTTCTGGCTCTCATAGTCTCCAGAGGGATGATGTGCAGCTTGGTCCATGAAGTGAATGCTTCCTTGCAAGAGGGAGCACTTCTACCTGCTCTAAAGGAAACAGTGGTCTGCCCTCTCCTTAAGAGGCCATCAGTACTGAATACTTTTCATCTAATCTCTCACCTTCTCTGTTTCGGAAAAATAACTAAGAAGGTGGCAAATCTGCAACTTCAAAGGATTCTGGAGTAGATTATCTGGATCCATTGAAGTCGAGGCTCAGACCAGGATGTAGTACCAAGATAGAACTTGTGAATGATTTTGGGGAGGACTAGAATGGAAGTAGTGTATTCATGTTAGCTTTCCCTTATCTCTCAAGAGGTTTTTGACACATTGATAATTGTATTCTTCTTGACCAGCTGAGGGGATTGGGAGTGGGACACACAACTCTTCAGTGGTTCTCTTCCTTTCTCTTATGTTGGTTTCAATGAGTGCTGGGCAAGAATGGGGGGAGGAGAGAACATCTAGTCCTAGACCTCAACTCTCTCTCTGCTTCTATTTATATGAAACTGCTGGGTGAGGTCATCTGTTGGCACAAGAGTGTCATCAGTGTGCTGATAAAATTCAGTTATATATTTCTGCCTCAAACCAGCCAAGTAATGCCATTAAGTGCTTTTCTCAGTGCCTGGAATCTGTGCAGGTCTGGATGGGAAAGAAAAGATTCAGCTCAACTCTGACACAACTAAGAGGTTGTGAGTTTTAAGGTATCTAGTGATTTTCCATCATTAATTTTGGATGAGGTAACATTCCCCCAGAGTTAGTGTGCATCCTGTGACTCTTCTGAACTCATGGCTCTTGCGCAAGGAACAGTTGGCAGCTAGAGCCAGAAGGAACTTTCCATAATTGCATCTTATGCATCAGTTGTGCCTATTCCTAGATTGAGAGGCAATGCTCTTGGTCACTCATGGCTAGTCACTTTCTGATTGCATTATTACAATGCACTCTACATGGGGTTGCATTTGAAGAACATTCATAAGCTTCAGCTGGTCCAAAATTCAGTAGCACATGCAGTATTGGTCATACCACAGTATGAGCTGCACTGGCTTCCAATGGGTTTCTGAGCGCAGTTCAAGATGCTAGTTGTCATCTGTAAAGTCCCACATGGCATGAGAGACTTGCAAGATCACCTACCTGCATTGGTTTTGGTCCATCCCATTAGATCTGGCAGAGTTCCATCAGTGAAGCAGTGTCCCCTGGTTAGCCCCAGGAAGAATATCTTTTCTGTCATGGTGCCTTTCTTGTGGAAGCCTCCCTTCTGAAAACTTGGCTCTTTTCTTAAGCACTGGGGCCAGGATTTTAATGGAGCTCCGTGTGGATGTAGTCTGTTTTATGAACTGATAATTTCCATTTTAGGGGCTGTGACCAAGTTTACTTTTAATGGATCTGTCTTGCTGGTCTATATTTATTTCTGTTTGCAGCCCAGAGTTCCTTGGGTAAATGGATGGCTATATCAGACAGATAGACAGATTCAATGCACCCAAACAGGGGAATGGGAAACAAAAAATTCCTAGGATGCTCAAGGAATTGTATAATTATGGAATAAAAGTAATAATAAACTCTAATTATCCTGAAGATTTGAGTAAGAACACCCTAATGACTTAGAAATAATCCATCTAAGGCTGAGTAGGCTTAATAACCCCAGAATGTTGTCAGTGATAGGACTGGAGAGAAATGGAATAGAATATCATAGAGCAGTGATTCTTAACCTGTGGACTGTGGACCCTGAGGGGGCTGCAATGTCATTACAGGGGATCCATGAAGGCTTGAAAAAATATTATGATTTAAATCTTGAGTTAAGTCTTGGGGGTCGGTAGCCACAAAAAGTTTTTAAAGGGTGTCCATGGTGAAGAAAAGATTAAAAATCACTGTCATAGAGATTATGTGACTATTGGCTGGCTCACATTCCTGTAAAAGAAAAGATTTTTTTTCATTCCAATAGCATATTTTTCTAGATGTAACAAGAATTGTCATTTAAAGCATGTCTGATTTCATGCAATATACGAAATATGTTTCATTATCACATACGTAATTTCTGTATGAATCACTGCCGTGTACTTTCCAATATATACAGAACATTAGAGTGTCCTGAATCATAAACAACAAAAAAGAAACACTTGTGCCTCAATGTTGTAAACATTAACTTTTTATCTGAAATGTGACATTTTGTTAGTAGGAAAGCATCAAACTACCATAGCAGATTACACAAATTATAAATTAATTCTATCGTCATAATTAGCATGCTTAAGACAGCCAAAACAAAGTCGTAATTCATTCAGAAAAGGGTAGTTCAGTTCTTGTAAATAAATATGTTACGGAGCAATTCTCATCAGAACTTAGGCATTAGAAGATAGTTATCTAAATATAGTTAGACAGGAATTTCTAACAAGCCAAAATGACATATCCCTGAACAATTTACAGGAACTATCTATACTGGGGGACTAATGGAGAAATGAAACAAGAGTCCTTGGGATCTACATAAACTAAAAAAAAATCAGTGTTCTGCAGGAAAAAAAGGATTCTGGTGTGGACAACAATTTCAGTTTCATACTACAAATATTATAAACATGGCTCCCTTTAATCTGTACTAAGATTAGAAAACAGTGGTTGATTACAAGCTCTGTGGCTCCTTTCCACAACAAATTCCTTAGCTCATCCAGCAAGGGTAATAATACTGAGAATAATAACATCCCACAAATATAGCAAGGAATGTAGCAAACTCAAAATGGATGATAGTAAGTACTCACAGTTCTGTTAAATTGCCTCCCAAGATGAAATATTAACCGCAAGATGCACAAGATGCACAAAACAAGAAAACTGGCAGATATTCCAAAGTGAAAGGCAACATCTGTTCTTGTTCCTTGAGGGTTTTTTTTCCAAAAAGTAGAGCAGAATTTGAAAGTATTAAAGCGACATTATATGCTGAATTTGGAGCCAACTGCTTACTGAACTGATTAGAATGGATATTTCTGGAAAATGACAAATCTTTCAAGCTTGTTGTCCAAGAACAGAACTGAGACATAGCTGATTCACAACAGGAACTGTTTTTACTAACCAGCTTTCGCTATCAACTGAAGATCTTACACAAACTCAAGCAATCTGGGCAAGATTGAAATAGCATAATTAAGCTTGTTGAAGAACAATTCTGATATAATAATGGAGATGTTTATCTGTAATGACTTGTTAGTTCCTGAATCAGAATGCCTTAGGAATGAACATAGTGGCTACTGCCGTCTTGTCCTCTGGGAGAGGAGAATCAGAATTCTTCCACAGAAAATGTTGGTACAGATTCAAAAACATAGGCTAAAGCTAGAGTCTATACTACTGTGGATTGTGCATTTCAAAGATTGTAGACTATACAGGGTAATTATTCAGCACTGTTTTTCTAATCACACCTATCAGGATGCACAATGACTATCTCTCAATGTCTTGCATCATCAGGTCAGAGTCAGTTAACCAGCAGTTTAAGGGTCATAAATTCAACTTGCAAAGGTAAATATCACATTCAAAGGGAATAAAGTTTCTCCTAGTTATCAAATGACAAACTAATATTTTCATCAGTGTCAAGGTTGTATTAAAGTATTAACATTTCTAAGAAAGCATCAGACAAAAAAGAAGCTAGCTGTATCATATTTTACAGTAAAATTTAAAGTAAAATCATACGGTATACAAGGTTGCACTGTTATCAAGAGTTGTTCCACTGCCAGCCTATACTCAAAAGTGATCTAAAATACAGAATGTTAATGCTTGTACTGTCCCAAGAAGATCTCACTGTACCACCGCTCCATTTCTCTGCTGATTCGGTATGATGATGGAAGAAATTATATATGCTAACTGGGTAAGACTGGTTTTAAGGTCGTAAGGTCAGTGTCAAAAATGACAGATTCTGATGGTACTAATAATTGTTACTAGAGTTGGGATCCATGTGCTCTGACTCCCCAATTTCCTTGTTTTGGTCCTTCTCTTTGCTTGAGAATATCACATAACCAAAGGCATGATTCTAAACATAAAGATACAAATCAGTTTCCCAATCTTCAGCACTTGTAGAAGACAGAAATGGATCCAAAGTTGCTTGTTGATACCAGAAACCCAGCACCCCAATCAATTCTCTATTTTGGAAGTAGGAGTACTTCTATAACACTAAACCCTTAGTGGGGTCTTCTTAATATGGGGGGGTCTTAGAAGCCAGTACTGGCAAGGCAATATATATTAGAGTTGAAGAATCTATCTAGAATTGTGACAACAGACCAGGGACTAAGCCACAATGCCTATTCTGGAACTTTCTAGTTTCTAGTTAATGGAACTTTCCATTCAGACTCCATACTGGCAACTGGAATTCATGGACAGAGTTAGAAAGAAAAGAGACTTTCAGATAACCATGAATGTTATACTGTGGTGGATAAGGATTCAGGCTGTTTGAAGCCTTGAATAAATGCTTCATTTCAATCAAAATCTCAAGCTAAGTACCCTTTTGATGTTGCTCCATGAAGCAGCATAA
Source organism: Pituophis catenifer annectens (assembly GCF_029215685.1). NCBI lineage: Eukaryota > Metazoa > Chordata > Lepidosauria > Squamata > Colubridae > Pituophis > Pituophis catenifer. Next base: position 30,591,363 of record NW_027256884.1, on the reverse strand, counting down.
TACTGCTTTACACAGGTCTATTAAAGATAATAATAAGCCACAAAATCAGAAAGCTCCTCCACCCTAAGATGGTGGAAATTACAGCTAGTGACACAGTATTGATGTTCCTTTTGATAATAACTTATACCAAATAGAAAAACAAAAAAATGGTAGCATGAAACATCTATCCCAGTGATGGCTAACCTTTTTGCCATCACGTGCGAGGAGAGGGGTGGCGGGTTCGTGCATGCATGTGCCCACATCCATAATTCTATGCGCCCCACCATGCATGCGCACGCAACATCCCCCCCCCCCGCTCCTGGCATGCGATGGCCTGGTAGGCCCATTTTTCTTTCTTACCTGGCTCCAGATCCTCTCTATGCATCTGGGAAGGGCAAAAACAACCTTTCCCACTCCCTCAGAGGCCCTCTGGAGGCCCGAAAGGGCCCATTTTCCAACTCCTGGTGGGACAGGAGTCTCTAAAGGCTGGAGATAGCAAAAAACGTCACTTCCTGTCCCACCGGGAATTGGAAAATGGGCCCTTTCAGGCCTCCGGAGGGCCTCCGAGGGAATGGGAAAGGCTGTTTTGCCCTCTGTAGATGCATAGAGAGGATCTGGAGCCAGGTAAGAAAGAAAAACGGGCCTCCCCCCCTCCTCGGCCGTCCGGAGGCAGGAAACAGCCTGTTTCCCTACTTCTGGTGGGCCCAGAAGGCCCAAAATTAGCTGGCCGGTGCGCACATGCACACCAGAGCTGAGCTGGCATGCCCACTGATATGGCTACATGTGCCACCTGTGGCACGCGTGCCATAGGTTCGCCATCACAGATCTATCCTATGTATACTTTGAGTTCAGGATCATTTTAGGCTCCTCAGAGAAGAGATGCCTGCTCTTTAGACTTTTGGGGAACAATTAATTTCTATGTTAAGCCTTTGGGACAATAAATCTGTACAACCCTCAGAATGGTGGAACCATCTTCCCATATTGCTGCCTCCAAAGATATGAGCTTTGTGTCACTCAGTCTCAGTATCAGCAAACTGAATAGAAATCGATGGAAAAGCCTTTGTGTTGTCTTTTCTTCTTTCGGGCAATAGGCTCCAAGGCAAAGGGTTTAACGGATTATTTTTATTTTAGTTCTTCTTAGATCTCCAGGAAGTTAATTAAACATGTTGACTGGAAGTAGCCCAAAAAGGGTCTTTAGAAAAAAAACCCAGCATATTGTGTTAGTTATTGAATTTTACAATTACTTAAGTGGAAATTATTTTTTTCTCCAATCAAGTTTTTAACTACGCATAGCATCTCTAAAATGCTGCTCATATTCATTCTCTGATAAAACTAATACGGTAGAAGTGATGGTCTGTTACACTAATATGGTTTTGCCATTTGCTTGAGGTAAGTCCACTTCTCATATTTATTATGGCTTACACTTCGGCGACCCTCCTTGCTCTGCGAGATGCCCCCCTCTCGCAGACATGGCCTTCGAATTTATCGAAGGCCTACCTCAAGGACGGGTTTTGGAACCCCGAGTGGTGGCATGCTTCTAAGCGTGGTTTGAGGGGTTTTTTAATTAATGTTTTTAATCAAATTTTAAGGGGACCCGGGAGGCGGGTGGTAAGGGTTGAGCCGGGGGCGGCTCCTACGGTTCAGCAATTGGGCCCGTTGGATGGTTGTGGGGGGAGGGAGGGAGGAGGAGGGAACAAAGAGGCTCAGCGGAGAGAGGGTCTTCCAATCCTTGTGACAGTTGGGAGACGCAGAGGTCGGGAGAGGGGGGGGCTAGGAGGGCGCCGCCGCTTCGTTCAAGCGGTGGTGCCCTCCTGCCCCCTCAGCTCATCCTGCTCCCCCGACGGCAACAGAGTGCGGAGCCCTGGACTCCGACTGGTGTACTTAAATGCCAGGTCCGTGGTGAACAAGACACTCCTCGTCCGAGATCTGATAGACGAGGAGGACGCGGACCTGGCTTGTATCACTGAGACCTGGCTGGGGCCGGAGGGCGGTGTCCCTCTCGTGGATTTGTGTCCCCCAGGTTTCCGGATACTACACCAGCCACGACTCCAGGGGAGGGGCGGAGGAGTGGCGGTAGTTATTAAGGAAAGTCTTAGGCCTAGGGAGGTCACTGTTCCTCAGGTTGGCGGGTGTGAATCCCTCCTTTTGAAATGGGACCCTGGAGTTCAGTCTGGGCTGTTGATCATGTACCTCTCCCCCAGCTGCGTGGCCTCAGCCCTGCCCGCACTACTAGATGTCTTAGCCGAATTGACGGTGGAACTTCCCAACCTTTTGGTTGTGGGAGATTTCAATCTGCCATCGGCCGGTGAGTCATCTGAGTTGGTGCGGGAGTTCATGACCTCCATGACGGCCATGGACCTGACTCAGATTGTACAGGGCCCAACTCATATTGGAGGACACACACTCGACCTTATTTTTCTCTCTGGACAGTGGATAAATGATCGTGGGGAGGGGACTCTATCTATTGACCCTCTGTCATGGACCGATCATTCCCTCCTTAGACTCGACTTTTCCTCCGCCACCCCCCGTCGCAGGGGTGTGGAACCAGTAAGATGGTTCCGCCCCAGGCGCCTGATGGAACCTGAAAGTTTCCTGATGGAGCTTGGGTCATTTCCCGCCTCCTTAGCCCACGATTCATCTGAGTCCCTTGTCGCGGCCTGGGAACAGGCTGCGGTGGGGGCCTTGGATCGAATCGCGCCTTTGCGGCCTCTGATCCGATGCAGATCCCGGGCGGCTCCTTGGTTTACCGTGGAGCTCAGGGAAATGAAGCGTCGGAAAAGACGCCTGGAGGGTGGTTGGAGATCCTCCCGATCCGAGTCCGACCGAACACAACTAAGAACCCATATTAGGTCTTATCTTGTGGCGATGGAAGTGGCGAAACGTAACTATTTCGCCACTCTCATTGCATCTGCAGAAAATCGCCCAGCAGCCCTGTTTAGAGTGACCCGCTCCCTCCTTAATCAGGGAGCGAGGGAGGACCCTTTACAGGGCCGTGCTGAGGATTTTGCACAGTTTCTACAAGATAAAATCACTCAGATTCGGACCGGGTTGGACTCCGACTGGACAGAGTCCGTTGAGGTGACAGGGCCTAGTCTCGGTGGAGACATCTGGGTTGAGTTTGAGCCTGTTTCATTGGATGACGTGGACAGGATTATGGGTAGGTTGGGGTCTTCCACATGTTTACTGGACCCTTGTCCCTCCTGGCTTGTTTCGGCAGCCAGGGAGGTGACTGGAGACTGGATCCAGGCTATTGTCAACGCTTCACTAAAGGAAGGGGTCTTTCCCGCTGCGCTTAAAGAGGCGGTGGTTCGACCCCTCCTTAAGAAGCCTAACCTGGATCCTGACGTACTTAACAACTACCGTCCAGTCTCCAACCTTCGCTTTTTAGCGAAGGTTGTTGAGTCCGTGGTGGCACAGCAATTCCCTCAATTCCTGGAGGAAACTGACTACCTGGATCCTTACCAATCTGGTTTCAGGCGTGGCCACAGCACGGAAACGGCATTGGTTGCCCTAGTAAATGATCTCTGGCGGGCCAGGGATGGGGGTTGCTCCTCCATCCTGGTCCTTCTTGACCTCTCAGCGGCATTCGATACCATCGACCATGGTATCCTGCTGCAGCGGCTCAGGGGGATGGGGTTAGGAGGCACTGTTTTACAGTGGTTCTCCTCCTATCTCTCGGGCCGTCTGCAGTCTGTTTGGGCGGGGGGTCAGGGATCCTCCCAGAGGCCTCTCACTTGTGGGGTGCCTCAGGGATCGGTTCTCTCCCCTCTGCTCTTTAATATCTATATGAAACCGCTGGGTGAGATCATCCGTGGTTTTGGGGTGAGGTATCATCAATATGCTGATGATACCCAGCTTTACATCTCCACCCCTGACCACCCTAGGGATGCCCTTTCCGTGATGTCCCACTGCCTGGAAGCGGTGCGGGTTTGGATGGGGAGGAACAGGCTTAGACTCAACCCTTCCAAGACTGAGTGGCTGTGGATGCCGGCATCCCGGGATCTGGAGGTTCCATCCTTAATGATCGGAGGTGAAATCCTTGCTCCCTCCGACAGGGTCCGCAACTTGGGTGTCCTCCTGGATTCTCGGCTGTCTTTAGATGACCATCTGACGGCCGTAACCAGGGGGGCCTTCGCACAGGTCCGTCTTGTGCGCCAGTTGCGCCCGTTCCTAGACCGGGATGCCCTCGCCACGGTCACTCACGCCCTTGTTACCTCTAGGTTGGACTACTGTAACACCCTCTACATGGGGCTGCCCTTGGGATGTGTCCGGAGGCTTCAGCTAGTCCAAAATGCAGCCGCGCGGGTAGTTACGGGGGCGTCTAGATACTCCCGTGTAACACCTCTCCTGCGTGAGCTGCACTGGCTGCCGGTGGCACTCCGGATACATTTCAAGGTGCTGGTGCTCACCTATAAAGCCCTTCATGGCTTAGGCCCGGGGTACTTGCAGGACCATCTCCAGCCGTTCTCCCATCGTCCTGTGCGCTCTCACAGAGTCGGCCTCCTCAGGGTGCCGTCGGCCAAACAATGTCGGCTGACGACCCCCAGGGGGAGGGCGTTCTCTGTGGGAGCCCCGACCCTCTGGAATGGATTGCCCACTGAGCTCAGGACAGCCCCCGACCTTCTTTCCTTCCGTCGCGAGCTGAAGACGTGGCTCTTCCGCCAATTAAACTGATCCGTTTGGGGGTACACTGGTATAATTTTAAATCATTTTTAATTGGGTTACTGATTTTAATTTGGTATTGTATTGTGATTTGTATTGAAGCTGTCATTTTGTAAGCCGCCTTGAGTCCCTAGGGAGAAAGGCGGCATATAAATCGCAATAAATAAATAAATAAATAAATAAGTCATATTGCTGGTCTCATTTCATCTTTTCTGCTATATATTCCCATGTTAGCTCTCTATCTTTTAGTTCATTATTATTCTTTTTCTATAACAAGCACCATTGACCTCCTATTAACGTAATACAAAAGTTCTCTAGTATTTCTTTATTTTTCCTAGAGCAGTCATAAACAAACTTTTTAAAAACTTAAAGATAAGTCCTTAGGTTATTTGTTTATTCGTTCAGTTTCTATAGCTCCCCATCTTAATCAAGTGACTCTGAGCAGCAAACGATCATAAAATGCAAACCAAATAAAAACAATACAAAAATAAATACTGCAGTTGAGAAAAATCATAACAGTAGAGTTATGGCTAGAAAAATAGTCCCTTAACACACTCAGAATCTCAGGCATGGTACATAACCAAGTCTCCAAGGCTTTACCAAAGCCAATAGAGTTGAGTCATCTTAATCTATTTCCAGTTCACTTAAATGGTTAAAATTGATAGCCAGGATTCTCTCACAACATATAATAGTTATATGTAATCATCACGGTGGAAATGTTTAACACTTAAGATACTGGCTACCTTTCTGCTTGCTCTTCACCTCCTGATTCTTGCATTTCTGTATCATAATTAGGTAAGATTCCTTGCTCATCTCCTCTTTCAGGAGGACGAGCTATATAGATAGATAGAATTTTTTATTGGCCAAGTGTGATTGGACACTTGGAATTTGTCTTTGATGCATATGCTCTCAGTATACATAAAAGAAAATATACATTCATCAAGAATCATAAGGTGCAACACTTAATGATAGTCATAGGGTACAAATAAGCAATCAAATCATACCAGGAAACAATAAATATAAATCATAAGGATACAGCAACAAGTTACAGTCATACAGTCATAAGTGGGAGGAGATGGGTGATAGGAACAATATGGGTGATATGAGCTCTGCCATTTTTGTTGAATTTTCTAATTTGCCAGCATTTAAAAAGTGATGGTAGCAGGAATGTTATAATTGATATTGTGGATTTACATTATTGATATTGATATTGTGGATTTATATTATTTACGTATCTCTGTATACTCAGGATACAAATCTAGACTATACAAAGTTAATTTATTTTCAGGTATTAGACTTATTTTTAGATAGATTTTATTCTTTAAAACAATTTCACAAATGGTGTTTTTATTTACAATACTATACACTGTAAAACAGAGTACAAGTAGTCCTTGACTTACAACCATTCATTTGGTGAACATTCAAAGTTACAACAGCACTGAAAAAAACTGATTTATGACAATTTTCACACTTATAACTGTTGTAGTATCTCCAATCCTCAGAATTCAGGCGCTTTACAACTGACATGTATTTATTACGGTTGCAATGTCCCAGGATCATATGATCACCATTTGCAATTCTCTGATAAGCAAAGTTAATGGGAAAGCCAGGTTTCACTTAGCAACCATGTTACTAACTTAACAACTGCAGTGATTCACTTAGCAACTATGGCAAGAAAGGTCATAAAATGGGGCAAAACTCACTTAACAACTGTCTTGCTTCATAACAGAAATTTTGGGTTCAATGTGCTTGTTACCTGTACATTTCCAAATTTTAATGGATGTGCATTAAACTTGTAGTCCTCAATGTCTTCACAGGTGTCCATTGTAAGCTCCCATCTATTTTAAGCAGGGGTGAAATCCAGCAGGTTCTGACAGTTCTGGAGAACCGGCAGCGGAAATTTTGAGTAGTTCGGAGAACCGGCAAATACCACCTCTGGCTGGCCCCAGAGTGGGGTGGGAATGGAATTTTGCAATATCCTTCCCCCAGGAGTGGGGAGGGAATGGGTATTTTGCAGTATCCTTCCCCTGCCACGCCCACCAAGCTACGCCCACAGAACCGGTAGTAAAAATAATTGGATTTCACCACTTATTTTAAGGATATATAGTTACCTTACCATTTTGTGACATTTGTGACATTTTGTGACTAGAAATATATAAAATTTTCTTGTCTTGTTGCATAAAGCATAATTTAGCTGCCATTGGGACAAACTCTGAAATGCCCTTATTTCAAACTTTGATTATAAAAACTCAAGGTTCAGATTTTCCTTTATGCCAAACTGGAATCTTAAAATTACCTTGTGTTAGTATACGAATTTGTTGTGGTTACTTCATGGCAAACCTATTCATATGGACCATTCTCTTTTCATATATTCCAAAAATGAACACTGTAAAATTAGAACCTAGAGATCATTGCAGGATTCTCTTATACTGTATAAATAACTTTCTTTCCACTTTCTTTTACTTATTTTCTTTGCAGGACAAATGTTTTATGTTGAACAAGGCTAAAAGATTTAACCTCAGGTACTTTCTGCAAATTTCAATGGAAAATTACAGATCTGTCTGCCTTAGGATAATCTCAGCATTAAGACTATCAGACATTTGACACTTTTCTATTATACAGGAACAGTAGCTTCTCCAGTTCTATTTGGAGTGCCTTGATGGAAAGATCCAGCTGGTGAAACCCTAAGAACTTTGGCTTTTACCCAAGAAAAGGCAGACTTAAAGTCTTGTGTATGGTTACAGTATGCACGACTCACATTCAAAATACCAGAATGAGCTGCAAAAATATCATCCTTCACTCTTTCATCATTTTGAAAGGTTGGAAAATTTTGGGCCTCCAGATTATCACAAACATTGTAAACAGAGACGTAAACTGCCTACTTAAATCTAAAAATATTGATTCACATCAGCTAAACCCACATCTCAGACCACTTTGGAATTATGTTTCTCAAATAGGAGCCTACAAAGTTGCAGAGCAAAGTGTACCATCAATGCACAATTTATGGTCAAGAAACGAGCCTCTGGTGTTCAATGAGGGAGAAAACTCTTACTTTGGGATGTACTTTAAACTAGCTCTTTTAATTCTGGCTGTTGTGTTTGGCCATTAAGAGCTCTCATCCTATAGGCTCAAACTTTATAAGAATAAGGCAAAGCGATGAACCTACAAGCAGTCTCCTCTGTGAAGATGTGTTCCACATTTACTCCACCTATTCTGAAAATATTTGAAGGAAGTCAAAGAAAAGGTGGTAATTACTATTAGGAAGACAGAATTATTTCCACATGTATTTATGCAGAAAAAAATCCAATTTCAATATGTTCTATCAGCATATTCTTCTATTGAAGAAAGAGAACGATGCACTAGAAGAAAATACTCTGTCAAATGCTCCATGTGAATCACTTCTGAAAAAGGATTATGGCAACATTTAAAAAAAAAAAAGACTTCTTCCAAATCTTAAAGTTTGAAATTTGGCAACTTATTCCCGGAAAGATATTAATAATTTCCATTTTAATTTAAAACATTCCCAGCATATACTAGGCATAAAAGTAAAAACCAACAAGTCACAAACCCAGATTATAAAAAAGATAGTCTCAAATATTTGTTTGCAAATCCACTTATGTTCTAAGTGCTATTGAATAAGGTTTTTCATGTGGAACCTTTTTGCTTATTCAGAAAATATCCTGGGAATGGAGTTAGAAAATATTGATGTTTACTATTTGAAATCCTCTAATTCTATCTATTTTTCCATTTTTTCCACAGAAATATGTTAGAGAGATGGAAGTACAAAGTATTACCTTATTATTCTTCCTAAAAATTATACAAATTATTTAATTTATATTAAATTATTACATATTATTCATTTAGGGCAGGGATATCAAAGTCAAGGCCCACGGGCCGAATTCAGCCCACGGGGCTTCCCTAGAAACAGCGAACAACCAGCCTGCGGTGCCTCTGCCAGCGAAAATGGAGGTCAGAAGAGCTGTGTGAGGCCCTCCCAAGCTCCATTTTCAGCTGCAACAGCCTCTTGCAACCCTCTGCCAGTGAAAATGGACCTCAAGAGGGCTGTTGTGGCCTGTCAACCACAGGCCTCTCCAGCAGCCAAAGCAGATGAGGCGGCGACATGGGAGTTAGGGTCATCATCAAGGTAACCTAAGAGCTCCAAGGGGGAAGAGGGAATGGAACTGGCAGAGAGAGAGAGAGGGAGAGAGAGAGAGAGAGGTGGAGCCTCAGTCTGAGCCGTCCGTCAGCCCTCAGATGGAGAGTCAACAGCCTCCATGTCCGGAGGTGGCTGATGAGGAACAGGAACAGCTGGGTCCAGTGCCTGATGCATGAATGCACAGAAGACAGAGGGGAGGAGAGAAATGGAAATCCATGGGCTGATCCTTGGGAAGGAAGGGCCACTGCTGCAAGCGAAGCCCCACCCTAACTCTGGGCATAAAAGGCAGGGATCGGAGATGAATAGAAGTGGCAGACAACTATTCATCTCCCTGCTGGACAGACTTGTTAGCCTGCAGTGAGAGAGAAACTTTTTGCCGGGGCTGTTGGTGCTCCCAATAAAGGAATCTTTGAGTTAACTTCAGAGGGTTTGTTGTGTTTGGAGAGCTGAGTCAGACCAAGGGCCGCACACGGCCCTCCCAAGCTCCGTTTTCACTGGCAGAGCACTCGGGCCACCACAGGCGTCCCCGACATGAATGATATGGAGTTGGCCCCTTCCCGGCCCCCGAGGTCAAACAACCCTGATGTGACCCTCAGTGAAATCGAGTTTGACACCCCTGATTCAGGGTATGGCAATGTTACAATTATCCAGGAGACTACAACATTAGTACATAGTAGTTGTTTAGTTGCCAAAGAGTGCTTGTGCGTTTAGTTCACACTCATGCTTATCCATGGTGAACCACAAGGGATGAACTACCGGCAGCTCTGCACTAGAAAGACAAGTAGCAGAATCCAGGGTCTTCTTTCACCATTAATGTTGTCTTGTAGTCAGATGTCACATTCTGGCAGGTCTACCATGGGCAGGGGTTTGAGCAGCCACACAAAATGCTGCTGTTTCCCACAAAAGTGATTCCTATTTAATCCTCTCGCATTAGCATGCTTTTGACTTGCTAAGGGGCAGAAGGATATTACACCGAAGCACAAATTTCCTAGAGGAAAATGGCATACAGAGCGCCATTTTAGTGGTTAAAGAGCTGGCCTAGAAACAAGGAAAGCGAGAGTTCTAGTCCCACCTCAGGCATAAAAACCAGCTGGATGACCTTGGGCGAGTTAGTCTCAGCCCAACATACCTCACAAGTGAAGAAAATAGGAGGAGGAATTATTATGTACATTTGCCACTGAGTTACTTAAACTATAAAGTAATTAAGGTGGGATAAACATCTAATAAATTGCTTTTCAGTAAATACACATCAGACTTTGAGATTTTTGAAGGCCATGTTGTTTTATGAATCAAAAGTACTTCATGTTAATTAACTCCATAATTCTTTCAACAGCCATTAGCGTTGTCCATTTAAGAAATGTTGCAAGCAGTGTCAAGAAAATAAGGATATGTCTGGAAGTACTTACATTGCATTGTCTATCTTCTATCTATACCATAAGTATAGTATTCAGGTTACCTCTGAGGGACTTGCAAGGCCCTATTAGCCAAAATAGGAAGTGGAGTCAAGACAAGAAGTCATTATTTAATGATATTTTCAGTTCATCAAAGTACAACAAAATTCACATGACTAAAATTGCTTGTTTTTATATTTAATCATTTAATAGCATGAAATACAACTTGATGCCTTTGGGAGGATTCTGGAACTCTCATGTAACCTTAAGACTTACCTCTAGCTTATTTAAAATGATGTTGTCATGAGTGTATATGTAGGTGGGGCAAATGAGCAACATCATGGGTTGCATTAAACACTATTGTATTTCAAGTGTCTGCTGCACTGATAGAAAACAGAGAAATGCTGGGCACTTAGCTCCAATCTTTTCCACACTGACTCAGAAACAAATCTCAATATTTTGAGTAGGGGTATACTCTACAGAAAGCATCCATATGCTTTCAGTCTTAACCATCTGATAACAGGCGATAGTCCTTAAAACCTTAATTAGCTTTATTCATAAAAATGGCTATGTGCCCATTCTAAATACAATTGGAGCAGTGGTGAAATCCAAATGTTTTACTACCTGCTCTGTGGGTGTGGCTTGGTGGCCGTGGCAGGGGAAGGATACTGCAAAATCCCCATTCCCACCCCACTCTGGAGCCAGCCAGAGGTGGTATTTGCCGGTTCTCCAAACTACTTAAAATTTCCACTACCGGTTTTCCGAACTGCTCAAAATTTCTGCTACTGGTTCTCCAGAACCTGTCAGAACCTGTTGGATTTCACCCCTGAATTGGAGTATATATCAAGATGTAGACAACATAGGTTATGAACAATGATTTGCAAACCACAATTGCTGTATGCATGAAAGCCAAGTTACAATTTGTCTATGGCTTATTTAAAACAAAATAAATTATCCTATGTCATGGGATGTATAAAATCTAGCTATGCGAATTACTTCTAAGGACAGTTTCCAAGGACTAACCCTGACAGACTTCTGCAGCAAAAGTCTTGCAGCCATTTAGGCAAATCTATTTATTACAGTGTATTATATCTCACGGACTCATGGAAAATTCCAGTTAATGTAACTTTGATTTGATTATTTCAGACAAAATAAGGACTTGAAGAAAAAAATATCCGATTGCATAGACAATCTTTCTGGCCCAGCTATTGAGGCAATAACAATATATCCAACCATCAATTTACGAAAAGTACGCCGACAGGATCCGAGGTGCAGCGATTAGGAAGGCCACTTAAACAGCAGCCAGACCAACCTCTGCTGGTCTGCTATATTTTGCAGCCCAGATGGGGAAGCCCCGCCTAAAAAGAAAGAAGGCGCTCGAATTTCCAGCCGCTTCCCTTTAGCCAGGTTGCAGTCCCAGTTTCGAAGCCGATTATGATTCATCCTTGTCTTCTGAGAGCGAGGAGTTTGTTTTAAAGCCGGAATTAGGGATATGAAAGCAAAGCAGTCGGAGGCAGCTGTTCTTAAAGCTTGAATGCCACCCCCGCTTCCTCCCACCGAGTCGCGCTCGGAATTTAGGCCCAGTGCAGGTCCCGCCTCTCGCCGGGGCGGGGTTCCTGCAAGCCCGCCTCGATTTCTTTGTGTTCGGCTGCTGGGCCGGTGTGGAAGCGGCGAGGGTTTCTTAGCTCCGCTGCGGAGGGTGGTTTCTTCCACAGCTAAAAGCCCCAGCTGCCGAGTGCCGGCCGTGCCTTGATTCTTCGCCTGCGCGTTGCTTGAGATCGCCATGTCGCTGGGATCCAGCCCGGACGCGGGTTTCTCCAGCGAGGAGCTGCTCGCTCTCCGCTTTCCGTTGCACCGTGCCTGCCGCGACGGAGACTTGCCCGCCTTGTGCGCCCTGCTTCAGAGCGCGCCCCGGGAAAGCCTAGCAGTCGAGGACTCCTTCTACGGGTGGACGCCCATCCACTGGGCCGCGCATTTCGGAAAGGTGAGAGAACGAGAGCCCGAAGGGGTCGCGTTCGAAGCAATCCGGCGTCCAGGGATGGTTCGGGGGGAAGGTAGTCTGCGGTTTTCTCCGGGGCTTTCCGAAAGCAGCGGGGGCGAAAGCGCGCCGCCGCCGCCGCCGCCATCTTAAAGGGTTTCTCCCGCCTTGCTCGCCCCGGTGTGGTCGGTGAAGAAACGGCCGAGTAGAGCCGCCATACTATGCACGCATCTTGCCTGAGATCTGTTTGCAATTGTTGTCGGCAACTACCAACGGCGGGACGAAATAAAGGCATCTTAATTCTCCAGGTGCAAAATTGCACTCTCGGAGCAAGAGAGCAGATCCAGTGGTGAAGGGGAACATTCGCTTTGCTGGGCGCATGTTGCAAATGCCCCCATCTTTTCCCCTTAATATACCTGTGTTCGGATTTGGAGAGTTAAGAATAAAGATCATGTGGAGGCTCACTTTTCACAAGAGGGTTATTTTGGGAGGAACATCGCAGAAACGGAACGAAGTGTAATTCAAGGCTGAATGAGGAATTAATCTATGAATTTGATTTTCTGACGGTTTCTTTACACTTAAGACGTTAAGCAGGTCCTGCCCTTTTTCTTAATTTTTTATTATTTTGAAGGGACTAACATACAAATATAAATATTGCACATATGGGTTGCCTCATTTGGTAGTCTCCCATAGGCGCATTCCCACATGGTCTGCTTGTTAAGAGTGTTGTGCCTTTCAACTCTTCAGATTTTCCTCTCCAGACAGTGATTATCTTTGGTAGTTATGATTACCTGTACAATATGCCCAGTATTTGTAGAAGTTGTTTGAGCTGTCAGGTCTCAAAAGTTTTGGGCATACATTTGGTTGTGGAAGCTCCTTGACTGACAAATGTAAAACTGAATAATTCACCACTTAATATCAGGACCAGATCATCTGTGGTTCCTAGACTTCAACATTGTCTCCTTTTCCCAGTCTTGTGACCAGGATGGCTGAAAAGTGACACCCCAGCTTGCTATATATTGAGATGGGGAACATAGAATAATCTATAACCTACTAAAATTCTGATTCCAATTAGCTGGGTGAAACAGTACACCACAGGGCAACCTTTTTTGAACCAAGGTACCTCAAATTGGCGAATTTAGAATTCAGAATCTTGGACCCACATGGAATTAAAATTTGGCAAATTTTATAGAACATTTCATGACATACAAAACCAATTTGTGACATACGAAATGTCATAAACCATTTCTTGTGCTCATGTTTGACTGTGCTATACAGTTTAACATTAATTACTTTCAAAGCAGATACATCTCTAGATGTACCCCAACTTTTCCAGTGAAGGCATTACATTAGAAGCTCTGTCATTGTTGAAGACATTGAGGAATCTGGCAAGGAAAATACCTTTGAAATGACCTAGCGGGGCACAGATTGTCTAGTAATGGATTAAACTTCCTGCTACTTGACTCTCAACAATTCTGGGCAGTTTACAAGATCAAAAAATTATGATAAAAGCAGTAAAACATTAAAAAAGCAAAATATAAAAATGATAAGTACAACGGAGAGAGGAGTGTCCCCAAACTCCCTTCAAGAACACCCCTGGTTATATATAGGATGAAGCCTACCACCTTTTCCGATCTCACCGTCTCCAAACGTGACCTTTTGCTACTAGTTGACTGACTTTTGTGTTCAACAGTATTTCTTGTTCCCCACCTTTGCTGACTTTCTCAAAGATAGCCAATGTAAACAGGTCATAAAAGTCAAGAAGTGCTTTGAGGGTGGGGCTAGGGCACTCCACCCCTCTTACTGTTAAGCTTTCTCTTTTATTTTCAGAGGTTGCCTCGTGAGATACAGTCTTCTGCAGTACCTCAAAGATCTTTTACATGAATTGTTTATTTGGTAGTCTTTAGGGAGTTTTGCATGAGGGCATATGCACCTGGATGAGGGAGATATACAGGCAGTCCTCGATTTACGGCAGTTCATTTAGTTACAATGACTTACGACTGTTTTTTCATATGACAGTTGCAGCATCCCCTGGACACATGATCAAAATTCAGTTATTTGGCAAATGGTTCATATTTATGACAGTGGCAGTGTCCCGGGGTCACATCCTTTTGCGACCTTCAGACAAGCAAAGTCAATGTGGAAGCCAGATTCATTAACAGCCTTCTTACTAACTTAATAACTCTGGCAAGAAAGATTGGAAAAAGGGGGAAAACTCACTTAACAAATGTCTTACTTAACAAATGAAATTTTGGGCTCAATTGTGATGCTAAGTCGAGGACTATCTGTAAAGCAACTTCTCCTGGTGATACTGTTGAGTTATAAGAGAGCCAGTTTGGAAACGGGGAGTCTCTGAGATCTCCCATTTTAGGCACAAAGCCAGCTGGGTGATTTGGAGCCATTCATTCTCTCAAGGGTTTGCAAGGGCAAATCATTTCTGAAAATTTTGCCAGAAAAATACTGCAGGGACTTTTCCACAGGCAGTTGGTAGAAGTCAATGTTCACCCAAAGCCCCCACTAAAAAAAAAACCATCCCCAAATCATGCCCTATTGAATTCTAGCTTCCTTTCCTGGAATCAGATGTACTGAATTTGATTTTACATTCAGAACTATAACCAACCCATATTTCTTTTTATTTGCCCAAAAGAATAAAATATTTATTTGCTCTTTGCCAGATAGTTTTTTTAACCTATATGTAAGTTGGAGAAGCAAATGCTGAAGGAGGTTAAGAATGTTCCAGAAGCACTTATTCTTCATCCCTGCATGTCTCAATGTTTGTTTTTGGTAGGGCACCAGGTATTGGGTGAAGTTTATCTTGAGTTACCATTAATGAACTTTTGCATATGTATTAATAGTTCATTATATTTTAATTATATTTTTGTTCTTTACCCTAAATGCATAACGAAGAGTTTTATTTCAAAATGTAATTACCTAAAGAAGTTCTAAATTGATTTACATTTCATTAAATATTTAAAAATTATAGATTTATAAATGCACTTAACTCTTTAATTTCTTTTTGTTTACTGTCTAGTCAACAGAACTGTCAAATACAGTTCTGCTACCATATATTTTTTAAGTTTATTATTCCTACCTACAATCTAAAAATGCATTATTAGTAACTTTGATAAAATTAAGGAAATCTTTGATCAGTAACCCATTTTTTTAGAATCTCATCCATTTCACCAAACAATAGAATGAAATGCTTAATTGATTTAATTGGGTAAGGAGATTAGTCTCGATGTCAACAGTGCATCTTGGATTATCTTTGTTTTAGTAGAATATATATTAATTAGCATCTCAGGCAAAGTTATTTTAGGAAATTATGATATACAGGATTTTTTGCTTGTATAAATATAATTAACATCTGTCTAAGTGTTTTTCAAAATCATCAAACGCCTAGTTAAAAGGAAGGAACGTCTTGGGTGATTTTTTAAAAACCAGGCATAAGTAGCCAGGCAGCATGTTCCACAATAAGAGGTTTACCAGCAAGAAGACTATCCTCTGACCCACATTCTTTCATAATTGGGGATGGGGGAGAGGAAGTGGATGCTTAAACAAATCATTTGTTTTACTGGCTGTGCAGGATCGTTTTCAACATGCTTGGCCCTAAAATAATTCAGTGGCATATTAGCTAGATCTTTGTAGATAATGATCAGATCTAAAATGGGTTCAGAAGTTTGAAAGATAATGTGATTGTAAAATAGATATTCTACAGTAATAATACAGGCCTGTGTTTCTGCAAAAGCCACATCTCAGGAAGGTATCTAAAACTAGTCAACATCAAAAATAATGTTGAAAATTGTCAGATTGATTTCTTAGATAAAGACAAAGTGTTTTTAAAATATTTCCTTCCCACAATCTGGGCTTTCCCAATAGCTATGGAGTCCACCATCCAGTAGTCCGGCTTTTACATTCTGTGACATTTATAGTTTCTGTGTCCTTTTCGTTAGAACATGTTGGGTTTAGTCCAGTTGCATGATCATGAGAATATGGGTCACCAAAGGGATACTTTCAGGTGATCATAATTGTGTCCGAAGTTGGGCCAAGGTCCCTCAGGTCATGGCCTCCATTTCAGATGGGAGTTACAAGTCCAGGAGCATTCCTGAATCACAAGCTTGTTCCTTTGGGGGTTATAATCCTGTCTAACCATGTTAGAGGTTACCAGAGTGAAAACGCTAATTGCTTTAGAATTCAGGTGTTCCCTCCAGTTAAGTCTTAGAAGTGCAAAATATGGTAATTTTTAAAATGTGGGAGAGACCTAGAAAAGAAAATAATGGGTATAAGAGGGAATTGTATTCTGATGTTGACATATAGCTGCTTAAAGGGTCTTCATTCTAATGTATAATAAGTTTATGTAGGGTCTGACTAGCTTTCGTATGATAGTGGACATTACCAGAATGTCCACAGATAATAACTTCCATGATTATCATAGCTTTGATCAATATTTTCATATAGTGCCTTTTACAAAGACACAGTAGTTACAGACTAATCATATTCATGTATTATGCTTTTTATATACAATGGCCAGTATGTCACAAGTGTCAGGAAAACCCAGTTTTATCTCAAATATGGTCACATTATTTTGGGTAAGATAAAATCTATAAACTATAGAACATCTAGGAAGCCAGACAGAGGTGGTATTCTGCCGGTTCACTCTTGATTCAGGCGAACTGGTAGCGGCGATCGCGGGTGGGCCCGCCCACCTGCCCTGACTCCAAGTCATGCTATTTAGGCACATTTTCAAGGCCAGGCACATGCGCGGAAGGCACGTGAGTGAGCAATGCGCATGCGTGGAAGGCCAGGCAGATGCGTGGACAGCAGGCGTGCGGGGCAAACCAATGGTAAAGGTAAGTGAAACCCATCCCTGAAACAAGAGCTATAAAAACCAGAGTCGTACTGTTGTAAAACACCAGTTTGGTATAGTGATCATGGCATGAGGTTAGAAATTGAAGACTTGAGTTCTAATTCTCCCTTGGACAAGAAACCAGCTGGGTGACATTGGGCTAGTTGTTCTCTATCTGCCCTAGGAAGGAGGCAGTGGCAAACCATTTCCAGGAGTCAATCCTGACTCAAAGGGACAAAAAGAAAGTGACTTGTTTTATCCAAATGTCATATAGAAAGGCTTTGTGTATAGGTGTTGGTTGTAGAATGTAACAGCTAATACTGATATGTGATATGAAGTCACTAACATATGCTGAAACATAATTTTTTCCCTTTGTTTTTTAGCTGGAATGTCTAATTCAGTTAGTGAGAGCTGGAGCGACTGTAAATGCATGTACAACACGTTTTGCGCAAACACCAGCCCATATTGCTTCTTTTGGAGGACATCCTCAGTGTCTCAACTGGTTAATTCAATCAGGGGCCAACATAAACAAGCAGGTAACACCATTTTTTCACGTTCTAAATGCTATTCTAAAATTGTGATCCAATGCTAATTCAAGAAGTTCTATTATTGCTTTTGGATATAGTTCTTTTCATGCAATCATTGCATGTTTGCAGATTCTGAGGCATGTTGGAGATGAGGATTTGTGTTCTGTGTCCCTCTTGCATGTTCTCAGTTTTGGAACAAGACCTGCACATCTAGACTTACAGTGCTTTATGGAAGTTACTAACTATATTGAATTAGAATGTAGTCTCTGCTGATTAATCATCATATAGGTCAGTGAACAAAAGGATTATTGTATTTGCGTTCTATGAAACATGAGTGGAAGCTTCTTTTAGCACAGTTCACAAGTGAAGATGCAGAACATGCAAACATTTTCAACTTTACATTCTGAAGAAAAATATTTTATTTTAATATACATTGAATGTAAGTCTTCTTAAAACCCTGAATATATTTGAAAAAATTAGCTAAAAACAAAACTACAGTTAGTTCAGAATAAAACTAAATCTTAAAATTGGAACATATTCTATTGTAAGCAATAAAAGGCTTAGTTGAACAGATGTACTGATTTAATCGACTTTTCTTAATTTTACTGTATTTATCAAATCATTTCATGCATCTGAAATAGACAGTAGTCTGCTGCATTATACAGAAAGATGCTTCCATTTCAAACCCAGAACTCTCAAATGTATCACTGAAGGTACCGTATTTTTTGGAGTATAAGATGCACTGGAATATAAGACGCACCTACCTTTTTTGGTGAGGAAAAGAAGAAAAAGAAATCTCCCTCTTCCTCTGAGCAATTTTGCCTCATTGCAGCAAACAGCCTGCTTTACTTTCATTTTCGTTTTCAGCATAGCTTGTTTAGCACAAGGAAAAAAAAATGTGCTCCAGCAATTTACCTTTGCAGCAAGCAGCAGAGCCCTGCGCAAAACAGCTGAGAGCAAATCAGCTGAGAGTCGGGAGGCTGATCCAATCAACTTGTGCTAATTAGCCTGTGCTGAAACTGAAATGAGCTGTTTTTTCTTGCTGTTTGCTTGCAAGGAGGTAACTGCTGCGAGGTAGAGGCCAAAGAGTGGGGGCCAGTGGTTGGGCTACATTCGGTGTATCAGACGCACCTAAATTTTCACCCCCTTTTAGGGGGGAAAAAGGTGCATCTTATACTCCAAAAAATATGGTAATCATAGTATTTAAACACTACAGTTTAACCAAAGTAGGCCCTGAAGCTTCTTAGAATTACAGCTTATATTAGATGGTATTTTATGTGATTTGTTGATTATTTTTTCATCTGCTGGAAGATTAGGCCAGATGTGTCAAACATGTGGCCCACGGGTCAGATCTGGCCCGCAATAGGCTGTGTAGTTGGTCCACAGGGCTATCTCAGAGACAATGAGGGACCAACCCCTGCTGCCCCGGGTCTGGCCATGCCCATCCAGTTGGCTGTGATGACCAGGCAACGGCCACACCGGCTCCCCAATGCAAACAAACTCCTGATGTGGCCTGCGATGGGATTGAGTTTGACACCCCTGTTCTAGGCAATGTCATCGAGGAAGAAAATACAAAAAATAAACGGGGATGCTGAATAATGAAGAATGATGATCCATGGAAATAGACTCCCAGATATGTTGAAACATAGCTGTAACAATATTCATCCCTTCCTTGTGGGCATCTAAATGATCCCCAGTTCTTGGGTCCATCTCTATGAAGGTCTAACAGAATTATTTGATAGACCTGCTGCTGAATTACAATAAAGTTTTTGAAATCTAGCTAAAATTATAATGGAATGCAAATCCAGTTAAACTGCCTGATTTTTAAAGGGTTTTGGAGTTTTGCAGCTGTGTTCTTCTCAGTTTTAAGGTTACTTCAGTTCAACACAGATGGAATGGCCTTGGCAAATCATGATGAGGCTTCAAGTCATAGCCAAAATCCAAAATTTAAGGTATTATGAGATGCAATGATTTGGGAAATATCTTTCAAGTGATACAGTTAGTCATAGACTAAAACTGCAGTTGGGATCAGATTTCCTGTTATAAATTGACAAACCCATGTAACTGAATCCAGTTTTATGACATTTTTTGTGGTCATCATTAAGCTAAATAAGGGCAAACCTATTCTTCCAAATGGACTTTTTATTACCTGAAAGTAGTAAAAAAAAAATTGCATGTTGTGGTCATGTGACTTCGGGATACTGCATCCAGTCATAAAGTTGTAAGCAGTTGCCAAGCATCCAAAATGTGGTACATAATTTTGTGTGTGTGACATGACATTTTACAAAGGCCATAAAAGTATTCATTCTGGCCCACGGTAAATCAAGGACTATCTGTAAATAGCAGCGATAAGAGATTTAAGGAGAGGAAAACAGGATGATTGTTATTCCCTTTCACATTGCTATCTTAACCAGTAATGTATGTGGCAATGAATGTGGTCCGCCAAGATCCTACTGTTAGAACATCTGTCATGCAAAACAATTCTGAATATACATACCTATTTAGCAGGTGTTGTAGAGATTTTGTTTCCAGCTGTAACTATGATCTAGAAGGTAAAGAAGAGGAATTATGGCAGATTAAATGATTCTCATTTTGTTGTTTTGATTCAATATCCATTAGTCAATTTTGAAAGTTATCATAGTTGGCATCCCATAAGGATTTTTCATGTATTATCTGTCTTTCTTCTTAATAAACTTGCTTTCTGCATTAGCTAGGACAATAATGTGCTGTTGAGTTATTCTAGACTTCTTGTCCTAGAAAATTTCATTTCTACATTGAGATTGTGATTTTATACCTGCCACCACATCTCGCCTAAAGAGCAAGACATATTCTAGACCTTGTATCCTATGTAACACATTGCGACAGATAGATTACTCTGTGTTGTTTCAGATATGAATTGATTAAATTGTGTGCCTATATGCTACAAGTGCTTTGTATGTCAAAATACCCTGGGGAACTTTTCTGTTTCTATTTGTTAATGATAATAATGATAATGTTGAGTTGTCTCTTGGTTAGTCAAGTCAACTGGTTCTATCTGATTATATGATTAAGGGAAATAATCAGTGTTTCCATGTCAGTGGGACATGTCTCCTTTTCAAAGGAAACAATTACAAGTTGGTAATTACAAAAAGTATTTTCTTGATCCAGAAGAACTTAACATAGGACTATCCATGAAAAGTATCTGGAAGCTTCCAGGATTTTTAATATAAAAATAATACCTTTAATCAGACCTTTAAATATTAATAGTTTTAGTATGTATAATTTAAACATTACTTTTATTTTGTATTTTTGCCCTTAAGTTTTTAACTGCCTTCAATGTTAATTAATTAGTAAGGCAGAATATAAATTAATGGGACATATTAGCAAATCTGGCAGTTCATCTCGATTCTGCTTTTTTTTAGCAGATAATTATATGCAACTTTGTACCATAGTAAATTAATTGTGAATGTTTCTCTTTGTTAGGTGGTATTATTCAGATGACATTTCTATTATCTTTAGTCGAAGAATCGTTCATTGAAGTCATACATAAATTAATTTGCTATGTTTTTGCTACAGGATTATGTTGGTGAAACTCCTATTCACAAAGCAGCCCGATCTGGTAGTATGGAATGCATACATGCCCTTGTGGCTTATGGAGCTCAAACAGAGTAAGTAAGGTTGGGGGATGTTTTCAGTAGTTGTGAGTCTAGTTAACTAACATAGAACAGTGAATTCAAGTATTAACAAAGAAATCCAGAACAGTAGACAACATAGAAATTATTTCAGTTAACACATGTTGAACTATGCAAGCGCTACATATTTATACATCCTTTAGCTCTTGCACTGCACATTTACTCATTGAGGTAATTAGAATTCCTGTGTAAGTGTGCGTAAAGTGATAACTGTCTGTCATATAGAAAACATTGTATGTATAATATATAAGTTAATACAGTTAATTGCATTTTAGATGAATAATTTTAATAGCCTATAACTGTAAAAAAGACAGACCATCTAGATATTTGCCAAGATGGAATTTCAGGCATGCATGTTTAGTAGTTTTTTGTAGTTTTGTTCTTTAACTTTTTCTTTAAAGGTGTTATGCCCTGCAAAATACTCAGAAAATCTCACAGTGACAACATACTGCTTGGACAAAATGGATGCAGTGTTCACTAGAACTGTTGAGTATAAGCTATATGGCTTATAATATAAATGACATTAGCATTTTCTTTTGAAGCTAGTTATATTAAATAGTGTGTTATAATTTAATCTGAAGAATAAATTCAGTTTAGTGCAAGAGAATTCACTGCTTCTTTAACCCTTTGGTTTCCATTTTAATTAATCTGCTAATATTGAAACTCAACACAGAGATACATGAATCTTCCTGTGCATCTTTTTTAAACTTTTCAACAAATGGTCTTGGTAAAAATATTTCGCTTTTATTTATTGCCATAAAAATATTGCCCTTTGTTTATTTGAAACTTCTTTTCCCTGTGCCTGTATATTTTAAGAATAAGACATTTATGTTTTCAAAACTGAATGCCTAAAATTTAAGCCATCATTTATTTTGAGGATATACTGTCTTAAACTAAAAGCTTTAGAACAAGAGAAATGTTACAAAGATATGAAAATTAACTATGAAGAGTAGTTACTTTACATAAAAACAAACAGGACATTTTGCACAGTAGCTGTTGAATCTTTCAGATATCACTTATTAGTATAATATTACTAGGAAGCTCATTGGCTGCACCAGCTTAACATATTTAACTTTTCAATGGTTTTTCCTTTTGCTTTCCACTTGATTTGTTTGCTTGAAGATAAAAGGTCAGAGGAGGCAATATCCTTCTCAAAACTAATTGCTGGGAAACAGATAAGAGGGATGCTGCACTCGGGTTCATTTTACAAAATTGCTTTTTGAAGCATTTTTTATTGGAATATGGCCACATATTTTTAAAGTTTGCTATTTAGTAGAAACCCGCCAGTAATTAATATTACTTGCCTCACATATCAAGGTATTTGCAAGTCTTGTAAATAACAATTACATTACATAACAGGTGTCATAAAAGAATATTGTTGGAAGTAGAAAAGCACTAATCCTGAATATGCAGAAGAACCTAAGTCAGGAGATTTATTTATTCTAATTGTACTCAAAAGTTTTAATCATGGAGTTCAAAATTTGTATCTTCTGTATGCATTCCTTCTGGGCTCTGGTCACTGACATTATTTTGGAAACCAAGCAGTTTAGATTTCTTATATTGTGTGCTATATAGATAAATAACAATACCTCTTATTTACCTAGAACATCTGGTAAGCAGCTACATGTGTGTTGCAAGCATGGACACATTTCAAATTAAAAATGCTTTAAAATATGACGTCTGAAAATATGTCTTTCAAAGTATTAAATGTTCTGATTTTAGAGTTTTCAATTCTGTCTCCCCAGTTTCAAATTTGAAATATTTTACACACTGCTGTTCAAAACAACAAGAACCCACTAGACTTGGGTGGCTAATAAATTTTAAGTAATTATCATGATAATATAGGAGTTATATAAATGGCACTAGTGTATATCATAGAAGATTGTCTGACTTGCAAATAAATTTTGTTACTCTTGTGTAATTTTACTTAAAACTTGAGAATTGGTAGTCATAACTAATAATTGCAGGATACTATGTAAGGGTTGGATTGTTCTAGCTTTCAAATTCAGATAGTAATATCCTCATGTGGAAATGACAATTTAGGCATCTATTTTGAAAACTAGAAGATAATAAGTTTGTCACATTATACAAGATGGTAAGCAAATATGAAGAATAAAACACGTTGACAATACAAAGTACAAATCCCATGCTTTTTAAAAATCTGGTGGTACTTACCAGAAAGCATTCAGTAAAGTCAGTAAGAGTCAACAGTACAGAAATATTGCTATGCTAATTGAACCCCTGCATTCTGTTTGACCTTGACTTACTATGGTACTGGCTTTTATTGTTTTGCCAAAGAGCAAAAATGCTGGCTTTTAAAAATAAAAAAAGTGACAAGGTGCATTTCCAATTCTTCATGTTATATAAATCTGGTACATTGGGATCGTTGAAAAAAATGAGATAATCCATATATACGTTACCTTGAATACTTTCAAGGAACATGTATCTAAAACTTTACGCTTAAAACTAAAGATACTTTTCATGTTTAGACATGAAAAATGTTTAACGTGAACATTTGGTAACATATAATGCTAATACAGTTTAGTATTTAAATCATTATTACCACTTAACTGAAATGGAAGGCTCTTTATTTTTGGTACCTTCCTTTATATTTTTAATTTATTCCTGTAAAAAGGATGAACTTGCAGTTCTGAAATAAAGCAAAGAAAAATAATGTAAGTCAAAATGCTTTGTTTGCCCTAATAAAGTTGAAATTCAAAGTTGTTTATACTTTAATAGAAAGCAATGTTAAATAAACCACAGTGGAAAGTATTTTGATATGTTTGTGGTATTTCTCATTTTAGCTGGAGCATATTCTGTGACACTATGCCCAACAGACATAAACATGGTTGCTCCATTAACTTGATTCTGTATTCATGGACACGTGAAGAGGGGAAGCAGGTGGTCCCAATGTCCTCATATCAGTAAAGGTTTGAGGTGTAACTTTTTAATGTGGACAGATATATTTATTATCCATATTAGTGAAGTTTGATGAAAATGAAAATTGCATAACAAATATTTGAATTGTACATGTACAAGTTTTGGTGCCATGTTTTCTTTTGCCTCTTTAGCATGATAGTAATATGAAGATACATTTATTTTATAACATTCTCTGCAGTATAAAATACATAATCATAAACTTACTTTTTTAAAAAACCTGCTATTAAGCTATACAATAATACATGAACTTGTAGTATTAAATGGAAAGGGGATATGTAGTTTCTTATGAACAAATAAATGAAGATGAACAAATACCTATTTTAGGAGTCTTCAGTTAAAATTTTCCTTACAGTATCTACCCATGTTCTTGCAGCTTTTTTGCATCTTATGGCTTATAAGTATTTAGGCTGGTTTCAGAATTGCAGGACTTAAGGAGAAAGTGAATGATATTCCTTCCTTTCTGGGAGACAACTTTAATGTAGTCCATTGAATTTTAAGATTAAACAAAATTACAAATAACACAGCCCAATATGTTTTCTTCATTCCAGAATAACTCCAGTCTTAAACTATTGAAGGAAGCCTTTGTATTAAAAAAGAAAGGAAAAAAAAACTTTGCTAGATTAAGCAGCTTTCCTGTTTTCCTCATCTTGGCAACTGGCTATTTATATTCATTCCCATATATTGCTTCAGTCTTTGAAGGCAAAACAATAGTTATACATAACATGTTAGTTAAGGCACTAATTACTACTTTCCAGCAAGGCATCCTATAGAAATAATATGAATGAAATTTAGTATTCAAATAGTATTCTTCAGCATTATAGTCTTTATGCTAGCAACTCTTATCGTGAACAGTAATCATTTTTAAATATCCCAACATCTTTTGATTTAAAGCAAAAAAAAATTTGCAATATCGATTTCCAATCATTCTACTTTTTGCAAATTTTCTTTTTTTAAAAAAAGTTTATTTTTTATTTTTTTTACAAACATCAAATTAATGCGTGAACAGTGTGGCACCTTAGTGTCGTACACTCTAATACAAATAAAGCTAATAAAATTAATCATAGTTATTACTTCTAATCAATTTATATATTTCTAAAAATGATACACAATTATAAGTTGCAATTTGTCATTGTTCAATTATTCCACGTTTTCTCTTATTGCTACTTTATTTTATGATATAAAACTGTCTACGCTAACATTTCCCTTTCTCTTATTTCTATCACTTTTTCTAACTTTTAATCAGATCACCTTTTACTGAAAAATATTTTCTTCCTATTCTACCTGGCTTCTATTTGTGTCACCTACCTGAAACAAAGTAAGAAAAAAGAAAAGAAAGGAGAGGGAGAAAAGGGAAAGCAAATCAGAACAACAACAGAAAGAAAAGAAATAATTTTTCCATCATCTCTTGCCCGCTTCAATACTTTGATTGCTTTGTTTTTTTTTATTTGCCTCTCTCCCCCCCCCCCTCTAAAATCTTTATCTGTAACTGCTTCTTGACTATTCAGTCTGGGTATTTCTCCCACCTCTATCCTCTTCCACTGCCTAATTTCCAGGATTTCTGCCCAAGCCCCTATCTCCCTTCCAGATGTATCTTCCAACTCTCTTAATACCTTTACCCCCAGGTTCATCAATTTACCCCCAGTGATTCATCAATCACTGTTATTTTCATTGTTGTCGCCTCTTTATCTTCTTCTTCCTTCATTTCTTCTGTTGACTCCTCCCTTTCCTGGACGTCTTTATCTTTACTCATCATCCCTCGTATGGCTTTTCCCCATTTTTTCCATGATCTCCTTTATCTATGATGTCTTTTGTATTTTGAAACAGTAAAGCCATCTCCTTCAAAATTTCACTCATTTCTTCCTTAAAATGCATCTTACTTTTTTTTTTTAAATTCAACTTTTGTTCAGCAGTCCAAAAAACTATTTATAGTCCTTGAATTGCTCTTCAAAAAGTACACTAGTCCCAGTTCTTTATATCCCATATGTTGACAGTCAGTTCCATTCAGATAATCTCAGGGGTTATCAAAAGCTTCTTTGCATCTCCTTTACTAATTCAGTCTTCTAGTATAATAATCAGGGGTCTCTTTAGTTAGAAAACTTTCTTATTTTTATACTTGGGTCTCCAGTAGTCATAGGGTGGTTAAAAGTAATCAAATAGATATTTTCACATACCTTCATATAGATATTTCCAAACTTGTAATTTTCCCTTTTGTCAGCAGATGGCGCACTCAGTTTAAATTTCAATATCACATTTCCAGCATTCTTCTAGTTATAGAAGAATTATAAAAGCAGAATAAGTTTTGTAAATAGACGATTCTAGCATTTTAAAATGCCTTCCCAGTACCACGTCTTCCCAGTTTAGGAGTC
The DNA here is from genome assembly GCF_029215685.1 of Pituophis catenifer annectens. Lineage (NCBI taxonomy): Eukaryota > Metazoa > Chordata > Lepidosauria > Squamata > Colubridae > Pituophis > Pituophis catenifer. The sequence continues at coordinate 30,564,850 of NW_027256884.1, read as the reverse complement.
CAATTTTCTATATATTTCAAAATTTCAAAGTTTATTATTTTCTCTTCTTCACTTCCAGTTTGGTGATCTGGTGGTTTCTCAGAATGCCTAGATACTGCTTTAACAGATAATTCTGAGCAGATAGTTCTGAATTGTTCCTTGGGGTTAAATTTTTTAAAAAAAATCCTCTCCCCCAGTTCCATTCATTGCTCACCTACTTCTCTCCAGCACCAGTCTTAGATGTTCATCAGCTGTCCCAGCTTTGTGGTGGCCATCTTTAGGCTGCCTCTTCTTCTTGGCATGGTTGAGAGGGAGAAAGAACCTGGGGCTGTTAGGAGAGCTGCGACTCTCCTCGACCTCTCAGGGTGCCCCTCTTTGCTTGACCGACCCTACAAGATAGCTTTGGCTCCTCTTGGAGCCCACGAACATGGAGAAGTTAGCACAGGGAACGCGGAGACCCGTTCCCTGTGTCTGTATCGCCGCGACGTCAACCGGAAGAGCTACTTTTTGCAATTTTTTCCAATTGCAAATATTATGAATCATAGCACAGATTGCAATGAGAAGATTTGCAGAATATTCCATCATATATAGATCAGCAAAATTCTCCTAGTGAGCTATCCTAACACTAGGTATCATCTTGAAAAATCATTGCTCTTCTCTGGCCTTTCCAACTTTTAAGACTATCCATACTCTCTTTTTACAGTATTGTTCTTATGCATAGCATTAAAAATAGAGTTTTTGTATACTCTAATATATTTATTGGTAAAAGACAGTAAATCTATTTTTTTCTTATTTTTTGAGTATAGAGAAAGAATACATGGGAAATGTATTTATTTTGTTTCTTAGTATCCAACACTTCCAATTTTGGCTCACTGAATTCTCATAAAAGATATTTGTTCATTCATAGCTCAGTACAAATAAAAAATATCTTTGATATCCTTCTTTGCTTGTATAAGTAGAGAAAAGAAAAAGTGAGAAATTAAGTCAAAAAGGGAAATGTACCTAATGAAATGACTTCTGATCTTTGCAGTACTTACTGGCCTGATTATTACCATTTGCCACCTTCCCAAGTTACGTATCTAGGTTCCCTTCTTTCCACAAACAACCCTTTTTAATCTGCAGAGCCTGGTATCACTGATTAATTTTTGTCGCATTTTTATCAAATGTCCATAAAGGGTTTTCCAGTCTTTTATAAAAGTAGCTGTTGTTCCTTCCCTAATCAGACAAGTCAATTTAGCCATTTCAGAAAGTTCTACCATCTTCACAGTGTACTCCTCCATTGTGGGTATTCCTGCATTTTTCGCTCTTTATTCAGTATTCTGGTCTGCAGTAGCTTTTCATCTAACTAAAATGTTACTATTTCTTATTCAGTGGCATTTCTTTATAAAAGCTAGTTGACATATCTTCAAAAAGGATATTATATATATTTTCCTGAAGGATATTTATGAAGGAATTTTTATCTCATCTCTTTACGTTCATTTAGTTTTACATGATGGTTCCTAATCTGGAGTTGGGAGTTTAATCTGAATATGTGTATTTGGCCATTTGTTCAGGTATCTCTGGTAGCGAAGATACAAATTCAGTTTTGGCTAAAGAAGCCTTCAATCCAACTTCATCTGATTCTTGCTGTGGGCAAGCCCCACTACTTTCATAGACTTATCTGTGTAGTTACAGAAATAATGGTTCTTTTTTCTACATTCCAAAATTATGTGAAAACTATTTCAATCATTAGCATTTGCTGCTAAAATCCTTAGAATCAACATTCCTGATTTCTTCCATTCCCTTTTGTGGGGGGGCTTGCTATAGGGATTATAAATGATATTCTCTTAGAGATAACAGTTTGGATAATTAATCATAGATATATATGTATTAGAGCAAAAAACTAATTTGCTTTTTCTGCTAGAATTTTTTTCCCTAAGGTGCAGATTTAAATTCTACTTGTGGTGTCGGGTGTAAAGGGACTGTGTAAACCTTTGCAAGCTTGCATCTAAAATTAATTTATATAATTTATATAAAAGTCTTGGAGAAAATAAAAATCCTTTTGAAAAAACATCTAACAGTTGTTTGGCTGTTTTGTAAGTATTCATATTGTGAAGTAGAGAAGTAGACATATTGTAGCCCATTTACTGTTAAAGTAGTGAATAAGTTTAAAGGACATTGTCAATATGAAATGAAAACATGGCACCATAATATCTGTGTATGTGCAGTTTATTTCTGCAACAACTCTGGAGAGATTTTCCCAATCTGTCTTTTAAACAGTTAAAATAATCTCAAGATCACTTTGTTGTGTTCTCTATTTTTGGATGCCAAAGGGTTAAAACTTTCAGCTTAGAGTTTCTTAGATTGATTAATTGATTGATTGATTGATTGATTTTGTTTAGTGCCCCTATGCTAGTATATGAGGAACCTGTGGAAGAAATACTTCAGTAGCAAGAGTTCTGCTTAATCCCATGTATTGGCTATTTTTTAATGTAGGCATAGTTAAGAATTCACTTTTATTTGCAGTTTGCCAAATTTTAAAGTAACAGAAGCCATGAGTTGACGATTTGTTTCTAGTACATATCATGTTTACATTTCAGAGAACTGACAGAATTACATTGGGCTTCAGGATGAAAATCCGTGCTTGAGAGTCCGTCCTTGAGTCAGGCGCATTGTCTCATGGTTAAGGTGGTCACATGATGTTGGCTTAATGATAATGAATTATGTGCCACTGCACTTTATGTATGTTAGTATAACTTTAGTCTAAATGTTGCCTGCAAAATATGTGATCCCTTATGATGTAAGTTTCCTGTTTAATGCACCATTGCCCGTTTTTTAAATCAAAGAGAAGATTCTGAAACTATAAAAACTACACATGTCAATGTTTTACAGCTACGTAATTCGAATTGACTTGATTTTTTCAAGTAATCCTAGAAAGGGGGAGCTTTCCATATAGAAACTGCTGAAACTGCCACAGGTGCTTCTCCGAAAACCTTACAGTTGTGGCATTGAATGTTCAGTATCGCTTCCTTTCTGCACACAAGGCATACTGTTGAGGTATTTGTTGCGGTGATTGGTTTTAATGCTAATCTAGGAATTCAGATAATAGAATATATAGATTTGCATGCTTTTGCTTAGCCTAATTACAGTATCTCTTTTTATAATTTATAAACTAACAATATAAGTTTGAATATTTTTAAATAAGCATATTAAGAATGGAGATTTTGTTTTCTTAAATTGTCTCATGACATTAATGAAGAAATACTTTAAGCTGCAGGAACTCTGGCAGTTGCATAAATTATTCTTGGAGGCTAGTCTTCATATAACCTCAACATCCCCTTTTTTGACAAACATTTTAGATATGTTTTGTTCAAAGTATGTGACATTATAAGTGGATAATTTTTTAGCTGACCTGTATGAGTGAAATGAATTTTCCTTTCTCCTTCTCTAGTAAACCATTAGAGAACTACCAAAAACTCTGGCAAAATAATATTTGTTACCACATTTTTTTGTCTACAACTGTCTTCAGGATACCTACAATTTATTGGATTTATATCCTGCCTTTCCTCCAGGAACTCAAGACTGCGTGCAATGCATTATTTCAGTTTTTTCTTCCTCACAACAATATTATGAGGTGTATTGACCTAAGAGAGGGACTGGCCCAAAACCACTCCGTGAACTTCATGGCTGAGAGTGGACATGAACCTGTGTTTCCCCAATTCAGCACCTTCACCACTATAACATGTTGGCTTTGAAATTGCAGTCATGTTCTTATAATTATAATTAGCAAAGTAGCAATTTTTCAATGTCAGAGTTACTGTTCCTAATCAAAGTAATTTGTGCTCTGCAATCTTAGTTTTAGAAAGAGAATTCATTATAGGCTGTTAGAAATAGACTGGCTTCATATACAACTTTTAATTCTTTCATTATTGAAAGGTAACAGTATTCATATATAATAAACAGCAACTTGTTAACAATTGAAATTGTGAAGTTAACATCAAACATCTACATTTAAGATAAAGTTTCTAATATAGTCAAAGGATGTCTGTTGATAATTTTAATAGAAATTGGAACTGCTGATGAATCTGTTTTTAGCTGAGAGCATTGCACATTTTATGTTCTAAATACTATATGCTTCATCACTGCCATCCTTTAATAGCTGGTTTATAATATTATAACAGTCTCAAATGAATCATGACCTTAGAATGGATGTCATGGGGACATAGCTAAGTGGAAACCCAAAACAGAAGAAGAGTGAGACCACAGATGAGAAGATCTCTTGGCAAGAATAACCATAGACATGAAGCCTCTGGGAGCAGCACATTACCACGAGGAATGTGGATGAGGCAAACGGGGAGAAGTCGCTATCAAAGTTGCCCTTAGTACTGGAAACCAAGGTATACATGCACATCACTGCTAAAGATCAGAAGAATAGACATTTTAAATCAGATGAAATTTTTTTTATCATGTATCACAGTTACCTATTCAACATATTTGAGTAACTAGATTTTGTTCTTTCCTCCAGTTGGCCCTTTTCCATTTGAAAAGTGCAGATTTTTCTCTTTTCTTCCTCTACCTTGTTACCTAATTTTTTCCCCCCAAAACATAAGAAAATCTTTTTGTAAGCTGCTGCTGTTTAATAGTTACTGTCGACAATCTGTGCTCACAACAGCCTAATTTACCTGCAGTATTTCCTCTATAGCACAGGATATAATACTGTACAGTGGTACAAATACGAGAGTAATTCTTTGGATTAACAAATTTAAGTATTGTGCCACTTCCAAATGGGTAGTTCAACCCCCTGAGTACTGAATTTTGATACAGATAGTCCTCAACTTACTACCACAATTGGGACCAGAATTCCCAATGCTAAGCAATTGGGAATTTTACTACTTTCTTTGCCACAATTTTACAACTTTCTTTGCCACAATTGTTAAACAAATCACTGCAATTGTTAAATGAATCACATGGTCATTAAGTAGGTCTGGCTTCCTCCATTGACTTTTTTTGTCAGAAGCCAGATGGGAAGGTTATAAATAGTGATCGCATGACCTGAAACACTGCAACTGTTACAAATACATGCCAGTTGCCAAGTGCCAGAATTTTCATCATGTGACCATGGGGATATTGCAATGACTAAGTGCAAAGAACTGACATGTCACTTTCCAATGCTGTTGCAATTTTGAATGGTTGTAAATTGAGGACTACCTATATATACTGTGTTTCTTTAATACGCTGTTCTCTTAAGCCAGTTTTAGATAAACTCCATGCTACCAAATTTTTAAAAATTTTCTATTCCTACCTAAAAGCTATTTTTTGTTAAATCTGTGTTAAATGTTATAATAAGGTATGTCTAGTCCATATCAAAAGTCCTCATTTTTGAAGAAACCTAAGTTTGAATGAGAAGAATTGTGTTCAAGAAACTTTTGCCAGATTTAACCTTTTTTGTGGGGGTAAAGCTTAATGAACAAAAACCAGTTATTCTGCCTTTAAGGCCTGTTTTGTATTAATCTACCTTTTATACTAACAAGATGAGATAAATGGATTGCCAGGAGAGGTGTGTGTGTGTGTGTGTAGATAGATTTATATTATGATATGGATGTTTGTCTTTCTTGTCTAAGCTTATCGTTCAGTTCTGAATTTGGATCGAATTAATATTTATTTATAGTATACTAATTTCATTCACTTGTCATCTCTTCTATGTACCTTCGTATAAAAACTGTCTTCCTGTTCAATAGGGAGAAAAAGCCTATCGCAGATTCTTGCTTGCTATCAAAAACCTTTGTCATTCCTGGTTACTACTACTTTCAAACTCTTTAATTTTCACTGTTAAGACACTTTCTTTTCTTTACTGTTAGAAGTAAGGGAAATTGTATAAAAGAAAAACTACTTCCTCATTGTTGATCTTTGGCAGGGAGCTTGGTTATTTTTGAATTTCATTTTCTGAAATAAATTTCACTCTTAATACAACTTCGAAACAATCTTATTTCGGATTCCCTATCAGATCTACCTAGGAGATCTACTCTAACTTCAGAAAGCTGTTTTTTTTTTTTTTTTTTTTTTTTGGTGTTTTCAAGTTAATATTGATTCCAAGCAACTGCCTGATCAAATCTCTGCAGTCTCCTTGGCAAGATTTCAGAAGTGATTTGCCATTGCCTTCTCTTCCTAGGACTGAGGGTGGCTGACCAAGGTCTCCCAGCTGGGTTTTGTTCCTAAAATGGGATTAAAATTCACAGTCTCCCATTTTTTGCCTGGTGCCTTAACTACTGTACCAAGCTGGCTCTATCTTTAGAAGCTATAGGTAAACTATATGGCTACTTCATAATCTTCTATTGCACTAATTTATCCCCTTTTCTAAACCATTCACAATAATGGTTATCATCTCTTTCGGAAATGGATTACTGCACTGTATGATGAATTCCTTTTGCTCTGACTTGTAACACTTCCTATCATTCATTTCAGTGGACTCCTCTGTTTGAAAACAAAAACCATCCATCTGCTTTCTTTTCACTGAGTATACATACTTCTATCATATCCACCCCTCCCACTTCTTTTCCACCAAGTTTTACGTTGCAGTTGTTCCTTTCCTCATAGAAAGTAGCTCCATTCTGTTGATCATTTTGCTGGTCACTGGTATCTTGATTTTTGCTTTGCAGTTGTTTTGAAGAACTGACCAGAATAGATAAATTGCTTTATCTAGGTGTGAAAATACTGCAGTATTGGCAGTTGTATTTTTCATTGCAGCTGCCTGCTGAATTGATAATTTTCATTATGCAGCATCAGTCCATAATTCCTTCCCAGATCAAAACTAGTCTCTGACAGAAAGTAGGAATAGTTTTACTCTTTCTTATGTCAGTGGTATTTAACATTTTAGAGCTCATTCTCTCCCATTTTGAAAGATTTTTGGTGCTGTATTTATTTGTTCTGATCTAGGCTTCCTTAGAAAGCATGAAGCAAAGTCTTAGTCCCACAAAACCTCTTTTATTTATACGACTGTAAATTACTTTCATTTACAGTCCCCAAAGCTTGATAAACAGTCTTTCAGAGGAAGGTTATCAACACTCACCTATCTCATATGGAACGCTGCCAAGAGAGCTAATTTTCAGATGCAGGGCAAGGCCAAATTTGGCATAGAGTCACTTGCAAATCTTGAATCGGCCAAATGAACTAATTGCTTCCTGCAAAAACTCATGTCTCATTCGCTCTTTTTTTATGTCATATGGGAGGGACCAATCATCTCCAGGCCTTACTCCCAAGTCGACCCTGTTTTCTTAATTGTTCTTGTCGTCTGGCACATCTGCGCATGCTCACACTGGGAACAGGCTCCCGTTGTTCTTCTGCCTTGCTGATGTCAGGCTCCGGAGGCTGCACATAACTATCAGATGGCCTTGGCCCCCTCTCTTTCCCCAGCCCCCAGGACTGGCCCAAGTTCCTCCCCAACCTCCTCACTGTCTGACTTTGCTGCCAGCTCTGCTGGCCGCCATCAGGCCACAACATTATTGATGTCATCCACATCAATTACGCTAGCGCTCAAATGAGTTTTGTTTTCTACAGATTTCATAATCCCATCTATCATGATTATTGTCTTGGTCTATCTGCTTCCTTCTTGAAAAGATTAATCCAGGCACTAGTATCTGCTCTGTATATGCAAAAATATACAAAGAATTCGTTCAGAGCAGTTTCTCAATATTTTGATCAACTTTTAACATGTCTTTTAATTGTTTTAACAGTTCCACAGCCTTCCATTACAAGATTCTTGCTGCTGCTATAAATAATTTTTAATAAGTCTATTAATAGTGTGCTCCTCAGACTCCTTTGTTGTATTTCTTACCATTTCTTGAAAATTTCGGTTCTCCATTGAGCAAGAGAATTATGAATAATTCTCCATCTTCTCTAATGGCTTCCTTAGCCTTGCTCATTAACTATATAGACTGGTCTTGGAATTTTTTCAGAATTAGAGTAGACGTTTCAGCTGACTTTTATTAGAGAGCTGATGGTCTTCGCTTTCATTTACAGCTTCCTTCTTACAATCTCTTGAGATTAGAGAGGTTTGCCGGCCTGAATTTGATAAATTTGTGGGTTTCTTGACCAATTCCCACTTGCATCAGATGTTAATTCTTAATGCATTACATCTATAGTTCAGCTCATAGATATATAGACCTTGCAGATTGCCAACAAAAAATTGAAGTAACTTTCATTAATAATAACTACTTGGCTTGAAACATTCCCATCTCAGAATTCTTTCTAAATCTCTTTGCACTTTGAATTAAGCATGTATTAATACTTTATTCCAGACATTTGCTTCTCTTATTTTGTAAATAACCTCAACAGTCTGTTTTCTCATTCTAATAATATACTGTGTTGCTTATGCTACATGATTTATATAAGAGATATACAAGGCACAGGATTTTGTAATTGAGAAAAAATTAATTGTTCTCTGTGCTATTCTTTGTTTTACCTATATATACGGTATGTGTCTGTTCTGTCACGTTTTCAACAAGTATTGAATTGTTCAGATAACGTGCCTGAATAATTTCTGTTTTAAAGCTCAAAATCTTAATATATCTTCTACAATAATGCTTCAAAGAACTGAATAATATTCTACCACTTATGATGTCACAAACTTTGTTATAAGCTGCCAGCTTAGTACAAAACATAAACATTGGCAAGATATACACCTGCATTCCTACTTTTTATTGTTAAGAAGAACTGAAATATTTTTGTAGTATGAAATTCTAGAATGCTGCGGACTCTTATAACAATTATTTTGAATATTTATTTACAGATAATTCCTTTTAATAAAATGAGATGATATAAGACAGGAGTTGGATCAAATGTCTGAAGTTTGTGTAAAGGTGAGATGCTTCAGGCTGCAGGCAAGACATTTTAGCAATTTCAGGCACTTAATTAGGAATTTTTATGGCACATAATGATTCTTAATTGTACTGCTTCCCAAATTTTGCTTAGAATGCAGTTATGTGCTCAAAAGATTAATGATATAATTTTAAACTGGATAGCTTAAATTCCCTTACTGGGGAAATTAAAAAAAAAAAAAAAACTCATCTTCAAAATTAGTAAAATCAGCAGCAGTCACCATAATATTTTTATTATGGGGTATAATTCAATATATTTGTATTGTACAGCTTACGAAATGCCAGTGGCCTGACAGCAGCAGATCTTGCTCATACCCAGGGCTTCCAAGAATGTGCTCAGTTGCTCTTCAATCTTCAGAACTACCCATTGAACCATTTCTATAGCAATGGCACCTTAAATGGGGTTCACCCAAATACTAGTCAAAGAGGGCCTAGTCGAAAGCGATCTTTTGAAGACATGAACAATTTTGGAATGAAGAAAGCTAGAACTGAAGGTGAGACTTTGGAGATCTGTTTCATTCCAGTTGAAAAATGGCAATAATAGGTGAGGTAATCCTTCAGTTTGGGGTGAGATATCAATATGTGAATGATTTTCAGCTTTATATCTCTACTCCAGACCCCTTGAGTGATGCTGTCGATGTCTGGAGGCTGTTTGGGTCTGTATGGAAACAACAGGCTCAATAGCTATGGGTATTTGGACCTTCCAGAGATAAGGTTCTTCCATCTCTAGTTCTGGATGGGTTGACACTATCTCAGACAGATCCAGTGCGGGGGGGGGGGGGGTGGGGTGTCCTCCTAGTTTCACAGCTCAGTTGTGTCCATTCCGGGACTGGGAGTCCCTGCTTACTTTCACCTATGACCTTGTAGCCTCCCACATAGATTACTGTAACACGCTCTTGCATTCAGAAACTTCAATTGCTGGAAAATGTGGCTGTACAGGTAATAAATGGTGCCAGCTACACAATACATGTAACAACACTACTCTGTGAGGTGCACTGGCTGCACTTGGCCTTATTGCCATGCGCTCAATAGCCTGATTGGGCTTATTATCATGGGATGTCTTATTTTGGGGGAAGCGATATATTATGGATATTTTTATTTTTATTTTACATTGTTTTAATAGTTCTATAATTTTAGAACTGAAAACCTCCCAGAGACACTTGGTTGAGAGGTGGCTATAGAAATTATTATTGCTGTAAATAATATTTACAGCAAATCTGAAAAATGCGCTATTGTGAAGTATCTCTCATTCTGAAATTATCAATACAGTCAGTACATTCAGGTGACCAGACTTGAGCAAAACATGATATGTAAAATAGTAATTGTTTACAAACCTTGACATAGCAAATAAATATGCTGAGGTAGGTAGAGTTCAAGATTTGTAATGGCTTGGGAGACAGACTAGTAGAAGCAAGATTCGAGATTGACCCTCAAGACTTTCGTATCACAAAACATCAAGCATCACCTGCCCAAAACATTGGTGTTGCCCTGTTTTTATAGAGGTGTATTTTTTTTTATTTTGGATTAATAAATTATGTACTGTTCTGAATGTTTTTTCTTAAACAGATCAAAGTTTTGATGGCCTAATACCAATGACAAATGGAGGACATGAAGAGGATGTTAACAATATGCATGTTGATAGAGAGTTTGCTCTTATATCAGGTGGGAGACAAGAATTTCCTGTTAACCACAAGATCATTCACATGGTTGAAGAAAAAAAACAGAAGAATGATTCTGTTGAATCCAAAGAGATTGAAATTTATACCGTTTCCACAATGCAAACCCCTTGTTGTTGCAAGAATCAGTATGCATTTTATCTATAGCTTTATCTTATTGAGTATGTCCAAACTCTTAAGCTATTTTAATGCTAAAGTACCTTAAAGCTTCCTAATTAGCATGAATATTTGTAGAAGGTGTTTGTAAGATTTTGAAAGTGTTGGTTTCAGGTGTAAAATATTGCCAGTGTTGAGTTAAACATGCATGCCGTGTGCCTTGATTACAGAGTATTGCTTTTTTAAAAAGAACCTTCATAGCTTGATTAACACAAGAGTTATTTATTATGATTAAATAAAAAGCTAATTGCACTGCCTACATAATCATATGACAAGATTTAGTATCTCAAATAAAGCTCTACAAGTGCTACCAGTTTTGTTCCCAAGTTATTCCATATGCATTAAAACATACTTCCTTTTAGCTTCCTGCTAATGTTAACTGAATTAATTTCAGTCATCAATAGTCCAAAATTTCTATTTGAAAACAAAGGAAAATGCCATCCAAGTCAATTTCATTTGTAATTAATATTTACTTTTACTTTTCAAGGGTGGTACTTACATTCAGAATATTCTCAGTTCAAAAGAGTTCAGTCAAGCCAAGCTAAATGAGTCAACTATGGGTTGTGATCATATATTTGGGATTTATTTTTAATTAATTCTAGGTACAAATAGGTGATAGTATTTTCATTGGGAATATGCCATGTGTAGTCCGATCTCCCCACCAGTTTTTTGGCCAGAAAAATGGAAATTGGGAGGGGAGGGGAAAGTATCCACGATTAAATTCATCAAAAAGTATTCTGATATGGCTGCAAATTGCGCAGTATCTTGTTTTTCAACCACACCATTGGGAAAAAAACAATTTAATATGTGTGAAAACTGTTTATAAACTTTTTTCCTCTTTGGGATCCATGGAGAATATTGCACACCTTGATGGAGTTAATGAAGTATAGCTGCTATGCTAAACATAAGATTCTGAATCTATATTAAACACAGGATTCTGAATAACTATTAAAATGGTGGTAGTTAACATTTTAACAGGACTCATGGTGGTGTATGATTTTTATCTGTAAATTTTAATATTTGTATTTACTGATAACCATTTTCCCAATTTTTATAGTATAAGACCATTATGCAACTTGGATAATTAAGTCATTTTGGTATATAATTGAAGAGATTATTTGAATGATAGCTGAGTTAGAAACTCATATGCGATTACTTAGAAGTAATCCGGGCTCAGCTAAACCATTCAGGCAGAGAGAACTATATTACAGATTTTTTAAAATAGAAATTAAGATTTCTACTGTTTTAAAGTAATTTCAGTATAATAATTGTTCTCACTTGAAATGCCTTTATGTTAAGCAAGAATTTTATATAAATGTTGAGGAAAAACTACTAGCATATTTTGCCTGTTGAATACCTTTCCTACAGCATTTAAAATTTCTTACAACTTAAATATCCAATATATTAAATGCTACTTATCTGCCTATTAGTAGATAAGTGAGTGAACCAGCTTACCGATCCATTAAAAACTGATTTGTAACTCAAAACAGAATTGGCAATCATGAGTCATAAAAGCTACCTTTAATGGCATAACAAGGTTATCTAACAGGAGAAACCAAAGCAGTAGACAGCTGAATAAATTGTGGCCAGTGACATTAAATGGTCCCATTCAGGTGAAATGTTGATATCACAAATTACTTGTGCACTTGCAGTACTGAAGCTGAGAGTATTAATAAAAGTTAAGCACTTTGCAAAAAATAAATCCAAATTCTGCTAAACAAAAAATATCCTTCATAAATAGAACAAGACAATTTTTTTAAAATAGTGACTTAACAAACAGCACTACTTTTTCTGTACATTTTATTATTTCTTGCAAGGAGGTTTTCTAGGACTACATTAATATTTTCATACCCTGTTTATTAATTAGTCACATCAAATGTCCAATTTAAAGTACATTATGTCTGTGATACAATTATTGCATTCATGATTGATTTATTGGCGTAGTATATAAATGACACATTGGAATATTGTACAGATTGTATTCTAAAGATGGTTTCATTTTGCTTTTTATTTTAAATAAAATTGCTGATAACACACTGCATAACCATTCTTGAATTTTTACAACACTTTTCACAATTGTAGGAATCCAAGAATTTTCATAACTATTGTTTACTATATGCATATTGTAGCCTGAACTTAAAATAACCATACTATTTACAAGTTTAGTATCTCTTAAACCTTATAAAACAAAGATTTTATAGCATTTAAAATTGCACTTAACATTACAGGTAGTCCTCGACATACAACAGTAATGGAGTCTGTCCATTACAGTCCTGTGTCGTGATGATTGTAAAACAGGTCAGTCACATGACCAACCTGATTTTATGACCTTTTTTGCAGCAGTCATTAAGTAAACCTGTGGTTCACTATGAGTGCAGTTCCCCCCCCCCCTTTCCAAAAAGAAAGTTCTGGGTTTTGTAAAAACTGTTAAAACATGGTCACATAACCTCGAGATGGTGCAAACAACAGTAAATGGTTCCATCTTGCCAAGCTTGTGGAGTTTGGTCACAACCACAGAGGGGACCCAAGTCAGAACTTCAAATCTGAATCGTAGGTTCCCTTTTTCAGTTCATCATAACTTCAAACATTCATTAAACTAGTCCTAAATCCAGGGCTACCTGTATCTATGTCCTTTATCCCCAAATACATCTTGCAGCTTTGTATGATGTAGTACATACTAACAATAACTGTTGGAAATATGCATACAGTTTACCCTAGGCACAGTTACTTAACATAAACTCACTGTGTCTATGGAGATTCTTAATCATCTGTGTCATGCTTGTCCCAAAGGTGCTTTTTCCAAAAGGCAATTGGACTTCTTTTTTTTCTTTGAAAACATTTCACTTCTCATCTAAGAAGGCTCTTCATTTCTTCTGAAGAACTGAAGAAGCTACTTCGATGAGAAGTGAAACATTTCAAAAAAAAAAAAAAAAAAACCAAGAAGGTCCAGTTGCCTTTTGGAAAAGCACCTTTGGGATAAACCCATTGTGTTTGATGGAGCCTACTCTTAAGCAAGTATGTATTGCATTATGCCTGGATTAGATTATTTTCTTTTATCAGAAAAACTAAGTAGCTATATAGTTTTCAAAGATTCCTCAGATACACGTGTCCCAATATATAAAGAAACTGGTTAAGATCTAAAATATAAGTTTGGACACCTAAGAGATGTCCAATTTATAGATTTTTTAAAAGAGTATAGAGAAGGTGGTTTTTATTTTGAGTCAATTTGTGCTTGACGGGTCTATTTCTTAATACAGATATGAATTGCAGTAACTCCATATTGAAAGCATTGGCAAATGGAAATATCATCAATGGACAATTGGACTTCACTTCCCCACCTCAGCTCAATGGATTGAGTTCCAGGCGTGAAGAATGCCTAACATTGATAGTACCTAATGCACTAATCTCTGATCATAACCGTATAATCAGTGATGACCATTGTGTTGAGGAACCAGCAAAAGTTCTAAATGCTTCTGATATGTGTGGTTCTTTACATCTGAATGGGAGCCCAAGTAGCCTTGTTTCAAATAGGCCCCCATGGTTGGATGACCTTGGAGATACATTGCACTATGGACACTACCATGGTTTTGGGGATACAGCTGAAAGTATTCCTGAACTTAACAGTGTTATTGAGCATTCCAGTTTGATTAAAGTTGCAGAAAAGTACGATAATACTGTTTTAGGTACAATGTATCTTTATCATGGTTCCTGAATGATTAAAGACACATTTTCTGGATGTTAATATACTTTGAAATAGTAATGGGTTTGGGATGGTAACACCTGAAAATGCAGGATTTTTTTTTTTTGTTACATATTACTAAAAGCATTTGACACAACAGCCTTATGCTTCTAATTTTGCATGTGTCAGGTTCATTAGTTATATTAATAGCTAATTTTACAATAGAATGTTTGTTTTTTATGACAAGGTCTAGTTTTATATTTTTTTATTTGCTATAAGAACTTTTAGAATGTTTTCACTTTCATCAAACCTTTCTAAAAACTAAACTGTAGATTAGTTCATTTTGATATTAGCAAACTACGGTGTTTTGATTTAACATTTTCTGTTGAGACTATGGTAAGCAATATTGGTGCCAGTTTCGACTATGCAAGGAGTTGGTGGTGGCAGCAAAAATGATTTTGTGTATTTGCTCAGTTTTCAAAAGGAAGTGAATTTTCTTGGATCAGGTTAATAACTGCTTAAACTGAAGCAAAGATGAGGCTTTACATGTTTTAATTCATAATGTCAAAGCTGACATCAGCTTGCCCTACTTTTTGTTAAATGTTAACCTTTTGTATTATAAGAGGGGGGAAATAGGGTCATATTCTACAATTAACAGAATAAATTTGAAATACTTTTTGCTCACTGCAAGTAAACATCTTACCATAGTTCACAGAATAGCATTTTGACACTATAAAATATAAAAATAGTTAAAATGTCGAGTCAGTAGCTTTCAGCTTTATTTTATTAAATGCATGGATTTACTTTTTAAAACAACATTGCTTTGTAACTTTAAAATATTGCATTTCCAATTAAAAGTAGTGGCCATTTATTTCATTTTTCAGCAAATTCAGTATCATATATTGATTGAATTTGAAAAAGTTAATTGTATAAATTCTATCTACATGTATACTTCAAAAGCTTTGTAACAATTGTGATTTGCATAAAATTAAGATGAATGAAGTGTTTAAAAACAAACTGATATGTCTGTGTTTTTCTGTTTCTAAAGGGACCTTTACAAATTGAATTAGAAAATAAACACATTGCACTATATTTTTGTACAGTAGCAGTATTTGTTTTTTGTCTGCTACCTAATTATATTTTGAAGTGCACCTTATAATTTCCTTTCAAAAGGAAAAATCGCCATCTATTAATATAAAATAAAGCTCTACCTTATCCTTGGTTGTGACACTGAGCTGAAGCTCACCTAATCTAGACAGAAATAAGTTGGAGACTGCTGTGATGAAAGATATATTGTGCATTGGATTGCAGTCTTCTCTCCCCTCTTCTAAATCAATTATTCAAGCCTTTTGGATTAACGACTGCTACTCAAAGCTGAATCACTAAAGCAATGTCATAACCTTTTGTGCATGCTATCTAATAATTAGGGTTGCTCAGCTAATCAATGGTAGGCACATTATCATGACTAAAAAAAAAACCCTAATGTTCTCAGCAAAAGCAATAGATACAAGACTAACAGTGTCCACAGCTTCCATTAAAGTAACCATTCTATTCCTGGGATATGAATAGAATAGAATAGAATAGAATAGAATAGAATAGAATAGAATAGAGATACATCCATCAAGAATCATAAGGTACACTTAATGATAGTCATAGGGAAACAGTCAATATAAACCTTAAGGACATCAGTAACAGTCATAAGTGGGAGGAGATGGTGATAGGAACGTTACGTTGCCTGCATTTATGACAAAAAATGGTGGGTAGGCAACGTCATGTAAATTTTGATCAAACAAAATGATGTGTTGGTAACATTCATGCATCCGCGAAGCCCTGCTCATTCATTTTATTGGCCTGAAAGACAAGATGTTTGTTGGGTTCCAGAACCATATCTTATTTGCGTGCTTCCAGCGCCTTCAGTTACATCATCAGGTCGACTATCAATTTCCAGAAGCGACGCTAAAGAACATGGCGTGTAACTTCAATAATAAATAAGCGATCATTGCAATTTGGTAGTTCATACAAACAAGTATGGACTTTGGTTTGGGAACCATATAAGATATCCACTTTAGGCTTGGGAACCTTGGCTTGGGAACCAGACAGATAACCACACAAGGCTTTGGAACCTCGAGGAAGAAACCAAACTACAGGCTTGGGATCCTGAACCAAGAAGTCCACCCGTGGCTGGTATTGCATGGCTATCAGGTGTACCCCCTATGGCGATGGGGTTGCTGGGTCAAGTGCCTGATCTGGTAGTGACAATGTCACCATGGACCAAGGCAATATAATAGTAGTAATGTCTATATAAAACAAGATGAAACAATAATAGAATGTATGTGACGTTGCCATACATCGTCCTCCACTTTGTCCTTATTTTTAGAGCTTTATATGTCAGCAATGAAACATGAACTCTACTTTTTTAGGGGTTTTGAAGCATGCTCATTCTAATGAGAATGATTTAACAGAGTTTCCAGAAGGTCTTTTTGTAAGAGAGCTGAAAATACCTTATTTTTGGCATTTTTACAAAAACCGTCAACTTTACACTCAATTTGTGAACTATTGGAAAGCAGTAGGAGAATGAAATTTTATATTCAAGAACTTTGTGTTAAGTTATTTCCCATTTCTCATACCTTTCCTTCCAGAGATCTAAGAAGCCAAACTTTACCCTTTTTTTGCGCCGAGGTAATTTTCAGCCAATTTTGCTCCCAATTATCTAGATAGAGATCGCTCATGAGAATGTTTTTTTTATTTTTTTAATTTTTTTTTTTAAAATTTAAAAAACTGAAATTAGGAAAAAAAAAGAGAGAGAGAATGTTTTTATTATTTTGTTTAATAGAGCATAACAAGTTGTACAAGATGGCCAGGTTTTGTTTCTCTCAACAAAATATTGCCGGAGATATTATGTCTCAAAATTGCTGAAATCCCAGAGTCATACTGTCGAAGGCTGCGGTATGGGGTCATACAAATGACTATATCTCTGCAAGTATTGCATTGGCAAACATAACACTTTATCAATGTTCATTGGGGACCTGTGTGCATGTTCACACCAAATGTCATCAAAATCTGTGATTGTTGACCTGGGAGCCTCAGACCACGTGACCTGGAATGACCCTAAAACACAGTGAAAGGAAGAGCGTAATAAAATTATAACAATTATAGTAGTTATGAGAAACGTTCTAATATATTTCATAAAAGGAAAGCAACTTCCTTACTCTACACTCCCCTCTAGTGGAAATGAAGAGAAAAATGTAAGCTAGTTTTCTTCTATGTACATATAAACATATAATGAGGACGGTCTCAGGATATTGGGTTACAAACCATCATTCTTGCTAACTGATGGGAAATGAAGTTCAACAGTATCTGGAGAGTTCATTCTTTTCTTGATCTAGCACAAAGATTTTCCACATGGTCAAGTTTATTAAAACACCTTAAATAATGTTATGCAAACTACAAGTAACCCTTGTTTAGTAACTAAATTGTTTCTAGCAATTTGGTTGATAATAAAAGTGGTTACTATTACTAAGTGAAAAAAACATGATTGTGACAGTGTATGAAGGCTATTGGGGCTTGGAAGAGATAAAACATGCTGAACCCAAACTAGATGAACCATTTTGTTCATTGAAATACTCAGGCAGCTCTGTTATTGTCTGTCTTTGGAATGGCACCGCCTGGAAGAGAGCAATTCCAAGACTTTGAGATTTTCCTGGATTCTCAACTGCTACAAGAGGAGCAGCTGGAAGCAACACCAGTGAAGCTTCTGCCCAGTTGACTGATGAGCAAATTGTGGCCCTACCTGGTGCAAGAGGTCCTAACTATGCCACATGTGGACTATTGCAATCTACTCTGCATGAGCTTTGAAGATTAACTAGAAGCTATTTGTTGGGGCAGAACATGGTAGCTATGATGTTGACTTGTATGGGAGCCTTACTATTTATTAAGAGCCTTGGTGGTGCAGCTGACTAAGTGCTGTTAAAAGTAACACCAGCTGCCTGCAATTACTGCAAGTTCAAATCTCACCAGGCTCAAGGTTGACTCAGCCTTCCATCCTTTCGAGGTATGTAAAATGAGGATTCGGATTGTGGGGGCAATAAGCTGACTTTGTATAAAAAAGAACACCACTTAGGGGGGCCCGAAAGCAGGTATATGCAAAAGTATGAAGGCTATTGCTTAACGCATTGTAAGCTGCCCTGAATCTCTGGAGAAGGGTGGCATATAAATCGAACCAATAAATAAATAATAAATAAATAAATAAATAAATAAATAAATAAATAAATAAATAAATAAATAAATAAATTTTATCTTCAGTTCCTTTTCTAATAATTTCTACCAGGACTTTGCTTGTTTGCTTGCTTGCTTGCTTGCTTGCTTGCCTGCCTGCCTGCCTGCCTGCCTGCCTGCCTGCCTGCCTGCCTGCCTGCCTGCCTGCTTGCTTGCTTGCTTCCTTCCTTCCTTCCTTCCTTCCTTCCTTCCTTCCTTCCTTCCTTCCTTCCACAGTTGCTTACAGCATTGGTATTTTCAATGAATTATTCACCATGATTCTAGGATACATTTTGTGATCTGTCAATACCAGTATAAACACTGTTAATGTAGATACGGAGTTTATGGTTTTTGAATTAACATGCTTCGTTTTTAACTTGTTTATGCTGAACTGCGTTTGTCACTTTTCAGTCAAGTGGAAAATCTTCTGAAGTTTTACACAATCCTTTTCAATTTAACACTCTGTACTAATTGTTATCATCAGCAAATCTAGGCACTCACTGTTCATGCCTAACTCCAGATCACTTAAAATTAACTTTAAAAGCACAGGCCTAACTAGTGGCTTGACTATTGCAATGCACTCTATTTGGGCTGCCTTTGAAGATCACAACTGGTCCAGAATCAGTGATGTGGGCAGTGATGGGCAATGCCTCTGAGAGCTGCAGTGGTTGCCTGGGTGCTTCCATGTGTGATTCAAGTTGCTGGCCATTACCTATAAAGCCCTATGTGGCATAGGGTCTTGTTAGTTGAGGGACTCCTTGTGTCCCCCTAGTATGTGCCTGTCTACCAGCAGAGTTGTCACACTGTAGGTTCTGAAAGTCTATCAGGAGCATGCCTTCTCTGTTTGCAGAGTTTCTCTGTTGCATTTCTATGGAACAAGGTCTCCCCCTCCCCAAGATATGGGTGACTCCTGTCCTACTAATGTTTTGCAGACTTCAGGCATTTAGTAATAGAATCAGTTGTGAAGAATAATTTTCATTTGCACAAATAGGTTACAAAAGATAATGTCTACGTTTCTAAAAAATAGAAACTACTAATACAACAGCCACTGAAATATACAGTGTAAATGAAAGATAGTGATGCTATTTGGGTTGTGACTAATCTGTGTTACACATGAAGACTGCTTCTCTCTCTTTTTTTTTTTTAAGTTTCATGAAATGCATATTGCATTTTAGGAAAGGCTAAACAAAATCTTAACTTAGATCAAAGCAATAAGATACAAAACCTCGAGTCTTTCCAGACAGAAGATCCATAACCCTTATTAGCCAAATTGTATGTTTTTCAGAGCAAAAGTTAGAAGTAATTTAAAAAAAAAAAACTACATTATTGGTATTTGGGGGGAAAAAAAGAAAAATTCATGAGTAGATCACTTGAAATGGACTTTGGGAATAAGAAGTGGAGAAGATGATTGATAGAATATGACCCATAGCTGATTTGCAAAATTGAACTTTAAGAAATTGCAACCTCAATTAACTGGCTAGTTGTGCATTCTGCTCTAGGAAGCCTGACTTTATGGGGATACAACTAAATGGAATACACTTTTGTCAACCTTGTTCAACTTCCTCCAAAGATCCAGTTCACATACTGTACATTACAGTAGGCTAATATGTTGTTGCCTGGCTAGGTGGCTCAGTGGCAAAGACACTGAGCTTGTCAATCAGAAACGTTGGCAATTCAAATCCCTAGTACAGCGGTTCTCAACCTGGGGGTCGCGACCCCTTTGGGGGTCAAACGGCCATTTCCCAGGGGTCGCCAAAGCCCTCTCCCCCCCCCCGCCTTCACTCACCCTCTGCCTCTGCTGGATCGCCCGGTCGCCGTTCGCTTACCCCGCCCACTCCCAATCTATTGCTGCTCCGGAGTCCCAGCTGATGGCTAGAGGGAAAAAAACTTTAAATTCTTGCCGCGGGGCTTCAAAGAGCTAGCTGCAAAGAGGTAAATTCCTGGAGCAAGTTTTTTTCCCCCTAGCTATACTGGAAAGAGAAAGCGAAAGCAGGGTCTTAGCTGCAACGTGACAAAATGAGGCAGAGAGGTTTTTTTTCTTTTTCCTCACCAAAAAAGGTAGGTACAAAACTGCAGACAATGGGGAATTTAGGGCAAGAGGAGGTTCAAGATTTTAAAACACAAAAGAAAAAAAGCTCTATTTAACTAGGGAATTGTAATAATTGAGATACTATTAATTGTATATTGTGTTGAAAGCAGAAATGGTTACGTTGTGGTTTGGAGGAATATATGGGGGAAATTATTTGGTTTATTATTATTGGTAAATATAATTAATTGATTTGTAAGAAATTGGATTGCATGGAAATAATTGGAATATTCATGTTCATATTGATAAATATACAAAAAAGATAGTTATATAACTAATTGATTTATATTAAAATGTTGAATTTGTATTAAACAACTGTATTACATAATTAACCAATGTGAGGATGGATATAAAAATAGATGACAATGCAAAGGGGTATAATATAGAATAGAAGGGAAAAATTGAATTTGATTAAGATTAGAGATGAGGATGAAGGGTAATATTGTTTTTTTTAAAAAATAGTTGAGGAATAAATATGGTAAAAAGGAAATATAGAAATTGTAAATTTAATTGAAATGACTAAATACTGTGTTGGAAGAAATATCCTTCTGGGTTCTGCTCCAAGTGGGGAAAAAGACACTGGAAACATGGAGACTGTTTGGAAAGATGTTTTAATAGTGGACAGGATCACATGGCTTGATGGGGCCCATTGTGTTAGTTTCTGTTGCTATTGTGTTGCAAATGTCCTTTGACAAAGGATTGACTTTCTGCCTCTGGCCCATTAACAAAGGGTGGGGGGCAGGAAGGTGGGAGCTGCTTTGTCTGTAAAATATGCTTCTCCATTTCTCATCCAGGGAAATATAATATTCTGCCTTTTTAATATTTCCCAAAATATTTCATTCTTCTAGGAAAGGGGTGGCTGCTAACCTCCTACAACTGTTTAAATTTGTGGACCGGCCAAATACTCTGTTCAAAGAAAATATGTTGTATGTTTGTATGTGTGTTTCTAATTATTGCTATTTATTCCTATTTGTTCTCTTTTATTCTTTAAAGTTTAACAATTCATTCTTTATCTTAATATCTTTATATTTGTTTGGGGTTGGCTTTCTTCCCTTTCATCTTTTTTATTGTACAGCAATCTTTCTCCTCAAACCTACCACCTTTGTCTTTTCTTTCTTACTTACTTTCTCTTCCCCCCCTCTTCTTCTTCTCCCTACTTCCTCTTTCTCCTTCTCCTCCTCTCTTCCTCCCTCTCTTACCTTCACTCCTATTCTAATTTCCCTTCCCTTCCTTCATCCCTCTCTATTGCTGTATCCTTTTATGCATATGGACTACTCAGAGGGCTGAAAAAGTTATTTTTGACTGGTCCTCGCACTTTTGACCAGTCCTCGAACTTACGACTGTCCTCACATTTTACGTTTTTGCCCTATCTTGTCACCATGGTGAAGAGAAGCAGTTGTGAAATGAGTGACATGGTTGTTAAGAATGCTACAATGGGCATAAATGATGACCAGTCATAAGTGCGAAGACCGGTCAAAAGTGCGAGGACCTGTCAGAAATCACATTTTTCAGCCCTCTGGGTAGTCCTTTTGTGCACAGGGACTACCCAGAGGGCTGAAAAAGTTATTTTTGACTGGTCCTGGCACTTTTGACCAGTCCTCGAATTTACGACTGTCCTCACATTTTACGTTTTTTGCCCTATCTTATACCATGTTGAAGAGAAGCAGTTGTGAAATGAGTGACATGGTTGTTAAGAATGCTGCACAGGCATAAATGTGAGGATGGTCATAAGTGTGAGGACCAGTCAAAAGTGCGAGGACCTGTCAGAAATGACTTTTTTTCAGCCTTCTGAGTAGTCCCTATACACATAGCCATGGCCACCCGGTCACATGACCAGCTAGCCACGCCCACTCGGTCACATGACCTCCAAGCCACCCCTGGTTGGGGGTCACCACAACATGAGGAACTGTATTAAAGGGTCGCGGCATTAGGAAGGTTGAGAACCACTGCCCTAGTATAAGTCTCCTGCGTGAGCAGGGGGTTGGACTAGATGACCTCCAAGGTTCCTTCCAACTCTGTTACTTCTGAATTTGCATAAAATACTGTCCATATGAACACAGCCAATGTGATTAATTTATGCTTCAGGAAGTTGGAATAATTCAGTCAACCATGTTTTGATCATGACATTACTTCACATACTACCCATGTTCCTTTGCCTTTTAACGAGGTTAAAACAAATGGGATTCAGTGCAGGTAAGCACTACATATTATTTGCTGGGTTTATCAGACATTCTAGTAAACGATAAAGTGATGGTTTAACTATTTCTACAATTCATGGGTTTAACTATTTCTACAAATCAGACATTTTAATCTATGTAATATAATTTATGTCTTGGAAAAAGCCAATTATATTTTATTTAAAATCATGATTAAAAAAACATGGATTAGAGCCATGTGTGCCACTTGGATCAGTGGGTTCTATACAGCAGAATAGATAGAATTTAATACGGGAAAAAAGACGATTTTCAGTCCAGATACTGAGGACACTATCAAAATTTGTGAAAAGCATTTTAAAACCAGCCCACCATTGTATTTATTACTGTCAAAGTCAATATTTGACAAAATACTGTCAAAATTGTGAGAAACTTAAAAGCATGCTGGAGTCAATTAGCATTCTTAAACTGACTAATAGAAAAGCATAAAGACTGGCACTGAATGAATGCCACATTCCAAACATTTTTTTAAATTTAAGCAAGTCTGAGTTATTGCTATGCAGGGCAAGAACTTGCCTTGGAGAAAAAAAAGAGATGAAGTTTATGGCGATTTCACATTCATAGCAGATTTGGCAGGAAATAACAGTTTAACAGCTGAATACAAGCGATAGTTTGCTGTCTTTCACTATGAAGAATTTAGGACATAGAAAATTATCTACAGTAACTAGATTCCACATAAATGCTTAGTTTTAGTAAGCTTGAAATATTGTGATCTTCCAATTTACTAAGATTTACTAAACCTTAACATTTACTAACATTTTAAGTCATGGGTTCTCTGCTATTTTCACGGGGAGTGTATTGGTTTATATCTGTTTTTCTCCTGATAGTGCAGGCAGTGTACCAGAGGTGGGTTTCAGCAGGTTCTGACCAGTTCTGGAGAATCAGTAGCGGAAATTTTGAGTAGTTCAGAGAACCGGCAGATACCACCTCTGATGGGCCTCACCCCCATCTATTCTCTGCCTCCCGAGTCCCAGCTGATTGGGAAGAAATGGGGATTTTGCAGTAACTTTCCCCTGGAGTGGGGAGGGAATGGAGATTTTACATTATCCTTCTTCTGCCACACCTACCAAGCCATGCCCACCAAGCCATGCCCAGAGAACCGGTAGTAAAAAATTTTGAATCCCATCACTGCAGTGTACATACCGATTTTATTTTTCATTTTCAACAACTGTTACAAGAATTCTGTGATACAGGAGAGGCTAGGAATGTGTTTGGTCCCTAAATCACCCAGTGAACTTTGTGACCGATTGAATATTTTTGCCTGCTTTGTTGAATATCTTAAGTATAACATGGCGTTTTGAAAAGCCTTGTCTTGAACATACTCATAAAATGGCTTCCGTTATTCCATTTGAGGACAAACATAATTGTTCATCTGTCACAACAGAAAATGATGGGGTTAAGTTTATCCTTGCGGAATATGGCCTTCTACTTTAAAATCTAATGGCAATAATAATTTTAAAAAAGAAAACAAGCAGAACAATGAATATTGCAGATGCCAAAGAAGGAGCCGAAATATATCACGTTGGTGAGCACTGAAATAGGCAAGCCTATGACAAAGTGACTGTCTTAATCTCAGGAAATAGTAGAAATAAATATACTTTTATGGATATTTCTTAAAAATACCCTGAAGACTTTTTGAGTATGTCAATGCTTGGAGATTTAATCCTAAATCTCCTGAAATCTTATTTAATACTGATTTATTAGATTTTTTTTGCACATGAGAGTGGGTAACATACACAAGAAATCCTGCATAATTCTGAAAACGAACAGGTAACTGCTGCATATGTGCCTTTTCCAAATAATGAGATTGGAAAAAGAGTAGATAATAGCTCAGTAAAAATATTTGTTTTGTTTTCAATAAATTATTTTGTTTCAACAATTAATCTTATTTCTAGTTGGATAGATTATATTGCATGAATGCATGTGAAGATAGTTTTATTAAAGCCAATGGCCCATTCATTATTACAATACTTTTTTTATTTAGGTGTGCTGCAACAAATTTAACCATCAACTTGCTTGTTAAAAAGGTAAAGGTTCCCCCACACATATGTGCTAGTCATTTCCATACATATGTGCTAGTCATTGGCATGTCGCAAAAAGGGGATTGAGGGGTTTTTTGGGGAAATTTTTCAACAGATTTTTAAGGGGTTCTGGGGGGCGGGAGGGTTGTGTGGGTTTGGGGAATAACCCACAGGGGAGGGGCCTGGCCCGGCTGCCAGTTGGGTTATGGGGGGTACGGATTCCGGGAGTAAGGGGGGCATTGGAGTTCACTCTGCTGAGGGCTTTTCTATTGATATGCTGAGTGGGAGGGGCAGATATGGTGGGAGCAGGGGACCATATCATGTGGTGGGGGCGCGCCCCGGTCCCCATAGCCCTTCTCGTTCCCCAGGTTGCACAGACTCTCAGGGCCCGAGCCTTCGGCTGCTGTTGTGCAATGCCAGGTCCGTGGTAAATAAAGCCCCCTCATTTGCAATCTTATTCAGGAGGGGGGAGCGGACCTGGCAGGTATTACGGAGACCTGGTTGGGTCAGGAGTGGGGAGTTCCCCTCATGGATATGTGCCCACCGGGCTTCTGCCCATTCCATCAGCTGAGAGGTCAGGGCAGGGGCGGGGGGGGTGGCAGTTATTATAAAGGAAGGTCTTGATCCAAGGGAGAACATTGTTCCACAGATAGCTGGATGTGAGTCCCTTCTTGTGAAGTGGGGTCGTGGAGTGCAATGGGCCTGTTGATCACGTACCTGGCTCCCTGCCATGTGGCAACGGCCCTGCCTGAGCTGCTCAACGTCATAGCTGGGGTGGCGGTCGATACCCCCAGACTTTTGGTTATGGGGGATTTCAACCTGCCACCCATTGGTGAAATGTCTGAGGTGGCCCGGGAGTTCATGGCTTCCATGACGGCCATGGAGCTGACTCAGTTAATTCATGGCCCTACTCACACGGGCGGGCACACTCTGGACTTAGTTTTTATCTCTGGTCAGTGGTCGACTTTCTAACCACTACACCCCGCCACAGGGAGGCAGAACCAACTAGGTGGTTCCGCCTCAGGCGCCTGATGGATCCTGATAGGTTCCAGATGGAGCTTGGGCCATTTCCTGAGACTCTGGCTCATGGCTTGGCTGAAGACTTGGTGGCCGCCTGGGATAGTGCGGCCACTGGGGCTTTGGACCGTGTCGTGCCTTTGCGGCCTCTGACCTGGCACTGAAATCACCTAGCTCCTTGGTTCTCCGAGGAGCTGAGGGAGATGAAGCCCCGTAAAAGACGCCTGGAGAGTGGTTGGAGGACCAGCCGTTCCGAATCTGACTGAACACTGGTGAGGTCTCATATTAAGACCTACCTAGTGGCGATAAAAGTGGCAAAATCAAGCTATTTTTCCGCTCTTATTGTGTCATCAGATAACCGCCCAGCCGCCCTGTTTAGGGTGACCTGCTCCCTCCATCTGAGAGCGCGGGATGATCCCTTGCAGGGTCAAGCTGAGGATTTTGTGCAGTATCTGTATGATAAAATCGCTCAGATTCGGGAAGGCCTGGCCTCTGACTGGGTAAGTCCGGGCGGGATGACTGAGGCAGGTCTTGAGAGTGTTATCTGGGAGGAGTTTGATCCTGTGGCTCCCGAGGACGTGGACAGGATTCTGGGACGGCTGAACGCGACCACATGTTTATTGGATCCGTGTCCCTCCTGGTTGGTGCTGGTTTCCTGGGGGGTTACACGAGGCTGGCTCCAGAGGATTATTAACGCTTCTTTGAGTGAGGGTGTCCTGCCGGCCGCTTTGAAAGAAGCGGTGGTGAGGCCCCTCCTCAAGAAGCCCTCTCTGGATCCGGCTGTTTTGGCTAATTATCGTCCATTCTCCAACCTTCGTTTTATTGTGAAGGTTATTGAGAGTGTGGTGGCGTGGCAGCTTCCACAGTACCTGGATGAAGCTGTCTATCTAGATCCGCTCCAGTCTGGCTTCAGGTCTGGGCACAGCATGGAAACGGCATTGGTCGCATTGGTGGACGATCTCTGGAGGGCTTGGGATAGGGGTTGCTCCTCTATTCTGGTCGTGTTAGATCTCTCAATGGCTTTTGATACCATCGACCATGGTATAATATTGTGCTGGTTGGAGGGGTTGGGGGTGGGGGGCACCGTTTTGCAGTGGTTCTCCTCCTATCTCTTTGACCGGTCGCAATCTGTGTTGGCAGGGGGGCAGCGGTCAACCCCGAGGTGCCTTGTTTGTGGGGTGCTGCAAGGGTCGGTCCTCTCACCCCTTCTGTTCAACATTTATGTAAAGCCGCTGGGTGAGATCATCCGTGGCTTTGGGGTGGAGTTCCATCAGTATGCTGATGACACCCAGCTGTACATCTCCACCCCAGGCCATCCCAACGATGCCCTTGAAGTGATGTCCTGGTGCCTAGAGGCCGTGCGGGCCTGGATGGGGAGAAACAGGCTCCAACTCAACCCTTCCAAGACCGAGTGGCTATGGCTTCTGGCATCCCAATATAGCCAGCTGGCGGCATCGCTGGTTATTGGGGGCGAGTCATTGGCCCCCACGGAGAGGGCTCGCAACTTGGGCATCCTCCTGGATGCACGGCTGTCTTTAGAAGAGCATATGACGGCCGTGGCCAGAGGGGCTTTTTATCAGGTTCGCCTGATCCGCCAGTTGCATCCCTTTCTGGATCGGGACTCCCTACGCACAATCACTCAGGCATTCATCACTTCCTGCCTGGACTACTGCAATGCTCTCTACATGGGGCTCCCCTTGGGGTGCGCCCGGAGGCTCCAACTGGTCCAGAATGCGGACGCACAAAGGATTATGGGAGCGACGGGGCGCTCCCATGTGACACCTCTCCTGCGCGAGCTGCACTGGCTCTTCCGGGTGCACTTCAAGGTGTTGGTGACCACCTTTAAAGCACTCCATGGTTTAGGGCTGGGATATCTATGAGACCACCTTCTGCCGCCAATAGCCTCCCACCGGCCAGTATGCTCGTACAGAGCGAGCCTCTTCAGGGTGCCGTCGGCCAGACAATGTCAGCTGGTGACCCCCAGGGGGAGAGCCTTCTCTGTGGCGGCACCTGCCCTTTGGAACAACCTACCCCCAGAGATACGCATGATACTAGACCTCCGGACTTTTTGTCGGGCCCTTAAAACTCATTTATTTCATCTAGCCGGGCTGGCTTGATCGCATCCTTTTGGTTTTAATTTGTAATTGATTTTAATTGGACTGTTTTAAATTGTGGGCCAAAATCATTTAAAATCTTTTAAACTGTTTTTAAATTTTGTATGTTATGTTTTACCTTGGCTGTTCACTGCCCTAAGTCCTGCTGGAGAAGGGCGGTATAAAAATCAAATAAATAAATAAATAAATAAATAAATAAATAAATAAATAAATAAATAAATAAATAAATAAATTTCCAACTCTAGGGGGCCGTGCTCATCTCCGTTTCAAAGCCGAAGAGCCAGTGCTGTCCGAAGACGTCTCCATGGTCATGTGGCCGGCAAGACTAAACGCCAAAGACGCCAGGAACGTTGTTACCTCCCCACCAAAGGTGGTACCTATTTTCTATTTGCATTTTTTACGTGCTTTCGCGCTGCTAGGTTGGCAGAAGCTGGGACACATAACAGGAGCTCACCCATTACGCAGCACCTTTCAATCGACAAGCTCAGCATCTTAGCCACTGAGCCACCACATCCCTTTACTTGCTTGTTAGACTAAGAAAAATACTGATATTGAAACATATTTGATACCTCATTTAGCACAAGTAATAATACTTCGTATCTAATGACCAGCTTAGATTTTATTTCCACACTACCAATGAAGATGAAAGTCCCATAATAATGACTACATTTGATCATCATTTAAATTATGGTTGTCAGGAAAAATATAATAAAAAGCCTAGCCTTTGCTTCAAAACCTTTAGAAAGTTGACAGTTGTGATAACAAAGACACAATGATTTCATATGAACATAAAGAAATGAGAACACAACATTGTGTTTAGACAAGTGTTTTTCAAACTTGACAAATGCAAGTTGTGTAGACTTCAACTTCCAGAATTCCCCAGTTAGCAATTCTAAGAATTGAAGTGCACACATCTTAAAATTGCCACATGTAAAAAGAAAAACACTGGTTTAGACAATACTCATGGTAAAACCAATATGGAATCAAATATATTTACTGGAATAAAATCTATAAGAATTTGAACTTTACCAAACAAAAATTCCTTGAAAAAGGCAATGTCAGAAGAATTGCTGGCTTATCCAATTGTGCAAGGAAAAAGATCAAAGAACAATTACTTCTATATGAGATGGAACCAAACATCTTTCCACAATGAAAGTAGCATAACTATTTGTCAGTTATCATTCCAAACTACATAGAGAACAGAATACAAAAAAGACTGAAAAATGTTTGAGTAAAATCTTATTCACAAAATTTACAGGATGACAAAAGAAATACTTTATCAAGCCAGGAAATTGAAGATTCAAGATAAAAAAGATTCAATATAAAAAACTGAAACTGAGTGAAGCACTAACTCTAACACATGTAATATACTACTTTATAAAACTGTCCAGGAAATCCTGGCTAAACTTTTAACTCAAGTAATGAATGAGATTCAGGAATATGAAGAAACACCTTTGTCAGGGAAAAGCAGTTTTGTTTCTTTGATTTGCTTTTTAAAGAAAAAAAAATTCAACTTGCTCTGACTCACATAGACCTATTTCTTCCTTTGAACACAGGAAACTGTTCATAGCAGTAGTTGCTAAGAGAATAAATGGTTTTAAAAACTGGAATGGTGCATCCTGATTAGTCTTCATTTGTCCTGAAGAGATGAGAAACAATATTATACATATTTGGCATGTTATTGACAAGATCAGTTTAAAGTATTAAAAAGGGCTGTAATCTAGTGGTGAAATCTGAACTGGTTTACTTCCGGTTCGCTGGCTGCACATGTACAGTGCACACCACGCACCAAATGTGAGGTGCACGCACGCAGTACATGCCAAAAGGAGGCATGCGGTAAGTAGAACAGTGCGCAAGGGGGGGGTGATCAGCTGTGGCATGCAATCTTTTTTTTTACTTTTAAAAGCATTGCTTTTAAAAGTAAAAAAAAGAACCTCTGACAATTGCACAGCTCAGCTGGGATCGTCAGAGCCTTTTAAAAGCATTTATTTACAACCTCTTGGGTGGAAGAGGTTATAGAAAAAATGCTTTTAAAAGAAAAAAAAGCCTCTGATAATCGCGTGACTCAGCTGGGCATGGGTGTTTGTGTGTGCAGGGATTTTTGCTACCGGTTCTCCTAACCACCCGCCACCATCGCTACTGGATCGGGTGATCTGGTCCGAACCGGGAGCATTTCACCCCTGCTGTAATCATTCTTGATGCATATAATGTGAACTGTTTCTTTATCTATATTTATTTTTTATTTTATTTATTTTATTTATTTATTTGTCAAGAACGTATTAGGTAATTTATATAATTATAAGCATGAGTTGAATACATAAAATAGATACAAGTAGAGGAAACATTAGGACAGGGACGGTAGGCATGCTGGTGCTCTTATGCACGCCAGTGGTGGGTTCCTCCCGGTTCGGTCTGGTTCGGCCGAGCCAGTAGCGGTGACGATATGACGTCACCGAACCGGTTCTCCCCCCCGCCCTCCCACGTTATTCTTACCTTTTATTTGGTCCCACCCCCAATCTATTGCTGCCTCATCTATTGAGTCCCAGCTGATGACTAGAGGGAAAAAAACTGTTTAAACTCTTGCTGTGGGGCTTCAAAGGGCCGTCCTACAGCTGATCAGTGTTAAAAGCAAACAAATGAGTCGGGTTGTAAGTGCAAGGACTGGTCGTAAGTGCGAGGACCTTCCAGAAATGACTCTGACCAGCTAGCCACGCCCACCTAGTCACATGACCTCCAAGCCACACCCACAAAATAAGCCACGCCCACAGAACTGGTAGTAAAAAAATTTAGAACCCCTGTGCATGCCCCTTACAGACCTCTTAGGAATAGGAATTCTGCCCATAGAAAAACCCATCCACACTCCCTGCCTACTCACTTACCTTGTTCATAGGTTGTTCAAGTCCCAAAGTAATTTTTTAAAGAGAATAGATGGATCCAGGAAAGTCCAAATATTTCAGTGGTCTAAAATGTATTAAAATTACACTGCAGGGTGTTCAAAATGTCTAGTTTCTTTCTAAACACCACAGTTCTGAGCTTGTAGGAATGGTCACAACAAATGACCACACTCATAGACTCTGCTTGAATACTTGGACTGTTACTACATTTGGGGCTCATGTTCTAAACGGTACAGTCTGAGAGCAATCTAAACTATGCTGAAATCAGGGCTGGGCTGCTGAGGGTTCGCAGGGGTTTGGAAGAACCTCTAGCTAAGATTCTGTGCAGTTCAGAGAACCCCCAAATCCCACTCCTGGCTGGCCTCGCCTACCCCACCCCTCCCAGGAGTCCCCACGCAACATCCCCCCGTTTTGGATGCAGGTAAGTGCAGGGCGCGCACAGACGCTTGGGGAGGGCAAAAAAACAGGCCTACTAAAGCTTGGAGGGCCTCCAGCGGGCCTCCAGATCCTGGGGAGGCCATTTTCACCCTCCCAGAGACTCGAGGAAAGCCTCTGGAGCCCGGGAAGGGCAAAAACGCCTCCCTATGGTGCAGGAGGCTGACTAGGCTTTGCCCACCATGGCCACGCCCACTCAGCAACTGGACAGAGAACCCCATACTACAGTTTTTGAAGCCCATCCCTGGTTGAAGTGGAACAGTTAGTCCCTGTTGAATAACAACTCATTCAATGACTCTTTGGAGTTACAATGGCACTGCAGAAGTGGGTTTCATATCGAGCAGGACTCCTATATTTTTACCAAGAAACCTACATGGATGGAAAATATAAAATAATTGCCAAATGATGGGCCCCTCAGGCTGTTCAACATGCTGGTAAGGGAGAACAGAGAATGTTTCAGAGCACTAAGGGTGTTTATGATGTAGTTGCTGATGTTGCCAAAAAGGAAAGGAAAATCTGAAGCTGAATGTACAGAGCTACAGTGGTAACACAGAACCTAATAAGCATGAACATAGGAAAACTCAACACAGTGTAATATAAAATGAAATGATTAGGATTGTATATTTAATTCAGAAAATCACACTGTTTATTACTCAGAATATAGGAGCACAGTGGCTTATGAGGTTAGAACGCTGGACTGACAATTAGCATGTTTGCTAATCATGTTTGGGAGCTATTGCTGCCATGGGGCAGGGAGCACTCCCATCACACGCTCCAGCTCCTGCCAACCCAGCAGTTCGAAAACAGGGAACTGTGAGTAGATAAATGAGTACCACTTCAATGGCCAACTTCACAGGGATGTGAAAGGAGTCCCTAATTAGGCATCCCCCAAGCATCAGTCCTGTCACTCACAAATCCTTTCACCATGAAAGCACTTTAGTGCTTCTGACATGGAAGTATTAGCATTACTCTGGATATGAAAAACAAAGAAGTAATGATATTGCTTTCAGAGATAGTTAGAAAAGGTATAATAAGAACAATCCTTGGCTACAAGGCATTCAATAACTGAATATTGTCAATTAGATTTAACAGACAACCCTTTAAAATAACAATCACTCAAGTTTATGCTCCAACTATAAACACTAATGTAGAAGAGGAGTTTTATGAGCATTATGATCAAGTTCATAAAACTGCTCTCAAAATGGTCTGCTTGTGCTTGGAGACTGGCATGCCAAAACTGGAAATACTAAAGAGGAAAATGTAATTGGATTGTATGAAACAGAAGACCAGCTAAACAATTGCTGCTATTCCCATTATTTTTTCAAGCTAACATTGGCTTCAAACAACCAAAACAATGCTTCTGTTTGTGGACATCTCCAGATGGAGTATAAATCAAATTAACTATATTATTTCTAAAAGGAGGAGTTCAATTATAGCATCAAATATATGACCAGCTGCTGGCTATGGAACTGTTCATATGGAAACACCAAGCTAGGTTAAAGAAAAAGAAAGCTATTTCCCACAGTCTTGAGCATATACACACCATTTTCGTTGGGAATTGGTTTGAAATCCTGACACTCATTGACACAGATTTAGAGGAATTATAGAGCAGACTTAAATATATTGTGAAGGATGAATGTAAAAAGAGACTACCAAAATAAATAAATAAATAAATAAATCCAGAAGAAAGGAAAATGAATGTCAGAACAAACCATGGAAATTGCCAAGAAGAAAAAAAGAAGCCATGGCCAAGAAAAACAAAAATCTCAGGAAGGAACTGAACAAAGAGTTTCAGAGAGCTTTTAGAAAAGACAAGAAGCAATATTACAACAACATCTGTAAAAACGTTGAAGTTAAAAATAGACATAGAAGAACAAGGAACGTCTTTCAAAAGTTCTCTGAACTCTGAAGAGGTTCCAACCTTGAATTGGTATGCTAAAGGAGGCCAACAGACAAATAGTCACTGATTCAAAGGAGATCAAGCAAAGATGGAAGAAGTATACTGAAACACTGTACAGTAAATATCCAAGATACCTTAGAGGATATTCCCTACTAATAAAAATCTCTAGTGCTAGAATATAAAGTTAGATCAGTTCTCACTAGAGGCTTAAGTGATTAGACTCAAATTATCCTACTTCATAGACATTATGCAAAGACGTAGCTTTCTGTTAAGGCTCTATTGCTCAGTAAGGTAGAAGGAAAGATAAGAAGAGGGTGACCAGCAGTAAAATAGATGGACTTAGTTACAGAGGCAACAAGTGCACCATTGGAAAAACCAGAAAGAGCATGGGTAGATAGATGGTCACAGAGAAAATTTATGTGGTTGCTAAAAGTTGACACTGCCATAGTAACACATAATCAATCGATCGATAGATCATTTTCTTTGAAAAGTCCACAGATAGGATGCAGTACATCAGTGGTGAAATCCCATTTTTTTTTACTATCGGTTCTGTGGGTGTAGTGTGGCTTGGTGGGCATGGCAGGGGAAGGATACTGCAAATCTCCATTCCCATCCTATTCCAGGGGAAGGATACTGCAAAATCCCCATTCCCTCCCTACTACCCTACTGCAGTACATACATTTGCAGGAAGAAATTTTTGATGGACCAGAACTACTACTTTTAGGACAGGGTATGTAATTTATGGCAGTACAAAGACTGGCTAAGTGCTGGAAGTTGTTCTTCAGCAGGAGACTCACAGCTCCTCAATTCTGTGTCATGAGATGGCTGATTCTGGATTAATGGAGGCAGTTCTCAGGAATACAGACAAGGTTAGAAAAACATTAGCTGTGAGCTTATGAACTTTAATTACATACCTTTTCCATTATGGAAAAAAACAGAAATTGCTACATTGCCAATGAACTAAAAAAAGGGGAAGGGGCAGTGGTGAGATTCAATTTTTTTAACAACCGGTTCTGTGGGCGTGGCTTAGTCGGGGGGTGTGGCTTGGTGGTCATGTGACTAGGTGGGTGTGGCTAGCAGGTCATGTGACTGGGTAGGCGTGGCTATGTGCATAGGGACTACTCAGAGGCCTGAAAAAAGTCATTTATGACTGATCCTCACACTTTTGACCGGTCCTCACACTTATGACCATCCTCACATTTATGCCCATTGCGGCATTCTTAACAACCGTGTCAGCAAGGGAATGCCATCGCGCCCTGAGAGAGCCGCAGCGAAACCCAAGGGCCGCCCCGATTGTTGCCGCCAGAGGGATTCAGTTTGCCCGCTCCTCCGACCGCCTTAGTAACGCGTTCCTGCCTTAAAGGGGAAGACGGTGTGGAAAGGGGAAAAAAAACAACTCTCCGCCGACGCAAAAGGGGCCAACTCGGAAGCGGCCGCTTTAAATTGGTCAGAGCCAGCGGGAAATTAATTCCCTCTCGGTTTCTGGAATAGGAAGGAAGGAAGGGAGGGAGACATTTCTCAGGAAATAGCCAGTGAAAGTTCTTGGACTTAAGTTGAAACTTTTAAGAATGTCAGCTAAAAGCCTGATCGCTGAAATGAGTTTATGATAGAGCTGTGCCTGTAAGAGAGTAAATCAGAAGAGGGGCTGCTTATTATATATAAAACAGAGGTCTTCAAACTTGGCAGCTTTAAGACTTGTGGACTTCAACTCCCAGAATTCCCCAGAATGGGCTAGGCTAGGGTAGGCTGACGCCGCCCAGGTGGGAGGCGGAGCAGAGCGAGGGGCGGGCGAGCCAGCAATTTAACAAACGGTTCAGTGTGCTGTGAGGCCAATAAATTACAACAAAACACCGAACCGTTTGTTAAATTACTGGCTCGCCCACCCCTCGCCCTGCCCTACCCCCACTATTTATTGGCAAGGGGCGGGGCGAGCCACCAATTTAACAAGCAGTTTGGCCGAACTGCCTAGAATCCCACCACTGGGAAGGGGTCAGTGCAGAGGTCATAAGTAAGTTGTCATATTTATTAAAGGATTGGACTTGTCTGCTTTTGTGTCTTCTTTGATCCATGTTATTTGGTTTCCCTCTTAACATGTCCTAACAACTTCAGTAAAGATGCTTGTAGAGTTTCTTCTACAAGAGGGTACTGAGTTAAAAGTTCTAAACGCATACTAGTAAGTTTTGAATACAGCTGATATTTACACCTCTCAAAGTTTGATGCAGTTTTAAGTTGCCTTCTATAATTCATATTTTTGCTGCCATGAAATTTCAACGGGCAATTACATGTGTCCCTAATAAAGAGAAATAGAGCATTATGCATGTCAGCACTTGATAAATTGTTAAGTGCCTGTACCTCACATTCTCAAAGAAACATAGCATTTTTAAAATTAACTTGAAGCTGAATTTGTAATCCACCCAATGAAAGTCAGATTGCAAGTCAGATGATCTGATATTGTTTATTGAGCCCTGCATTCAGCCATGAAGTCTCCCAAGTGTGAAGAAGGTTACATACCAAAGGAAGACTGGGCCCCAGAGCTTCACAAGAGCATTGTTGTGTTGCTGTTATATATCAAGCGGTGGTGTCATATTTTGATTTCATCATACAAAATACATTGGTCAGTCCAGATTTCAGTAACATGCTAAGCCTTAGCACTCATAAATAAACTATGCATAATAATGGATAAGAGGATGGTACAAATATGCTACAAAGCACTTTTCTATACTTGCATGCATTTTGCTAAAACAGCTACAGTGGAAACACTTGACAAAAAGACAAAATACTTAGATCAGTGGTTCTCAACCTTCCTAATGCCGCAACCCTTTAATACAGTTCCTCATGTTTTGGTGACCCCCAACCATAAAATTATTACCGGTTCTGTGGTGAGTGTGGAGGGTAATGTGACTGGGTGGGCGTGGCCAACTTTTTTTTTTTTTACTTCTAAAAGTATTTTTTCTACAACCTTAAGAGGTTGCAGAAAAAAATGCTTTTAGAAGCCTCTGATGATCAGGAAACAGCTGGGATCACCAGAGGCTTTTAAAGCCACTTTTTTCCCCTACAACCTCTTCGGCCGAAGAGGTTGCAGAAAAAAATACAGAAAACATATTGGTCATAGATCAAATGTTATCAGGATTCAGGTCAGCATAGTATATACAATACTGTGTGTGCTTCCCCACCTCCTCTACTAATATAGGGCTTTTACTCTTTGTGTATGGATAATGTTCTTGTGTCCTTGTTTACTCATTTCTTAGAAACTCTCTAATAAATCCATACTCCACAGAATAGTAACCTGGTGAAACCTACTGTATGCTTGCCATAGAGCCTTTTTCTGTGATGATCAATTGTGTGTTTCTGTGGCTTTCTCAAAGTTTGCTGAGAACACCCACTAAGTTTATTGCTCTTGACCTGCAGTGCAGTGATTATAGGACTAATGGTGATATCTGTAGAGGTCAAATCCTTTTATTTCTAAGGTCAGTAACAAGAATGGTATAATACCATCAATTTATTTGAAAGGCAATTCAAATAAAAACAACTAAAATTGTATCAATAAAATAATGAGTTATTAGAAGAAATCTAAAAAGGCAACTAATTGACTAAGTTTCTAAAACTATTAGACAAATGGCTAGGAAACTACTAAGATAGAGATGTTATTTACATTGTAATGTAATACCGTGTTTCCCCCAAAATAAGACAGGGTCTTATTTTCTTTCCCCCCACCAAATAAGGGCTTGGCCTTATTATTGGGGGGTCTTATTATTTTGGGGGTGCAGGAGGCAGCGAGCGTGGGACTGGATGCCCCGTCGCTGCCCCTCTCTGTTCTCTGAGCAGCCCAACACGACGCATGGAACAAGACGTGGCTCCTCTTGCAATCTCTTCTCCCCAAGTAGTTGGGGGAGGGGGCTTATTTTGCAGGGGTGGCTTATATTATCATATGCGCTGAAAAGCCCAATTGGGCTTATTATCCGGACATGTCTAATTTTCGGGGAAACACAGTAGTTAATCATTTTTAAATTGTTTAAGAGTCAGTTGTAAGTAAACGTGCAAGTTTAAATCAATACACATTGAATTTATATTGTTGCCTGATAATATAAACATAACATAACTATTTTTAAACACTTTCCTATAAAATCCACAAAAAAATCTTAAAAGCTAGAATGATACAAACTTTCTGCCAGAGTTACTGGGAGTCAGGCAGCATGTGAATTTAAATAATAATACAATACAATAATGAAAAAGCCAGTTTGGTCTGGTGGTTTAGGTCTTGCCTAGAAACTAGGAAACTAGGCCTTCCTTAGGTGTGAACGTTAGCTGGGTTTTGGGCCAGTCAGATTCTCAAGCGAATACATTTCACAGAATTGTTGTTGGGAAAATAAGAGGCAGGAGTAAGAGTCACTGCCTTGAGAATAGCTAGATAGTTAGATGTAAAAATATTTTAAAATTCCTTTTTTACCCCTGTGAATTATGTGTGTCTTCCTCAATTTCAGGTCCTCTACTAGAGGCCTGGAAGTTTGAAGGTTCTGTGCAATATCTTAACTGTTTCTAGCACTACACTCATTTGGACAGAGAGTTCTGATATTGTTCCTGGGATCTTTCGGAGCAATTCCCCTACTTAAAAATCACTGCTCCAAGTGCTCTAACCATCACTGGGACCACTTTGATCTTCACATTCTACATCCTCTCCACTTCCTCCTTCAGCCCTTGATAGTTCTCTATCTTCTTATACTCTTCCTTCTGGATGTTGTTGTCATTTGTCACTGTTTCATCTGTCACCACAGCTGTCTTCTGTCCTTGTCTACTATCACAAAGTCCGGTTGATTGGCCAGAACCTACCTGTTCATCTAGATCTGGAAGTCCCAAAGGATTTTAGCCTTCTTATTCTCCATGACCTTCTGTGGAATCTTCCATATGGATTTGGCAGGATATAACCCATAAACTATACAGATGTTCCTGTATATAATGGCAGCTATTTGGTTGTCATTCAATGTATGTTGTTCCTGCCTGTATCTTATACCCTGCCACTATTTGTTGAATTATCTCTAAGGCGTTTCTGCAAAGTCCGCACCTTGGGTCCTATCTAGTGTGGTAGACCCTTGCTTCTATAGATCTGGTACTTAGTGCTTGTTCTTGTGCTGCTACAAACAGTGCCTCTGTGCTGTATTGTAGTCCAGCCCTTTCCAGCCACTGGTAGGATTTTCCAAAGTCCACCATCTCAGCTATCTGTTGATGGTACATTCCACACAAGGCTGTCTTCCTCTGCTTGATCTTCCTCACCTGTCTGCTGCTACCTCAGGCATTCTCTCAACAGCTCATCATTGTACCAAAATGGGTACCATTTTACTGATGTACTCCTGGATGCCCTGGGTTTCATCCAAACAGTGGCTTCAAGACTCCAGAGTCTCCACTCGCTCTATTTCCAATTAATGTAGTCTCTGGGTATTGAACTTGAGGTAGAAACTTCCAACATCATGATGAACTTCCAGGTTTTTATATCAGCAGCTTCCATGCCCACTTTTGGCAAGTTTACTATTCTGGCAGGGTATCTGATTACTGGCAGGGCATACATGTTGATGGTGCAAATCTTGTTCTTCCCAATCGACTGGCTCTTCAGGACCTGCCTTATCTTATAGTGGTACTTGGCTGTTGTTGAATTCCTTGCCTCCTCACTATGGTTCCTCTGAGACACCAAGGTACTTGTAGCTGGTCTGTATGTTGCTTTGTAGCCCACTGATCATAGGTAGGTAGTTGTGTGCATGTGTATTTAAAAGTGGATAAAATATTAATAATGCAATAATGCAATCTCCTGGAGAATACCAATAGCGATCAAGCAAAATTTAGTTATATTCCTGAAAGTTTTGAGAATATTGGATATTGTATTTACAAAATTGGGAAAAATAGGATCAGCATCAATTTTGCAGTGCTTGGCAATTAAAAGAGATGTGATTATACCTTTGCACCAATTAGAGTAAGAAGCGTAATGAAGGAAACTATGCTACTGATTGGATTTCTCCCTGTGGACAAAGACATACATAGAATGTCTTGTATGGGCATGCCACTTACCATTTAATTTTCTTCTAGAATTGTTAAAAGCAAGGTATCAATTCTGACTAATCTAAAAGCTGATATGTGTTTTGGGCACAGGATGTTAAAGAACTAGCTGGCTGCTTAGAATGGTCTCTCTGCATACCTACATGATAGATTTTTGAAGTAGAGGTTAGGTTCTTCTGTAGATCAAGATTGAGAATCCACTGTTTGTCTCTGACTGAGTTTAGCCAATTGAGATCAAATAATGTGTTGAGTATCTGTAAAAT
Source organism: Pituophis catenifer annectens (assembly GCF_029215685.1). NCBI lineage: Eukaryota > Metazoa > Chordata > Lepidosauria > Squamata > Colubridae > Pituophis > Pituophis catenifer. Next base: position 30,525,269 of record NW_027256884.1, on the reverse strand, counting down.
CTTAGATTGGAAAATATTTCAATTAACATTAAGGAAATAGAATTATCCTGATGAGTCAAGTCAAGGTTTTAAATTTAAAAAAAACAGAACAAAGAACAAATCCTGTATTTCATCTAGCAGAATTGCTTTTAGGCCAATAGCAAAATTAATTTTGTTTCTAGTATTAATAAGAAATTGGAAACGCATCTGGGCAGGCACTGCAAGTATCTTTGGAATTTGATTGCACAGTCGCTACAATGAAATGAATCAGAGAAGCAAGCTTTCCTGAATAGGCAGAGAAGCAAAAGAGCATGAAGGTCAAGAAAAACCTCCTTTGGCAAACATACAGACGACTGTGAGCCAAGGAAGCAGGACAATGAAGAAACTTCAGTGCCAATGGAAATGGGAATCCATGACAGGCTGTTCCTATAGACCAGTGTCTCTCAACCTCAGCAACTTTGAGAGGTGAAAACTTCAGTTCCCCAGAATTCCCAGTATTGAAGTTCACACTTCTTAAAGTTCTGAGATTGAGAAACATGGTTCTAGAGAATGACTGCCAGTCACCTGAGAAAACCATGCCATAGAACATTGGGTCAACAAGAACCACTCAGAGAAAGAAGGGGTATGTCATGCTGTTAAATGTTTCTCTGTGAAGGGGAACTGAACAGCTCTATGCAGACTCAATAAAATGTTGTGTCTTTACAGTGTATAGGACAATAGAAAGGGCACCGAGCCTATTCAAAAACCTACTGACAAGGATCTTTTCATTTGTCCATGTGAGAATGAATGACAAAATATCCTGAAAGGAATCTCTGGAGACTATGAGACTTTGGATGGGAAAATGAAGAAAATAGGAGCAAATAGTTTTTTCATCAATGTTTCAACTTCAGGGTTATGGTGCAAGAAAACACAATCCTGGAAGTCAAAATCTGGCTACTCAAATGGTGTCACGGGGGATCCTGAGAATGGTTTGTGCCGGTATTTCTCAACCTCTGCAACATTAATGCGCATTCTGGGAGTTGACATCCACACATCTTAATATTGGAGAAGTTGAGAACAGTGGTCTATGCTATGAAAGATTCCTAGAAGAAACATCTTGGGGGTGGAGGGGGGGGGAAGGAAGGAAGGAAGGAAGGAAATATTTGGCAGCTGGCTCACAAACTTCATTAGAATGGTATAAAATTAGAACAGGAAGATTGCAAAAGCTCAGAACCAAATATGTGGCTACTGTATGGACGAAGACCAAGAAAGCAGAACACAACAGGAAAGCAATGGGATAGGCAGAATGAAAACTTGGGGAGTTTTGCAGAAGATAAGAGTGAAAGGTGGTACTCAAAATTTTAAATTATTGTGGGAAATAAACAGAGAACTAGAGATCTTAATTTAAGAAGATAAACGATCTTGCAACTTGATGGAATGATACTGATGAGTTGCAAAGTACTGAAAAACTACAATTGATTCAAAAGGATAATTTAATGGATCTATAGGGTGGTCATCTCACAGTCCCAAAAGACAGGTGCATATTCTTCAGAATCTAAAGAAAAATATGTTTAAAATTCAGAAATCAGAGTATGGCAACCATGTTGAGAGTATTTGGGTAACAATAAAGAAGAGAACAAAAAGATACAGATAGTATTTTTCTCCATCAGATTATTAGTCTTTCAAAGAGATATGCAATAATAATGAGGATTTCAGTTATGCTGACATCTGCTGGGGATGTAACTCCGGCAAGAGTCAGAAGTTTAATTCTTTTCTCTTACTGACAACTTTGTCAGAAGGCAGATGAAAGAACAAAGGGGTCTAATTATCCTGAATCTAAACCTCACCGACAGAGAAGAACTGGTAGAAGAAATTATTTCCTGGAGGAAAGTAATTGTGCCATCCTTGAATTTATATCTAGAGAATGGATGTAGATTATATGTTTTTATAGTCTACAAAAAGCCTCATGTCTATTTGCAACCTTCAATTGGATGAAATTGGAAGCTATAAGGCAATAATTATTGAAACAAGGTAACTCAAATAGGCAATCTTTTAGAATGCTGGGACACATGACATATCAGGAAATAAAGTTTGGGAAAGTTGTGGCCGCTTTAGAGCCATGTGATTGCAGTCAGGTGATTCTTGTTTCCATGCTCCCTGACAGCTTCCCAGAAGTCAATGGGAAACCCATCAAGAACTGTGATTACAGATACTTCCTGCAACCTTCCCAATAGAAAGGCTTTACTTGTGGGAAGCTTTTAGGGAGAGTGTCAATGGGGAAGCTGGCAGGGAAGGGTCTCAAGTTGCCTAAGTCTCCCCCACCCCTTCCCCAGTCCTGTGCTCATGCCAGCCACTTGCTCAACCCCTCACTCCCTCCCCCACCCAGCAGCAACCAGTTACTACCAGCTGACTTCAGGCTTCTGGTTGACTTCATGATCTTCATTTACAGGGAAGCTGGTAGGAAGTCCAAACTCCGGGTGTCACAGGAAGAGGGGAGGGAGGGAAGAAAAGAAATAAGACTTCCAATGCTTCCTGCCAGTTTCCCACAAGGAAACTCAACGGGGAAGCTGATGGGAAGTCAGAAGTCACTCCTACTGGTTGTTGTTGTTTTTTGCCTGCCCATGGTTTCTCTATTTAGGTAAGGAAATATCTCAGAAGTGATGACCCAATGGGTCATGGGTTGTCTATATGTATATGTGCGTCTAGGCAGAAAAAGTCTGGCAGAAGAGGGTGAATGAGTACCCACTGACATCTTATAAATTAGTGCTTGATTATTTAAGAAAATATGCACTCTTCTTTATAGGACTATATAGGATTACTTATAAAGTATTTAATTTTTTTCTAAATGTACAGAAATTAAGATATATGTTCACGATCCAGTACATTCAAGACAAAAGGAACAACAAAAGGAAAAGGAAAAAGAAAAGTAACATAGGTGTGATTGGATTATTCAATTTGTTTAATTTATTTCTTAATATCACAACTGTACAACTTTCATACATACAGAAGGAAATGCATATTGACTACATCATGGCATGTAGATGCATTTCCAATTATAATACAGTTAAGTGCAACTCCACTTGAAAATGTACATTTGTACAACTTATACAAAGTAAAGACTGCTACACTATTATTCTGTGACAGTATAAAGCCTTGATTTATGTTAAGTTTTCACTACTAAACCATTTTCTGGTTAAATACAAAATATACTAAATCATTTTTAAAAGGCCTTTCTGGTAGTTGGCCAGTATATAAAATATGTTGTGTAAAATTTAACCTTTTGCATTTTAAAAAATAAGCTTGTAACATGTTGTCATTGAGAGCTATTAAGAGTGACACATTTAACAGGAGCCATGCTGTAACTTCTTTTCCTTTGCTATTGCATCATTCACCATCTGTCTTAGAAACCAAAACCTACTGAAAGCAATGGTCTTTAATGTAAGATGAATTAATAGAGTGTATAGTGATCTCTCATAGTTTTGGCATTATTTTTAACTGAAACGAAGAACACATACTTCCAAGTAAATAGCCATAAAACCAATTCAGAGTGAAGTGTGCTTAAACCTAACTAAAATAAGATGGTTTAAGCACCCTAAGCTCTTCATTTGGTTGTATTTTTAATTGAACTTGCAAGGTAATGCTGCTTTATTCAAACTACAGAATAATTTTCTGGACAAACAAGACCACATTCTTCTACAAGGAAGAATGGAAAATGTTATTCAAGTTTCCACCTACATTTTTCACTGGTGAAGTCTTACCAGTTTGTGAAAATATGTTTTTTATAAGATGAACCTGAACATTATTACATGTTAACATTATTATTTTGCTCTATGTCTTGACCAATAGTTCATTTTTTTTTTTTGCTAACAACTGTATCAAAGGAAAAAAACCAAACATTTTTCCTATTGCCATTCATTCCTATGACAAGAATGGTCTGATGTATAACCTCCTTTAAAAATATACATTTACAATCCTGCAACCTCAACAAAAGGTGAGGCAGGAAATAAATATCAGTTCTCAGAGCTTTATTTGCTTCTGATCTAGAAACTACCTGTTGTAAGCTCTTTCTTTTTTAGATTTCTCCAGGGCTTTGTCCATTGTTTTCTCATTTTCTCCTCTACATTTGGGACAGTACCACTTGCCTTTGGGTTTATGATTGAGTCCCACACAAGAGAAGTGAAACCATTCAATTGGGCATTCATCATTGTCACAGCCTATCATTTCTCCATAGGAGACCTGGTTACACAAACAATAGGTTGGTTCATTGGGATCAATGGGCAGGTCTGCAGGGGAAGCCTCCCTCTCTGCTTTGGTCTTAGATCTCTTCTTTTTCTTGGAGGTTTTTGCTTTCTTCTCCTTTGGAGTTCCTGAAGTGATGTCATCATGATCATGATTATTAGAAGCATTCTCACGGTTTTCATTATTTCTTTGCCTCCTGGATCGCTTATTGTTGGGCTTTTCTGCCTGAGTCAGTGTTTCATTCTTTGATTTATCTTGGTTAGTCTTACCACTATTTCCAGTAATGTCATTAGTCTCTTGGCAGGTTTCAAATAATTCTACATGACTATCAACTTGTCTAGTTCTGTTCTCGACAAGTTCTACCATTTGGCTGACAATCTGGATCTTTTCATCTCCCAGTTCTTGACTTCGAATCAGTGCCCTCTGTATACAATGCAATAATCTTCTCTTTTGTACTGCATCTGTTTCCCGTTTGAATTTTTCATAATAGTCATCGAGTTCTTTTAAGATCTCTGTAAAGAAAGAATAAGGTTGTTATTTGTCAGCTTTGTACACAACACAGAAATGTTTAAGCTTCATCAAACAGGTTTGCTCAAACAAAAAACTCCCAAAACCTTTCATCATGTAACTTGCTCTACTTCTAAGCACCACTATTTGGAAAAAGAGATGTGTAATTTCTTCTAAATCGAACTTGACTGCTGATTTCATGAACATGTCTTTTTGGTTTTTCTGGCAACATACAGAAGTGCTTTCTTCCAAAATGACTTTATGAATTTCATATCTAGCCTATAGCTCTTTTATTGTATTACTTGGAAGTCTCATATTCAGATTATTTATTATTAGCATATGGCATTGTTACATTAGCCAGGATACCACAATATTGCAGAGTAGTAGTTTGGGTGGCAAGGTACCAGATCTGTTGTAGGAAACACTTGCACGCTTCCCAAAGTGCGCCACAGGAGGGCAAGCTGGCTTCACATCAGAAAGAAAGATGAGTGGCTCTTCCTGCAGCATCACCTCTCCTTCCCCATAGCTGCCACACAAATGGATGCTTTGGCTGTGAAGGTTGAGCTGGCAGGAATCTACTGCACAGAGCATCAACTCGTCTTTCCACCAAAGTGGTACCTATTTATCTACTTACATAGAATATGCTTTGGAACTGTTAAGTGGACAGAAGCTGAGGCAAGTGACGGGAGCTTACCCCGACACGCAGTGCTAGGACTCGAACCGCTGGAGCAGAGACCATCTCCAGTGTACTTAAGCCACTGAGCCATCGCACCTCTTCACATGCAGATGCTAACCAGGCGCAAACCTGTTTATTTTTCCATCCCAGACAAAATCATCCAGGGACTGTGGCATACTGAGATATAAACTGGAGCCTGGGAATAAAAATATTGGTGGTATAAATTGTTGATAAACAAATAAAATAAGCATTCCCTTGTTTCTACTAAACTTGCTGCTTCAAGATTTTACTCAGAGGTTCTGCTTCAAGTCACCATGGTTTATTTTGCTCATTATTTAGATATATGTTCATGTGTGTATAAAGTAAAAAAGGTAAAACTGACTTGAGCTTCTTGGCCACTCCATGGACATGTAGTTCTCTTAAAGCATCACAGAAGTAGTTTACAACTGTCTTCTTTCATTTCTTTTTTTTTTTTTTTGGGGGGGGGGGGGAAGGTTTTTCCCAGTACTGGGAATTTCCTGGTGGCCTCCCATCTAATTTCTTCTTAAGTAATTTAGCTTTTAAAATCAGCAAGGTTGGTGAGGCACTGCCACCTAGCTGAGCCGTTAATGTATTAGCCTCTAAAATATAGTAATAATTCATGCGATGTAAATTGTGCAATTTATCATCTTTTGTTGATTATATGCTGCGCAGATTTAGCCACAGTTTTTACTCTAAAATCCGAGCTGTCTTTCGAACTATTTGTAAGCCATTTTGAGGGAATACATGGGTTTTCAAGGACGGAATATGTCCGTCTCTTCTAAATCAACAGGAGGCAAAACATAGAAAAATACAATGTCTATTCCGTGTAATTTACATGCACTAATCTATCCCGCTGACTTTCTTTCTCCAACAGAAGCAGAGCCAGTCTTGGAACTGAGGCGACCTCTCTCTCTCTCCCGTGATGGCCGTTCGTTCCGTCCCCGTCTTTATTTTAGACCAGGGCTTCAAAGGGTCCTCTACGTATCAACCCAAAGAACGAAACGAAACATACCATTTGGGCAAAAGGAAAGAGAGTAAAAATAGATTTGCCCCCGACGCCTCCCTGCTTCGCGAAAAATAAAAAGCCGCTGCTGGTCAGCGTAGCACATCCCTTCCTCACCCGCGAAGTCCCGGCCGGAGCCTTAAGTCAATCAACGCGCGGGGAGGGGGGTAGAGACAAACGACGAGAGAGCAGGCCCCGCCTCCACCCACTTCCAGGGCAGCAGCCAATTTCGCGGATAAAGGGGCGGAGCCACCCCAGAGCACAAGAGGCCTCCCCGCAAGCCGCGGCGTCGCTGAGAGGGTGGAGCTGAAGCAGCAGAGCGCGCGCAGGGAGCGGGAAAACAAGGACCCTCAGGCCCCGCCCCGTCGCCGGGAGTGTGCGCTCGCGTCCGCTCCCACATTCGAAAAAGACCTAGTTCGTCCCAGCTGCCTCTCCTATCCTCAGCCAATCAGAAGCGCCTCCCTTGCCTCTCCCTCCCCCGTCTCCTTTTCAGGCAACGAAGCCACTCCCTCCCCGCCCCTCCCACAGGATGCGATATCGAGGACCATTGTTCTTAGAAGGGAAGTGGCGGTAGGCGTGAGTGCGTGTATGTCTGTTTTTCTCTTTACGTCTGTCTTTAATAGAACGTACGCGAAGAGCAGGAACTGTCCAACCGGCCAATCAAGGTCTGGCAACTCCCACCACAGTCCGCCTGGGTCGAAACCGTCCAATTAGAATAAGGAATTATACCAATAGCCCACCTTCTAGCTAAAAAGTATTTCCACCAATCAGGAGGGAAAGCCCCAAACCAACCTCCACCTCCTTGAATTCCAATGTTCCAATCAGGTCCCGAGGGCGGGCAGACGACAGCCTTCATCTTCCACATCTCAACCCATTAGTCACCGTACGCCTTCAACTCTTCCTTCAACTAGCAAGCCAATCAATCGCAGAGGAGCAGCCGGGGCAGTTCGAACTATTGGAAGAAACCTCCGCCCCGCCGCTCCCCCCCCCCCGCCCCATCCTCTACCCTTCGGTCCTGTCAGCGTCACTACGAAGCGAAGATCGGTAGAGAATTTAGGGGATACTAATCATTGAGCAACAGGGTGGGGCCAAAGCGGCTTCCTGAGGGAAGCTCCACCAATAAAGGCAAAGGAGGCGTGGCGAGCACAATCGGGGAATGACGAGGAACTATAAAAGCCCTGTGACGGCGCTTTTCACTCTCTTCTTTTAGAGCTGAAGCGCAGAGGCGTCTCCCTTTAGCGCAGTCGAGTGTTCACCGCGGGTTGAAATGCCCGCCCTTGTCCTTCAACCCTCCTCTCTTCCGTATTACCCCTCCTCAAAACAGCCGTTCCTACCCTCAAGTTTACGCTTGTCTCTTCCCTTTCTCTCTCGCCCTTTTTACACACACTCGCCTGCTTTTTTTGGCGCGTCTTACGGACGGGCGGCACAATATTAAGTCCTCACCACAAAACAAATACTTGCTGTTCCTACCCTACTCCTCCCTAAGCCCAGCAAACCCGAGCCGGTTCCCATCTCCTCCTCCAGTTCACCGGCGGAAAAGGAGTTTGAACGTGCCAGGGACACTCCGGTGTCACCTCCACTAACAGCCGTCGCACTCTTTTCACCGCTCTCCACCCCTTTTACCTCTCACAGCACCCGGTGACAAAGGACTTCTCCAGCTCTTTAACTCCCAACCACCATTTCCCGGGTTGCAGAGTGCGAGAGGGAGGGAAGGATCCAGCCTCCCTCTGCAAGAGCTGCAAAACGCGGCAGGAGTTTGGGAAGGGGGAGGCCCTCCGCACATCCCCAGCCCACACGGGATTTATATAATCGGTTCCCATCACTTTCCGTTCCTTCTCCCTGCAGAATTTGGGCGAGAGCAGCCCGTTTTGAAAGCAAACCCCATTGAAAAAAAGAAGAGGGAACGAAGGCTACAAGCCCGGCCCACCCCTCGCACACTCCAGCTAATCCACCCGCCCGCCCTCCCTCTCTCTTACTAGCACCCTCTTCTACTACAGCCATTGCGAATACTAGAAATTCCTCAATGTGGTGCCCTAGTCGGTCTCCCTCCTCTTCTTCCTCGCCGCTGTCCCACCGTCCCCAAAAGCAGCCCCTCTTCGCCGGGGAAAGAGGAAGAAACAGCTGCCTCCGTGCCCCATGCGTCCGGATTTTCCTGCCCCTCCTCTGCCCCGCTTCGATGCCGCCGCCTTTTTGTCCAGCATTTTTACACCTAAAAAGCCAAGTCCTCGCTTCAGAGCGGAGGACCGAAAGGAAGACCTTTTGTTCCGCCCCGAGAGGGGAAAAAAGAACTGGGTATCCCTGCAGAGTAACCCCCCCTTCTCTACTCTCCTTGCTTTCCGCTCCTCTTCTCACTAATAAATAATCCTGATAATAAAAGCCACCTTCTGCTTCAAGCTCGGGGGGCGCAGGGAAGGGACCCAAGAGACCATCTCTACAAACAAGGCAAGCCGAGGTGGCTTCTACAGACTCTCGTCCACCAACACATAAAGGAGAAAGCTCTTACCTTGGTATTTGGCGTCAATTTCCCTCATCAGGGAGACATTTCTCTGCAGATCGAAAGGCAGCGATTCGATCGAGTCCAGGTAATCCTCCACATAGTTCGCTAAATGGAGCTGCTCTCCGTTGGCAGGATTCAACATTTTCATCCGGCCGAAAATTGTGGGTATGTGTGTGTGTGTATCTCGTCCTCTCACCCCAATGGGCGAGAGTTTTCCTTTCCAGCACGGCAGCCCCAATGGCAAAGACTCAGTCCTCCGCCGCCTCGGTGCCTCTCTCCGGTTCCTCGATCCAACCGAAAAAAAACACCAGAAAAGCTACATCTGAATCTTTTCTTCCCTGAACAGGCAGTCACACAGTCCGCGAGTCTCTCCAGCGGCAGTAGCAGCTGATTGAATGGCTGTCGTTGTCGGTAACTCACCAAGGAGGTGGTAGGAACAATCAGAGGGATGTGTGTGCGTCTCAGTGTGAGTGTGTGAACAAGAGAGGGGAGGGTGGAAAGGGAGAAGACGGTCTAAAAAAAAAATACACAGATCTCCCCCGGCAGACAAGTAAGATCCGCGCGGTAAAAATGCCTGGAAGAAGGCAGAAGCCGCGTCTCCCAGTGCGTGCCGCTGCTCCTGTGCTGCCGGTGATCTTAATGCAGCTTTCTCTGTACGCCGCACTTGATCCAACGTGGAAAACCCAAATACCAGTTTCAAACACTTGGGAAACATTCAACCCCGCTAGCTAGTGCGCGTGCGCAGCACTCCCATTGCAAACCCCCCCCCCCCCGCCTCGGCAAGAGCAGCAGCAGCAACAGCCAGGACGCTCAATGCGCCGCTTTCTCTACAGTTGTGCTGGGCTCTCCCTCCTCCCCAGAAGGAAGTGAGACCGCGGGGGCGGGGGAGCTGCACGGGAATGGGGTTTTGTGCATGCCCAGCCAAATACAGCTTTCTGACGTAGTCATGTCTCGGGGCAGAGGAGGAGGGGGGGGGTCGCAAACGCAATACTGCTTACTCGTCTTTTCCAAAAAAAAAAAAAAGGGGGGGGCTGCGTTGCGCCGCCTCTGCTGGAGCGGGAACTCGGGCCGCGTTGGCCAAAGGCAAAACGAGAGAGATAACGTCTGAAGTTGGTGGGCGGCGTTTCATTCGGCGGCCGGCTTTTGAACTCTTCCGCCGGAGCCTTTGGATCGCTCAGTATCGCCGACCGGAGAACGGGCAGAGCTGGTAAGAGTTGGGGTGGTGGTTTTGGGTTTGTCGGGCCTCGGGCATAAACTTGGAGAACTTGCGGCAAAGGACTGTGGTCCTTGTCAGCCTCGGCATCAAGCCGCATCGGTGCCCAGAGAGGAAGAGATGCAACTGCTGGCTCCCTTCTGCCTCCCCTCTGCATTGTTTCGTTTCTCCAGTTTGCAGGAGTTTCCCGAGTTAAAAGGAGACCGTCTCCTTCCCTGCTTGAAGTTAGCCACTGCCTCTATTATTATAATCCAACACTGACAACAGGATGGCCCAATCCACCGTCAGGCTGTTTCCCACCCCTTTGCTTTCTAATCCAGTCACAGGCTGCGGGCTGCAGAGCCGGAAAAGAGGCAAGTAAAAATCGGTGCATGCGCAAATTGATGGCTTGTGAATAAAATGGAGGGCGAAAAGATGCAAAAAAAGTAGACTACATCTCCCTGTACCTGTTTTTTTTTTCCTTTTTTTTGTGATGCCGCATGCGCCCGGATAATGGCTACTGGACTCCGGGGTGGGGTAGCCCCCGTGCTTTTAAGATTGCCTAATCTGAAAATCAAAGCACACTCAGCTGCAGAAAACAAGAGGACTAAGTGGAACAAGCTGATTGCTTTCCTCAGCCGTGATGAGAAAGGATCGCTTGGTACTCACTATTTGAATTCATCCAACTGCAGTACCCTCCTAAGCTCAAATCCATGTTCAGATCCCTAGGTAGTCCTGCTGTTTGGAAACTAGATTTAGGTTGATGTAAAGATAACAGCTGAACAAAGAGAGGAAACCTCAGGAAACTGAGCTTTAAAGCCAATAGTTAACTGCAGTGGCAACTTAAATACATTTAGTTAGCACTTGATGCAGTTGCCAGATGCCTGCATAAAAACAACTGCCTTGAAAATTGTTGAAGATGTAAAACTGACAGAAGGTGGAAGAAAAAGGATGCCTTGGTGAAATAGGCAGTGTAGTGAAGAGTCATTCTTAAATTTTCAGATCATTATTTGTCCACTGAATGTTGAAGGGATATTCAGCTGTTTTTACAACCATGATATTCACATATTACATCTTAAAAATTAACTTACTGTGTTTGTAAGCAAACAGGTGTGTGGTGGCAAACTTTTACTTTTTGACATATTGACTTAAAAATGTAAGATTTTGAATAGCTATGCTGATAGTAGAGATTGTTTTTAATAGATTTAATAAATAATAGAGTCATTTTTAGACTTCCTTGATGACTTTATACGTATCTCAAGGAGGCAAGTTGACATTATACTCCTTCCTCTTCTACAACAACCCTTTTAGGTGGGTTGGAGCTGAAGGAGAATGACTGGCTCATAGTCACCCAACTGATGTTCATGCCTAAAATGAGACTACAAACCACAGTCTCTTGGTTTCCAGACCATTACATTAACCACTGTACTGTAGTGTAAATATTGGCAAAGTGTTTATTTTACATTCTCACCACAGGTGAGAAATAGTATCCCTTCTGGTGCAGATGATCCTCCCTGAAACAGCTACTCTTCAGTCAGTAGAGAAAATAGTTTATGTAAAAGAAAGAGGTGCATCAGCTGCTTCTCTTGAATAGAGATTGTAAAAGCAACTCCACAGGAAATAAAAATACTAATTTTAAAAAAATCAAGGGACCTACCACTAAGTGACCTTGGTTGGACCAGTCACTTCCCCTCAGCCCAGCTCACTTCACAGAGTTATTGTTATAGGAAATAGGAAAGCATGTTGGATATGTTCACTGTCTTGAATTATTTGTGAAAATAATAAAGCCAGGATATAAATAAAAACTGAATCTCATCTGAATTTTTTTTGCCTGCTGCAGACAATCTGCATACCAGATTGGGGTGATATCCTTGCGGTGATTATGCTGTGGGTACCTAGCAGTTCGAAAGCATGCAAATGCGAGTAGATACATAGATATCACTTTGGTGGGAAGATAACAGTGTTCCGTGTGCCTTTTGCATATACAGTTGTCATGCGTGCCACATGACTATGGAAGTGTCTGACAACACTGGCTCCATCCGCTAAGAAAAGGAGATGAGCACCGTCTCCTAGAGTAGGACATGACTGGACAGGAGAGATCTTTAACTTTACATAAATTAACATAAGCAGTCGTCAACCATTTTATTGATAACCTAGATCAGGGGTGTCAAACTTGCGTCATCACCGCAATGTCACGTGACATATTGGGACTTTTTCCCCCTTTGCTAAACCGGGCAGGGGTGGAGCCTGCATGGGATGCATCTGGCCCACAGGCTGCAAGTTTAACATCCCTGACCTAGACTATTCGGTGCTTTAAAAAAAATTTGAGATGCCAAAATAAGCAGCTGTAATCAATTGGTGTGCAAAACCTGCAGACAAAAGGAACAAGCACAAGGAATTTTATTCTTTCTAAACTAGTAGATAGGGGAAAACAGCACAATTTTTTCTAACAGATAAGAACCAGAACAAAAAGGGAGAAGGGATAGAACTAGCCCTTTTTTAAAAAAAGAAGCTTCCTTTTGTTTCATACCGAGTCTCAGAAGAGAAGGAATGGATTTGCCCTTGCCTAAGAAAATACGTTTCTCAGTAGACACAATTTCACTATGCTGCTTAAGCTACAATTGTACATATGGTAGCAGAAAGGGAGGAGTTTTTATAAATGATAAACAGCATTTGTGTTCAGTGGTTTCTGTTGTAAGATTTGCTGCTACTACCTAGAAATAGCAATAGTAACTAAGTACCTACACACAGAAATACTTTGTGTAAAAACTTCTGAAAAATCATAAACCTTGAAAGCTTTAAATGATGCTTATGGGTTTATAGGATCTTATTTTTGTGCGGAGCAATTAACTACAATATTTGTGTGGCTTCGAGACAAAGATCCATAATTATTATATTGAATGAGACTTTTTTCAACTTGGGAAACTTTTTCTGGCCCATCTGTAGACTTAGACATAAATTCAGTTTCAAAGAAGAAAAGCAAGACCTGCAAACTAGCATCTTCATTCAACGGATTTGTTTCATCAAAAATAGACGTATAAGATGCTTTGCATTAATAGTCTTCATACTTTATTAGCTACACTCAGTCAATTTTAGTAAGATTCGTGTCTGTTCAGTACTTTATTTTAGACTATAGATGCATAGATGCACACATTCATACATATGATCTAGGATTTATTTATTTTTCAAATTTCTATACCGCCCTTCTCCTTTCGGACTCAGGGCGGTGAACAGCCAAGTAAAACACTTTATATACAAAAGTTAAAATAGATTTAAAATAATAAAATAATTTGGCCCATAATTAAAACATTTCAATTTAAAACCAATTTCAAATTTTAAAAACCCCATCATAAAATCAGGACATAAAATCAGGATTAGAGATGACTTTAATGGTACTTATGACCATGTATATTGGGATTCATTCTGAATTACATCAAGCAAGGTATCACAAGTGTGTGTGTATATGTACAGGTAGTCCTCGACTTGCAACAGTTCATTTAGTGACCGTTTAAAATTACAACGGCACTGAGAAAAGTGACATGACCGTTTTTCAGTTACTTTTGCATCTGCATGATCATGTGATAAAAACTCAGATGCTTGGCAACTGGTTCATATTTATGACCAGTGCTGTGTCCCAAGGTCATGTGATCCCCTTTTGCAACCTGACAAGCAAAGTCAATGAAGCCAGATTCACTTAACAACCAGGTTATTAATTTATCAACTGCAACCTCCGATAGGCATGACATGGCATTTTGTGGTACCTGCTGCTTAAAACTCAGTCTTAAGCTGCTGTTCAAAGCCTTTATTTCTCATATTCCTCGAAGAAGCTCACGGTGGCAGACATGAATTCAACAATCACTTTCATCCTTGTAAAAGTCTGAGTAGCATTTAAAGCCACTCTGGCGGAAGTCATCCAGTAAACCCCAGACGGAATATGGACTGAACTCGGATTTTCCCCTGCCAAGACTCCATCCAGGGAATTTATCAGCGAGCTTTATTTCCGAGTAAAGCTGTAGAGATTTGCATTATATTTCAAGTTTTAAAAGGGCGAATACGAACGTCTGTGGTAACTACAGCCACTTACCGCTTGCATATATACACGTATGGTGTTTCCCCCTCCCCTTGCAATTCAGGCTTACTCAAGAACCATGTCCCCATGCACTTAATCGGATGCCATCCCTGGAAAACGTGCACCAGCTTTACTTTCAGTCTCCGCGGGGGACTTTTTCGCGAGTTAACACGGGGAAGCTACGCAACTTTCAAGGTCACCGGCAAGTCTGGAAGGGAGTTTGGGGAGAACCGTGTAACCTGTGAAAGCCATCATTTCGCTGTTGTTGAACGCTTCCTCGCTTTCTCCGCCTCTCCCTAATAACGTAGGCAAAGAACCACGAAAGCTCCTCCTTTTCCTGCTGGACTCCGCCTGTAGCTACCGCTCTCCTCAGCGGCGAACAACCGGCGCCGACTGTTCCTACCGCCGGATTGGGCTGTGCGGCGCCCAGAGAGCCCCTCCCTCTTGCTGGGGGGAGGGAGGCTGGGGGGAGGGAGGGGAGGAGGAGGAGGAGAAACAACGCACCGGGATCTCGCAGTCGTGTGGGCTGCGTGTCTCTGGATTGGTTTCGGTGCAAGCAATAGAAGAGGAGCCGCCACCGCGGCGGCCTCCTCCCTGCGACGGAAGCATGTTTTGCGCTCCTTTGCTAGCCCGGCCTGGCGGGAGCTGCCTGAACGCCTCCGCTTCTCCTCTGCAGCGGTTGGACGCGCGTCGGTGGTTGACTTCGGTGGCCATCAGGGCTCCGCCTGCCGCTCCAAGGAAGCGCCAGCCGCTGGGTGAAGGTTCCCGCAGGAGAAGGTGCACTGGGGGTATCCCGGAGGTCGGGACGAAGTGGATCAAGCCCAGCGGCCAAGACACCGGGATCCAGATCTATAACAGCTTGAGCAGAAGCAAAGAGCCCCTTATCCTGGGAAATGCCAACGTGGTGACTTGGTAGAATAATTAGAAAATTGTCAAATCTGTCTCTCCCTCCCTTTCGGCAGCTCATAGAAGCAATGAAATAAACCTATTTTGTTGCTGATGGAGATGTAGTAAATGTTGGGGATGGGCGGTGGGGGGAGTCTCTCCTATTGAAGGTTTCCTTGAGCTAGTCCTAGGGCTTGTAAAACTACAGGCTGCCTCAGTGGAAAAGAAAAGCAGTACAGAATTGGATTGGTCAATTAAAAAAAAAACCACAACAACTTATTTCTATCCCTCTTTTGTAAAAAAAATAAAAATAAGTTAGTAGTATAGACTGGGGCTCTTATTGGGGATTGCAGCCTAGGCCCTAAAATGGTAGAGTTTTGGCTTGTGGAATTTGGAAATTCATCTGTCCCAAGACTTTAGTGGCTTTCTCCTGAACTTGATCTTGCAATGAAATAGGCATTACAATATCTACCTTCCAAATAAAAAAGAATCCTGTCAGATAATGGTCAAGCAGATAGAAGACAGGTGGATCAAGACCTGGAATATTAGCAGAGGTCAAGGAGTAGTACAGATGAAAAAATTCATGTGCCAGCTTCTGGTAGAATAAGTGTACCATATCTGCCCTGGGAAATTAGGGACAGCAATTAGATGGCAGAAAAGAATTTGAATGTCCATATCTACTGTCATCTAGTGATTGGAGTTTTGCTCAGATATTAGATATTTAAGCAGAAAATGTAAAGATAGCATTAAATAACATGTGCTAACAGATTTGCTGGCCTAAAAGTAAGTGATCAATTCCTGATCACTTTACAGACATATTAATATCATTTACTTGGCCAAAACAGAGAAATTGATTTGTCATTGTCTTTATCCAGGGACCCCTTAGTCATCTTCTACTTTATCATCTAAGATTGACTAGGTGGTACTATCTAATTGATGTGGTGATGCGCAGTATGCATAATTAGTCTTTTTACCTACCATAAATTGCGAATTAGTTGGAAGACTTAATGTTATGTAAGGCTGCTTTAGGCAAAGAAATGGGTAAAATAAAATCCAAACTCTTGAGGCTTTCTGGAAGTACCTTACTGTTTGTATATCAAAGATGATGATTTGTGAGTCCTCCTGGGCTTGAAGCAAGCTCCCAATCTAGAAGTGATTTGGTCATTGCAGGTTGTTATTCTGCCTTTATACCCTCTGGAAAATTGCCATTGTTCAGTTAGGCCCTAATTAAGATAGTAAATTTTGAGCAGGTTTAGTGTGGCCAATAAGATATGACTTTCAAAATATATTTCTTAGTGAAGTCTCCCTAGCAAGATCATCATAACCAGATTATCTGATCATCCAGGGTCAGTCATTGTGGCTGATGTTGGACTTTTAAAAACTGTTCAGTGATGTGACTTCTACTTTTATCTCTGATTTTTGTCACTTTAATTTTATTGGCAGGTACAGCTGTGGGCCTACTGTATATGATCATGCACACCTTGGGCATGCTTGGTGAGTTTTAATCATTTTTATTTACATTTGTACCTCACAGACTTCTCTAGATATAACTATAATTAGCAGCAGCATCCATAGCGAATTTTGTTCCATAATAAAATGCTGACATTTGTATGCTGCATGCAAATGCCATTACAGCCTTCTTTTGTAATATCTGCTCAAATTGCAGATGTGTGACAATTGTCATTTGTTTATTATTTCTTAGATTTTTATCTTGTCCTTGTTCTTGATTTCCCCATAAATGACCATTTTATTAGATAAATTAGCATTGATTAGCTCTTTCAACAAAAATCAAGAGTTAGTTGAGTTAACCCTGATATTGTATTTATTCATAATGAAAGTCTCATTAGGTTCACTAATCTCAAGAAACTACATAGAGAATTGCCAAAGACTAAATGGATGAAGATAAGATGTAGCATGATGGATGGGTAATCTATCTGATCAGAGAGGTTTGCAGAGTGGTATCTATGACACATGATCAAAGCCCTGGCCCTTTTTATTTATTTATTTATTTATTTATTTATTTATTTATTTATTTATTTATTTATTTATTTATTCATAATTAAATTTATATACCGCCCTACTCCTGAAGGACTCAGGGCGGTGAACAGCCAAAAAAGTAAAATATACATAATACAAACGTTAAAAACCATTTAAAATACATTAAATACTTTGGCCAGATTTAAAACACCCCAATTATAAAACCAATTTAAAAGCAATTAAAAGGGAGGTTAGGCCAGACCAGCCTGCTGGAATAAGAATGTTTTGAGGGCGCGGCGGAAAGTGCGCAGATCCGGGATCCTCCATATCTCCGGGGGGAGCTCGTTCCAGTTGGCAGGTGCCCCCACAGAGAAGGCTCTCCCCCTGGGGGCCGCCAGTCGACATTGTTTGACCAACGGCACTCTGAGAAGACTCTCTCTATGGGAGCGTACTGGTCGGTGAGAGGCTTATGTTTGTTGTGATGGCATCTTGTCTTTTCTAACACCCCCTCCCCCCTCCCCGCCACTCCCCCGTCCCCATGGACACCTCTGCATCTGACTTGGAGAAAATAATTTTTCAATATATATTATGTCGTGGGTTGCCTTACTCTGGCTGAAAGATTAGGTTAAACATTTTATTACTTGTAGTATTCTTATTTTTCAGCTATGGGTGAAATGATTAAAGCAAGGACATAGTCAATTACAGAATAGTTTTTTGAACGTCATCCTTAAGTAGAATCTGGTAGTCCTATCTATATGGTCCAGCTGGGAAACGATGCTACAGGTGCCTTTCCTAAGAGAAATTGGAGGGTAGATAGCCAGAGAGTTGCAGCTCTTCATTTTGGAACAACTTATCACACTGAGGTCAGGTTAGCTTCTACACTTTTCTCCTAGCAGAAGTAGGGTAAATCTGTTTCGAACATTTTTGTTACCGGTATCTAACTGCAAAGTGCAACTTTGAATGCAACCTGAAATTCACCTTCTTGCAGTATGTGATACATTTTTTACCTATTTATTATCATGAGACATTTCCAAATCACCAAAGTAAACTCACTGAAATATCTAAGATGACTGTGTAGGGACCCCAGATTTAGAGAAGAAAGTGTGATTTG
Source organism: Pituophis catenifer annectens (assembly GCF_029215685.1). Taxonomy (NCBI): domain Eukaryota; kingdom Metazoa; phylum Chordata; class Lepidosauria; order Squamata; family Colubridae; genus Pituophis; species Pituophis catenifer. Next base: position 30,507,134 of record NW_027256884.1, on the reverse strand, counting down.
GAGCATAAAAGGGTATGCCACATTAAACTTATTAACAATCAGGTTAAACCAGGATTCCTTGAAAATGCCACAATTGGCTGATTTCACACTTAATAATGACTGTTTACCCAATATATATCAGGTTATAACCAATATGTATCAGGATGTTATACTTAATAAAATATATAATTTTATTTTAGGGAGTTAAATAATGCCAATTTATCTGATTAGTAGGCAATATTTTATTAGGCATATAAAATTGTTATGAGCATTGAATACGCACATTTAGTGACTGCAATTATAATGGTGATGGAAAAGTAACTTTATATTAATTCTAGTCACTATATGTGAGCCATAATATTAATCTATCAAATAAATAAATCTTCACATTTATTACCTTTGCTCATCTGTAAAGCAAAGGAAAGCTGGAATAAGATCATAAACATAGTTGCGTTTTCACTTAGCAATCACCTTTATTTATTTATTTATTTTATTTATTCAATTTAATATTAATGTATAATTAATATACTTAATGACCAACTTGCTGGTTTGAATTATGGTGACAAAGTGAGGACTATTTTCTAAGTAGAAGTTAGTACCTTGTTTCAACAGTAATGGAACTTCAAGGAAAACTATAAAATTACTAAACTACTTATTTATCAGCAACTTGGGCCTTTTTATTTAGGGCTTAATCAAAACAAGAGACTTGTCTCACATTGCATGTTAAAGAAAGTTTACCATCCTGGTTATTGCATGTTAGTGGTGGCGCTTATTTCAGAATTTGTAGGTGTAGGATTGCTTTGTAAAGTAATAAAATTAGAAAAACTAAGTCATGGTTGCAGCATTATATTTAACAATAGCTATAGTTAAAAATAGCTGAAGTTTGTATAGAAATGCCACCTGTCTCTTGAATTTTGTAGCCTGTTTGTTTACAATTCCTTTCTGCCCATTAACATCTCAAACATCAGGTAAAGTTATGGAGGTGTAAAAAAAAGTTGTCACGGGATCTTATAAATATCTGCAGGATTTGCTGTTGATAGACCTGATTCCCAGTTGTTATCTGTAGCAATGGTAAAATGTGTCCCCCCCTTCCTTACCCACCACGTCTTCATACTGCTGAAATTAAGAAAACATGGGATAATATTTTTCGTGTCAAGTGGCTATAAATTTTGCTCAGTTCCTGGCTTTAGAATTATTTAATTTTAATTAGTATCTGAAACAGATGCGCTCCCCCATTCTTATATGTGTTCTGTCTCTGCCACCTAATCACTATGTTTGCTTACCCTATCTGTCTAATCACCATGCATGCATTCACACAGCCTTTTTCTCTTACTTGCTTGCTCAATCTCTGCTTTATTGCTGATTGTGCACTTAGTCTCTCCCTCCCGGCTTGTGTCTCCTATCCATTCACCAGCCATACACAACCAGCCTCTCGCATTCGGACAAGCCATCTTTCTGGGTATGACAGTAATGCTGCCTTAATTTAATTTCAACTGTAGGTGATTTTAAGCATCTTATCTAGACAGATGTATGTTTGTTGCATTTGGTGACTAATTAAAAAGCAGGATCAGTCTCAGAATCCTGAAGCTTTCCTACTGCAAAAAAGTACATTTTATGTCACAGTAAATCTTCTAATGTACATAAGATTCTGTTGTTCTAATATATTTTGTATATATTTAGAAAGCTGAAAATGATGATCAAAGTTTATAAAACTTGTCACTGCCCTAATACATTCATTATTTTTCCCTCTGTGTTTCAGTTCCTACGTAAGATTTGACATAATTCGAAGAGTAATGACAAAGATATTTGGAAAAGAAGTAGTCATGGTGATGGGGATTACAGATATAGATGATAAAATAATTAAAAGAGCAAATGAGGTAAGTATATAAATCAGCCTACTTGATACATGTTTTTAGAATGTATATGTACTTTATATTGTGTATTACTTTATACATGTTTTATTGCTTGGTATATAAAATCTGTCCTGAAATGTGTGCTCCTCTTGTATTGTGCTATTTGCATCATATCCAAGTTAGATAGTAAAATACAATTGATCTGTTAGAATTGATTTTTACATAAGCTGAAAATACTTGAAACCCTTGAAATGTATTTGTTTATGTATTGAACATATTGGTAGGCTGTTGCAATCAAAAACTACTCAAAAACACAACCTAAAACAAACCCCAAATAGAAACAAGAAATACAAGAACACTAGAGTACAAAAGTAGTAAGAGAATCAAAGATGGCAATAACAAGTCAAATCAGGAGGAAGCTCTCTGACAAAGGTCATACTTTAGAAGCTAGTAGAAAACCAACAGAGAAGGAGCCAGCTTGATTTCTATAAGGAGGCTTTTCCACACAATATTCAATACTGAAGTACAGGAGTGTTAAACTGGCGGGCTGGATGCGTGGGCTGGATGCGTCACGTGCAGGCCACGTCCACCCACAAAGGAAGTTCGGCCGTTTTCAGCCTCCGTGGATTGCGTTTTTGGCCTCCACACTCTCCATTTTAGACCTGTTCCAGGCTGCGGGGATCGTCACAGCACATCGCCGCTGATCACCGCCTCTGCGCATGAATTTTCGGCCTCTGCACACCCTGTTTTTGGCCTCTGTGCATCATGTTTTAGGATGGTTCCAGGCTGCGGGGAACCCTACTGCGCTGATCCCCGGAGGCTGAAAATGCAATGCGTGGAGGTTGTGATCAGCAGCAATATGCTGTGGCAATCCCAGCAGCCTGGAACGAGACCTAAAATGGAGTGTGCGGAGGCCAAAAATGCAACGCGCGGAGCTAAAAACACGACATGCTGAAGCATCAATGGGTTGTGGCGATTCCCGCAGCCTGGAACAGCTGATTGGCAGTATTCAGGGAGGCTGATCCAACCGCCAATCAGCTGCTCGTGTTGAATCAGGCTGTGATAACATACTGAAGCTGACCAGGCTGTTTGCTATTTGCTGCAGGGACACTAGCCAGATGAATACCAATGGATGCTGGTAGGCAGAGGCAGAATTTTTTTTTTTCTTGTTTTCCTCCCCCAAAACTAATGTACGTCTTATACTCCGGAGTGTCTTATACTCCGAAAAATAGGGTAAGTGTGCAGCCCCTTCAATAATTGCAGAATGTGGAGGTCAAAGCTTAATGTCAAGGGAATATTTTTCTGTCTGATTTATAGATCAGCACATTTTTAATTACTTCATATTATTCCTTTAATTATGTTAGGTTACAACAATAATTGGGACCAGGAACTCTGTTGCTAAGTGATGCAATCATAAAGCATGATATGAAATGACTGCATTACATAGCAAGGACAATTCTGGCAAACCCAGTTGCTATTGTGAAATGAGGACTGTGCAGGTCATTAAGCTAGGATCTCATGTCATCACAAGTTCCTGACTTTGCTCATAGGAAGCTAGTAGAGAATGCCAGAAATAATGATTACATGACCAGGGGACTCTGTGATGAACTCCAAGGACCAGTCATATTATTTATGGCTTCATTCAGCAGCATTCTGAACACTTGCTGAATAAATGGTCATAAATCAAAGCCTACTTGTATATATTTTAAAATTATATATGTATTACTGGACAATCCGTGACTTGTTGGGTCATTGTTTCAGATATATTTCCTTATTGGGTGCCTTCAACAATGGCAGAGTTTCTAACATAATGGAAAAGTTCTGCCTTGAAAGTAGCCCATATTGAATTATATAGCACAGTCAGACAAGGAATTTTATGTTTATGACATTTTGGATTGTGTCATAAAATACCTAATGGTCATTTTTATGTCATAAAATGTTTTATAAAATTTGTCAAATTTCAATTTTGTGGGTGTCATGGGTTCTGGATTTTGGATGCTTTTTGTAAGTTAGTCCATTTGAGCTACCTTGGTTGAAGATTTTGGATGCTTTTTGTAAGTTAGTCCATTTGAGCTACCTTGGTTGAAAAAGTTTTGCCCTATTATGCATCATTTCGCCCAAAGGTTAAGGAATTAGAGTATTAATATTATATAGATAGATGTATGAAATTAGTAATTATTAAATCATAAAAGTTCTGTTGGAATGGATCTTGGAGATTCTCTAGGCCAGTTTTTTAAACCTTTTAACATGTTAGTTCATTAGAAGAACAGTTGGTGAGACCTCTTAATTATATCTTGATTTCATAACCTCTGTGAGCTCTTACACTTGATACATGACTTAATCACTTGTTGATTTTTTATAGATGGAAATCTCCCCAGAAACCCTTGCTCGTTGTTATGAGGAGGACTTTAAACAAGATATGACTGCCTTAAAGGTACAAACATTTAATTGATATGCTTTAATGTTGAACATAAAGCTTCTTTTGTCGTACAGCTGCTAGGACAATGGTGGAGAACTCCTTTCGGCTCATGGGATGCCCTAGCTGTAATAGTAGTTGTTGCACCTTCTTTATTTAGCTTTGTAACAATACTTTAAAACCTTTAATAAAAAATTTCTAGGTGCAACAGTAGATAAGTTGTGGCTTAGATCTGGTTCTGAGGACCTTAGCAACAAAAGAAAAAAAACAAAAAGTGGAAGAAACATGGATGTGGGATGCAGAAGAAGTGGAGGACAAGCAGAGAAGTAGGTAGAGTTGAAAAGAAAGACAGTGACTGCTGATGCAAAGAAAGGAACATTTAAGCTAGGAAAATGGGAAAGGCTGAAAGAGAGGGAGCAATGGGAGACAGACAAAGGAAAGGGGGCTAAGTAGGTGAACAGATATGAAAGTTGGAAGGATAAGAAGAAGGTGAGATTAAAGAAGAATGGAAATAGTGGAGGGAAAATGAAGTGGAAATCATTGAATTGGAAGAAATTGGCTTGGAAGAAAAGTTCTTGTAGTCCAAACTCTGCTCGGACCCTCCCAGGCCTAGGAATCTGGAGGTGTTATTGAGCCTTTCCAACATATAGATTGATTCGTTGATCAGATTAGATTGATTTTATCCCCAGTTACAAATTACATGTGCATTATTGTATCTTCACTTTTATGGTTTTTATGTTGTTTTAATTATTGTTAGCTGCCCAGAATCATGAACTTGAGATTGTATCTTAAAAGGTTTAATCATGGCAACTGGACCAAAGTTTATTAAAACTGAGTCTGTATGGCAAGAGTTGGTTCTTTCCAATGACTATCTGACTCTCTGCCTACCCAAATTTTCATTTTGACAGAAAAAGTTACTTTGATGAGTAACAAAATGTCTCAATTTTAATAAACTTTGGTTCAGTTGTCATGATTTAACCTTTTAAGATACTCAATTCCTAATTGATGTTTTCCTTTAGAGACAATCCGTTGCTCTTGTATCACTTTACTCAGCTGTTATTAATCATCTCCTTAATATATAGCTCTCTTTTTTTTACATAGGTCCTTCCTCCCACAGTTTATATGAGAGTAACTGAAAATGTTCCTCAGATAATTTCTTTTATACAACAACTTGTTACTAATGGATATGGTTATGCAACTTCACAAGGTAAAACTTCCCAATCTTACAGTAATCCTGTGATGTGTTTGCAGTTCAATTAGTATGTTGCTTTAGAATTGGCTGGGGCATTCTTGGCCCACCTGTATAGGTAAGGTGAGTGTTAGTAACACTGTTGCATTTGTGCATTAGTGCTACCTTTTTTATTGATGAGCTTGTGACACACGGCTTGTTGAAAGACAGTATCAAAGTATCAATGTAGGCTAACAGGCTACATTGCTATGTTAGGTTTTATTCACAAGACCCCTGCAGCCTTTCCTCTGGCTTCTCTATCACTTTGTACATTTTTTTCCTCTTTTCTTCTGGCTAGCGGCTTGCTATTTTACTGGCAAGGGACTTTGGAAATAATTGGGTGTAGAAACATGGGTGTAAACCATTTTTAAGAAGCAAATTGACCTAACACCAGATTTATCATTGAACAAACAGTAACTGATTCTAATTTTTGCTTGTAGAATATGCTCACCACTGATTACGGAGCCTGAGAAACCTGCATCCTTGGCATGGTCTTTGTCTCAGTGTGTTTTGTCCATTAATGTATTGATGTCTCTTGGGTCTGCTATGAAATTTCTCCTGCCTTGGTACAGAAATGTGGGCAGCATAGGCTACCTGCCATCATCACCAGGAAACAGTACACCCAGGAATATTGCTTTGCATCTAGTGTATAATATGGGCTAGCCTGAATTGTTGCCTAAAAGTAGAGGCATTGATTGATAATTCCCTTGAGTAGAACACCACATATTTCCCATCGTTATAATAAGATCAAATTGTTTATTTCCGACAGGTAATGTTTATTTTGATGTCCGTTCTAGGGGAGACAGATACGGAAAGCTAACAAATATTTATCCTGAGACCCAAGAGGAATTTGGTATGTTATTGACAGTTACTGACCTTTGTACAAGTTTATTTATTTACTTACTACACACATTTCTTCACTAAGATTCTAGAGCGTTTGCAAATGCCATAAAATAATCTTAACATTAACCAGCCCATTAACTTTAAAGCAGTAACAGCAATATAGCAATAATAGGAGGACTGACTACCTTTAAAAAAAAGTGTTTCCTGTACTCTTTCCTAGAACTGTAGCCTTGATCAATTGTAGAACTATTTCCATAACGTAAGATTTCCCCACAAGTTAGCTTTCATTTCATTTCATTTCATTTATTAAATTTTTATACCGCCCTTCTCCCGAAGGACTCAGGGCGGTGAATAACTATGAATAACTTCATAGTTATCTTGGCATATGCATGACTGAGGTCAGACTATGTTTCATATAGTTTGTGTAATGAAAATAATTTATATTTCTATGAACACTTTGGATTCCATAAGAATTTTGGTAGTAAATAAATTGTATAAGCAAAATGAGTAGAACCAAATTGGAAACAAGATGAAAATTACACTCCAGCTTCATTATAATATATATTATTATATAGAAATATCAGGAAGTAGACAATCTACTCCAAGTTACTTTGTCCAGAACTGTTCAAATTTGTCTTGACAACTATAAAAGGCCTAAAAAAGGTGGTAGGCAAACTTCTGGAGGCAAAGGGTTCTTCAGTGTCGAGCCCATTATAGAGAAAGATGAGTTTTTGGTCAATGTCCTCTTGATTTTTCTGAGAGACCCGGACCCCAAGCATCTTTTCCTTGGAAGCATGCATGGGACAGGCAGATTCACAGGCAGTCTTTACTGATGTATGATACTTTCCTTTTTTTAAATAGTAATTTTATTAAAAAGCACAACTACAATGTTAAAAATATAAACTAAAAACAATAGAATAAAAAGGAACAATAGAAGGTGCAGAAAAAAAACAAGAAAAGAATAGAGAAAAAACAAAAATTTAAAGGAAAAGAAAAAGAAAAATATAAATCGCCCCTTTTATCACAAGCAGGGTGGATTTGATTTAAATCGAGTTGATTTAAATCACAATTTAAATCATGATTTAAATCACTAGTAAAAAGGCTTGATTTAAATCAACTCGATTTAAATCATAATTTTTAAAGAGCAACTGTCATCTCTGCTACTCCTTTGACCCACTGTTGACTCACCGATAGTCCCAGTGTTGCAGAATATACAGCCTCATGCTACATAACTAAGCTCCATTTCATGCTGAATAAACTAAATTATTTATGTATCTTAAATAGAAAACTATCTTACGTTAGATTTTTACCTCAAAAGTTTTTTATTAAAATAAATTCGATAAAAATAAAAAAAATCTGATTTAAATCAAAAAAATCCAATTTAAATTAAAAAAATCTGATTTTTTTGATTTTTTTAAAAAAATCATTGATTTTTATCCACCCTGATCACAAGTACTCGGTTTATGACCACAATTGAACCCAATTTTTCTGTTGTTAAGTGAGACATTTGTTAAGTGAGTTTTGCCCCTTTTACAACCTTTGTTGCCTCGGTTGTTAAGTGAATCACTGCAGTTGATAAGTTACTAACCTGGTTGTGAAGTGGATCTGGCTTCCCCATTGACTTTGCTTGTCAGCAGGTCACAAAAGATGATCACATGACCCTTGGACACAGCAACAGTCATAAATAATGAACCGAGCATCTGAATTTTGATCACATGATCATAGGGTTGCTGCAAAGGCCATAACCCTGAAAAACCCTGTCACTTTTTTCAGTGCTGTTGTAACTTTGAATCATCAATGAAGTGTTGTATGTTGAGGACTACCTGTATAAGCAATTTCAGAAATTTATCATCATTTCCTAAAATGCAATAAGTGATTACTTCTTCCCATATCCCATCTTTTAACTATATACAGATCCTTAAAACCTCATCATTTCAGTTTTTGTGAGCAAAAGTTTATTAAGTGTTACTTTTAACAATCTTGATTTATAGTCCTTTCATACAGCATCCTAAACATGATTTATCTTTGTCCCTTCTCACAAACTTCTTCAAAGCTTTAACAAGCCTTTTTGCAAATCCAGTATTGGAAAATTATCCAGGTTACTCTCTGAGTTTGGTATTTGTATATCCCTTTAAATTGTTAAGACATCAGTTGGGTTTTTTTGTATGTCCAGATATATAATGCAGCGGTCATTCCAATGCACAATGCTAGCTACTGCTACTTAGAAATTTAAAGTTTAATGAATTAGCAGTAAGGTAACCTGCACAGACAATACTGTAGGTGGTGGTCACGGATCTAGACTTTTTAAATTGTGTACATGTATTTTCTCAACTTACAACCACAATTGGGACCAAAGTTTCTGTTGTTAAGTGATTCACTGCAGTTATTAAATGAATCACGTCATTAATTGAATCTGGCTTCCTCAGTTGACTTTGCTTGTCGGAAGCAAAAGGTCACAAATGATGATAATCTGACTCCGTGATGCTGCAGCAGTTATAAATACATGCCAGTCAAAATGCCTAAATTTTGATCACGTGATCACGAGGATGCTGTGAATCATAAGTGCGATGACTGGTCATAAGTCTTCTTTTTTTCCAGTGCCATTGTAACTTTGAACAGTCACTAAATGATTGGTTGTAAGTAGAGAACTACCTGTATTTATTTATTTATTTTATTTATTTGTTTCCATTTCTATACCGCCCTTCTCCAATAGGACTCAGGGCGGTGAACAGCCAAAGTAAAAACAAAAACAAAAACAGAACATACAAAATTTAAAAGCAGTTTAAAATAATTAAATATTTTGGCTGTAAATTAAAACAACCCAATTTAAAATCAATTTAAAATTTAACTCAAGCCAGCCCAGCTAGTTGAAATAAATAGGTTTTCAGGGCCCGACAAAAATCCGGAGGTCTGTTATTGTACATATCTCTGGGGGGAGGTTGTTCCAGAGGATGGGCGCCGCCACAGAGAAGGCTCTCCCCCTGGGGGTCGCCAGCCGACATTGTCTGGCGGACGGCACCCTGAGGAGGCCCACTCTGTGCGAGCGTACTGGCCGGTGGGAGGCTATTGGTGGCAGAAGGCGGTCTCGTAAATACCCTGGCCCTAAGCCATGGAGCGCTTTAAAGGTGGTCACCAACACTTTGAAGCGCACCCGGAAGACCACCGGGAGCCAGTGCAGCTCGCGCAGGAGAGGTATTTGGGATTCCTTCTAGTCATTTAGCTAAATGAGGCCCATGATATCTACATTTCAAGTCCTGATGGATTTCTTTGAAACATTGAATTCTGAATTTTCTCTTTAATCATATCATCACTACTTGTTACTGGCAGGGTTTAGTGATAAGCGCCACAAGAAGGATTTTGCTCTCTGGAAAGCAGCCAGACCTCATGAGATATGCTGGGATTCCCCCTGGGGGAAAGGAAGACCTGGCTGGCACATTGAATGCTCTACAATATCAAGGTCAGTTTTTTTTCATTTCCTAATCTTGCTTCTTTTTCAAGAACATGCTAACCGGTGCTGGCAGAAACCCTACAGGGGCAGTATGGGATGTCAGTTGTTTATTTTATTTACTTATTTAAAACACACAGCTGCTCATTTTACATCAAACTCTGAGTGGTTTCTAATCAGGAATGAAAACAATATGAGTAATAAAGCAACATAAAACAATACTAATAACTATTAAAACCACAAACATGTTTTTATTTGTTAAAAACATAAATTAATAGGAATTGTAGTTTGGGACTGTTTTAAATGCACACTTGGAAACAGACTGATCTGAATGGCATGATGGCTAACTAATGCCAACAGCTTTTTGTTTCCTTTGCAGCTTGAAATCTAAACTAACTGCTGTGGTCCTTTGCATTGTCATTCTGAATGTTGATTGATTGATTGTGACATACATCTCTTGTGTTGAAGCCAAACTTGTAGATGATCTGGGGGACTGCAATAAAAGAATGGGAAGGTGTTGACAGACTTTTCTGTGGGATATGAAAATGAATGTTGAGTAGTGTTTCAGTAAAGAATTGATTTTGTGTTTTATACGTCTTATGTCTTTGTACTGAGCCGATCAAATTTGTTGAAAGTGGTGGGGGAAGGCAGTTTAGATATTTGCTGGATCCTCTTCCAGGTCAATTTCCTTGGGCCTAGTGAAAGGAAATGCCTCAAATAAAACAGATTATAAGGGCAGAATTGTACATTTTGCAAATAGCTCTGTGTCCCCTTTTGTCTAGAAAATTCCCTTGTAGCAATTATGTTTATAAGGATCAATGTGTTATTTGTCCTTCACAATGTAAAGAAGACATCAGAAAGTGTAGCTTTTCCAGGAACTGCTTAATTAAATTAATGTGAGGTAATGGATGGAGAGAAAATAGTTCCAATTCAGTTTATAAGTAATATACAATCCATTAATATTCAGTATAATTAAATCTATATTAAAGTCTGTAAGGTTGAGGATGTTAATGTAAAAGAAGTATTAATGCGAGACAGATATTTCTTTATTGTATCATACATTTTAGCACAATCTGGGCTTTAGAGGTAACCTAGCATTTCCTTTTGACAATTTGGATGTTAAGAGCAAGGCTAAATGTAATTATCCACTGGCACATTTGAATTAAACACAAAGATGTAGAAAATCAGATCTACTACAATCTGGACATATTGCAACATCCAAGCAAATGGCTTAAAGAAAGTCCCTTGAAAGGTTGGCTCCCAATTTTCTATTGATTTGAAGCAGTAGTTTGAATATTAATTTTTTATTGATTTATTAACATTTCTTTAAATCTAATCATTGTTCATTTGTTTGTTTTAATTATTATTTTAATAGTCTAGTGTTTGGGGGACATTTGGATATCCATACTGGTGGTATAGATCTGGCATTTCCTCATCATGAAAATGAAATTGCTCAATGCGAGGCTTATCATCAGTGTGAACAATGGGGAAATTATTTTCTACATTCTGGTAAGTTCTAGTTTAAATGAACTTTTAGATTTTTTATTCCTTTTATTTAAATATCAGGATTCAGGAAATTATATGGCTATGAAGGACAATGAACTTTGTGAAGAACACATTAAATAAATCAAGATATACTGTACAGTGATGATCATAAAGTGTGCTTATTTCACGGCCTGCAAGATGTTTCCTTGTTGAAACAAGGTATTGCTTATACCTTGTGATGTTCTACCATAGGGTATAGGTTTAGGCAGATTTTGTAGCATGAGTCACTTTAACAGCCTGGAATTGCTCTAGCTGATCTTTCCAAGGATAAACAGTGCAGGGCTCATCCATCCATTTGGATGGTTAACATAAGAATTTAAGACAAAAGTTTACTTGGACCTTGATTTCCAGAACTGATGGACATTCATAAAAGTTGATTTTGCTGTCTCCTTTCTCTCTGAACATCCTTCAAGACTCATGGCATTTGGAGATTCTCTCAAAAACATGTAAGGACAAAGAGAGTTACTACTCAAAACAGAGCAATAGAACTTTGCTAGAATGGAATTTTGTTACATATAAGACACTTCTGCTCAGTTTTAGACCTTACTACTATATCCTCTTGTACTGCGGGCCATTTTGCTCAAGAGGGACTGTAAAATTCCTTGGAATCACTGAGTTGATAGGAACATACATTATGTTGATGGATATTATAGAAAGTGAAATGGGTGGTACCTAAATTTGATAAATAAATAATATTGAGATTCAAGCCATTATATTCTTGGAAATATTTACATAGAAATACTACAAGACATATTCTGAGTTCTGAGCAGAGAGGAAGGAAGGAAGGAAGGAAGGAAGGAAGGAAGGAAGGAAGGAAGGAAGGAAGGAAGGAAGGAAGGAAGGAAAGACTTATTTCTGAAAAAAATGGTAATATTTCTGCAAATATTTTTGTTGCGTTTTTGTCCTCCAGAAATATAGTTTCTTGCCATTAAATGATAAACTGTATCTTCAGGCTGCCTGAGTCGCAGAAAATAAAAATGGTACTTGCCCTTTGCATTTGGGAGGGGGAAAAATACAAAGGTAAAATTGAACAATAGGAAACACCTTGGGGAGGTAGGGGTAAACAATCTCATTCCTTTATCCTTGCGGGAGATGGGTTTTTGCAATAGGCTATAGCCTCTTTGATAGCCATTTTATGAATAGGAACACCCAGCTATGGCAGCCATTTTGTGAGAGCTTCCATTATAATATTTTCTAAAATATTGAATGTATCTGTCGGTCCCAAGTCATTGCATATCCAGATTTGTAGAGGAAAATTGGTTATCTTTAAAAAAAGAAGATACCTACATTTGAGAATACACATACTCAGGGTAATTCTTTTTAGTATTTGTTTAATTTAAGATTTTGAATGTAATACTTTTGCAACAGTCCAAAAGTCTAGGGCAGTTGAGGTAATTTGATCATTTAATGACATCACACAAGTGACATATATTTAACAGACATTAAATCTTGAATGGCCAATTTCCCCCAAGTCTTTTAAAGTGTTCTGACTTTTTCAGCATGTACGGTAGTTCTTCCACATTGTTTTACTGCTCTTGTAGTAGTTTGTGAAACAGCAGACCTTTTAGTATTACAATTGGTGAAAGATTCAGAATTTTACAAGAGAAAAGATTGGATGTTGGTTTAAATCGATACAGTAATTTTTAAATATTTAATGTCTTTAAGTAATATGTATACCTTAATGTAAGTTTGCCACCCTGAGTTACTGGTATTTATAAAAATAATAAAGACTGGGATGAAAATAAATGAACATTACCAGTCTAGAAGCTGCTATATTCATTAAATTGGATGGTTTTAAAGTTTCTACAAAGTTTCTATAACTTGGCGTGAATTAATAATTGGCTATAATTATCAAGTTGAGAAAATAAATGGTCAGTGTTCTGTAACAAAATATAGAATTAAAGTAAACTTATTAATAATAATATATTCTAGCTTTTCTTATAATATTTATGAAATGTACTGATGGATAAAACATACCCTACTACATATTACCAAATCTTGGAATCCAGCAATATTGAGACAGCTGTAAGTTCTTGAACTATAGCCTGTAAAAGAAATTTGAGTTAGTTTCTATCTCAGGAAGTGTGTTATTTTTTCCAAAAGTGTACTAAATGATATACAAAATTTTTCATGGAAAGTTATCTTAAGGAGTAATTTTTTTGCCATTAAATATATCCTGTGATTAATGAATTAATAGAAAATGAGAAGTTTTATTATCTCTCTGTTTGGCAGTATTTAATTACTTAAATTTTATCATAAAACGCATCCTTAAGTCAATTACCAAAAATCCATTTTTATCTATGTAAGGTTTAGAATTATTCTTAATATTTATTGGTATATAAAAATAATGGATACATATTTAAATATGAGTGTTGAAACAGCCTCATTTTTTGTTTTCCTGTTTCCTATTAAAAAAAATAATTTTCTTTTGTCTTTCCTAATTCTGGAGCACTTTTTATTTTTAAAACAAAGCAGCAATTTGCTTTTTCATTCCAGGACATCTGCATATAAAAGGGAGTAAAAAAATGTCAAAATCGTTAAAAAACTACATTACAATTAAGGTACTGTAAACATATGTTCTCTGGCTATTTCTTAATAGTGTTTTTCTGGGCAAAACTGTACCTGCAAGGATTTGAACTATGCAAAAGGTGAGTGGGAATTGGCTTGTGCAGGCTAGTGTGAAGAGAGTTTGAACACAGGAGAATTGGGATCTCTTCTTGAACAAATTTGGTGGGCATCTAAGACAAATGTATATAAAGGCAGATAGAATAATATGAGCTTCCAGTTTCTGTTCTTTGACATTGGGCGGAACCCTTAAAAAATGAACAGTCCTATGCATTATTATGCAGCATTTACTCTCTTGAGGCCACTGAGGCAAAGGGTCAAATTGTATGTTAAAAAAAGAGACCATTGCTCTGTTTGATGTGATTGCATGTCCCCTTTCTTGCAAATTCAAGATACAAAAGTATGCCACAGTATCTGCAACTCTTTGTCAGCAGTTTTCTGCCTTCTACGTCTCTTACTTTCCTTACTATCCATCTCTTGTTCCTCTTATCAAAGAAAAAACTCTGTTCCCTGTTTGACTCTCTTGAGCGATCCTACCAGACACAATACATAAAATATCATTGGTCAGCTGACTTGCTGCTAAACGGTACTGGCCTTTTTCAGTGAGGAAATTGAATCTCTTTCACTTTGGACTATAATAGAGTGAAATTAGTTACCGTGCGCCAGTATGGTATATATTTTCAGTTTGTTTTATTCTGAGTTTGCTGAATTTCTGTACAATTTTAGTTTTAATGTACCGTATTTTTTGGAGTATAAGACACACCTTTTTACCCCCCAAAAGGGGGTGAAAATTTAGGTGCGTCTTATACACCGAATGTAGCCCTGCCCACCCACTGGCCCCCACCCTTTGGCCTGTGCCTCACAGCAGTTACCTTCTTGCAAGCAAACAGCAAGAAAAAACAGCCCCTTCCAGCTTCAGCATAGGTTAATTAGCATAAGTTGATTAGATCGGCCTCCCGACTCTCAGCTGATTTGCTCTCAGCTGTTTTGCGCAGGGCTCCCCTGCTTGCTGCAGAGTGCAGGAGCAGATTTTTTTTTCCTAGCTATGCTGAAAAAGCAAAACTGAAAGTAAAGCAGGCTCTGCTGCAACATGACAAAATGAGGCAGAGAGAGATTTCTTTTTCCTCACCAAAAAAGGTAGGTACAAACAATGGGAAATTTAGGGCAAAAGAGGAGAGTTCAAGATTTTAAAACACACACACACACAAGCTCTATTAAACTAGGGAATTGTAATAATTGAGATACTATTGTATATTGTGTTGAAAGCAGAAATGATTAAGTTGTGGTTTGGAGGAATATAGGGGGAAATTATTTGGTTTATTATTATTGGTAAATATAATTAATTGATTTGTAAGAAATTGGATTGCATGGAAATAATTGGAATATTCATATTCATATTGATTAATATACAAAAAAGATAGTTATAACTAATTGATTTATATAAAAATGTTGAATTTGTATTAAACAATTGTAATATTAAATAATTAACCAATGTGAGGATGGATATAAAAATAGATGACAATGGGAAGGGGTATAATATAGGATAGAAGGGAAAAATTGAATTTGATTAAGATTAGAGATGAGAATGAAGGGTAATATTGGTTTTTTTAAAAAAATAGATGAGGAATAAATATGGCAAAAAGGAAATATAGAAATTGTAAATTTAATTGAAATGACTAAACATTGTTTAAATTTGTGAACCAGCCAAATACTCTGTTCAAAGAAAATACATTGTATTTTTGTATGTGTGTTTGTCTAAAAAATAAAAAAAAAACTTTAAAAAAAAACAGCCAAAAAAGGTAGGTGCGTCTTATATTCCGAAAAATACGGTATTTTACATTTCTAAAATGTTAATGTTTCTGAAAAGACGAGTAGAGCTGTCTTATGGGAATAGAAAAGGGCATTGCCAGTCACCCAGGACAGAATCATGATGGGCTTTTGCTGTCTTGCATTTCCACATCTCTGCACCCATAAGAAGTAGAGCTATGCTTTGTTTTCAGCAAAAGCCCCAAATGCGTTGTTAGATTTCATGATTTGGGGTTTAAGGATGAAATAGAAATGGAAGAGCACCTTTAAAAAGAGGAGACAGAGTCGTGGAGGCAAAAGTCTTCCAGCTGAATCCTAGAAACCTTTCGTGGGGTTAGAAACACAGTGTGTATATACATTATTTACAATGAGGGATGACACACACTCTTTCTGGCAGTGTGCCTAGCTCTCAGTGTGCTTGTATTTGTCTCTTTCTCTGCTTTTGTCTATATCAGGGGTGTCAAACTCAAGACCCGCCGGCTGGATCCAGCCCACAATGTGGTCGGATCCAGCCCATGGAGCTGTCCTGCAAAATATTGCTTTGGCCCAGTCTACCCAATGTGAAGAGGAAACATCAGGCCAGCATGGCTTCGGCCCGGTCTAGTGGCGTCAAGATGGCCATGCCCATCCACCCACCCACGCCCTGATGTGGCCCTCAATGAAATTGAGTTTGACACCCCTGAGATTATATAATTGCTAGCTGGACGCCCGTGCTTCGCTACGAAACTATGTGTTTCGTATACTCAAACAGTATTTGCTGTGTGAGCAAGGACACGGGAAGGAGGCTGGCCATGGCTTAGCACAACTGTTCTGTGGTAAAGATGCTTGAAAGTAAAATGAAAGTGAAACTCCTCTGTGTTTTGCATTTGGAACAGATTTCTTTTCAGGTGGGGAGGGGAGTAGAACTCCTTAGCATCAGAGCGTGTTAATAATAATATAGGAAATACTAATGCTCTGATGGTCGTTTCAAAAAATCCTTTCTTAGTGAGCACTTAGAAGCCAAGAGGAACATATGTGTCAAATTTCAAATTTGTAGGCTTTACAGTTCTGGAGATTTTGTGATTACGGTGTGAGTGGTTTTCACTTTTATATATATAGATATAATTTAGATAGATAGATAGATAGATAGATATTGATATATGTATGAAAAAATATCAGTTTTGCTAACTGGTCTGGATAGATATTTTCCAGTTCAAAACCTGAATAATCATTAGATCTAAGAGCAAATATTGGCATGCCTGCATGATCATAAAGTTGATAATGTGCTACATTTTAATTTAGAGGTTGGGATGTGATGGAAAGTATTTGAATTCTGAAATGGGGTCCATCATCCATGCCTTGCCAAATTCTTCATGATCTAACTCTGTTAGCAGAATCAAGAATGAGATTCTTTCCTCTCTTTTTTTTTTTTGTTTGTTTCCTTAGGATTTTCTAAAAGAATTTTCATCCGATCAGTTTAGAATGTTTTGTTTGCGGACCAAATACGGCTCAGGTAAGAACACTTCTTGAACTAAAGATGGCTTTACAAAATGTATATTGTTGATGAAGTTGCAATTAGATGCTTACTTTACATACCTCTGAAAGAACTACTTTTGTTTTAAAATGTTTTCGGGGGAGAGTTTTAAATTTTCAGGTCATTTTATTTCCTTCTTAATTTCAGCTAAACTTTAAAATGCATCCTTTTTCCAGCTGCCAGCTGAAGAGAGAGGCTCTGTTCTATTTTCATAGCGAAATTGATAAAGAGTTCAGGTTTTGACTGACGCAGGAGCATTTAGTGACTTCTTTGAAGAAGTTGTGCTTTAAATCTGTGTTCTGTTTTCAGTTCAAAATATGGCGCATTTAATTTCATTGGCAGATTTCAATAATGAAACACATTTTCAGTACCTTGAATAGATCTGCATATCATAGGGTTATTGTAGGGAAAATTGCAGAAGAAGAAATTCAGCATATGTCACTTAGAGCAGGGGTCCCCAACCCCTGGCCCGGAGTCGAGCTGCAGCCCATTCAGAACCAGACCATGAAAGTAGTGGGTGCGTGTGAAACTGCATTTGTGAAAGTGGTGTGCCCGTGCAAAACCATCCCCCACCCCTGCTGCCTATGCCAGTCCGCCCAGCCCGAAAGGTTGGGTATCGCTGACTTAGAGGAAAAGCAGGACATACTAAAATTGAAAATGGAACCTCAGTGATATTGCTGCTTTTATTTGCAATAGATGCATATGGAAAGACACATAAAAATATCTGATTATGTATTTGAAACGCATATCAAACATATCTCCTCATCTTTGTGCTTTGATCTAAAGCAAAGACATAACAAGCAAATCATGCCAAGTCTGAGATGAATGAGAACAAAGTGAAGTTTTTCAAGAATTTCTGCATGAGGGCTTTGTAAAATCTGTCAAAATATGGGCTGTCAATGGTGGCCCTGAAGCATTATTCCTTCTCCTTTTATCCAGAGTCAGCACAAGTCAAGAGAGATGCCTTCCTAATTCGCTAGGTTATAAGGAGGAGGTGATTGGTTGAGCACAATCGGGCTTGCAGAATTATGTTATTATAGCCAGCCTCAATAAAGTATGTTTTTAACTTTCCTATGGAATTAATTTCCTGGTCCGTTCTATTTGAGGACCTGATAGTACCTTTATTTCTCAGTCACATGGTCATTAGGAATGTGGAGACTTTCTCTCCACAAGAGAGACTTAGAGACTTTCTAATCCATTAAAAAGAGTACATTTTGCTTGATGGGGCAAATACATTTTCAGTGATTAATTGCTGCTTTGCGACACCTTCTCTCCTCCCCAGCTTTAGCAAATCAGATTTTGGAGGACAGCATTTCAAACACTAAACAAAAGAAGAAAATGTGAGATTCTCTTCCTATTTTTCAAAAGTAGTCTTGCCTACACAAGTGAATAGCTTTAAAAACTGTTTTAGAACAAGATGATTATTAGTTCCAGATTCCCCCAGTGACTTCCTCCTGAAAGCTAATATTTTCCATTCTCTTTAAATAGGTCTGGTAGAGTTACAAGGAAGGTAATAGAAAGACTGAAGAAATTTCTTCAAAAACCATTAATTTGTTGGCTAATCCAGTTAATCCAGTCCAATTTATTAGTGGACAGTAACAAGATTCCTGCATGAATTCACTCTCTTTTGCGCCCAAGCAGTAAACCTATAGTTTAGTCAAAGCTATTAAATGCTGTAAAACATCTACATCTTTGAAACTGGACTCAGTAGCATTACTGTACTTTTGCTTTAACTCTACCTCGGAATGTGAGGAGAACCAGAAAATCCATTTTATTGCACATCTTGTTTCCATTTATTCATGGAAATTGGATGACACTAAAATAGATGAAGAAACAAGGAAAGAACCTTTAAAACTATTTTCTTTTAGTGCTACTTAGAGCAATCAGTCTGCTATTAAGTGACCAGAAGCATAATTTGCAACATCTGGACTATTAATTCTTTTATTACTATCACCCTCATATTACAGTATGTACCTTGAACAATTTCCAAAGACAGAAATATAATGACACAGAGTATTACTTGTTTTGATATCTTATTTATGTATTGTATCTCTCTCAGGCATTTATGTTTGTTTATTGTCCCAAATATTCTTAAAGATGCTGCTATTTTTTTTAAGTTTAGTTCTAATGTTCTATAGAACAAATTCTACCAAAAATGGAATTAATGGGGATATATATGTAACAACAAAAGATCTACTTTCTTTGACAGAATAACCCCCCCCCCCGCTTTTTTAGCTCTTTTTAGTTTTTTAGCTTTTTAAGTGTAAATTGGGTTTTAATTGGATTGTTTTAAATTGTGGGCCAAAGCTGTATAATTCTTTTAATTGATTTTAAATTTTGTATTGGTATGTTTTTTATCCTTGGCTGTGCACCGCCTTGAGTCCAAATAGGAGAAGGGCGGTATATAAATTGAATTAGTAATAATAATAATAATAATAATAATAATAATAATAATAATAATAATAATAATAATAATAATAAATTTGCTTTGATAATTTTCGATATATGCAAGAAATACTCCAGTGAGACAGGGAGGAGGCAGGAAAAGCATAGTATTGTTTTGTTCAATTTTAAAGTATGCTGTTCTATTTTCTGATATTGCCAAACTCTTTATATTAATCCATATAATTAAATTTATTTTCGTAGGAACAGAATATAGTAATGATACCATGAATGATGCAAAGAACATTCTTCACATAATACATTCTTTTATAAGTAGTGCCAATGCCTACATGAAAGGACAGTTTAACTGTGATGCCATTAGGGAAGATGAACTTTGGGAGAAGTAAGTGCTATGTATTCTCCTTTATAATTTGCATTTGTGATTGGTCTGGTGCCTTATGGAGAAGAGTAACACGGTAGAAATCAGAAGAGAACTGCTTCAAGCAGCAGGCATAATTTTAAGATATTCCCTTGTAATTAACTTCTGCATGTAAAAGTGATATATAACGGTGACAATTTAATGTGAGTTGGTTGTCTGCTTGTTGGGTGCCATAGACTGCAAGTGGGAAAATAATGGAGTCGACTTTTAGTTCATTTTCCTATATGTATGTGGGCAGCATCTCTTCTAAAGGCTGATTTTTGTGCAGTGCCATGGGTGTCCAAATATTAAAAATAAATTAATGACAAATTTTAGTAAATCTCATGTAAAAGCATGAACAACTTGCATGATTCAGCCACTTCATTTTTTTAAAATGGAGCCATCTAGTGGTGGTTTGGGCATCTCAATGCCTACAAGTGCCAGGTTCTTAACCCTCTATGTGTATGTTAACAATTCCAAAGTTATCTTGTCTAGACCTAAAATTTGAGTGATGAAATGGCTTTTGTTTTGTGTCCGAATAAACAAAACAAGCAATTCTTCACTTTTATTTTTTTAAGTAGGACACTATCATGAGTGAATTATTGCTAAACTGCAACTTTTAGCATTCTTAGCCAGCGTGCATTTCATACATCCTAACACAGACACACTCATTACACCCGCATGCCTAGAACAGGGATAATTATAGGAAATGCCTGTGGCTTCCATTTAAAGCAGTTTTTCAGTTTGACATCTGAATCATTTGCTGACTGGCTTATAGCAATGAGACAAAGTTTTGTTTCTGGTATCTTACATTCTCCATTTTTCTTCAAGACTAGCTCTTACTAAGACAACAGTAAAGGCAGCATGTGCAGATGACTTTGACACTCCCAGGGCTATTCGTGCAATTTTGGACCTCATTCACTATGGCAACAGACAGCTTAAAATCGTCACTAAGGTAACCCATTGGCACACAAAGATCAGAAAGTGACAGTTGTCTAATTCTATACTGACTGAAATCAATGTATTATTTTTCTAGAAAAAGTGATCAGGAAAAAATGGCAACGTTTCATTCCTATAACAAACTTTATCCGTACTGCATTTGCAAAAAGTCAAAATTAAATGTGTGATGCTTGAAATTGCTCAAATTTTATTTTGGTCATTACTGTGTTGGATTTGTAGCAGCTTATGAAGGATGCCGTTTTCTTTGCTAATCATTGGATTTTCTTATTTCTCGTTCTGGAGAGGCCTTTCCTATCTCACCTCCTCAAACGGTGGTTGATTGTGAAGGGTTTTTAAAAGCTTCCCTTGCATTTGTTGCACAGCTTTGTAAACCAGAGATCACAAAATTCTTCCGCTCATTGACCTCTTCAATGAAATTTCAGGTTGTTCATCGACACCCAAACATTTATTATATGAAAATAATTTAAGAAATATTTTAGCTAATCATACTGTGAATAATATTAAAGTTGAGAGCTATGCTTGTGGTAGTGTGTTCTACTGGAAGGTTCACTCATGCTAGACAGGTCTTCGCGGAAGAGCCAGACTGATGTATCTTTCAGTCTATTCAATATAGTGATAAAACAGAAGACCAATCCTATGCTGAATTGCTCATTACCCAAGTCAAAAAGGACCATCAGAATTTAACAGAATAAATTTAACAGAATAACAGTTGGAAGGGGCCTTGGAGGTCTAGTGCAACCCCCTGCTCAAGCAGGAGACCCTATACCAGCGGTTTTCAACCTGGGGGTCGCGACCCCTTTGGGGGTCGAACGGCTATTTCACAGGTCGCCAAAGCCCTCTTCCCCCCCCACGCCTTCACTCACCCTCACTCTCTGCTCTGTTGGATCGCCGGCCGTTCGTTTACCCTGCCCACTCCCAATCTATTGCTGCCTCCGATGGCTAGAGGAAAAAAAAACTGTTTAAATTCTTGCCGCGGGGCTTCAAAGGGCCGCCCTAGAGCCAGTGGTGCAGCCGAACCGTTTGATAAATTGCTGGCTTGCCCCGCCCCTCCGCACCACTATTTATTGCCAATAAATAGTGGTGGGCGAGGGGCGGGCGAGCCAGCAATTTATCAAACGGTTCGGTGTTTTTTTGTAATTTTATTGGCCCACGGAGCTTCAGCATAGGCTAATTAGCCCTTGCTTAGATCGGCTCCCACCCTCAGCAGATTTGGTCTCAGCTGTTTTGCTCAGAGCTCTACTGCTTGCTTGGAAAGAGTGCAGATTTTTTTTCCCCTAGCTATACTGAAAAACGAAAGAGAAAGTAAAGCAGGCTGTTGGCTTTGCACGTTGGAAAATTAGGCAGGCAGATTTCTTTTTCCTCACCAAAAAAGGTAGGTGCAAACAACGGGAAATTTAGGGAAAAAGAGATTTTAAAACACAAAAGAAAAAAAGCTCTATTTAACTAGGGAATTGTAATAATTGAGATACTATTAATTGTATATTGTGTTGAAAGCAGAAATGGTTAAGTTGTGGTTTGGAGGAATATATGGGGGAAATTATTTGGTTTATTATTATTGGTAAATATAATTAATTGATTTGTAAGAAATTGGATTGCATGGAAATAATTGGAATATTCATGTTCATATTGATTAATATACAAAAAAGGTAGTTATATAACTAATTGATTTATATTAAAATGTTGAATTCATATTAAACAACTGTAATATTACATAATTAACCAATGTGAGGATGGATATAATAATAGATGACAATGGGAAGGGGTATAATATAGAATAGAAGGGAAAAATTGAATTTGATTAAGATTAGAGATGAGGATGAAGGGTAATATTGGTTTTTTACAAAAATAGATGAGGAATAAATATGGCAAAAAGGAAATATAGAAATTGTAAATTTAATTGAAATGACTAAACACTGTTTAAATTTATGAACCGGCCAAATACTCTGTTCAAAGAAAATACATTGTATGTTTGTATTGTGTTTCTAATTATTGTTATTTATTCATATTTGTTCTCTTTTATTCCTTAAAGTTTAACAATTTATTCTTTATCTTAATATCTTTATATTTGTTTGGGGTTGGCTTTCTTCCCTTTCATCTTTTTTATTGTACAGCAGTCTTTCTCCTCAAACCTACCACCTCTCTCTTTTCTTTCCTTCTTACTTTCTCTTCCTCACCCTCTTCTTCTCCTCCCTACTTCCTCTTTCTTTCTCCTTCTCCTCCTCTCTTCCTCCCTCTCTTACCCTCACTCCTACTCTAATTTCCCTTCCCTTCCTTCATCCCTCTCTATTGCTGTATCCTTTTATGCATATGGACTACTCAGAGGGCTGAAAAAGTTATTTCTGACTGGTCCTCGCACTTTTGACCAGTCCTCGAACTTACGACTGTCCTCACATTTTATGTTTTTGCCCTATCTTGTCACCATGGTGAAGAGAAGCAGTTGTGAAATGAGTGACATGGTTGTTAAGAATGCTGCACGGGCATAAATGTGAGGATGGTCATAAGTGTGAGGACCAGTCAAAAGTGCGAGGACCTGTCAGAAATGACTTTTTTCAGCCCTCTGAGTAGTCCCTATACACATAGCCATGGCCACCCGGTCACATGACCAGCTAGCCACACCCACCCAGTCACATGACCTCCAAGCCACGCCCACAAAATAAGCCACGCCCACAGAACCGGTAGTAAAAAAATTTAGAACCCACCCCTGGTTGGGGGTCACCACAACATGAGGAACTGTATTAAAAGGTCGTGGCATTAGAAAGGTTGAGAACCACTGCCCTATACCATTTCAGACAAATGACTAATCCAGTCTGCTTTTAAAGTCTCTAGTGATTAAGCACCCACAAGTTCTGAAGCTATTCCACTAATTTATTGTTCTCGCTGTCAGGAAATTTCTCCTTAGTTCTAGGTTGCTTCCCTCCTTGATTAGTTTCCATCCATTGCTTCTTGCCTTGCCTTCTGGTGTATTGGAAAATAGGTTAACCCCCTCTTCTTTATGGCAACCCTTCAGATATTGGAACACTACTATCATGTCATCCCTAGTCCTTCTTTTCAGACTAGACATATCCAATTCCTGCAACCATTCTTCATATGTTTAGCCTCCAACCCCCTAATCATCTTTTTTGCTCTTCTCTGCACTCTTTCCATAGTCTCAACATTTTTTATAATATTCTGGTGACCAAACTTGGTGCAGTATTCCAAGTCTGGTCCTACCAACGCATTATAAAGTGGTACTAACACTGCATGCGATCTTGGTTCTATCCCTATGTTAATGTAGCCTAGGATTGCATTGGCTTTTTTGACAGCTACAGTACACTGCTGGCTCATATTTAAGTGATTGTCCACTAGGGCTCCAAGAGCTTTCTCGCAGTTAGTGCTATTGAACCAAGTTTCACCTAATCTCTACCTCTGCGTTTGGTTTTTCTTGCCTAAGTGCAAAAGCTTACTTTTCTCTATGTTGAATTTCATTTTGTTGAATAGGGTCCAATGTTCAAGTTTGTCAAGATCCAACTGGATATTGAGCCTGTCTTCTGGGGTGTTGGCTATTTCTGCCAGCTTAGCATTTTGGTGGTCCACTAATTGAGTCCACTTTGCTAAAGAATGAAATAAGATTTGTTTGGCATGGTCTGTTTTTGACAAACCGATGTTGGCTTCTGACTTTGCTTGCTTCTAGGTGTTTCAGATCCATTGCTTGATTATCTTTTCCAGGTTCTTCCCAGATATTGATTGCAAGCAGATTGGTCTGTAGTTTCCTGGATCTATTCTTTTCCCTTTTGAAGATTGGAACCACATCAGCTCTTTCACTTTTTTTATTTTTTATTTTTATTTTATTTATTCATTTCTTATTAAAATATTGGAGACAGTGCGACCTTCCTGGTGTTATCTTTTTCAATCCTCTGGTAGTTCCCCAGTGTTCCAGGATTTTGAAAGATATGGTTCAATGATTCCAAGATCACGTCTGCCAACTGCTTCAGAACTCTGGGATGTAATCCATCATGTCCTGATGATTTGAACATGTCTAGAATGGAGAGATGTTCTCTTACCATTTTCTTGCCTATATTAATTTGAATCCCTAGTGTGTCTTTTAGGGTTCTGTCTTTGGTAGGTTGGGCTATTTTTTCTTTTTGTGTGAAGACAGATGCAAAGAAAGAATTAAGCAGCTCTGCTTTCTCCCTGTTGCCTGTCACTTCTTTGCCATCATCTCCCATCAGTGGACTGATTGTTTCTTCGACTTGTTTCTTGTTTTTTATATGTTGAAAGATTTTTAAAAATTATTTTTGACATTTGTTGCAAGTCTTACTTCATTCTGAGCTTAGCTTTCCTGACTTCATTATTGCAGATTCGAGCTATATTGTATTGTATTGTGGTATTGTGCCTTAGTTATGTGCACTACTTTCCATTTTTTATATTTATCCTTTTTATCTTTCAGTTTACCAGAGGGTATCCTCAGGTGTTAGAGCTCCTGGGTATCTGACAAAAAGTAGGCAACAGGACTCAGGAGCCATGTCTGAGCAATCAGGGCCTGGGCCTGTACGATTGTAAGAATAGCAACCACAGATAAGACAAAAGTATACTGCGTTTGAAAATTATATGGATATGGCCTGCTATTATAAAGCAGAACTAACAAATACTTAAAGTGAATGTTTGAATCTTGGGGAAAAAATTATCTAGTACAGATATCACTGAATAACAGTTAGAAGACCAAAGGAGATTCATTTTCAGAAATAAAATATTCAGGGATGCAGAACTGGAGGAGATTAAGAAAAATTGTAAAACTGGAAGACTGCAAAACAATAGAATAGTAGAAAAGCCTCAGAAAACAATTGTAAATATAAAGAAAAAAATTTCAGCCAGCAGAGTGCTGCAGGAGGCCATGGAGACCGAAAACGAGGCGTGGGGGGGACTTTGCGTGGCTCCCCACACCCTGTTTTGGCCGGTAAAGTGCTGCAGGAGGCGGCCGTCCCGTCTTCCCCCTTCCCCTCCGGCCTGCAGAGGAGAACTATAATGTTGATCTGGCCCTCAAAGAATTCCAGTTTAATACCCCTGGATTATACCACCAGGCTCCTAAATTTTACAACCACAGTACTTTTGATAACAAAGGCAGTAGAACTTGTTTCCTTTTGAATGATAGTTTGGCAAGTCATTTTAGTGATGAAGGACATATAGGAGAAGAGATGAAATAAGGTGCTCTTGCTCGGACTGCGCAAAAGTATTTGGAAAGGTACTTCTCAACCTACTCCTTGAAGTATCAAGCTTCTTTAAACTTCCTGAGATGTTTTTTCTGTATTCTCAGTTTCTCAGTTTAATAAGAAAGTGATTATCTATGCTTTTTTCACAATTTCTGCTTCCTTAATTCTGATAGCATTTCAGAATATTTCCCAATTTAGACTTCAGATAATAAAAGTACTAGGTGGATAAGTCTGGCATGCCCTGTGGTTCTGTAGATGGAAGCTTCACTCTTTCCTTCTTTCTGTTCACTCTTCAGTTGTTTTAGTAACTTTCTGTGCAATACAGGTAGTCCTCGACTTACAACAGTTCACTTAGTGACCAAAGTTACAACAGCACTGAAAAAAGTAACGTTTTTCATACTTATGACCGTTGTAACATTCCCATGGTCACGTGATTAAAATTCAGACACTTGGGAACTGACTCACATTTATGACCGTTGCAGTATCCTGGGGTCATGTTGTGTCCCTTTTGCAACCTGACAAGCAAAGTCAATGGGAAAACCAGAGTCCCTTAACAACTGTGTTACTAATTATACAACTGCAGTAATTCATTTAACCAGAAAGGTCATAAAATGGGGCAAAATTCACTTAACAAGTGTTTCACTTAGCAACAAAAATTTTGGGCTCAATTGTGGTCATAAATTGAGGATTCCCTGTAGTTAGATATTTTTAAACATGGTTTTAAGAGAATTGTTTTTATGCATCTCGTGTTGTCCTATCTCCCTTATAATTGTAGCTCCCCTTGTTATGATTCGAAATTTTCCATTCTTGGATAAAGAGAGTTTAGGAAATGTTTAAGATAACACAATTTCTGCGAAGTTGCTTTCCAAAATGGTTGGGAAATGCTTCATTTACATCTTGAGTTCCTGTGCTGAAGCCTCGGTCACCAAAATGACTGGTTTGTTATTCCACTTTTTCTTTGTATCTATTTTGAAATCAGGAAACAAGATCCCCTAGAAGTAGTATTGTGTTTGGGGCCATAGTCTCCTACCTGATGGAATTTTTTAACACAGTTGGAATCACCTTTGCTGAAAGTCAGGTAAGACAGCAGTCCACTTACAACAATTAGTTTAATGACCGTTCGAAGTTACAATGGCACTGAAAAAGAAGATTTATGACCATTTTTCATCTCCATGATTACATGATCAAAATTCAGATGCTTAGCAACTGACCCATATTTATGACAGTTGCAGTGTCCTGGGGTCATTGGCTCACTTTTTGCAAACTTCTGACAAGTAAAGTCAATGGGGATGCCAGATTCACTTAACCACCATATTACCAATTTAATACTCCAGTGAAACAACTGTGGCAAGAAATATGGCAAATTTCACTTAACTGACTTGCTTAGCAACAGAAATTTTGGGCTCAATTGTGGTTGGAAGTCAAGGACTACCTGTATTTGGTGTCCATTGTTAAGAATTTTATGTATTTAAGCATACGATGCTGTGGCCACTCTAGGCAATCTCCTGAGGAGCAGCAACTGTTGCAGACTTTAAAAAATGGAACATGTTTTTCCTGCTCTCAGTGGAACCAGATTTTCAGCACAGGACTTTGACATGTTTCCCACCACTCTATAGTCCACAAAGAAGAAAGCAGTTCTGTAATGACCTCTTCACTTGAGCTTACATGCAAGTGCTGTACTGTTTGCTACCTCTGAACTGTTTTCTTTGATGGGATTTTATTAAGGTTGAACTTAGTCTTAATTTAAAATTGGAAAAATGCTTTTTAGATTCAACACTCTTTCCTGTGGCAATGGGACAACTCACCACAGCTAACTTGCTGCGGCCAACTTGCCTCGAGACAATTTAACAATTCTATTTAATTATTTAAAATAAATATTTTAATTTTGGCCATTCACATTTTATTCTGTTCCTCCTTTTGCATCCTTTCTTTAATTATTCTATTCAACCATCTTTGATATTAATGTAACTCTTTTCCCTCAGCGAGTTGTCCTGTGGTGAATCGGTTTCAGCAAGTTGCCTGTGGCGAGTTGGCCGCAGTGAATTGTCATAGATCTCTTTCCTGTTGCATCATTGCAGTTATAATTGACTTTTATTGGCACATACCGGTATACATATTATTGGTCTCGATTTTAACTTTACCGTTATTATTACTTTTATTTTTATTTGTGCTCCTCCAGAAGCACCCAGAATGATGTACAATAATACTGAAAATCAGTCTTTAATAAAGACAAACTTGATTATGATTTGTAGGTTCTCTCTGAACACAAGCATTCAGCTTTGCTCTCCAGTGTGATAGATGAACTAGTGAGCTTCCGGATCAAAGTGCGCAATTTTGCTCTTGCTACCCCTGAGGCTGAAGAAAGTCCATCTGCCCAAAATGCTGACCTGTCAGAAGAAGTAAAACTGCAGCAGAAAGAGGAAAGGCAGCAACGGTTGCAGGAGAGAATGCCCCTTCTGCTGGCATGTGACCGCCTTCGCAAAGACTTGGCCATATATGGCATCAACATAAAGGTTTGTCTCTGCATTGTCTAAGCTCTGATTATTTTTATTTTACTGACTGTGTACCAAGTCTAGGAATAAGACTCCAGCTGTACTTTTCCTTCACACTGAAAACAGGCAGTGTCCTTTTCTCTGCTCCATACCGTAACATAAAAAAATCTTAAGAGAAGGTCTGACTTGAATCCCTATGTTTGATTGAAGAATGTCGTCTCTCAGTAATGCTGGGCTAGCTGCTTTTGCAGATGTTCTATCTGGGAACAACATGGTTAAGATTAGAGAGGCTCCATTGTTTTGAAGGGTCACTGGGAAATTTTAAATATTTGCGTAGTCCTGTAATTGCAAATTTACTTGTTCAAGCAGCTTTTGCTTTTCTTAATCTGCCTAGATACTAGAATGAACAGGGGTCTCCCGGACCAGCAGATTTTTTAAATAGAGGAATAAGCGCTTCCGAAAAATAAGGAGTGTTTAATTCAGTCACATCATATACATATTTATTCAATTCCTGCTAAGGGAGAAAGTCAGATAAAGATGAAAATTAAGCAGTACATACTGTATGAGGAGGTCATCTTCGGTAGAAATAAAGATAACTGATTTCAAAGTTATTCCAGTGAAACATACGAACAATAATGATATTGCACTGCAGGAACTATTTAGCATATCAATTATTGGGAGTCGTTTTTCTAGATCCCATAGTATTAAACTGAAAGCACAGGGAAAGCAGAAAATTTGTAGGTATGGGGGCAGATAGGGTGTTTCTGGGAAAAAATATAGCCCACCACTTCAGTTTGTTAAGCTATGGAAAGCTTAAATCATGAAATAAGGTTTATGTGAAGTCTAAAATGTTATCAGTAAAATATTACATCAAGACAGAAAATACTAGTCAAAGAAAATAACACAAAGGATTCAACATACTGCAGTCTAATAGGTTTTTATTTTATTTTTTTCAAAATAGCATTGTCAATAAGAAATCAAGCGTTCTGAGTTTGTACTTTAAAGGCTAACCCTAGTTCCTTCATAAAGTCAACTTCAGTCAATAATTCCCTGAACTAAAATTGAGTCTTGTGGATCAATGATCCTTTCCTTAAATACATAATTACAGAAGTGGAAAAATACAATTGTTTCCATTATACTGGAATGATACAATCACATTAAAAATGTGGGATTTGATCCAAGCCATTTGTTAAAAGATTAAGTGAAATGAAAAGTCTGAAGTTTACCCAAACCTGAATATTTTTAAACTATAATTTGATTTATTCAGCTCATATTTTTATAATTGAATGACAGCTGTCATAACCACTGTTTGACTTCCACAGATTAGATCTGCAAAAGTAATATTATGGGAAGCTGGTTTCCTGATTTCTGGCTAAGCATCCTTAGATTTGCATAGACTTCCACATTCAGCTTTGATGAATGCAATTCTCTGCTCTTTCTCTCTTATCCCGACCCCGTTTCCAAAATATTTATAGGATAGAAGTTCTACTTCTACATGGGAACTTGAGCAAAATCAATAATGAACTGGAAAAGCACTGATAAAAAGACAGATGTACATTTGGAGTGATTATAATCATTTTTAAAGAAAAACCAGATCACAGGATAAAGACTATTGCCCCTTGGATTGCTGGACTTTTATTCTAAAGCAACTTAAATAAAATATTGTCAAAAAGTCTAGTTTGGTGATTTGAGGAATACAAGTGTTGATTTATTGATTGTGAGATTTACTGATTTACCTATGTGAGAATTTAGTTACTTCAGACAAGTCTTCTACAATAGTAGAAATTTTCTAGTGAAATCTTGGTCAGCTCTAATGATTCAAGCTTATTCCCATCTGTTATAATCATATGGTTGAAATGAACCTCTCTACATGTTCACACTTTTGAATGATTTTGACTGAAGTATAACATAATTAAAGTATGGCTTAGTTTAACATCACCAAAAGTACCAAATGAAGTGAATTTTTGAGAACGGATGAATTATAGATTTTATATTTTAACATCAAAAGTCTATTTCGTAGCAGAATTTCACATTGGATTTAACCGTTTTTCTTTGGCTGATACCAAATGAACTGAAGCACAGAGCATGGCCTGTGCAAGTTGAAGCTGTCCTCAGCAGGTGTCTTGTTCCCTACAGTGTCAAGAAACATCCAGGTGAACAGAGCCAATGGCAAAGCAGAGACATTTGGGCTTTTTGAAGACAGCATATTTTTTTAAATAGTGTGTGTGGAAAAGATCAAGTAACAAGCACAGGTTGGAAAGTGTAGAAGCAAGGGGCATTAAGAAAAGTTTCCCAAAATAGGCAGGTCCCATATAATATCGGGGGTTCATTCCCTCAAAAAGGAGAGACTAATGTTTTAACGGAGTATGAAGGATACAATATTTGGCCAGAAAATGTTGGATGACACTTCAGAAAAGCCCTGCCTTTGCCACTGTAGCCCCTCATGAATGACTATATGATATTTTCTGTGACTGATTACATTGATCAGAAACAGAAAAGGTTTAGGTAGTTTTTCTGCAGAATTCCTTAGAACTTGTGTGTATCCTTTTGAAATGTTGCTATCTATGGGCATTTCTGTTTAGGGGCTATTCTGATTCATGTTGCCTATAGAAAAGCAAGCAAAAGAACGATGAAATCACAATAAACATTCTGTTTACAAAATTAGCAATTTTAGGGTTTTTCTGTGCTGTATATCTTTTTCCTAATTCCTCAAAAAAAGCACAGTCATGTGAAAAAATAAATATGTCCATGTAGGGTTTTTTGGGGGGGGACATGTATGTGGACATAACATTTTTAATATATAAAGTTGTTATTATTTTAGCCATTGTCTATCCACTGCAGGATGAAGGCCACTTCTGCATGTTTCCATCTAATACGGTCCTGAGCTTCCTTTTGTCAACTGAGCTCCCAATACTTGCTGATGTTGTAGTTCCATCTTGTTTTAGGTCTCTTTCGTGGATGAATCAGCAAGTATTGCAGGCCCAATTGGCAAAAGAAAGCTGAAGAGGCCTTACATCCTGCAGTGGATAGGCAATGGGTAAAATGATGGATGACTACATCAACTTTATATACTGAAAATATGTCTGTGTACACATCAAAATAAGTTGATGTAATTGAACTGAAATACGAAAAATTGACATTACAATAGTTTATTCAATAAAAATTAACATATGCCATTTATTTCTATGAAAAAGTAAATAAACTTTTGGCAGAAACTACTTATCATTGTCTACCAATCTCTGGAGAGTTTTTCCATGCCTCATCCAGAATTATTTTCAGCTGTGTAATGTTTGAAAGTTTCTTGTATGCATATCGCATGGCCAATCACTACAGCATCTTGATGTCATTTATATGTGTATTTTGGCCATTTAAGCACTTTCCTTTTTTTTCTCCAGCTATTCTTTGGTGGATTCACAAGCAACAGCAATAGTACTTAGACTTATATATTGCTTCAGTGCTTTACAGCTTTCTAAGCAGTTTACAGTCAGCATACTGCCTCCAACAATATGGGTTCACATTTCACCAACCTCGGAAGGATGGAAGGCCAAGTCAACTTTGAGCTGATGAGGATCGACTGTTTAAAGTCATTGTCCAATTGCTTGGCCATTTTTTCAAATCCCTTCCCAGAGCCATAAATCAATAACCTTATTTTCTGACTGCCTCAGAGTACTTGAAGAACAAATAAAACGAAAAGCAGAATGAAATGTCGGCAGTTTTAATAAGACAAGTTTCTCCCTGATCCTGTCATTATAGGTAGTCTTCCACTTATGACCATTTGTTTAATGATCACTTGAAATTATGTTGGTGGTGAAGGGTGGCTTAAAACTGGTCCTTGCTTTTGCAGCATCCCCAAAGGCACAAACAAAAATCAAGCACTTGCCAATTGGCGTGTATTTATGACAGTTACAGTATCCTAGTGTCAAATTATGAGTTTCCCAGCCGGCTTCCAACAAGCAAAATCAATTGAGAATGTGGATTCACTTAACAATTGCATGATTCACTTAACCAATTGATTTGCTTAGTGACTACGGCACAAAGGTCATCATGTGTGACTTACTTAATGACCACCTCACGTAGCAACAAATGTTATAGTCCTAATTGTAGTTGCAAGTCAAGGCATACCTGTATGTTCTAATCATTGGCCTCTGCTCTCTTGTAACTAAAGTCTTATAAGAATATCTGAACTGGAGCTTAATGTAGAAGTGTATTTACTTTTTCCACATGCAAAATTTGCATTCATATTAATATCAATTATAGGGAACTACAAATGTAACTGAGGCATATTTGTTATATCCCCTTTAGCAATATTGTTAAAATTCAAATATCTTGAGAAGTTAAAAAAAATCAATGGGATGTTATTTACTTGATTATGTGACCATAGGCATATTTTATACAGGTAGTCCTCAACTTTCAACCGTAACTGAGCCCAAAATTTCTGTTGTTAAGAGACATTAAGTGTATTTTGCCCCATTTTATGACTTTTCTTGCCACAGTTGTTGTGAATCAGTTGGTAAGTTAGTAACCTGGTTGTTAAATGAACCTGACTTCCCCATTGACTTTGCTTGTGAGTAGGTCACAAAAGGTGATCACATGACCTTGGGATACAGCAATGGTCATAAGTATGAATCAATTGCCAAGCATCTCAATTTTGATCACATCATCATGGGGATGTGGCAAAGGTCATAACTGGGAAAGGTCATAAGTCCCATTTTTCAGTTGTAACTTTGGACAGTCACTAAACAAACTGCTGTAAGTGGAGGACTACCTGTATTATCTACATTTTTGGCACCCTGGAAATTGCACATTATTGATTTCTCTTGCAATTTTCAAAAAATGGATACCGTGTTTCCCCAAAAATAAGACCCTGTTTTATATTTTTTTAAACCCCGAAATAAGCGCTTGGCCTTATTTTCGGGGAGGTCTTATTTGGGGGTGCGTGGAGCAAGATGGGGCTCCTCTTGCCATCTTACCTGATTTCCAGCTCTGCATTTAAATATTTTCAGGGAGGGCTTATTTTCAGGGGAAGGCTTATTTTAGCACATGCGCTCAAAAGCCCGATTGGGCTTATTACCAGGGGATGTCTTATTTTTGGGAAAACAGGGTAGTTAACAAATGGTATAAGAAAAGGATTTGATTTGCATTGCAACTTCAACAAAATGAGCAGCATACTGCTCACTTTTAATTTGTGAGTTGTCAAGTACAGCTACTGTAATTTCAATGCCTTCTTGTAAGCTAAACAGACTATTGTGTCTGCATGCTTACATATGAAGGGAGAAAGAATGCACATATATGAACACCCAAATGGGGTTACTGGTTTCGTCCATGCCTGTCAGTCTCCTGGCTGGCTTGAATAAGGGAAATCAACAGGTTTTTTAATATTCCTTCCTGCAGCAGAGAAAGGAGCAGGTCTTATCTCTAGAGGGAGCTGCTTCCACAGCTCCATGATTATATCTGCTAACCATTTTGATCTTTAACTCTACTACAGTCGTTCATTCCCCCTTTTTGTTCTTTTCACAGAATAGCCAGTAAGTTTACTGAAGTGAAGAATAGTGTTATTTGTGTCGTGTCTCCACCCCACCCCACCCCGCCCCGTCACCTAAGTCACTCTGCAAGAATCTGACAGATGAGTTTGTTCCAAGTACTAATCTTAGTGGATGTTTATGGGAATCACAACTGTGGTTGAGGTAACCATAGTCAGTGCCCAGCATGGAACTCAGTTTCACAAATTCCCCTTCTCTTGCAAAAACTAGAAATTGCCCATCTGTTTAATCCTGTGAGTGAGCACTCTTGAATTCAGAAGTGTGGAGAGCAGTGTTTTTTAAATTTGGCAACTTAAGAGGTGTGTAGAGGAATTTAAAAATTAGCTGCCATTGTCCTGGATCAGAAGGAGACAGCAATAGAAAAGTGTACTTTTACCCCTTTTGCTTTATATGACAGGATTTGGCTACGCTATACAGAACCAGAAGCCCTAATACTGTGATGGTGAACCTATGGCACGTGCGCCCGAAGTGCACACGGAGCCATGTCACCTGGCATGCACCGTGTCGCCCGTTCCTCTTCCGGGTTTTTGGCATGCATGCACATGCGACGATCAGCTGGCCTTTGTGCGTGTGGCAGTGCCGGAAACCAGAAGAGCTGGTCTTCCATTTTCCGGCATGAGTATGTGCGCCGGCCAGCTGAAAGGTGCATGCACGGCAGTAACCAGAAGACTTGTTGGCTGGTGTGCACATGCGTGCCAGAAACCAGAAGTATCTTATCTGGTGCGTGCATGCCCCCCAGGCAGCTCCTCTTCCTGGTTGCAGCCCTGACGAGCGCACATGCGCATGCAAAGCACACCCGCACATGAAGTGGTCCCTTTTCAGGACTTGATGGCGTACTTGCGTATTCCCTTTTCAGCACTCGATGCCGAAAAGGTTCGCCATCACTGCTTTAATATATATGCAAATACTACTTTGGGTACCAAGAAAGCTTCCTGAATTTGATTTTTAAAAACATTTTATTAAAATAATAGGAAACTGGCATGCTGCAGAACAAGTGTCTTGACTTGACATCTTTATTTTCAAGAATGCTTCTAAGTTCCAAATGAGCTCCATCACACAGGAAAAAAGCTTATTGTGTAACGGGACGCATCCTTGTGGAGCTAACTTTCTCATAACCAGTTGCTTTGTATTGGTTCCATCACCAGGACAGCTATTTTCTACATGAAAACAGCAACCCAAAATCCATTTTTGAAGGAAATTTTGCAAAGTAATCCAAATGTTGGGGACTCCTGTTCTATTCATGAACAGGTCTTGAGATACTGGTTAGAGAAAGGCTTTGCTTAATCCCTTGTGACATCCACATGGAAATAAATCTCGAACTGAATACTATTGTACAGACAGTTGATGGAATAAATGAATTCTTATTTATTTTTCTGCAGGGATAAATGAAAATTACTGCAGTGATGAGGCAAGTAAATGCAACTTAAAAAGGAAACGCCAGTTCAATGTCTTGTCAGATTCATTAGCCAGGTCAGGATGAACAAATACTCACTATAGTTATTTCAATCTGTCATTTTTATTTCCTCAAAAGAAACTCCTACAGTTTCAGAAAATTTCAAATGTAAATCTTTATACACTAGTGAACAACATAAAAAACAGGCAGATTTAATGTAGTTTATTCATTTGAACCACCTGAAAAATTGGACATTTGGTTTCCCTACAAATTTAACTTATATTCACCTTTCCCATTGCTCAGCTCTAATGATGGTTTACATTTTACGGGAGAGCTCTGGTACGTTAACTGAAAACAATATATACTGTATGATTAACATCTTCCTTTTGTCAAGATCTTGCTGTGACTTCAACAACACAGGGAATCCATTCCACTTTATGGGTCTAACAACCACAAATGAAGCTTCTTGATTGGTTGACTTGTTTCTCATCCTTTTGCAACTCAAATAACTTCAGATTGCATAATGGAGCAGACATGAGAGATAACAGGATTTAGACACAACTTGCCTGTCCTACTGTAGATTCCCTTGAACATGCAAGAAATAAAAATTTCCACTGAGTGGTTTATATGTGGATGCTAGTCATATAAAACTTTGGTGTACTATAACATCCTAGTCACCTACACAGATAGGAAGAATAATGATTAAGTTCTGCAATTTTCTGGAAGTAGGAGTACAACATGAGATCTGCTTCAGGCAGATTCTAGTTTTGAAATATTTTTGATTCCAGAGAAACGGGCTCTTATTTAGAGTCAATTCAAAAATTCAGAAAGAAAAATCATGCCAGTCTGTACAATCGGAAGCAAGGCCCACCGGTACTTTCTTCCCAGCTGTCCTATTCTTCCACATATAGTAGAGCTATCCCTCAACCATACTTCCAAGGAGTATAACCTGTACTTTAATTTTTTTAATGAGCTGTGCTCTGAACTTTGATAGAATCAAAGAAAAGAAGACTCTTAATATAAAGAAAACAAATGTATTGTTCTGAGGTAGAAATCTCAGTGCATTGAAATGTTAACCATAAGCACTGAATTTATACAGAGCAATTTCCTGCTTGCACAAAGAAAGTTAGCATTAAATGGTGTTTAACTACTGTTACGTGTAACAAACCCCAACAGCAACTGTTTGTACCCACAGAGGAGTGCTAATTTAGCACTAGAAAGTCTACACTAAGGCTTGTTGTCCACATATATGCTTTGGAATAAGCTCCACTGAATTGTTGGACATTATTTCTGAGTAAATATGCATAGTAGCAAGTTGTTAATAGTTCAAGTAAACCAATTATATCCCATCATCTTTCTATGCAGTCTTTTGAAAACCATTATTACGAGATGGAACTGCTGAAATCAAAATATTTAGTTCATCAATCATTCCAAATTAAGCTTTTTCATTCAGTAAAGCTAACAGGATACACTTAGGGCAGCTGTATGCTCTTGGATGGTTCTACAGCCTTTATTACAATGATGCTGAATATTAAGAATGAATTGCTATTGAGCTTTGAACTATCTTCTCTCTAAATTGCAGTCTGTTGAGTGATCTTATTGTGCAATTAAGGTTAATTCTTCACTTTTCATTTTTGAATCACTTCAATGCTGGTGATTTTTCCCCCCCTAAAAAACACGTCCACATGCAGTAGTATGTTACAAGGTGATTTTTAATGCTAGTATAAAAGCATGAAGGGCACTTTCTATTGACAGCTATTTCTGTGCAAAGACTACGCAAGAATTGCTTATGGTGAACTGTTTCTAAAACATTCCCCCTTTTGTAACATAACCTGCTGAACCCCTAATTCCAAGTATGCCTGATTTCTCCACAAATGATTTGGTTTTATGTTCTAAACTAGCACTGAATAATAGATGAAGCTTTAATATATTCAGCTAAACAAATTCTATTTTCACATGCCATGATTTACAGCTTCTTGGTGCTGCTTTACAGCAAAAACTAGCAATGCCTCCCCCCTCCTTTCCTTTTAAAAAGGAACAAAGATTAGTGTCTTTACAGACCAAGGAGTCAAAGGCAATTTGCATGCAGTCTCTGCTCAAAGACGGCACTTATCAAAAGTGGCATACTAAGTGCACAGAACTGAACCTCTGCAATTGTTAGGAGAACAAAGCAAATTAATTCTTGCAAATCAAATTAGGAAGATGAGCTGGTGGAAGAATATTGTATTACAAGCCACCAAAGTTAAGTACTTTAAAACCCCATTTATTTCAACGGGAGAGCTTCACATATAGTTAATTTTCCTTCCATTGAAATTAGTAACTCCAGGGCCATGAACATTCAAATAAGTATCTCAAAAGTGTTTTTTCAAAAGGCAATTGAACTGTGCTTCTTTTCCCTTGAGGAAGATGATATTTCGTTTATAATTCAAGAAGCTTCATCAGTTCTAACTGGATGATGGGGGTCCGGAGGGGGGGGGAATGGAAGGATATTTATTTTCAGTCATCTGGTCGTTAGCACTCTCTTTGAGAGCCATTGAGTCTCAGAGAGTATGTTCTCAGAGAATGCTAAAGACCAGATGACTGCAAAGAAATATGATCCTTCCATCCTCCCCCCATCATCCTGTCAGAATTGATGAAGCCTCTTGGATGAGAAGTGAAACTCATCTTCCTCAAGGAAGAAAGTCCAGTTGCCTTTTGAAAAAGCACCTTTGAGACAACCATGACTGGATGACTGGGAATCTCCACAGACCTTTAAGTACTTACTAGAAAATAAGCCCTGTTGAATTCAAGTTACATATACATGGGCCTCATGAATCCACAGTTGGCTGATCTTTATGTTGCCTATCAAGTGAATATTATTTGCTACTAGTAATTATTGCTCAAAAAACAACCTGTAAGATAGAACAGAGGAAATACTTTCAGTTTTGTTTTATTATAACGTCTGCAACTACAGCTTATTCATCCCAAAAAAGGAAAAGAAAAAATTTATTCCAAACCCTTTAAAAATACCTACACTTTTTTTATTTTAAAAAATAAAAACTACCTAGTATACCATTACTGCTAACAGCACTTGAAAAGGGGTGCATTGTACAAGGATATCCTACTGTAACTTTCGTGGCTGCCAGACTTGTTCTTCTTTTTCCTCTTCCGCTGCTTTGGTCTTAGGTTTCAAAGAGTTTATTAAAGGCTGTTCCAATTTCTAAAACCATGTCAGAGGCTGTCATAGATCGTCCAAATTTCTGAAAGGCTTGGTTGTTGCACTGCCTTGTAAGTGAACATGCTCCAAATGCAGCCACTAGAAAGGGATTTTGACTAAAATAGAAACAAGAATCCCAATTAAATCTGAAATGAGCATGACTATTCCCCCGGAGCACAAACCAACCAACAAATCTTTACTAGCTCTTAGGCCAGTGCAAATAGGACAGTCAGAACATTGAAAAAAATAAGAATGATGAATCTCATTTGCCCATCAGATCAGAATTCAAAATATGCTAAATGTCCCAGACCTGTATGTCCAACTGTGGGCTAAAAT
The DNA here is from genome assembly GCF_029215685.1 of Pituophis catenifer annectens. NCBI lineage: Eukaryota > Metazoa > Chordata > Lepidosauria > Squamata > Colubridae > Pituophis > Pituophis catenifer. Next base: position 30,468,038 of record NW_027256884.1, on the reverse strand, counting down.
GCAAGTAACAATAAAAACATCCAGAACCAGGTAAGGATTCCTCAAAGGGAAAAGGACTAAAAACGACACAGTAACATAAGAAAAAAGCAAGTATAACATTAATGTATATATTTACCAGTGTTATTTTCAGTTCATGCCTGATGAATTTTGCGAACAGTTGCACCAAACATTGCAATATTAGCCATGATGCTGGGTCTATCAGCCGCTAATAGAAATTTATTCATTTGTTTATATATCAAATTTAGAAACCATCCATTTTCTTCACAGAGAGGCTCTGGACAGTGTAAATTGGACATATGCTGAATTGTTCTATAAAGGTACCTTCAAGAGAAGCTGATCAGAATGCATGACATGCCTTACCCATTTGTTTTTTCTGGACCTGCAAGAAAGGCCCAGTGTGCTAGGACTCCTAGGGACCCAGAGAGGATGTCTCCTTGTCCCCCACACCTCCTGTTGCTTCCTTCGTGGCTACATACAAGCACTGTAACACAAAAAATGAAAGGAAGTGAAAATACTCAATCCTTATTGAACAGAGCTGTGGGAGAATTGAAAACATGTAGATATGAAATGCAACAGGCATTGTATCTTTACTTACAAAGTTCATTTTTTAAGTATGACGAGAACTGAATTTAACTAATTCATTAACATAAACTATGGTATTTTATAATATTAATATTTAAACACTGTTATATTTTTATTTTTGCATTATTGCATTAACCTCAAAGCTTTAAGACAAGAACCTCTTTAGCACCAATTTCTATTTAATAATTTCATTATACATTTTCAAACAGCTCTGATGGCTAATCTATGTATATTTTAAAATCATAAAATATGGTGCTAATGTTGGAATAGTGACATTTTTAACATAATACAGTAGTCAACTTTTGACCAATGACTACCAAAAAAACCTGCTAGTACTTCCTTTATTTTTGATATATTAAATGCTATTAGAAAATAAAACCAAATGCAGGTGCATGCATCTGCCCAGATAGAAAAAAAAATGTTTACATTTATAAAAATATTTATTTATTTTATTTTATTTTATTTTATTTTATTTTATTTTATTTTATTCAATTTGTATACCACCCTTCTCCTAGTGGACTCAGGGCGGTGCACAGACAGAACTAAAACACATACCAATACAAAATTTAAAATTATTTGCTCTGTGTTTCTTTCATATACCTTTTTCTCCATCTGAAATGAGGTCTCGTTCGCCTTTCTGAACAATTGTCAAATTCCCCAAGGCTTGGCTGAGCCTTAACAGACAGCCATGATAATCATTGTTATCTACAGGATCTCTAAGCTAGAGAAGATCAAAGGGGGAAATCATACAGAATTAATTGCAGCAAGTAATGAAGAAAAGGATTAACTTTCATTCATACTATTTTAAAACTTTTACGTTATGAATTGTTAGCTAGCTACCTGCTCAACTATCGTCTCCATCAGCCATGCAAGAAATGTTGCCATATTTGTAACAAGTCTTAATATGTCTCACTTGATTTGTTCACAAGCAATCTGCACATTTTTGTGCAAAAGTAAATGGAGATACCATACTTTTCAGAGTATAAGATGCACTCCCCCCCCCCAAAAAAAGGATGGAAATATTGGTGTGTCTTATACACTGAATATGGCCATTTTTGGCCTACCGAAACCCCGCCCCACGTGGTTCGGGAGGCCAAAAACGGGACACGCAGAGGGTTTGGGAGGCCTGAAAAGTGCTCCTGGGGCTGGGGAGAGCAAAAATAGGACATGTGGGGCGTTTGAAAACGGGCCTGTTTTTTCGAAAAATGGGATGCACAGAGGGTTTGGGAGGCCTGCAGAGTGCTCCTGGGGGCTGGGGAGGGCAAAAACGGGACATGTGGAGGGTTCAGGAGGCCGAAAACGGGACACACAAAGGGTTTGGCAGACCTGCAGAGTCAGCTTCTAGGGGCTGGGGAGGCCAAAAACATTTTCCCCCATGTTTTCCTCTTTGAAATCTTGGTGCATCTTATATTCTGGTGCATCTTATAGTCCAAAATATACGGTATATAAAATAACAGGTACAAAAAATACACTCAAAGCAAGTCCCATACCTTAGAAGGGTTTTGGAAGATTTTAACTTATGTAATCTTAAAAAACACTAGAATGAAGCTTTCTTTCTAAGATACAAGCAATTATTTCAAAACAGAAAGTGATTTTTCAACAAGAGACAGTTGCATTTGATGAGATAATGCTATTCATCATGTAGTAAAGTATGAAGAAGTGCTGGAAGGTTGATCAAACTACTTGAAGATGGATGGTAACTTATTTTTTTTTATCTTATTGCACAGAATGTGGTAGGTGCACGGAGGCATATTGTCTCAATTCTTCTCGAACTCAAATTTAGCCTAGCCAGCTAGATTTGTGATCTATTGCCTCTACAGTTAGTTCTCACTTACTGACTTGACTGTCTCATTCAGTTACTGTTCAAAGTTACAATGGTGCTGAAAAAATAATTTTACAGCCAATGACCACATTTATGACTGAACAGCATCCCTCAGACTGCGATCACCATTATAGTCAGTGCACACTGTCCTGTGCGTGACCTCGTTTTTCTTTCTTTCTCCTTGCAGAACAAAGAGATTGGAGAGGAAAGGATTACAAGAGGATATGAAGGCACACAATAAGGCATACTGTATATAGGCTGTCTGCGAACTGTACTTGGGGCTGCATTGGGGCTGCACCACTGCATTCCTTTCAATGTGTATTCTCAATTGTGTGCCTGCCTACTCTCTTTTAATCTCTTTCTTTTCAATAAATTTAAATGCAAACATTAATTCCCTTCTTGCTGATTATCCAATGCCCAGATGAATCTTCCAAAGGGCAGGGGAATGGGAAAAGAAATGGGAAAAAGGAAAGCACAGTCATGGACACATGATTTCCTACTTAATGTCGGCTTTGCTTAACAAGAAATCTGCATGTCCCAATTATGGTCACTAAACAAGGACTACCTGTATATCTATAGGGACTATAGATATCTGCAGGTAGACAAATAACTACAAATATAATTTACATGGACTTTGTCAAAAGCTGCTTTTTCAATGTTCACTACATAGAAACCATACATAGATTATATACGTTAAGGTGGGCAGCCATATGTGTTTATTTAAGAAAGAAGCAATCTTGAGACTTAATGTACTGATAATTGCATTATTCTCTGGGTGTCACTGCAGTATGGTGAACTCTTGTCCTCTCACCTGGTTGGCAGTCTAGAAATTTATGCTTTTAAAAAGCCTCAACTGGGCTAAAATCACAAAGCCTATTTAATGAATTATTGAAGTTCTACATTAGTAATATTAAATGTAATTTGGATTTGGGGTACCTTTCCTCATGGAAATATAATTAAGAACTATATGGACTCACCATTGCTTCATAGAGTCTGCTAAATTCCATAGCATTTGGAGTAAGAATAGCTCGAGGATAACCCTGAATAAGAGAAGGCTGTTGGGCAATGAGCCATAAACCATCCTGCATGGGACAATAAGAGGAAACATTTAATGACAGGTTCAAAATCATTTAAACAAATTAATAAAATTATCATACTTACAGCATCAATCACAATAGGAATTCCTTTGACCTTGGATTTTTCTATAATGCCCTATTTGTGGAGGAAAAAATAAAAACTTTAAATTAAACATAACACTGAATGGAAAATGCAATTATTTTTCTCCTTTTGCAAAAAGTAATACATTTTAAATAAAAGGCAACTTGAGCGTTTTAAATAAAACAGAATAAAACTCTAACCATTCCAAATAATAAAAGCACCTCTTTTAAAAAGCACACTGTATGCTCTATATCACGTTTATTACTCTTGCCATTTTCCTCTTTCTCTTCCATAATATTTTCACCCAAAATATGTTCACATATAGCTTCACATTTACATTTAGTGAATCTATTGAAGACTTCCCACACATTTAAAAGCACGTATTAAAAATGCATGCAAAGCTAATACAAATAGCTTTTTAAGATAAAAGCAAACTGTAAATATTTAACTATAATAATCCCATTCATTAGAAAACAATTTATATGTAGCTCATTACCAAGTAGGTAACATCATTGGTGTGAGTATGGAACTTGCTCCCTGTTTATACAGTAGGCTTCCCTGCCAATTTTGATGGGGGTGTTATTTTTTTCCTTGGTAGTTCCTTGATTAGTGTATTGTTTGCTGTTTGATCGCTTGCCCGGTTTATGCTTATGCTTATCCATGCTTATCTAGGTGCTGGCTGCTGAAGGGGATGTGTTCTGGTCTTCTTGTTTCCTTCTTAGCTTTATTATCTCTTGAATGTGTGTAAATATGTTGCTTATTGGTGTTCATGGATACGCTCTGCTACTCTTCTGCCTGTCTGTCTTACATAGTGACTCTTACAGTTCTCGCACTGAAGAAAGTGGCTTTATTGGGAATTGTTGAAGGTGCTTTTTTTTCTTCAAAAGGCAGCTGGACTGTTTTTTCCTTGAGGAAGAAGCTTCTCATCCAAGAAGCTTCATCAGTTCTGATGGTGGTGGTGGTGGGAATGGAAGGATACTATTTCCATGCAGTCACCTGATTGTTAGCATTCTCTGAGAACTGTTGAGTCCACTTGGGGGTTTCTGTGGACTTTGCTGTCTTCAAAAGAGTGACCTAAGGCTTCTGCCTTAGTAAAACATACCAGATGGGAATTTTTTCTCCTTTCAAGAAAAGCTCAGGAGGACTCTCAACCAACAAAACATACATGTACACTTTAAACCCAAGAATACACTAAGGCAGAAGCTTGTCCACCCCAAGAATAAAACATCCAGATACAAACTGAGCAATGTGATATAGGCAATATAATGCAGTAAGACACACCAGACTTGTACACTGGTGAAACAAAACAGCCATTTCACAAGCGCATGGCACAACCTAGTAAATTAAACCCATCATGACATGATTCAGCAGTCCATCTGCATTTGAAAGACAAAGGTTGTTTGTTTGAAGACAGCAAAGTCCACATTTTGGATAGAGACCATTGGTCTGAAAGAGGGGTAAAAGAATCCATCTATGTTAGAATTGAACACCCCTCCCTCAATAGAGGAGGAGGAATAAGACACCACCTATCTCCAATATATGACTCAGCCCTTGCACCAGTTCCAAGAAGATTCCACAACCAATTGCACCCTAATACAGGTAACCCTGAGGGCATAGATAATTCCCGAAGTAGCCTCAATAGCTGTTGGAGAGTGCTAACAATCAGATGACTGCAAAGAAATACAATTCTTCTATCTCCCCACCACCATCAATCACATCCTATCAGAACCTATCCTTCCAGCTCCCCACCATCTAGTCTCAACTGTCAATACCTATCACCCACCCACCCACCCCGATCATCAGAACGGATGAAGCTTCTTGGATGAGAAGTGAAATGTTTTTTCTTCTTCCTCAAAGAAAAAACAGTCCAGTTGCCTTTTGAAGAAAAAAGAACCTTTGAGTTCTTCTTCAACAATACCCAATAAAGCCACTTTCCACCTGTTGCAATTCTTGTAGTGCCATGTTATAGGCATTCACAATCTTGAGCAACAGGTGTTACCAGAAGTTTATTAAATGGAGCCCTATGGGCAGGCAACCTTTATTTTGGCATTCATTCTTTCCCAACAACAGTCAGTGCAACAAGAAAAATACATTCGAAATAAATACTTAACACCATAGCATGCAGATGGATATACAAGCGGAGAGAGCATAAATTTCATGTTTATTTTATTGAAACCATTAACTATGAATTGGCCCTCGGAAATTAGCCAATGCCTACGTTTCAACCATCTGTAACAGCTTGCTTGCAGAAGCCACAAATAAACATAGGATGTTTTAACAATTTCTATTTCAATTATTCTGCTTTTACAACTTGCAAGCCATGCAACATTGGTTACATTTCTGAAATAGCATAAAACATTAGAAATAAATAATAATAAAGCTGACACTCTATAACAGTATCCAGACAATGTACCAGTAATACCTTAAGAAATCCAAGTTACCTTGGCATGTTCAAGTAATAAATCATCTCTTCCTAAACCTGGTCCAATGACAACTGAATGAAGTCGTGGTAACCAGCTTTCTACCTCACGCACAGCATCAGGGCTGTCACTAAAAAGAAACATCAAATGATGCAAATAAAAAAATCAGTCTTCCAGTTTACCACTGTACCATTTTTCTTTCTATGCATCTACTAGTAGCACACATAGAAATTTTCCTGAAAACACAGATCATCACATTCATATGATTAAAAATGTTAACATCCAGTACTTTTGAAAAACAATTGGGATATCAATTTATTCCTCTGGAAGAAGCATGATGCACTGCAATAGAACAAGAGGGATAGGGGTAGGGAATACATTCTACATCTCGTAAGAGCTGCTCCCAATATTACACTTGTAAAGAACTATATTCTGGTTAACAGTATTGATTTTTGGATGAAAACTGAACCCGTCACAGTATGTTTCACAATTTAAGATGCTGGTAATTACCTATCAAATCCTTCACAACAAAGGATCTTGTTATCTGAGTGACTGTCTTTCTTAGTTTCTACCCATCCCTTAAAATTAGCTTCCAAGCTCATATAATATTTACAATGTAAAGCACATGCATTAAGTAAAGTACCTTTACTTAATTCTTGAAATTTTCAGGCATTGCTGAAAATTTGTTAAAGCATTACATTTAATTATTTGTTAAAGCATTACATTCTGCTTTAACAAATCGGGGTGTGTGTGTGTTTGTGTGTGTGTGTGTGTCTGATTTACAGTTTGAACTCAGCCTAAACAAAAATCCAAGTAGTTCTGGGCTTTTTTTATTGAGTTATCACTATTTATGGGAGAAAAGAGTTACTCTGTTTTGGGTACCCTTTCGCAGGGTTTAACACAGAGTTTCTCGATGATACGAACATGTCACTAAAAAATTATGAGTTGGAATGAACTTTTTTCAGTTAAGATCCTGAGTTATATAGCAGCTGGCTAAGTATGTCCTTTTTTTCATATCCAAAGAAAGACAGAATACTTACAGAACTGGATGAACTATAAGCTCTGGACTGTAAGATTTTATTACAGTTGCTGCATCTTTGGTACAAAATACATGTGATAGGTCTGCCCCCTAAAAAATGAACATATTTGCAATCATTAATAACATTTAACATTTCTGAAAATTATATATTTTTCTCTCTTGATTTTAGGCTGAAATTCAACATTCTCAGGTTTCTCTTTTCTTTCTATTCCCCAATCTTAAATAAAAGAAGCAAATCTCACTAATTTTAATAATAATAAAAAAACCTGTTCTGGAGTAGGAATAAACATACTTTCTAAATTTAAAAGCCAATACCTAAAACTCCCTTACTTTATTAATAATAAAAGAATATATTCAAAGTTAGGTGTGAATATACAAGGACAGTTTCTCCTTATGATGTTTGCAATGCAGCCAATAAAAAAAATAAATATACTTCTGAACTAGTTATAAAATAAATACAGGTGGTCCTCAACTTATGACCACAATTGAGCCCAAAAATGTTGTTGCTAAGTGGATTGTGCCCCATTTTATAACCATTCTTGTCACAGTTAAGTGAATTACTGCAGCTGTTAAATTAGTAACATGGTTGTTAAATAAATCTGGCTTCCCCAATGACTTTGCTTGTCAGAAGGTTGCAAAAGTTGATCACGTGGCCCCAGAACACCACAAATGTCATGAGTCAGTTGCGAAGCGTCTGAATTTTTATCATGTGACAATGGAATGCTGCAATGGTTATAACTGTGGAAAAAACAGTCATAAGTCACTATTTTCAGTGCCATTGTAACTTTTGAATGGTCACTAAATGAACTATTGTAAGTCAAGCATCCAATGATGGTCCAATTATATGACTGTTCTGATTTAATTGATAACTAAATCCAATACTTATCCCTCTCCTGTGCATGGTGTTTTATATAAATGTCAGAAACTTTCTTCTTCTTCTTGGCATAGTGCTCCTGGACCACTTGCCAAATTTATGAAGTAACAAGTCAGGGCCAGAACTTCACAAAGGAATCAAATTTGAAACACAATCGGTTAGAATACCCAGTCCAACATGAATAAATTAAATTCTCCAATCCATCAAGAAATTCATGATTAATGAGCAACTTTAGCAATTACTATTTCCAATAACATTGTACACACTAGGTAACCAACATCTACAGCAGCGCTGGCTGGGGGATTCTGGGAGTTGAAGTCCACCCATCTTCAAGCTTCCAAGGTTGAGAAACACTGCACTAAAATCTCAGTTTGCTGAATAAATTAGACATTTAACCAATACAAAACTATCATTTATGTCTATTATTGGGAACAGAGTTCAACACACTTTTTAAATAGTTCAGCTGTGTGTTTAATTCTATGGAATAAAGAACATTAATTTTACTCCATGCAAATGTAAGAAGAAACATACCACTTTGAGAGCAGAAATTGCAGCAAAATATGGTGCCCCTGTATACCTGCATATGAAGAAAAAAACAGGAAATATATACTTTGTTAAAAATATGATGATAAACGTGTACCACAATGTGTTCATGTGAAATATGAAAGTGGAAACATCACATCACTTATCAATTTATTTCTACTGGTATTTTCTTGATGTAACACTTTTGTCAAATATAGTAAATCTAACATTGCATTGCCTTTTCACAAAACTATTAACATTGTACAATATGCAGTTATTCTAACATAAATTATTTATATTCACTTTTAAACTTCAGATATAGAATGTGACAAGAACACCCTAAATTACTGATTATCATATACTTTGAGTATACACACAAAACAGAAACTAATTAATAAAAGTTCATGTTCCATACATTTTTAAATTAAAATTTTAGTAAATATTTCATACTTTCCACTTGATTGTGCTATCATCATACCCCAAAAACATTTCTGCATTTTCTTCCTTAACAGTATTGCTTTTTTATGAGATACTAATTTACATAATAAATTGTAGAATTGCTGTTAGATGATGACTCCAAACAGAACTCTTAAGCTTTCCCTGATTTAGAAGGCTGACATTGTATTAATTATAAATAGGATACTCATTTATCACTCTATTTTGTTTGATAATGACTAAAAACAGCCATTATCAAAATTATCACTCTAATTTTCTAATGATAAAAATGGAGTCATATTCCAACAATGCAGAAATGTGGCAGAGATCAGGCCAATGTATTTTTTTTCTTTGTCATTTTCTCCAGACCAAAATGTAACATTCAATTAAAGCAGTAACCTTTCTAGTTAGAATCAAGCTACATTTGCAACATATTGCTTGACAGTAATATCTACTGTATATTTGATACGCACAAAAGAAAGATGCCCTTGATATACCTCTAAAGGCTAAAAGGCTGAATTCGCTGTGACACCTTTATTGAAGATTAACACAATGTCTATGGCCCCAGGTATGTAATAGCAATATGTGTTGTTTTATTTGAAGACAACTACTTCCGTGCAAGAAAAGAAAATCTTCTAAAATTGAAAAAAAAAATTTTTAGAAATGGCACAAATAAGTAAAAATGGTAAAATGATTGATATGAAAGTGATACAAGTAAAAAACAAAGATAGGCAGTAATGTCCGAGATAGAATAGTACCAATATATATTTGTACATTTTTATTTAACTTACTCTTGGCATCCTCCAACAATTCCTATTCGTCCATCTTGGCCTTTATGTTTTTTGGCAGTTAAAGGAGGAATAACATTTCGCACCAATTGAAATATATTTTCCATTTCCTTTATGGAATGTGTTTTGTGAACTGAAAAAGATCTCTCTATAACTGGAAAAAATAAGGACATTTAAATAAATATTACAAATATAAACTTTTAAGATTAGTATGTTAAAAGTATGTATTCACAATCAGAATTTGTTTCTAAAGAAATTGCCGTGTTAAATGTATTTGTATTGTAAATATATTTTAACCACCCAAATTCCACATAATCTTATTAATAAACAACAGTGTACAATGTGTGTTATCAGTCTGAATAAACCACACTTATTTCCCTGCTCCCAAATCACCAACCTTCTAAAAGATATAAAAACATTTCTAGTTTGGCAAATCAATTGTTTTAGTCTTCCACATCTAGGTATCAGTTTCCCAATTCCTTACTTGGGTATGGTCACACATACTTGGAAGTACAACAAATCTCTTAAGAAAAGACATATATTTTATTCTGAGATATCTCATTCACTATGAAACAGAGGTGTGTAAAATATACTGCATATTCTAAACATATTCATCTAAGTATTTCATGACAAACAATCAAGTTCCGGTTTGTTTGTTTTTCAACTTGTCTATTAATGGTTTCCAAGATGTAGTATGTAGTATATCGGGAAGAAATGCTAATGAGAAAAAATTGAGATGTCTTAACTGTAACCTAAACGTTCTCTTATAAGTAGCTCCAGGCAGCTGATTTTACATAAATTAATTTTTCAAGCCAAGTTTACTTGTTGCATGCCAACTATCTGAAATAACACTGTCGCTCCGAAGAACCCAGACTAACCAGATGTATATGTATTGACTTCTATCTTATGCATGAGACTGCAAAGAGAAAATGCTACAACTGACTAAAAACATATTGCTTAAGAATGAAAAAATGCCAAGAGGTAGATGCTAATTCAACAGTTAGGCTCACAAATCATGTTAACTTTTCTTGTATTGAATAAGTAATGATGTTCACGTGTGAATTAGTGAATTTGTGAAGTGAGCTCGGTTGAGAGAACAACTGGCCCAAAGTCATCCAACTGGCTTTCATGCCTAAGGCAGGACTAAAAGCCTAGTTTCCAGGGAAGTATTTAATTACTACACCAAACTAGTATTATTTTTACATTGTACTTGTACAATGAAGCTTACTAACCAATCATAAGGCATTCTACAAGTTCAGAATGAAACTCTGAATCTTAATGGAGGGTTCACTAAAAGAGAATATATATAGGGTTGAATTGTAGAGTCCTCTAAGTTTGATTGTTTCCATGCAGACATTTCAGTACCCAGCTAGGTAACATCATCAGTGTAAATAAGTGTGATTTTGCTCCCTGTTCACCCCACCGAAACTGGCAGGGCCAATGACTGTATATAAAAAGCAAGTAAAGCCCACATTAACTCACACTGATGATGTTACCTAGTATCAAGGTACTGAAACATCTGCGAGCAAACAACCAAAATCAGAGAACAAAAACAACTCTACAATTAATGGAGGCTCAAAATTTATTTATGTCAAATATATAGAGCTGGATTCAGTTGCAGTTACCTCTAGTCCTGGAGAACATCGGCACAGTGAGCTATGAGAGTTGTTCTAAAACCAGTTTTCAAATTCTGTTCCATAGCAGGTTGGAATAAGATGATAAGAAACTTGTGCACTGCCAAAAATCTTCTAGACCTCTATGGGTGGAAATATTAAGCATATCCTAACATGCAATTTCCAAGGGTAACAACTAAATACAATAGGATTTGCAAGCATCCTTTTCACGTTTCCTCAATTCAATCTCCAGCAATCCCTGTGATATGCAAGGTGCCACAGCAAATGTGCTGGGGAAGGGGGGGGGGGGAATCCATGACATTGCAAGCTACAAATTCCATATTCTCTTACTTAAAACTTTATTATATTACCGCGCAACTATGCAAAACCTATTGTGCATGAAAGCAACTGTAGGAGCATCTTAACAGCTGCTTTATAATGTAAATTTAGTAACCAGGAAGTACTTTCACAGTTACCTAACATAACTGTGCATTTCTTCTAACATTAATAACCATGTATGACTGGAAGATCATCAAATTTGCCAAGGCAAATTCTGAGAATCAGTGCTAATAGTACTGCTAATAGAAACAATTAATCTGAAAGATTTTAATGCTTAATGAAGTTGCAAAGCCCTCAAATGTAGAATAGGATATTTGGGGGAGGCAGAGCTAGGGAAGATTAGCGAAAGAAATGTAGTAAAGGGAAATAGTGCTACTGGCTGCTATTGCCAGCTTTGCTATTTACGAAAAAGAAACATTCTTCTCCCATCTAGTATTAGGAAGGATTGATGAAACCCTTCTATCTGCTAGAAGCTATGATTTTTTTAAAGTTTAAAACAAGTCACTTTTTAATAGGTCACTGTATTAGGCAATTACTTATGCAGTATGCTTATAGTTTTTTTAAGTAGTTAATTTTGATTCTAATGAAGATATGTTATATTATTTTAAATATTTAATTCCAGAAGTTAACAAGCACTGAATATCTACCTACATGGATTTTACTATCTGTATATATAATTTCATTTTAAACATCTAAAATAACTTAGTGTTCTACATCTTTAAAAATGCTGAACTATGTGAGCTACACATTACAACCATGTATTCCAAAGCAATGCTCAAGAAAAGCATAACTTTAAATAAACTCCGTATCTACAGAAACATTTTTATTCTCTGAGCATCTCTGATTTTTAGAAAGATGCACAACTATGTGCACAAAACTTAATTAGTACTGTAGATCCACGTATCATGAATGGAAGAGAATGAAGTACCTATGGGTGGAGATAAGGTTGCTGTCACAGAATTATAGTTAAAATTTTCTCCATACGATCGGTGATTTGATCTTTGCGAAGGATTACTTGGTACAAACTGGGACCTTTGTGATACTGTGGAAGAGATTCCTGCTAACATCTGTCCCAACATCTGCAACATCTGGAGCTCCCTGGCATGCTCTGCTTCACGTCGTTTGTCTTCAATTTTAAGTCGTTGTTCTTCATATTTATAAAACTTCTCTTCAGTATCCATACTTTGTTGCAAAAACTTTTCCATCATTTTGTCCAGTGTTAAATTTGCATGTCGCTTTTTTGATCTTTTAGCCTGAGATAATAACGGTGGTGCATTGGTGTGAGCATTAATTTGTTTAAAACCTAAAAACAAAAGCAAGTTAATTTTAATAAAGAAGTAATAAAAAAGTGTCCCTAAAATTTCATATTCATCTATGTCTCATTCCAAATATTCATTACTGTATAATACCTTGTGGACTTTAGTCTACTTTAATGTATTTCTCATAGAAATTAACTGAGTGCAGTTCATAAAATATTACCCTATAATCAATCCGTCTTTCAGATTCTGTAAGGGTGTTCTGATTTTGAGGCAAAATCTCTAAAAAAATGCGCTTATTTTAATCACAATACCAATGTTCAGGTGATTTACAACACAACTCTAATAGCACTTCCACTGCAGATAATTATCAGCAGCTTATTTCTTGCTTTTAGAGATCTATTACAAGGAATGTAACTATACATTTTGTCTTTGATGTAACTTCTGTGTAAAAAATTGCATACACTATCAGACCTAACCTGTCAATTTATGAAGCCAGAATTAGGTAAAGTAAAAAACACAGAGTAGAACACCACTGTTGCTTTCTATGAATAATTTTCTAAAAATGTTTGCAGAAAATAGCATTAATAAATATATAATACTGTTCCTTTTACACAGAATTTGTGTAAAAGGCCTATCAAAAATTAGCCTGAGGGGTAAATGGGTATTAAAACTGAGGATAAAGAGATGTTTTTATATTGTGGGTTTTCCATCCTTCAATAAAAGAAATGGGATTCCAAGAGATGTCTGATTTCTTTATGGATAAATGAATGTGACAGTGACCTCAGGAATATGAAGTGTATTGTTTAGAGAATTCAAGACAGATATTTCCAAGGTGTTACATCATTTTTTGACTCCCTGCTGGGTAACATTTTAATATGTAGTTGGCATATACAGGGCAAGGATTCTTTCTGGTTAAGTTAAATGAAGCACTTATGAAGCATCGTTACTAGGAATTCATTTTAAAATGAAGTGCAGTTATTATAACAAATGAAATTTACTAACATTTACTAATGTTAACCAGCCTCTCTCTAGGAGGGTAATTAAAACCTTTTCAGTGAAAAGAAAGGGAGGATTATCTGAATGATTCATGCTCTAAATTGTGTGATTAGGTAAGGCTCCTTATCGTTTTCTAGACCAGATTTCTTCAACATATTGCACCATATCTACTACCTCTCTCAACGTGATGGTGGGGACAGAAATCCAACTCATTTGGGAATGACAGCTTGGAAATGCTAATTTAATCAAGAACTTGAGAGAAAGGTGACAGCTGTGCTGAGCCTTTTTCTTAAGATCTCTGAAAGACAAAGGTGGGACTGAGAATTTAACAGAGAAAATATGTTTATGGCGTGCAATCTTTGGCATATCCACTTTTAGGCCAACCTCACAGAGCACAACAGAGCTTTCTGTAATCTGTGGCAACTTTCAAGATTTGTGGATTTTAACTCTCAGAATTCCCAAGCCAGCATTAATTCCACCCTCTTAAGGTTGCAAAGCTTGAGAAACACTGCTCTAAATGGAAATCCATAGCGATCTATGTATAACCTATATATACCTACACCATCCATACATGACATGCCCATGCTCAATGCAACTGTTTCTGGGCAAGCAGCAAAAGATTGCAACCTCAGTCTCCAGGTAGCAAACACAAGAGTGAGGTGCAAGACCTTAACTAAGGTAGGGGAAGCATCTCACCCACAACCAACTAGGGTAACCGGCTGGAAATATCAAATCAAAGATAGATCCTTCACCCTCCCTTTTTTGTAGCATAGTCAAACTCACTTTCGGCAGGTGGTAGCGGGATGGCGAAGGGGGGGCATTCCACTTTGATGGCGTGGTCGGCGTAAGAAGAGCACTCGCCCGAGTCGTCCTGGAAGTTGTCCGGCGGGGAAGACTCCAGCTCGCCACCATCCTCGTCTTCCTCCTTGTCGTCGTCGTCGTCGTCTTCGTCGTCGTCCTGCTCCTCCAAGTCCGCCTGGCGGCTGTTGCGGAGGCCGCTCTGTCTGGCGGAAGGGGGCGCGGCGAGCACCATGGCGGGCTGGTGGTGGCTTTCGTCTCCGGCCGCCGTCGCCGTCGCCACCACCATCACCCCCGCGGGGGTCAGAGGCCGCTCGGCCACGCCGTGCCCCTCGAGGCCGTGCCCGCCTTGCCTGCAGCTGAGAATGCGGTCCATCTCTTCGTAGTATTTGCAGATCTTGCGGGCGTGCCCGTTCTTCTTGAGTCCTTCGCGGGCCTGGTAGTACTGGCGCTTGAGGCCCTTGATGCGGATGCGGCACTGCTCCGGGGTGCGTTCAAAGCCCAGCTCGGCCAGGCGGCAGGCCACGTCCCGGTACACATGGCTGTTGCGAAAGTTGCCGTCCAGAGCGCTCTGCACGTCCGCCTCCCCCCAGATCTCCAGCAGCGCCCGCGTCTCCAGGTCCGACCAAAGGAAGCCCCGCGTGTTGGTGATCATCCTCCTGCCCGCCCAGCCGGGGGCCGCAATGGCCGCGCCCGCCCGGGCAGGGAGGCGAGGAGCGCGGCCGGCCGGCAGAGAAACGGGCGGGGGAGTGGGAGGGGGCGGCGGGGACCGCGAGCGAGAGGGGGGGATCAACGCCCACCGCGCCGCCCGGCCACTCCACCCTCTGCGCGGCTTGCCGGCGGCGGCAGAGACCCCGGCGTTGCGCCGGGCCCCCTCCTCATCCCTTCGCGGCCGCCCCCGCCCCCGCCCGTTCGGCCCCGAGCAAAACTTTCCCCACGCCGCCGGGCTGCAGCCGGACCCCGCCGTCGCGGCTTCGGTGGTGGCGGCTGGCGCAGGCCTGGCCTTTCAGCCGCCGATGCGGTGGCCGCTCCCTCGCCTCGGGCTGGGGGAGCTCGGGAGCAGCGGCGGTGGCGGCGGCGGCGGCACTTGGAGGGCCGATTGCCGGTTCATCGCCTCACTTGCCCGGCGGCTTCGGGGATGGCCCGGCGACGGTGGCGGTATGAGCTCGGCGCCGAGGAGAAGCTCTGAGCCGGTCTCCTCCTTCTCCTTCCCCGCTCCGGAGGGCCCAAGCCAGCCCGGCGTCACCGCGCATTGCACTCGGTCCCCCTCCCCTCCGTGCGCGCACACCAGTCAGTCACCAAGTTCACGCACAAAGCGGCGGAGACTCGGCGGTCACAACTTCAACCGCGGAGAGGGAGCGGGCGAAGACAATGCGCCTCGCGCGAGGCCTCGCCCCCCTCCACTCCCCCATCCCCAAAACAGGGTGGCTCCCTCGGGGTCCGGTTCCGACCGACGGACCTAAACCCTACGGCGGTAAGGAAGAAAATGGAATTTCGGACCCAGATCCACAAAGAAGCCGGCAGCACTCTTTAAACCCTGCCTCCCTCGACCAGACTTCCTTTCTGCAAATAAAGGAGGCGTGCATGTGCGGCTGCAGAATAAATGGAAAAATATGTAGACACTCCATTAACGTGCCCCAAACAAGGTCGATCCAAAAGAAAACACACGCCATTTAGATACACGGTAGTTTTCCGAAAAAAAAAAAGCTGGTTTTCAACCAAAGTCCAAATGATTGTTATCTTTTGCGCCTTTTTTTCACCAGGACCTCTTATAAAGAACACCATAGAAATATGTTTCCTTGAAAAATACTGGATAAAATTCCTTAAACCGCAGTTCAGTGAAGAAATCACCACCGAAGTCATGCATACATGCCAAACCCTAAATTGTGTTTTTCAAAGCACGTTGGCTGAGTCCGCAGAAGACATTACAACCAAATGCAAACAATACATTATTTTGTTTCGAAGTGTTACGCAACCCGAACGATTGATCTCAGGCGAATTTGCCACGCCTCCGCCGAAAGCAGTTTGAGAGATGGTGCAGCTGGCTTCTCTAACTACTTGCGCATAAATTATTCGGGGTAAGCGGCGCTAGGAAACATCTGAAATGTGGGTCTGCCCCATGAAAAGCCAATTCACTAGCTGCGAAAAATGGCATATGGCACAACGTTCAATACAGCAAATCCGGGCACAGGTACCAAAAAAACTACGCCTAACGTAAGAAGACCAAGATAAATTTAATCCCACTGCTACTGAGTGGCCCTTTCGAGTGGATCTCGAAACAAATCGGTTTTCCTTTGTAGCTTCAAGTTTTCATTTTGAGTGTGACTAAGGCCGAGAACTTTTTCTTTTTTTTTTTTTGGCCTTAAAAATTTCTCCGCGATTTTGCAGAAGAAAGATTGTGGGGTGGCCTTCATCCCTCAATGGGAACATTTACTTTTTTTTTACTCTGCCTTGAAACATGCCCAAATGAATCCACTTCTCACCGAATCGAAACTCCACACCACATACTGCTACATACTGCTGAGTAATCATCATTGAACTCAATGGCGTTTACTTCTGAGTAAACACGAGGTGTCAAAGCAAGTTTCTTTCTCTGCCCTCCATTAAAAGATAAATGTTCTATCTTTTAAGGGTGTTCTATAAAGCAAGAGATGCAGTAAGAGAGGTAGACAGTTCGGGAATGCAAGCTGTCTCTAGACAACCTCATACAATATGACTCCAGGTGACTAATTGGAAACAGGCAGTGTTTTTGGCGTGCTATGCATTCATTGCTTGCAGCAGTCGACGCGTAAAAGGTGCGCGTTACGCACGTGAGATAAACGCTCCAAAGACGCTTCATACCTTTTCCATATTGCAGCCAGAATATAATCAGTGCCGAGGCCAATGCTACGGTTACATAAGCGCCCCTTCCCCAAATCATTCCCGCGGAGAAAAGCGCCACCTGGGTCCTCCTTGGCTATCCCGCGTCCCCGCCAGTTTGCTGGCTCTGCGCTCCTCTCCTTCTTACCTCGCCACCAAGCGGGGCTCGCACCACCTCCTGCCAACCACACAAGCGAGCGGCTGACACAAACCATCAGCGCTCCTTCCGGGTGGACAGCCCAGCCGCGGTAATGGGAACGGCCCAGGCAACCCTCTTCCCGCCCTCTCCTTCCGCAAGAGCACCGCCCACTGAAAAGCCAATCGTAGGGCCTTTCTTTCATTGATTGACATCCTCAGAAAGTTGATGGGTAAAGCAACGCGACAATAGGTGCAGGATTATTATTATTATTTTTTTAGATCCGAACCAAGTTGTTTATTTTAAAAAGATATGGAGTTAAAACATAAAAGGAGTGCGTTGATTCGGATATAAGTTAGCTTGAACAGTATATGCTCTGCCCCTCCTCTTTTCTATTTAAAGGGAAGAGATCCGAAATGGATCACCCATAATTCTGTTTTAATTCTCAAAGTCTTTAATACTTTTTTTTTGTGAAAAAAATACTTTTTTGTTCATGAAGAATTGAGCTTTTATACAGGTGAAACTCAAAAAATTTAGAATATCGTGCAAAAGTTCATTTATTTCGGTAATGCAACTTAAAAGGTGAAACTAATATATGAGATAGACTCATTAAATGCAAAGCGAGATAGTTCAAGCCTTGATTTGTCATAATTTTGATGATAATGGCTTACAGCTCATGAAAACCCCAAATTCACAATCTCAGAAAATTAGAATATTGTGAAAAGGTTCAATATCCTAGGCTCAAAGTGTCCCACTCTAATTAGCTAAGTAAGCCATAACACCTGCAAAGGGTTCCTGAGCCTTTAAATGGTCTCTCAGTCTGGTTCAGTAGGAATCAAAATCATGGGAAAGACTGCTGACCTGACAGTTGTGCAGAAAACCATCATTGACACCCTCCATAAGGAGGGAAAGCCTCAAAAGGTAATTGCAAAAGAAGTTGGATGTTCCCAAAGTGCTGTATCAAAGCACATTAATAGAAAGTTATGTGAAAGAGAAAAGTGTGGAAGAAAAAGGTGCACAAGCAGCAGGGATTACCGCAGCCTGGAGAGGATTGTCAGGAAAAGGCCATTCAAAAGTGTTGGGGACTTTCACAAGGAGCGGACTGAGGCTGGAGTCAGTGCATCAAGTGCCACCACACACAGACGGATCCTGGACATGGGCTTCAAATGTCGTATTCCTCTTGTCAAGCCACTCCTGAACAGCAAACATCAGAAGCGTCTTACCTGGGCTAAAGAAAAAAAGAATTGGTCTGTAGCTCAGTGGTCCAAAGTCCTTTTTTCTGATGAGAGCAACTTTTGCATCTCATTTGGAAACCAAGGACCCAGAGTCTGGAGGAAGAATGGAGAGGCACACACTGCAAGATGCTTGAAGTCCAGTGTGAAGTTTCCACAGTCTGTTGATTTGGGGAGCCATGTCATCTGCTGGTGTTGGTCCACTGTGCTTCATTAAGTCCAGGGTCAACGCAGCCGTTTACCAGGAGATTTTGGAGCACTTCATGCTTCCTTCCGCAGATGAGCTTTATGGGGATGCTGACTTCATTTTCTAGCAGGACTTGGCACCTGCCCACACTGACAAAAGTACCAAAACCTGGTTCAATGACCATGGGATTACTGTGCTTGATTGGCCAGCAAACTTCCCTGACCTGAACCCCATAGAGAATCTATGGGGCATTGCCAAGAGAAAGATGAGAGACATGAGACCGAACAATGCAGAAGAGCTGAAGGCAGCTGTTGAAGCATCCTGGTCTTCCATAATACCTCAGCAGTGCCACAGGCTGATAGCATCCATGCCATGCCGCATTGAGGCAGTAATTGATGCCCAAACCAAGTACTGAGTACATATGTATGCTTATACTTTTCAGAGGTCTGATATTGTTCTATGTACAATCCTTGTTTTATTGATTTCATGTAATATTCTAATTTTCTGAGATTGTGAATTTGGGGTTTTCATGAGCTGTAAGCCATAATCATCAAAATTATGACAAATCAAGGCTTGAACTATCTCGCTTTGCATGTAATGAGTCTATCTCATATATTAGTCTCACCTTTTAAGTTGCATTACTGAAATAAATGAACTTTTGCATGATATTCTAATTTTTTGAGTTTCACCTGTATATGCTCACTAATGCTAACTCAATTTCCTTGCTTTAGATTTTAATGGCAAGTTATTTCCAATTAATTTTGCTTGCAATTCCAATCTTCTTTTGAAGCAAAATTTAGCTCCGGTACAGGAATAACTGGTTTATAATAACATAGTTATGAATTATAATACCTTAATAATAACTATTTTAATCATGTGACTGACCTATATTGTAATTAAGTTACTAGGTTCACAAACACAGATCCAATTGGGATTACTCACCTGGCCAGAGGTTTAGTCTTCCAAGCTTCCATGCTGGAGCCCATCACCAGGGAACCAGTGGTGAGTTTCAAATTTTTTTTACTACGGTTCTGTGGGTGTGGCTTGATGGGCATGGCAGGGGAAGGATACTGTAAAATCTCCGTTTCCTCCCCAATCCAGGGGAAAGTTACTGCAAAATCCCCATTTCTTCCCGATCAACTGGGACTCGGGAGGCAGAGAATAGATGGGGCGGGACCAATCAAAGGTGGTATTTACCGGTTCTCCAAACTACTCAAAATTTCCGATACCGGTTCTCCAGAACTGGTCAGAACCTTCTAGCAGAATGTTTCCTGAGGATGGGCTCTAGCACAAATCAGAAAGCTCAGAAGACTAAATCTCTGATCACAGTGACCAACCCAGATTAGATCCTGCAACATTATTCTGGGACATGTATATTTTCCTTCATTCATGACAAACAGATGTTCACCATGGTTTGACACAAGGCTGAGGGAAATTTGGACATGAAATTGATTATGATTGAGCACAGCCCAGAGTCATATTTTTTGAGATGTGACTATATAAATATGATAAATAAATAAATAAAATGTAAAGCACAGTTACTCTGGCTTCATTTGTATGTTTTTCACTATTGGTTGAAAAAAGGAAGATTGAAACAAGCCATGGCTTGTCATCAATGAACCAGGTGAACATTTGCCTTAAAAACTTCCAGGGCTTTTACTAGAACTTTGAGGAAGCCAAGGAAATCCTGAAAAAAACATCCTTAATAATATCCAATGCATAATTTAAATTGGATCTTCCCCCATAGTTCTGGTGGCTTTTTAATTAGCGTAATACAAAATATTTGAGAGATGTGGCAGAATCAATTTTGAGTAACTCAGTTTCTGAATTAGTTTCTAATGATGCTTAGGTAATTCAATAGGAAGTTAAGGATAAAAAAGTCTTTCTTCCAAAAGATTTTTCTTGAACTGTTACAATATTTTTGAGTTATGTGCCCCAGAGTGAGAAGCTGGGATTGATTTGGTTGATTTTTTTAATATCTCTCTCTCTCCTCCTCCCTCCCTCTCCAATATTCTTGGGAGTCTTCTGCAACCCTAACGTTCAAAACTGTAAATTCTCTTTCTATCGTGTTTATTCAAAGTCCAATTTTCATTTCCACAGACTGTCATAGAGAAAATTATTGCTTGCATGAGTCCAATCTTTGTAGGTATAGCACCTGAGCATTCCAGCACCTGAGTATCTTTTCCTGGCCTTCATTGCTATTTTACAATTGCTTTTTTATAGTGTATTTCTTGATTTACTGTTGATAATCAGCCTAAAATGCAAAAGCTGTCGACCACTTTAATGTCATAATATAGCAAGGAAGAATCTTCAAAGAACAGATAAGGAATGTCTGGAAGGGATTTTTTTTTTACTAGGAAAAGCAGACTAACTAATTTTTATATTATTCCATAGAAATCATTGCAAGTTATTGTTTTAGTTACTTTGTAAGAGCAAGCAAGAATGATAACCAATTAGTCCAAGATATTGTATGAAATATTCTATATATTTACACACACACACACACACACACACAGATATATATTTAGAAGGAGATGAGCACTGCTCCCTATAGTTGGCAATGACTAGCGGAGTAAAATCCACAAGGACTTTTTAAACATCATATATATATATACATATATGTACGTACACTGTGTGCACAATTGTTAGAGAAACTGTATTTTGGAGGATTAATTTTATTATTGAACAACTACAGTGCTCTTGGTCAATCCAAAATGTTAATAAACCTCAAACCTCAGTATTTAAGGAAGAAAAAGTGAGGTTATAGCTTTTGTAGGAGAATAGCTATGTGTGCACAACTATTAGTGTGCAGAATTATTATGCAATTAAATGAAAAATGAAAATTTTCCCATCTCACTCATTTATTTTCATCTGTTAAAGTGAAAATAATAAACAAACAATTCAAAATTAAGAAATAAACAATTCCGACAGTTCCAAAAAAACAACAACCAGTGATCAATATAGCCACCCTTCTTTTCAATAACAGACATAAGCCTTCCATTTTTTTTTTTTAAATTAGATTTATATGCCGCCCTTCTCCGGAGACTCAGGGCGGCTTACAAGGCGTTAAGCAATAGCCTTCATACTTTTATATATTTTATACAAAGTCAGCTTATTGCCCCCACAACTGGGTCCTCAATTTACCTACCTTAGAAAGGATGGAAGGCTGAGTCAACCTTGAGCCTGGGGAGATTCGAACTTGCAATAATTGCAGACAGCTGAATGTTAACAACAGGCTTTTAGTCTGTTGAGCTATCCAGGCTCCTATGGAGACTCATAATCTGTCTCATGGAGTCTGTCAGTTTCTTGATCTGTTTACGATCAACTTTTTGTGCAGCAGCAACCACAGCCTCCCAGACACTGTTCAGAGAGGTGTATTGTTTTCATTCACCATAAATCTCCCGTTTAAGACGAGCCCACAAGTTCTTAATAGGGTGGGGGTCAGTTGAGGAAGGGGGGCATGTCATTATTCTTTCATCTTTAAGGCCTTTACTGGCTAGCCATGCAGTGGAGTACTTCCATGCATGCGATGCAGCATTGTCCTGCATAAAAATTATGGTCTTCTTGAAAGATGCAGTACCATTTCCTGTACCATTGCTTGAAGAAAGTGTCTTCTAAAAACTGGCAGTAGGTTTGGGAGCTGATTTTGAGTCCATCTTCAACCCAAAAATATCCAACTAATTCATCCTCAATAATACCAGCCCATACCAGTACATCACCTCCACCTTGCTGGCTGTTGTGGCCTGCTAGCAGCCAGCGGAGCTGGCAGCAGACTCGTACGATAGGAGTTTGTGGAGGAACTTGGGTCAGTCCTGGAGTCTGGGGAAGGCTCTGATGGATGCTCTGCATTGGAAGCAGAGATAGAGCCAGGGCCATTCAACATTTCCCAGCTGCCTTCGGAGTCGGAAATAAGTGGGGAAGAAGAACAGCAGGGGCCTTTTCCTTTTTTTTTTTTAAACTTTTTTATTAATAATAAAAAGAAAAAAACAAAACCAACATAGATACATTGAAACAACATACAAAACGAACACACATCAATTCAGTCCAATGACTGACTCTTAGAAGATATTACAACGGTGGGTTATTTTTCATATTTCTATTTGTATCAATATTTACAGTCACCTATTTACTTAGTTGTATATGTACATATATAATTGACTCCTTATTTACTTCTATGCATTTCTATTGAGTACTCGAAAATCATCTTTATATTCCTATTTTTGCCTCCAGCCAGTTGTACCATCTTTGCCATACTAAATAGTAATCAGTATCATCTTTCTCTTGTATTTCTTTTGTGAGCTTATCCAATTCTGCACATTCTGTGATTTTAGCTATTATTTTGTCTTCTGTGGGTAACTGTTCAGATTTCCAATGTTGGGCAAAGAGTATACGTGCTGCTGCGAGGATATGAATGATCAAATATTTTATTTCTTTGGTATATTGTGTTGTGATTATTCCCAATAAAAAGGTTTCCGGCCTCATTTCCAGTTTTTGTTTCGTGATTTCTTCAATCATTGTTTTAATTTGTTGCCAGTATTGTTTTGCCCTTCGGCATAGCCACCAGAGATGATAATATGTCCCTTTTTGTGATTTACATTTCCAGCACATCGGAGATGTATTTGGGAACATCTTGGCTAGGCGCGCCGGTAGGAGGTGCCATCGGTAGAACATTTTGTAAAGGTTTTCCTTGTAGGGTATAGACAATGTCATCTTGTAATTTATCTTCCACAGATTCTCCCACTTATCCAATTCAATAGTATGTCCTATATTTTTGGCCCATATTATCATATTCTCTTTGACAACCTCCTCTTCTAATTTGTATTTTAATAGGTACTTATAAATTTTGGTAATCATTTTCTCATCTGTACTTTGTAATATTTTATCCAATTCATTTGGTTCATTTTGGAATCCGAATTGTGCCCGATCAGTTTTATATCTTGATTCTATTTGCATGTATGGCCACCAATCAATGTCTATACCCTGATTTTGTAATTCTTGTCTTGTTTGTAATTCTCCTTCACTGTTCAGTAATTCTTTGTAAGTCCTCATTTTCTCTATATCCATGGCGTTGGGATATATTAGTGCTTCCATTGTCGATAGCCATCGTGGGATCTTAGTATAATGTTTCCTAATCTCTTGCCATGATTTGTACAATGATTCTCTGATAATGTGTTGCTGAAAGTATCTGTGATGCTTGTCCTTTCCCTCCCACAGAAAGGCGTGCCATCCGCGTTGTAATTCAAAGCCCTCTAGTGATAGCATTCTTTTATTCTTAAGGTCTATCCAGTCCCTTATCCAGTTCAGCGACGCTGCTTTATAATATAACTCCCAGTCCGGTAGACCTAAACCTCCTTTTTCCCGAATATCTTGCATACATTTTATTTTGATCCTGGCCCTTTTCCCATTCCAAATAAATTTTGTTATTATTTTATTAAGGTCCTAAAAAAAGTTCTTTCCTGGCCAGATTGGGGTTACTTGAAAGAGGTAGAGTAATCTAGGCAGTATATTCATTTTTATGGATGCAATTTTCCCTAGGAATGACAGTTGTAATTTGTTCCACATTTCCAGGTCTTTTCTAATTTGTTTCATTAATTTATTATAATTGTCTTCCAGCGGTGACGTCAGCGTGTTAGGGACGAAAGGAACGGACCTCCGTTCTCCAAGTCCCTAATATCTCCGATTTAGGAGCCGATTTAGGCACTATTGACCTCGGAGAAAAAAGGGGAAACTCCGAGGACCTCGGGGAGGACAGCAATCCCCCCGAAGGTTCAGGAAATCCCCCTTAATCCTGATCGGGGAAAAACCAGCCATCCCGGCTGGCCAGAAACGTTGACAGCTGACTAAGAGGGAAGCGAAAATCAAATAAAGAAGACTTCGGTGGAAAGATCGGGAAGAAAAAGAGCTCAAAAGGTACATTTACAACCCACAACGTGAGAATCGAAGGCGGAAGAAGATAAAACTCCAACTAAGAAGCGAACTTTCGCTAGACAAGCGGCGACTGAGAAATAAGCGGAGACGGCTTCCATTTTGACAGTGACAGCGCATAAATTAGCAGCCGGCGAAAGCGGAGGAAATCCAGGGGAAACCCAGGAGGAGAACGTGATCCCAGAGAAACTTGGATTTTGAATATTTTGCTAGAGAGGAGAGACTGAACTTAAGGAGAGAAAGGGATTAATTTGATGGACTTTGCCTTTTGTGGAGGCGACAACGAGACAATTAACAAGCAGCTGATACCGGAAGAGAGAGCGGCAGAAAAACTCTGTTTAAAGTGGAAGTTAGTGACTTTTGGAGCTAAATCAAATCAACCTAAGCGGAATATTTTTCCTTGGACTCTTGGACTTTTGGATTTTTGGACTTTGGATATTTGGAGGTTTGGACTTAGACATTGGGACTTGGATTATTCTACCCTCTATTCTTTTTTTTGTTGTTGAAAGGTGGACACTCGGGAGTCTTGGAGCTTTGGTGGACATTGGACATTCAATCTAAAAGTATTGGGACACTAGACTCTGAACAATAAATAAGAAGGATACAAATTTGGGAAAAAAAAAAGAGAGAGAAGAGAGCGATCCAGACGAAGAAGAATCAACTGTAAAGTATAATTAATTGTATTAAAAGCTGATAACAAATTAGTGATTAAGAAGCATAAAAAGCATTAATATTAAATGTACTGTTTGTGAAATTTCATATATAATCCTATATATTATATATATAACTGTTAACTTAATTTTATATTTATTCTAAATATATATTTATACTTATCTTAGTGCTATATTTTACCTCGGTAGTTAAATATTATATTGTTTTGTATGTTTAGGTTTGAAAAATTATATTAGATAGATTAATTGAATCTAGGATAGAAATTAAGAGTAATTGATTTGATAAATAGTAATTAATAATAAATTCAAATTAGATAGTAAGTAATTAATTATAAGGATAGCTAACTGATGAATTGCTGAAGTATTAGACTTTTCCCTCACTCCCTCCCCTTATATTTCACCCCATGCTTAGAGAGTAATATAGGCCAGATAGCCATCATGAATTGAAAAACTCTGTAAAATATTGAAAAGTGAAAAATAGAACTTATAGATAAATTTATATATAGACAGTGATAGTGTGACAAGGGAACTCATTTTGGTTACTTATCTCCCTGGGATTACTGGGATTACTGGGATCACTGAAAGCCACCAATCAAACATAAATACTAAAAGAAATAGAACAGCCCAAATAGTAATCAGTATATGAAATTCTGGGAGAAGATAATAAAAGAAATACAAATGGCAACTACAAGTTCAACAACAATCTCTAAGTTAAGTAAGAAAATACCATCAAGCCAGATGATACTCATGGCCTCCCCAGCACAACAAAAAACAGTTGAAACCACGGAAAAAGATAAAGCAACTCCCACCCTTAGTATGCAAAACATTCACTCCGTACTAACAATGATCCAGGAAGGAAGGAATAAAATGCAAGAGACCATGGCCTACAACCATGAGGAGACAAGGAAAAATCATGAGGAACTTAGGATGGATGTGGGAGAGATAAAGGATAATATTAGGAACATGGATGAGAAGATAGGAAAGATACAACATAAAATAGAGGAAAATGAACAGAGGATTTATAAGGTGGAGGAGAGAATAGAACATACAAATAAGAGAATGGAGAAGATGGAATACAACCAAGCGGCCACAAATAAGGATTTAGAGGACACAGTATCATATCTTGAGATGGAGAAGGCATCCTTCTACTTAAGGTTTCAGAACGTAGAAGAGCAAAAGGAGGAGGATCTAGGAGAAATCATGACCGAGATACTTTCAGAAGTGACCCAGAGGGACAAGGAAGAGATACGAAGTGGAATAGACGAAATCTATAGAGTTCACACGAACTACGCCCGGAGAAATAAGTTACCAAAAGAAATACACATCAGATTCACAAAAAAATCTTTAAAAGAAGAGATCTATAGGAAGATGAGAGAGGATACAGCTATGTATAAAGGAAAAGAAATCTTAACCCTCAAACAGATACCAAAAAGGACAAGGGACCAAAGAAGGAACTACAACTTTTTAACGGCACAGTTGAATAAATTTAAAATAAAGTTCCACTGGCTAATACCGGAGGGTCTACTAATCTCCTGGGAAGACAAAAAATACAGAATCGATAGGAAAAGCACAGGACTTCTTTGACCAACACTTCGTGCTGGAGGAGGAGCAGGAGAGCAGAAAAGAAGAGGAACTTAAGAGGCAAGAGGAACAGCGGACAGAGAAAGAAGAAAGAGACCAAGAAGAGGGGAGAAGATTGGAAAGAGAAAGAATGGAGAGAGAGGGAGCGAGGGAAAAGACGCAAATGATCACTAGAAACACAAAAAGACTGCAAGCAATGGATAGATAAATAAAGAGAGATGGAAAAAGAGCTAAAACTCATTTCAATCAATATAAACGGACTTAATTCACCAGCTAAAAGAAAACAGACATTTACAAAACTTCAAAAGCTAGAAACAGATATTATAACACTCCAAGAGGTACACATCAAAAGACAGCATCAAAAACTATTGGACAACCAAAGATTAGGAAGACTATATGCAGCTCTAGGAGACCAAAAAAAGAGAGGAGTCGTAATATATGTCAAGAAATACCTAAAAACAAAACAAATATATGTAGACACAGAAGGACGTTTCTTAATAATAGAAATACAAACAGGATCCAAAACAATATTATTAATATCCATATATGCACCCAACGGAAACCAAAATGATTTTTTTAAAAAGCTACATAATATAATTAAAGACCTGGAATACGAAACTATCTGTATGGTAGGAGATTTCAACGCAATCATGGACATAGAAAAAGACTATCGGAGTAATAAACAAAGTAAAACCAGAAAGAAAACTCTACCGAAACCTTTCAAAGATATGATCAACGAACTACACCTACATGTTGTATGGAGAGAGGCAAACATGCAAACGAAACAGTATACATATTATTCGAACCCACACCAGTCATGGTCTAGGATCGACATGGCCTGGATGACTGCAGACCTCAGAGAGGAGGTAAAAAACTGCAGCTACTTCAGCTGACTGTTAGTTCAGCAGATCAGCGGATTAAATCTCACCAGCTCAAGGTTGACTCAGCCTTCCATCCTTCCAAGGTGGGTAAAATGAGGACCCAGATTGTTAGGGGGCAATATGCTATTTAGTATACTGTTTTTGGTGTAAGCCGCCCAGAGTCCTCGGAGAGTGGGCGGCATAGAAATATGACAAACAAACAAACAAACAAACAAACAAACAAACAAACAAACAAACAAACAAACAAACAAATAAATAAATAAATAAATCAGTCCATAAAACCTTTGAAAAATCTGTCTTCAGATATTTCTTGCCGTCTTGTTCAGTGGTGGTTGGATTTCAGCATTCCTTACCTTGGGGATGTCTCTGAGCACTGAACACCTTGTACTTCTGGGCACTCCAGGTAGGTTGTAGTTCTGAAATATGATAGCACTGGAGGATAATGGGTTCCTGGTAGCTTCACGTTTGATTCTTCTCAAATCTTTGGCAGTTAAAGTGTGTCTTTTTTCTCAACATGTTTCTTGCGACCCTGTTGACTATTTGCAACAAAACGTTTGATGGTTTTGTGATCACACCCCAATATCTTAGATTTCAAGAGTGCTGCATTCCTCTGAAAGACTTTTTACAATTTTTGACTTTTCAGAGTCAGTTAAATCTCTTTTTTAGCCCATTTTGCCTGAGGAAAAGGCTAATAATTATGGGTGTTGATCTTCTTAGGCTACTCTCTCTCTCTCATTACACAAACACACATCACCTGATATGCTTATATCCACTAAGTATTTAAGTTTATACAGCTTGAAGGTGGAAAATATGCATGCAAGGAATGATATGGTCAAAATATTCACTTGCCTAATAATTGTGCACATGGTGTATGTATGTATAGGTAGAGGTTGGAAACATGCAGAAGAGGCCATCTTGCAGTGGATAGACAATGGCTAAAATGATGATGATGATGTATATGTATTTGTGTGTGTATGTGCGTATACACACACACATATATGCACACACATACTACAATAAAAGTAGAAAAAATTAAAAGAAAAAGAAAAGAAAAAGAATACTCTTTATCACATAATTGCCTTCTTACTCTTTCGCCTCCTTCTTTAGCCCTTTATAATCCCCAAATCTATAAATCATCAATTCTGCCTTTTCTTCTTTTAGCAAAAAGCCCATATAAGGCTTCCAGTCTTTTAAAAAAAGTTTTATTTGCCCTTTGTCGTTTCCGTGTGCTCTGTTGATTTTATAATCCAATCTTATTTGGGTATTTTATTGTTTTTCTATCTTTGTACCTACAATAATCTTGCTGCTGTTACCATGTACCATACTACAATGTTAGTATTAGTTTTCCATATTTCTTTTCTAGTTCAGCATCCACATAACTTAATACAAATAATTCTGGTTTCATTCTAATATTAATCCACAGTACCTTTTGCATCATTGTATGAATTTGCACCACGATTTTTTGTTTTTCACAAGTTCATTATGCATGATAAAAAGCCTATATGAAAATTTATGAATACCTTAAGAAGGTAATTTTTCTTGTGTATCTATCCCACAGTATATGTTGAAATATTAATTAAGTTCTGTAATGTAGTAGTTATTCTTATCACTGTATGATAAAACATGCCTGTGATCTTGCACTGATTCTTATCTAGGCTACTTATAATAGGTTGCAAAATTCTGCCCAACTGCCTTTTATTAGATAAGTAGAAAAAAACAGTGCCAACCAGTGGGATCATTTAAAAAGCCTCTTCAATCTTGCCTTATTTCTCAGAAAAGGCAGTAAGAAGGAAGCTGAGAACCAATAGCAATAAACTAGTCACAGTGAGTCTGTGCAAAGGCAAAGGTTACTGAACAGGCTAGCTATTTTCTTTGGAAGATTTCAGGTTTCATAAGAGCAAAGCAAAATAAGTTCATCGCAGCATACACAGCTGAACTTGAATAATGCAAATTTGACAAACCCATAAATCAGTATTTCTTAATCTCAGCAACTTTTCAGATCTGTACATTACAACACCCAGAATGCTGGCTTGGGAAAATCTGGGAGTTGTAATCCACACATCTCAAACTTGCCAAGATTGAGAAACACTGCTCTAAATGCTGCATTTAAAGGCTGGCTACAATATCAGAAATATCAGCAATGATGTCTATATCAGTGGATAGATTATGCACAACAAAGATGTTTAAATTGATATAGAAATACTAGAGAGTAAAAAATATGGATTTTTTAGAATAGAAAAGAAAGTTAAAGCTTTCAAAATCAAAGAAAGATCCTGATAAGGATTTTTACTGGAAGCGCAAAAGAAACTGGTTAAAATTGTAAAAATCAAAGTGGAAATACAAAAAGTATAGATTACAAAATAGAAAACGCAGTGTAAAGTGGGATTTCAAATGACATGCCAGGAGAATAACCCTAATAAGGACTTTTTATTGGATGTACAAAAAAAGCTGGTAAAAGCTTCCAAAATCAAAGTGGAGATACAATTGATAAACCAACCCAATGACCTAGATCATGCCTTTTTATTGGATTTACAAAAGTGAAGAAGCCTCTGCGATGGAAAAAAAGAAAAATTGAAAAGACAAATCCTATAACATCTGAACTGTTAGAAGTAAAAGGAATATAAAGTTTGTTTGTTTGATCAAAGTTAAAATAAGACATTTGTTTTTATAAAGCTCTGGTAACTCTTTTTGCTGACTTTTTGCTGACATCAGGATTGAAAAATTGAAGATTTATAGATTTACATATAGATAAGGAATGTGCTTTATTATCTATATTCCTTATCTAGGAAAGGAAAGAAAGTGTTAAATCCAGCAGGGGGTTAGGGTAAATCCGCCTTCAACCAGTCAGTTAACGTTTTAAAATAAGAATCAAATTAAAAGAAAAAAAAACCTCTGAATGCAGTTAAAAGCCAAGGCATGATTAAAAAAACCAAACAGCTAAGAGGAAAGACTCTCTGACCAGGTCTACCAGGAATTGCAACCTCCAGGATTCCTCTTCCCAGGAGTGTCCATGGTGGTCAGAGAGTCACATTGGGTCATTCCTAGCATCCCCCATTCAATCTACGGTGGTGGCTGCCTAGGAACCCACTTTGGTAGCAAAATGAGTTGTTTGTCAGCAGGGAAGCAAATCCCCCCACCGCTCAGCACATCATCTTGGACGACACTTTCTGCTACAGATATTATCTGATTGCACACGAAAGCCGCAATGGTGCCTAGATTTGTAAATACAATGGGTTCTGTTTCTTGGCAGAAAAATATGCCATATATTGTATTATTGTTATTATTGATTGAAATAAGCATGTGTATGATCTTGTATTCTTGAATGATTACTTTGGGTTTCCTGTATATGATGCGATTCTTGCAGAATCACTAAAGTTACTTCTACAGGTTTTAGTAAAGCAACAAGCAGGAAAAAAACCATTTTTGCCTCTTAACGTAGTAATTTTTCAAACTTGACAACATTAAAATGTATGGACTTCAATTCCCAGAATTACCCACCCATATTTTTTGGGGGATCAGTAGAAACTGGATAAATTGGAAGATCATAAATAAACAGAAGACCCAAAAGTATTTTGTCAAAGAGTTCACATTTCTTCTTTATTTGTCTGAGATATTAAGAAATATATTGCCATTACAGTATTATGCTTTGAATTAACTTACCGATC
Source organism: Pituophis catenifer annectens (assembly GCF_029215685.1). Taxonomy (NCBI): domain Eukaryota; kingdom Metazoa; phylum Chordata; class Lepidosauria; order Squamata; family Colubridae; genus Pituophis; species Pituophis catenifer. Next base: position 30,436,256 of record NW_027256884.1, on the reverse strand, counting down.
TAACCTTTTGATATTAGGATACACCTGATTCATGGTTTTCATTGAAAATGGAGGAAGATACTCTTTCTCAGGGAATAATTTGAAGATAAATTGATATGGGCCTCAGACCCCAGGAGATTAATCTGTTAAAATTTGATGTTATTAAGATTTAAGTATCCTTTGGAATTCTCAAGGAGTCCCATGACTGTTAAGCTAATGACATAGCTAAGTCACATTAAGAGATCTTTGATGGAATAGCAATAACTCAGAATCTGGAATGCTGGTAAGTACAGTTTATGACTAAGCATTTGCATTTAATCTGTCTTAATTAAATTCTGTTTTGGTACAGTACTTGAGACTCAGTTGTTTTATAACTTACCATCATTATCACTGTTTACATTTTGCTTTTCTTTTTTGCAAATCTCAATTGATGCACTCATCTTTAACATCTGTGTGGTGTGTGTGTGTGTGTGTGTGTGTGTGTGTCTAGATATAAATCTCCCTCATGTCCGTGTTCCATGTCTCAGATTCAGTAGTTGCAGCTCTGCAAAACCTTATTCTATAAGAAATGTAGTCTTCAAATACAGTAAAACTATCAGAATAATAATTTGTCTAATAATGTCATTTACAAAAGAAAATTTGTTTTCTTGAAGTAATTGATGATTTTATTCACGTATTTATGAACAATAGGGATTTTTTTTTCTATTTAGAGAACAGTGGCTAATTACACAGTACAAAATTATACCTGCCACCTTGTGGTGATTTGACTGAATTTAAATCACTTCCAGTAGCATTTTCTCTACACTTTGACTCAACAAATACTACAGATATCTGATAAAACCACGTAACAGGTTATCTAAATTGAACTTAAATCATTTCCAGTAGCATTTTTTTTTTCTATGCTTACTTTGGCATTCATTGTGGTTTAGTGAATTGTGATCCTCATTTCTTGCAAACCATTCAGTTCAATCGGTTTTTTGTTGTATTGTAACCATTTATATTTTCATTATTATTTTCCAGTTTGTTTCTCCAAATTAGCAATTGTCACTATATGCATCCACAATCACACACATTAGTTAAAAAACTGTGCAGCATTCAAAATGTTTGGCTTACAATAATGTGGAGTAGGGCTAGCATGAAAATTATTAGTCTACTTTACATGCACAAAGTCAAAATGCAGTTTGTTTAAATTTGCCTTAGCATGTTGTATGAATACAGTTGTATGAATATGGCTTATGGCTTAGCAGAATGTATAAAACCATATGTTAACTGATTCTAATTCATCTAATAAGGCTCATTTGAATTTATTTTATTCCAGATTCATCTGTATTTATTGCACCATGTTATATCTCTGTTGCAAGCTTAGCCTTAATTTTTAACGTTATAATTCTTTTGCACCTTCTAATACAAAATTCTCTTTATTCTGTCTCTTACTGTTTGCATTACATTTTAGTGTTGATTTTAGTACCTAATGCCAAAGAGAAATCTATGAATGCTTTATATTAACACAAATCGGTACACATAGTCCTCAACTTACAACAGTTCATTTAGTGACCATTCAAAGTTACAACAGCATTGAAAAAAGTGACTTATGACCGTTTTTCACAGTTATGACTGCAGCATTCCCATAGTCACGTGATCAAAATTCAGATGCCTGGCATTGGCTCATATTTATGATGGTTGAAGTGTCCCAGGGTCTTGTCCAGAGGTGGGTTTCAGCAGGTTCTGACCAGTTCTAGAGAACCGGTAGTGGAAATTTTGAGTAGTTCGGAGAATCGGTAGTAAAAATTCTGACTGGCCCCACCCCCATCTATTCTCTGCCTCCCAAGTCCCAGCTAATTAGGAGGAAATGGGGATTTTGCAGTAACCTTCCCCTGGAGTGGGGAGGCAATGGAGATTTTATAGTATCCTTCCCCTGCCATGCCCACCAAGCCACGCCCACAATCCATGCCACTCTCACCAAGCCACACCCACAGAACCGGTAGTAAAAAATTTTGATACCCACCACTGGTCTTGTCATCACCTTTTGCAACCTTCTGACAAGCAAAGTCAATGGGGAAACCAGATTCACTTAATAGCCGATTCACTTAAGTGTCACTAACTTAACAACTGCAGTGATTCATTTAACAATTCTGGTAAAATGGGGCAGAATTCCCTAATAAATGTCTCACTTAGCAACAGAAATTTTGGGCTCAATTGTGGTCGTAAGTCGAGGGCTACTATATTCGTTTTCATATATTCATAATACAGTGTCTTTATCTCCTCAATATAATTTCTGTAACTCTCTATTGAAATAAAGAATCTGATAGCGGAAAACAAACCTGCAGTCTAGAGTTATATAATACATGTTAGCAGTGATGTTGCTGATAATGGCTGGGTTCATCATGCTAAGCCATCATATGGCTTACCGTATTTTTCGGAGTATAAGACGCACCTTTTTCCCCTCTAAAAGGGGGTGAAAATTTAGGTGCGTCTTATACACCAAATGTAGCCCCACCCACCCACTGGCCCCTACCGTTTGGCCTGTGCCTCACAGCAGTTACCTCCTTGCAAGCAAACAGCAAGAAAAAACAGCTCCTTTCAGCTTCAGCACAGTCTAATTAGCACAAGTTGATTGGATTGCCACCCGACTCTCAGCTGATTTGCTCTCAGCTGTTTTGTGCAGGGCTCTGCTGCTTGCTGCAAAGAGGTAAATTGCCGAAGCAGATTTTTTTTTTCCTTGTGCTAATCAAGCTATGCTGAAAATGAAAATGAAAGTAAAGTAGGCTGTTGGCTGCAACCAGGCAAAATTGCTCAGAGGCAGAGGGAGATTTCTTTTTCTTCTTTTCCTCACCAAAAAAGATAGGTACATCTTATACTCCGGTGCGTCTTATACTCCGAAAAATACAGTACTTAAGTTTTGTTTTGCTAGGTTATATGGTTGGGCAATTATGGTTTATAGCAGGCCTGGACAACTTACAAAGGAAAATGGGCACATTGATGAGTTAAAAACTATTTGTGAGCTGCAAAAAACAAACAAAAAAAATTATCTGGCTGCTAATGTGGAGGCAGTCCTGGAGCTGGTGGTTTGGTGAACCATGGAAGCATTGGAGGTGCTTGGCAATGTGTCTTTTCGGGCAGTAGCAGCAACGTATCCTTCCTGGCCGTGGCATTGTGAATTTTAAGAAAATACCAGTAGATAGAAGACTGCTTGGCAGGCTCAATGTTGTACAACCCTGGTATATCGATCGCTGTTGCATATGAACTAATTATTATGCTTTCTCAACAACATCTGATTAAACCAAGCACTTTCTCAAATTTCTCCTCTATGTTTTTTGATAAGGAAACATTAAAAAGTCATTAAACTTTAATGGAAGAAAAGTGACTGTTCTGCCATCATTCCATATTAGCATGTTGACTTTTGTAAAACTATTTTTTTTAAAAAAAAAAAAGAATTAATCTTCATTCATAGACAACGTTAACTTATCTTGGAAGGGAATGGCGGTAACTTTTGGGAGTATGAATATGCTGTAAGATTGGAAAACATTTTGAAGATAATCAGCTGAATGTCTTTGATAATTTCAAAGGAAAATGGTCTACAGATGGATTTCTGTAAAATGAGATGTTAAAATTATACATTCAAAATAGAATACCCTCAGGAATTGATCTAAGATTTAAAAAGAATGCATTGGATACAAAGATCACTCAGTAAAATCTTGCTTAGGCTACTTGTTGATTGACATGATACATTAACTAATGAATTGATAATGTGCTTGAAATGTCCTTCAATGCAAGGTAAATAACAAATGTTCTCCAATGACAGTGTTCTGTCCCCAATACACGTTAGTCTGTGTGCAATTTGACATGTAGCTAAACCCACCTATCCTTCAATAAAACAGAACTGTACGTAGATCTGAATGCTTTATTGAAAGAACAGGATATGGTGAAACTGGGGAAAATAGGAATACGTACAATGAGAACCAAATACAAGATAGGCAGTATTGGTTTACTGCTAAACATAACAATTAATAAATACAAGCAATCTAAATCTCAGCAGTGATGGTCTGTGTGTGGGATGCGCGTTTGTCCTTGGGTGACCATGTGCCACAGATTAAGATGGTTTCTTCTTTGTGTTTCTGCCTTCTCCAAGTGCTAAAGGAAATGGAGTCTGGCTTCCCAGCATGCACTTGTTTTGAGAGTGTGGGCTGATGGGTAATGGGGTGAGGTCAGCTTCAAACAATATACATGGTATTTGTCTCTCTGGCCACTAGATGGTGCTAGAGAACAACAACAGTATATAAAGATCATATGTTGGGGCATACTTGTCCCTCTGGCCCCTAGATGGGACTAGAGAGCAACAACATTATATAAAAGTTATATGCTGGGGCATGACAGATAGAGACAAGAAATTTAGTCTCTGCTTTTATATCCTTGCTCACCCATTGTCCACTTGAGTGAGCTATTCTTCTTACAGGGCTCCTTTTTGAGGTTCAGCGTAGCTACATTTGCTTTGACTCTCTTAAATTAATCCAGTTTTGCCTCATTATATGACCTTTCCTGCCACAGTTATTAACTGTGCTGTTAGTAACGTTGTTGTTAAGTGAATCTGGCTCCCCCATTGACCTTGTATCATGGTTCCAAGTAATGCCCCCAACCAATTCAAGTCTCTGAGGCCTTGGCTTCCTCAGAAATCCTGTTTATTGGATAAATCATATTGGCACAGTCAAATGTGAAACCAACACTCAATAATTCCCATGTTTTTGGTATAATTAAAGAATAGATACTGTCCACCCCCCTTGTGTCACAGGTCATGTTAGCCAACCAAGGAAGTGATAAACTTCTCAGCCCTCCCTCCTGCCGTTGCTAGGGCACATTGATCTGGCCTTGGTTCTCAGGAGTCTTACCGTTGTTATGTCTGGCACACTGGAGGAAAACATTCTACATTCCATAAGTCCTCCTCCCCCCCCCTAAATATGGCAACTAAGAAATGAAGCAAGAAAAATATGGCTTCAGCAAGAGTCGTTTCGAGAGTTGACACTTTGCTTGTCAGAAGGTCACAAAAGCTGATCACATGGCCTGGGGACACCTCATAAATATGAGTCAGTTGCCAAGCGTCTGAATTTTGATCCCATGACCACAGTGATGCTGCAATGGTCGTAAGTGTGAAAAACGGTCATAGGTCACTTTTTCCAGTGCTGTTGTAACTTCAAATAGTCACTAAATGAACTGGTGTAAGTCGAGGACTACCTATAATGTAAATATAGTTTAAAACCACAAGAAGTAATAATTTGCATTGGTCAAATTCCATTTGAATATTTTATCCAGATCAGTGGTGGGTTTCAAATTTTTTTACTACCGGTTCTGTGGGTGTGGCTTGGTGGGCATGGGATGGTGGGCATGGCAGGGGAAGGATACTGTAAAATCTCCGTTCCCACCCCACTCCAGGGGAAGGATACTGTAAAATTTCCATTCCCTCCCCAATCCAGGGGAAGGTTACTGCAAAATCCCCATTTCCTCCTGATCAGCTGGGACTTGGGAGGCAGAGAATAGATGGGGGCAGGGTCAGTCAGAATTTTTACTACTGGTTCTCCGAACTACTCAAAATTTCTGCTACGGGTTCTCCAGAACTGGTCAGAACCTGCTGAAACCCACCTCTGATCCAGATCTTGGGTATCATATTTTAAGAAAATTAAAAAAAAACTGGAATGGATACAGAGAAAGCCAAGGTTAGAGGATTCAAAATGAAATGTACAAGACTGAAGAAGTGTGTATATTAGGTCATGAGAAAAAACAATTGAAGGGGAACCTGATAACATTCTTTAATTGCCTTGGGGAGTATTTCATACAAGAATGTCAAGATCTATTCTCTATTGTCCCAGGGTACAGGAACAAAGAACCATGGTTACAGAAAAGGAGGTTCTGACTAAATTTTAGGATAAACTTTCTTACTATAAGAACAGTTTGACAGTGGAACTAATTATCCAAAGGGATATGCTCTCAATTAATGTTTTCTACAATACTGGAAGCAAGATAGCCATCTGTCTTGGATGTCTTGATTTTTATTCTTGCAAAAAACAGAATTTAGAAGTCAGTGCCTTAAATAGCCTTTTCCAACTAGACAAATCTCATAAGAGATAAATAAAAACAAACTTTAATTGAAAGGGGAAAAAAACAGAAAATATCCCCTTATAACTTCCAGTGAAAATGGATAAAATATTGTGCAGAGCTGATGAAGAGTGAAAAAGTTCTTCAACAGAAAAAAATATATAAAAGAAAATAAAGATTCTGGGGAGAATCTCAAAATTATTTTGTTCTGCAATTAATATGTGAAACTCTCCTGTAAAGATATTTTGATTCACATAAAAGACACAGTTACCAATCTTGTACTGGGAAATAAACCTCAGAGAAAATAAAGCTTAAATAACAATATAGATAGAAAAATTAAGATTGACATTCTAACGTGGTGCTTTGTAAATGATTTCCAACAAAATTTAAAAAGAGCAGCATAACTTGTCCCCATTACCTAATTCAGGTAAAGGAGAATTTTGAAAATGTAGGCAAGAAAGTCTGGTGAAAGTTTTACTCAATGTGTGATAGGTAGGGCAGGGCAGGGCAGGGCAGGGCACCTCTTATAGAAGAAGCAAATTTAAACTCAGATGCTGTTCAGCTCTCTGCCTATTCACTACATCTTTGAAGCTGTTCTACCTTTGAAGCTATCCCTACCACACACAGGATTCATACTACACAAACATATATTCTCTTTCATGATTATCCATGATTCATACACCTATTGGAACTGTCCTTTCTGATCTTGTTTCAAATTAAAATTTCCTTACATGAAGATGGCTGGGATTGAAAAAGGATTTGCTTCCATACCACTGTAGAAATAAATGATTTGGTGCCATCCAAAAAATATATAGCCTGAAAGGACATGCAGCTCAGTAGTTAAAACTCATGGAGTGGTGATACCTTTTGTTGTCCTAGGAACAGGAAGTTCACATGTTTTAGCTGGATAATGAAAATGAAATAGTTCAGCTCCAGTGGAATAATTGAGCCCCTAATTCTTCCATCAGCCAAAACCTCCCACAAAAAACAGACAAAAAACCTGGGGAAACTGCAGTCTTAAACAGGATCATTTGAGGAAGAGATTAAAGCACATTACACAAGTGATTCAGATGTAGATTATTTTGGAGAAAAGTGTATACACCGATGTCCTTTTCCAGCTCCTGGTGGTCAGAAACAATTGTGCTGGAGCAGAAAATGCATGGTGTACCCCAGTGGTGAAATCCAAATTTTTTTTACGACCGGTTCTGTGGGCGTGGCTTGGTAGGCATTGTGTGGCTTGGTGGGCATGGCTTGGTGGGCATGGCAGAGGAAGGATACTGCAAAATCTCCATTCCCCCCACTCCAGGGGGAAGGATATTGCAAAATCTCTATTCCCACCCATTCTGGGGCCAGCCAGTGGTGGTATTTGCCTGTTCTCCGAACTACTCAAACTTTCCGCTACCGGTTCTCCAGAATCTGTGAGAACCTGCTGGATTTCACCCCGGTGTACCTCTTCTGTATACCCTCTTCTTTAACACAAACATGAAGATGGTACACAGGACAGGAGGGGGAGAATTTCTGAATCAAACCTAAACATTTGAGGCCTCTGAAGGATCTTCTTGTATATTCGAAATGCAGATAATTACAAAGAAGACATCAATGTGATGTCTTGATATAAATAAAACAAACCTTATCTTACAGGTATCTTCTTTCTAACTCCATTGAACTCAGGGATAGCAGATCAGTGCCATTTCTGAAAACTAAAACTCACAGAGGTCTGACTAATTAGATTTCTTATAGGATACCAGAACTGATTAATGGAGAGGATAAATGACAGTAAAATTCAATTCCAGCAGATCAGAATGACTGCACTAAGCTATAGTCCATATGTTTGGCTCAGCAATTACCCGATTTCCAAAGAAAGTATAGCTGAAGGTGTCAACCATAGGAAACTCTGGAAAAAGATTGTTGCCAGTTTCTTTCTCCCAGTAGTAGACAAGATTAAATATATATTTTAATAATGACAGGTGTATTTAAAATAAGACAGAAAACCTGCGGAGAAATGTTACTGAGAGAACAGTAGTTCTAGATCTATGATAGACTTCTAAATTCAACCAAGCAATGTACAATTGAGGTAAAGCTTTCTTGCAACTCTCATTATTACATATGTCTATTTCCTAGAAAGGACAGGACCTAAGAGAAATTCTGCAATACATAAATCCTGATAATTGCTGCTTTAAGCAAATTACTTCTTTTGTACAATAGTTTGGTACATGGAAAACAAATAAACATAGGAGCCACTAGACAAATGTTTCAGGAAAGTTCAGCTTCTGTAATCACATTATTTATATGAACAATTAATAATTTATATGAAAAATGTTTGATGTCATATACTGGTAGATCTGAAGTATAAATGATATGGTAACTGGAGACACCTAATCTTGGAATATACCTTGAGCCTGAGGTCAGAAGAGAAAACAGGCAGTGATGACCTTGGGAGATGGGGGAGAGCTATAGCTAGGGCAATGGTCGGATAAATGAGCTGAGAATAAAAGAATGAAGCATAATAAAGAAAAGTACTATTATTATTTAGAATAAAAAATGCACAAGTTAAGCCACTCACTACTGGCCAATGTACTGTAATTCAAAATGCAGTTCAATAAAAACCAGAACTATTAAAATAATGTCACCCCAATCTTATGACTCTCAACAAAATAAGACAAACCAAAGCTATTTCAAGAAAATAAAATCATAAGTAAAGTTACAACAAAACTATAGATCTTTAAAGTAACAGGAGTGCACCAATCAACTGGAGCCAGATTGAATTTCATGATCTTCCTAAATAGTCTGAGATGGTCTGGAAAACTCTCTGCTACCCTAGCATAAGACATTTATTTTTGTATCTGTTTTTCTATTAAGTTTTTGAATCTGTTTATGTGTTTAATATGATCCTTAACAAAATTATTGGTACTACACTTAAGGAAGGAGACTAAGTCAAGCTCAAGCAACAAGCTGGTCAGGCAATTGTTGCAGTCAATATATCAACACTCAATTGATCTGAAAAAAATAATAGATTCTGTACTTGTGGGAAAATGCTAAGAAGAAACAGCAGCAGTTAAGACTCTTATATGGAAAGTTAATTTAAACTGAGAAAATTGGGCTTTGTTAACTGGGTGTAGTGTTTCTGCCCCACATCAACATATCATAGATCTTCGACCAGTTCTGCTGGCAAGATTTTCACGTGGATTTTCTTTGGGAGAGACTGATCCCATTTTGCCTGCTCTAATATGATTATGCATACTTTAGGATATTTCGGGATGCTGCCAACAGTGAACTTGCTGCAGCAATGCCATTATCTCACAACACATAGACTACTGATTAGGACTTTGTGGATACTGAAGTGAAACTGACAAAAATTAACATTGCCAGTTTCTCCTTGTAACCCAGGTGATAGGCTACAAGGCATTGTAGCTGCCTTACATTGCAGATGAAACCAAAGGATATAGTTAGTTAGAAAGGATGGATGCTCTTTACACAATGCCTACCATGTCCAAGACCTGTCTCTCTATTTCTGAACATGGGCCGGCCAATTTTCTGGTATAAATAAATAAATCTGGAAACCTGGCTATTAAATATTCTAATGGACGAGTGGGTGGCACATAGGAAAGTTTAGGTACAATAGGAGGGAGTTCTCTTGGTCTACTGTCTAAGCCAGGGGTATCAAACTCGCAGCCCATGGGCCAGATGCGTCATGTGCTGGCCCTGCTCCCGCACGGTTTAGCGAAGGGGGAAAAAGTCCCAATACATCACGTGATGCTGCCTTGACGACACCAGTTTGACACTCCTGGTCTAAGCTTACTTCTGCTTAACTCCATATTCTCCTGATATTTACATGTCAGCCAGGATATTTTTGGACAGGGATTACCAGTGCTCCAGAAAAATCAATAGATCCATATTCAGAAAGAAGCTGGATGACTGGACATTGGTGCAGGGCATATCAGTGCTGCTGACTTCTCACCCAGATAGCTTTGAAAGTGGCTATAGTTCCCTTCCCTGGCTTTTCCCCTCAGTTGCCCAAGATTGCTTTAGTATATATGCAAGAACAGCATTTGTTATTTTTTCCAATGGCTCATGATGCTGTGCAAGACAGAATACAGCAACAGGAACCTTCAATCATGTTTCTTAACTTGTTGTACATTAAAACTAAATAACAAGAATCACTCCGTGATCTCACTACAGAAGCAGAATGAAGCATAAGGACTGAAGGAATGTATTTTAATGTAATGTGAAAAGAAGCCTTCTGTCTTTGTGTATGTGTGTGATGAAAAGCACTGAATAATTCAGTCTGAATTAATGTGGGTTAACTATATCAGAAGGATCAAGATCTCCCTATCAGCTTTTGGATATTGGCAGGTTTAAAATTCTGAACAGCAGGGAACAGAGTAATCAGATGTTAGGGTACTAACAAGCCTAAGATGCCATATTTAAAACTAGCTTCTTGTTATCTTTTCTTCACCCATCATTCAGTATGTTTATCGCACATTATTCCTTCCCTCAGACCTCAGACCAATATTATTCTGCCTCATTTTCTCTGCCTCCTTAGATTTGTGTAACATCACCTTAAACTATTGCTGACATAAATCACTATCCCATAACAGCAGAAGCCAATCTGATTGCTTTAAAAAGAAATCCTTTTATACAATAGTAGACATTTGTGGGAATTGAATTTCAGAAAGGAAATGTATTTTGAAGTAGCAGTAAAACAATGTTGTGCTGATTGTTGTGCTTAATACCTGAGAAGATCCTGGAAAAGATAATAAGCAACAGATCTGGAAACACCTAAAATCAAGCTAAGTTATAACCAGAAGCCAGCATGGATTTTCCAAAAACAGATCATGCCAAACAAATCTTATTTCACTCTTTGACAAAGTGATTAAATTAGTGGATCAATGAAATGTTGTAGATGTAGTATACTTGGATTTCAGTAAGCATTTGACAAAGTATATCACAACCTACTTCTTGGCAAGCTAGAAAAATGTGGGATAGACAGCGTCACCACCAGATGGATTTGTAATTGGCTGACTAATTGAACTCAATGTGCAATCCTCAATGGAACTACATCTACACGGAGGGAAGTAACAGTGGGGTACACCAAGGTTCTGTTCAGTACCCTTCAACATTTTTATAAAGATTTAGATGAAGGAATAGAAGGGGAACTCATCCAAATTGCAGATGACACCAAGCTGGCAGAAATAGCCAACACCCCAGAAGATAGGCTCAAGATCCAGATGGACAGACTTGAACACTGAGCCCTATCTAACAAAATCAAATTCAATGTAGAGAAAAATAAGGTTTTGCATTTAGGCAAGAAACACCAAATGTACAGATTAGGTGAAACGTGACTCAAAATAGAAGTAACTATGAGAGGGATCTTGGAGTACTAGTGTACAATCACTTAAATATGATCCAGCAGTGTGTAGCAGCAGCCAAAAAAGCCAATACAATTCTAGATTTAATTAACAGAGGGATACAGTCAAGATCACATGAAGTATTAGTAATGCTCTATAAAGCCTTAGTAAGACCACACTTAGAATATTGCATCCAATTTTGGTCATCGTATTATAAAAAAGATGTTGAAACTCTGGAAAAAGTGTAGAAAAGAGCAACAGTGAGGGGCTCTTCAGGGTGCTGTTGGCCAGACAATGTCGGTTGGCGACCCCCAGGGGGACAGCCTTCTCTGTGGCGGCACCCACCCTCTGGAACGACCTACCCCCAGAGATACGTATGAGCCCAGACCTCTGGACTTTTTGTTGGGCCCTTAAAACTCACTTTTCTAGCCGGGCTGGCTTGATCCCATCTTTCGGTTTTAATTCATAATTGATTTTATTGTGGTGTTTTTAAATTGTGGGCCAAAATTATTTAATATCTTTTTAAATTGTTTTAAATTTTGTATGCTATGTTTTACCTTGGCTGTTCACCGCCCTGAGTCCTGCTGGAGAAGGACGGTATAAAAATCAAATCAAATCAAATAAATAAATAAAATAAACAAAAGGAGCCTGGAGGCTAATACATATGAAAAACACTTGCAGGAATTGGGTATATCTAGTCTAGTGAAAAGAAGGACTAGCGGTGACATGATAGCAGTGTTCCAATATTTGAGGGGCTGCCACAAAGAAGAGAGGGTCAACCTATTTTCCAAAGCATCAGAAGGCAAGTCAAGAAACAACGGATGGAAACTAATCAAGGAGAGAAGCAACCTAGAAGAAATTTCCTGACAGTGAGAAAAATTAATCAGTGAAATGGGTTGCCTTCAGAAGTTGTGCCTGCTCCATCACTGGAGGCTTTAAGAAGAGATTGGACAATCACTTGTCTGAAGGGTCTCCTGCTTGTGCAGGCATGACTAGAAGACCTCCAGGGTCCCTTCCAACTCTGTTATTCTGTTTATAGCAGGGATTGGCAACTTGCTGTTTCTCCTATCTTTGGACATATAGGCAAGAATTTATAGTAATCGCTGTTGTGGTGTGTAGTAATAAATCTATAATTTTGGGGATGTCTCTACAGGTAGACCTTGACTTAGAACAGGATACCAGTTACCATTCATGTAACAATGGACCTCCCAAGGGCTAGTTACCAATTTCAGAGTTCAGATGGCCATCCTTCCATTATTGCATTTCAGATGCTTGGCAATTGGCCTGCATTTACTGCCATTTGCAGCATCCAGTGGTCATGTGACCATGATTTATTACTTTTTGCCAGAAACTGGTATTTACTTCATCCATTATGGGCAATGGATTTGCTTAATCACCATAGTGTGTTTGCTTAATAATTGCCATGTTTGCTTTATGAGTACCACATTCAATTAACAACCACCACAAATTGGGCACAATCACATGGTGACATGCTTAACAACCAGCACAATTTAGGATTGTAATTCTGGACTCAGTTGCAGTCATAGGTTGAGGACTACCTGCGCAGATGGTAGGTGTTAGTGGAGTATGGTTTTCTATTGCTTTACATTTCTATCCTTTCAAAATGGAAAAAAAGTATGGCTAGGAAGTAAGATAAACATAAAAATGAGCAATGTGTCAGATAAAAGTAAGCCTCAGTCAGGAATATAACTTTGATTAAGTGATTTTTTAAAATCTAACCCTTATCCTAATAACAGGGTGAGCTTTATTCATGGGGCAGGGGCAAGGAATCACACCAATTCATTTATCATTTTAGGAGCACAGAATATCACAAAATTTGAAAAAAATCATACGGCATATGAATTCAATGTACTATGGCCAAACATGAATTTCTTTCACAAAGTCCTATTTATTCATTTATTTAGCGTATGGCATATCATACCATAGCAATAGCAAACTCCTACATTCAATTCTTTTTCCAATTCTATTTTTATTTATCGTTAGACATTAACACATTGTTGATGTATTAGCAATGAAAAATTATCTTGATAATTGCTACTTTTGGAGATTATTTCCAAAATAAGCAATCCAGTACAAAAACAGATTGCAGATGTCAGAAATTATCATCTCAATTACCTAAACATTATTTTTCTCAAGCAAACATTCATGATGACACAATAAACAGATTACTACTATACCTAGTGACTTGAAGACAATGGTAGTTACCAGTGGGAAGGTCTCCTTCAGACAGTTTTTTGGAGATGGTCCCTCCTATGAAAAAACTCATTATCCTTCAAGATAATGATAGGTTCTCCACATTTTGTCTCCTCTTTCTTCCTTGAGAAATCACTTTAAACACAGCATCTAAGCATTGTCAGCCTCCTGCAGTGAACTATGAGGAAGAACAGCAGGTTGTGAATTTCTGAAATGCAGAAATCAAATGGTCTCTGTAGCTAAATATCTAATTTCTATTTCGAGCAGCATAACTGTTCAGGGAGGAGGAGTAAGGAATAGTACGTTTATGGGGGAGAGATACTCTTGGAATAATACTTAGCAAGCAGTTGTTTTTAGGTCCCATCAAGGAAGCTAGCAAGAACATTCAATGTAAAGATTTATTTATACCGTTAATAATCAAAGGATGAAAGCTGGCTGAGTGATTTTGGGGCAGTCATTTTCTCTTAGCCCAACCCATCTTATAAAGCTGTTGTTTTGGAGAAAATAGAAGGTGGGAGCACTGTGTAAGCTGCCCTAGGTCGTACAAAATAAAGATATAATAATAGTAATGAAAGAAAAAGAACTGGAGAAATTAACAAAATGCAAAAACCTAATGTCAAACATCCCACGGGGTTAGGCAGCAAAAGAAACTCCTGGGACATTTTTTTGACCAAGAGTATAACTTTACTAAAGATTCCATATGCATGCAAACAGCATAGGAAAACATTCCCTCCCCCCCCGGGACCTCCCACTGCCCATTGTCCACCAATCACTTGCACTCACTATGCTTTTGGAATGGTTTGTCTACCTCGAACATTCCCAGTTGGTGTTGAGTCCATCTCAGGCTTCCAGTCAGCACAATTGCATTCCAAATTTCCCTTCCAAGCCTCTCTTACATTCCAATGCCTTCCCTTCCCCCTCCCATTACTGTTGTCTGATTGCGAGCAATGGTGGGTTTCAAATTTTTTTATTACTGGTTCTGTAGATGTGGCATGGCTTGGTGGGCGGGGCTTGGTGGGCGTGGCAGGGGAAGGATACTGTAAAATATCCAGGGGAAGGATACTGCAAAATCCTCATTTCCTCCCGATCAGCTGGGACTTGGGAGGCAGAGAATGTTGTAACATGCTCAGGAGCTAAGCGCAGGCATGAGAGAATCATGCTGTACCGCGTATGCAAAAAACTAGATAAAGGTTGCAACAACTCATAGATAAGGGCTGCAACAATTCACTAGAAGCTAGAATTGTAGATCTTCCCAAATTTGGGCATTGCTTCCATGTATTACTTGTACTTACGTATGCATTACATGAGACATGCTGTAATATATTATTGGCTTATGCTAACAAACCCCTCCTGCCTTTGTTTGTGTACAATAAAAGAGGCTCCCGGAGTCAGATCTGGGTCGTCTCATCCCGAGAAAACTCGTGTCCATGTCTTTTCTCAATATTGACTTCATGGGCGGCCCGCGGAAAACTCACATCTGGTGACCCCGACGTGATATCCGTGTCGCCCACCCATCTCACCCCCGGCTGGGAATAGCCTCGCACCCAGGGACGGCCGTTGGTGAACGGAGCACCCTCCCACATCGTGAGTATGGGATCGGGCTTCTCGAAGGACCAGGCAATTCATCTCAATGAACTTCGAGATATCTGCAAATTATCTAGCCAGGCGGCGGGTAAGCCGCTTCCCATTCCCCTGAAAAAACATCTAATCAGTGTACTAAAATACATTTGGCAACATTATCCGGCTTATCCGGAAAAGGGCTCTTTAAAAGTGAAAGTGTGGAAGCATATAGGAACATGCCTCCACGAACCTCCCCGAGCCCTGGAAAAATTCTGGCACTCTGGAGATTGGCTATAGAGTGTTTAATTATGCATGAAAAAAAAAAAGAGCCTTCAGGACACTGATAATGGTTCCTTTTTAGATTAATGTCATCAAGGAATAGAAAATATAGCTCTGATGCCTTGGAAGAGCAACAATTAATTACAAGTCCTCCACCTGATTATAAAGTTAAAATTGTCACCTCAAAACCATCTTTAATTGAATCATCAGTTCCTTCTGAAGGAACTGGTAACACCCCCACTAAGCAGAATTCAAAGAAACAGTTAGACAAAAAAAAAGGGGGGGTGGAATATAGAAGAAATTCCTATCGGCTGCAACTTTGCAAGTTTCTTCTGAATGTGCTTATCAAACCTTCAGAAAAATGCCTGTTTTTGGCAAGCGTCAACAAGCCTTCTCTAACATAAGGAAAAAAGCTACAAAGAACGCCACTTCTGAATGCCGAGGAGCAATTGTTGGGCTGGGAAAAGATCTTGATTTGGCAGATATGGTTCAAGTGTGTCAGGATATAGAAACATTGTATAAAACCAATTTGTTAGCACTGCTTTATCACCAGGCAGCAAACCTCAAGAAAACAACCTAATTGGCTTTTTGAAATACAAAATGATTTATGTGTAAATGAATTGCACATTGCCCCAGAAAAAATACAGCTGTACACTCCTTATCTGTATGTGCAATTTCTTTCTGTTCCGGCTTTCCCTTGTATAAAGTTACCAAAAGTTATTTCCTTAGTAAATTTGCAACAATTACTGGGTACTATTAATTGGGTCCGCTCATATTTTTTTTACCTATGCATTTACTTAGCCCGTTATTTGAGTTATTGACTAAAGGAAAAAAAAGCCAGGAGATTTAATTAACATCTTGAGTATTCAGTTTGTAGATTGATCCCTCATAGAAATTGTCAGTTTGTTAATATTTCCTACTAGTAAGCTACCCACAGGAGTATTGGCTGCTTTAGAACAGCAAAAAGTATATTGCATTGAATGGCTTTATTTGTCTCATTACCATCTAAAAATGTTTTACCCTTTATTCAAGCCATTGCTGAAATTATAACCTTGGGGCGTATTCCAGCCTGTCGAAGAAATGGAACTGATTTAATAAATATTATTCTTTCTATCTCAAAATCTGACTTTTACTTTTCTATCTTAGCTTTCACACTTTTTCTCAACAACCTTTTAATCTGATCTCTGACTCTCAGTATGTTTCTCAGGCTGAAAAAAATAAATTGTTTATTGTTCTTCCCACCCGGGGTTTAGCAGGTAATAAAATTAAAACCTGTCTAAATGGGAAGACTCAGATAATTTGAACTGATCAACTTGAAGTGATTTCTGTTAAAAATATTTTGTTGATGTGCATCTATAATGATAGTGTGTGGAATTGTATGTGGTTGAATTAATTATGATATGCTTGGCTGGCCAGCAAATTGACTGGGCTTGAACTTAAGGCTGTGGAAAAACAGGCAATGGTTATCGGCCCAATATCACCTTTTGTGATTAAAACTGCTGCCTGAAATTTTTTCCACTGTTTTGGGGATAAGCTAGTTCATTGAAATAATTTGAATGACTGATTTGCATGGAGGACGTATTATACAAAAGGTCTGATTGCAGTACAGATGTGAATGGGTGTGTATGTAGTCATCTATTGGATTGCATGAAATGTAATTTTGTGTATAAGCATTTTTTTTTCCTTTCTCTTCCTGTCCTCCCAGGAGGAGGGAGGCTCGTCCGTTTTAAAAAAGTTTTTTCCTTTCTCTCACCCCCTCCTTTTTTTCCCTGGGAGGTGAGAGGCACAAGAGGGGGGCTATGAGTTTTTGTTCTCTTCACCATTTTTTTTCTCTCAGAGAACCAGCCTGAGAAAGACGGGGTAAAGGGTGATATCTGATACCTGCCTTTGCAGTTTCAGAGTATTGACTCAAAATACCTCATTTAGATTGTTTGTTTTATTTTTGAAGCTGTTTTTCTTACTCCTTTATGTTTTTATGTCTACGTGCATTTTGCATACTTAACAGATGGCATGTTTGTTCTTTGTTTGTCTGTTGTTTGTTTATTTGTTTTTTTGTTTGTCAGCAGCAAAAACTGCTGCCATTTTTAGGAATTATCACAGAGATGAGTTAGAAATTACAATATGTAGACAGAGAGATAAAATACATAGGACATTTAATTAATGAAAGAAGATAACACCTGAAGAGTTGAGGAAATTTCTAGGATTGACTGGATATTGTAGGCTGTGAATAGATAATTGTGCTATTTGTATGAAGACTGGTATGCAAAGAACCCAGTGTTACAGGGAATGTAGGGGTATGGCTTTGAGGGTTTTAACCCAGAAGTGGGGAGGGAAGAGAGAGTTAGTGAAGGAAAACAGAAAGTTGACTTTTGGAAGTGCATGTAAGAAAAGACATTTAGGTAAGTTGGTTTGCACAGACTTGGGCTGGCTTGGAAGTCAGAATGGCAGTGGGAAAAGGATTTGAATGTATAGTGTTATAAGGAGATTTGTTTATTGGAAGGTTATAGATATTGTGGGTGGCGGAGACAGAGATTTCCATCAAAATAAAAAAAGCATTAGCGAAGCAATTTGGTCTCACGGCAGCCGAAGCGACTGCCATCATACAACAATGTCCTACCTGTAGTCAACAAGCTCATTCTATCCCTATGGGTGTAAACCCTAGAGGTCTCAAAGCTTGTGAAATTTGGCAAATGGACGTCACAAGGTACGACTCCTTTAAACCATGGAACTACCTGCATGTGACCATTGATACCTATTCTGGATTTATCATGGCATCCCCACAAAGGGGAAAAGCAACCAAACATGTAATAAATCATTGTATTCGGACTTCTGCATCGATGGGACGCCCAATTGAACTTAAAACTGACAATGGACCTGCATACACCAGTACTGCCTTTGCAGACTTTTGTAACAAGTGGTCCATCACACACAAATTTGGCTTATAAATTGAAAGAGGAAAAATGCCTCGGCCTCCCAGCCATGCAAAACAAACTCAATCCTTGCTTATATACTTTGAACTTTCTTAACCTGACTGGACAGCCTCCCACATCGGCTGCGACCCGTCATTTTTCTGCTTCTCCATCAGCTACCCCAAAACTGAAGGTCTCTTTCCGCCAACTACCTGATCCTGCATGGAGAGGGCCCGCTGACCTTATTACCTGGGGCCGTGGATACGCTGCTGTCCAGTACAAAGATCGCATCATTTGGATCCCCAGAAGACACGTAAGACCGTTTCATTTACAACAAAAAGAAGGAGAAACCCCTGGTGCTGAGATTTAAGAAGAAAACACCTTGCTGAGTCCTACCGGCAACAGACTCTCAACGCACAGCGGAAGATTCATCAGGAGGAAACTACCTTCACATTGTACATATACATTTTATTAGCCTTACTATAGCACTTTCTTACACATACTAATGTTAGTAGAAGTTTAGGAGTGAGTTTTGTGGGTAATTGTTTTTCTAATTTTGCTAGTAATTTTGTTTCACACGTATAAGTGACTATGATTTGTTTATGGCCTTGGACATTGTTAGCTTTGGGACTCTCAAGTGACCATGTAAGGAACATCAAATCCCCACATACATACACTTCAAGTCAAGTACGCTTCCGCCACAAACGCATTGTCTATGCACAAGGTCCTTACTTTCTACCTAAGTCTACTCCACCACCTAAGGTTCCCATATTGACATTTCCAGCTGAAGGGGGAGTGAATAAGGACAATGGGCCTCTGCAACAATTGCATAAAGGAGACTATATATCACGGATTCTGGAATTAAGTCACGATCTTGCATCTATTGCCCCTACATCTCATGATCCTTCATGTCAGCAGCCTCTACATTCAATCATGATGGGACAGTAATAAAAGACATTCAAATAGCTGCTAATCGGACAAACTCCACTACTCCTATTTCCCAAACCACACCCACCGCTGACACCAGGTGGCTCATTAAAAACTCAGATATCCAGAGGCATCTTGCCCAATCTCGGGTGGCAATGAACTATCGGGATCTTCATTTATTAAATATCTGGACAGTACATACGTTCAACGAGACTATCAAGGTGCTGAAGCTGATGAACAAAGAACTGGCTGAAATCAGGGAGGTGGTCTTACAAAACCGATATGCCTTAGATATTATGCTAGTAGCTACCTATGTATCTGATTATCAGTATAACATCACTCACACCATAGAACATATGGAAAAGTTGATCAAAAACAATCCCTTATCATCCAATGGATCTGGCGCCATTGACATCTGGGCTGCCCTTTGGTCATGGCTCCCGGATGGTTCTTGGTTGAAATCAATTATGCCAACTATTGTATTTATAATCGTACTGCTTGTTTTGCTTTGTTGCTGTATCCAATGTCTCCCCTCCCTTCTGCAAATGTGCAAAGGTTTTATTCCCTCCAATAGGAAGGACGTCCTGATAAGTGAAACCACAGCCCTTCTGGAACTGGAAGAACAAATCAGGTGTGGTCAGAGAAGGTGCTTGGGACTTACAGGATAGGGCTTCCAGAATAACTCAGAGGTTACAAACTCCTGACGTGGTTTTCTTGGGTGCCTGGATCCGGATGGATTTACAATTTGTGCGAGCGATTTGTGGAAATGTATAACTGGAATACAACTCAGAAACTTGATGGCCTACCTCGCATGACATCTCCTGGCCACTTTTCCACTAACTTTGTTCACCGTAATAAAAGGATGGGTGAGCTACAAACATTTGCAGAAACCGGATGGCTGAAGAACATATTGTCTACTGTACTCATGATCATTGCTTTGCTTATTTCTGTATGTTGTAGTATCCAATGTATTCCTGCTTTGTTTGCTATGATGACAAACATATTTGCCAAACCAGAGAAAAACATATTAACATAGCCCAAACAGACATTAACGACATACTACAGCAAAAGGCATTGCTATCTGTCCTCTCTGATGAGGAAGATGATCGTGTTTAAAAAATTAAAACAAAAAGTAGGAGATGTTGTAACATGCTCAGGAGCTAAGCGCAGGCATGAGAGAATCATGCTGTACCGCGTATGCAAAAAACTAGATAAAGGTTGCAACAACTCATAGATAAGGGCTGCAACAATTCACTAGAAGCTAGAATTGTAGATCTTCCCAAATTTGGGCATTGCTTCCATGTATTACTTGTACTTACGTATGCATTACATGAGACATGCTGTAATATATTATTGGCTTATGCTAACAAACCCCTCCTGCCTTTGTTTGTGTACAATAAAAGAGGCTCCCGGAGTCAGATCTGGGTCGTCTCATCCCGAGAAAACTCGTGTCCATGTCTTTTCTCAATATTGACTTCATGGGCGGCCCGCGGAAAACTCACAAGAGAATAGATGGGGGTGGGGCCAGTCAGAATTTCCACTACCGGTTCTCCAGAACTGGTCAGAACCTGCAGAAACCCACCTCTGACTGCGAGCGAGTCAACCATGACACCTGCAAATAGAAAGACTGTGGCAAAAGAAAACAAAGGTAGTACCGATAGTAATAGACACTTTGAGTACAATACCAAAACAACTGGAGCACCACTTGAAAACCATTAGCTCTGACAAATTCACCATCAGCCAATTGTAAAAGGCAGCTTTACCTGGTATAGCTTACATCCTGTGACGATACCTCTAACACCATCAAACATAAACATCTGCCTTTCCCAGGCCCTTGGGAAGGACTTGATAGGTGGATAAAAATAACAAATTCAGTCTGAACATCGGGCTGACTGTGTGATAATTATATTTCAAATTGATTGATGAAACCTCTAGGGTTAGGTTTAAAGTTAAAGGCAAAGAATTGAAGGCTTAGTTGGTATTATCATTTGTCTTTCCATGAATAGGAAGAATAGGGTGTAGGAAGGGGGGTGGAAACAAAATTTAATCAACGTTAAATTTCTGAGACTATGATCTAAATTTTTTAGAAAAAAAGGATGCTTTTATAAGAAAGGCTGCATTTCACAAAATCTTTGAAACATGGTGAGCTTGCTCAGAAGAGCTTTAAATTGGATCCTGAAGGGATTGGAAATAAGCACAAGGAATAACAGTTTCAAGTAAATATTTTTGCATTGTAAAAATTCTGGCAATTGAAGCTCTCACATTTTAAAATTATTGAGGTTGAGAAAGACTGGGTTAGGTAATCATCATTTGAGTCCCACTAGCCAGAAAACTAACCTTTGTATAAATACTAAATCTACAGCTACGAATAGCTCCAAGGGAAAAATGAAGATGATATCATGTTGATAATTCGAAGAAAAATATTCTTGGCTTGTTAGAGAACTGAGCTGAGATTAAAAGAATGAAACTTAATAAAAAAAAATACTATTATTATTTAGAATAAAAAAATGCACAAGTTAAGCCACCCAATTCCATACAGAGTCTGACCAGTATACGGTAGTTGAAAAGCAGTTCAATAAAAATCAGAACTATTTAAATAGTGTCACCCCAATCTTATGACTCTCAACAAAATAAGACAAACCAAAGCTATCTCAAGAAAATAAAATCATAAGTAAAGTTACAACAAAACTATAGATCTTTAAAGAAACAAGCATGCACCAATCAACTGGAGTCAGATTGAATTTCATGATCTTCCCAAATAGTCTGAGATGGTCTGGAAAACTTCTCTCTGCTACCCTAGCTGAAGTCATACGTTCAGGAAGACTCCCAGATTGCAGGGCTGCTTCTTCTAGAAGAGAACATCCTGTTCCTGAGCTAAAGATGAGCTTGTCCTGGAATCGGAAGGCTTCTGAACCAACAACCATTCTGTCTTGAAGCTGAACAGTTGTTGATTGTTGACATGACTAACATCTCTGCTTTAAGAACTATTGGCTCTCTTATACATTATATTTCATATCTTTGAAAAAGCTACTATTTTTTCTTTTGAAAAGCCTTTTGCATGTTGTCTTTCTCAAAAGTTTCCTATCTTCTGTCACTTTGTAAGACCTTTCTGCATTATTATTTTTTCCTTCTAAAGTATTCCCACCACATTGTGAATCCTTTATTTAGTATGTGTCTATAAAAAAAAAAACTGTGCTGAACCTCATACAGCCATAGCTATTACCTGCTAGGTATGTATCCAGAGTTCACCTGAGAAGCCATTTATGTAAACATGTCTTTGAGATTCCTAAACAGTAATGGAACAAACAAATGACAGGGTTTCAAAGAGTGAGAGGTCTAAATGAACAGTAGAGTTGACTGGGTTGATAGAAACTACATATCTTTTCTGTTTCATAGAACCATCTTTTCCGTTTTCAAATTCTTATTTTTTCATATCCCTGGGAAGTTTCCTTAGAGTAGAATTTTGTAGTCAATACACATTTCAGAGCTCTCAACCAAGCTCTTTATTCTAACTGGGAAAATAGCTAACACTAGGATAGGATGATTGAAAAGCCCAAGGGATATATACAGAGTTTCCCCATTACAGAATGCTAGTTAATTTCAAGCAGTGCGATATCCAACTGGAAAATTGGGTTGACTGCAAGGTGTAATGGAGGCCATATACCTTGCCTTCCAGCATGGAATCAAATGCTTGCAAATCAAAATAAGATACAACATCACAGTTTACTAATATAGCATGTTAAATAATCTTATTTGTAAAGCACTTAGTTCCCATTAAGGGTCAAAATGAAATAAGAGAAAGCAAAGAAAGGGTAAAAAACTAAATCTGAAATGTTTTTTAATATAAGAAATCAATTTATTTATTTATTTGAGAAGCAGTTAGCATTAAATAGTTCTCTAAAGGTTAAAAACAAAAAGAATCAGAAAATATTCAAGCACCCTGATTTCCGGCACCTTAATCCTAACCTATCTCTAAATGTATCACGACTTTATTCCAAATCTTCTCAGGAATTTATTTACATCCATAAGGGGTACAAAGTAATGGTTTCATGCAAAAGCGAAACAATGGTCCTTCATTTTATATATATAGTTAGATACCTTGTTTCCCCGAAAATAAGACCCTGTTTTATATTTTTTTGAACCCTGAAATAAGCGCTTGGCCTGATTGCCATGCGCTCAAAAGCCCGATTGGGTTTATTATCAGGGGATGTCTTATTTTGGGGGAAACAGGGTTATAATAATAATAATAATAATAATAATAATAATAATAATAATAATAATAATAATAATTAATAATAATAATAATTTTATTTCTATACCGTCCTTCTCCTGAAAGACTCAGGGCGGTGTACAGCCTATTTAAAAACACAGAAACAAAACAACAATTAAAATTTAAAATCATTAAATAATTAGGCTCCAATTAAAATCCCAGAAATTTAAAATACCCCAATTTAAAACGTTATGTTAATAGCCCGGCCTGGCGGAACAACAGGGTCTTCAGAGCGCAGCGAAACACCCGGAGGTCGGAGATCTTACGTATTTCCGGGGGCAGTTCATTCCACAGGGCTGGGGCTCCGACAGAGAAGGCCCTCCCCCTGGGTGTCGCCAGCCGGCATAACTTGGCCGATGGCACCCTGAGGAGACCCTCTCTGTGGGAGCGGACTGGTCGGTGGGAGGCTATTGGTGGCAGAAGTCGGTCTCAAAGGTACCCGGGTCCTATGCCATGGAGCGCTTTAAAGGTGGTAACCAACACCTTGAATCGCACCCGGAAGACCACTGGGAGCCAGTGCAGCTCGCGCAGGAGGGGTGTCACGTGGGCGCAACAAGTTGCACCCATAACCACCTGCGCGGCCGCATTCTGGACCAATTGGAGCCTCCGAGTGCTCTTCAAGGGGAGTACAAGGGTACAATTTTACCAAAGGTATGAATTGCTTCATTTTATTTTAAAAAGCAAATTAGCATCAAACAGAAAGGGCTTGCAAGGGTATAAAGGAAGTAGCAACAGGGTGCACAAATATTCATAGTAACATTTTCTTTAACTTTCTGGGAGCACTTATGAATAGGGGTGAGGTTATGCTATCATCTATTCTGAATATGTAAAATTATGCTTTTCTTTAAAGAAAGTTTATTGATGGAGGGTCGGTAACAGTGGTGGGTTTCAAATTTTTTTACTACTGGTTCTGTGGGTGTGGCTTGGTGGACATGGCATGGCTTGGTGGGTGTGGCAGGGGGAAGGATACTGTAAAGTCTCCATTCCCACCTCACTCCGGGGAAAGGATACTGCAAAATCTCCATTCCCTCCCCAGTCCAGGGGAAGGTTACTGTAAAATCCCCATTTCCTCCCGATCAACTGGGACTTGGGAGGCATAGAATAGATGGGGGCAGGGCCAGTGCTCGTGTATTGTTGTGGTTGAAGCTGAAGTAGTCACTGACAGGTAAGACATTGTGGCAGATAATTTTATGTACTATCCTTAGGTCAGACCGAAGTTGGTGTAGTAGGATAAAAGAATGTACTTCACCATTTGTTTGCAAAAGTGTCTTCATTCTAGAATACAATTAAAAATTATTTTTAGTTGTTCCATGTATAGTGTCTGGCTAGCTTCTGCAAAGTTCAGAGCTGATTTCCCCCCAGAAGTGCACAATTCTGTCAGCTCAAGGGTAGCACAGGGCTTTCATATCACATTGGGAGCGATGCTCCAAAACGGGATAGCATACTTGTCTTTTCCTTATTTTTTATTTTTTATAATTTTTTATTATTTTTAGTGAGTTTCCTGGAAATAGCAAAGAATCCTCATTTCTGAAAAATAAATGCAGTTCTGTACTTAATAGGGAGAGGGCATACTGAGATTGAGTCCTTTTTTTCTAGTCTCTCTGTCAATAAGGAAGAAAAACGCCAATCTTTTCTTTTTAACAAATGGAAGATCAAGTGCAAGAAGGAACGGACCATTCTAGGTGGGACTTCTATGCTTTAAAGGGTTTGAGGCAGGGGTGGGTTCTACTTACCTTTACTACTGGTTCACAATGGGGCATGCACAGAAGCTTCCTGATGATGTCGGGGTCGGTGGGTGGAGCCTCCCACCAGTTTTACTACCAGTTCTATAGAACTGGTCCGAACCGAGGGCAACCCACCACTGTTTAGAGGGGCGAAGGAGAAAATTAAAATTACAGTAGAATACTTCCACCACCATCTCCAATTTTTGTCATTTTGTTTTTTAAATGGTGGAAAGCTTAAATAATCCCTTATTCACAAATATAGGTAGGTAGAATAGGTAGAATAGTGATAAAATGCAGCCTGACTCCTTTTTTCAGTTAAACCATTTGATGCAACCAAAACTGTATTCTCAAGTGCTTCCTGGTTATTGTAGAGGTCTTCTTAACAGATGAACCAGGTGCTTGTGACATACAGTATCCACATTATTGAGAGACTTATTCAAGTGATACCATTAAAGCTTTGGAATAGTTTATGAATAGTTATTTTTGTTGTTCCCTTGCTATTTTTATTGCATAATACACCATCCAATTATAACTATTTGTATAATTTCTTTCTAATGTTCTTTCTAAAGACTGCTAGTTCCTCCATCCCTACACCTTCCTATTTTCTAGCCCATCTAACAATCTCCTAAAGCAGGGGTGTCAAACGTGGGCCGGATGCGACATGTGCAGGCCACGCCCACCCCAGCTCCGTGAATGGGAAAACCGTCACGAAACGGCAATGTGATGCCGTGAGTTTGACACCTTTGACCTAAAGCAACCATGAGTTCATCATCAAATTCTTGAATATTGTCTCATCCAAATTTGCCTTGTAAAGGCTTCCATGTATTCTTTCTTTTTTTAAAAAAAAAAACCATTATGCTCCATCTTTAAAATATTTCTGTTCATATTCTTTTGAATTTTCCAATTTCTCTAATTTTCCGAAATAGATTCCTTATTCTATTTTTAAATTTTTCTTCTATTTGTTATACATTTAGCTGAAACAATTTTCATTTTACTTTTTGTTGGACTTTGGGTAATAGCAAGCAACCTATTAGTTTAATACATTAGTGAAATGTGGGAAGAACAAGTTTAAGAGCTTCCATGAATGCAAGAATGGGGTCTGCAGCTGGGTACTTAAGCTTTTGCATTGTTATATGAATCCAGGAAGACTTTTGCAACCATACTGCAAAGAATGAGAAGTGTTTGAATATAATAAACATATAAAAACACTTTTTATAATAGCAGCTTGCAAAACAAAAATATATCAGTTTACATTTACTAAATAGAACACATCAGAAGTAATTGAATTAGTAATAATATGGTAATATCAAAACGAGTTTGGGTAAATATTGAATCCTGTATTCCAGTCTTATACATTTGCTTGTATCCATCATCAAAAACTGAAGCATTTGTTATTTTTTTACTTTATAATCAGCATGTTACTGAATAAACATGTCAATATACACATTTTGTTTATATGAGGCTATGAAATTAATTCACTGAATGAGGTATCAAAATCTCCCAAACATCCAGATAGTTTGTTTTCCTAGACTTCATGAGAACAGCTAATACAAATATCTTTAAGTATTTCCTGAGGAAAAAAAATCTTATTATAACTGGGGGTTCTGTTGATGAATATATAATCTAGTTTAAATGACTCAAGGAGGAACAGACATCCTCCTGGAACGATGATCTAATTTACATAATGATTGTCAATACGCTCATTATGTGAATGAGACTTACAGAACTAAAGCAAACAGAAGGAAAGATAGTGAAACTGTTTTCATTTAGCTCTCCCTCTTTTATTTTAATGCAGTCTCCTGATCTACTTTTAGGGGTCTCTATTTATATTTCATTGTATTTGGTATGTGCCAAACTCTCTGGAGTAATGGTGGTTTTTACATCTCAGTATTTGTGGATATATATGTTTACTTGGAGAAAGTACTGTATTTTTTGGAGTATAAAACACACCTTTTCCCCCAAAAAAAGAGGGTGAAAATCTGGGTGCGTCTTGTACTCCGAATGTAGCCCCGCCCAGCTTCTCAAATGGAAGTTTCACAGGCTGAAAAAAGCATCAGAAACGAAGCTTCAGAAAAGAAGCCCCCAAACAGAGCTTCAGGAAAAAATCCCTCAAACAGAGCTTCAGAGGCTTTTATTCTGAAGGTCTATTTCGGAGGCTTTCAAAGGCAGGAAAAAAAGCAAAAAATAAAAAATAAAAAAAGAGCAAGGCACAGAGCTCACAACCAAGGAACCTGTTGCTAAAATTCACCTCTGGGAACAGCTGATTGGGGATATTCCGGGAGGCCAATCCACCTGCCAATTAGCTTTTTTCTTATTTTCCTCCCCAAAAACTAAGGTGCGTCTTATACTCTGGTGCATCTTATACTCCGAAAAATATAGTAACTCAATTATATATGCTGAGCTGTAATAATATGGTAAAAAATGTAATAGCATTGAGGCTCGCCCAAGTTATCTTTGCTGCTTGAGAAGGCAAATAGGAGGCATTCTATAAACAAAAGGTAACTGGGTCACCTATCCTTTCAGGATTGGGTGTGTGTACTAAAATGGTCGTGAAGATACTTAACAGTTTGCAACACACGAGTGTTTTCTTCTAGATGTGCTGCTTGTATGTAAGCAATCAAATAACAATAACCAGAAAAAAGAGGTGCAATTAAATGGTTGAGATTTAGTGATTAACACTAGAGGATTAAAGTTACATTTATAAAGTCTTGGAATAGGTAATATTGGAACATTGGATTGAAAGGACATATTGACACAAATCAATCTAACCTTTGCTCTTTGCTTCTGTTAAAGAAGGTGCTTGTACTATTTTGCTAGTTAGGAATCATTTGTTAGGAATTCATTCTGTAAAAGGATTGTATCCTTTTCTATCTGGTTTCTCGCTTCTGTAATTTGTTTTAGAGCTAGGTACATCCTTGGAGACAGTTCCCAGGAATATCCTGCTCCATAGATAAGGGGGCTGCCAGTTCTGGTGGTGATGTCACGGTGGTGCGGTACAAAAGAATGGGGCTCTGTTCTTTTTGCCCGATTTTTCGCACCTGGAGGCCCATAGGGGAGAAGTTGGATCCTGGAGGGGCCAGCAAAATAGAGGGGAAGCTCTGGGGTCAACAGGGAGATGAGTGATCCCCATTGCAACAGGAGGAACCCCTTAAATCCGGCATGAAAAAGACCGGCCTCCATGGTTGGCTCCGGAGGCGTGACAGCCTGATCGAATGGAGTAGGAAGTGAAGAGAGGGAAGCAGCATGAAGTATCAGTGTTGATCAATGACACAGAGTGAGATACCAGACTTATTCTCAGAGAATTTGAGAACTACAAACTGGCTGGCAAGTGAGTCTCCGAAGTTGGAAAAGCAGCGCTTTAGTGGTGGGAGTGGAGGCTTTGGAAGACGGAAAATAATTTTGACAGAATGAGAGGAGAGAGTGATTGATGGTCTGAGCTGGTGTTTGTTGAAAAACTCTACTGACAGATTGACTATTTGGATTGAGACTGTGACCAGTTACTGCAGTTTGGGAAAAGAATACATACAATAAGTTTTCTGACAAGGACGGAGAAATCGAGAAGCGAAGGTGGAAGTGAAGTGAAAGTGACAGTGACAGTGCTAAATAGAGTAAAGGTGACATCTTAGAAACAAGGAAATGAAGAGCAACTGATACAATAGTAAGATTAAGGAATAAAGAACTCTCTAATCAACCTTAAATTTGGGTGGATCTTAAAGACTAAATCTAAAATCAGTGATTCTAAAAGGAGACTATCTTATGACATTTGGAAAATAGACTTTACTAACAAATAGTTAAAAATATAAATCAGATATAACTCTATAGGTGTTTTGTATATGCTATTTACGGCATAATTGTTTGTATAAAATCAAACTTGGAATATTATATATTTAATTACAAAGAATTAATTTAAAAAGAAATACTATAAATATTTATAAATAGATTACATGATAGTTCATGGATTTCTAAAGCATTTTTGATCTAATGTTTGATGTTACAATTTGATACATACTCAAAACATAACTTGTATAATCCCTATAACCCTTATAACTGTACATCTGTAAGGTGCAATTAGATCAAGATTGATACTGCTATTAATAATTAGAATTGCTAGATTAGATCATTAATTGTAGACTATAATATATTGTAGATTGTATTATATTATAGATATTGAGGTTATTGTTGTAGGCATAAGTTAAGATG
The DNA here is from genome assembly GCF_029215685.1 of Pituophis catenifer annectens. Classification (NCBI taxonomy): domain Eukaryota; kingdom Metazoa; phylum Chordata; class Lepidosauria; order Squamata; family Colubridae; genus Pituophis; species Pituophis catenifer. The sequence goes on along the minus strand of NW_027256884.1, from coordinate 30,406,762 downwards.
CTAGAAATATATATAAGAGAAGTGAAAATCTGAGAGATACAGTAAATAGTAGATGATTTATGTTATTGTAGAAGAGTCTTTTCAAGATTTTGAAAATGCCGAGTATGACGACGATTATGAAAACTGGAAAGAAAACAATGCCGATTATAACCTCTCCATCGGGACAATGATCAATAGGAAATATGATGGGTGGTGAGAAATCCGGATCTACATTGAGTCTGCAGAACATGCAGTCGACCCTGAACATGATTCAAGAAGTGATAATGAAAACACAGGAGTCAATAGGGGAAAATCATGAAGAAATAAAGAACGAGATGGGAGAGCTGAAAGGGGACATCCATAAATTGGAGGACAGAATAGGAATGATACAGGAGGCGATAGTAAGAAATGAACAGAAAATAAAAACAGTAGAAGCCAGAACAGAGCAAACTGAAAAGAAATTAGAAGCAGCGAAACAAAAACTGATGTCAGTGAATAGGAACCTGGAGGAGTCAATAGTACACCTGGAAATGGAGAAATCAGCTTTTTTTCTGAGATTCCAAAATGTAGCAGAAAACAAAGAGGAAGATCTACTAAACCTCATGGTAGAACTGCTAGCTGATGTATTGGAGAAAAGTAAACAGGAGAACCAAAACGATATAGATGAGATCTATAGAATTTACACTAATTACATGCGTCGATATAAACTCCCAAGGGAAGTCCACGTGAGGTTTGCAAGAAAAACACTTAGAAACACCAGGGGCTTAGTTTTTATATAGGCCAATAGAAACACCAGGGATCTATTTTTATATGGGCCAATATAAAAACATCAGGGATCTATTGTTTATATGGACCAATAGAAACCTCAAGGGCCTAGTTTTTATATGGGCCAACAGAAACATCAGGGTTTGTTATTTTTAGAAAGTTAAGTTTTTAAAATTGTTTTGATATTAGATTGTTTACTTATATTATAGAGTTGTTTTACAGTTTTAATTATCTCTACTTGTCCTGGAAAGGCAGCATGTACTATATATGTATACAGAAAGGGAATCAGTTTTTACTCTTCTTTCTTATCAGCACCTGATTTTATTTTATTTATTTATTTTATTTTATTTTTATACCGCCCTTCTCCAGCAGGACTCAGGGCGGTGGACAGCCAAAGTAAAAACACAACGTATAAAAATTAAAACAGTTTAAAAGATATTAAATAATGTTGGCCACAATTTAAAATAACCCAGTTAAAATTAATTTCAAATTAAAACCAAAGGATGGGATCAAGCCAGCCCGGCTAAATGAAATAAGTGAGTTTTAAGGGCCCGACGAAAAGTCCAGAGGTCTGGTATCGTGCGTATCTCTGAGGGTAGGTCGTTCCAGAGGGCGGGTGCTGCCACAGAGAAGGCTGTCCCCCTGGGGGTCGCCAGTTGACATTGTCTGGCCAACGGCACCCTGAGGAGGCCCTCTCTGTGAGAGCGTACTGGCCGGTGGGAGGAAATTGGTGGCAGAAGGCGGTCTCGTAAATGTCCAGGCCCTAAGCCATGGAGCACTTTAAAGGTGGCCACCAACACCTTGAAGTGCACCCGGAAGACCACCGGGAGCCAGTGCAGCTCGCGCAGGAGAGGTGTCACATGGGAGGGCCCCGTCGCTCCCATAATCCCCAGTGCGGCCGCATTCTGGACCAGTTGGAGCCTCCAGGTGCACCCCAAGGGGAGCCTCATGTAGAGAGCATTGCAGTAGTCCAGACAGGAAGTGATGAGTGCTTGAGTGACCATGCGTAGGGAGTCCCGATCGAGATATTCAATGATTTATTTTTTGTGTGGAGGTTTAGTTTAATAGCTATTGTTAACTGCCAGTAATATGTCAATCATAATTAATTTAAAAAATAAACTTAACAGTTTAATGCCTGTCATGGTAGTAAATTTTCACAGCTAATTATGTGGTGTGTGAAGAAGTATATCTTGCATAGATATACTTGTTCTTCCATAAAGAAAGGTTTATATTGTTTTACAGGATAGTCTTAATTTTTATGCGAGAGGAAATTGGAAATATCAGATAAAATGTAGTATCCTCTCACTACAGAATGATTAATTCTGAAAAAAAGTATTTCTAATGACTTGGTCTCTAATTCAACTAGGTTGTTGCTATTATATTTGATGAGCAGAGCTGAAACCATTTCCTCAGCATTAAAGCAAATTAGCATTCGCCTTATGGTTTTAATAAGGAGGAGTAGCTAAGGCCCATCTGTTGCTGTTATTTCAAGATGCTACAACATACTCACATATTCTAGATTTTAAAAAAACCTAACGGTTTGCAAAACTTAACTTTGGACTATCTCTGTTACACACAACTATATTGCCTTAATTTCACATGTGGTGTAGAGAACTTTTACTAAGCGTTTCTGTAGATCAGTAATAGAGATCAGACTTCCTGGAAGGCAGTTGCCTATTGTGACCCATAGAATGTACAATGGTGGCAAAGAATACTGGAGGAGGTTCTTGTTGAGGGTTAATAAGATCTGACTCCAGCAGGAATGTGGAGCAGAAATGTTATGAAAAGGCTTTCCTTGAGACTGGAAGTCTGACAGTTAAAATATTTATAATTGACCAACACCAATCTGTGGCCTACAGCCCCAACTTTGTCCACAATGTTTCTGCATTCTTTGAGCTTCTTTTCCTTCTCGCCAGCTGAGAAATTCTGTTGGTTCACATTAAAGCCAATTAACACACCTCTAATACTATACCAGTATACTGTATATTCAATTACACTGAGCCATTGACTTCAAGGAACACAAAAAAATAGAGCAAAAAATGAAAGGAGACAGAATGCAATGAGAAGAAAGTGATGATAAGACTTCTGCACCTGGGTCTCTTCAAAAGTGCCTTGCTATGAATCTAAAACTGCTTGAAAGTTCTTGGATATGATTTTGCCAGTTCCCTGTATTTAGCAATTTAGGACAGATGATTTAGCACACCATACTCCATAAAATTATGTGGTAAAAGCAAATGTATTTTGCAGATAACCTCATGGAAATACTCTCAACCTTACATGCAACTGGGTAGTATTTAAGATAGATGTTCCATTTTTTCATAATTTGCCTCAATTTTGAAAGAAGAATAATTTTAAATATCTTTTTAAAGAGTTTGGGCATTTAATTAAAATTCTATAAAACCCAACTGACACATCAGATATATTCCTCCAGTTTGATAGTACTGTATACATAATTAAGAGGCTAAACAGGAAAGCACGGTAGATGTAGTCCTTGACTTACAATCATTTTTAATGACTGTTCAAAGTTACAACAGCACTGAAAAAGTGACTTATGACTAGTTCTCAAGCTTATCACCACTGTAGCATTCCCAGTCATGTGATCAAACTTTGCATGCTTGGCAACTGGCATATACTTATGATCGTTGCACCATCCCGGTGTCCTGGGATGGTCATTTGCATTGTTCATGCAGGAGCCATGGTGGTGCAGTGGTTAGAATGCAGTATTGCAAACTAATTATGCCAACTGTCAGCAGTTTGATCCTGACCGGCTAAAAATTGACTCAGACTTCCATCCTTCTGAGGTCAGTCAAATGAGGACACAGATTGTTGGGGGCAATATGCAGATTCTGTAAACTGCTTAGAGAGGGCTGAAAAGCATTATGAAGTGATATATAAGTCTAGGTGCTACTGCTTTTGCTATTCCTAGAGAGCTTCTGACAAGCAAAGTCAATACCGGAAGCCAAATTTACTTAACAATCACATGATTCGCTTACCATGGCATAAAAGTCATAAAATGGGGGCATGACTCACTTACAACTGTCTTGCTTAGCCAAAGAAATTTTGGGCTCAATTACAATCAAAAGTTGAGAACTACCTGTTATCTGGAGTTGAGATTGAAGAAATTGGAAAATAGAGATGAAAGAAAAAAAATGGGAACCATGAAATATGAAATAACAATATCAGGAGCAATATCTCCTACTGTTCATTTCTGACCATAAATATGCAAAAAGAAAAAAAAACAGAACCCTGGAAATGCAGGAATGAGAAATATTTTTCTGAGGCAACAAATATAATGTGTTAAATTTCCCTGCTCTCACTCTTTTTAAAAAAAAGTTTTGGGGTTTTTATTTTTAAAATATACATCAACATCAATACATGAAAACTGCGGCATCTCGGTAGCATTCATTTTGGGACAAGTGGCAATAATGATATTAATAATATTTGTTGCATTAATCAAACTTATGAAATCCTAGTATTAATATAAATGTTTGTTTTAAAGTAGTTATTCAATATTTCCATTTTAATGCCAATCATAATATTATTTCAGCTTACATAGTAATGCCATCTTTCAACATCTAGTTATTGCTTTTATTCTATTGTATATGAAAATATGTGTGCTAATATTCCCCCTATTTCTTATTTCTACCTCTATTCTCGCTTCTAGTCAGGCCATCATTGCTGATCCTAATGTTGATACACATGTTTATATTAAGATATTGTCCTTTATTCTTTAATTATTCAGTGTTTCAATGCACCATTCTATTGCCAATCATCATATTATTTAAACATACTTAATAATATCATCTTTCAACCTCTAATCTTTCCATATACCTATTACTTTATATAAGAGTGTGTATTCTTATTTCTACCTCTATTCTAGTTTTTAATCAGGCCATCATTATACTAAAAAAAGAAAGAAGAAAGAATGAAGAAAAATTCCTTTCTGCTCTCACTCTTAATGTCAGTGATAGTCCCTCACTTAAATGAAGAGCTCCTGAGGATACCTTTTAAAGCTTTAGACAACATCATGTGAGGCAGTGGTGAAATCCAATTTTTTTTACTACCGGTTCTGTAGGCGTGGCTTGATGGGCATGGTGTGGCTTGGGGGGCATGGCTTGGTGGGTGTGGCAGGGGAAGGATACTGCAAAATCTCCATTCCCACCCCACTCCAGGGGAAGAATACTGCAAAATCTCCATTCCCACCCCACTCTGGGGCCAGCCAGAGGTGGTATTTGCCAGTTCTCTGAACTACTCAAAATTTCCACTATCAGTTCTCTGAACTGCTCAAAATTTCTGCTACTGGTTCTCCAGAACCTGTCAGAACCTGCTGGATTTCAACGCTGATGTGATGGGTTCTTGGTGCTCTCTGAGCTTGGTTGTTTTTCTGAAGACCTTTCATTACCAAAACTAGGTAAGTTATCAGTGCTAGTAAGGAAAATGCCTTCAACAAAAAATTCTAAAGTCAAATCTTTAGAGTGCTGTCAACCTGCATTTTTAAAATAAATGTTCTGAATAAGAATCAATGCTTTAAACTTGAAGATTGCTGGTACTCACATCATCATCAACAAAAGCCATTTACTGTTTTGTATAATACCAATATATGGTTGAAAAAGCAGTATAAATAAGAATAGCTACTTGTGGTTTATGACATGAGGAAAAAAGTTCCTATTCCAAACAAGCAACTTTTCCTGTAGCTATGAAAGAAGATTAAAAACAAAGTTGGAGAATTGCCTAATTGTTGATCTTCCTTTGCAAATCAGATCACTGGCTCTGCATGAATCACTTAGCTTAATAGTCACTGAGGATTTCATTTGGCTGTATGAGCCTTCAGGATAGTGCTTTTGAGTTTTAGAGAATTAAATGCCCAATCGAATCAGGGACATTTTCCCATTGCAATTCCACTTTGTTAATTATATTTTAAAAAGAGTTGAAGACATTCCCTATGAATATGGCTGATAGTGGGTCATGCGGAAGGGATGCCACTTTCAACCCTGGATTTTCCTCATAGTGAATATTTTTTAAAAAATTCCACCATCACTAGGAGCTGCCTTCTTCATACAAACACTATTCAGTGCTTCTACTTTTTTGAGGTAACCTTTTTTTTGGCCTTCCATGGGTTTTGATAAGATTTGCATGTTAGAATTCTGAATTTAGATTTCTGAATACTGAATACTGAATTTCAATACTCATACAGAAATCCTCCTTGTCAGACTTGTACTCAAATGTAAGATAAAATTTTCACTGACCTTTCCATTCACAGTCCATATTAAGTCACACTGATCCACTTCATACTGCTTCCTTTTCTTTCTTCAGGCCAACCTTTGAGCCATGTCTCACTGTCATTTATCCTTGTGTTTCTTCCATTGTGCTCTGCTTACCACATCTTCCATCTTTGTTATTTATCCTGCCTTTTGTTGTATACACTATTCATGATGAATTTCTGCAGGCACAAATACAGTAAGATGTAGGCTACATTATTTACTTACATATCTATCCCATATTTCTATTAATCAGGATGTATTTTAGCCTGCATGCCCACAGGCTGCCTCTATATCTAATTTTTTTACTGGTATTATCTTTTCAATTGATGAATATAATGCCAGATCGGTCAATTACTAGATTGTCCCTCTTTTCCAGTGCTACTTTAGAAACTAAAAAATAAACTTTTTACACTTAAGAACTAAGTTGTAAATTCATTTAGAATCAGCAAATGTTGAAATGTGGAGAAAAATCTGAAAAAGAACAAATTTGCAAACACTATGGCAACTTCTTTCTACCCCTTGTTATTGGGAATGAGGTTAGAGAAAACCAGTTACATGTAAAGTTCAATAACTAAACGACAGGATACATATACTGTAATCTAAACTAGACATTATTTATCAGAATATTCCCATATCTAGATTTCTTTTTTTATGATTTAAAATAACTGAAATGCAGCTTGATGATCGTTTGCTAGACTGCAATATTTAATCAGTCTGCATAATGAACAGTTCTAATTGGCTAAAACATATGCCTACTTAACTGTCAGCAGATTTGATAATTTTGCATACTATTTTTAACACAAGTGCTTGAAAACTGCTGATGGAGAACATCGTCTTAAAAACACATTTTTCCTCTTTCACATGCCAGAGGAATGCCCGGTCTATGATTGTGCATGATTAAAAAAAATGTCTGCAACTTCCCCATCAGAAATGTTTTATTCTACAAATGCATTGAGAGTTAAACACTTATGGCTGATAAGGTTATTTAGTAGGGCTGTAGTGCAAATTATATATCTTTGCAATTATTACTTTTGTATACTTTTGGCAGTATTTCCTGGTAGCAATACAACTTGAAGACACTCTGAGTTGTCTAATAGCAGAGATTGCAGAGTGGCATAGGAATACTTCCCCTTCCAAATATATTTGTGCAATCAAATAATAATAATTAACATCCCTTAATAATGGTTTATTTATTCAACAATATTTAAAACCTACCCAATCCTGCAGAATTCTGGGTGGGATATAATAATAAGTACAGCACAAAAATGAAAAGAATATACATTAAAAAAAAATCTCAGGTACTCAAAACCAATCTGCTTAGGCCATAAACTCTGTAGGAAGAATCATAAGATACCCCTTCCCTTTATTTTCATGCCCACAGAGAAGGCAAAGAAAAACCATCCACAGAAGCTGCTTCTCACCCAGAATGACTTCAAGTAACCCAGTTAGAAGACTGAGACAGGCCGAATTGACAGGATGATGTCAGAAAACATAAAACCACACATAATTTACATTCCCCACCTTTCCCCAAGGCTAGTCTTAACCCTGACCACCACCCAGGAAACCAAATAGGGAAAATTAGAATACAGAAATCTAATCTAATCAAATAACTCCACTAGGCATCTCAATCTCAAAGGTTCAAAAGGGTATAAAAATCACTCTATTCACCATGCCAGGCTGTCAGCCACACCAGAAACATGCTGCTGTCACTGTAGTTTCTGGCTACCAAATAAATGGAGACCTCCTTTCCTGCAGCCTGCTTCCAGTTAATTTTTTCAAGTGTCTTTCTTGGAACTGGACCAGATTTTACTTCCAACAACTCCATGTCATATATTTGAGATAAAGTAAGTTATAAAGTAAGGTATTACTAAGTTAGTTCCTAAACATTCAATTCTTTATGTAATCTAAATTATGGAAGCCCTCTGAACTGTTTTTGTGACTATTTTCTCAGTTTTGAAGCAAGCTGATGTATGTCTCATTAGGAAAAATATTGTGTGGTCAAAACATTGCAGCAATATTTGGGTAGTAGTTCTGAAAGTAAGAATCAGTCCTTGTAGAGGGAAACACTTTATCTAGGACTGTTTTTAAAAGAAATAGAGAAATTGTACCTTGGTTATTTTTCCCTGAGAGTTTGTTTCCCAGAATAGAGTGGATGTCAGGCACAAGTAACCAGGAACAGGAGTTGAGTTGAAAGCACAAAAAATTTATCACATGCTACCTATACACAAGAATCTGATCTACTAATGGTGAAGCCAAATTGGTGTTAGATAAAGGTCAATTGAATTCATGAGAGACTAGATTAGGTCTCTTGTGGGAATGCAGCAACTCCAACTGATGACACATTTAACTCAGCCCTTGGGCTTAGCCTACTCATCTCCTAGAGTGGATAGATTATAGTCTTATTACAATACTAACTTTTATGTTTTCCTGTATTTAATGTTTTTATCCCCTTTTATAGATTTTTGTTTTCTTTAGATTTTCTTTAGATTTTCTTTAGATTTTTGTTTTCATATTTTATTTATTTGTACCCCATCTTTACTTTAGCCTTACATATTTTATATTTTTTTAGCTTTTAAAATTACTAATTGTATTTTTTTAAAAATGAACAAAATAAAGATTTTGATTTGAGTTGTGAACACTGATTTCTTTGTTCACATCCTTCTAATTTGCAAGATGAGCATAAAATAAAAGTTGAACGTAATTTGTATACATTATAGTATGAAATCAAGTTGTCTACCCTTACAATTTTTATGTTTTTGAGGAATACAGATAAAAGTTATTCAAACCTTACTTGGTGATTTAAAACAACATTTCTAAGAAGAAGTTATCTTTTAAATCATAATAAATGCACTATAATACATTAATAACATGAAATATAAACCAGCAATACTGATTGTGTCTGCCATTTAAATCATATTAATATGATACTCTTTTTAATGAAAGTACTCTGTAGAATAGAAGTTTCTTAATAATAAATAACAGATAATGGTTTATAAATTAAGCTTGGTGCAAGCTCTCTTGCAGTAATTTCTTAAAAGCAAAATTTTAATTTTAATTTTACACCTTAATTTTAATTTGATGCAAACTCTATCTTAAATAAGAACAGTAAAATTGTATTGAACAGAAGTACATTGATAAGACAACCGAAGTTGTTTTTTTAACCATCATATATCCTCCTCCATGGACGCACTGGCTCTTTATTGATCAATCCTTACTTTCAAGCAGGAGTGAGGGATATCTACATATAATAAGATCGGGCATAGTTCTTGAGGAATATGCTCGTTTTAGAGCAGATTCAGGTAAATGGTGGAATTTGAGATTTTCAGTCAGAAGAAAGATCCATTTAAATTTTTCCTGGTAGAAATAAATGCTATTTTCATGCAAAACTTTTTAAATTAAATTAAAAAGGCTGGCTGAAGAGTTCCATCTTGTCCTATGATCTGGGTAGGGAAAGAGCTATGGTCTTCTGAATCTTATACTAGTGTGCTCTTTGACTTTTCTCCTCCTCCTTGCCAAAGAAAACAAGAAGTAACATGTAATGTTTTTCTAGTTGGCTTATGACTTTTGCTTTCAGTTAAAAATATCCTCTCCATGTATGAGTTCAGACCAGGGATGGGTTCTACTTACCTTTACTACCAGTTCGCAATGGGGCTGTGCGCACGCGCATTCTTCTGCACATGCACAGAAGCGTCCTGATGACGTGGGGTCGGTGGGCAGAGCCTCCCGCCAGTTTTACTACTGGTTCTATAGGACCGGTCTGAACGGGGGCAACCCACCACTGGTTCAGACTGTTTGCCTACCTTATCCCTGTTCCTCAAAAATCTGTTACTGAACATTTCAATCAGAGGTGGGATTCACTTACCTTCCCTACTGGTTCGCAAATGTAAGTGCACACGCCACCTCTGCTCATGCGCACGGCCTTCTGAGCATGCACAGTAGTTACGCATTATGTCTGGGTGGGTGGATGGAGCCTCCCACACTCGCCACTACCAGTTCATGCGATCCGGACAGAACTGGCTGAATCCCACCACTGATTTCAATATATGTCTTATATAGTATCTTAGAAAAGCAAATATTTATTTATTTAGGGTATGGCATATCATACATGGATTAGCAATGTATATTAACAGTTTATCTAGATTAGTAAAACGCAATAAAATATAAATGTTAAAAAGATCTATGTTCAAATACCAATGTCTAGGTCATCGAACCACTGAAGCGCCACCTCATTTATATTAAAAAAACCCAGATACTGGACCAGTATATGCCCTCAGTTTATGATGTACAGTTTGACGTGAGACATTATAGTAACACTTAGGGGAGGATACTATGTCCCATTTATACAGAGAGTCCCAGCAGATGCTGTGTGAGGTGCAAATCCTATTCAGGATTGTCCACCGCTGATGTGGTAGTTCAAATCCTGGGGTGATTTTTATGTCTTCCTATGTCTGGGCATTCAGCAACCCAGTTGGCTTTCCTTTGGGAATTGATGTTAAAGTTGTTGAATAGATATTGTGCAAATGCCAGTGGGGGCTTCCTGGATTTGAGTCTTCCAGATGCAACTGTGTTTCCCCGAAAAGAAGACCTGGTCTTATTTTCTTTTCACCTCTGAAAAAATGGCTAGGGCTTCTTTTTGGGAGTCTAATTACTGACTCACCTCACCGACAGCCCCACCCAGCAGGAGCCCACTGCCCACCCACTTCCTCTGCATCCGCTTGCCACCACTCGCATATGTCACCCCTGGCTTCCGTTTCATCATCAGTCCCTTCCGGAAAGTCCTCTGCAGCTGAGAAATGGGCTCCAGATTGATGCGTGCGGCATCCCCAGCTTCCTTTTTGCTTTCAGAGGCTTTCTGGAAGGCATCTGTAGCCGATAAAAGAGCTCTGGATTGATCTGTTATTGCCTGCACAGGGCTTTTCGGAATCTGATGGTGAAACAGAGGCAAGGAGTGACATGTGCAAGTGGTGGCAAGCAGACACAGAAGTGGGCCTGCAAGGCGAGACAAGTGTCGGGGTATGCAAGGCCTGGTAAGTAGGGCAGCTCCACCCCCCCATCCCCACCCATCTTAATTTTTACCTGTGCACCCCCTACACCCCAGGGTGGGCAAGGTCTTAGTTAGGGCTAATTTTGGGGGTAGGGCTTTAATTTTAGCACATGCATTCAAAAACAAGATAGGGCTTCTTTTCGGGATGGGACATATTTTTGGGCAAACACGGTAAATAAGGAAGGTTGGCATGCACTAGTAGGAGTGAGTTCTTCATAATTTTTCTGTATTATCTCACTGGTGCATCTTGCCTTTGTAAAGCTGGAGGTGTTGTATGACCCAGAACAGGAAGTCAGCAAGTTGGAGTGGTTTTAATACATCTGCTTATAATCCTCATGGTAAAGAAAAAATAAATGCTATAGCAGGGTCCCCTACCTGTGGGCCATGGACCAATCTCTGTCCGTGGCCTATTCGCGACTGAGCTGTGTGAGTGGTGGGACGGTTCAGGCATACACAGTCCCACTTGTGCTCACTGTGGGCACCAGCACTTGTGGCCCCACTTGCGCTTATGGTGGGTACTGGTGCCTGCCATTCATGCAAATGAAGCTGTGCATCCGTGCATGATCACCTGTTTCTCACACAAACCTATCTCTTCCACCCCCCCCTGCACTGGGCCACCCACCTGGAAAAGTTGGAGAATGCTGTGCTATAGCAGTGGCCCCCAATCTCTTGAACAACAGCAACTGGTTCTGTGGAAAGCAGCTTTTCCATGGACTGGGGGGGAAGCATGCTGCCTGGAACCTGTGCGTGTGCGGATGGGGCTTCACTTGCTTGCACAGCCTGGTTCCTGGTGGTTGGGGACTGCTACAGGATTTTGGGTTGTTTATTTCTGCAATATTTCTCAGGAAAAATTGCCTCTTGGAAAGTTGCAGGAAGTTTCAACTATCATGCATATGCTTCTGGATTACTTAGATGAAGAGGAGAAGTGACAGTGTAAAGATTTATATCTATCTATCTATCTATCTATCTATCTATCTATCTATCTATCTATCATCTATCTATCTCAGTGGTAGATTGCTACTGGTTTGCCACGGATCTAGTGAACCGGTAGCAGTGGTGGGAGGCTCCACCCACCCACCCGGATGTCTCTGTGCATGCGCAAAAACTCCTGCGCATGCACAGAAGTGTTGTTCACATGCGTAAGCACCCATGAGCGAATCAGTAGCAGCCAAAATTAAAACCCACTACTAATGTATATGTATATGTATATGTATATGTATATGTATATGTATATGTATATGTATATGTATATGTATATGTATATGTATGATGAAAATAAAGCAATATATTTTTCAGAGCTATAGTGACAAGTCTATAGAATGGTTTTTAAAACCCTTAAACTTAGTTGGGACAGAACTTTTAGTAACATAAATCTATGGTGTTAAATAGACCATAGACCACTGTTAGCAGCAGAAAAAAATAATTGTTACTTCATAGCTATATCCTGAAAACTATGTATGTTGGGCTGTTGCATAGACTGAATCACAAATTTCTGATGATGTAGTATTATTAATATTTAAACAAAATATCTTTTCACGGTGCTTAACTTTCTAGCTAATGTACAAAATATATTAATAAACTGGTTTAATGCATTAAAATGATTCTGCCTAAGTCCAGAAACTTGCTTTTAATTTTCAAAACAATTTAAATGCAAGTTGAAAATATGAGTAAGAATGGTGAAGGTAACCATGCAGAAGGATTTGATGAGTACTCATTATATTGTAATATGTTATTGATAACTTCCCATATATTATTCTGAAATCTATTTATTGGATTTTAATTCATTTATTGTTTTCTCTGCTTCCTTTTGCCGAATGCTGCTTGAGGCATTCTGAGAAACATTTTGTCTAATGAAAGGTTACATCTAGCACAATATAAACTTTCAACAAAGCCTGATGCCTGCTTTAAATATGAATTATTTTAGAGGGCTGAGGCTTGGTTGTTTTTTCAGCTTAACTCACACACATAAATGCACTGCACATTTCTAAAGTATATATGTTTGGGAAACATTTCCTAAATTCTGATTCCAGATGCTGAATGGATGGAAACTTGCACATTCCCCTGGCCTGCAAAACTTCCCCCCAAATTAGATATATAATAATTTATACATAAGAGAAACATGTACAAGTACAGTGTATAATGAGAATACTCTAGTGATTTATAAATCTATTAACTTTACTTTCCATACATTAATTATTGCTGGATAGTTTCAAGTTAGGAAGAAAGCTGGGCTTTTAGGAAGAGCGCAGAAAAGTGAAGGCAAACGATAAAACCTTTGAAATATAAAAGGAATTCGACTGAAACATGCACATGTGGAAAATATTTAGGCTGACAAATAGATTATTTTCTAATAATTTTATTAAGAATCATATTAAACATAATACAAAACATGATATAAAAATGTATGTATGTATGTATACACACACACAAGACAAAGCATGGGGAAAAATCCCCTCAAAAGACAGCAAGAAAAACAAACTTTTCCCTTTCCTCTTCACCCTCAGAAAGCATATTCAACATAAACAATTTATCACTGTCTCTTAAATTACAACCAGATATATCGTCATTCCACACCTCACCCCATTTTCTATAAACTCATCTCTAACTCTTCAGCAATCCTTGGTCTATAAAGATCCAGGAAAAATTAACAAAAATGCATACCAACATAAGTATATAATCCCCTTTCCATTTAGTATATATCCCCCCCATCCTTTTCTTAACAATTAGACATTATAATATCTACAGAAACAATAATATTATTAATAAAATAGGACACTATTAAACATTAACACAAACAAACAAACAAATAAAATACCCATGCTAACAAATTAATGTTTTTATTGACTCAGTGAAAAATATGGCTCTTTAGCATCATCTCAGAAGATAAGCTTTCAAGCTGACACTGCTTGAATATATTTCAGAAAGTAAGCTTCTGTTGAATAAAGTGGTTCAGATTATATTTCTATTCATGCAGCAAGGGCCAATGATGCAATATTTTTAGGACATACAATGACTGTACAGAATCATCATCAAATCAGCTGTGCTAAATATAACTTCTCTTTTTTTATATTTATTTCTGTAAAATCAGGGATCGCCAACCTTGACATTTTTAAGACTTGTGGACTTCTAGAATTCCTCAGTTGGCTGTGCCGACTGAAAAATTCTGGCAGCTGAAGTCCACAAGTCTTAAAAGTTTTCAATTTGGAGACCTCTGCTGTAGATATACTGGGATACCTATTTCCAGAATTCTCAACCCAAAATAGCAATTGCTAGCTTTACATTTTAACAGTCCTGGACGGTGCTAAATTAAGGAAAGGTACATTTTATATGAGTATTCATGTGTATTTCCTTATTGCCTTTTAAAGAGTTCACATAGCAGTTATTTACCCAAGCTTACTATAAATTGCTGTAAAACTAAAACTATTGGGACAATAAAATTCAAGCAGCATGAAAAAATAACAAGCAGCATAAAGCAATAAAAGATTAAAAGATTTTGTTTGATGCTGAAATGTTAATAGAATATAGGCAGAATAGATATAATGCAGGACAGAATTCTATAATTGGGATGCTACCACTGAGAAGACAGTTGGCATACAGTTTGGATTCCTACAAAAGGCCAGATAATGGAATTAGGAGGCTTCAAATATCTATCCTAAAGCCAAAAAGATGTTAAAGATCCAAGTCAGCTTGGATACTGTATGTAGAATTTCATGTTTCTGACTCATATCTAGGGAGTTTTACAATCTGAAACCATGTCTTTTTTCAACTACAGGCAATCATATTTAGTTAATATCTCCACTTTGTGGAGAAAAGCCTTTAGCCTTGTCATGGATGTGGGCCATCAATCCATGCTGTCTATTCATCTATTCATGATGATTCCAACTCAGAGGAAAATCTTTCTCATTCTTCATGGTTTGTTGTTGAAAACAAAACCAATTTTAGAACTGGGATATTTCCCCTTTCAAATCCTAAATCTGTTGCTAGATCCTTCAGTTGCCATGGTGAATGGGTATAAGCTATCCTTCTAGTTAGGTGAGAGGAGACACCACATGAAGTGAATGCTAATAGGTAAGAAACACAAAGCCTGGTTTTTAACATTGCAGATTTGAAAATAAAAATGACTTTATAATATACCCGTTATTAATTAAATAAGTCAGGAAAATGCCTTAGTAAAAGATGACAACAACAAAGGAAGCCATTTCTGTGATGAAAATAAAATAAAGGAAAAGATCTAAGAAACTCAGAATCTTGTGTTCTAGTTCATAGTTCTACTCTTTAATTTGAATAAATAACCACGAGATACCTAAACAGAGCAAATATCTAGAAAAACCTTCTCTATCTGGAGAAGCAAAAGATTCCAGTTAAACATCACAAAACTTTTTCCCTTGTCACTTATCTCTTTGTTTTATTTTGGAGGTATGTGTTGTCCTTTTCACTTTGCCTGCCAAAGTAATTAAATGAATAGTAATTAAACATTCTGTTCCATGTGCTTAAGTTCACACATAAAAATACACAAGTTAACAGCCACATATGGCAGAGTTAAGTCTTCTGTGATCTCAAATCCCAAGACACCTTGCAACTGTTTTTGCTTGTGCTAGGAAGAAAAGCTATGTTGTCTTTCCTTTTGCTTGCTCTGATCTTTGTGAGACCAAAGGACAGAATTTATGTCCAGCTATGCAGAGGAGGTCCCTTCATCATGTTCTGCACTGTAATTCCAACAGCATATTCTAAAGAACACTATATTGATTATGAAGAATTACAGTGGTAGTTACATCTATGTTTGCTGGAGGCATTTTAATTTAAAGACTGATCAAACAATGTTCATGGTATGCTGTCTGAGATCAATGTCTTAAAAATTATGGGAGAAAGGAGCTTCAATCACCCAAGGTTAGAAAATGCAGCCCTATAAAAACCAACTTTTGAACATTAGACAATGAATAAAATTAACTGAATTCTGAATTCTAATCTAGGCAGTCATATCTCTAATCTCAGGCTACATATGACTTAAGAGTCAGAAAAAGGCTTAGAGTCCCGAACTATACTTGCTCAAATGGAACAAAATGGGGACGACTATATAATAATTGTGCAACAGATCTTGCAATGAAATCTTGTAATACTATGAGGGAATGACCTTGGGAGATAGGAGGGAAAAATGCAGACTGGACAAGCAGCATGTAAAAGGTGTCTCAGCCCACAGAAGGGGAGGGGGATGGCATCAGAAATGTTTCAACAGGGACCCTGTTTTTGCAGAGTAAAAGGAAAGGTGGGGAGAAACACTTTTAGACTTGCAAGATTCTGTTAATGTAACGTAACAATAAAGTTAGAGCTCGTATTCCTAGTTGTGCTTCATATGTGAACTAACTTGCAGAGCTAATATCAATCTAAAACATCTCTTCCCATATATAAACTACATATATATGTACATATACTGCATATCCATGTGTATTGGAAATAATGTAGTTTCATGTTTTTGTTTTAAATTCAATCAGAATACAGCTGGAAGACACCTTGGATATCTTCTAGTCCAACCCCTTGCTCAAGCAGGAGATCCTATACCCGTGATGGCGAACCTATGGCACATGTGCCACCTGTGGCACACGGAGCCATATCTGTGGGCATGCGAGCATTGCCCTAGCTCAGTTCCAGCACGCATACGTGTGCCAGCCAGCTGATTTTTGGGCCATCCGGGCACACCAGAAGTCGGGAAATGGGCTGTTTCCGCTTCTGGGAGGTTGCGGAAGGCTGTTTTTTGCCCTCCCCAGGCTCCTAGAAAGCCTCTGGAGCCTGGGGAGGGCGAAAACCGGGCTTACCTGGACCACCGTGCCATCGTGTGCCAAAAGCAGGGGGAGCGTGGGGGGTCATGGGCGCATGCACTGGGGGGGCAGGGCGCATTGAATTATGGGTGTGGGCACGCATACGCATGACCCCCCTGCATGACCCCCGCTTTTGGCACGCGACGGCAAAAAGATTAGCCATCACTGTCCTATACCCTTTCAGACAGGTGGCTGTCTGGTCTTTTCTTAAAATCCGCAGTGATGAAGCACCTAGAACTTCTGAAATCAAACTGTTCCAGTGGTTACCTGTCTTCATTGTTAGGAAGTTTCTCCTTAATTCCAGGTTGCTTTTCTCCTTGATTAGTTTCCATCCATTGTTTCTTGTCCCTCAAATACTGGAATACTGCTATCATGTCACCCCTAGTCCTTTTTTGCTCTATATAAATGTATAAAAATGATATCATAAATCTGTCTACATCCTCACCACAGAGTACTAGTGAACAGAACATCACCTTGTAATCTAAAATCCAAACTGAAATGTCTAGGAAGCAAGTGTGATACAAGTTTAATTGCTTTTCTCAGATACAAAAACCATTAGTCAATTTTACAGTAAAAATTCAAGAATAGAAGGTACAAGGTACAAATTATTTAAGGGCTCTATTTGATCCTAAAATAAGAACTCTGGTAATCCCCCCCCCCCCGTAACATTCCTTATGGTAATTCATTACAGAAAGCCTGACTTATAATGCATATTTTCTAATAGAGACAGCTATAGAAATAAAATAGCATTGAATAGTGAAGGGATTATGAAAAAAAGAGAATATTGGCTTCGTGCTCCTATATATATTCAGTGTGGCTTTGGGGTGAGATATCATCAATATGCTGATGATACTCAGTTATACATCTCCACCCCAGACCACCCCAGAAATGCCCTTTCTGTGATGTCCTGTTGCCTGGAGGCGGTGCAGGCCTGGATGGGTAGGAACAGACTCAAACTCAACCTCTCCAAGACTGAGTGGCTGTGGATATCAGCATCTCGGGTTTCAGAGGTCCCATCACTTCTGATGGGTGAGGAAAACCTTGCCCCGTTGTTAAGGTTCGCAACTTGGGTGTCCTCCTGGATGCTCGATTGTCCCTAGAAGACCACCTGACAGCCGTGACCAGGGGGGCCTTCACACAGGTTCTCCTGGTGCGCCAGTTGCACCTTTTTCTAGACTGAGATGACTTTTGCACTGTCATTCATGCCCTGGTTACTTCCCGCTTGGATTACTGCAATTTCCTCTACATGGGGCTACCCTTGAGGTGCACCCGGAGGCTCCAGCTGATCCAAAACGCGGCCGCACGGGTTGTAACAGGAGCCCCTCGTTACTCCCATATAACACCTCTCCTACGCGAACTACACTGGTTACCAATGGTCCTCCGGATCTGCTTCAAGGTGCTAGTCCTCACCTATAAGACCCTTCATGACTTAGATCCGGTATATTTGCAGGACCTTCTCCTGCCTGCCTCCCACTGTCTTTTTTTTATTGAAAAAGTTTTTCAAATACAGATTTCCCCCCCCTTTCCCCCCCCTCCTCCCTAACCCTCCCTCCCCCTCCCCTCCCCCTGTGGCTTCTCCAGAATAAAACCCAAATTAATAACAGATTATATAATACTTTACCATCCTTTTTGCTCCACCCCCCATATACTGACCCTTTCTTTCTAACAATATTATTATATCCCCCTTATACTATACATTCCAAAGCAACATTCAGCTGTAAAATTATATAACAAATCCTAATTTGGCAATTTGCCTCCCACTGTCCTGTTCGCTCACATAGGGTTGCTCTCCTCAGGGTACCATCAGTGAGCCAATGCCGTCTGTCGACGTCTAGGGGGAGGGCGTTCTCTGTGTCATTCCCACACTCTGGAATGAGTTACCTACCGAGCTCTGTATGGCTCTTGATCTCCGCTCCTTCCGTCGTGACCTGAAGACTTGGCTGTTCAAACAAATGGGCTGACTATGATTCTGGGTTTTAATATTTTATTATTTATTACTTATTTGGTTTTAAGGGGATTTTATTAAAGGTGGCATATAAATACATGAAATAAATAAATAATAAAAAGTTGAAAATATTTCTGTAATATTTCATGATACAGTTATATGTTCAATAATTCTGCAGAAATGCTTCTATAGAAAACCACTGTATCAAATGAGATATGGATCTATCCATCATGCAATGCTTCTGTTATTCAGTAGAAATGATTAAGTTGGTTGTGTGGTCCACATAGTACATTCAAATTCCTTGGGAGGATATGCAAACTAGATAGGACTCCATTCATGGCATTGCTGATGCTCTTTAGACTTCAAGTTGTTTGCTTTGTTATGATTAGTATAAGCAATTAAAAGTACTACAAAACAGCCAAAATATTTGGCTGCTATTTGTTGGTACATTTCATACTCATCTTTGAAAGAACTTTACTGATTGAAAATTAAGAGATAACAGAATAGGCACAGGAGATATAGAAACAACTGACTGCATCATGATAATACTACCGAATGGGCATTTAGCAGTTATTTGCTCTTCTTGATCTTTATATCTCACCTAAAAATAACTGTGGAAGATGAAATTCTGCCTTCTAGTATTCTGATACAATTTAGTATTACAGAATTTAACTGGGGGTACAACTGTAAATAAATACAGCAAAAAAATCTCTGGCATTCCATCTCACAATGAAGATGCACTTGCATCATAGTCCCTGCCATCTGATCTTTGTTTAGAGGGTTCATTAAATAGTACCCTGGGTCAAATAAATAGAATTGACCATTCAATAATTGATTATAATGTTGAGATTCATCCAAGTACATTAAAAGTCTGAGAAAACAAGATGAGCAGAATGTCAGAAAATGAAAAATGGCTAGAGATTATTTCCAGATAAGTATGAATAGGATTTCAGTCATGTTGATCTGAATAAACTGATAAACTGCTCTGCATTGTCCAACTTTGATGTATGTGTATTTGTGCATATATATTTTCATTTCAAATTTTACCAGCATGAGTATATAATCATTCAGAGCATTTGTCTTTGGGAAAGAGGATCTTTGAATTGGAAGTGACCTTCAGAATCTGCAACTCTGTAAATTCATGTTAATATTTGGTAATTAGGATTTATTATTGAGATGGTTACATCATTACACCCTCTACAGCAGGGGCTGCCAGCCTCCAGTCTGTGGACCAGCACCGGTCCATTGCGTGCCAGAAACCAGGCCACGTAGAGATCTAGGAACTTGAAATGGTGCCTATTCCCAAGAAAGAAGCACAAATCTATCAAAATGAGACAATGCTGCACTGAAGCACTGTATCTACTGTTGTATTTGTTTTCGCACTAATGAAAAATCTTTTCAAATCTGATATATTGTGCACTATGAACAACAAAATGCCACCCAAATAATTGCTCCCTGCTGAAAACACTGCATGGCTGAATTACATTACAATGAAGTACTGTAGATCATGGATACCAGTTTAAAATATCTGCTGAACTGGCTTACTGTGGAGAAAGTATTGAAGGAATTCCTATCTTATCAATCCTGGTAGACTATGGAGTTATAAATACATTTAATATAAAGTTTTCTATGCTTTAATAATAGGAAATTTTAGGCTAAAAAAGGAAGAAACGCATTCCTGGAAATGCATTCCGCCAAACTTTAAGAGATAATGTTATACTTGCTTCCCTAACAATAATGTAGCTTTGAATGTATACTTAGAAATTAGTCCAAGTAACAGACGTTTGTTCATGTTGTATAAGCTTAAGATTGTGCCCTAGTAATTCCTCTAACCATTATTTCCAAGTTAATAAAGTTTGGGTTGAATTTAAACCATAAGCATGAACCAGAGATTAAGAGTATTTCTGGATTATAAATTCTATCATAAATTATCATTAGCTTTGGCTGGAATTGATGGTACTTTGATTCCAATACATGAACAAGTAGCCTTACATTAATATACAAAGATTGAACAAGTGACATTATACAGCAACACTGTCTCCATATTTAGTTAATTTAATGGAATACTGCTAAGCTATCAGAGTTGTTACATTCACCCAATGCTTTCTCACACTTGCTGTCTAAAATACAATATTTCTCCTCACTTTAAAATTTAAATCATAATGCACGGGTAAGGGACCTTTCTTTACACATTGTTTGTCAGGATAGAGCTAAATGTTAGGAAAATTAAAATTACTATCATACATTTGTTAGCCTTCAAGATGCAAGCCTCTTGTTTTTGTTGCAACTAATACTGTGTACCAAAGGATTCTGCAAAGAAAGGCCAGTCAATCTGAAGGTTTTAAGAGAAAGAAACTCACAGCTTTTTAGTGATAGTATTATTGTATTAATGGAATCAATTATAATCTACAATCAATATCAGTTGTATGCAAAACCTCCAAATTCATATCTTGTTCTAAGCTTCTCTCAAGCAACTCTTTTAGTGTTATAAAATAGAATCCTGGACTAGCTAGGCCTCTTGATAACTGCTTATATCTATCCCTGTAGAAATAGGCGTATGTTTGTGTGCATTTTATTTATCACATCATCAAAAGTTTTCAAAAAATGAGTATTTGTTTCCAGCAAAAAACAACAGCCAAAAAGAAAGGTAGTTATGTAATACTAACGAATTTCCAAATGAATAAATATATGGGAAATGCGATTTCTGATATACAGAAATTTTACAGGACTTTGGAAGGTCAATATTAATACTATGAACTGTGCATAGAAAACAGCAGATCAATGTAGTTTGAACACATGGGAGATATCCTGTTACAAGGCAAAAATGTAGCAGCTACATCAAACTGAACCAGAGGAAAGCATTCTAGTTCTTATGAGGAGCAAAATAATTGCCATGCATATTCTCAAGTGTCAGACCTTTGCTTTTCATGTAACTGCAATTTTATTTTGAAAAGGGCATCCATCTGCATTTTGAACAAGGGTTTCTGCAGCTGTCAACGTGTTTGCATTGTGCTGATGAGTCCTGTAATTCACTGGAATATCTTGTGCAAGTCACTGTTGATTCATTAAGAACCAAAGAATCCGAAGGAAGTAAGGTTTGCAGACTATTTTAACAATTATAAATAATGAACAGGGGGAGCCAAAGCATCTGAGTGAAGGCTGAATGGACTCACAGCAGTCACAAAATGCGGTTTGTGGAAAGGTTGAAAAGGAAATACAATTGAAGAGAGAAAATGAAAATTGAGTATCTTGAACAATGACTTAGATGACAATTTAGAACCTTGAGTGGCTGGATCACTTCACACTGCAATGTTTTGTTAAAGGCTTAGGGACGGTTTAAGATGGACATGGAATTGTGACTGATTTTTGTGGGAGGAAAATGGGAAACTGAAAAGGGACAGTAATGAAATCGAAAGTTTCAAAATGTCAATAGTACACTGTCTTATGTAATACAAATAAGAGCATATTAGGGGAGCTAAGAAGTTTCTTTACTGGGAGGGGGTTAAAGTATTTACCATATGGTGAATGTTATTAACACAAAAGAGTTAACAGAATAGAATTGACAATAATTTTTGCACATAACACTGCTGGATTCTGTATTGATGTGCTTCAGTTCCCCATGATGTGAATCAAAATCTCTCTCTAGCCTTGCACCGTATCACTAATTACTCTTTAGACTCCCAGGCTAACGCTAGGGGGCGCTGGGTACTAGAATTGCACCTATTCCAATGTAGCAGAATCTGCTTGTGTGCTGCAGTTGAGAATCAGATAAAGCCTTTGCAAACCATATTTGCTGAGGCTGAGGAGAAGAGCATTGGGTCTTTGCAAATATTTACAGGAGATGAAATGCTTTATCAACACAGAGTTTGCCTAGTGTAATTTCTGGACCAGAAAAAGAGAAAAAAATGTACATATTACAAGAGTTAAATCATTTGTTTTGTTTTTTTAAACTAAATGTCACTTGAACAATCAGAGTTTATTTCCAAAATATAGAAAACACATCACCATTTATTTTGTAATAAATATTTAGAAAAATAATTACCATGTGCCTAGCTGCTATTAATTAAAGATCATTGTCATATATCAGATATAGGCTATTGACTAATGATCATCTATTTTCTTTCTAGTAAAACATATTCCAATTGAGAGTTTGTAAGCTCTATCCTATGCAGTATTTTCACATTATTTTTTCATTTTTTCATCTGCAAATCAAAGCAATAAAAATCGATATTCCAGAGTGTCAAATGACAGCTTGAGAACTGCTGAACTGTATCACAGGAGTTATACAACTACTAGCATTTTGAAAATGGTCAATAAAAATTTCCCACAAGAATGGGTTTAGTACAGAATCTGTAAAGTGGTCTTAAATTACAGGGAGGCAGATTCTGGTTGAATGTTAGAAAATCATCCTGAAGGCAAGAACAGTTATAGAAATTAATTATCCAAAGAGGCAGTGGTCTCTTTCTCTCTCCTTCATTGGATGGCTTCAGGCAGAGGCTGGATGCTTGTCTGGGAAGCTTTAATTTGGATTTCTACAGTCAAGATTCCTTTTTTGAACTGCTTGTTTGAATGATAGACTAGATTGAAAGAGCTGCTTTGGATCTCATAGAAGCAATAATAGACCACCTGTTAACCTATTAAAGCAACCTTATCTTCTTCCAGGATTGTATAGATTCTGCAAGGTAGTTTCCACTGCAGACTTATTTTTTTAAAAACAGTACTCAGTAGTCTTATTTATCCACTTCTGAAATGCAATTATGCAAATTTAAGTAGTGCAGCTCCCTAGATTTGTTGGATGTGGACAGAGTATACATCCAGTATATAAAAATATCTGAATAGTGCAGTTAAGTTGTGTTAATAGTTAAGTTGTGAGGGCCTGCACCAGTATTTCTTTCTGCTCCCCCCACCAATCTAATTTATCTTCCTATCTGTTTACATATTCTTTGGCAAATATGGGACCCCTGCCCCTAAATAGAATTAAAAATAGCTCTTGGAGATTATTTTAATAAAATAAGTGGCCTACAGGAAAGAGATGAGTCACCTCCTATACTTGTTAACTGCATTTTAATTAAAAATAACTCATAGCGGAAATGAACACCAAATACAGGTCTCCTATGTCATACTTCAATAGTTTAACAGTAACAGAGTTGGAAGGGCCAACTTGGAAAACACAGTTTTGGCATAATATGCTTGTTATTTAACTGACAATACTTCCAAATAGTACTTCCAGCCATTCTATCACCTAAGTCTTGTATTTTTAGGATTGAAATTAAGTACGTCTTGAGTGGCCCATTCTCACAAGATGCTACAAGCACGTCTGTTCTGTAAGTCTCCAATGCTCATCAAAAACCAGAAGCCAATCAGAATGTAATTTCTGGCCAAGTGATTAGCTGTTTTAGTCAATCAGGAACCAGCTGTTAATGTCTTGCTTTTCTTCTCATCTTCTGCAATAAGACAAATATTTCCCCTTCACTCTGGAAAGGAATAAAAGGAAATAAAATAAAAGTGCTTCACCTGCTCACCATAAGTACATACTACTGGTATGACAAGACTATACCCAACCTGTCTCTCTACTGCCAGAAGTCTGAAACTGGGGCTGGTTGCTGTATTTCCTCCAGGTTCACATGTACACACTTTGTAAATTTTCATAATAAAACATAGGTGCTCTTACAGTGCTGTGATCTGTTGCAGATAGAAATCCCAAAATCCATCCTACAATTGCAACAAAGAAATGATACTAAACATAGTGGAAAAGACAGAGGGGAAATAGTAATTTGTTTCCAAAAGGCTTATTATCCATGCCACCTGAATACACATGAACCCACCTGAAAATGCTACTATAGGCAACTATTAATGTAACTGCACTCTGAAATGTATACACAATTTAAATCTGTAAGAATTCTCTGAAATGGACAAATAAATCAAAATTAAAATTTGATAGGGCCTCACTTTGCTGTTTCTTGAAAACTGTTGTTTCCTGTTTTCTGTTATTCTGATACCTATATCAATCTCACTATAAACATGCATGACATCCTTAACCATTCCTGTATGGAAATGCAGTTAATGCATATAATTTAACATATCTTGCAAGTTTTATTAATCTTAATACTGAAGTAGCAAAATTCAAACATATCATGTAACTGATATGAGCTATCCTGTAATTTCTCTTGTAACATTAACTGAATATCTCCACAGCTTCATTTTTTTCTTCCATTCAATTGTGTCTGATTCTCTGAGATTGTTTGAACAACACAACTTCTATAACATGGAATTTTATTTATGTATTATGCTTCTCATTTACTAGGCAATACCTTAATGACACGGCATAAAAGAGACACACTGCGACTGAAATTAGATCGGGTCAAGATATCTGTCTAGCTTCCGTGGAAAACAAAATACTCAGTAACATATGGTAACTTAGCATATGAAATGGTTCAGATTTGAGGCCATCATTCTTTGAAAGAAAAGATCACATGTCTTTCATTTTAATGTTTAAAGGACTAAAGAAATGCATTTAAAAGTTGATTATTATCTGTATTACATCAAGATATCTAAATATTTTAACCAATGGTTTCTATATTATTAAAAACCACACTGTGCCTATCTCCGAATCAGTAAGATACCTAAGGATTAAGTAATCT
Organism: Pituophis catenifer annectens; assembly: GCF_029215685.1. Lineage (NCBI taxonomy): Eukaryota > Metazoa > Chordata > Lepidosauria > Squamata > Colubridae > Pituophis > Pituophis catenifer. The sequence continues at coordinate 30,381,314 of NW_027256884.1, read as the reverse complement.
AAAACTTCATTTCCACATGAAAGTCTAACTTCTAATTGGTATTATAACACTGGCATAACTGATGCTGCAATTTTATGGACTCCTTTTCAGAAGCACATCCTATCACACTTGCTGGCATTTGCTTTGTGTACATGGGCATCAGATTGGGATGTGGCCTACTGCCAGACTATTTTGCTGCAAATCCTTTTGGTGGTGCTGTAGCTGTTCTTGAACACCGGCCATCAAAATAGAAGGAAGATGGAGAGTTGCTGCACTAATAGCAGAAGCATAGTGACTATTAGTATGAATAGTCGTAGAGGTATCTGGATAGGGGTGGGTTAGGCATTAAGTGCTGCCTGATCTTCCCCTTAAATTCACCTGCAGTTTTTTCTTCCTTCAAGAAGAGACCAAGAACATATTTTAAAGGCTAAAACCAGACTACCCCCACCCTCTGATTAGCTACTTTAATAAGGAGTGCAGCAGGACAAAACAGACTGGCTTGTAACCTCCAACCTCCCTCAAACACCAACACTTCTCTCTATAGCAGACACAATAAGCTTCAGAATTGTAAGGAATGTCCTTACGATCAAGTTCAGTTAGGAAGGCAATTGTATTACTCCAAAGCGTTACCGCACAGGTAGATATAATGCATAACGTAACACAGTCATTGTTATTAAATACAGTTAACGCAAAAGATATTTTTCACCCGCCTGTGAAAAAGAACTTTCTTCAATCAAATTCTGAACTAAGAGAATAGCACGAAGAGGCTGATTTTCGGCAAAACGAGCTTTTGCGCTTTCTGCTCCTCTCTCCGCAAAAGGACTCCGGTCAGACTTCAGGTCTAGCTTTCCTTTAAAAAAAAAAAAGAAGGAGAAGAGAGAGCCGCAAAAGCCAGAAGAGAAAGTTCTATGCAACTGCGTGCCTTCCGCACTACGAAGTGGCTCGGGAAGAACTGGCGGCTGCCTGTATATGAAAGAGCCGCTAGACGCGCCATAGGTTGGAGCTTTGGGGAGAGTGGCGGGGAAAGGGGCACGCAGGTCCAAATGGAAAGTGGGTCTTCTTCAGCAACCGATGCAAGAGACACGCCGGAGGCACTCACCCCCTGAGGATCCCCGGTGCATCCATCTTCCTTGAAGGGCGAGGGAGGAGAGTTGGGAGATTTCCCCCTCGAGCCAGAACGTCAGCGGTGGGGATCCTAAAAGCGGCGAGAACGAGCCACAGAGTGGCAGGCAATTCCCCAAATCTCTCCCCTTCCCTCGTCTCTCTCTTCTCCTCCTCCGGTCCCCCCCTCCCCTCCCCAGTCGAAAGAAAGCAGAGCACGCCGCGCCGCCGCCGCCGCTGCCAATGCGCCAGGCTGGCGGCGCAGGAGGAGATGACGCAAAGGGCCGTGCGCTCCCCACCAAAAAAGTGCTTCTCCCGGACGAAGATGGCGGCAACTTAGCGCAGGGCCCCAAGATGAGGGTGGCCCCCGGGCGGCAGGAGGCAACTAAATCCGTGCCGCGAGCCGGGAGGGATCGTGCCCGGCGGGAGCTTCAGCGAGAGCCACAGCAACCGCAGCGCAGTGGCACCAACGCTCCTAGCAGCCGCTGCAGCGGCGGCGGCAGCAGCAACAGCAGCGAGAGCAGAGCCAGCCGCAGCGAGAGCCACAGCAGCAGAAGCCGCCACCTCCAAAGCGGCAGGAACTGCAGCAGCCTCAGCCCCGGCGCTCCGGCATCTCCCCAGCAGCCCCGGCAACCTGTCGAGCCGCAGCCAGCCCAGCGCCGGGAGCTCGTCTGGGGCTAGCGGGGGCGCAGTCCGCGGGCTTCCCCGGGTGGCTCTCCAGGGCGCCGGGGTGGGGGGTGGGGGCGGTGGAGCGCGGCATGAGGCGACGGGCGGGCAGCGGGGGACTGGCGGTGTTGGCGCCAAAATGGGGGCCTGTGCTCTGACCATGCCCGGGTGACGGGAAAGGCGAGGGAGGCAGGGGACGGCTACCGGCCCGGCCCAGCCCAGCGCGCAGGAGCACCAGCACCATCGCCACCATTCGCACCAACAACGCCGCCGCGGCCACCCCCACCCCCGTCGTCACCCTTCGCTGAGGGGGGAGCCTGGCGCCCCGCCGCCCAGTGTCCATGCCCGTGGGGCCGTCGAGCCCGGCTGCGGAGCCCCCGTCGCCGTGGAGCCGGCCGGGGCTGCGCGCTCCCGAAATATGAGCAGCCGCCCCACGGGAGGATCCGGCTCGGGCGTGTGCTTCGGCCCGCGGGACACCGACAAGCCCTTCGCCGACTCGGAGCGGGCACAGAAATGGCGCCTGTCGTTGGCCTCCCTGCTCTTCTTCACCGTCCTGCTCTCCGACCACCTGTGGCTCTGCGTTGAGGCCAGGCAAGTGGCCGCCGGGCACCATCGGGACCGGGAGCGCCGCGCGGAGCCGGGCATGGAGCACGACGTAGGGGGGACGGCCCCCAGCAGCAGCCCCGCGGCACCGGCCGCTGACCAGTGCTTCAGCTTGCTGGGCGACGCCGAGGCTGCCTGTCGCCGTTTGCAGCCGGGGGGCTCGGCCCAGGCGGAGCTCTACCTTCCCTTTTGTAATTCCTATACGCTGCGCGAGCTCTTCGCCGGGCTTTCTCGGCCGGACATGCTGAACTGCACTGTGGACCGCGAAGGCGGCGGCGACGACGACGACGACGACGGGGGCGCTGGGGAAGGGGATCGGCGCAGCAGGGAGGAGGAGGAGGAGGATTGGCTTCGCTCCTGCCGCCGCTGCGTCCTGGTTTACCAGAGGTACGATCGGCAAGCTCAGGACCGCTACCGGGAGTTCGAGCTCGTGCTCCAGAAATACCTGCAGGCGGAGGAGTACTCGGTGAAATCCGGTCCGGAGGATTGCAAGGTAGGAGCCTCGCTTGCTTTCCGGCGGCGGCTGTGTTTGTTTTACCCTTGGGGTCTGTGGCTACCGTGCTGGCCTGCGATCTTCGAGGAAGCGCGTGGTCGAGGCGGCGTGGAGGGTGGGGGGGGGGGCATCCTCGGTCTCTTGGGAGGGCAGAGGTACCTTCCTTCCGAGAACCGCGAGGCACTGTTGGTTCCCCTGGCCCGTTTCTCCTGGGGCTGGAATGCGGCTTGGCAGGGAAAAAGCGGCGGCGTGCCAGCCAGCGAGCAGGATCCAAGGTGAAGAACATGCACGGGCTGAAGCTGGGGGAAGGGGAGAGTTAGGTTGAAGCATAGTTGGGAAGGGGTTTCCCTACGTCGTCCTTACTTGATTTGCGATGTCGGTTGTTTCCCGGAGTTGGCAAGGAAGAGGCGTCATTCAGAGGTCAGCGGGCCAGAGTGGTTGCTTTGCAGAGGAAGTTAATTTTGAAGTTGCTGTGTTTGTGGGGTTGAATAGATGACGGGCACTGGGTATATGTCCTTTTGGGTTTTGTGTGCGTGTATTAAGCGCAGTTCAAAAAACACCTGTGCTACCAAAGATAACGTGCTTGGTGTTACTCTTTTCTATACCTCCGGATTGTCGAGAATAAACGGCAGAGAGATAATAGCTGCCTGGCTGGTCAAGTACTTACAGCGTCTCTCTGAAGGACAATCTTGTCCAAATTCGTTGTGAAAGCTTTGCTTGCGGGGCTTTAAAGTGCTTCCTGGAACCTTTGGGAATCAAAGCTCGGTGATTATCTGAGGAGCACTAGAGAGGATGGTAATTGAGTCATAGAGGAAAGGAAGTAGTCCCAGGTGGACTTTCTTTTTCTTGGCATGTGTGTGTGCTTCAAATCTTCTCTATCAAATCTCTGGAGTTAGGCTTAGCTCCAGTTTTATTAATTGCTAATACATCCTGCAGTGATTCTGGGTAGAAAACACTGATGGTAGTAGAATTGTGGTGTCTGCTTTGTTGCTATGTATACTTGATTATTTTCTCATCCTACTCAAGCCTACACTTTTTGCAAGTGTAGCAAAAATTTTTTGTTGTCTTGTGACTGTTGTAGTGAATCTCTTTACAGTTGTGGTCCCAGGTGAATTCATATGGAAACAATTTTCTCTAAAGCTAATGATATGGTTTTATTTTAAACCAATAAAACTGATTATGTGATCACTTTCTATAAGAATTGTGTTGTGTTTTAAAATACAAGGCCAGCAATATTCTTTTGAAAGAGAAAAATCTGGATGGTGGACACCTTAAGAAACCTAAAGCATTTTGTTTTAGGTTTTGTAAAAAACAAAAAATGTAAAATAACCAAAAACGCTTTTAGATGGAACCAGTTTACTTTCCCCCTGAAGTACTTTAGGAAATATTTATTGGTCAAGAAGAGTTTTCTGTTTTGTTTTATTTTTAAAGCAACTTACTTTGAAAGTTTGCATTGAGAATGGTATCTTCATAAATAAACTTGTGATATCCAGACTTTGGGGATATAATAATCAGTTCATCTTTACACATGACTTGGAAGCTTGTTCTTGTGATCAACATAAGCGCTGCTTCTTATTTGAGGAAAAGGAGGTGCATGTTATTCTGAACTGTAAACTGAATCGGATACATACAGTCCAGTCCAGTCCTGTGTGATGGAACACAGGCCCACAGCGCTGCGGAGGCTCGATGCTGTCCATGGTGCTGAAAGAGCTTAGTGATATCCTTGCTGCTTGGTGTTACAGTACTGTTTGTGAAATCAAAGGTATTTTCCAAGTGTCTTAAGTCACTCAACGTTACCTTTTTGATCATTATGATAAAATGGGTTATAACTGAGTTTTCCTTAGCACATTGGAAGGTAGAAGCCTCAGTATCTCAACTGTCAAATATATAACTATATTTTGATGTTTGGGCTGTTTGTACTAAGACTCTTTAACCCTTTAATTCTTTAATTAAAACTTTAGATAGAAATTTTAATGTATCTGCAGAGGTAAAATCTCTGAGGTGCAAATATTTGACCTGACAGCTAAAGATAAGTTTTGTTTTGGTTCTGAATGTTTAAGATATAGAATTGCGAATTGAAAAGCATCTTTGTAACAATTACAGATACTGTTTATTTTATATCTTATCTAGTTCTTGTTTTATGTGCTGCTAGTCACCTTTTACTGTGCTTTAAAATAGATATGTTCTAAACAGCCTCAGAAAAGCTATTGAGACAACTGTTCCATAACAGACATTAAAGCATTTATTGCAGTTTATAATTTACATTCAGTAACTGAAGCAATGATACTTAATATACACATGATCTCCTATAGCGTTTGTTTTTCCTGTCTTTACCCCTTTCTTGTACAAGTAGCCTCAAAGAACAAATGGCTTGGACAGCCAGTGTTCTCTCTTCTCATACTCCTAGAATTGTATTATTTATTGTAATTGTCAAAAGCTACTAGTTTGGCACTATTCTGATATTTTATTATTATACTGTAGCACAAAAATAGATTTTTTAAAGAAATGTATTAAAACTGTAATAAAAACCATTTTTTCTTTTGGTAACTATCCCATGTATACCTTTAAGCGCATCATACTAAAGTAATATTTGCAGTTAGTTATCACAGTCAGAACACTGTGGACTTTAACCATGTCCACTGCAGCCTTAGTCATCCACAAATAAGATTTCTTTAGTTTTATGAATTATTATTAACTATAGGCAATTCAAAGCTTCTTGGCGTTAGCTGATATGTTAAGCTTGAACTGATGGTGTTACATGAAAATAATAATAAAAAACAATATAAAGTTTTACATTTCAACTGAATACAAAATTATTCCGTAGGAATCATATCAGTATATTTACAGTTCTTTATCCAACTGCATTTGTCATTTTTATGAATCTGGTTGATCTCACAGTAACTTGCATGCTGATTTAAAGGCATGTTTGTTGATGCTATTTTTGGCTACTTTTGGACATTTGTAATTGAAGTTGGACAATTTAATCTCATGCCCTCATGTATTTAGTAAAGTTGAAGCAGGATAACAATTACTCCACCAATACAATGATAGTGAAATGTAATTTAATAGAATGCCAATGGCTCTGATTTCAGTAGCAAGATGTCATTAGCACTGCTGAGGAAATATATTGCAATTTATCTTAGTATATTTTTCCATGTTGTGTATAAACAAATGACTTTTTTTTTCTTATTTAACAAAATATAGCTATGTCTTCAGAAAGTTGTATATACATACAAAGTAAGAAATATGAGCTAGAAAAATAGTGTTAATTTTATTGAGCGCTTTGCTCCAATTGCTACATTTAAACCTGTAGTGAGGATAACATTGTAGATGGGAATTAAACGTGCTTCTGAAAGTTGTTAAATGAGAGGATATTAATAAAATGCATGCAAGCATATCTCCATTAAAATATTTTACCGAGGCTTAATATTTGAATGTTTACATTTTTTAAAAATATGCACAGCAACCCTACTTTCCAGAGGGTTTCATGGTAATTATAATATATTAAATAAACAAGCTAAACAGTACAAACAAGTGAAATAATTGTTTTTCTTATTGAAGTGGTATTTGATTGAACACTGGTAGAGAAGTGCGTGAAGGACAAAAGGTGGAGCTACCTTTTGGATACTAGGTCCTGAATAACCAAAAAGGCAGATATTTTCAGCACCAGTCTGACTTCCAATCAGAGACCTACCCATACTTGTGAACTGTCATTCACAATTCCTCCTACCTAAATTATTCTGCTTAATTTAATGGGTCTCATCCAGATGTTTGGAGATAGTTCTAGTTTTTCATTTTCAAGATATACCTAATGACTATTTTCAGAAATGAAGGTCTGTTATTTTATGTTGTTGTATTATGTTATGTACTGTGCATTGGATTTAGGAGTCTTATGTGTCTCTGGTTTTAGAATATTGAAATTGCTAGTTAAAGGACAGGACTGAAATTAATTCCAGTTGGAGTATTCTCATAACAACTTCAAGTTTGAGGGCCTGGGCCTGCCAGAAGGACAGTTTTACACAATGATTTGGCATTAGGTACTCAAGGTTACTACTTTCCTTTTGGGCAATTAATCATTGATGAAAACTGTTTCTATTTTGGATAGGAATTTGGGAGAACAATATATGATCTTTCTCAGGGAAATGAGGAAGAAGACTTCCAAATAAAATAGAATTGACTTAAAATACTTGGAAATAAGCTTAACAGTGTAAATACATGTAAATGCAATTAAAAATAAGAAAATCTCTGCTTAGGCATGCACACATCTTAAAGGATGTGTGACTAAAGGAAAAGAGATGAAATCAGAAAAAAAAGTAACCCCCAAACAAAGCAAATCTATATCTAAACACAATAGTTCCACAGGGCTATTAAACCTGGAGTCCAGAATGACCTGCTTGTATATCTGAGTGGAGGCCCTGTGCATTTTCAGTCAGATACTGGCCTTGAGCCAAAGTTTGTGTACTGTTTGTCAGCTTAATAGCCTGTTTTCACTTCAAAGCTCTCAGGTCTGCCTTTACTGTACAATACTATAAGTTTATGTGTACAAAACAGTGCAATGTTACCTAGACCTGTTCTTATATTACCATCTCAGTTATCCATTATTTTGCCTTGAATTGAAAGATAATTGGAAAACTTCCATGATCAAAATTAATTATAATATTTAACAATTGGAGTCCATCTTATAGTATGCAATAAAACTGACCAGTTATTAAGCTTTCTCATTTTTAAATAGATATCTAATTTCTTTGATACCATCCATCTACCTTTTCCATTGTCTTCCCCTTTTATCCCCTTCATTTCATGAGTAGTTGTTTTATCTGGTTTATGATTCACAATATCAATTTACCTATATATGTACATTTTTCTTGGTGATTTTTGGTTGAATATTTATTTATTTATTTATAAATATTTATATGCCGCCCTTCTCTGGAGACTCAGGGTGGCTTACAATGCGTTAAGCAATAGCCTTCATACTTTTGTATATTTATACAAAGTCAGCTTATTGCCCCCACAATCCGGGTCCTCATTTTACCTACCTCGAAAGGATGGAAGCTGAGTCAAACTTGAGCCTGATGAGATTTGAACTTGCAGTAATTGCAGGCAGCTGGTGCTACTTAACAGCACTAGTCTGCTGCGCCACCAATATGGCAATACTTTTTTTATTTCAAGTTTTTTTGTATTCTGATACTCTTAGAAACTCCAGATTCATATCCAGAAGTTTGCATCTGCTTTCTCTTTCTCAATATCCAGTTTATACTGACATACCTTACCTTCTTTGAGTCTTCTAATATTTTTGCTCATAGAAATCTCCTTATCTTTCATGGTCTTCCATATGTTTATCATTGCCATTTCCCCTAGAATTAATATTCCTCTTTGCTTTGTCTAGCATACTGTCCATATTTATTTATTTTGAACCCAAGAAAACCAAACAGTCTTACCACTTTCATTTTTCAATCAACTGTGAGTTCACTAAGCACAGTAACATTACTGTTTTCTTAATATTTAATATTAATTTATATTTTTATACTTTTTTACTTTATTAATTCTACTTCTACAATGAGTTATTCTAAATACCTCATAATTTTTTCCTGACTAACAATGGTGTTATCTGCTCATCTCAAATTGTTGATGTCCATCTTTCTGTTTTGATTCCTGCTGTCATCAATTCTAATCTTGCTAGTTTTTGTAATATATTTACTTGAAAAGTTAAATAGATATAGGGAAATATGCACCTTTGTTATACCTGTTTCCAATTCTGACCTGTTCTGTTTCTTCAATTTCAATTATTTCAGTAACTTTGTGTTCCTTGTAAAGATTTCTCAGAATGGTAATAATAGGTGTTGTGGCATATCCATTAGCCATAATACAAAACAATAACCTGGGGGGAAAGATTGCAATTTTTTAAAAAAAGTTCATCCTACTTATATAGATATTGTGGGAATACGATCAGAATACACTCCTGCTTTAGCTGTGCAAAGTAGTGGTGGGCTTGTTTGATCAAATCCTTGATGGGAGTTTTGACAGTGTTTCTGCCTGGCTCTTTTTTTTTCTTGGTAGCACTGACCTGGTTGGTTATTTATTTACCGGTATTTATTGTCTATGTCTGCTTCCAAATGTGCATTCTAAGTGGTTTATTGATACTAAACTTGAAAACAATTTACAAGGACAACACATAAAATACCATAAGCATAAAATGTAAATTAATAGTTAAGATCAGTGCTAATATTCCATAAACAACCAACAAATGTCTTCTGGAACAGCTAGCTTTTGCCAATTTCTAGAAAGCTAGGACAAGAGCAGCCATGTTCCATAGCATGGAGCTTCCAGGAAGAACTCTGAACTTTATGCGTCCTCACACTTCAGCTTCTAGTCCAAGGACACCTTCATAAGATGTTCTCTGGTCATCCAAACTGGGCAGACAGAACCTAATTTGAAAGGCAATCTTTAGTTCCCCTGAGTCTGTGTGAAGCTTTAAAGGTAGGCCTGGCATCCTGAATTGCACCCAGAAACAAAATAGCAATCAACATAGCAACTGACGTAATGGTGTGTCATGAAAGTAACATAAACTGAAGCTACCAAGAAGTTTTCAAGGACAGTCTATGTGAAATGAACTATAGTAGTCCATCTGAGAGATGATAAGGGAATGAATTGGATGAAGGAGCACTTCCTTCCATTTTGGTTTGATAGTCATTAAACAATATCATGATGCAATGATCATTTTTTTTATATATTAAAGCAACAATTATAAGTAATGAAAACATGAAAATCTGACTTTCACTTTGCTCAGTGGCCTCTTATTCCCTTCAGTCAGGGACTGAACTTGTTGAAAAGACAAACTGTGGCTTCTTTTTGATGCAGATCAACTACAGAGTAAAAAGTTGTAGAAGAATGGATAGTTGAAGGCCTCATTTGGGTTACCCACATTTTAAAAAGTAATCATAACATTTTGAGCAAGTATTTCTCATTTCCATCGGAAAGGCTTGCAAGTAAAAAATCATAGCCTACTAAAATTATAATTTTTGATTAAAGATTATGCCAGGCATAATGCAGACCATATTTTTGCTCTTCAGCAGATCACTGAGAAATATATAAATGTGAGAAAGAGAATTTTGCATGAATATGAAGCTGAAGATAGGTTGCTAAGTATTATCATGGTATATGAAATAAAACATATATGACGATAAATAAAATGCTTAGAAAATGATAAAAAAGTGACATGGAAGTATGGATTTGTGATACCCCCTTGTTTGTTTAATGTATTTATGGATAAAAGTACAGGTTGCCCCATTATTCTGTTTCACAAATCTGCAGCTGCTAAAAAGTAATCTTGGGTGTGTGCATGGAAGTTTTTGTGTCAATGTTTTTACTTGGGGTTTTCCCCTACTTTGCCAAGTACAACATGGTGGATGTGCTTTTATACATACATAAAACAGTGGTGAAATCTAAATTTTTTTCCTACTGGTTCTGTGGGCGTGGCTTGGTGGGCGTGGCTTGGTGGGGGTCTTGTAACTGGGTGGGCATGGCAATGTAGTCATGTGATGGGGTCAAAAGACAGAAACTCACTTTAACAATGTCCTGCTGGAGTAGGGGGTTGGACTAGATGACCTCCAGATCCCTTCCAGCCCTGGATTGCTGTGCTCTTTCAAGGTATCCTCTGAAGCTGCGTCTAGTGCCAGGTTTGTGATCCTTCCTTCCTCTCCTTTTTCCCTCTTTCTTTCTTTCTTTCTTTCTCAGCACCCCTCCCCCACTCCCCCGTTTTTGGCCTAGCAGGCCTCCTGGGAAGCCTAGCAGGCCTCAGGGAAGCCTCCTGGGAGCAAAAACTAACCCACCAACCCCGCCCCCCTGGTTTTTGGCCCCCCATTTTTGGGAGGCTTCCCTGAGGCCTCCTAGGAGCAAAAACGGACCCCCAATAGGTAGTAAAAAAAATGCTTTAAAAAGTAAAAAAAGTTCTGAGGATTGCGCAGCACAGCTGATTGTCGGAACCTTTTTTAAAAACTTTTTTAAACCATTTTTTTACTACCTATTGCCCGAACGGGTAGTTAAAAAATGCTAAAAAAAAAAGTAAAGAAAAAGTTCAGATGATCAACTGTGCCGTGGGATCTTTGGAACTTTTTTTAACTTTTTAAAGCATTTTTTTTCTACCCGTTCAGGCAAACCAATAGCATTTTCACTACCGGTTTAAGAGAACCGTCCCGAACTGGTAGCATTTCACCCCTCATATAAAATATGTATGTTAAAGATTTGGTGGTCCCTGTAGTGCAGCGGTCCCTAACCTTTGTGGATTGGCAGCCTGGCTGGGAGAGAGAGGGTAACCAGGCCATGTGAGGAATGGGCTGGCTCGCATGCACATGTGCGCACAGCTCAATTAGCGCAAATTGAACTGCGCATGTGTGTGCATACATGTCGGCCTGTTGCTTGTACAAGTTGAGCTGCAGGCACACACATGCATGCCTCCATGCTGCTTGTGTGGCCCGGTTCCGAATAGGCTACAGCCTAGTAGCGGGCCACAATGCGACACAAAGGAGGTTGTTCCAAGGTGTAATAGTATTAGGAGTGGCCTTGATAGATGGGAGAGCAAGTTACTATGTCATTGGCTACATTTAATTTGTTTCTATCATGTTTATGGAGATTGTTTTTGGTTTGATCAGCACTGTTTCTTATACATTATGAGAGTAATTCACAGTCTTACTTTCCATGGGCATTGATGCAGCAAATAATATATCCACTATTGATAAGCTGAGATATGTATCAGGTGAATGATGAGTAGAAAGAGACATTCTGGCATGTACTCCAGTTTTTTGTTTTCTGCTTCACTTTTCTGTTGTCCTGCTGTCTCTTGTGAAGAAATAACATAGGTTCCATAGTTAGGCAGCAAGTCAGTAATATGTGTATTTCTGTAACAGAGGTCATGGCTTCAGATCATCAAGTGCCAGACTTGAATTTTATGGGTCATTGCTTATTGATTCTTAATGAAAAATCACTTATGACTTTGAAGCTATGTCAATATAAGAGTGTCTTTTCATCTTTTTCAGTTTATTTATTACATTAATATCCCATCTTTTGTCTCAGAATGCAACCTTATTGGGCCAAGCCTCTCAGGAAACTTCAAATATCTGAATTAAGTTTTCAATCAACTTTCCTCACTTCTAGTTTAGCACTCCAACTTATACACCACAATGATTTTTTTTTTCTTATTGTACCATTTTAAAAACAAAGAATATTAAGATTTTCTTTGAATTAATATTTGGATTTAAAGCAATAGTATGTTAAAGGATTCATTCAGGATACAAATTTGATCCAAATCTTACTTTGTACGGAAGTATTTGAATATTTTGAACAATTATGTATTAAAGCAAATAATAAGTTACTTTACAGATTGTAGTGATGAAGCAACTGAATTTTAATGTTTGCTTCTAACTTTTGCTTATCCAATATTCCAACTTTCCATTTTCTTTTATTTTTTTTCACAGCATTATTGTTTTGTTTTATGTTTTGATTTTTGATTGTAAATTAAATTTAAAATATTTTTGACTGTAAATTAAATTTTAAATATTTTATAAACGTGCTGTTACAGTTTCATTTCATAGGAATTTTAAGCAGGAGTTTGCTAATTGAGTATATTATATGAGTGAATGATTGACAGAATAATCAGCCTTAAGGTATTATTTAAAAGCAAACCAAGGAAAATAATCGCATAGATGTAGGATTTGGGTTTCCTGCATCCATTAATGCTGTTTTGTCATGTCAATCATACCTGAGAGCAGGGTGGATTTGATTTAATTCAAGTTGATTTAAATTGTGATTTTTAAAGACCAATTGTCATCTCTGTCCTGCAGCGGCTCTTCCTCTGACCTGCTGTTGACTCACCAACGGTCCCAATATTGCAGAATATACAACCTCATGCTATATAACTAAGCTTCATTTCATGCTGAATAAACTAAATTAATAATGTATCTTAAATAGAAAACTATCTTTAGATAGATTTTTACTCCAAAAGCATTTTATTAAAATAAATTTGATAAAAATCAAAAATAATCTGATTTAAATTAAAAAAAAAATCCAATTTAAATTACCGTATTTTTCGGAGTATAAAACACACCTTTTTACCCCCAAAAAGGGGGTGAAAATCTGGGTGCGTCTTATACGCCGAATGTAGCCTTGCCCACCTGCTGGCCCCCACCCTTTGGCCATTTTTGGGCAGTTCCAGGCAGCAGGGATCTGGGTTGGGGCACAGCCTGAGGAACAACCCTCTTCGGGACAGTCTGGGGAGGGGGAATCTGCTTTTCTTCCCATTGCACATTCCTATTGCCACACGGCTCTGCAATGTGCAATGGGAAGAAAAGCACTTTCAGACGGCAGTGCTGCAATCCCCTCCCCAAATCCAAAACGGTTCCCAGTTCCCCACTGCACATTGCAGGGGAACTGGCCGCCCACCGCCTGAAATGCGGCTCTGAAAATTGCATTGGGGAATCCGGGCAGCAGTGGCTGGAAAGGAAGGATGTTTTACTTTAGGAGCTCCTGTTTGGCTCGGCTTGGCTCCTGGGCGTGGAGAGGGCTTAGGCGGAGGCTCCTCACATTGCTGGGGAGTGAAGTCATTGCGACCATTGCCTGTCCTAAGCTGCCCGCTGGGCGGCCAGAGGGGTGACCAGCTGCAAATCGTGGCGTCTGCCTTGTTCCCTGAAACTGCCAGGCAGATTCCCCCCCCAGACCATTTCAAAGAGGTTTGTTCCTCAGGCTCTGCTCTGTCCCTCCCCCCAGAGCATGCGAGGGGTCTCTTTGGGGGAGAGCGAGTAGTCCCTGCAGATCGCAGGAGCACCCTGATAAGTTTTCTGGAAAAGAACTTATCAGTAATCGACGCCCTCTCTCCCAGCCGAGTCTCTGAGGCACCTCTCGCTTGCAGGAGGAGGAGGAGGAGGAGGGCAGCACCACCTTAAATGCTGGTAGACAGAGGTAGAATTCTTGTTTTCATGTTTTCTTCCCCCAAAATTAAGGTGCGTCTTATACTCCAGTGCGTCTTATACTCCAAAAAATACGGTAAAAAAAAATCAAATTAAATTTTTAAAAAAATCATCGATTTTTTTATCCACCCTGCCTGAGAGTGTAAACTTTTCCCTAAGAAGAATTTAGATGGATGCACACTGGGACAGCATAAGAAGAAACACACATACACAAATGCAACATAGGTGCCTCTCCCTGATTAGACCCTAATGAATATAGATATGAAACTAGCCTGTCTCGATTATATTCTCAAAAACAAAGACAGTGTTACATTTGCTTAAAATCTGATTGTTTCTCGAGAGATAAATAGACAGTATAAACACATAACCACAAGTTACTTCATTATACAAAAGGATAGATGCCACCTCTGACCATCATCAGATAGGGTTGGAAAGAATTCCAGAAACAATGTCCTGCATGTTTTTTGCCCCTGCAGTTCTTACTATGCATGCGCAGAAGTGCACACGCTCCCATTGAGAACCGGTAGTAAAGGTAAGTAGAACCCACCCGTGATGCAGAACTTACTGGTTCAGAATAAATATGGGAAATATATATGGTGGTATTATCCTAGTGATATTGGTGATGCCATGAAGAGTCAGAAAGCTCTAATCTACTGAATCAGCAAGGTGTCACATGAAAGTCCTAACTCTAGTATTCTATAGAAAATGCAAGATTTATAACGTCATTTATAACACAAGAATTCAGTGGAGTTTATTTTTATTAAATAGGCATATGTCTAGAATCGTTCTTTAATACTGCCTTGGAGTACAAACTCATCTCATGCTATTTGATGCTTCCTGTTCTTTTTGGCTCCAGTTTACCAGCAGCTCTTGTAAAAGGAAAGAAATAGAGAGATGCTGGCAAGCTGGTCAACAATTTGTACTTTAAGCTGGTAAATTAAATTCTTCCTGTTCCTCAGTTGCTAAAATGGACTATTTTATCTGTATTTTACCACCCTTTTAATTAACTTTTTATCTAAATCCATTACTTGCTTTGAATCTTGTGCTGCAAATTGCCTGGCTAGTTTGAGTTTCTTTCTTCTTTATTATGTCCACAATTTTTTCCTTTATCCATCAATGGCTCTTGGCATTCTAGAAAAATTGCAGAGTCCAGAGTAAATATTTAAAAAATAACAATAAAAATTTCAGATTACATTATTGATACAAGTTTTTAGATTTTCCAAAACTATAATATAAAATTATCCTTTTTAAAAGATGTTAACAGTAAAAGTAAGATATAGTAAACAGTAAAAGTAAGATACAGTAAATGCATTGTATATTGATTTTTTCTTAAGCTACAGAAAATAATGTATTGATGAATTTCCAGTTAAATTCTGTGATGTTTATTTCGAAACAAGACTTTATATTCAATGTGTTCCTCAGATAAACATGCCCCAAGTGGCATCTTAAACTGTGAAAAACAGGAGATTGCCTATATCATTAATTCAATATAATATTAGTGTAAGCAGGACAGCGATTTTATAATATGGCTTACATGGTTATAAAATACATACCAAGTAGTTTTATAAACAAAAAATGGGGAATTCTGCCTGATAAGGCTCCAGAAACTTAGCCATATAAAGAAAACATTTTTAGTTAAAAGCATCCAGTTTTCTGGTTTACTGTCAATGATAGTAATTTACTCTTGTCAGATTAAATGCAGTTCCTGCTCTGTGCTGCCACATATAACCTTGATCCTTTCCTTTTAGTCTATTGATTTCTCAGACATTTAATGACAAAATATGATGCATCTCATTTGTTAAGAACCCAATGGAAATATTTATGAAGACACAAGAATGAATTCTTCTCTATTAGATATTGCCATAGACAATGTAGTACAAATGTCAATTCCATTTTATAAAAAGCAGCATTATTAAAAGTAATTCAGAACTCCAATATTAAAAGATTACTTATGAGTGGGTACTGTCATCAAAAGTGTTCTGTATGAATTATGTATCTTCATGTATCTCTTGTACCACATCTAATAGTTAATGATCATTTCTAAAAAAGGAACATATTTATTTAATTAATTTATTAAGCTGAAATATTGCTAGTATGGAGTTGGAATGCCCCATTTCAGCTTCAGCACAGCCTAATTAGCACAAGTTGATTGTCTGTTGGATCGGCCTCCTGACTCTCAGCTGTTTCAGGCTGAGGGATTGCCATTGCCTATTGCTGCGCGGGCCTCTGCTGCTTGCTTCAAGGAGATAAATTGCTGGAAGCAGATTTTTTTTTTCTTGTGCTAATCAAGCTATGCTGAAAACAAAAATGAAAGTAAAGCAGGCTGTTTGCTGTTTGCTGCAATGAGAAAAAATTGCTGGGAGGCAGAGGCAGATTTCTTTTTCTTGTTTTCCTCACCAAAAAAGGTAGGTGCGTCTTATAGTCTGGAGCATCTTATACTCCGAAAAATATGGTAATTAGCTGAAAGTTACTTACTGAATTTCATGGCCAAGTATGGATTGAATCTGTATTGTCTCAGTCCTAATCCAGTACTCTAATTACTACTGATAGGAGATAGTGTATCCATTTATTTGTTATCCCGATTTTCCAGTTCATATCTGAAAGTCTTAAGCTAGAGATGCAGAAAACAGAACAGTTTTAAGTTATTTGTAAAACATTTATCACCTCAGGATTTGCTTTGCAAATAAGACAGCCAGTTATCAATCAAATCTAAGATGATATGCTTTTTGAATATCCAGATTACACAAAACCATTTGTCTAAGTGCAGTGGCATGAAATGACAACAAATAGAGTGGTATTGTAGGCAAATACAATTTCTTACTTGTCTCAGGTTGTCATATGCAAATGTTGCAAGCTGTCACAATTGTGTGATAAGGTCATTTTATGGGTGTGGTCATTTGGCCTCCTTGTCCCCTACCCATGTCTAGCTGGTGTGCCAGGTGATTGTTGCAGAAATTTAAATTGAGTCTCAAAACTCTTTCAAATGAACACATATTTATAGTTGGGTAAAATGTTTTTGTAATAGATTGTTAATAATTTCTCTTATTATTAAAGTAGATGCAGCTTTTTACATAGCCATATAGTCTCTGAACTTTTACTTGTAAATTTGCAAAATTCAAGAGATTTTGATGTTTCTCCCAGAAATACTTTCATCTTCTTCTGGGTAGCCTTTTGAGCAATTTCTTCTGATATATTGACCTCTAATATTTGTTTTTCATTTTCATTTGTGTCTTTTGACTTTTTCATAGGCTTTTGTCATTTTACAATATTAGCTTTTACTACCATGTGTCCCCGAAAATAAGACCGTCTTATATTTTTTTGAACCCTGAAATAAGCGCTTGGCCTTATTGCCATGCGCTCAAAAGCCGGATTGGGCTTATTATTGGGGGACGTCTTATTTTGGGGGAAGCAGGGTATTACTAAATGTAGTTTTGGGGGGTATTGATGTTGAGAGCATTAGTATTCATAACATCTGAAGAGCAGTAACTGATTAAAAATACTTTGTAGTGGGCATCTGTGACTTTGGCTTTGTCAAAATGACATCAGCATTTTGTTGTTGCATCCCAAACCCTATCTTTTTTGAATGTGTGTACAAAGTCATGATACATCTACACAAAGCTTGAGGCTTGTGTTGTGATAGCATCATATTGGAATGGAATAATGGAATAACAGAGTTGGAAAGGACCTTGGAGGTCTTCTAGTCCAACTCCCTGTTCAGACAGGAAACCCTACACCATTTTAGACAAATGTTGTACAATCTCTTCTTAAAAACCTCCAGTGTTAGCACCCACAACTTCTGGAGGTAAGCCTTTCCACTGATTAATTATTCTAACTGTCAGGAAATTTCTCCTTAGTTCTAGGCTGGTTCTCTCCTTGATTAGTTTCCATCTATTGCTTCTTGTCCTGCCTTCAGGTGCTTTGGAGAGTAGAACATAGAGTAAAAGAGTTGGAAGGGACTTTGGAGGTCTTCTAGTCCAACCCCAGTCAAGTAGAGGACCCTATACCATTTCAGATAATAATATGGCAGACACTTCTAACGATTCCCCCTTCCCCTCTAAATACCGTAATATAAATAAGACTCCCTTGCCTTTATCATTTGCCTTCATCAGACTTATTGGTTTGATAGTCTCCCTGTGCATGCTGCTGCATTTTATTTTGTTATATTAAAAAAAGGCAATATGAAATGATATCTCTTGAAATATTAGATGGCAGTTCCGTTCTTTAAGGGAATACATTTCCTGAAGAACTCAAGTCTCTGTTTGTGGTAATGGTTCTGCACAAATCTTGTTTCAAGGACAGCACTATAATTTGAAGTTGATGTAGTGTTATCAGTGCCCACCCTTGTCAAACTGGAAAAATCATTGCAAATTATATCGTTCTTTCATATATGAATTTATCAGGCAAAATTCTCTTGCTTTCTGATTTATATTTCAGAATAACATGGCTCAAAGTCTATTTAAACTGAAGGGCATGGATTAAACTGATAAGGATTGGCCATGCTAGGTTTCTGATACAAATGAATTGATTGTGACGTAGGCATCCTTGCACTATACCTTAAGCTGCTCCAGTTCTCTACTCATTCCCGCTTGACTTTAAACAGGTTTAAGGGGGAAAAAAACTGTCTGGTCTGAGACAGTTTACCAAAAACTTGCAAAGGATTGAATTTGGACTGCGAGCTTCCCACCAGCTGGTTCCTCTGCTGCTGTGCCCTATCAATTTCCTGTTCCAGAGAAGCAACTGCCAATTATCACTTTCTGGGCAGGTCTTACAGGACATATATAACTTTGTGTGTGTGTGTGTGTGTGTGTGTGTGTGTGTGTGTGTGTGTGTGTGTGTGTGTGCACATAAATATATACCCACATAATCAATACAAGTAACACACCCACACACAAAATTGAATTTATACAGCCAAACTAAAGCATTAAAATGCACATGGATATAGGTACAACAGCCAGCTTTAAAATAGAAATGTTTGTCTAGACATCCAATTGGTCACTAGGGATTTCCAGAACTAGATGTGGTCCAGCAATAACACTTGCCTAACTCATAGAATATTATTTTTCAGAACCCAGCATTTTAAAAAAAAATACTCTTTTTCTTTCCCTGAGCTACCCTCTTATCCATTTAAAATAAGCCGTGTAGTCTTTCATCATTTCTTGTCACTAAAGCAAGTCTGTGAGAGAAAAATAGTAATAAAAATTCCGAACATTTTTGCTGTGTTTTAAATCAGCAACATCACATACAACAACGTAAGGTTTTGATTACTGCACTATTGCAAGGGACTGTTAAAGGTAGCTCTCAAAGTCTTTAGAGGCCAGGACTAGGACAACCATTGAATTGATTGAGAAGGTTTCCTAACTTTGATAATCAACTTTGTCCAGGGTTGGCTTAAAAAAAGGTAACAGCAGCAGATAAAACAGATGGGACTTGAAAACACTTGAAAGAAAGAAACAGGGAAATACTACTTTGAAAGCAGAGCAGGGAAGTGCACCTGAAGGTCTGTTTTGCAATGGGTGACAGTATGTGTTGCTGCCATCCAAAACTGATTGCTGGACTGTACTGATGTTGGGACAGTCTGGCAGTGTGGATAAGTCCCTATTTATATAAGCCAGTGCATACTGTACTTATGAAGTAAAATTGTGGAACGAACACATCTAGGAATGACAGTCGCTTCCTGGTATGCTGATTAATGCATGTAAGAAAGATAAGAACGAGTTCCAGTGCAACAGAATACTAAACAGGTATTGTGGTTGTGTGTACACACGCATACACACACACACACACACCTCTTTCAAGGAAACTAGGAGAGCTTTCCTTCCAAAAGACATAATTACTTTAAGCCTTCAAGGAGTGGTGCTTCACTCATGCTTACATCCTTTATGAGCTGCCCTTTTAAAATGTTTTGCACAGCCCTACTAATATTTAGATCTCTGCCACAGAAGGCATCATCTGTTTTTTGCCCTCAGAACAAATCCTTGTAAATGAAAGGACAAGAATAACATTTCCTTGACCTGCTTGTTGCATAGGAACAAAGGAAAGGGAACTATATAAAAGGTTATTAAGAAATCCAGTAATAAGACATAATTTAAGTTCACTGTATTACAGCTAAATCATTTTAAACAGATTCCTTGCTGGGAACTGTTCTATTTTAGTTCAAAATACTAGTTTATAGATGTAGTCAATCTAGGGATAGCAGAAAAAAATGGAAGTTCCTGTGGAAATAGAATTTATTTAGGAATAATGAATTTGGCAGATTGTAAAGTCTGACTTCTTTTATTGAGTTTCTTCCACATCTTGTTTGTTTGGATATTTTGCAATCTTTAAGGGGGGAAAAGAAGAATGAAGAATAAGAAGAAAAGTAAGGAGGTAAAGGTAACCCAGTTCGTGTGGATTTTACTTTACTTGTTGCTGACTATAGGGGGTGGTGCTCATCTCCATTTTAAGACAATTGAGCCAGAGCTGTCTATAGACATTTCTGCAGTCATGTGGCCAGCATGATATGATTGAGCACTGTTATCTTCCCACCAAAGTGGTACCTATTAATCTATTTGCATTTGCATGTTTTCAAACTGCTAGGTGAACAGGAGCTGGGGTGAGGATGGGAGCTCATCCTGTCATGTGATGCTTGGATCTCGAACCTGGGCTGCCGGCTTTCTAGTCAAAAAGCCCAGTGTCTGAGTCACTACATATCCCTAATAAGAAGAAAAAGCGAACTAAATGCCTATAATCACAATATCAAATTTTGATATCAAAACCTCAAGAGAACTCTAAAGAACTTGGTTGGTAAAGTGAACAGAGCTGGCTGCAGTTGAAATATATGCTTTGCCACAACTATTGTGTGGAATCACACTAGAAATGATTACATACAGTATGTGTATGGTTGAGGTGATGACTTTTAATTGGAATTACATATTGCATACAAACTAGCACTTGCATGACATGGTGAAATGACCTACATATGTACAGTTTGGCTAATTCTTAGGACAAAAATTTCTGTTCTCCTGTGTGCTGCTTGGAGAGTCCAAGCAATTGGTTAATTCCATCTGATTGGCCAGAGACTGAGTTGCAATTTCTTTGGCCATGCCTCTTCCGCCCGGCTGAGCCCCAGTTTTTCAACTCAGTCAGCCTAGAGAGAGACACAAAATAACTTCCTCAGTGCAATTTGGACAAAAAATGATAAGAGTAAGCTTAAGGAGATCAGAATTTCAGCACCTTTTGTTTGAAGCGCTGCGGCAGCGCGGCTCGGATTTCAGTGTTGAGATTGGCCAGAAGATAGAGGAGCCATTGCTGCATCACCAGGGAGTGACAACAGAGCCAGCAGCCGGTCGCTTATTTCCTTGCCCTTACAGGCTAGAACGTGAAGTCTTAAATTAAGCTGAGGCAGACCAAGGCTTCAGTCTGCAGCAAGCAGAGGCTGCCTAATTTGCGCTTGCAAGCTGTGTTGCCGATTTCACACTCTTCACTTGTTTGCTGCCTTTGTGACCGTGTTGTCGGTTTTTGCCAGGGTGGATAAAAATCAATGATTTTTTTAAAAAAATAAAAAAAAATCAGATTTTTTTGATTTAAATTGGATTTTTTTTTTTATTTAAATTGGATTTTTTTGATTTTTATCGAATTTATTTTAATAAAAAACTTTTGGGGTAAAAATCTATCGTAAAATAGTTTTCTATTTAAGATACATAAATAATTTAGTTTATTCAGCCTGAAATGGAGCTTAGTTATGTAGCATGAGGCTGTATATTCTGCAACACTGGGACTATCGGTGAGTCAACAGTGGGTCAAAGGAGTAGCAGAGATGACAGTTGCTCTTTAAAAATTATGATTTAAATCGAGTTGATTTAAATCAAGCCTTTTTACCAGTGATTTAAATCATGATTTAAATTGTGATTTAAATCAACTCGATTTAAATCAAATCCACCCTGGTTTTTGCACCTTTTTTTCTGCTGCTACTGATTGATTGCGCTCACAAACCATGTTGTCGGTTTGGTGCCAATTTCCCTGCTTGGATTCACAGCAAATATCAGTGGATCACTTGCTCAGCTTGCTAAAACTTCCAGGGGATTTTAGCCAGACTTCTAATTTCAAAGGGAATCCTTCCCAGGCTTGGGATTTGCCCCAGATCTAGTTTCTGGCTAGCAGCTGCAAGATAGCAGGAGCTGTTCCAGCCCTTCAAAATGGCGGACCAATCTATTTCTCGCAGCAGTAACTCAGCTGATTCTTCTCCCAGACAGCAGAGATCAGAGGCTTCTGATCCCAAAAGGGCAAGGTCTGTTTCTAAGGGGCCTTCTACCTGAGCTAGGGCTAAGGATTCGAGGACAACATCATCAGCCTCTGAGAAAGAAACCAAGAGAAGGCAAAAGGCCTTGGAAAAACATTTTTCAAGGGCCCAGAAACAGGCAGAAACAGCTATGGCACCAAAAATCCCAGTGAGTAGGACTGAGGATTGCAGTTCCTTGGCAGAGGAATTATCATCTCAAACCTTACAGGAGAACCACCCAAATTGGTCTCCTAATATTACCACCGAGCTACAAAACCTTCAGGCAACCTCCTGCAAAGAGGATTTTGTTCCTCTCTCCTGCCTGACTCCAGCAAGAGTGGACCCTACCTTGGTTCCCAGACCTTATGTCCCATCTGCCACCTTTACTCCTACCATGGCGGGGCTTCGCCCTTAGGAGAGTTTGGGTCCTGGTTTTTCTCTTAAGCTTCGCAACATCATTGCACAGACCATTTCCCAAGACATAGATGCAGCCCTACAACAAAGGGGTTTCACGGGACCATTGCCATCGGGCCCTTCCCATCTAGCAGCTCTACAACCTCAATCACAATCAGATAGAGGCTATATTCAGGAACTGGGGCTCAGCCGGGCAGAAGAGGCATGGCCAAAGAAATTGCAACTCAGTTTCTGGCCAATCAGATGGAATTAACCAATTGCTTGGACTCTCCTAAGCTTTTTGTCGATGTCATACAACAGCAGTGGAACCAGCCTGGCTCTATCTCAGCCCCCAATGGGATGGACAGGAGGATGTATACCGTAGATCAGGATCTAGAGATGCTCCTGAAGTTATCAACCATGGATGCTCCCCTGGCCACTCTGGCAACGGCAGCCATCCTTCCTTCAGACACAGCAGAGGGCCTGAAAGTGAGGACAGGAGAGCTGAGCTGGCGATTCGATCAGCCACAGCTGCATCCTTTTGCACTAGGACATCACTAATATGGCTGTGTCAAATGCCGAGCATCCCCTGAAGACACCAGACTACATCAGGATATTAGTAAACTGATGGCAGCAGCCGAGTATTCGGCAGACGCGACCCTCAATGCGGCCAAGTTTGCTTGGAGGGCACTGGCGTCTAATGTCACCTCCAGGCACCTTTTATGGTTCCGCCATTGGCAAGCCGATATGAAATCTAAATGGAGGCTAGCATCTGCTCTCTTCAAGGGAGGCAATCTTTTTGGGAGGTGCTAGACCCTATCCTAGTGGAGGGTAGGGATAAGTGGAAAGCTCTTCCTCACATTTACAGAAGGGCGGAGAGAAGAACCACCCCTTACTATAACATTTCTATTTTGCTCTTCTGTTGTCTACTTCAGTCATACAGTTTATCTGAATTTATTATTTTTTCTTAATGTTAGAATTAGCAGTATAAGTATTTATTTGAATAATACCTTTCAATAGATAACTATTGCAAGTTTTTAAATTCATCCCCAACACTACTGTACTCAGTCATATGAGTAATTCTCTGCCTATTATAGGTAGTCCTTGACTTACAACCACTCATTTAGTGACCGTTCGACGTTGTGGCACTGAAAAAGTGACTTATGATCATTTTTCACATTTATGATTGTTGCAGCATCCCCATAGTCGCATAATCAAAATTTGGACACTTGACAACCAACATGTATTTATGACAGTTGCAATGTCCTAGGGGTCATGTGATCACCTTTTGCCACCTCCTGAGAAGCAAAGTCAATGGAGAAGTCAGATTTGCTTAACAACCATGTTAGTAATTTAACAACTGCACTGATTCACTTAAAACAACCATGGTAAGCAAGATGATAAAATGCGAAATTTTAACAACTGTCTTTCTTAGCAATGGAAATTTTGGCTCAATTGTTGTCATAAATTGAGGACTACCTGTACATTTTTAAAAACTAAAACAAAATTAATCTTTAAGTTTGGGCATTTTACTATTGATTGCTTGGCTTTTAGTACAGAGTTGCATTTTATACTTTGATCTATGAGTGGAACTGAGTTGCTTTTTGTTTCCTTTTTCTTGTTTAAAGTCCTCAATTAAGAGCAAATTGAGATGTGTGATCTGAAAAGTCACAGGCCTAGAATCATTCAAACTCCTCAGATAAAACTGCTTTAACTGCAGTAGCTGAAGGCTTATTTCATCATAGCTACTGTAAATCAGCATTTAGAACCCACCACTGTCTCTCTTATGATGCAAAACTGTATATTTAAGTAAGATATCTAAGTGAAAATCACAGACCAACTGAGCAGTGCAATTTTAGTGCACTATCACTATATTTTAGTGATAGTTGTTTAACATATGTTTGGTGTCTTCTGTTGACATTGCTTTTTAGGGAATATTTGTAAGGAATGCTTAATTGCATATGGATAAAGCTTTTAACCCCAGTTTATTGTCAATTTCTGAATGATTATGGTTTTCTATGTCCTGTGAATTTATTCTTCTGGCAATTGTCTCTTAAACAGCCAAACCAATCATTCCTAACCCTCCACTCCTTTGCATATACACTGACTGCTTTTCCGATGTGATAGTATCAGAGTGGCTTTGCTGTATGTCCTCTTTTCTAATTGCTGACCATAGTGTATGGTCCAATTTCCAATTATGGAAATTCCTTTTTTCTTCAGGCATCTGTGAACTAGTTGGAAAAAGAATGCCCTTCCTTTCCTAGGGGAGGTGTCAGCAGGATTCCTGATTATAGCTTGCAGTCGTCATTTCCTAACATTCTGCAAAATGGAGACATGCCAAATTGTTATGTGTTTCTGTAAATTTTTTAAAAAATTGTACAGGAAACATCAATTTGAAATCATGAGCACATACTTTGTGTTTAAATATGTTTGAGCTTCATTTCTTTCTTTCTTTCTATTCGTCAATAATTTGAAGACTCCCCTAAATCACAGCCTTTTTCATAATTGTAAATTGTTGATGCATCCAACCTGCCAGTTTTTCTTATTTGCCCAAAGCCTTTTTAACACACCTGCCCATACAGTGATGGGCAGCATAACCATGACTTGGGTGCTATAAGGTATCACATTCCTTTGCTACATTTCTACTCTTAGTTTATTTCCACATTCATATGTATGTTGTCTGATAATTAAGTAGATTCACAATATCTACAAGTTGTTGACAAGCATTTGTTTTATATAAATGTAAGAATGTATGTCAGCTCATTTTCATAGAAGGTTAATTAAGTAAAGCAACCATATTTGTATAACTGATTTCTGATTGAATCTGACAGATCTGGATCATGGAATTAGCATATATTTCAGGAAATGTAAACAATGTATTTTTCATTTGCTACTAATGATGGTAGTCTGCCATCTATCATCAGTATCAAAACAAAATCAGACTTCTTATTGTAGATGTTATCCAGAATTCTGTCACATTTGGATGATTAAAGAAGGAAACCTTTGATGATTTGATGTTTTAAAATATAAACACATTGTGTTTATTATGCATCAGAAAAAATATTTTGCCTAACAGTAAGTTATCATTAGTGACATTTTAGCATTAAGATATAATGTTTAAATCAGTTGACTTAATAAAAGAAAAAATAAGTAGAAAATAAAGCATGTAAACTTGTATTTGTAGAATCCTTGGTGCATTTAGACTTTGTAATAAATGTTTGTTCAAATAAAAAAGGTGAATTCTTCAAATCATTGTATGATCTATGCAAATAGAACTCATTTCAGCTTTGTGGTATCAGTGTTTTTTCAACAATAACTGGAAAATCTTTTACAACAAAATTAATATGTGAAATAATTTCTGTTCAAAAGAGAGCCATTATATTACATTATGTAAAACTATTGGAGAGCATTTCATTTTTAAAAGTATTTTTCTTCCCAGAAAGTTGAGCTTTTCAGTCAACTTTCCCTGGCCTCTGATATTTTCTGAGTGCTTTTGAAACTCCATGAAACATCTAATATTTTATAATATTTTAAAATTTAGTTTGGAGTTTAATTTATTAAATTAATTTATTAATTTAAGTATTTGAAGGATGTCCTGACTTTTCCTACTTCTAAAAACCATGAGTCATAACCTGCACCAACTGCTCAATTAGTGTTAGCTTCTAGCTTCCAGCTGAAGTTGGGAGCAGTTAGTCACACATAAAAATGCATGGGGATAGATGCATAACCATATGTCACCTTGGAGATGTCAAATAGGCATCTCTCTCAGCTTTAATGCATCTGACTAAAACATGGTAGTTTTGGATATAATTCATGTAAATGTGCATGATTGCTTGTTTTTCTAAACAGTTTATATATTTAATATTCTTAATTCTTCTACATTCCATCGGCTTTGAGGGTATTAATTTATGATATTGACCATTTTGTTCATGCTGTAAATATGGATATTCTGTACATTGTCTGTGCAGCTTTCTAATTACTTAGTTGATATCTAATTAACTATTTGACAGAGGAAAGTAGATAGGGTTTCCTGTTTTGGGGGGGACTGGGCAGAATAGATTTGAGAGATGTGTGTGGCATGTGGGTGTCATGGCCTCATTGGAGCCCAGTTTGGAGGAGAATGCATCGGAACTGGGACTGTCTGACAAGGATGGCATGTCTCTCTTGGGGGGTTTGGAGAGGCCAGGGACTGAGGATGATGCTGTCTCAGGCTCCTCAGGCATTGGAGGATGTGGTTGACCAAATGGAGAGCTGCCTGCCTTCACAGACACAGGGGAGGATTGGCTATAGACAGGCAGTGATGCTGATAGGCAGCAGATCTCCTCTGATGTGGAACAGCTGCCTTAGATCAACTGGATCTAAGGGCAAGGAGAGCGAAGCGTAGGCAAGCCCAAAGAAAGGCTGCAAGGCTACTCCAGAGGAGGTTGTCCCCCCACCTCACAAGGAACACCTGGAGTGGAGTAACCCCTCGCATACTGGATATAAATTGTTTCAACTCCTTCGCTCAAAACAACGCTATAGAGCACTGCACACCAGAACCACTAGACACAAGAACAGTTTTTTCCCGAACGCCATCATTCTGCTAAACAAATAATTCCCTCGACACTGTCAAACTATTCACTAAGGCTGCATTACTATGACTATTAATCTTCTCATCGTTCCTATCACCCATCTCCTCCCACTTATGACTGTATGACTGTAACTTTGTTGCTTGTATCCTTACAATTTATATTGTTTCCTAGTATGATTTGATTGCTTATTTGTACCCTACGACTATCATTAAGTGTTGTACCTTATGATTCTTGATTAATGTATCTTGACTTTTTATGTACACTGAGAGAATATGCACCAAAGACAAATTCCTTGTGTGTCCAATCACACTTGGCCAATAAAAGAATTCTATTTAAGGAAAAGCCATGGGAAGGTAAGCTTTGCCAGGAACAATTGTTTGCTTTGGCTTATACTTCCCCAGCTTTGACTCATGCCTGTTTGCCTTGCTTCCCTTGGAAGATTGCTCTTTGCCTTTTGCCTTGGACCTAGCCCTTCTTTTGTGGACTACTTTTGACCTTTGCTTCACTATGCCTTTGGAACTACTTCTTGCATTGGACCTTTACTTTGCCCTGAAGACTGCCATTGTCTTGTGCCTGGACTCTGCCTTGTGGACTGGACTTGGAACCCTGGATCTTGCCCTGTGAGAGTGCTCCTACTCTGTGGGCTTCATTTGTACTATAGGGGACGTGTTTGGGGGGCTGAGGATGGCTGCTTTCAGGGTAGCGTAGGGGTGGAGCCTTGCTGTTCATTGGAGGTCCATTTGTTGGAACATTCGTTGAGAAAAATAAAGGACTCCCCAGAGGCCTGCCTTGCCATGACCATCTGGGTCATAACAGTGGGTAACAAGATGTTCAGATGTGCTCTATGGCATAAAAAGAAAGGCAGAAAGTAATAGTATAACAAGGTCTTTATTTATTTGTTAAAAAAGAATGGTAGCATTCTAGTTTCACCTACCTTTACTCAAGTCATTACCAACCCTATCACACTCATATGGCTTCCTATCCTGGAACCTTAAATGACTTAAATAAATTTCTTTTGGGTCAAACTTCAATACATCTACAGTATGTCATTTTCTTGGCAACAATGCAAGAGTGGCTTGTCATTGACTTCTTCCAGAATGACTTTAAAAAAAACTTTCTAATTTAGTTAATAGTCTCCCATCTAAATTCTAACCAGACGCACCTCTTATTTAGCTTGTAGCTAGCCAGATGCTGCTCCCATTTGAGACCAAGTAGAGCAAGGTTTCTCAACCTTAGCAACTTTAAAACTGATTGGGGAATTATGGGAGTTGAAATCCACACGTCTTAAAGTTACCAAGGTTAAGAAACAATGAATTAAATCAAGGCTGTCAAAGTTGCAGCTCAAGGGCCGGATGCATAACGCACTGGCCACGCCCACTCCTGGTTTAGCGAAGGGGAAAAGGTCCTGATACGTTATGTGATGCTGCTCTGACGCCGTGAGTTTGACACCCCTGAACTTAGAGTCGACGGTGCAAAAGAGAACAGCAGTCCTACATTTTAGGTACAGTAAAGAATGTATAGAAGGATCTGTCCTGTTTTACCTCCATAGTGAAAGTTATAGGACTTTAAAGCAGAAGTGAGTAATGTTTCCAAAATTCTGCTTGGACTAAATTGGAAACAGTGTGAATCCTTCTGTTAAAAAATGGAAGCAGTTGAATTCCTTTTTCTGTGTCAATCTGAAGGTTTAAAAAACTATTCACTACTTCATTCTCACCAATCCTAGCTGTCTTCAGGATTTCCCTGATCATTCCACATTTCACTTCCCATTTAATCTCTTGTTAAGTGTGGCAAACGAGAAGAGAGATTTTAATTTTCTCTTGGTTACTTCAGAAAAAGAATTTGAGGGCATTAGGACTTCTTTTAATATTTTATTGAAATTCTTGCTTGAGCTTTGGGGGCAAGCTACAGTGATGCATAGATGGCTAATAAAATATATATCTAAAATGTTGATCACTCACAAGAGTTTATTTTAATAATTATTTGTGGATTCTATTATGAGCCTGAACATCATTATGCTGGAAACTGGTTTATTTATTTATTTATTTATTTTGTCGATTTCTATGCCGCCCAACTCCCAAGGGACTTTGGGCAGCTTACAACAAAGAATAAAACAATGCGAACAATCCCATAAAAAATGTTAAAAGAAAAACATTAAAACATTAAAACTTTAAAAACATTAAAACACATGCACTCCAATTCGTGGCCGGGTCTCGCAAGATATTATAACGAGATCAACGGCCCCAGGCCTGCCAGAAGAGCCAGGTCTTCACCTTCACCTTCACCTTCACCTTGGCTTAGCAGAAGGCCAATAGGGTGGGGGTGGTCCAGACCTCAGGAGGTAATTGGTTCCAGAGGGCTGGGGCGGCCACAGAGAAGGCCCTCCCCCGCGGGCCCGCCAGCCGACATTGTTTAACTGACGGGACCCAGAGGAGACCAACTCTGTGGGATCTTACCAGTCGCTGAGAGCTATGTGGTAGAAGGCGGTCTCGAAGATAGCCTGTCCCTGAGCCATATAGGGCTTTAAAGGTAATGACCAACACCTTGAATTGCACCCGGAGACCAATAGGGAGCCAGTGCAGCTCGCGGAGAATTGGTGTAATGTGGGTGTATCTAGGCGCACCCAGTATAACTCATGCAGCTGCATTCTGGTTTGGAAATAAACATCAAATCTTTGTTATTTATTTGAATTCATATATTGAATAAATTCTATAAATGTATTGAAATTCATTGTCAAAAGTCTTGAGTGGCTGTTGAGTTTCATAAAAATAATGCATGATTCATATAATTACTATATTATGAATTAGCTTTATTAAAGGAGTGAATGCATTTTAAAGATTTCTGACAAAAAGAAAATGAAATGTGAAGAAATGATTTTCAGGCAGAATAGTTACATTCAGTGCTTAAATGAACAATTATTGTTGGACATTCTCTCACACAATATTAGCTCTCAATGAAAGGATTCGGGTCCCTGACACTTTTAATTGGCTTGAACTGTAGCATAAATGAAACTGGAATCAGGAGCTAATTCTTTCCTACAATTTTGGAGCATCTGAATTGGTGCCTTACTACTATGTATTATAACCACCCAGAAGCCTGTGAGTTCTAAAATCAATAGAACCTCCTGCATACTTGGCTTACTTTCTAAGACAGAAATTAACATCAGAATTATGCACTTTAAGCATTTCCTATATTCTTAAATTGGTTTATTATTATTTGTAAGCTATTCCATTGCAATTCATATATTAGGTGCTTTTTTGTAAGTGAATGGTCTTAAAAGGCAGCTTAAAATCTCTTAAACTAAATGTACAATAAATATAGTTTAGCACAATATATTCCAACAGTGCTAAACTATTAGACTTCTGTAAAGCAGCATGGATTTACTTAACAAAAAGTGGGTTCCTCAGCACACATTGAAAGGTTGAAATCTTTGGGCAATGCTTCTGCAGAGGGCTCCACTTGGCCTTTTCCAGTACCATTATGTCTTGAGAGGACAGCTGTGAAGGGTTCCAAAATAGATCAAAACATATCAAAAAGGTTGTTTTATTTCAGTCAGCTGTTGCTTTTTGAAACAGGTTTTAGGAGGTGCTTCATTCAAACTTAATTGAAACTAAACATTATTTGAAAATTTCCTCAGCCCTATAAAATATACACTTCATCTGAAGTAGCCATGTATTCTAAATGTATGAATCTGAATCCCGTAATCAACTGCAAACACACCTTTTCAGCTGTAACTTTTGCTAATTTTAATTCTGGATAAAGCAAACATTCTGCAGCTCAGTCTTTGTAGCTATATACCAATGTTGGTGAACTTTTCGGCACCGAGTTCTGAAACAGGAGCACAAGTGCGTGCATGCCGGAACCCAGAGGAGTAGCCGTCCAGTGCGCATGTGCATACCAGAAAGATGATCTTCTGATTTCTGGCATGTGCATGCATACCAGCCAGCTAGTCTTTGCGCACGCATGCACACGCCAGAAACCAGAAGACCAGGTGGTCGGTGTGCATGCACGTGCCGGAAACCGGAAGATCATCTTCCCAGCATGCGCGTGCCCACTGGGTGACTGCTTTTCTGGTTTCCAGTGCTCCCACACACATGAAGATCAGCTGGCCAGCATGCTGGAACCCAGAAAAGCATTGGGTGATGGCTTGCGTGCCCAAAGAGATGGCTTTGCGTACCACTTCCGGCATGCGTGCCATAGGTTCGCCATCACGGCTATATACCTTGTGGGTTCAGACAAATCCTTGCAAAGCTCAAATGTGGGAAGTCTTAGACCCTGACATCCCAAAACACCTCAGATCTTCACTATTGCTAGCTTGCAGATGCTTCTTTTCTCATGCTTGGAAATTTCCATAATGTTTTTGTACACAGAAAGTTCATTACATTGGTGGGATGTGATGCCCTGCTCTTGGTGGTGACTACAGGGAGATTCCATATTACAATGATACCTGCACTGAACCACTTATTAGCAAACTCTCCTATCCAGCAAAATCCAGTTACAAATCCAGTCACTTAAACATCTAAGGAGGTTTTTAAAATTTAAATTTATGCATATAATTGTTGGAAAAAAATCATCATTTCTTTATATTTTTCTTTTATTCTGCACTTTTGAATTTGTTCTTTTTAAAAACTTTTCTGTATCTTAAATATTAATTTTTGCTGTTTTTATCTTTTTTGTTTAAAACTCTAATGAAATTATTGCAAAAAAGGATTACAACCGTTTTAGCTGAAGCAATTGCCCAATTGCCTTTGGAATTTTTTTTGTTTGTTCTAGAAACATCTACATTAACTCTGAATTAACTCTTCATTAACTTTTATTTCAGTTAGTATACAATTCCATTGATTTTTGTTCTTTTGGCCATTGATGGTTCAGCAAATAAAATAAATAAATAAATAAATAAGTATATATCTTAATATCTTGTCTTTTGCCAGTTGGAAGAACATGGAAAAGTTAAAAATAGAACAGTAAAAATAAAACTTCATCTGATCTCAGAGTTACCACGAGGAAGAGAGGGCTGTATAGCACTATAAAGTGGTATATAAGTCTAAGTCAGGGGTGAAATGCTACTGGTTTGGGCTGGTTCGCCCGAACTGGTAGTAAAAAATGCTTTAAAAAGTAAAAAGAAAAAGTTCCAACAATCGCACGTTGCACAGCTGATCTTCGGAACTTTTTTTAAAAAAAACCTTTTTAAGCATTTTTTTTCCAACCGGTTATCTGGAACCGGTAGTAAAAAAATGCTAAAAAAAGTTTTTAAAAAGTTCCAAAGATCAGCTGTGCGACGATCAGCTGTGCCACGTGATGTTAGGTTCCGATGTTGAAATAAAACACCAGATCACAAGATGGAGTTTGTAGTAAAGGTTTATCTTCCTAGATTCAGCACGTTCCAACAATCACCCAGCGTTTCTGTGAAATATTGTCAGCTCTAACCCTAATGTGCTCCCATCACCGTTTTTATCCTCTGTGCACCCCGTCCCTCTACTCCACACTCTAACTCCACCCCATAGTCCAGCGTTGATTGGTGTGTTCCAGCTGCTCCCCTCATCCCGGCATGGATCGCAGTTAATCCAGGGCTGTCAGCCCCGAGAAACTCTCATTAACACTGGCTAAGGTGGTTGAATCGGTTTTTGCGCAGGTGCAGTTCCATCCACCTCTCAGTTTAGGGGCAGCAACTCGTCTGACGGCGCTGGAGGACACAGAACACCCCGGAAACGGTGGGGAGCATCTGGCGATGCGGGGCTGACACGTGATTTACATTCACTAGAAAGCAGGAAATCCTGCTTTCTAGTGAATCTAAATCGCGTGGCACAGCTGTTCCCCTTCCCACTCTTCTACTTATCTTTGCAGACTCAGAAAAGGCTTCTTAGTGCCTGCGGTGCGCATGCGCGCAATGTGTGAGTTTGGCACACATGCGCATGCGAAGCAAACTGGTAGCAGACTTCAGAACATTTCATCCCTGGTCTAAGTGCTGTTGCTAAGTGCTATTGCTAAGAAGCAGAATAAATTCTTGTTTGGTGTCCTCAATTTATGTATGATGATTCTTGGTTCAAATGATGTTGCTGAAAAAAGTGACTTACAACCCATTGTCACACCACTTCTCTATGGCTATGTGATCACAAATTGGGTGCTTGGCATCTGACTCACAATTGGCTCATGATGGTTGCAGCATCCCAGGATCACATGATTTGCAACATGCCCGGCCGGCTTCTAATAAGCAAAGACAGTGGGGAAATCTGGATTTGTTTAATGAGTGCATGATTTGCTTAATAATCATGGCAAAAAAGGTGATAAAATCAGGTGTCGTCACATGATTCCTCACTTAATGACTGTGCTGCTTAATGACAAAATTTCTGGTCCCAATTGTGGTCGGAATTGTTGCTAATTTTCATGCTGAGTATATATACTGCTGAGTTTAAATATTATCCAATAGAACACGGGTGTCAAACCTATGCCATTACGTTGCCGTCAGGTGATGTATCATGACATTTGTGGAGCTGGGGTGGGTGTGGCCTGCACGTGACATGTCTGGCCCATGGGCCGCCAGTTTGACCCTTTTTCAATAGAAACACAGTATTCCACTAGAGTAGAATTCTTTTTAAAATGAGGAAAATAAAGCAATGTTTTATCACTTTATTGGCAATGCAAATATTATAAAAAGGTAATTTGTTCAGCAAAGGAGTTGATTATTATGTTGAAACTAGTATGCTGATATATGTTGTTATTGTTGTTAGTCATGAAGTTGTGTCTGTCGCATCATGACCGTATGGACAACCTTCCTCCAGGCCTTCCAATATATAAAGTTAAATAAATGCTGATATTTGGACAGCAATACAGAATTACTAATTGAGTTCTTGGCCTAAAGTAAGTAGATTTGTTATGTTGGAAAACAATTTAATAAAATATCACTGGAAGTAATAAAATGACACTTCATTGTAAAGATTCATTTATTTTGTCTGTCTTTCTATAGATTTTATAGCCTATCCCAATCTTTAGACTCTGGGCAATGTGCAATAAACTAAACAAATAGATATTAAACAAAGCAAAACAAACTATTAAAAGTATCATCAATTAAACCTTCTCATCATAAAAAATGAAACTTGGCACCAATCCAATAAGGTTGTTCATTAACTTATTTGTACAAAAAAATTCATGTACGACCTATTTCTGAAAGCCCATAGTGGTTTACAAAATACAACAGATATGGAATAAAAACAAGGAAATAGAAAAAAAAATAACATTCCTATAATCAGACTAATAAAAGCAATATAAGCACTTGATAACTTTGTAAGTATAAAATGGAAATTCAGAAAATAGCTTTCTTACCGACAACTCTATTGAATTTCAGAACAGCACTTCTAATATTAATGGTCTCCTCATTTTAAAGTATTGATTCCATTTTTTCCTGAAGCTTATTATAGCCCATAATATTATCTTCTCAGTCCCCCACTCCCCCTCGGTGTGTAATTTGTTTTAAATTAGGTTTTCCATGCTTAGGTTATACAGAGCTAAGTGAAATTAAAAATCATTGTCTCTCTTCCTGTCCAGTAGCGGATACATTGGATGCAATCCACTAAAAGTTACTAATATGCATTCTTCATTAATTCCACTGAGATTGTAGTAAAATCCCACTCAAAATAAACTGTGCTTGCACATCAGAGGTGTTCAATGAATTGTATTCATCCTTCTTTAAATTGCTACAGTTGTGGGTGAAGCCAAATTTTACCATAGAAAATTTATTTCCCAGCAGGGTTTTGCTAGATTGCCCATGTGAAGGGAAAATGCTGAGTCTTCAAACGATGGTTATTGCTGTAAGAAGTAGTTTGGTAGTTGTGTTTCTTGATTTCCAAAGAACTGATGATTGCATTCAGGTGTTTGCATGTTTAATACTGCAGCATTAATGAGGCAAGTTGAGATTTCAGCTACTAATCTTAGTATTAGAACAAGTCACCCCAAGAAATATCTAGAACAAACACATCGAAGTCAAGATGACAGATATTAACTAGGACAGATGAACTGCTCACACAAGGAAGGATGGATTGTAAACTAGTCAGAAGCTGATTAATTGACAACAATTTTATCTATTCAGATTTTATGCAATTACAATAGTGTGGAAATTAAAGCTGTCTTAAGTACCCTAAGGAGACTAGAAAAGTAGAAAAATTATTATCATCAAGCATATTTCTAATATTCAGAACAGATTTCTTACACAGTTATCTCAGCAAATGTTGTAAGTCTCCTTGCTCTGATTTTCTGTGTGGCCTATGATAATTTTCAGAACTAAGAGGTGTTATGTTGTGATCATCTTAGGATAGTGAATCAGCTATGCCAATTCCAGGAAGCAGTCAATTTGGCCAAGGTGACATTTTAAATTACTGTAATATTTTCTACAAAACGTTGCCAATGAAAAGTCTATGAAAATTAAGACTGGTCTGGAATATAGTAGTAATACTATTAATTAAGCCTGAATGCTACAGTCATAGGTTTCTCTTATTGAAATAGTGACTAGAGTTGTATACAATTTATTGTATACAATAAATCGCCATATCTTTTACTTTAAACTGTCTACTGTGGACCTTTCATGTTTCTTAACAGGTCCCTAAGGAGGCATGCATAAGCGCACCAGCGTGCCTGCCGTCCCTGTCCTACTGTCCCCATTTATATGTAATCATTCTATGTGTTTATGGCTATGTTTTGCCTATTTATATCCTTTTATTTGTGCCAATTTTTTTCATGTGTCCATGTCTATGTCTATGCTGCTACTTGTTCCCTTGTACTTGTTGACAAATAAATAAATAAATGAATAAATAAATAAATTTTATATATTTAATTCTTGGGGAAATGGCCTTAAAGTTCTTCATGTTTGGAAATTTGGAATATGAATTCTTATGAAACAAGCTACTAACTGAGATCTCCAATAGAGGTTCTATTAAATCTTAATCTGACTAGGGAATTTTCTATAGCTACAACCAGGACTGGTACTTAATATATAATCTCTTTCCTTCTTTAAATGGTGGTTCATTGTTATTAAAATCATTTTAGGTCATGGTGATGCTTAAAATTATCCTATCCTAATATTAGATATAGTATGCCACCTCACTAGGTAAAAGAAAGAAGTCCAAGATTGTTAAATGCTGATGTTGTCAGGCTACTTTAATAAATTCTGGTCAGCCTTAAAGAATCTTAAGATTGTTCCAGCAACAAGGAACATCTTCAAATTAACTATTAAAAGACCAGGAAAAAATAGCATTTGCTACAAGCTGTAGAACTGGATACTCAGTGACAAAATTTGGAACAGGTTAACTAGTTCAAATTCAAATTCAGCTAGTTAGAATAGATCCATGATGGCAAACCTATGGCATGCGTAAGAAAAAAAAAAGATTTTTGCCCTCATTGGCCCCCAGGAGCACTCTGCAGGCCTCCCAAACCCTCTGCGCACCCTGTTTTTACGAAAAATGGGTCCATTTTTCTCAAAAATGGGATGAGTGGGGCAGGGCTTCAGGAAGCCAAAAATGGCTGTATTCGGTGTATAAGATGCACCAACATTTCCACCCTCTTTTTTTGGGGGGGGGGGGAAAGAAGTGGGTCTTATATTCCGAAAAATATGGTAGTTAAAGCTTACTTCCTTAGAATCTCCCCCGAATGTTTACTTTGCACTTGCTTTGCATCCCGGATGTAGAATAAATTAATTTCAAACTGGTGGAATCAGAGGATAGTTCATTCACCCCCAAAATAAACCTGCTCACTATTTCCTTGCATTTTAAACCCCTAAATAGAGGAGGCCATTTTCTAAAGCAAGTGAGTTTTTTAAATATTGCATTGAGGAACAGAATGCCCTTGTGGAGAAGGAACAAGAGAAAAAGTTATATGTTAATTTTATAATTCTGTTTTTGCTGAAATTCCTAGATCACATGAATTTATTTTATATTTCCTTGCTTTTTATCAGGTAAAAGGCCTTGAGGACAATGTGGCAAAATTCTGCGTGATATTTTCCAGTTTTAGACATGAAATATCATCTTGGCAAGTCTGAGCACTGTCTTATGAGCCTCGGTAGAGCACATCCGATTCTTATGAGGAAAGTACTGAGTAGTTTGCAAGCAGTAACATAGAAGTGTTATTTTTATACTATTTACTCCCTTTAGATTATTTTATGTAAATATTTTATTTTTCTGGCCTTTGGCTGTGATAAAGAATATATATATTTAAAATATCATTGATCTGTTTTTAATTTGTTGGAAGCCATCTGATTGAAAATTCTGTTACTCATTTTGAATTCTGTTAAGGAAAATTATGATAGAAATATTTTAGATAAACTGACATGGTAATTAAGTCACACTTAGGACCAGGGCTGTACACATTTCAAAGTGTTTCTTTAGGAAGAAGGACTTTGAATCTAGTTTCTTTATTGTGTTCTTTATTGAAACAATCCTGAACCCTCTTTTTTCCTCCCAGATTTCCATGTCAACCAGAAAAAAGTGTGACCATTTTATAGCCATCCCTATATATCTTAAGAGCAACTGCATTTTTTTTCCAAATTTTTTTTTTCCAGAAAAGCTAGGAAAAAAAGGACATGTTGTAGTGAAGTCCAGAGCTCTTCTAAAGAATTTTTGAAATAGATATTGCCCACTGAGAATTCTTTTTTATTAAGAAAATGATTGGAAATATTGGAAATATTGGATTGGGTTGGAAATATTAAAATGTCCATGAATTCTAGTGTTTTATTATTTTTCTGCTTGAATGGTGGAAATTGGTATTATTACTTGCTAAATATTGTTTAAAAAATACATTAAACACTGGTTTCAAGTGAGACTGTTGATCATAGTTTATAATTCACCCTGGTTAGCTTGATTCAAACATCAGGCAAACTCGAAAAACAAATTGGGAATTTATATACAAGAAGGAAAATGAAAACATACTTGTGCTTTCCTAAATCATAATTTGATGTCTGAACTGTATTGTTTTTCAGCCTGCGAATCACCTACTCTTCTTTTCATTCTTATTCCTTTCTTCTGTTTAAATTTATGAGCATATTTCCTTCAGGGACATAATAATCACCTTGTCAGCATGTGATAACTAAAAATTCCACTACAGTAACACATCTATTTAATAGTTACCAGCACCCTACATCCATAAAGAAAACCAGTATGGTGTAGTGATTAAGATACTACACTACGAACTAGGAGATCCTGTTTTAGTCCTCTTTTAGGGATATAAGACAGCTAGGTGAGCTTGAGCAGTCACCCCCTACTCTCCCGTAATCAGTGTCAGGCTCTGATTTAGTTTATCAACAAGATAGTTGATAAACAAAACTTATTGCATTATGCATTGATAGCTTTGCTAAACAAACAGCGAAGAGCACAGTGAGAAGTAGTGGACCCAATAACTAAGTGGGACAAATGTCAGGAACATTTATATGGAACAATTATTGTTCCATTATATATTACTAATATATTGATTAGCATCAATAACAAAAATTCTACCAGTTATGTTGTGCTGCTTCAGGATCAGGTCCTTAGGGCAATGTTCTTACTCTATTATTGCTTATCTGCATTTTATTGTATTAATCTCCAGCTCAGAAGTAAACACTGTGAAAATAATTCTGAGATATTAATGCTGGAGAATTCAATTTTACAAATTTTAGATCGCTAAACCTACTAATATGTCTGACAAGAATAAGAAAAAAAAATCAGTGAAACTGATTTGTAAAACTAGATAACCTCTAAGAGCAATCGGTAGTGAGTAGAAAGTATCTTCTGTAAGAACAACAAATATTTCCAACTGAGAAACAGTTGTGTTTTTTCTCCCTTTTTTCAGGCTGTTGTTATTGCACAAATTGTATAAATGAAATCCTAAGCATCCTGCAGTCAAGCCTGATTTTTTCTTACATAAGCATATCATGGTTTTTGAAGGTACCCATCCAAGTTCAATGCAAATGCTTGGGAGTGGTAGACACTTCTTACAATATCTGCCTTGAAAATCTTCATCAAAGCTTGATAAATAAAAATATTTTCAATAAATCAACAGCATTTGTGTACTTAATAAATTTGCAAAAAAAAAATATGGCAAATTAAGTCTGTATGAGTAACGAGACCATGAATCACAAGATTATGGGTGCTGAATTGAGATTTTGCAGAAATCTGGTGTTTGGGATTTTTCTGAGAGTTTTAGGAAAAAGGACAGAGAAATTATCTCATAAATAATTATAGCTGCATAAAATTTGCATTTTTTAAAAAATATGGAGACATATAGACTTAGAAACAATTACTATAATGAAATCTAGTGTATTTCACTCCAGAGTGGAAAGATTTTAGTAAATTCAGTTTTCAGATTACTTATTGTTCTGGTTATGTTGGTTGATGAACAACGCCAAACCTAGATTTGATTCATTCAATGTTCCTAAAAAGATCAATATGGAGAATGAATTCTAAAATACAATTTTCAGTCAAAATCATTTTGTGGAGAAAAGTTATATAATTTAAGAGATCTTGACAGTGTTCACAATATGACAATATATCACTAGTCAAGAAGGAAAAATCAATATTAATGCCCATATTGTAGTGATACAGCTTTGAAGTTTAATTCTATTTCACAAGCAATAAATCTCTGCACATAGCATTTATTAGTTTACTGGGAAAATGGGATATTATTTTGGATTATCTTCATCAGTGATCTGTTGAGCATAAACCAAGGTACTGACACAAATTTAACCTGACCATCTAGATTCCTAGGAGCTATTCATGTGATCTTCTGTTGGATTTAAGTTGCCTCTGGGATAATCAGTAGTGTTTGAAATCACTGCTTCATAAAGCACCTTTGCTTTCCTGACATTTATGTCTAATTCTCTGAATTAGACAGAAGTAGACAAGATTTGTCACTTGGACAGAAGTGACAAGATTTGTTCTAGGTTTGTCCTAGTAGCACTTTAAAATATATTAATTACATAGAAGTTTTGCTTATTTAGTTGATTTGTATAGTTGCTCTCTTAAAACAACTCAGGTGCTATACAATTAAAAACAAAGCAAAATCAAGACTATTATAAAATATGAAAGACAGTAAAACAGGTATAGGAAATTCCCCCATCCAAGTTATCAAACAAAACAAATATATTTTATGCCATCACAAATCCTCATCATCAAAATAAGGCTTTATGAAATGCAGGCAGAACTCTCATAAAGTTCCAGTTCATTTGGAAGGGTGAAACTCTATTGAGAACTAGAGGGGAAAATTTTTGGATCCGGGAAGACTTAACATCTATAGTTAGTCTTATTAAGGTAGAAGCTAAGTCTATTCCTCTGAAAAAAGTAGATTTTGGGAAAGGGGGGTCAAATTATTGGGGGGGAAAGCAAAAATGATTAATTAAACTCAAAATAAATGTCCTTTGATTTTGTTTGTATAAGATGCAGTAGAAAGAAACTTTGGTAGTCTTTCTGGGTTCAGTAATTCTACCATACAACAATCAAAGCATTCCTGGAATCCATGCTGCGTCTGTTTCTTGACCTTGTCTATCTCAAATAGCTGACTTGAATGCTTCTGTATTCTCTCATCAGACAGGCATTGGACTTTGCCTTCTAGAAATAGAAAATGGCAATAGATCCTCAAGGCATGCTCCTGTCTGCAGAACAAATGGCTGACACATTACTACAGTATCAACTGCAGTTAAATAAATAAACAATGAGTCCGCACTAGGCCATGATTCTGCCCACACAGTGATTGGCTGGGAGTAATCTTACCAATTGCTACATAGCCAATATTGCTTTGTTCTCCTGGAAGCTGGCAAGGGACCAAGATAAATTCAGGACTTCCACAACACAGTGTGAATTCTTCATAGTAAGCTGAGTAATAGAATTTACAACAAATTGGACCAAAGTGGCCTTATTCTCATGACGGTGGGCACGGCAGTCATGCCTGGGAGTGACACTGCCTTGCTCCAATGAGACCGAGTCTGCTGTAAAGTTCTTAAATCCCGCCTCTTCCTGTGTAGTCCAGTTTTTCGACTTGGTCTTCTCTACAGTCGTGTCTGTAGTTTCTCTACTATATTTAGAGTATTTATTCTGCTATTTTATTTTATTTTATTTTATTTTATTTTATTTTATTTTATTTTATTTTATTTTATTATTTTATTTTATTTTATTTTATTTTATTTTATTTTATTATTTTATTTTATTTTATTTTATTTTATTTTATTTTATTTTATTTTATTTTATTTTATTTTATTTTATTATTATTTTATTTTATTTTATTTTATTTTATTTTAGTTATTTCTTATTGACTCTAACTGGAGCGAGAAAGGCTTTTGCCACACCCCGCTCTGAGCCGCTTGAGCGGCTTCGGTCTGCCGGCTGGCAGAACCATTGGAATTTTTTCTTCCACCCACAAGCTTGATCCGTGGCATTTCTGAGCCCATAAAAATCATTTGGAGCCTTGTGGAGCCGTTTTTTGGCAATTCTGGATGATTTCTGAAGGGCTGGGAGCTGTTTTAAGGGCTTCGGCTCTACAGCTGATTGGCGCGAAGTTCTTACCGCGCCTGTGTTTGTTGCGCCAAGCCGGACGGCTAGCGATCTCAGCGTTCTCAAAACGAATACAACAGCAAGTATTTGGGAATTTTTCTATCAACGTGTCTCCTGTAATCTGTTATTTGGTGGCTGTTTTCTCTAATTTGTGCTGTGGGAGGCTTGTGTGTCTTTAAAAATCTCTGGAAACTTAAATTGGAAATCCAAAATGGCTGACGCTATTCCTTCTAAGGCTTCTCGCAAGTCATCCAAAAGAAAACAACAGCATGGGCCTGACCCAGGGGAGAGCTGCTTTTCCCACACACACCCTTCTGCTAAAATAGCTCGATCATCTGCCTCTAAAGGATCTAAATCCTCTAAAGATGAGGAAAGACGCCACAGAGCCATGGAAAGAGCTTTTAAAAAGGCTCAAGCTGATAAGAACAAAGCCCAAGGCCCATCCCAGCCTTCCTCCCTCTCTGTAATGGCTCCTCCCACAGATGTTCAAGCTACTAGATCACAGCCATCTCAAATACCTTCTCTATCTCCAGATAGATCATTGCAAGGTGATACAAATTTGGTAGATGCTTCCACTGTTTTTCCAGTGTCCACAGCAGAGTCCAGCATTAATCAAGCTGAAACTCAAGATGTTACTCTGACTGCACCTGCTCAGTCAGGTTCTGAAATTGTGTGTGTGTGTGTGTGTGTGTGTGTGATCATTCTTCTCCTGCCCAAGATTTCTCCTGCTCTAGCCTCCCTCATTTCTATGGCCATCCGCCAGGGTATTGCTGAAGGTCTGCATCAGCGGGCTCCTTCTGAGGCTTCAGAGATGCAGAGCCATCAGGGCCATTCTCATAGGCATCAGGAGTCCAGAGGTACTGTAATTCATCATGAGGCTCATGACTCTCCTCAATCTGATAGTCAGGATTCACTATCTGAGGGTGAGATCATTCCAGATCAAGAACTTTCTGAGGATGAAGGCCTAGAACCAGACCAACCGGCATTTGTGGGCCTATTCAAACCTCAGATGTTTAGATCCTTGTTATTCAAAGCTCAAACCACTACACGTATGGGTGTTCCCAGTTCCAGTTCTGGTTCCTCTTCTTTGTCCTCTGATCCAACAACATCTGTTTTTCTGGAACCCACTGTCCAAGCTGAAGTTGTTCCTGCTCCC
The DNA here is from genome assembly GCF_029215685.1 of Pituophis catenifer annectens. Lineage (NCBI taxonomy): Eukaryota > Metazoa > Chordata > Lepidosauria > Squamata > Colubridae > Pituophis > Pituophis catenifer. The sequence continues at coordinate 30,338,639 of NW_027256884.1, read as the reverse complement.
AAGCTGTTTTCAGACGTAGTTCAGAGACAATGGAACTTCCCAAGTACAGATCCTCTTCCTAATTCACTGGACAAACGTTTCTATAACTTGGCAACTGACTTTTCAAATATATTACAGATTCCTTCTGTGGATTCTCCTGTAGTAGCTTTGTCTTCATCGTCTCTAGTTTCAGGCCCAGCTGAAGAGGTTTTGCGCCCGGAGGACAAAAGAGCGGAGCGAAGTCTCATTAAAAACATCAGGCTTCTTCCTGGTTGGTACAAGCTTCTTCTGCGGCCTTTCTTCAACCGCGCTACCATCCTGTGGCTGAAACAACTCCAGGAGAGAATTCCAGCCACTGATCATAGGTCTCACCAGGACTTAAACAAAATTTTGGCAGCGGTGGAATTCTCTGCAGATGCCACCCTCAATGCAGCTCGATTTTCTGCTAAAGCTATCGGTTCTTCAATTACATCCAAATCTTATCATCTATTTCTAGGAGGTCGGAGATCCGCCCACAGACTTTCTTTCGTTCGGGATCCTTTCGTGCCCACGATTCCAGTTTCTACCAACAACGTTCCACTTGGTCATGTCATCCACGAGGATCTCAACAACAGGAGTCTCAGGTCAGACAGGGGTACAGGTTCTCCTCCAGGAGACCATTCAGAGGCTCCAGAGGCCGGCCTTTTTGCCGAGCCCATTAATTCTCCTCCTGATTCTAGGATTGGGGGCAGGTTATCCTTTTTCGCTGACATATGGGATAACACAGTTTCAGATTCTTGGGTTAAAGATACTATTAGATTCGGCCTAGATCTTGACTTCCGCTCCAAACCCTCCCCAATTGTTTTCTGCGCTGTCCTTTGTCCTTGGATAGAGCCAAATGTGCTCGTGTTACAGCCACCATTGAACACCTTTTGCTGATAAAAGCCATCCAACCCGTCCCTTCCCTCCAACGGGGTCAGGGATTCTATTCCCGTTTATTCCTAGTGCAGAAACCTTCGGGGGATTGGAGGGCTATTCTAGATTTAAAATCTTTGAACCGGTATATAATTTACCGCCGGTTCAAGATGCAATCTCTCCACACTATTCTTTTAGCGACAAGATCTGTGTATTTTTCATGCGGACAAGGTGGTCCTGCGTCTGGATCCGGCATTTATTCCCAAGATGAACTCTGTCTTTCACAGATCGCAGGAACTTGTTCTTCCCAATTTCTGCCCTTCTCCTCAGTACTGACTAGAACGGACTTGACACTCTAGACGTTCTTAAGTTCTACATTGCCCGCACATCTTCTTTCCATCGCACAGAAGCCCTGTTTGTCGCCTTCCAGCCCTTGTCCATGGGTGCCAAGCTGTCTTCCTCGGCCATTGGCTGGTGGATCAGGGCTACCATAGCTAAGGTGTATTCAGTCCAGGCCTTGCCGGTTCCCCGGAATATTATGGCACACTCCACAAGGAGCGTGGCCATATCAGCGGCCTGTCCACCAGGGCCTCCCTGGAGGAAGTTTGCAGAGCGGCCACCTGGTCCTCTCCTACTCCATTCATCCGGCATTACCGGTTGGATACCTATGCCTCGGCTGATGCGGCATTTGGAAAGAGAGTGTTGGAAGGAATACATCTGGAGTACTCCTGATGTACTCCGGCCTGATCCCACTCTATAGGACATTGGCTTTGGTATGTCCCAGGCATGACTGCCGTGCGCACCGTCATGAAAATGGGCGTTGGTCTTACCTGATACGCCCTTTCTGTGATAGGTGGGCACGGCAGTCAGCCCCTCCCTCTTGGGCCATTCCTGGGCTTGGGGGTGGGTGGCAATCTCATGTATGTTCTAGTTTTCCAGACACGACAGTCTGCTGATCTACCTCGTCTCAAAACTGGATTACACAGGAAGAGGCGGGACTTAAGAACTTTACAGCAGACTCAGTTACATTGGAGCAAGGCAGTGTCACTCCCAGGCATGACTGCCATGCCCATCTATCACAGAAAGGGCGTATCAGGTAAGACCAACGCCCAGTCTGCAGAGAAAAGGAGTGGCAAAGGCTCTGCCAATCATTGAGAGCAATGATGCATTGTTAGGTAATTATCAGAATTTAATGTTAAGGTTAAAAGCAACTTTTGACAATTCATCCAGAAGACCAACTACAAATTGGAAGAGCTGTAAGGTCAAGCAAGGAAATCAGTGCATTTATGAGTATAGGCAAGAGATCTCTTTGTAGGAATCTCTCATCTTTGTAGCAGGAAATCAATGTGGACATCTCCAAAGCAATCAGAATAATCCATGATAAGAGAAAAATATACATCCCCCAACTCCATATCCTGTTGCCACTGTCTTGAGACAAAAATCTGGCCTAGTGTATAATCCCTATTGTGTGTTGGGCTGCCAATAATTTGGGTAAGGTCCATGGTTGCCATGGTGGTTATGAACTCTTAAACTACTTCAGATTCTGAGGCCAGGCATAGCAGATTGTATCTCAGTAGCATAAGTATAGGAAACTCACCGCCAGCCCAGTCACAGTGTCAAACATGTCACGCAGGAAAGCTGCTGCACAGCAGAAAAGCTGGTATAAGAGCAGCAACCCATCTGTTCCCTAGAGCCCAATTTATATTGATTTTATTTTGATATTGTTGTTTCTCTTAGCCATTATTGTCCTAGTAGCATATGTGGGAAAGACATTCTGCTTCTCATTTACTCAATAGAGAAGCTGATCATGACCTTATTTAATAATGACATTATATGAGAAGATGCAGTTATATGAAAAAGTATTTACCAGTTTTGAATGTATTTTGTCTTTGAATGTTCATCTGAATCTGTAGATAGGACTAACTATAGAACCAAGGTTTGTTGCCTGCTTCATTTACTTTGTAGATATCAGATATCAAGCATGGAGGAAGTAATGGCTTAAATTGAGAATGCTTTGCTGCCTCAGGACCTGAGTAATTTATCATTACTAAAAGAAGCATGAATTCTATTTTATATAAGGGCAATTCTCCAGGGGAATAACAAGTCATCTTGCCATCAGCCAAGGCTGAAGCACAAGTGGTTCAAAGCAATGATCCTAGAATAATTAATTATATACAGAATTTTTTTAGTATGGATAAACTAATTGCATTACTACTATGTGATTATTATTGATATGTACACTATGATTGCCACTATGATTATTGTTGTATTCTTACTCAAAACTAATTGTACCTAGACAACACGTCACTCAGAGAGATATAGTTTTTTATGTATATTAAGAAAAATGTATTAATAAAACATACACACACACACACACACACACACACACACTGATCTTAGAAAATAGAATCTCTGTCTCTCTCTGTTTCTCTCTCTGTTTTTTTTTCTCTCTCTCTCCTTCCCGACCCTCTCTGTGTATCTTTCTCTCTACTTTATTTTGAAATCCAAACTTGAAATAAGCAGTTCATGGCAGAAAACTATCAAAAATCACTAATTTGAACCAAGCTGTCAGAGAGCAGTGGGCCAAAACCCATTCCCAGAGATGTGACTAGCAATAGCATTTAGGCTTATATACTGCCCCACATATATAGTATTTTACAGCATTCTTTGGGCGGTTTCCAATGTAGAAGCAATATTTGCATATTGCTCCCAACAATCTGGGTCCTCATTTTACCAACTTCGAAAGGATGGAAGACTGAGTCAATTTTGAGCCCCAGCAGGATCAAACTCCAGGCTAGGGACAGAGTTTGCCTGCAATATTGCACATTAACCATGCACCACACGATGAAAAGCATTGGATTACAATTATTGCAACTAAACCTAGTACAAATGATTGGATCTAAAGAAGTGATTGCGTGTTGAATGAATTTTGTTTATGAAAAAATGAAAGCACTGAACTTTGGGGTTGTTCATCCTTTATCATGAAGCTCTGATACCTTTTAGTGGCAAAAATTTAGAAAATTCTAAACAGAGTGAGTATGTTGCTTTTAAAGAGATACATTAGGAAACTACTTTTATGTGTTTAATTAGAGAATAAATTTGGCTCGCCAGTGATTACCAAAGCTTTATTTTATTTTAGTCTAAGACATATTAATAATGCTCTTTTCCTTTTCTGTCTTTAATTTTAAACTTTGCCCAGTTATCAATATTGTCTGTCTTCTCCTTTTTCCTAACTGTGCTGCTTTCCTAATACAGAAATGAGTAGTTAATCTTTACTTGCATTTTGCCTTCCTTTTCTTTCAGTTATTCTATTTTAATTAGAGTGTGCATATGTATATAGAAAGTTTTCTTTAGAACAGGTTTTATAGACAAGAGTTTAGGAGCAATTCAAGGTGCTAATCATCACCTTTAAAACCCTACATAACGTGGAATCAAGTTATCTGTGGGACAGCTTCTCTTTGAGAGTATCTGCCCATCCCACCAGAATGGATGTGATAGGCATGCTGCAGATTTATTTCCTTAAATGCTGCTATCTTGTAGGGTCCTCAGAAGTGTGCCTTTTCTATTGCAGCCCCTAGCCCAGTGATGGCTAATCTTTTTGCCATCGCATGCCAAAAGTGGGGGGAATGAGGGGGGGGTCACTCGTGCACGTGCCCACACCCATAATTCTATGCCCCCCACCCCCCGCACATGTGCACGTGACTCCCCCTCCCACGGTCCCCCCACTTTTGGCATGTGATGGCAAGGTAGGCCCGTTTTTTACTCTCCCCAGGCTCCAGAACCTTTCTAGGAGGCTGGGGAGGGTGAAAACAGCCTTCCCCACCTCCCCGGAGGCCCTCCGGGGGCCAGAAACAGCCTTTTTCCTGACTTCCAGTAGGCCCAAAAGGCCCGAACATCAGCTGGCCAGAGTGTGCATGATCCCAGAACTGAGCTCACGTGCCCACCGATATGGCTCCGCGGGTCACCTGTGGCACGCGTGCCATAGGTTCGCCATCACGGCCCTAGCCTATGGAATTTCCCCCCCAACCCGATCTGACAGGTTACCATCCATTTATCTTTCTGAATCTTCTTCCAATTGCTGATATAGGGTAAGGTCAGATGGGAACACGAGTTGCATCAGAGAAGTGTAGTTGTGGCTCCAGGTTTTATTTTGTTTATGAATGTTAGATTATTTTTATTGGGTATAAAAATCTGCGGGTGTGCCAAACTGGATTTCTTTGAGGGCCAGATCAGCATTGTAGTTCTCCTCTGTGGGCGGGGGTGGGGGGGGTGGGGGCGGGACGGATGCCTCCTGCAGCACCCTGCCGGCCAAAATAGGGTGCGGGGTCCGCATGCAGCCCCTCTGCCCCTCGTTTGCACCCTCCATGGCCTTCTGCAGCATTCTGCTGGTTGTTTTGGGGCCATTTTCCAGGCCACTTTTCGGCCCCTTTTTGGGCCGTTTTCGGCTGACAGTGCTGCAGGAGGCCATGGAGGGTGAAAATGAGTGCAGTGGGGCGCACGCAGCCTGTTTTAGCCACCAGAGGCACCGAGGGCCGGTCCTTTGATATTTCCAGTCCAGCCCTGCGGGCCAGGTTTAAGCACCCCGCGGGCTGGATCCAGCCCACAGGCCTTTTGTTTGACACCCCTGGTGTAAAGCACCCAGAGTTGCTTTTAAGATGGACTGTCCTATAAGTGCTTTAAATAAAATAATAAAATTTTAGAACCTGTACCTTTGAAAACTTCACTATATTACTTTCTTTTCAAGCTTTTTTGGTGTCAGATAGTCATGATATTAGTTAGGTGTGCTTGTTTTGTGTTTCTTAGAAACCTTTCTGAATAATTTCCTGTCAAGAAATGTATCATTCTTCAGTTTGAAATGAACTATGAATGAACAATATTTTGACAAAAGTAATCCTAATTAAATTGCAGAGCTCATCACTATCAATCTGCTGAGTAATGTGAAGTTTATTTACAAGCCTTCCTTGCTTTTGTAACAATTGTTCACCACACTTAGAAGTTCAAGCCTGCAGCATTTTGGGACATACAGCTAAGAATCTATAGATTACATATTTAGGAAAGTTAGAATTTTAGCAAAAATAAAAGGTGGTTAGGTAAATCAGCAAAATTATTTTGAACACGAATTAAAATAAAATATGTCACATTCAGTATGATGCTTTTACAAAATTTAATCTGTTTGATTCAACTAAACTTTGCTTATCTTAACTTTTATTGGTGCCAAGTCTTACTTCTTCCCCAATAGCACAATTCTTGAATGTTTATAAGGGCTGTGGTGAAAACTCTCTAAATCAGAGGTGTCAAACTCGATTTCATTGAGGACCGCATCAGGGTTGTGTTTGACTTCAGGAGGGCTGGGGGGCGTGGCCAGGGGGGCATGATCAGCTTCACATCACTTGTGTCGGGGGGGCTATGGTGGCCTGAGCGCTCTGCCAGCAAAAACGGTCTCCTGAACTCCGTTTTGGCCACAATGGCCTCCTGCAGTCCTCTGCCAGTGAAAACTGAGTCTGGGAGGGCCGTGCGTGGTCCTCCCAAGCTCAGTTTTCGCTGGCAGAGGCACTGCAGACTGGTCCTTCACTGTTTTCAGGGCAGCCCCACAGGCCAGATCTAAGCACATCATGGGCCGAATCCGGTCCCCGGGTTTTGAGTTTGACACCCCTGCTCTAAATGGAAAGGAGGCACAGTGTGGTTGCTTTGCTTTGAAGGCTCCGTGGGTCACCTTGCTGTTTGTGTGCTTGGGTGTGCATATCCGTGTATGTGTGTGAGGGTGTGTGCGTGCCACAGCTACTTTGCTTTCTTGGAGGACCTAGCAAGGAGTTCCTGCAAATGCTGTGCATAGCCCTAAGCTTTAAGCATATAATATTGTAGCATTTTATTGTTTTGTTAGAAATATAAAGCCACATTATTACTTTATTAATGATGAAATTTCTTAAGTGTATGAACCCTTAGCCATTATTAAAAGGATTTTGTTGTCGTATCAAATATTTAAAAAACTGTTTTAGTACAGCCTGCATTGGTGGGATATGTCAATGGTTACATATAAGTGATAATCTATAATTGTATCAAATTGCTATATACCTGTAAAGATTTCAGAGATCCTTTTGCAGCTAAAGAGAGGGGTATTTTTCTATAGCACCACCCTCTTTGTGGATTTCTTGCTCTGAAAAAGCATAAATTGAAATAACTTGTTCCAAATAACGCTTAAATAGAGCTTGAACTGATGATAGATTTATGGTTAGAACATTGTTTTGAGTAGTTCAAACTTACTCTCTTCCTTATGCTTTTCTGAGAATTATTGTTCCAGGTGTGGCCCATGTATAGTAGTGTCAGGTGGTCTAAACCTTTTGCTGTTGCCTTTTCTTTTGAGTTAGGATTTCCCCTCTGAGCTTCTTTTGATCTTTTGGTTCTTCTTGTCTGTTTCTTGCCCTTTGCAACATAAAAAGGATGGCAGATCCAGTGATGTGCTAGTGACGTTTAACTCTTACTCTGTCAGCTCTGCTGCAGCTGCTGGCACACTATACATGGTGGCTCAGTTCTGCTCTCAAACACATCACAAAATTCCAGAAAATTTAACAATCAGCTCTTGTGAACTGATTTACTATTTTGCTATTGCCTTCTTCTGGATTTTATTTTAAGATTCCCATCTAGATGGAATTTTCTAAGTGTCTCCCATCCAAATACTAACCAGGTCCTATCTTACTAGCTTTCTTGAGATCATACAAGTTCATCTGGGTGCTTCCCCTTGCTATGGTCTCCTCTGGTGCCTTGAGCTGTGGAGTGTTCTGACAATGGTGGTAATATTCTTTTTCACCAGGTTGTATAGTATTTTCCCTAGCAAGCAGATGGTTTCAAGACTGCTACAGTGTTCTTTGGGGCCAGATTTTTGGGGCCACAAGCAGGGACCGGTTGTTGTCCTTCTAATCGCTTCCCGGTGGAACTTCTTGGCTGTTGCCATCAGAATGGCAGAAGGCCATCCTCTTTTCCTAGATAGCATTGGCTGCCAATCGGTTGGCTTCTACTTTCACTGCTTTGGCTTGCATGGCTTATAAGTCCTGGCTGAGCCTGTGATAATTGGGTTCCTCTTAATTATTGTCTTCAATCTTAGGTGTAAAATTCAAATATTAATACTCTGATTTTGTCTTGGGATGAATGACATAATTGTGCTTATACCATAGATGTCTGCAGATTGATTCCTTTCATGCAAACTGGAAGAACAGAGCTAGGAACAACACTGTGATTTGTAGTCAAGGATGTACTTGATATAGTCCCTAGAGAAGGTTGTTGTATGTCTTTGTTTAAAAAAAACATGTTTGTTTATGTTTTTTCGGGGAATTTATAACATTGGAAGGAATGGCTAATTTATTGAAGGAGAGAAAAAAAATTCAAAAAAAATCTAAGCAATAGAATGAAATGAAATAGGAGGGAATTTTAATAAGAAAAAAATAAATATTTGCATCTTTGTAAGGGAAGTGAAAGGCAGAAATTCAGAATTAAAGAGACTTGATTTAACAGGAGTGTTCTTGTCAGCTACAAGTTAAACATAGCCAGCAGTGTAATATCAGGTTAGCTGGACAGTGCATTATCAGAGTCAATACCACAGAAAATAGCTGTTTTGTTGTCCTGTGCCCTGGTCCTGCCAATTTGGAAAACTATGTCCAGCTCTGAGCACCATTGCTTAAGAAAGACAGCAACAAATTGGAGCCAGTTCCGGGGGGGGTGGGTATCTAAATGGTGAAGAGATTGGTAAACAAACCGTCTGAGGAAAGATTGAATGGCCTTGAGGGACAGGAGGAAGAGCCTCTATAAGGCAGTGGTTAGATAAAAGAGTTGGCAGCAAGAATGTAACATAAGTAAACATCTCAGAGCTTCCCTCGTTCTCTCAAAGATAAAGGGAAGGAACAAGGAAGTACCTTCAGACTTGCAAGATTCTGTTATTGTAGTTTTACAGTAAAGTAGCATTGACCTACATGACATTTGTTTCAGTCTGGTCTACATTGAAAGGCTGATAGGAATGGTTAAAATATCTGGGTATGTTTTACCTACAGAAAATAAAACAGAGAGGAAATACAACATCAAATATCTGAAAGGTTATCACAGTGGACTTACCTGTTGCCAGACAGTAGGATTGGAACAAAAGGCTTAAAATTATAAGAAAGTAGATTCAGGCTAAACATCAGGAAGACATTTCTAACTGTGGTTGAAGTGAGGAGTTCTTCACTGGAGGTATTCAAATAAAAACTAAACAAATTTCTTTCACAAATGTAGTATTATGGTCAATCACTGACTAGATGAGACCTTTAATGAGACCTTTAATTCTGTGATCATAAATACTTTGGTCTTAAGTAAATGAATAAGATGAATGCCATGTTTATTTATTTATTTATTTATTAGTCCAATTTATATGCCGCCCTTCTCCGTAGACTCAGGGTGGCTTACAATGCATTATAGCAATAGCCTGCATACTTTTTTGTATATACCTGCTTATTAGGGCTTTTGGCCCCCCTTAAGCGGTGTTGTTCTATACAAAGTTGGCTTATTGCCCCCACAATCGGGGTCCTCAATTTACCTACCTCGAAAGGATGGAAGGCTGAGTCAATCTTGAGCCTGTGAGATTCGAACTTGCACTAATTGCAAGCAGCTGGCAGCTAAGTGCTAGCACTTAACAGCACTTTAGTCCACTGCACGACCGAGGCTCTTACTATGTTTGCCTCTCACTATGTATATAAAGATACTATATTCTATTATTTAATAATATTTTATTTTAAGAGTTTCCAGTCAAGTTGCAATCTTTTCAAGTAATTTGCATTATTTATATTTACAATCTATTATAGTTTGTTCTAAATATTCTGCTAGGTATTGGACATGCAGACTGCATCACTGAATCACCAACTGCTGTGAATGCTTTTGGTATTTGAATTGTTTAATGGTTTTATGGAGAAATGTTAGTTGCTTTCTGCCAGAAAAGAATTTATAATACTGCTTTGTTTTGTTTTTACAACTGAAGTTTAATGTAATTGAGCTGCTGCAGAAGAGGATGATTCTTGCTTAAATCTAGAAACAGATCCCAACCAATTTGTATAGTATAAATGTGTTCTGTTTAGAACAGACTTTCCTAACTTGATACTCTCCAGATTTATTGGAGTATACTATAATCCCAAAATTCTGTGGGCTTTCTGGGAGTTGGTCCAACACATCTGGGAATTGCCTGCCTTTGTTTTAGAAACTCATGGGATTGTTGATTCAGTGATAAACACACTGGGTCTCCAGTTTATGTCTGTCCAGTTCTTTGGCAAACAAGGACTAATTAATTAACATACTGATGATATCTAAAAGGTAACTTGTCACAAGGATTATTTTTCAAATTCCGTGATATTTCAATTTTTAGAAACACGTGTATTACTTTAATAGCATACTCATTTTTAAAGTATGAATGTTAACTCACACAATGTATCATCATCCATGGAGAAGTGGATTTAGATTCAAGGCAACCATAACAAAGATATAAGAAATATGTTTGTGTATAATGGGGCTGTCTGGTTGCTAGTGGCTAGAGAAAATACCAGAAAAAGAGGAAAAAAGTGCAAGAAATGAAAGAAAAAAATAACTACTAACTTATTTCCATTTCTTTGTTTTTCTGCCAATGAGAGAAATACGCTAAAGAGGATAGAGAAAGAACACAAATGACAGCAAAGCTACTGTCCAACTGCCTTTTTCATAGGAAAGCATTGTGGAGATTTTTTTTTTTGGGGGGGCAGGAGATCTCCCCCATTGTCAAATGCAATCTTTTGTTGGCTTTTCCTACCACACCAGATTGGGCCCAAAATATTATCCTGATAAGAAACAGACCCTTTCTTTTCAACATTTCACTGAGTTAGAAAGAACATATTAGAATGTCCTGGTTCATATGAAGAAGAAGCAATGTCTATACTATAGAGACAAAATTAAGAACATTTCATACTAATCAGCAAAGTTAAGTTTTCAATTCTGTACTAATATGGTCACCCAACAAAAGAAATTAACAAAGCCTTAGATTTAGATAAAATTAAGAGTAGTTTAATGGACTCCAAACTTCTGTGCTCCTTTGGCACTGACTGTGTACATGAGCTTATTTGAAGGCTGTAATGAGAGAGTGTGCCCTTGACCGAAGAATGGTGGTTACACTCTTTCTATCTGGGATAGTTGTCTGCTTCTGCTAAGCGCACAGCTTCAGGAGAGATATATATGGAGCAGTGAGGGAAGAAATGGACACCCGCCTAGCCAGCTACATCAGCCGCATCAATCTTGCCGATCAATGGGGTAACAGATGTTGTAGCCAGATTGCCCTCACATCCACTGTACAGGAGCTAAACCAATCCATTTCTGGTTCAGCTACAATTTATTTAAAGCATGGCGAAATTAGTGGGTTTTTTTTTAAGATGCATTATTAGATGGAATTTAAATTTATATTTCTTTGTTTAATATATTGCATATACTTTTTTGTGATACAGGTTCTCTTTTGGAATGTTGCATTTTTAATTAGTATTTGCAATGCCTCATATCATCCCCCCATTTATTATATAATTCTATATAAATGATTATAATTTATTTATGAGAATAAAACCTGAGGGTCTTTAGGTAATAAATATTAAGAGCCATGCAATTCTTTGGATTTCATTTGGAAAAGGTGACTTGAACCCCGTAAGAGCGGAAATGCAGCTAAATAAAGTAAATTTTTCAAAACTGAAGTATCTCACAGCACTAAAGAATACAGTAATCACCGTTGCATAACATATAGGCCAGGGGTGAAATCCAAAATTTTTCCTTACGGGTTCTGTGGGCATGGCTTGGTGGGCGTGGTATGGCTTGGTGGGCATGGAAGGGGAAGGATATTGCAAAATCTCCATTCCCACCCCACTCCAGGGGAAGGATACTGCAAAATCCCCATTACCTTCCCCACTCCTGGGGGAAGGATATTGCAAAATCTCCATTCCCACCCCACTCTGGGGCCAGCCAGAGGTGGTATTTGCTGGTTCTCCAAACTGCTCAAAATTTCCGGTACCGGTTCTCCAGAACCTGTCAGAACCTGCTGGATTTCACCCCTGATATAGGCTCATTTAATGTGCCACTTTCTGTTCTCTGTGCCAAAAGTGATTGTAAATAATTTTTTATTTTTACTCTAACTTCCAAAGCTAACAGTTATTTTTCATTTTAAATTAAAGTCTATATATAATAGCACATCTTCGACCAATATGAATTGTAGCAAAAAACTTAAATTGAACAATCCAGTGCTGATATATGATAATAATAATTGTGTAATATAATCCATTTATTTGCAGTTTCCATCCAAATAAGAATACTTTATCTATAAAATGAAATCACCATTTTCTTATCAGCACTTATAATTGCTAATAAATGTAGGCAAAGCTAAAGAAAAGGTTGTGTTGCAAAATATTGCTAACTCCTATGAGATTCAGTGTAAATTCTGTAATATATTGGAATTCTGCGAACTTCTTTGATATAGACAGATGTAGATGAAATTGTAGATGAAGATGTAGATATAGTTACATATGCTCCATCCATCAATCAATCAATCCATTCATTCATTCATTCATTCATTCATTCATTCATTCATTCATTCATTCATTCATAAAATTGGGATACCTTTGCTTTATTGTTGACAAACCATAGCAGCAAAGAAAGATTCCAATGAAAGAAGTAGCATGAATTTGAAGACTTAGCATTTATCACTAAATTTGATTATCTTTAGTTGAGATATAATGAGGAAACTCTCTTCATATTCCCCATCAGCATTTGTCAAATCGACTCAAAATAGTTAGAAAGCTTTTATGAACATTTCATTTTTATTCTCTCTACAAGCTAGCATATAGATAGATGTCTATAACTTCTGTTTCTATTGCATGACTTTTTATCCCAATGTTTGCCTTTTTAAATATTTGCATGGAAAAAATATGTACATTGTTTCTGAGATTGATTTTTTAATACATCTGATTAAAGCTTTCATGGCTAGAACTCACTTAATCTTTAAGGTGTGAAAATATTCACAAATACTTTGCTGTTGAAAAGCAAACTTGATTATTCATTCTACAGTTTTTAAATTTCATGCTGGATGGCTTCGAGTCAGTATTTTGACTACTGGTGACTGTCTGGATTACGTTCCTGCTCTTTTTTTGGCAAAATTTCAGAATTGGTTTGCCATTGCCTCCTTCCTAAAGCTGAGAGAGATTGACTGGCTGAAAGTCACCCAGCTTGCTGCATGTTGAAGGCAAGAGTAGAATTCACACTCACCCAGTTTCTAGCCTGATGGCCTAACCACTATACAAAATTGGCTCTCTATAGTATATATTATTCCCCTTGACATTTAGAATGTAAATGTTCTACAAATATTTGATGTACCTGTAAATTTGTCTACACTTTGCAATGCTAGATTTAATGAAAAAAATAATTTTATTTTCCCTCATTTCCATCTTGTCATCTGTTGAGTTTTACTCTTATGGTAATCCTGTTCTGTGTATGCTTTTCTCCTTTTGTTTATTTCAAATGAGACCCACAGCAAATGTTAAGTATTTCATCATTTTAGACACTTGGTATGGATTATGTGGGAAATTGCATACAAATCAAGCATAGCTCAACCTCAGTGATTTGAGAATTGCACTAAATATATATCATCTTTACTTCTTTGAATAGTAATTGAAAAACTAATGTTAGAAATTTTGTAACTCATGTAGCATAGCAATCGGGTATCTTCATTTCTGTTCAGCAAAAGAAGCAGTGTTGGACATACTTACATAGGCATTTGATTTTATTTATTTATTTATTTATTTATTTATTTATTTATTTATTTATTTATTTATTTATTTATTTATTTATTTATTTATAATAACTTACTCTGGGCAGTTTACAATAAAAATATAAAAACTGTATAAAAGCATGAACAAAAAACAGAGCTAAAACAGAAATAAGAGCAAAGTTAAAATAAAAATATTACATATTAGAAAGGCAGAAACTTTAATGTCATCAACTCCCAGGGTGATATGAACAGGTACATGCAACAATTTGGACTTGTATAGCTTCCTTTTCGTATGAAATAATGATAATTTATTTAAGTAAATGTTTTTGCCAGAGGTGTTAGGCTTCAAGTTGGCTACTTAATTTGGTGAGCTGTTTGGGTCTGAGTGCAGATAGAGAAAAGAACGGGTGTTCATAGTTTCCATGCTTGCAATTGGCATTGTGTGGAGTTTTTGAAATGACCTGGCAGAACTACTAGGAGTCTGGCAATCTGACTGTGCTTGAGATGCGGAACAATTCAGGCTGTAACCTGAATGGGTTTTATGAATGAGAGGAGATAATTAGCCTTTTAGTTCTTACAGCGTTCTACACAATCAAAATGTCAAAAAATATTCTTCCCTCCTTTTAAAAAAAAAACCAAACAAACACCACACTATTCATGACTTTATGAAAGAAATACTGTTTATTTGGAAATGTTTTATTTTAAGGTTATAAAGTGTTGAAATGGTGGTTTTCTTATTTATTATATTATGTCCCCACTAATCAAAAACATTCCCTTTTTATGTATTCTTGTTCTTTTATGACTTCTTCCCTGACACATATTCCTTGCCAAGTATTTCTAGGCCTTCTAAGGATAGCGGGAATGGCTGATATCTGAAGCTTTGTATTGTTCTGATTTCTGTTCTTTGAATTTAGAAATGATGGTTCATATCTCCACTTGGAAGACCCATGAAAATGAAGATATCTGCAGAAACATTTCCTAATCCTTGACGATTCTGAGGCACAGTTGAATATTGGGAATACCGCTGGAGAACTGGGAAGGAAGCAATTGCATGTGCTTGCGGCTTGTGAATCAGATGATAAACTACTATTATATCATTATATCTGAACACAATAAGCAAGCAATATTTGGACCTCTGTAAACCATTACAACTAGATGTTGATCAATTTCTTGGCGCTTTGAGGTTTCTGAACAATTTTGCAACTCTCTAACACAGATACTGCAGTTTATGACTTGTGTGCGCTCTAGGGGACTTTTTCAACTCGCCAATGCTTTTGTTGAATAGTTTGGCCTGTTGCTGAGCTGTAATCCACATGATCATCTGGGACTGACATGATACAGAAGCCAATTAGCAACACTTTGCCAGAAACAACAGTGAACCCGAATGCCAGGATATCATTCGGAATGCCGTTTAGTGTTTTGTTTTATTATGATTAGAACAGAAATGCTAACCTCTCCACTGTTGCACATTTCTTTACACAGAATACCTTACTGATCTACTTGACCATGGGCTCATTAAGGACTGCTGAATTCAGTGATGAGGAGGAAAGAAGTCAAAAGCCATGTGAGGAATGACCCATCTGACACCAGAAAAATGTAATGGCTGCTTTTGCCCATTTTCTGCAGCTCCTTGAAAAAAGCAATCATTTTCTGATTAATGTCTTATAGCAAAATAAATCCACAACAGAAAATAATGGGAGAAGGATAAAATAACTTTGTCCATAACTAAATATTGCAAAATAAAGAAAAAGTACATAAACAAATTGCTAAGTGTTGAGAGACATTGAACTTTCAAATCCACAGACACACAGTTCACAATCCTCCAGCATGTTTTCTTGTATCAGACTTACCAAAATTAATGTGAGTTAGAAAAGATTTTATTTAATTGTATATTTATAAATATTTACATCTTTATCAAGACAAGGTTGATTACAAGCAGTAGTGGGTTTCATATCCCAGTGCTACCGGTTCGCTATCGGTAGCGCAGGGGCTCGCTTTGTGATTGCGCGGCGCTTCTGTGCATGTGCAGAGTGTTTTGACGGCTGGGCAGATGGGTGGAGCCTCTTGCCACCACTGCTACCGGTTTGCCCGAACTGGGAGCAACTCACTACTGATTCCAAGGTATTATTTTGATATAGTCTAAAATACTTCAGTCATTAAACTTTTACAGCTGGAACTCTTAAAGCCAGTCATAAACAGCTCCTTTCAGACAGAAAAAATGCCATAGCAGATTAGTTTCAAAAACATTTAATTTTCCCAGCAAAAAAGAGAGATTTTCATCAAAAATTAAAAAAAATTAAGGTAACAATTTTACTGCTTAGCTTCTCTATTGTCTCTGCTTGTTATTTAACTGCAACAGTCATAAATACCTGCAAATTGAAAAATGCCCAAATTTTGATCAAGTGTGGGAATTCTGTGCTGGTCATAAATGTGAGGAACTGATGCAAATTTACTTTTTTAGTGCCACCTTAATTTCAGATTTCAAAAGTTTTCATCTCAAGATGGCACTGCTGGTAAAATGCTCTCTAGTGGTTTTTTTACTTTTTTTAAAAAAAAAATTCTGTGACTCACTGCAGTTTACATAAAACCAAAGATGAGCTTCTGAACAGCAGACAACTTTCTAGGAATATTCCTCCTCCGGTTTTTCCTGTCCTTGCAAACGCAGAAGGAAGTTGTGTGGATATTCTGATTGGAGGAGCAGCTGCTGACTTCAACAGCTGGAGTAAAACGAAACGCTGGAGAGGAAGGCCTAGAGGTGTCTTTGTCAAATTGAGAAAGAGAGGGGTAAGGACCCTCCTCTCATTGCTTCACCTAACAAACCACATTCACTAGTACATAAAAAAATAAATGGATGAACTGCTCCTTTTAAATCAGAACAACCCTGATTTTTCTAATTCAACAGTTTTCTGCTTTACAGAAGCTTGGCTCAATGAAACTATAGGGCAGTGATGGCTAACCTTTTTGCCATCGCGTGCCAGGAGAGGGGGGGGTGGGGGAGGGTCGCACGCACACGTGCCCACACGCATGCGTGCGCAACCCCCTCCCCCCCCGCTCCTGGCACATGATGGCCTGGTAGGCCCGTTTTTCTTTCTTACCTGGTTCCAGATCCTCTCTGTGTATCTGGGAAGGGCGAAAACAGCCTTTCCCACTCCCTTGGAGGCCCTACGGAGGCTGAAAGGGCCCATTTCCCAACTCTCGGTGGGACAGGAAGTGACATTTTTTGCTGTCCCCAGCCTCCAGAACCTCTCTAGGAGTCTGTAGGAGCCTCTCTAGGAGTCTGTAGGAGCCTCTCTAGGAGTCTCTGGAGGCTGGGGGCAGGAAAAAAACATCACTTCCTGTCCCACCGGGAGTCGGGAAATGGGCCCTTTCAGCCTCCGTAGGGCCTCCAAGGGAGTAGGAAAGGCTGTTTTCGCCCTTCCCAGATACACAGAGAGGATCTGGAGCCAGGTAAGAAAGAAAAACGGGCCTTCCCCACCCTACCCCAGGCCCTCCAGAGGCAGGAAACAGCCTGTTTCCCTACTTCTGGTGGGCCCAGAAGGCCCGAAAATCAGCTAGCCGGCGCGCGCATGCGTCCCAGAGCTGAGCTGGCGTGCCCACTAATATGGCTCCGTGTGCCGCCTGTGGCACGTGTGCCATAGGTTCACCATCACGGCTATAGGGGATGCTATATTATAGCTTCCAGGGTTTTATATTCAAAGGGCAGATTTATAGAGATTTCCGGGAAAGAGAGAGGAGGGGGAATCTGCTTCTACATTAATAACTGCTGGTGCAAGGATGTTGCAGTACTGAAGAAATTTTGTGATGTGGACTTAGAAACACTATTTATTCATTGCAAACCTTTTTATACTCCATGAGAGTTCTCCCCACTCATCTTAGTTGGGTTTACATACCACCCCATGCTTGGACAAGCAGTACACTGCACACCTTAACTGACCAGATTCTGGGCCCAGAACAGAAATATCTAGACTCCCTACTCATAGTTTGAGGAGATTTTAATAGAGCTAATTTTACTCACGAACTGCCTAGATACGCTCAGCATGTTAACTGTCTCTAGAAGCAAAAACATATTGGATCACTGCTATACCAAGTTAAAAGGTATCTCTCTCACACAAGAGCAGCTGCGGGTGTTTCTGATCATTGTATGACCCATTTCATACCTGCCTACAGACAGAAACTTAAAAGCGCAAAACCTGTGGTTGAAACAGTGAAGTCTTGAATTGAGGAAGGAAAGTTAGAGATACAGGCTTGCTTCAGACTGGAGTGTTTTTGAACCTGCTTCAGTGAACTTGGATGAACTCACTGATACTGTGACACCATATATTAGCTTTGGTGAGGACATGTGTGCCTGCCAAAAGCTTGTGCTTATATATTAATAATAAAAAAACCTTAGTTCACAGCTAAGTTTAAGCAGCTATGCCATGCCAAAGAGGAGGCCTACACAAAAGGAGTTAGATTTTGTACAATCAGGCCAGGAATGTATTAACAAGGGAGATCAAAGAAGCAAAGGGAAGCTACTGCAAAAAGCTGGAAAATCTATTTTCAGCTAATGAACCAGGAAATGTGTGGAGAAGTCTAAAAAATATCATGGCTACAGCAGACCTCCCTCCCTTACTGAAGGCAATCGTCAGCTGGCTAATGACTGGAATGTATTCTACTGTAGGTTTGAGAGGTGATCACTGTTATCTACCACCATCTTCCCCACTTTAGATATACCAACAATAGCCAAATCTACACCTATCTTATAAACTAACAGATAGGAAGCAGCAGATGAAGGAAGTAGCAGATGAAGCTAGGCGAAATCACATAAGATATCTGTGAAATTAGCACAAGTGCCCCCCAGAGCTGTGTGCATTTCCCATTACTCTTTTCTCTCTATACCAACGACTGCATCCCAAAGGATCCCTCTGTTAAAATACTAAAATTTTGCAGATGGTACAACAGTCATTGGTCTCATTCGAAACAATGGTGAATCTGCATATAGAGGTGAAGTTGAACAATTGGCCCTGTGGTGTGACCGGAACAATCTTGAACTGAACACACTCAAAACTGTAGAGATAATAGTAGATTTTAGGAGAAGCCCTCCTTTCTACTACCTGTTACAATACTAGAAAACACAGTATCAACAGTAGAGTCCTTCAAGTTTCTGAGTTCTGTAATATCTCAGGACTTGAAATGGACACCTAACATCAAAAACTTCATCAAAGAAGCACAACAAAGAATGTTCTTCCTCTGCCAACTCGGAAAGCTCAGACTGCCCAAGGAGCTGCTGATACAGTTCTACAGAGGAATTATTGAATCTGTCATTTGTACATCTATAAATAGCTGGTTTGGCATAGCAACCAAACAGGACAGACACAGACTTCAATGGATAGTTAGGATTAGTGGTGAAATCTGAACCAGTTTACTATTGGTTCACTGGCCGCGCATGCGCCATGCACCAAACACATCCACACACATGCACAGTGCACACCAAATGTGAGTTGCATGTGTGCATGCGCATTGCACACCAAACGGAGGCTTGGGAAGGTAAGTAGAACAGCACGGGGGGGTGATCAACTGTGGCGTGCATGGGAACCTTATTAAAAACTTTTTAAAAGAATTTTTTACTACCGGCTTGTGCAAATTAGTAGTAAAAAATGCTTTAAAAAAGTAATAAAAAGTTTCTGATGATCGTGTGGCACAGCTGTTATCATCGGAGCCTTTTAAAAACTTTTTTAAAGCATTTTTTTATTACCCATTCGCCTGAGCTCGTAGTAAAAAAAATGCCTGAAAAGTAAAAAAAAAGGTTCCGATGATCAGCTGAGCAATACATGACATCAGAACTTTTTTGTTTTACTTTTTAAAGCATTTTTAACTACTGGTTTCAGAGAACTGGTAATAAAAAAATGCTTAAAAAGTAAAAAAAAAAAGTTCCAACGATCAGCTGATCGTCTGAATTTTTTTTTTTTTTTTTTTTTACATTTTTTACTACTAGTTCGGTGAACCAGTAGCATTTTTTCCTACCCATTTGGGCGAACTGGCCTGAACTGGCAGCATTTCACCCCTGGTTAGGACTGCACTCCAACCTATATTATATCTGCTGTAGCTCTGTTCCCTTTTTGTCTCTCATGATGTAAAAAAGGAGCAAATTATTCCCTGGGCCTTAAAATTGCAGGCTGTTAGTAATGTCAAACCACCATCTCTTACAAGTAATTGCTGATTCCTTTCAAAGTGTTGCGGCATTATTTTGAAACAAATTGTCATCATTTGATTACTGCAATTAATCTGATATTCAGAAAAATATAGGAGGATGAAGCTATATAATTTTGAAAAAAAAATACTGGATGAATCAAATTGGCTTTGGAATCCTCCTTTGAACATTTTATTAACACTCTTAAGGAAAATAATGTATTGATACTGTCATGTATATAAGATCACCTTTAAAAATATATTTGAGTATTAGCATGTATGTGCTTCTTTTGTAAATATACTTTTCTCTGGAATATTTCTGCCTTCATTATATTGAAAAAAATACGAAGAAATTTAGAGGAAGAATCAATTTATACTAATGATGCATAATACATTGCCATATTCTTCATATCAATTCCCTTGAAATGAAATTGTGGAATTTGTGATGGTTTGCTTCTCTGTTATGACATGGACTATGGGAAATAACTTGAACTACTCAACTTAAATGAGGCTGTATGCATAATTATTGAATAATTTTATGCATAATTATGTGCATAAAATGTTTCTTTAATGCTGTACAAAATGAAATGGTTGCTAAAGTTTTGGCTTCATATTATTAAGACGAAACATGTCAGAAAAATAATTGGAATGCAAACAATTTAATTAATTGCTTAAGTGAACAATGTTGGACAAAATATGATTTAATCTAGCAATATGTTCAGCAATCAGATAGAAGAATGTAAAAACATATATTTTCATAAAGTTATATTAAAACCTAGGCAATCTCAACAATGGATATCCTCAGTGAATTTATTTATTTTGATCAAATATTAGATTATACAGAAAAATCAAATAAGAACGGAGAACTATAATTGAAAATAATCAAATAACAGTCAAACAAAAACATTGTACATGAATGAACAATAAGAAAGGTTGGGCTTGTTCTAATAGGCTCATTCAGAATTCAGTAATCTCTCTCTATATAAATGGCTGTGTGTGTGTATGTTCCAGCATAACTCTGGAACGCCTTGAGCAATTTCAATCAAACTTGGTACACAGATGACTTACTCTCTGGAAAAAAAATACTGTGGGGGTAAGACACCCCTAACACACCTCTGTGTGTGTGTGTGTTCCAGCATAACTCTGGAATGCCTGGCCACTGAAATGAAAAGGAATGAATTATATCTATAATGTCAAGTCACAGTACTTTTGACAGTGATAGTGTGCATTTTGGATTCAAGTTCTGTTAAGATACAGCCTGTTGTGCCTTAAAATGGCTTCTACTGTACAGCACAGTGGAGTTGCCATTGTGTTCCACTGTACTCCACAAGGGGGCTCCCTTTGGTAAGGGGGATTGGTTCTTAAAAAAAACAAACACCCTAGGCCCTCAGCTTCAAGCAAAGAGGGCAAGTTGTCAGGGGAGGTGCCCGCTAATGCAGATGATCATCTCAAAGGCTGTAGAATTTTTCCCAGGCTGTTGACTAGGGCAATTATGTCTTAATTAAAACCCTGTAAATAAAATTACTTTGATTTCACACTATAGATATAATTCTTTCCTTTTCCTGTTTAATACAGGATTGGGATAGATAACTACCTGGGCAACGCTGGCTTATCAGCTAGTCATAAATAATTTTGTAAATCTCTTAGTGATCTCTGAGCATTGGTCTAATAGCAACAATGAATAGAATTTTTGATTTTCCAGGTCTGTGAAATACAGCAGGGTTTATACAGTCACAGTGAAGAATATTATAAAAAATATAAAATTATAAAAATATTTTAAAAAGAGTAGTTATACATGAGGGAGAAGCTGTGTTTCTTGAATTTGGCATCACTATGTTGGCTCCAAAGCTGAAATGTTATTCTTTCCTCCTAGCATTAGAGTAAAATGTGAAAGCAAGCCAGGAAGAAAATGTCATGGTTGCTTAAATGCAAGGTCACGTAAGTTCTTTGCCAGGGTGAACAGCCTTCGATTAATCAACAATCCATACAGCCCTTTCCTGATCTTTTTGGAGCTCTATATTTAGATATATTTTTAAAAATTCACTTTGGTCCCTATCGAATCCCAGTATTCTTTTTCTTTTTAGAAGACTTGACAAATGTTTTCCTGGAGCTGGATCCAACTTTCTATTATGGTGGAAAATCAAGTTAGTTAAAAAATCCTCAGCAAAATTTAGCTGAACAAGTATCTGAATTGATAATGAAGACCCTTGTTGCAAGTGAAATCAACACACATTTTGCCACAACTCCTTTGATGTTCGCTGATATAGTAAATAAACCCTAAGGTATATTTTTTGCAACTTCCATTAAATAACCCTTGTGCTTTCTGTGATCTGGATGTATGCTAAGGATTGGCTGCAGATCTGTCTGGATGCAAGATAATCTGGAAATTACCCACAATAATTTTCCAACTGAAATAAGTTTCTTAAAAATATAAATTGGATTGTATCCAGCACACACACACACACACACACACACACACACACACACACACACACTTTCTGTTCATTCTTCATTGTTAGAACAGAATAACAGAGTTGGAAGGGTCTTGGAGGTCTTATAATCCAACTCCCTGCTCAGGCAGGAAACCCTATACACCATTTCAGACAAATGTTTTTTTTTTTTTAATTTAATTTATATGCCGCCCTTCTCTGGAGACTCAGGGTGGCTTACAATGCGTTAAGCAATAGCCTTCATACTTTTGTATATTTATACAAAGTCAGTTTATTTCCCCCACAATCTGGGTCCTCATTTCACCTACCTTTGAAAGGATGGAAGGCTGAGTCAACCTGGAGCCTGATGAGATTTGAACTTGCAGTAATTGCAAGCAGTAGTTGTTAATAGCAGTGCTTTAGTCCACTGTACTATAGGCTCTTGTTTCTCCAATTTCTTCTTTAAAAATTCCAGTGTTGGGGCATTCACAACTTCTGGAAGCAAGTTGTTCCACTGATTAATTGTTCTAATTGTCAGGAAATTTCTCCTTAGTTCTAGGTTGCTTCTCTCCTTGATTAGTTTCCATCCATTGCTTCTTGTTCCACCTTCAGGTGCTTTGGAGAATAGCTTGATTCCCTTTTCTTAGTGGATTCCTGAGATATTGGAACACTGTTATCATGTCACCCCTAGTCCTTCTTTTCATTAAGTTAGACATATCCAATTCCAGCAACCATTGTTTTATGTTTTAGCCTCCAGTCCCCTAATCATCTTTGTTGCTCTTCTCTGCACTCTTTCTAGAGACTCAACATCTTTTTTACATTGTGGTGACCAAAACTGGATGTAGTATTCTAAGTGTGGTCTTACGAAGGCATTATAAAGTGGTATTAACACTTCATGTGATCTTGTTTCTATCCCTCTGTTAATGCAGCCTAGAACTATTTTGGCTTTTTTGGCAGCTGCAGCACACTGCTGGCTCATATTTAAGTGATTGCCCACATGTATGTATGTATGTATGTATGTATGTATGTATGTATGTATGTGCGTGCTACCTATTGATTGATTGATTGATTGATTGATTGCCTATCTTGCCATGGAGCTACTCTAGGCTGTTCACAAAAATGAAAAGCATGTAAACAGAAGTAAAATAATAGAACAACAAAATAAACAGTGAAAAATAATACAATGAAAAAACATCAATATGACAGCAAAAAAGATGAATAGTTGGAGAGCAGAAAGCAAGGGGGGGACGTGGAGTCTGCCATCAGTCCAGCTGCCATCTCTAGCATGGAACTTCCCATCTGGTCCACAGGCCTCTGTCTGCACAAAAAATATATTATTACTGTAATTATTTTTCTTCATGAATAGATGGATGCCTATATTTGTGTAGGTGCAAGTGCTTAACCTCTTCCAGTCGGAATTGATAGAAATCAATTAACATCTTTTCTGAAGTAATGCAAATAAAAATTTGGTGCAGTGGGGTAGGTCGAAATAATCTCCGCCACAACACTGAAATTTTTACTTGTTCTTTTCAGAAGCATACATGATGATTGAGATACCAAAAGTGGAGAAAGAGTTAATTGCATGTCGAACATTGATAATTTAACCCTCTGTTCCTTTTTATAAATTAAAAATTATGGATATCTTTCCGGGTTCTCTAAGTCTTCATTGAAATGAACTGATATACAATATGTATTTTTGAATTCTCTGTCTCATTTGTAAATTGGTTAGACCTTATTTCTTCGAAATGTATTATGTGCCACTTGGTATCTGGGATTTTATGTTGCATGGTAGAAAGCAAATAGAGCTTTAACATCTGTTAGTGTTAGAAAGTATACATTGGTTCTAAGTTAACATCTGGAATGAGCAAGCCCAAATATCTCTTGGAAATGTGCAGTGGTTGTCGTTGCCTTCATGTCTGTTGCTCCCTCTGGGAGGAGGTTTTGAAGTATTTTTAGCAGAACTACCAGATTCTGTAACAGTTTTGTTCCCTATGCCATCCATCTGGTAAACCCACAAGATTCATTTTTCTCACCATGTACATGTATACCATACATCTGAAGTTGACTGTGTTGTTTCTATGTGTCATATAATATATGCAGATATATGCATAATTTTGTATTTATTTATTCTATCATGATTATGTAGTATATATTGGAGGTGGTGACCCTTCGAGAGCTGTATGCAGTGAAATTTCATTTTAATGTATGTTGATTAATGTACATTCAAAGTGACAATAAAGTTATTCTATTCTACGTAAATTGATAAACACTTTTCTCGAGTATAAATTAGCCTTGTAGGTTGATGTGCTGTTTCTAGTTTACCTTAATTAAGTTTAACACACTATTTGCTTTCTGGTCTCTTTCACTAAACTAGCTCTGCTTGATTCCTAGAAGAGATCATTAAATATCCTAAGAAGTCCTTATCACAAGATTATTTCATATGTGGCTGTCCATTATATCCTGTCTCCAGAACTCAGTGGTGTAATTAACAGAAAACAAGGAGTCCTCTTGATACAAGTTTAATGTATTGTTTTTTAAAAACAAACAAACAAAAAAACCCCAATGTATTTCCAAAGTTTAAAAATCAACTTGCCTGGCTACTTCTTGTCAATTTAGTCATTTGCAAAGATAATGTTGTAGAGATAGATAGCTTTTGTGTTTATGGATTTGGAAGAGAAAGGCAGAAAAATTTAGAGTATATGTTCTTGTCCTCACTACATGTTACTTTGTGTGCAGCTTGACATGCAGCTAAACCCACCTATCCTCCAATAAAACAGACCGTGTGCATAGATCTGGATGCTTTATTAAAGGAACAGGATGGGTGAAACTGGGAAAAATAGAAATACATACAATAAGAAGTCAAATACAAAATAAGCAGTGTTGAGTGCTGGTGAGCATAACAACTAACAAATACAGATAAATTTAAATCTCAACAGCAATGCTGTGTGCATGGGATGTGGATTTTTGTCCTCAGATAGACAGTGCCACGGATTAGGCTGGATTCTCCCTGGTGCTTCTGTTTTCTTCCAAATGCTAAAGGAATTGGAGTCTGACTTCCCAGCATGCACTTGTTTTCCAAGCTTCCAAACATTACAGATTGGTATTTGGTCCATGGCCACCAGATGGGGCCAGAGAACAACAACCATATATATATACAAATTATATGCTGGGGCATGACAGTATAGTTAGATATTAATGACACTTTTTGCTAAAGCTATTCAATCTCTAGACTCAGTTTCTGACACATATTGAGCTGCATATGGATGTAGCATTTGATCTAGTTTGGGGAATCTTCTTCATCATCTTGCCTTCTTTTTGTAAGATCTTGGTTGAGAAAACTATCTGGAGATAGATAATGTTCAGGTAGTCCTCAACCTACGAGCACAGTTGAGCCCAAAATTTATGTTGCTGAGTGAAACATTTGTTGAGCTTTGCTCCATTCTACAACTTTTCTTGCCACATTTGTTAAGTGAATTATTGAAGTTGTTAAATTAGTAACATGGTTGTTAAATGAATCATTGCAGTGGGTAATATGGTTGTTAAGTCAATCTGGCTTCCCAATTGACTTTGCTTGTTAGAAGGTTGCAGAAGGGGATCAAATGACCCTGGGACTCTGAAACCATCATAAATATGAACCACTTGCCAAGCATCCAAATTTTGATCATGTGACTATGGGGATGCTGCAATGGTCGTAACTGTGAAAAACGATCATAAGTCACTTTTTTCAATGCCATTGTAGCTTTGAATAGTCACTAAATAAACTGTTGTATGTCAAGGACTATCTGTATATTTTTTGTCATTGTAGCTTATATCAAGTTATTAAGTAAGCATGGATTTTTATTTTCTGATGAACAACATGGCTATAATTTTTGTAGGAATCTTGTAGTATGTTTCTATGGAGATTAAGCTGCCTATTTCACTGATTTTCAGTGATTTATTTATTTAAAGAGCTATAACCTTCCATCGTCCAGAGCAGTACGTGATCCCTAGAAACAATCCCTAGAAATAAAAGTAATAAAATCAAGTAAAATAAGTAATAAATTAGTTTAAAGAACCCAATTTAACACACAAATAATGAACCAGTAATTCTATCATAGTGCTATGTAAAGCATAGAAGGCATAATCAATGTATGTTTACTAAATCCAAGTAGAAGAGTAAGAAGAATAAAAATCAAATATCTCTTACTGAAGGGTTAAAGGCCTTATCCTTGGAAATATCACAAGGTTGTTTGGAAGACAGTCCCTAATTGTGTGTGCATGCATAGAGAGTCTTCTGCTGTAAGTGTCAATGAAATGAAGTAGCCTTGAACATCCTCACAAAAATAACATTCTAGCAGCTGCTAGAGATGACCTTCAAAACTGAATGAAATTATACATTTTATTCTCTTGCCAAAATATTCTTCTTTACAATCAGACTAGAGTAGCTGAATCTAGACACCTAAACTAATGACTCTTATATTCCTCTCAAAGCCTGGCTGACAAGTCTACCTGTTTTAGTTTATAGTTTGATAGGTATAGATTTGGGGTAATCTTCCCATTCTGTAGCGTGCTTAGGCTCCACTCATTTTCAGGTGAATCAAGGAGTCCTCATCAAATAGCATGAATTGGATCCTTGAAGGAAAAGAGAAACAGAGAGGAAATGGTGTGGAAACCATGGAAGGGATAATAGATGATACAATCTGCAATCCCAAAATTGTGTTGCTGAAATTCACAAATTCATTATCAGTCCTGAAATGATAGTCTATTGATTTTTTTTCAGAGAAACCAAAAAATAATTGGTGTGCTAGCCTTGGATGGACATAAGAAATTGAGAGAAAAAAACCCCGTCCAAATATCCAAAAAGTTAAAAAGAAAAAAATTGTGGATTACTAGCATTATTCTATAATTTTTTATTCCAATACTTTAACTAATCTGTTCAAAAAAATCTGTTCTCTTTACTTAGATTACCTTCTGCAACCTAAACTATTTCCCTGCTTTTGAATTTTAGTATGGTGTAATTTACATGGGACTGCCATTGAATACCAGCTGGAAGCCAAAGCTGATACAAAATGCAATGACGCAATTGTTAATGGGTGCCTCCCAGTATGCCCACATATCACCACTACTATGTGAGATCATCAGTCAGCTTACTAGTGCAATTCAAGTGCTGTCATTAGCTATAAAGTCCTTTGTGGAATAGGACCTTGATACCTCAGGGACTGCCCATCTCCAACTGTTTCTGCCCATTGAAAATGTTTTAGGACAGGGGTGTCAAACTCACGTCACAGCGGTATCACATGATGTAGCAGGACTTTTTGCTAAACTGGACAGGGGCGAGGCCAGCACGTGATGCATGTGGCCTGTGGGCCACGAGTTTGACACCCCTGTTTTAGGAGACTGGATACACCCCAGACCCTTTCTGTGGCATGGTCTTCATAGACAGGGAGCTGAGCAACAGTAAACAAACACAAAACACAATAAATCTAGAAAACCTGTTGCAACTTACTCTTCACGTAATCAAACATTCAAGCATTCAGTGTTTTGAAAACAAAAACAATCTCTTTGGATTGTTAGCAGTTCACCCCAAGAACTCAATAAAATTTCAAAGTAACGTGTGTCAAACAAGGGGAAAAAGTGGAACAGTCAGCCACAGTTTGAGTCTTGTTATTCTCCTTCATTCCAGCAGTGGGCATCCCAATCTCCACAAACAGGCAAATCTCTACTTTTGGCACTTTCCTTTTCTTGCAAGGAATTCCAATTCAGGAACCAGCTCTATTTAGTGCCTGACCAATGAGCTCGGTTGTTTTCTTGCAGACATTTCATTACCCAAACTAAGTAAAATCATCAGTGCTAGTCTGATGATCTTACCTAATGAAACATTTGCAAGAAAATAGCCAAGCTCAGACAGCAGCAAGGACCTCTCATTTCAACCCTCAGCTACAAATATTTTACTTTATTACTCTCTGGTGTCTGCCAACTCTATTACCTGCCCTTTCAACAGAGCATACTTGGCTCAGCCCTGAACCTTCAGGCATTTAACAGTCAGGAGCCGTGGTTTACTTATTTCCATTTCTCGCCTTCTGGCTAAGATCAAGTATAGTATTCTTATTAGTATTTTTCCTTCACCAAACCTTGTATTAAAGTCATCTGTGCACCCACACTCTGGAACTCATCTCTTCAAAGATATCATAGGCTGCTAGAAATACCTAAGGTAAGGTGACCAGATTTTAACATTGGTAAAGAGGGACATTGTGGGCGTGGCTTATTTTGTGGGCGTGGCTAGCTGGTCATGTGACTGGGTGGGCGTGGCTAGCTGGTCATGTGACCGGGTGGCCATGGCTATGTCTATAGGGTAAGGTGAACAGATTTTAACATTGGTAAGAAGGACACCATTGTGGGCGTGGCTTATTGTGTGGGCGTGGCTTGGAGGCCATGTGACTGGGTGGGCGTGGCTACCTGGTCATGTGACCGGGTGGCCATGGCTATGTGTATAGGGACTACTCAGAGGACTGAAAAGTCATTTCCGACAGGTCCTCACACTTTTGACTGGTCCTCACACTTATGACCATCCTCACATTTATGCCCGTGCAGCATTCTTAACAACCATGTCACTCATTTCACAACTGCTTCTCTTCAACAAGGTGACAAGATAGGGCAAAAATGTAAAATGTGAGGACAGTCGTAAGTTCGAGGACTGGTCAAAAGTGTGAGGGCCAGTCAAAAATAACTTTTTCAGCCCTCTGAGTAGTCCATATGCACAAAAGGACTAACCAGAGAGCTGAAAAAAGTCATTTCTGACAGGTCCTCGCACTTTTGACTGGTCCTCACACTTATGACCATCCTCACATTTATGCCCATGCAGCATTCTTAACAACCATGTCACTCATTTCACAACTGCTTCTCTTCACCATGATGACAAGATAGGGCAAAAATGTAAAATGTGAGGACAGTCATAAGTTCGAGGACTGGTCAAAAGTGTGAGGACCAGTCAAAAATAACTTTTTCAGCCCTCTGAGTAGTCCATATGCATTAAAGGATTACAGCAATAGAGAGGGATGAAGGAATGGAAATTAGAGTAGGAGTGAGGGTAAGAGAGGGAGGAAGAGAGGAGGAGAAGGAGAAAGAAAGAGGAAGTAGGGAGGAGAAAAAGAGGGTGGGGGGAAGAGAAAGTAAGAAGGAAAGAAAAGAGAGAGGTGGTAGGTTTGAGGAGAAAGATTGCTGTACAATAAAAAAGATGAAAGGGAAGAAAGCCAACCCCAAGCAAATATAAAGATATTAAGATAAAGAATGAATTGTTAAACTTTAAAGAATAAAAGAGAACAAATATGAATAAATAGCAATAATTAGAAACACACATACAAACATACAATGTATTTTCTTTGAACAGAATATTTGGCTGGTTCACAAATTTAAACAGTGTTTAGTCATTTCAATTAAATTTACAATTTCTATATTTCCTTTTTGCCATATTTATTCCTCATCTATTTTTTAAAAAAACCAATATTACCCTTCATCCTCATCTCTAATCTTAATCAAATTCAATTTTTCCCTTCTATTCTATATTATACCCCTTCCCATTGTCATCTATTTTTATATCCATCCTCACATTGTTTAATTATGTAATTATGTAATACAGTTGTTTAATACAAATTCAACATTTTAATATAAATCAATTAGTCATATAACTATCTTTTTTGTATATTAATCAATATGAACATGAATATTCCAATTATTTCCATGCAATCCAATTTCTTACAAATCAATTAATTATATTTACCAATAATAATAAACCAAATAATTTCTCCCATATATTCCTCCGAACCACAACTTAACCATTTCTGCTTTCAACACAATATACAATTAATAGTATCTCAATTATTACAATTCCCTAGTTAAATACAGCTTTTTTTCCTTTGTGTTTTAAAATCTTGAACTCTCCTCCTAAATTTCCCATTGTTTGCAGTTTTTCACCTACCTTTTTTGGGGAGGAAAAATAAAAATAAAAATAAATCTCTCTCTGCCTCATTTTGTCACGCTGCACCAAAGACCCTGGTTTCGGTTTCGTTTCTGAAGCTTAGCTAGGGGAAAAAAAAACTGCTTTACACTGATTGCCTGTAGGGCGGCCCTTTGAAGCCCCGGGCAAGAGTTTAAACAGTTTTTTTTTCTTCTAGCCATCAGCTGGGGCTCAAGAAAAATCGGGACTTTTTTGAAACGCCGCGGGAAGCGGGACAAATTGCTCAAAAGCGGGACTGTCCCGCCAAAAGCGGGACATCTGGTCACCTTAACCTAAGGCCTGGATTTGATCTCAGGCCTGGGGTTGGTATGTGTTTGGAGAGCTCCTGATTTGTTTAATTTGTTTAATTGTTAACAAACTGGGCTGCTTGTGGGACTGCGTGTCTTTAACTGTTTTTATTGCTGTGCATTTGTAAGTCTATGGGGTGGCTACATAAATTTAAATAAATAAGGTTCTTTTTGGAAGCAGCCCTCAACAGGTATACAAATGAATCTTTTTTGGAGATGGGATGTGATAAAAACTTGTCTTGATGATTTCATTATGAAGTTCAGGTGAAATAGGAATCCTGGATTGTGCTAAAAGCATTTTTAATTGGTTGTATAGGCAGACCAAGCTGTTTTAAATTGTATTCCATTTAATTAAAGCAATATTCCAAGCAAACAAAAATCAAATCTTGAAAAAAATCATGTTGCGTATGAATAATGCTGTACTTGTGAAAAGCAGCTCTCTTCTGTACAACAGGTACTTAAATACCATGGTGACTGACATGGGATAAATACAGGAGAAGCTTTTTCTGTTCTTCTTCCATATGCCTTTTCCAAGGCCAGTGGCATTATGTTGTTCCCTTAAAATATCAAGCTAACATGTCACAAAGCAAATGAAAATGTTCTATGGGAAACATGAAAATATAATTCAATTTTCGTCTGACCTAACTTTCTAAGTGTCCAATAAAAACTTGTTTTTGAAAACAAACAAACAAAACAACAACAAACAAAAACCAAACCAAACCCAGTGATTGCTGAAATTCCTGATAATTTGTAGAAGCTGAAGCTTCCTATTCTACCTTGGCCACAACATGCTAAATTAACATTTTCAAAGTGAAGAACTTCTTGCCCCACTAGAAATCCATCCTCTGCACCTATTATTTGATGAAAATATATGTTGCTGTTAAAATTTACAAAAGGAAAGCAACAAGGATTAAAAAGAAAATAAATTACTGACAAAAAAGAATAAAGAGGGATAAAAATAAAATATAGTACGTTCATTAAAACAAAATAAGGGTGAGGATGTTTTGTGTTAAGAAATAGTTTTAAATAACCCAACATTGGGGGCATAATTTGTTTTATATAAGAAACAAGGCCAACAATATCTACAAAAGAGAATGGCTCTCTGTGGGATATGGTGAGACAAGAGAGCACAGTTTCTAGGTTAGCAAACAAAATTCAAAATACAACAGCAGCAATTTTGGAACGTATTTGTGTTAAATGCCTGAAAGTTACAATCAATTTGTAAATAATATGCATAAATACCTTAATGCTTTCCCTGAAAATGAACCCAGGAAAGGTACATCAAGGGTTTGCTTTTGAATTGTGCTTTTGGAGAAGACTCTTGAGAGTCCCTTGGACTGCATGGAGATCAAATCAGTCAATCCTAAAGAAAATCAACCCTGATTGTTTTTTAGAAGGACAGATACTGAAGTTGAAGCCAAATACTTTTGCCACCAAATGAGAAGAGAAGACTCATTGGAAAAAAACCTGATGTTGGGAAAGATTGAAGACAAAAGGAGAAGGGGATGGCAGAGGATGAGATTTTTAGATAATATCACTGATGCAATGAACACATGTAACTCTGGGGACAATGCCAATCCAGAGAAAGACCACTTCCTTAGTTCCATTAGATGACAGTGTTTAATTTAAGGGGAGCTGCTGCACACCCACTTTGCCTAAGTATATTTTCTTAGGTGGGCAGAAACAATTGGATAAAGATGGTCCCACAGATAACCTGGCATTATACCTTAAAATTATTTATAGATGATGACCAGTATGTACCATTGAATTGCACCTGAAAGCCGAGTGATAACCAATGAAACTCATGTAGCAACAGTGGCAATAAAGAGGCATAAAGAGAAGTGCTTATTACTGTCTGTGCCACTGCATTCTGTGGTAGTTCAAGCTTCTGGATATTCAGTACGGGCAGCGTCATGTACAGCACATTGTAGTAGTAAAGTGCAAGAAAATCAGGAAGTGCATGACTGCCTTCTTCTGCATCTTGCATTCTGCAATGACATAAAAGAGGCTAAGTATATTGTACAGAGGTATCCATGAGGGTAGGTAGAGGTACATGAAGAAAGGAGGGTCATGTCATCACAATGCAAGCTCTATTCCACATAGCTGTCCATTTCTTATGTTTAAATTTGATGGACATAGTTTTTTCTGTTAATAAATTAATTAATATTACAACAGAACAGGGCAATCTTTGGAAAGAGAAAGAACATTCTGACTTTAGAGAGTACCTCATCAGCTCAAAAAACTCATATACCGTGTTTTCCCAAAAATAAGACCCAACTGTAAAATAAGCCCTAGTGTGATTTTCCCCAAGGATGCTCGTAATATAAACCCTACCCACCAAATAAGCTCCAGTTAAGATCCTCAGCCAGATGGACACATTTAGTACTGTATTCCCCCAAAATAAGATGTAACCAGAAAATAAGCCCTAATGCATCTTTTGGAGCAAAAATGAATATAAGACCCAGTTTTATATTTGGGGAAACACGGTGGCTACAGACTGAAAGGGCAAATTAGGAAGACACAGTATTTGTTTTTCTTCTTCTTGAGAGGCATTTATGTAGGCTAACCAATGATCTAGATTTCTATTTTAAATTGCAGCAGAATGCCAGCATATATACCATATTTTTTTGAGTAATCCCTCAAATTGCATAATTCTACTGTTTGTTAATCAAATTTTTCAGTATTGTAACTGTATTAAAATACGGTTTGTCACATAATCTAAATAAAGGAGTGACCTGGTTTACATTACAAATGTGTGAACTTCACTAATTAAATGGATAGTTTAAATATTTTATTAATCATACTGGTAAACATGCAGATGATGCATGCATAGAAAAATTAGATACAGGTAGTCATTGGGTTATGTCCATTCATTCAGTGACCATTCAGAGTTACAACAGTACAGAAAAACAATAATTTAAGACCATTCCTTGGAAATTCTGGCCATTGCAGCATGGCCAGCGTGGTTACATGATCAAAATTCAGGCAGGCCTGCATTTATGACCACCACACCTGCTGCCCCATGGCACACCTACTTTTGACATCCACTCATGTTCCCTAGCACCTGCTCATGGCAGTCACCTTCCCCCTTGCTCCTTAGTGCTTGCCTGTGGCACTCCCATACCTGTAGCATAGGAAGAGCCTATCCATGGTACCCACCCATGCTGTCTTGGCCTTGAGATCCATAATCTTCTAGCAAAATCATTCTTTAAAAGCGTGTATTTACATTATTTTACATGTTTCCTAAATACATATTTCTTGGCCTATCAGTTTGCACTTAAATAGAATATTGTTTGTATCACTATTTAATATTTACAAGTAGGCCTTGCAAGCTTCTTTTTTTATTTAATGTTTATTTATGAAACTCACATCCTGCCTTTTCTCTAGAGCATAATGTGATGCACATAGCTCTCTGTTATTTTCTCTGAAAACAACAATCTTGTGATCTAAGAGCATTTGGTGAGAATGAGCTATGAGCTTTTTTGGTCCAAAAGTTTCATGGCTGACAGATGTAGGAGCAGGAGTGGCAAAACCTGGGGGCGGAGTCAAAAGAGTCTCTACGTAACCACACATAAACCAAGTCCAACCCGTCTTGAATTCCCTTAATCCTTATATAGTGCCAAAATAGCACTAACCATTAATTGAGTAGATTCCTATGCATAGGCATAAGAAATCAGTTTAATTGGAACTTCACATGTGGTCTTCACATTAGATGTGAAGCTGAGTATTTTTCCAATCGTATTTCAACACCTCAGCAACTATACCATACTCTTTTATTGATAGGATTTAAATTTATGAGGTGTATCCCATGATATTTATGAGATTAAAGATTAGAACAAAGGATGAATATGTTTTCTTCATTTCTTCTAATATTGCTCCTTTTGCTTCACTCTCTTTTTTCCCTGAAGTAGCAAATGATCATTAAATATTCTTATCTGATGGACTGAAGTAAGATCTAGTAGTTATAGAGCAAACAAGAGCAAGAAGTTTTTATTGGCATGCTCAACATATTGACTCACAATATTGATTCAATTTAGAAAGTAATTGAAGAACTAACTTTCTTGTGTTCTGATTGTATAACATTAACCATGTCACAGTAACTGACAATACCTAACCAACCTAGGCTGATATCGAAAACAAATGAAGCAATGAGAAACATTATTACTTCTTGGATTATATACAACTAGGGCATCCCTAGATTGTAGGCTATACTGAGAAGTAAAAAACAATTATAGAAGAGGCAATGGCAAATCACTTACATATATTTGTCAGGAAAAAAAAAGTTGAATTGAGCCATGAAGTAACCAGGAATCAAACTCAACTCAAAAAATTATTTAGCCTTTATTTTCAATAGAAAACAATCCCAGCCAATTTAGGCAATAATGAAATCCAATTTTTTTTACTACTGGTTCTGTGGGCATGGCATGGTGGGCATGGCATGGCTTGATGGGCATGGCGTGGCTTGGTGGGCGTGGCAGGGGAAGGATACTGCAAAATCCCCATTCCCTCCCCACTCCTGGGGGAAGGATATTGCAAAATTCCCATTCCCACCCCACTCCAGGGGAAGGATACTGCAAAATCCATATTCCCTCCCCACTCCTGGGGGAAGGATATTGCAAAATCTCCATCCCCACCTCACTCTGGGGCCAGCTAGAGGTGGTATTTGCCGGTTCTCTGAACTACTCAAAATTTCCACTACCGGTTCTCCAAACTGCTCAAAATTTCCACTACCGGTTCTCCAGAACTTGTTAGAACCTGCTGGATTTCACCCCTGAATTTAGGTGATTCCAGAAAACCTGCTGGACCTGATTAATACTTGGATATTAGTGCCAGCAAATTTTACAGTTGTAATCTGGATTGTAAAAATCGAATAAGCATCCTGAAAGAAAGCATTGCCAAACCTACTTTTAACCAAACTATTTTAAAAGAGAAATTTAAAACCAGACTTTTTCTATAAAACATTTTTTTTTACTTTCTGCTTTTACATTGGAAAACATCAAGATTTTTTTCTTCCTAGTCTTTCTCTATGTAATTCCACCAGTTATTTTTTTAATTCCTCTTTTGTGTGGCTCAGAGTTGATTATAGCTACCACTTTTACTATTCAACCCTATGGTGAATAATTAGGTTGAACTATTTATCTTTTTCTTATTTACAACTTGAAACAGATCTTAATTAGGTAGTTACTGTATGCTAGTGCATGTTTCAGAGAATAAGTCCAGCCTATATACCAAGCTTTGACAACTTGTACTGGGGAAAGGGCATACTGCTAAATTCTAAAAGTCAGCTATTTTGTGCTTAGTTGAATGTGCTTAGTTGAATGGTGGCACATTGAATTTATTACTTTTTAAAAAGATGCTTGGTAGGCCATATGCTGCTCAGGCCTGCTATATATTTGGATCGTTGCTTTTTTGGCTGCTACTGCTTGGAAAAGTGTCTGCCCTTCAACCAGGTTCAGTTTTGAAAGAAGTTGATGGAGGAAAGAAAAAGTAGAAACGAAACTAGTTTAAAGTTTCATTGTTTTGATATTTTTCCTTTTTTAAACATAAAAACCTGTTAACTTTTAGAAAGCCTTACATTAACTTGTGACAAACTCCTAATGAAGAATCATTCCTAGATCAGAATGTACTGTTCTCCAGCCTTTCTTTTTATACTTAGCTTTCGTGTGCACAAAACAATTTTCAGAAATTACTTCCTTTATGAAGAAAAGTTAATTTGGCACCAAATTCTGAATAATGCTGTTTACGTACAGTATGTGTATATGTCAAAACCTTCAAGGCGGTGAGTGAGTGGGCTCAATGTGGCACTGTGCCTGCCATCTTGCATTTTTTGATCCCCCTGCTAAGTACCCATGATTCAAAAGAAGCAGTATAAGACCATCTGCAGACTGTCTCAAATCTTGGAAAATAGAGAGTAGAAGAAAAACTTAGTAAAAACAGAAGTATCAATAATAGTTTCAGTGTAGGACAGTTTTCCTAGCCTGGTGCTGACATACTGGATTACCACTCCTCTTCCTCTTCCGGGTTATGTAATTGAAAGTGTTCTAGCATCTTCATAGAGACATGTGCAGTTCTCTCACAACCAATCAAGTATTCAAGTACCTTATTAAAATAAGTAGTTGTTAATTTGATTCAATATTACTCTTCAGTGACATGAGGCATTCTGATTTATTTGCACCAACCTATACTTAATCCAATGATTTATTCATGGAAAGTGCCGACTATTTGCCTAACACTGCACAAGTCCCCTTCTGTGAGTTCTCATTAACTACAGCAAGAGACTTTCTTACATCACATAGAGTTTTGGGAACAAGTCAACAAAATGAAAAACGCTTGGGAAATTGGCTAATGCAGCAGATGACATGAGGATTCTTATGATGCCTTTTGTATCTGTAGGATTTTGAAAATAGGAAGAGTTTCTCTCATATTGCACAAATGCTATGCTTGCTTATTTTAAAATCCGGAGTGATATGAGAATGAGTTTCCTTTCGCCCAAGTTCTGTGGTTAGCATATAGAAATTAAAACTGACATGTTACAATTATGAGTCCTTCGGGAGTAGGGCGGTATACAAATTTAATAAAATGAAAAAAAAAATGAAAAAAAATAATTTAGAAATTAAAAGTTGATGAAAGCTAGTAATTATCTATCCTTGGAGTTTTCTTCTTAATGATTTTTTTTAAATGTAAAATCAACAAAGTGCAAGAGGTTGAACATAACTTTATTAAAAACAAATTCAATTTTATCACAAGAACAAAATAAGACAATGTATTTGGGGCATGTTTACAGATTTTAAAGTGACAACTAGCACTTAGAACTGAGATCAGTAAAAACAGGGTGCTAAATATAATTCTTTAAGCATAGGTACTGTATAAGGAAAAGAAAAACCTAAAGTGAAGTGGTTGTGCATGCAGACCCTTGCAAAAGATGTATCTTTTCACAACTTAAAGAGTGCTGTTTTGTTTGAGTTTCCATGTAGCTTTCCGTGTAGCTTTAAACACATCTTTTAACCAAAAACATAACCATAAAAGATAGACTAGGGATACAAATTAAAATAAACAAGAAAATGGTAAGAGAACATCTGCACACTCTAGATGAGTTCAAATCACCGGGATCTGATAGATTATATCCCAAAGTTCTGAAGGAGCTGACAGGCATGATCTCAGAATCTTTGAACCATATCTTTCAAAGATTCTGATGCACCAGGGAACTACCAGAGGACAAGAAAAGAGCTGATGTGGTTCCCATCTTCAAAAAAAGGGGAAAAAACTAGATCCAAGGAACTGCAGACCAATCAGCCTGATGTCAATATCTGGGAAAATCCTATAAAAGATAATCAAGCAACAGATCTGCTAACTAGAAGGAAGCAAAGTTATAACCAAAACCAAACATGTGTTTGTCAAAGCAGATCATGGCAAATAAGTAAAGCAAGGCAAAGATCACAACAACCAGGAAACACTCAGCTAAGAAATTAACACATTATTCCCAGGATCATCTTCATCTCTCTGCTGTGCTAAATATCCAGCTTTTGGTGCAGCCCATCAAGTGGGGCGAGGCTACCTCCTGATAATTAATTAGGCTGACCTTCACTTTCCCCCTTTTTTCTCTGCCTGTTCTCAGATCAGGTGTAGAAGGCAATTTCTCTTCCTCATCACTGACTGGCTGCAGCTGCATGCTTTCCCCACCTGAAGCTTCAGGAATGTCCTGCTGCAGCTGTGCTTCAGACAAATCTTTCTTAGATTGCTGCTCAGAGCCATTGACCAACTTTCCTCCTGACATGCTCCTGACATGCCTGGAACTGGTTCATCCTCCTCTGAACTGACATCTGGAGAAGTATCTGGGGAAGTGTCTGGGAGAGTCATCACGTAAATCTTATTTCATTCTTTGACAGAGTAACTAAATTAGTGGACCAGAAAAATGCAGTGGACAGCATGTACTTGGATTTCAATAAGGCATTTGACAAAGTAGACCACATTGCTTCTTGGTAATCTAGAAAAATATGGAATAAACAGCATACTCAATAGAAGGATTTGTAAATGGCTGATAAACTACACTCAGTGTATAGTCCTTAATGGAACTACATCTATATGGAGGGAAGTTAACAGAGGAGTACCCCAAGTTTCTGTTTTAGGCCCAGTACTCTTCAATATCTTCATCAATGATTTAGATGAGAAAGTGGATGGGGAACACATCAAATTTGAAGATGACACTAAATTGGCAGGAATAACACCCCAGAAGATAGGCTCAAGAGACAAATGGATCTGCACAGACTTGAACACTGGGCTCTAACTAACAAACAAAAAATTTAACAAAATGAAATTCAGTATAGAGAAAAGTAAGGTTTTACACTTAGGCAAGAAAAATCAAATGTACAGGTGAATGTACAGGTGAAACCTGGCATAAAGAAGAGGGAGTCAACCTATTTTCCAAAGCACGAGGAGGCAAGACAAGAAACAATGGATGGAAACTAATCAAGGAGAGAAGCAACCTAGA
Organism: Pituophis catenifer annectens; assembly: GCF_029215685.1. Lineage (NCBI taxonomy): Eukaryota > Metazoa > Chordata > Lepidosauria > Squamata > Colubridae > Pituophis > Pituophis catenifer. The sequence continues at coordinate 30,299,620 of NW_027256884.1, read as the reverse complement.
ATTAAGGGGAAATTTTCTAACAGGGAGAACAATTAATCAGTGGAACTGAAGAGGCTTTTTGGATGTATGGCGAGACGTTTTCAAGGAAAAAATCAAGGAAGTCCAGTTGCCTTTTGAAAACTTCTAGGCAGCATAATTATTCATTCTTTTCTATAGCTGTTTGGTTAACAAGTTATAACTACAGAATTGGGGTTAGAAAAGTGGTAGTACTGAAAGAAGAGTTGCTATTAACACTTCTAAAAGATTAATTATCAGTTCAAAACCTAAAAAGTATTAGCATAGCTTCTCAAATTTACTTCAAACGTTTTGTGAGATATTGTATCCTCTTACAATATTTATAGACATTTAACTGAGCATTTTCAAACACATTTAGCTCCACTTTATCTTTATATTGTATAAAATAGTTAATAGGCAATATAAGTTAAATAAAACAGAAGAATACTTCCTGATTCTTTATGTCTGGCTGAAGAGATATAAATAAAGTAGCCAAAATATTACTTTCTATTTCTTTAATCTACATTTATGATTTAAACAAAAACAAATAATATTTATGTATATATATATATATATACATTTATTACATATATACATGCAAATCAGGCAAGAAAGTTATAGATAAAGGTATAAAATTTTGTTTCAATATTGAATGGATTCAAAATAATTACAAAACATTACTACAAGAGGAGTTTCCTTCCTTCCTTCCTCTCTCCCTCCTTCTCTCCCTCCATGTTGTAATGAAAGAAAAGTTAAGAATGAAAACCATTATATAAAAATTATTTGGATCACCCCTCTCTTTCATTTGTTTCATTCTTTCCTTCTCTGGATATATTCTGAACTTACTAAATCTTAATTATTATTAACACTTCTCCTGCGCGAGCTGCACTGGCTCCCGGTGGTCTTCCGGGTGCGCTTCAAGGTTTTGGTTACCACCTTTAGAGCACTCCATGGCTTAGGACCTGGTTATTTACGGGACTGCCTACTACCACCAATAGCCTCCCACCGGCCAGTATGCTCTCATAGAGGGGGGCTCCTCCGGGTGCCGTCGGCCAAACAATGTCGACTGGCGGCCCCTAGGGGGAGAGCCTTCTCTGTGGGGGCACCTACTATCTGGAATGAGCTCTCACCGGAGATACGTAGGATCCCGGATCTGCGCACCTTCCGCCGCGCTCTTAAGACCTTTTTATTCCACCAGGCGGGCCTGGCCTAATCTTTTCCCTCTTTTTAATTACGCAAATTTTAATTGTTTTTTTTAAAATGATTGGGGTTTTAATATGTTCGGGCCAAATTTGTTTAATTTGATTTTACTTTGTTTTTAAATTTTGTGTCTATGTATTTTTACTGTTTGGCTGTTCACGGCCCTGAGTCCTTCGGGAGTAGGGCGGTATATAAATTAAATAAATAAATAAATAAAATATAAAATTGTTTAATAACTGTTTATAAAGTTAATGACGATTATTGACCTTGTACAGCCTGAAACTTAGTATATATTAATTAACCCTGTTTTGGAGGGAGGAAGGAAATGAATTCAACCCAACACAAAGCAGAGGACTTGCAGAGGAGACTGAGAGGGAACTCCTATCATGTGGTACACCTCCTGAGTCTGCACTATGGCAGTGCTAAGGGACCCTGCTGCTGCAACTAAGCCACAACAGCAATTCATGAATTGCAAGACCAGATTCTACGGTGGTTGGTCAAAATTATAAAATTATAAAATGTAATATGATCTTTGTTTTACTATAGATTTTTAAATTTTGTTAAATATTTCCCATTTGCATTTTAACTAGAGAAAGACCAGAGTGATCTAGCAAGTGGGGATGGGGTTGGGGTAGGTTGGAGTCTGGAAAGACACATAAATAAATGTGCATTTCTGATTTTCAGTGCAACCTTTAAAAAGGCAATTGATTTATTAAGGCCTTCAAACCAATGTTGTTAAGAAAATCCCAATGGAATGCTTTCCCAAAAAAAATTTATTTGAGCATTCAAACTGCTCCCTTTAAAGCAGCAAGATATTTATATCAAATAAGCGCCCCCAAAATTCAAAGGCATTAACCTTGCACTTCCTACAGCAGTTTTGGGGGCTCGATACAAAAAAATACCACTTGAGCTTGAGACTATGTCCCTGTGGACAAAGAGCCATTGAAACTATAGTTTGTGTCCTGCTATATTGCATCCTCTGTAATGACTCATGGACTCAGTTTATAACATCTTACTTAATAAAATATCCGGAAAATGCTGATCTGATTTACATACAACCACTGTTATCAGATTGGTATGAAGTAGTTTCTCTGAATGTGGCCAAATTCTGCTATGCTGTATGTAAAATTAAACAAACGTTAACTGCCCACTTTAATTCTCTACCTATCACAATATATTACTCTGTCTGTCTTTTGTTTTTATTTGTTTACTATTAGTATTGCTTTAATGCTTTTATTTGTTGGTCTGTGATTGTAATAAAGATGGATTGATTAAGATAATCCAGATATTTATTTGGTTTTTACCCTGCTCCAATTCAGTAGACTCTTATTGGCTGACAGTACAATAAAGAAAAAAATACAAACATAAAAAAGATTAAAAACCATAAACCATACAATAGCAAGCAAAGAGACATCATGACATCATTATTAGACATCATCTACCAGTAATCGTCCCCTGGAAGATCTCCATCTTCAACATCTTCGAGAAGGTTGCCAAGGTAGGAGCAGATTAAAACTCAAATATAAGCCCATTCGAAAGTAACAAATGCTTCTGGGCATTGACACATAGACTTCCCTTCCTCCTGTAATGGTGAACTCTTGCAGAGTTGTTATGGTTTAGCCAACTTCTATAGAGAGATGAAGTCCTGCTTGTATTTATATAATTCATAGTTTATTCGCCATATATTAGTATCCCTCTTTTTAAAGATTAGATGCCCTGAAAAAATTATGCTTGGCATGGAGCTTATCAACCATAATGGAATTATTGCCGTGATAACACTGTGTATATAATATTGCATGAATCACTCAGTTAATGACATTACACCAACATTAAAGGCATTAGTGAGCATTACACGGGAATTCCAGGTAAATAAAATGAGGCAAACAAATATGAGCTCCCCAGGGTAGAACAATTTTTAATGTCTGTAAAGCAGACATTAAAGTAGTTAGAGTGCTATAGAAATATTTAATTATGATTATTACTAATTAAGTGGATATTGCTTGCTGAATATTCACTGGTGTAAAACATTTAGTAAACATAGCTGGATAGTCAGTTTGATTAGCTAGATTGGAAATGCTCCAAGGATGAGTTAACAATATTCAAAATGATATCTTTATAAAGAACTCTCTGATAGTCAGGTATTCTTAATTAGAGGGTAGTGGTAGTGGAAAATCACATAATTATGGGACTCAGAATAATTAGCTATTTAGATAGAATGTTCCAGAAATATTACCAAGTGGGTGGGTGGGATGGAATTATGCTGGTCACTTCTAGGCAGAACTTCTTTATCATTCCTATAGAAGTCATGCCTCAAAGCTTTCCTGAAATTTCTTGATTCCTGATAAAGGCTATTCTTTTATCTACTGCTTACCTTAGATCTCTGTTTAAATTACTGGATTCTCCCTGTGATATTTTCAGACAAAGAGTTTATTTTGAGAGATATTTGAATCACCATTAGTTTCAAGAAGACTTATTAAACCTTTGGAAGAATTCATATAGTTTAAAGAATGCAAAGGTTTGTCTAGATTGACTTTTGAAACAACCAAAAATTGAGAATTTAATAAATAAATAGACCAAATAAATGAACATTCCATGAAGAAGCAAATGCTATATTATTCTGTTGAGGTCTTGGCTATCACATAATTTGAGCAAGACATTCATCTTGTCATTTTTTGTTTTATTATTAAGTATTTTTAATTTTCATTCATTGCTGCATTCTGTCAAGAATCCTTCAAGATTGGGGCAGGCTATAAAGTATAAAATCAAATCCACCTTTAAATAGTATTTTGCTTATAATTAATACATTTTGCAGAATTAAAGTATATTCAGGATTATGTTTACATGCTACTAATGCAGATATACTTAGATATTATGAGGACACCCGACAATGCATGAATATTGGAGGCAAATAATGAATATAATATCTGAATGAATAGCAGTGGGGGGGGGAGATCGATCCATTGTTAATGTTCTTTAATTGTTTAGAGAGTGGAAGGTATCAAAATATAAAATAACTTATTATGAATGTATTAATATGTTGTGGTCCTCCAGCGGCCAGCAGAGCTGGCAGCAGATTCGGACAATGAGGATGTTGGGGAGAAACGTGTGCCAGTCCTGGAGTCTGGGGAAGGGTCTGACGATGGCTCTGAGTCGGAGGCAGAGAGGGGGCCAAAACTATTAGATAGTCCTTTGCTGCCTCTGGTGCCTCCAGAGTCTGACATCAGCGAGGCAGAAGAACAGCGTGAGCCTTTTCCCAGTATGTGCATGCGCAGAGCTGGCAGAAGACAGGAACAATTAAGGAAACAGGGTCGACTTGGGAGTAAGGCTTGGAGATAATTGGCCCTTCCCAAAAGACGTAAAAGAGAAGCGAATGGGGCGTGAGCTTTTGCAGGAAGCAATTAGTTCATCTGGCTGATTCAAGAGTTGAAAATTCTGTTTGTGACTCTGTGCCAAGTTTGGCCTTGCCCTGCGTCTGGAAATTAGCTCTTTGGCAGTTCTCCATGTGAGATAGGTGGGTGTTGATAACCTTCCTCTGAAAGACTGTTTATCAAGGATTCCGGACTGTAAATGATAATAATTTACAGCCATTTGAATTAAGGAGGTTTGCCGGGACTAAATTTGTGCTGTTTTCTTTCTAAGGAAACCTAGGTCAGAACATAATAGCTATAGATATTTTATCAGCTCTGAAATAGAATAGTGCAATATGAGAATAGCCAAGGAAGTGTCTGGCAATTGCAGAAAGATGGAGTCCTTAGTGGGAAGAGCTGTGGTCGCATAGTGATTAGAATGCAGTATTGCAAGCTAATTCTGCTTGACTGTCAGGAGTTCGATCCTGACTGGCTCAAAGTTGACTCAATCTTCCATCCTTCTGAGGTTGGTAAAATGAGGACCCGGATTGTTGGGGGCAACATGCTGACTCTGTAAACCGCTTAGAGAATACTGTGAAGCACTACGAAGAGGTATATAAGTGCTATTGCTATTGCTATTGCTTTCTCAGCTGGGTTGTTTGCTTGCTGATATTTCATTATCCAACTATGTACATCATTAATACACTGATGATATTACCTAGTGATTTAATGAAACATCTTCAAGCAATAAATGAAGCCTAGAGAGAACTGAGGATTCCACAGTTCAACTCTGAGCTATGTATATTCTCTTCTACTGGAACTGCAGAAAGGAATAACTTAAACAATATAACATATGGGAGACCAGACTTTCATCAGATAATAAGAGTTGTTGAAATTCAGGGAATTTAAAGTATGACAGTGCTGCACTCAATATAATTTTATTTGCATTATGGTTTGTCACACAGTCAGCCGGATGGATGTTCAGATTGGATTTGACATTTTTATCCAACTATTGAATCCTTCCCATGGACCTGGGATAAGCAGATGTTGATGGTTGATGGTTTTTGAGGTATCTTTGCAGGATTGGCATTATTATGTTAATAAGATTTTTAACAATTCAATCATTTTAGGTTTTTGTCATTGATGTTCCAAACCTATTTGAGCTCAGACCATTTTTATTCTATTTATTATATTCCTATTTAGAGTAAGGGAATTTGTACAGGCAAGCTTCTCTTTACAATGTTACAATACATTTTGATTTTGAAACTATTGCAGATGTTCTCCTTGGAATTCTTGTTTCTCTTTGCATTCTATTTCCGCATTTGAACTCACAGCTTCATTTAAAAAAATAAGACAAATGCAGGCAACTTAGTGAAGAGGTAGTGAAGAAGTAGCATCATACACAATGAATTGCTAAATTTCTTATATTCTGACTGCATTGTGTGGAGACCCAGTTCCCTTTAGAAGTCCTTAATGCCTGGAAAAGTTGAAGGAAAAGAGAAAGAGAATGGCCAGCAGCAAAGTTGATTGATTTGATTACAATGGCAATGAATGCAGTGCTGAGAAGTCTAAAAGGCCAAGTTGAAGGCAGGTCATTCCAGAGAGAATCTACCCATGTGATCACTGACATCGACTTGTATGCACTTAACCAATCAATTTATCAATCAATCCATCTTGCAAGTAATTTTTACTGCCAGCAGATGTAGCCAGATCACATGTCAGTGCTGGATGGGAGTAAAGAGTATCAGAGCTAATGCAGCATCACAATTCTCTATTTTTCTTTTTAAATACTTTTTATTGTTTACATGCGATGTACATTGCAAAATGCTAGAGACGAATCATTTTCATGCTTGCTAGGCTTTTTGAACAAATTATCAGCATTGTTGCTGTGTAATCTTTGAAGTCTCTTAAAACTATACAAGATGATCTCTTTATGGAATTCTAATTGATAATTAAAGGGAAATTCACACAATAAAAGTATGATGAGTTTTTGAGCTTCTATTATGCTGTTAGTAAACTACTAATATTCACTTAGATGTGAACATTTAATAAACATAAAAAATAAAAAAATGTTGTCCTTCATTTCCTGCAATATTAAATAAATATTCACACTACCACAGGCTGAAATATTTAAGATGTCCCTTAAGAATTGAGCAGTATAACTCAACGTGTTTCTTCAGGGCAATCAATTGCCACTTTTAATTTTAGCTGGAATGCTATATTAATTATCTAAGTATTATTACCACAAGGTTAATCACTGTAGTGTTGAGGATAAATGCTTGATATCTACTGGTAAATGGTGGTACAGAGGCCTGAATGCTTGGGTGAAATTACTTAGGTCTTCATTCTAATTACCAAGACATCTTAGATTTTGCTTCCCAGTTTGAGTAAAATTGGGACAAGGGCAAGAGAAACAATCAACAAACATTAGTGACATCAGTTCTGGGTAATGGCCATGTAAGACAATAAATATGTGCTTGCTATGCTGCTAGCTTCTTCAGAACATTGTTTTTTTAAATGAAGGTACAGATATTTGTTGCAGCTTGAAACTATCTGAAGTTATTACCATGCTGTAAGAAAAATGTTTTAACTGCCTGCAACCCATATCATTGCTTTACAACAGAAGTAATTCTAAACTGTGGTCATATTACAAAGATGAGTAGGTGAAAACAGGAGACACAATGAGGATGAAGTTTTTTATTTGTTTTAAAACCTGATGTGCCATCTTTCAGAATTATGTTTTCTCAGGATGGCTTCTAAAATACTGACATAAATTTAGAAAATCCCAGAATAATTTAAATAAACAATGAAATAATGATTAAACTACAGCATGTGACAATATATAAACCATAGCGTGATAAAACTGTAAACCTTCTAAAACATGTGCACTTGAAATCATTACATTAATTAAAATGTATGAGAATGTAAACATGCACTAAGAGGTATACTTTTCCTGGGGAATATATTCCAGAATCAGAGAGCTATCAGTGAGAAGCCTAGACAGGTAGTCACTTACTGCTGCTTAGTTTGGGAGCCTATCAGGGCAAAAGCCATAGAGATGTTATTATTATATTTAAATATAGGCAAAGGTGTTCCTAAACAATAAAGGGCTTTATAGGCTAATTAATATCAGTGCCTTAAAGAACTTTAAATTGAGTGTGGAAACAAGCTGAGTGGGTTTCAAATTTTTTAACTACCGGTTCTGTGGGCGTGGCTTGGTGGGTGTTGCTTGGTGAGTGTGGCAGGGGAAGGATACTGTAAAATCTCCATTCCCACGCCACTCCAGGGGAAGGATATTGTAAAATCTCCATTTTCTCCCGATCAGCTGGGACTTGGGAGGCAGAGAATAGATGGAGGCGGGGCCAGTCAGAATTATTACTACCGGTTCTCCGAACTACTCAAAATTTCCACTACCGGTTCTCCAGAACTGGTCAGAACCAGCTGAAACCCAGCTCTGAAGCTGAGACTCAGAATAGATCATATCAAATCACATTGATAGACAAGTTGAAGCTGGATAGAAAAGGTGGCCATCCAGGAATGAACACAGCTGCAAACTTGTTCCATTCATACTTAACATGGTCTACCTTGTCAGAAGTATATCATAGTCAGTGCTATTGAAAAATATTAAATAGTACGATAGAATCAACAGGGGATATACCATTTCTGTTTTTCTTCCAGATATGTTGACCATAATAGTACTTAAACCCCAATTGAAATTGATACAGAAAATCTATTTTATACTATGCTATCATTTATTTAGGTGCTTGTCGGGAATGGGATATTGGCCTATTCTTATTTATATTTTTTTGGCTCTAGTAATGTCTTAATAAGGAGAGTGATGTCATAATTTCCATTGAGGTTGGCACCACTCTTCCTAAGGTGGAGTTCTGAAGGTTTCTTTTGTATTAGAGATAATAGATAATAGATATAATAAGCCATAAAAATAAGAGTCAAACAGAGAGAAAGCCATCCAAAAGAAAGTGTCTAGCTAACATCAAGATTCTGTGTGATCTTCTACCAGGTTGGATCCTAGAAGACATTGAATCAACTTGGCTGAACAACCGAAAAGGATGCATTGGCAGAGGATAAAATTTTCACTTCCATCACCATCCCAAAATATTGTCTATAGGAGCTCTGTCAAATATTCAGCCAGATTCAAAATGAATTTTATTTCACTACATGAAACCTACAATAAAGGATACTTTTCTGCAGTATATAAATATGGTATACTGCAGTGTGTTAAATGTAAGAAGTTATTCCACAGTTTGAAATGACTGATTTTAGCCATGCTTATTCACTATGAGAAATGGGAAACTAGTTTGTTCCAAAGTGAAAACTGTTGTTTTCATTTCCCGTAAGAGAAGTTGAAAAAGAAGATGATGAATTCATGGTTAGTCATCTTTGTAATGTTAAATCAAGGCCAATTTGATAAAGAGATAAGACCATCTGTCTTGAAACTTTAAGGGGATTCAAATGTAGATACTTGCTGATTCTTAATATAAAATACTTAAAATGTTTCTTTTTGTCCTGTCTGTATGCCTTATTTTGTCTTCACATGCTGTTCATTTTATTATGGCTCAGGGTCTCAAAAAATGGAATTGGTCAAGCTTCTGTAGAGTTTAAAACAACCTATGCTAAACTGTGATGTAATATTCTGCCTAAAAGGCTCATTATCACTTCTTTCTCTATATTGCTCCTATTGAAAGCTCTATTCAGATAAAATAGGTGAAAATGACAAAGGAACATATAAGGCAAACCCATTTATCTTGTAATCATGATTCTAGCAGTGCACAGAACAGATCTTTCCACATTATGGCTTCTATTGTTTATTCTATTTTGGGGCCAAAACTATCATGCTTAGTTAGAAGGGTCTACTCTTGTAACTTATTTTTCAAGTACATCACAGTTAAATGTACACATTATATCTGTCTGTCACATTTAGAAACCACCCAGAGGGTGTACAGATAAAATGTTAAAACAAAAAAACACAATCTAAAATGTAAACATTTAAAATAGAAGCAAGGTTTGTTAAAATTCAACATTAAAAGTTAATTAAAAGGCACTGGGGGGGGGAGTTCAGGGTTCTAGTGTAGGAAGTTAACACCCACCCCTTTCCTGGGGTGGGTGAAATATTGAATGAAATATTTTAGGAAATATTAAAAAGGCAGAATATTATGTTTCCCTGCATGAGAAATGGAGAAGCATGTTTTAAAGACAAAGCAGATCCCACTTTCCTGCCTCCCCCCTTATGTCAATGGGCCAGAGGCAGAAATTCAATCTTTGTCAATGGACCATCATCTGCAACACAATAGCAACAGAAACTAACACAATGGGACCCATCTAGGACAGAAACTCACCACATGGCACCTGGGAAGATTACATCAGCCAGAAAGGCTAGCTAAGACCCCTACCCCCTGGGAGTCTGACAAACAATCAGGATACTCTTTGTGGGCCCCAGGAAGTTCAAAGCCAGAGAGAGCATAAAACCCGGGGACTCGCTATATCTCACCCCTTTTCTGTTCAGGAACTCAAACCTTGTGATCCTGTCCACCATTAAACCATCTTTCCAAGCAGTCTCCATGTTTCCAGTGTCTTTTTCCCCACTTGGAGCTGAACCCAGAAAGATATTTCTTCCAACACTAGATAGCCCCACACTGCATATTCCTCTGAGAGCCCCAAGTGAGATGGCAGCCCCAGTCTTTAGATATTTTCAAAAGGCCAATAGACTGGGGTTCCACCTCACCTCTGGGAGATAATGTTCCAAGTTGGGGGGGGGACAACAGCCGAAAATATGTTCACATATTCATTTGTTTGTAGCATTATTATGCTGTGGTTATGCAATGGTTAGAATGCAGTACTGCAGGCTAAGTCTCTGCTCACTCCAGGAGTTAGATTCTGACCGGCTCAAGGTTGACTCAGCCTTCCATCCTAAGGTCGTAAAATGAGGACCCAGATTGTTGGGGGCAGTATACTGACCTTGTAAACAGCTTAGGGCTGTAAACCATTGTGAAGTGGTATATAAGTCTAAGTTCTATTTCTATTTTCCCCAAACTTTAACTAAAAAGGATATGCTGCAATATGTAAAAATATTGAAAAACCAGTCAAATCTTATTGCAATTATTAAATATAATTCAGTACATATTGTACATTTATATACCTGTCAGGCTTGTCTATTTATAGACAAGATTATATCTAGTTTGCCCTCAAGAGAATAGGGAAAACTAAATAAAGTTATGTTTGTCCCAGTATACAAATAAGTAAACATAATAATATAAAACTTCATATTTGATCTAACTCCAATACTTTTTAGAACAAATAAAGTCATTCTTTGGCTATAAATGATGTCACTGTGACATAGTTGGTTTAGTTCAATGAATCAGAGTTTATTGATATCAACTGAAAATTGGATCTAGCAGTAGAATATAGTCATTATAACATAAAATTTATTTGCATTATCATTTGCATTCTACTTCATGAATATATGCTTTCTCAGGTTGTGACCCTGATAATACAAGAAGTCCTTGACTTACGACTATTCATTTAGCGATCATTAAAGGGGACTTATCACAGATCTTTGCATTTATGACCAATGCAGCATCCTTGGGGATACATGATTGCAATTAGGCTCTTGGCAACTAATCAGCACATATGACAATTGCAGTATCCTGCAGTCATGTAATCACCATTTGCTACCTCTCTGGCCAGCTTCTGACAAGAAAATCAAGCTGACAGGGAAAGTCACAAGTCATCATTCATATGATGCTTTGCTAAATATCCATGGTGATTTGTTTACCACGCTCCCCACCCCCAAAGTTTGTAAGGGTGAGGTTGTTATGTGGTACCTCACATACCAACCATCCCTCTTAACTATGGTTTTACAAGTTGGGATTGTAAATGAAGAACTACTTATAATCTTACATGTTCCAACAAACAATTGTACAGAATTCAATGGTAGCTTTCTATAGGCTAGATTGAAAATTGTAAAAGAGACATTTTCAAGACTCAAATGTATGGATAAACAGAGTCTTGGACGAGGTATGCACAGTACAAAAGAATCTTGTATCCTTTTTTTTTTAATTCCAAAAGTTTGTGATAAGATTTTTTTCCTGATGTCTTATTTTCCCTTGAAATCATATTAATAGTGTGTTGATGACCTATCTTTGCCGGAAATAAATCATGTTATTTTTCTGGTCTGTGCAAGTATGACAAGCAAAAGATTTTTCACCCACTCTCAGTTGGGAAATAACCTGAAGTTATTGGCTGCACTGAAACATACATTTTTCCCTTTAGTGGTTGTGATAAAGAAACCCCATCATTCTACTGAAATTTTAAATGAGATAACTATTTCCTTACAACTGCAGTAAATTAATTTCCAGGCAAGCCATTTCCTTGCTTTTTTAAAATAAAAGATTCTGTTCTTAAAATTATCAGTACGGATGTTTGAAAAATGTCTTGAGCATATTGAAAACACCAAAAACATGAAAATAATCTTTTAGCATATCGCCCCCCCCCCCCAACACGTGTCACAATATTCCAACATGATGGAATTTAGAGGATTTTATTCTTCACCCAATCTAATGTAGATACCCACAGATACAATACGCTCAAAGAAAGATATTTTCTTAAGAAATATATTTTGTGCAATTTATTACATATTTTAGGGAAAGGAATTCTCATTTCTTTTCTAGAACCAAAATATTTATTTGACCCATGGTTGAAATCTTAAGCACAAATACAAGATTTTTTAAACGCATTTTATCTTTTTATTGCATTCAGCCCATTGGATATGCATCCAAACATAGATATATGAATGGCACACATACATTAATAAAATTTTGCCAGTTTAGTTTTCAGCACTGCCAAAGCACCAGCATAGAAACCAGGAGACTGTGAGTTCTTATCCTCCCATAGGCATGAAAACCAGCTTGATTGACCTTGGGCCAATTACTCTCTCTTAGCCCAACTCACCTCACAGGGTTTTTATGGGGAAAATGGGAAGAGGAAGTAGCATTAGGTATGTTTCAGGGATGGGTTCTAAAATTTTTACTACTGGTTCTGTGGGCGTGGCTTATTTTGTGGGCATGTCTTGGGGGGGGTAATGTGACTGGGTGGGCGTGATCAACTTTTTTTTTTTTTTTTTTTTACTTTTAAAAGCATTATTTCTACAACCTTAAGAGGTTGCAGAAAAAAATACTTTTAGAAGCCTTGACGATCAGGCAAGTCAGCTGGGATTGCCAGAGGATTTTAAAGGGATTTTTTTTCCTACAATCTCTTTGGCTGAAGAGGTTGCAGAAAAAATGTTTTCAGAAGCCTCTGAAGATCCCAGTTGAGCCGCACAATCATCAGAGGATTTTTAAAAAACTTTTAAAAGCATTTTTTCAGCTGAAGAGGTTGTAAAAAAAAATGCTTTTAAAAGTTAAAAAAAAAGAGCCTCTGATGAGGTGGGCGGGGTAAGCGACCGGGCGACCGGGCTGGGGACCAGAAAGGAAGCCCTGCTTTTCCAAATTCTTGAATCTCTCTTGCAAACCCATTGTCCATTTACGCTGATCACACAAAAGGTGGTTGAAAAACATCTATTTGTAGATACAATGATTAATTCCTTACTGTTTGTTTAATCCAGGACTGTCAAACTCAAGGCCCGTGCACTGGATCTGGGCTGCGGGGTGCTTAAATCTGGCCCGTTTGGCCGGTCTGGAAATAACAAAGGACCGGCCTGCGGTGCCTCTGCTGGCCAAAACGGGCCATGGGGAGCCGTTCATGGGCTATTTTCAGCCCCCACAGCCTCCTATAGCAGTCTGGCATCTGAAAATGGGCCGGGGGGGGGGCCACATTTATTTATTATTTATTTATTAGTCATATTTCTATGCCGCCCACTCTCCAAGGACTCTGGACGGCTTACACCAAAGACAGTATACTAAATAGCATATTGCTCCCAACAATCTGGGTCCTCATTTTACCCATCTCGGAAGGATGGAAGGCCGAGTCAACCTTGAGCCGGTGAGATTTGATCCGCTGATCTGCTGAACTAGCAGTCAGCTGAAGTAGCTGTAGTACTGCACTCTAACCACTGTGCCACCTCGGCTCTTATACATTTTATATATTTCTTTCTCAGCCCCATGCACTCTATCTTCCTTCCGGTTGGCTGTGTTACACATGATTTCTGGTTTCATCCAATTTAAAAATATGGAACAGGCCTAATCCAAAGAGTTTGTTCACTTATCTGTGGGTGTAATGTAATTTGCTTAATTTTGACTTACAATTGGATTGTTTTATCTCCCCCATAATGGTTTGTAAACAATACAGTGATTCTAAAAATTTAAAGTACAGAACATGATTGGATGTAGGATATGGTAGTATGCACAAGCTATACAATTTTTTTAAATGCAGTATATCATGTGAAAACATTCAGTAGTTATTTCTAAATTGTGATTTACTGTGTAAAGCACGCATGGCTGAATTTACAGAATGCACAGAGTCAAAATTAAATCATATTATGACTGGATAGTGTGCAAATCTGGCAGATAGAAGGCAGGTATGCATAAAACTCAGTGAAGTCAGTGAGATTTAATTGTATATCTAGTTGTAGTCAAAAGGACCTGGAAATGTTTCCACACAGCATGCATATTTTCTGAGTCTTTCTAGACATTGAGCAATGTATTGTGATGATTTTGTTGTGTTGTGCAGTGTTCCTTTTTACAATGGATATCTGGAATAAAATTTTACTGTTTTCAAAGAACTCTATTAAAAATGAAAAACGGGAGAGTTAGCTAAAGTATTCTACATAGAGTTAGTTAATATTTCAAAAGGACAGATTCAACAGGAAAAAGGGAAACCTGAGTTGATATTGCCCAAGCAATAACAAAGAGTGTACAATTTTGTTATTTGGGGATGGAGAAATGCCACAAATAAGGCAGATGGATTAATACATGAAGAAGACAAAAAATGAGATATGGATGAATTAAAGAGAAACAAATTATTTTGTTTAAAAGTATTTTAAAGTTCTAAATGTTAATTTATTGTTCAACCCAGTAAGTATAAATATAATACCCTGAATGTTGTTTAGGTTGTCTTAACTCACACTAGGCTTTTGAACGTCTCTGTTCTGACAATATTATGCACATATTCAGATCTGCTCCTATACAAAAGAGTCAAGCCCCATAGCAGCTGGAGACTCTACATGTCTTTAATCTCTACATTATGGAATTGAGACTATTTGTGCCAGAAAGTAAATCTTCCTTTGTCTGGAATAGCTGTTTTGAATGCAAAGGAGAAAAAAATGCAGCTTGAGCCTGTGTCACGCCCACCATGGCCACGGCCACCCCGACCACGACCACCCTGGCCCTCCATGGTCAAACACAACCCTGATGTGGCCCTCAATGAAATCAAGTTTGTCACCCCCTGATTTAATCAGTTGCATAGCATTTCAGAATCAGTTGCATAGCATTCAGATACCTTAGAGAAGTATGTTACTTAAATGATTGTTTGTTTTTAATAGTTTTTAAAGTTCCACTGATAATGACACCTGGTCTTTAGAATACTATATTTGACTCAGACAGGCCCGTGAAAATTAATACTCATAGCATGCAAGACAAGAAGATTAAATTGGGATAGTGCAAGATCCCTAGAGATAGTCGAGACTGTTTAGGCATGAACAGTCTTATTAGGAAAAATAAATCTTATTAAGAAAAAGTTGAAATTACTTATTTAAAAATACAAAAATAACCTAAGGCTGTGTTCAAAGATTAGTATTTGAGTTATCAATTGACTATGTAAATAAATAGTGACATATATGCATGCTGCAATATACAGCAACCTCACTAGTGAAAACTTCTTTACATGTTATATTTGGTAATTTCCAAGCAGAATGGTGTAACTACCTTTTCATGACAGCAGTCATATGTATAATTCTGATCCCCATAAATAGCAGTTTATTTTAGCAGTTTAGCATGGTAGGCTATGCCCACCCCGGCTCTGCAAAGGCAATAAACATTGCGATATGTTTAATAAAGCCTTGGTGGCGCAGCAGACTAAAGTGCTGTTAAGTAACACCATCTGCCTGCAATTACTGCAAGTTCAAATCTCACCAGGCTCAAGGTTGACTCAGCCTTCCATCCTTTCGAGGAAGGTAAAATGAGGACCCGGATTGTGGGGGCAATAAGCTGACTTTGTATAAAAAAGAACACCGCTTGGGGGGGGGCCGAAAGCCCTACTAAGCAGGTATATACAAAAGTATGAAAGCTATTGCTTAACACATTGTAAGCCGCCCTGAGTCTCTGGAGAAGGGTGGCATATAAATCGAACCAATAAATAAATAAATAAATAAATAATAAATAAATAAATAAATAATAAATAAATAATAAATAAATAAATAAATAATAAATAATAAATAATAAATAATAAATAATAAATAATAAATAATAAATAATAAATAATAAATAAATAATAAATAAATATGTCACATGACGTGATTGAGTTTTGATATCTGTGATCTAAAGAAACAGCAGTTTTTATGCTTTCTCCAGTTCTCGTTTTTGCCCTCCCCCAGCCCCCAGGAGCAATCTGCAGACCTCCCAAACCCTCTGTGCACCCTGTGGGACGAGTGGGGCAGGGCATCAGGAGGCCAAAAAGGGCTGTATTCAGTGTATAAGATGTACCAACATTTCCACCCTCCTTTAGGAGGGAAAAAAGTGCATTTTATACTCCAAAAAATATGGTACATTGTTTATATATTTAAACTAGTTTGGTTTTAGTAACATGTCAATTGAAATAGGGAGGAATGAAAATGCAATTTAAATTCAGGGGAGACCTTAAGTCCTTCAAACTATTACAAATACATAGCCCTTGATCTGGTACAGTTCCTTCAGTTCCTTCTAGTAATTAATTGAATTACTAGAAAAAACAAAGATAATTCTGATAATGACATATGTCTCTCAAGAAATGTTATGCCCATAAAATGCATAGGAATATTACATTATGCTCCTAAATATAACATTGTAATTCAAGATGATAGGACAGTAATAGTATTTTCCTTCATTTACTTAGAAAAAATACATGTAGCTTTGAGTAAATCTTATAAAATAGATAACATTTGCCTTATGACCACAATAACCATCTCACTTAAATAATTTATATTACTTTTTAATAGAAAAATCAATTGCTAAGCAAATTAACTCAGTGATGACTTCAATATGTTATCCTTGAAAATAGTCTAGGCATTGTGGCAATTGCAAACTGGTGTACCAATCACTTGATGGCCGAACTGGGAAAAAAAAAATCTGCATCTCTAGCTGCCTACAAATATAGCCTCTGTGTGGACTTTTAAAACTTTAGAATCTGACTATTTGAAGAATTGCTTCACCTGCTATGAACTGCCTAGTTAGGGCAGCAGGGAATGCTGTTTTGAAGATCCCATCATGGCTAGATGCGTCACTATTTAAATATGTAGTAGAACTGTACCCTGTTTGGCTCCCAAAATATGGAATTTTCTGCCCCTGGGGGCATGCCTGGCCCCAGTTCTGCTTGAACTTAGGAAAATTACAAAGGCATATCTCTGCTGCCAAGTTTTTAATTGTTAATTGATTTTAATGGTCCTGATTTCAATTCTAAAGATGCTACTAGTGTGTTCAATATTCCATAGAAAGGCAGGATATAAAGTGAACAGTAAAAACAGGAATAATACCAACAACTGTAACTTGGCAATGTTTTAATATAGCAATCTGTTGATTTTCATAATTGGTCTCTTCCCAAGCTTTTTTTTCAGTCAGGCTGTTTCAGAAAGTTTTCCCTCCTATTACTTTTTTATTAACATATTCATTAGGCTTATTTTTTTGCTTTTTTTCAGGAGGGCGACTTTTATAGCTCACCTCCAATTTTATCCTCACAACAACCTTATAGGTTGTGCTGGATTGAGAAAGTAACTAACTCAAAGTCAGGTAACAGAGTAAGAGAGTTGGAAGGGACCTTGGAGGTCATCTAGTCCAACCCCCTGGACTGAGAGATGGACTTGCTTCTCTGCAGCCATCTTAACTATTATACTATGTTGTTTGTATATGGTATTATTATTTACTCTTAATCCTGAAATTTTCCCTATTTTTTTAAAAAAAATAAACAGATTTATATTGGGTTAATCCCATAATTAGCCCTGATTACTTGGTAAAATCAATTATACATGCAAGTCATGACTAATTTATGCTCCACTGATTTAAGTTGGATCAATTCCCTACTCTCTTTTTTCTGTATACAGCTACTTTTCGTTAATTTTGTATGTATCCTTTAGGATTCATGAATCACCCTTCTTTGAATGGTAAATACTTATTTCTTATCATAATCTGCTGTTTAGTTCAAAAGTCATTTTACAATGCAGATTGGTTAGTGGTACTAGGACAAAGTCTCTTTCAGTTTTTGTTCACAGAAGTAGGCAATTTGAATTCTAAGTTTCATAATAAAAGTGGCTTTGGAAGAGATTACAGACCATTGATTTAGTGAAGTGCATTTCTGCCTCCATGAAGTAACCATTGTTAGCCTGTAATAAAATAAAGCCCACTAGCCAAAATAGATAGAACCGGTCAAGATAATCTAAGATTTAAAAAAAGGTTACTTGAACTCAGCAGCAGAAAAACATGTTCAGAGGATGCCCCAATTCTTCTCTTTCAGAAATGTCTGCTACCCTGCTTGGGGATAGGGCAACTAGATGCAGAGGTGGTATTCATCCGGTTTAGACCGGTTCGGGTGAACCGGTTGTTAACTTTTTGCACAGTTTGGAGAACCGACTGATTGCACCACTGGCTGGCCCCTCCCCTCCCAGCCACTCCTTATCTCACCTTGCTTGCCTAGAGTCATGCCCGTGGTGCAGAAAATCTCTGGCTGCTCACTGGTTCCTCACCAGCTCCCACTCCTCGCCCACTTGCCTGCCGTCACCCGCCTAATTTTTGATAAGTTGCTCTGAGTACAGGGATTGTGTGATATCCCCCTGCTCTTCTGTGATTGCCGTTCGCTCAGACCATGCGGCGCTTGCAGCCCAGACCCAGTGGCTCCCATTCCGCACCCGCTTCCCTGCTGTCACCTCTGGGCCTGGACCACGTGGCGCCACAGGCCCAACTGCTCCCACAGTGAGAGCGCCATGCTGGGGCCGAATCCACTACAGTGAGGCAAGATGTGTGGCAGCCACCCAGAGGGCCGGCATAAGCTGAGAGTTGGGCTGCCCATGAAGGTAATGTTAATGGCGACCTGCGCCCGGAGCGTCCCCTCGGCCTAGGAAAAAGTAAAAGGACCACAATCTTTCCACAGGGGAAGGGAAGGTTTTTTTGTGCAGGAGCATTGCTCGGGAATGCCCCTCGCCACCTGTCTTCACCCGTTCGTGGCAGAGCAACTTTTCCCTTGCTGGGCGTTAGCCAAGGGGAAGCTGCCGGAGCAGGGTATGGCAGAGAAGCTTTGTGCAAAAATGCATGGTTGGAGGCAAGTTGGTGATGGAAGAGGGGCAGCCCGGGAGGGTCTCTTTATTGGGGAGATCATGGAAGGGGCAAGCAGTGGGACAGAGAATGCAGCGGGGCAGCTGGTCTCCTTTTCTGTGGTTGGAAGCAGCCGAAGTCTGCTTCCTCCTCTGTGTCTGCATTGTCCCTGCATTGCAACATCCAGGGGAGTCGTGCCCGAGAGAACTTGGCAGTGCCCCGGAGTGCAAAATCATTTTTTATTTCTTTGTTAACACTGCTGTTCCCTTCTTCACATGGGATCACCCAGCAGCGGGGAGGGAGAGGGAGAAGGGGGCGGCATTCCTGTGTGCTGTTGCTCCTGTATGGCACTGTCTCCTCAATGCTAGTGGTCCCCCTCTCCCTCCCCGCTGCTGGGTGATCCCATGTGAAGAAGGAGGCTAGCAGAGAGGGGAGAGTGCAAGGTTGCTGTTCCTAGGATGAGGAGACTTGAGATACATCTGAGTCTGGCTCACCCGGCTTCTCTTCCGCTTGCAGCATGCTTTCCCAATCTAGCTTGATGCAGGCTTCCTCCCCGGGCCCCCAGCAGCCAGACAAACCTAGGTAAAAAGCCAGC
Source organism: Pituophis catenifer annectens (assembly GCF_029215685.1). Lineage (NCBI taxonomy): Eukaryota > Metazoa > Chordata > Lepidosauria > Squamata > Colubridae > Pituophis > Pituophis catenifer. The sequence goes on along the minus strand of NW_027256884.1, from coordinate 30,280,037 downwards.
CCTCACTGGCGCCCAGCTTCACCAACAGCAGACTTGCAAAGGGCAGCTGTGAGCTACGTTGCTGCCTGCATCAAACTAGACTGGGGAGGGAGCGCATGAGCGAGCACTGAGGAGACCACAGTAGGAGGGAAGGAAGCCAGGCAAAGGGGTGAGCAAGGGGTGTTCATAGCATGCCTGGCCTGGCAGACTTTCTAAGCCTGCCTAAAGCAGGGAGGGAGGGGGGGAGAGAGATCCAATCTAACCTCTTTCTCTCTCTCTCTCTCTCTCTCTCTTTCTCCCTCCCCCCTCTCTCTCACACACACAGGTTGGATCTTTCTTTCTTTCCTCTCGCTCCCCCCCCAACACTGGAGACCCCTGGATTCCCCCCCAACCCTGCCTGTCTCATACAGGCACTACCCATGCGAGTGATGTAGAGTTGGCCATGCCCACTCAGTCACATGACACCCCCCAGCCATGCCCACCCAGCTGAACCGGTTAAATTATTTGAATCCCACCATTGACCAGATGTGTGTATAAGTCTCTGTGGGGCTTATTTAAATATATAGTTTTACCAAGAATTCTAACTTTTGCATGCAAGTATAATACTGGAACAAAAACTGTGACAGCCCAGTTGTGTGTATTTCATACATTGTCTCCCTGGAAACCCTTTGTCTGCATTTTACAAACACTTGCTGCTTTATCCTGTGAACATTGGCTGACAGAAAGAAATGTTTATCTTGTTTTTTCTGAAACCGAGCATGAACTAGCATGAAACTCTGCAATCTCATTTTAACTACAGGTAAGTCCTTAACCATTTGTTTAATGATCAAAGTAACAACAGCATTTAAAAAAGGAATTTATGGCTGTTTTTCACAGTTAACTACCAATACAGCATCTCCATTGTCACATGATCAAAAATCAGGTGCTTGGCAACTGGCATGTATTTATGTCTTGGGGTCACCATTTGTAATTGTCGAAGCCAGCTTCCCACAAGTAAATTCAATGGGGGGGGGGGGAAGAGCCAGATTTGCTTAATGACCATATGATTTATTTAACTGCAGTGATTCACTGCTACAAAAAAAAGATAATAAAATGAGGCACAACTCACTTAACTGCCTTGCTTAGCAACAAAAACTTTGGGCTCAATTATGGGAAAAGTCGAGGACTACATGCGTGAATGCTTTAGCTAGTTTGTTTTTTAGATTTATCCCATCTTTCGTTCAGTAGCTCAGCTGTACATACTACTATTTACAACCTTAAATTTTTAATGAACTTACTGACAATACCTTTAATTTATTCTGATGTTTTTAGATGCCATATAGGACAAATTTATTCACCCAGATTATAATGGTATATTTTAACTTTTGCTGAAAATATAAAATATAATATTATAAAATTTGAAAATATTGTAATATACAGAAAACATTTTGCTTATTTTATATATATATAAATATATTATATATATATAATATATATATATATTATATATATATATATAAGTTTATTGTCATTGTACGTATATACACCGTATACCCATACAACTAAATTCACATAACAGCCAGAGACCAAGCCCAACATACATGACAATCCCCAGACACACCCGCACCCCCCAAAATTCCCCACCCCTAAACCATCCAAACATCCACACAACAGACCAAGTAATGCTGTTCAACAGCTCACTGATGGTGACCCTTTAGTTCATTGTTGAGTGCAATTATAGCTCTGGGATAAAAACTATTCAGAAAACGTGTGGTCCGAGTTTTAATTGTTCTGTATCTTCTGCTAGAACACAACAGTCCATTGCAGTTATTGCTATACTTACATCAATTGGTCTATATATTTTATCATGTTTTTTGTTTTATTCCATATATATGTCATCTCAAAAAAAAAAATTAAATTTAAATTGCGATTTTTAGAGTTACATTTCAAAGTCCAATCCCACAGTTTTATTTATCTAAATAGTTCAAAGTGGCTTTATAAAAAGTAAATTTATGTTCCACTTCATGCAGAGCTGCTCTTTCTCCATGGTAATTTCTTGTTACTAAAATTAGATATTTTGTAACTTGAGCGATAACAGTTTATGATCAACATAATAAAACTGGTATATAAATTAAATTTGGAGTTTTAAATGTTATTTATTCCCCCTTTAGTCCTAATTAGTCCCTCTCATTTTTAATGAGACTTTATTTCTTAGTTTGTTAAGAGATCAGATTATAAAATTATATTAATGTTGTAATTCTTAAAAATAAATAAGATAAAAAACGAGGGGCATTCTTGCTTTTTCTTAAGAATAATTATGGTAACAGGTAAACCAGTGTATTATTTTGGGAGAGTTTTCAATGTATTCATTTTGTTTCTGGTTTTAGTTCAATTGTGAGATTTGGAAACCTTGCAAGTCACTTTTGTTTTGTTTCAAGTAATTTAAATAATTAGGTGTAGAAAATATGTGGTGGAGGAAATTGACAGATAAAGAAACAATTCAATACTGCTTCAATAAGTTAGAATGCTGTGCCAATACATAAATTCATAATTACAAAAGCTTTTCCTAGAGTTTAGAAAGTGTTTTCCAGTTGTTTGGATAAAACGGAACAAAATCACTGTAAATTTTTCTTCAACTAAAGAAAGAAGCAATTCACACATTATAATTGTTTCCTGGTTCAAATGGTTGGTGATTGGCCGGAATAGAAAAATGTGTGAACTGACAAATGATATAGGAACTTCACATGTGTGAATGATTGACAATAGCAGATTTTTACATAAATTTGGAGAGTGTTAAAACTTTGATTCCTAATGGGTTTATGAACACATTCAGTCTTCTTTGTCATTTATTATATAAAAGCTGTTTGCCATTATTTTAGAATGCTTTTCTTTGTCTAACTAACTCACAAACCTAGGTTTCATGATAGATTCCCATCAAAAAGCTATTCAGGCCTGATCCTGCTTAACTTTGTAGTCTAAATAAGTCTAGCTAGGTTTGCCATCTAGTGAAACATATTATATATGTTCAGGTTTTTGTTCTAACCACTGGGTTAGATAGGTAGGTAGATTTAAAGCACACAAATAACAAACCTTGTTTGAGCAGAGCTCATAATAGAAAACAAAATATAATTTGTACAAAATATAAGTGTCACACAAACAATTTGATTATTTAAAAATCATTGGTTTACAATTATGAGGGATTATAATGATATGTATGATTTGTCCTTACAAACATAATACGCTTTCCAAAGAAAGTGACATGCTAAGTTGAATTTTAATGCTTAGATATAGGGCAATGGTGGCGAGCCTATGGCACGTGTGCCAGAGGTGGCACTCAGAGCCCTCTCTGTGAGCACGTGCGCGTTGCTCCAGCCCAGCTCCATTGTGTTTCTCCATTGCGTTTCTTGCCATCGTTTGCAGGGAAATAAAAGTTTGTGGGACTAAAAAAAATGCCCGAAACAGCATTCTGCCTTTGTTGCGGTACATCTGCTGTTGCTGCCTCCATGGCCTGCCCGCTGCTCTCGCAGTGCCTTGTGCAGCACAGTGAAATTTGTGCCTCACAATGGGGGAGACAGGGTCCCCTCATCCTGGAGCCCATTATGACACAGAGCCACAATGTGACCGTGCGTCATCATCAGCTCGCTCTCGCCTCCCGGATGTCAGTTGCTTTTCCTGCAAAGCTGCCGGTATTGTGATGCCCTGCCTCCCCACCGACCAGCTGGTCTTTAGCGCACTGCTCCTGGGTTAGTCGGCCTCCGGACATCAGATTCCTACCACCCAGCACCAGTCCAGTGATTTCTTTTCCCCCCGGGGAGGGGGAGGGGGAGAGAGAGAGAGAGAGAGAGAGAGAGAGAGAGAGAGAGAGAGGAAAAGAGAGGGAAAGAGAGAAAGAAAGGGGAAGGGAAAGAGAAATTATATTACAAAAGTTTTTCTATTTTGTTGTTGCTAAACATAATATTTCAACAGCAGAAAAAAATGAAGGGGCATAGAAGTGCATTTATCATGTTTTTCTTAGAACAATTATCGGAACTCTGGCTTGTTTATCATTATTTTAGGTGGTAAAAGCTCATTATTCAGTTTAAATTGCCATTTGTCACTTTGTGATAAATAAGTGGGTTTTGGGTTGCAGTTTGGGCACTTGGTCTCTAAAAGGTTTGCCATGACTGATATAGGGTATCTACGAAATTATATCATGAGGGTTTTAATTTATTGATGCTAGGAATACTAGTAATAGACAAAATAATTCTACCAGGGCAAAATGAAGTTTACTGTCCATGTGTTGTAGAGATGTACAGACATCCATATATAGACAAAATATCTATGTTAAATTAGAGGGGTTTTGTTATATGCATGTAGAATTTACATACAAGTTTTAATGATTGAAAGTTATGTAGTGGAAAAGTCATCTCTGCTGTGCATGAGAACTAATCATAGGATAAAAGAACATTTCTATCAGCTCAGTTTAACCTCTTACCTTACTTTTGAAGTGTGTAAAGTGATCAAAGATTAGGAGCTCTTAATATTCCCCAAGATAACAATTGTATTAATGGGGGTTGAATGTTCAGAGTTTCTTTCTTACATGAATGATTGTCTGAACAGGCATTCTGATTTATTACTGTGCGATAGGTTTTTAACAAAATAGGTTTAATTCCTTCTGTTAAGCAAGGATAGCAAATGTCAAAATAGCTCTTAATGCTATAGTTACTCAGCATCAACATTCATTCTGCTTTTTGCTAGTGTTACAGCACTATAAAATTTAGATTTATGAACAATATTGTATCCAGTAACTTCCTTTCCTGTCACATAAAGCATTCAGCACATGAATGAGTTACAAAATCATTCTAAGAAATAAACTGTTGATTGTATGCTGAAAAACAAATCAAGAATAATTAAACATTTGGTGCTCTGCTCTCTCAAAATCATGTTGGGAAATTATGTGTGCGTTTCAGTTGAAAAGAAAACATCTCCAAAATTCATGATATGCTTATCATGCTGGACCGGTACCATTTGTACCATTTCTGGTTTGAATCACTCAGGATTTAACGTAGCATACATTGTGCAGAGTGCTAGATATTTGTCAGGAAAAAGACTTTAAGGTCAAGCCAAGATTATCTGTGTTTAAAAATACATTTTTTGACACCAATTGACAGTAGATATCAGATTTAGTTATGAAGTTCTTCAGGTTTAGAACAATTTCAGGAACCACTTGAACTTGGTAAGTACAAAATAGCAATAGTTTACTCAATATTCAAATTCACTCCATCCTAGTTGTATCTGTGAAATTGCTGAGAGTACTGTTTTATGATATAAGTGAACTGTAAAGTTTTATGGCTTCTCCAGGAACAAGCCAGAATCTAAATAAAGCCATTGTTTGCTCTTGGCTTCTAATTCAAAAGGAAGATAGCACATTTCCTAATTTGTGCAATATAGGCAGTCCTCGACTTACGACAGTACATTTAATGACGATTCAAAATTACAACAGCACTGAAAAAAGTGACTTATGACCGTTTTTCACACTTACAACCATTGCAGCATCCTCATGGTCACATGATCAAAATTCAGATCCTTGGCAACTGGTTCACACTTATGACGGTTGCCATATCCTGAAGTCACGTGATCAGGTTTTGCGATCTTCTGACAAGTAAAGTCAATGGGGAATCCAGATTCACTTAACAGCCATGTTCCTAACTTAACAAATGCAATGATTCACTTAACAACTGTGGCAAGAAAGTCATAAAATGGGGCAAACTCACTTAACAAATGTTTCACTTAGCAACATAAAGTTTGGGTTCAACTGTGGTTGTAACTTGAGGATTAAACGTATAAGTATTTCTAAATCAAAAGTGCACGGTCTAATACTTTTATGTTTGAGGAAGCAACAGGAGAGCTTATAAAAGCATGCAGCTCAAAACGGTTAGGCAAAATTTGGAAAATTCCAGTTTTACTCTTCTTGTCAATGTGGCCATTAACTCTTGGTTCATTTACAATTAGCGGTATTTATTAATCTCAAGTGTTCAGTATGAGTTGGAACATCTTTAGTATTAACTTCTGTTTATTTTATTTGATATGTGCAAAATGTGCCTTTGTTTAGCATAGGAGGGGGATAAATTACATCTATATGATCCCATAACTGAGCTCCACCATATCCCAAGATGGTTATATCTGCCTCCTTGGGGTGCCGTCAGCCAGACAATGTCGGTTGGTGATCTCTAGGGAGCGGGCCTTCTCTGTGGGTGCACATACCCTGTGGAATCAGCTCCCCCTGGGGCTCCGGGTGGCCCCTGACCTTCGCTCTTTCCGCCGTGGCCTTAAAACATGGCTATTCCGCCTGGCCAGCTTGGACTGAAGGGGTTTTAGAGGGGATTTTTTTTTATTAAAAAGTTTTACAAAACAGAAAACATTTTTACAAATTTCCGCCCCCTCTCCCTCTGCCCCCTCCTCCCTCTCCTCCCTACCACCCCCCTCCCCCCGAGCTTCCCAGAGCAAAATACAGGGTATAGCATTTATCAATCATAAGCTAAACTAAACTAACAATCTATAAATTCCCGCACCCACCCTAGAACCTTAACTCTCCTTGTACAATACAGATACATTTCTAACATTCTAGTCAATCATAGGCTATTTGGTATTTCCTAGTCTGATATTTATTGTTTTAGAGGGGATTTTAATGGTTTTTATAGTTTTATTGGGTATTTTTTTAAAAAAATTGAACTTTGTGTGTTTTATTGTTGTGAGCCGCCCTGAGTCCTTTCAGAGATAGGGTGGCATATAAGTCCAAATAATAAATAAATAATAAATAAATATATATCTGGCCAAAGCCACACTACCATGGACTACTGATAAGATACGGTGAGATGGAATCATATCAGCACCTAATCATTCAAATGTGAAGCTTGACTGGGACAACATTTTTAGAAATTACCCTGTCGTACTAATATAACATGTTGCAGATGTTACAAAGAGATCCCAAAGATTGAAATGTAGAGGAAAATGGAAATTTTCTCAATAAAAGTGATCTCAAAATAGCTGCTGTCCTAGATTTCAGTGCTTGAAGTGTTCCCCAACTGCTTTCTTCCACCCAGATGGTATGGAATATTGTAATTCCTAATGTTATCACCAACAAACTAGAATGTTAGAGATACACACTATTGAATATCTGATAAAAGCAATGAAATATGAGAACAAACAACTCATTTACATTATTCAAATAAGACAGATCAATCAAAAGCAAAAGGAAATGTTATCAGGGGATTGGATCTGTTTGTTTAGTATGATTGTTTACTTCCCAGAGGCACTTGTTTGCAAAGGGTGGTCATATAAATTGAATAAATAAAATTTTAAAACCTGGGGGTCATAAATGGCAGAACTAGGCTAGCCTGGATAATTGGCTGTCACTGAGCAGCTGCTTTAGAAGGGAAATACTAGCCTATCTTAGTTATCTCACTGTGAGGACATAAACATGCTTCATTATTGACTATGCTTGAAACATCTGATATCTGCCAAGGGGTTTTAAGACTGATTACTAGTAGCTGTTGGTAATTACATTTGCCAGCAGCTTCGCACCTGCCAATGGGATTTGGGCCAGATTAAGGGTTTATTTTAATGATCTATTCCAAAGAATGGGCTGTGCTGCTTTTAGCCTTTATAATAAGTTCAAAAGGCAATGAAATCATATCTATTTCACAGATGAAGGAACAGTAGGAGTAATAGCAAATTATTTACAGTGCTATTTTTTTTCAAACTTGCCCCATCCATGGACTCTGGATAGTGTCACAAGCTCTTTTACCTATACCCAAGTCAGTAGGCTCCAAAACCCAGGAGAGCCAACATAACTGCATAGATCCCTAGGTAACAAACCCAACCAAGTACTCAAGTCCTGCTATAAGAGTTAGGACAAATTTCTAGCAACAGCATAATTTAAACTATAAAAATCTAAACAGCATAGTTTCCTGAGAAAATGTAATGTACTTGCAGTGTAGGAGGTTTTTCGAAAAAAAGGTATCTACAAAAAATCTCCTTTGTTTTAAATTTTTAATACATTTTTTCAGTGGATTCTTTGAAAGTTCATAAGATCCTGATTCAGGGGGCACTCTTAGATGTTTTAGTGGTACCTTAGAGTAATAGATGAATCTAAATTTAATTTTACTTTAGTATATTTTATAGGTGTAGTAAAGGATATATTACAGTACATAGGGTTGCACTGTAATTTGCTGTTTCAGGGCCAATCTTTTGATCCTTTTTAAAACCAAAACTTTTAAAATGAAAAAATGTACTGCTAAAAAGTTTTGTAGAACCAAAGTAGACTTTGGAAAACATGTCAAGAATCGGGAGGTAAAATCCTGAGTTTTCACTTGCAAATGAAAAATAAAGCATGATAAAATCTGCTTTTAAAGGGCTGGTTATTTTACTGAAACAACTGAATTACCAGAGTTATCTTCCAAGCTATTATTCTAAGATAAGAAGTATTGGTATGTCAATGAAATAATGGATGAAAAATCAACCTGAACAGTTAGAATAGCATTTCCTCCTTCTAGAAGTCAAACAATTTTCTCTGGATTCAAAACGCTGTATGAAATATCCTTAGTACCATTAACTAGTAATACAGCATAGCACAGAAAGAAGTGCTCTATTCACACATTATAAGAACTGGATTATTGTTTCCACATATATTTGGTAGCCCTAATTTGCAAAGTAACGGTGTCTTTTCTACAGTTGTCTTTAAAGACTGACATCTTTTTTTTTTATATAGAGCTACTGACTTGCATTTAAAACTGGTTTTAAAAGGAAGCACTTCTCAGTGCATGTATTGGCTTGAAAATATTTTACAATTGATTCTACCTTAGATATTCCATCTGCAAAGTTATCTAGGCTATAGTTGCTTGCCAGCTTACAGGTGGCATAATTCACACTTAATCAGCTCAGAGGAATCAGGCTGCACTCAATGCTTTCAGGCAAGCAAAGATGTTAGATATATATTTTTTTTACATTTGTACGTTTATTCAAATGTATAGGTTGCCAAATCTCAAAGACTGCTGTAAATGTAAAAGCCACATAACCTTGTTCTACTTACAGTATTGCCTTTGAGGAAATAATTTTTAATTTTGTCATAATAAATGGAAGCCCCAGTTTTTTTTTTTATTGAAAAAGTTTTTCAAATACAAATTTTCCCCCTTTTTTCCTCCCTCCTCCCTAACCCCCCTCCCCCTCCCCTCCCCCTGTGACTTCTTCATAATAAAACCCAAATTCATAACAGATTATATGATACTTTACCATCCCCTTACTCCATCCCCATATGCTGACCCTTTCTTTCTAATAAGATTATCATATCCCCCTTATACTATACATTTCAAAATGACATTCTACTATAACATTATATAATAACTCCTAATTTAGCATAATGATATTATTATATCTCCCAGTTTAGCGATTTCTGCTCATAATCTACCCTTTTCTACCCCCCATACATATATCTCTCAAGTCAAATCTTTTATGTATATTAATATAACATTTCAAAGCAACCTTCCGCTATAAAACTATATAATAAATCGGAAGCCCCAGTTTTGAGGTGGTGTGTGTTTTGAATTAAAAAAAAATGGAGTCCAGTTGAAGCAATTTTACTTTATTTTTACACTTCAATAGATATTTATAGTTTGGAGCTTTAAAACATAGAAGTGTAATATAAGAGCCAGTAATGTTGCATTGAATTGATAGTTGCACTTGCCCAAACTCTTGCGCATGTCCTAATCTTATAAAGGATTCCCACATAGAGGGAATAAATTATACAGTATTTTTCCTTCCTTTTTTTCAGTAGTTTTTAGTAGCCAGGAATTAGCAACATTGATATAACACTCCCTAAAGAATAAGGGAACGGAGAACTGTGTAATAAAGAAATGCAAATGTTCAAAGTCATAAAGAAATGCTGTTGTATGCTTTATATTCCATGTACACTATTTTATTTTTAGGGTAGCATTGTTATAGCTAGATATTTGGTCATAAATATATTTGCCTAGAGTAGTACCGAGGTGGCGCAGTGGTTAGAGAGCAGTACTGCAGCTACTTCAGCTGACTGCTAGTTCAGCAGTTCAGCGGATCAAATCTTACCGGCTCAAGGTTGACTCAGCCTTCCATCCTTCCAAGGTGGGTAAAATGAGGACCCAGATTGTTGGGGGCAATATGCTATTTAGTATACTGTCTATGATGTAAGCCGCCCAGAGTCCTCGGAGAGTGGGCGGCATAGAAATACGAGTAATAAAAATAAAAAATAAAAAAGTGCTTCCATATCATTTTTTCATTTTTTGTTATCTAAACATAGAAAGAGAATGACCCAGGGCAAAAGAACAGTTACCCGGGGTGGTTTCCAACTTTCTGCCAGCTGTCTTCCCTCCAGTAGCTGATGGTGGGACTCGTCTACCTAGTCTCTGGAGGGCTAAGGTGAGACTAATCCGCCTGATTTCCAGCAGCCAAAGAAAGAGCCAGTCTATCCAGCCTCCAGAAGGCTAGATTGGGACCGGTGTACTGAGCTTCCTGGCAACAGTGCAGCAGAGTGGCAGCACTGAAGCCACAACAAATTTGCCAAATTTTAATCTGATGGGATCAAGGCTTCTGGATTTTGAGCGTATTCTGTAAATTAGCCCATTTGAGATATCTTGATTCAAAAATACCATATGATGGACTGTTTTGCGCAATTAAAGATTACATACACAAGAGTTTTAATAGTATACTACTCTATAGTACTCTACTATATTAGTAGAGAGCCTCATTGGGTCATCTGGAGATACTGGATTCCTTACCAGATTCTTCAATGCCTTCAACAAGGGCAGAGCCTCTGCTGTCCTGGAAAAATTCTTAAAAATTAAGGGAGATATTCAGAGATATATCTGCCTTAAAAGTAACCCATGTAGAACTGTATAGGACAGTCAAAAATCAGCCGTTGACCACAGGAAATGTTTTATGATATTATGAGAAGGCAATGGCCAACACCTGTGCTACTATTGTCCAGTTCTTTAAGTCTTCTCTTTAACCAGCACAGCAATTGTTGGCTATAAACGCTGAGCAACTGGGTTTGTGTGTGTGTGTTGCTTGCTTCTGTTGGCTCTCTTGATTTTTGTAGCCCACTAATTGGATATATGTAAAAGAACCGATGGCATTTTGCATTATGCTATAGATAATTGTTATGTTATAAAATGTTTTTTAAAATTTGCCGATTTCAATTCCACTGGTGTTATGGTTCCCGGATTTTGGACACATTCTGTAAATTAGCTCATTTGAGATATTTTGTGGTTGAAAATGATATGATGCACTGTTTCATCCAGTTAAAGATTTATAGACATGGGAATTTTACGGGATTATTTTCTAGTACTGCTCTCCTGAATATTTATATTCAGGCAACTCTTTTCTTTTCATATTCTAAATTCTATTAATTAACGTACTCACTATTTTTCTTGTCATTAGTAATAAAATTTCAGCAGTTACTATATTCGCCCATTTCTGTTTTCTTGGGTTTTTTTTTTTCTCCCTTTGTACTGGTCTGTTTTCCTTCCCTTTGTTTTGAAAGAAAAAAGCAGTAATTTTTCTAATAGCTTTCTTGATTTTGCTTGTTAACCTTAGCTGATAATCTCTTTGACTGTGAAGACAAAGAGATTATTCCTGGTATGATTTTGTTGTATTTCTGTTTCAATTTTATCATTGTTTATTGTCTTTGACCCCCCATTTCGATAGGAAATGGATTTTGCCATCTGTTTTTAAGCAGAACAGTATTTGAAATCCACCCATGCTGAAAGAGTTCCTGTAAAATTAAACAAATAATTTTACAGTGAGATAATAGGAATGAGTGGTATGAAGAACTTTGAAACCTAGATTGTAAAAGAAGGAAAGAGAGAAGGCTGTTGAAAAGAATCTAGTGCAGGGCCTTCAAACTCCTGACCCATGGGCCAGATTCGTCACATGCTGGGCATGCCCACGCCCGGTTTAGTGATGGAAAAAAAAGTCTTGATACGTCATGTGACACCGCCATGATGACATGAGTTTGACACACCTGATCTAGGGGAAATAAAGTAGAAGTCTATATTTTACTCTAACAAACTTTAACTTTGCAGAAATATTGTTACCTCAATGCACTCTAAATGTGTCATGAGCCTGTTAAAAACATACACAAGTGGGTTCTTATGTTATCCTGATTCTATGATGTAGTCTTCTAGTATTTAATACTTAGCAAGCAAACAGTACTCTGTGTAAAGAAACATAATTTCTCTAAAACCTGAGTGCTGATCGCTTAAAAAGAAATTGAATCCTATGTAGATTGACCTACATAGTCACTGTATAGTGAAACCTCATTTTTCATGAAGAAACATGCATAATAGTAGATCCTCTAATTTTATTTTGTTTTCCAAGTGGTCCCTGACTGATTTTCAATTTTTAGAGTATTTGCAGAGTCTTAAGACTTAAGTGAAGGGCAGATATAATGCTTTTTACTAGTGGTTTCATCACTAGTAAAATAGTGTGTGACTGATTTCATGCAAAATAGACCACTGATGTTTGGAACATGCACTATACATTTATTTTGGCACGCAGGACCCAGTGCCAAAATTGTCAAAATGATGTGACAATATTGTTGGAAATCTAAAACCATGTAGTTGTTCCTGTCAATCTTATGAAAAAAAAAACCCTGATGATAATTTGATGGTTTATGATCATTGCTATTCTGAAATACATATATAATACTTCTTACACTGGGATAGGCAGCCTACTGGCTGCAGACATTCCCACTGCCAGTTTATTTATTTATGTAATTTACTTCAAGCTCTACAAACAATCACCTTTCAATAGCAACTCTGGGCAGCTAAGACAGTTTAAAATCTCAGATACCGATATTAGCAGTAAATGAAAACCTTGAGGGAAAGAAAGCATAGAATTGCAGCTGAGAATAAACAGTTGCAATAAGTTAACAAAAATCATGTGGGCTCAACTAATCTTCCAACATCTAAATTTGAGACTACAGCCTGGAGCATACTCTTTGGGGCCTGATGGGGTAGGTAGAAACAGCTACAGAGAGGGAACTCCTCAAATTGCCTGTCTCTTAGATCATCTGACCCTATTTTCATACAAGCAAAAACAATGGGACTGATTTGGGAAACTGCTAGCTTCTAGGTCATTTTTATTTTTATACCAATGGATATGCTATGGCTAGTTAGGATATAGCACCTGTCTTAGGAACAGACAGGTGTTTGCGTGGCAGCCCCTCCCCCCCTTTTTGAGAAATATGTCCATCATCCACGGAAGTGTCTTGCTTTTTGGGTATAATGTACATTTAAAATAAGGTACATTTAAAAGTTTATTTAAACTATTATCAACAAAACAAGCTAGGGCAATAAAAAAATCTCTCCAAACAAAAGAAACTCCTCAAAAGTCTCCCTTGTCCAATATTAATATTTGCACTAGAATTTTAAGTGTTTGATATTACAGTTTCTCAGTGGATTTTAATGACATTACTATCATCAATTTTGCACCTCGAGTTTCATAAAAAGGAAACTTGTAAATAAATTAGGTGTCACAAATATACTTTTAAGTCTTTAATTCTCTCAGTAAAAGTAGAGAAAATAAAATACTTCAGTTCTGCTGGCTCCTCAGGGCTACAGTCTATTTAACAGCACTGTTGCCAGAACTGGGATTAATGTTTCCTAAGAGAGAAACTGTGAGCTGATATGACTGAGCCAGAATAGAGGGAATAATCAGTAATTCTCCTAGAGGATATCAATGAATCTAAATAGCAAGTGTGGATTTTGTGGCAGTGGCTTAAAGAAGATCTTAAAGCAAGGCTAGGCATCACAATAATGTCTGAAATACAGCGGAAGGAGTGATATAGAATGGAGGCTACATCCAATAAACTGCTTTGCTCTATTCCTCTTGTGTCCCAGAGCTGTTAGGAAATCATGCCATCCTGAATCTTTTGATTCGTAGGACACCAAAATTGTGTTGTTGTCTATTCAACATTTTGCAACATTTTGCTGTGAATGTAAATCCCCTCAGCTGAAATTTCAAATCCATCCAATATCATCCAGCACATGAAGTGCTCCAATTATTCGATAATGTACTTCATTTCTTATTTTTTCTGTCCTACTGATTCCTCCACTTTTTAAAAAGTTACTTGAAACTATGATTCAACTGTTCGATCTATTGACCATTAGGTGGCGGCAAAGAGTTAGATTTTTGTGATTGGCTGTTCTCTAGTGGTTTATAAGTTTTGTACAGCTAGCATAAAAACAGTTTTAGACAAAAGAGTTTAGCCGTGTGGGAGCCATAAGCTACCATGAGTGTGAAGAGAAAACAAGGAGTCAGGGTTTTTCTGGAAGCACCACCCTCTAGGCAAGGCCCTTGATAGTTAGGCTGCAAAAGTACTAAAGCCAAAATGTGTTAAGCAATGAACGTATCAATTTCAAAGGCTTCAACCTCTATGGGTTGACCAGTCACCTAATCTTTTTTTCTTTTTAAATGTTCACTTGCAGGAAAATGAGGACTGAGAGATAGGCAAAGAGGTCAGCAACTAGACTGAAGACAGAGCCAATTGGAGCAAGAAGGTTGCTAGGCTATCTCCTTGATACACATCAGTGCATCCTATATTGACGGAACACAACTTCCTGATGCAAGATATTAGGGTAATGAGCACTTCTGCAGCAGAGCATTTCACACCATCCTTGAACTGTCTTAACTATTGGGAAACAAGTGGAAGGATGCACATGGACTTGAGAAGCAATGAGCAGTTCTTTCAGGCTGTGTTTGCTCCAAAGTTTCATGGAATTTATAGGAACTGATAACAAACATGGTATAATAGAATAAATCCATCATGGGGGTCAGCATATAGTAACTTGGACTAATTTTATTTATTAGTTGATAACTTACTATCAGTCATGAAAGGTACATTAGCTTGAATTGTAATTGAGGAAGAGATTTATTTATTGAATTAAATTTGATACCAACCTAGATTCTCTCTATCTAGGTGACTCTGGGTGGTTTACCAGTAAAAACTATAAAATTATAAAGAAAGAAAATTTAATACAGGGTTAAAAACAGAATTAAAAATATGTTTAAGGGAAGGAGGAGCACCCTCATGTCATTAACTACCCAGGGTTGAATGCTGCTCTTTGATCTCCATGAATTGGCAGAGCCAGCTCTTCAAACACTTCTGGAGGCAAGATGTTCTATAGCTCCAGGGCATCAACAGAGAAGACTCCCTTCCTAGACCCCACCAGTTGAAATTCTCTAACTGATGTTTCCATAACATACCTTCCCTGCCTGATCAGGTGGGATGGATCACTGCAATTGGGATGAGATGGTTCCTCAGCTAACCTGACCCCATGCCATGAAGGCCTTTAAAGATGATAACCACTACCTTGAATTGGACCTGGAACCAAACTGGCACTCAATTGCAGATCACACAACAGAGATGCTACATCAGGGGTGAAATGCTCCCGGTTCAGACCAGATCTCCCGATCCGGTAGCAATGGCGGTGGGTAGTTTGGAGGACCGGTAGCAAAAATCCCTGCTCCCCCCCCCATGCGCAGCTGAGGTGTGCAATCATCAGAGGCTTTTTTTAACTTTTAAAAAAAAAGTGCACTGCCCTGAGTCCTTCGGGAGTAGGGCGGTATAGAAATCAAATCAAATAAATAAATAAAAGCATTTTTTCTACAATCTCTTCGGCCGAAAAATGCTTTTAAAAGTAAAAAAAAAAAAAGGCTCTGATTATCACGCGCCTCAGCTGGGATCATCAGAGGCTTTTAAAAGCATTTTTTCCTGCAACCTCTTCAGCCCAAGAGGTTGTAGTTATAGAAAAAAAAATGCCTTTAAAAGCCTCTGGCGTTCCCAACTGAATTGCCTGATTGTCAGAAGCTTTTAAAAGTATTTTTTTCTGCAACCTCTTAAGGTTGTAGAAAAAATGCTTTTAAAAGTAAAAAAAAAAAAAAAAGTTGGCCACGCCCACCCAGTCACATTACACCCCCCCCCCAACACCAATCAAGCCATGCCTACAGAACCGGTAGTAACAAATTTTACATTTCACCACTGTACTACATGTACAGTTCTTGAAACACCCAAAACTATTCAGGTAGTCACATTCTGCATCAGCTGTAGTTTCTGAATACTCTTCAAGGGTGGCTCCATGTGGAGTTCATTGCAGTACTCAATACAGGAAATGACCAGGGCATGAGTGGCTGAGAGAAATGTTTCTCAATCAAGGAAGGGGCACAAGTGGTGCATAACACAAAGTTGTGCAAATCTCTTCTAACTATGAATGCCAACTGCTCATTAATCAGGAGTTGTGAGACCAGGAGGACCTCTAGGTTACACACCATATCTGGATGGGAAATGGAAACCCACCCAAAACCAGAGATGGTAGATCACTGGATACACAACCCCCCCACCCCCACCCCATCCCCAGCCATTCCATTAGGGTTCATTTCTCATACAGACTGTTACAATCTTCAGGCACCATGAAAGAACATTCACAGCATCACTTAATTCACCTAAGACAGAGATATATTACTGGGTACCATCTGCAGGATTGCAGGAGATACAGCAAGAATAGTGCTTTGGAAGTACAGCTTGCAGGTGACTGTAACAAAACCCCCTGGACTTTTTTTCCAGCTCTATAGCTGTATAACATAGCTTGGAAGTTTATTTAGTTAAATAGCATGGAAGTAGCTATTATATTGGGAAAATCTATTCCTCAGATACACTCTCAATTTGATTGCATGGTAGTTATACTTATATTTTGTAGATAGAAGCATTTTGATTTGTTCCAGAAACTGTAAATGAATTAACAGTTGAATTGACTAGATGAATTGATTTTTATTTTTCAAAAAACATAGCATGAACTGGAGTGATTCAGGTAGAAATAATACAAAATCACTTATCCTCTTTTCACTTTTTTATTTCACTCTTATCAGCTGTATTTCACAATAGGTGACAGCTTGCCATCTTCCCAGAAGGCTCCTTTTTAGAGAATTTGTAGAAAGAAATTAAGTCTGCCAGGACAGGAATGCAAAAATCTGTATGAACAGTGAAGAGTTATAAAAAAACTCTTAATTCTTAATGGCTATCTAGTCATCCACATTTTGCAGCCTGGCTTGTAGTAAGCCCTAGGGAATTGCACACTTGGCAAGATGAGTTTGAGGTAAAATGAAAAGATCCCATGGAGAACCCAAGAAAAACAACAGCAGGATATCTGAACTGAATAAACCTGGAGAAAGATCTTATTTATTGCTTAGAAAAATAACCAAAATTGTATAGCACTGGAAAATGTAATGGTATCATCTGTTCAGGAATGATTTTGACATCATGGAACTGGGGTCTTGGAAACAGAGGTGACATTGTGGAACAATAATCCATACCTGATTTGAACTTCAGAGGACTTGTGTGAGACAATCTGTGTATCTGTTTTAAACATGTCTGGGGATGATTAGAGGTGGCCAATTTGAATAGTATGAATTTTGTGTGATCAGATGAAGAGTGTTTCAATAGTGCTGCTAGAAAAACCATGCCTATATTTGTAATAATCAGAGATTAATGGGTCATTCTTAGTTGCTCTCTCATTCTATAGCTATGAAAGGATCTCTCCACCTACTGTACTACTGTGGAATTCTATCATTATTTTCTGGTCCTTTATTAGGAAATCAGGTGTTCTAAAGTATGTCACTGCTTCAAAACTGTTGATAGTATTGTTTCAAAGAGATCAGTAAAACAGTCCTCTTGTTTTAATGTTATTCTTTTGTAAGAATATGTTTTTAAATTAGAAGATTGCCTTGCTTTTAAGTCTTCAGAGTTTTCTGGGACTTTTGAGCTCTAGTCCTGCCTTAGGCATGAAAGGAGATTGGCTGACTTTGGACCAGTCGCTCTTTCTCAGCCCAACTCACCTCACAGGGTTGTCGTGGGGAAAATAGGAGGGGGAAGGAATATTAGGTATGTTCACTGCCTTAATTTATTTATAAAAATAATAAATGTAGAATATAAGTAAATAAAATCTGTTATGTTATTCTAGCTCATCATCATGTCTTCCATGCTTCATTTTTTTTAAAAAAATATGATTGTATTCATTATTGATCAATTTAAAAAAATAACTGTAAAGCAATTCTATTGTATTGTAATCAAAGTGAAGGTTTTAAAATCATCCTCTACCTTCATTCACTGCATCAGTGAAGCAGTGATATGATCAACATTTCAAAAACATAATCTGAAGTGTCTTAAACATTTTGCCAATATTTAAATGCTTGTTGAAAAAGTACTTCAGGTCAAATCTTTAAATCTTTCAAAATATATAAGTAATAGAAATTTGAATAGAAATGTCAAACTTTGACTGAAATTCATAGGAAGAAAGTGAGGAAGCTAAATCAAAAGATAAACAACAGGGATCTAACTAAACTAACTAAATCACCAGTCAATGTCACCTTTTATAGATGACTAATAATATTTAATAAACTTTTAAACCAATTAGTATGGGAGAACTTTAATACCACATAAGGCATCTATATTTACAATACACTGCAATCCAATGCAGGAAAAAAGTGCAAAGCTTCTCAAAAACTATTACATGCAAATCTATAGTAGAAAAGATTGCATATAATAGCATGCTGAAAAATCTGTACTATTCCTCAAATTCTCTGGTGTATCAAAAGTAGTCCAAAAAACACCCCAAGTATGATGCGATTAAATAGTAGCAAATCAGAGAGGAAGTGGTGATGGCTAATGATGAATAACACCCAGCTAGGAAGGACATAATCAACTTTGCCTTATTTTGAAAAAATAAACAGTCAGTTCTTATGAATACTCAGCTGAAAAATTGCTTGGAAAAGTCAGGCTTGAGGTCTGGATTGAAACTTGAAAAATAAATGAAGAAAACAGTGAAAAGCCACTTCCACAGTATTACCAGGAATACTGTGTGGAGATGGACATGAACAAACCAGGAGCCCAGCTCAAGTTAAGCAATTGCTACTTTTTTCATGGGAATATTGTTCTTTGTGGATGAATAGGAGTTACTGTATATACTGTACTTCGGAAATGAATTCTTTAAAAGGAAGAGCAAATAACTGAAGGCTTGTATTAGTGATGGGGAAGTAGATGGCTTCTGCTGGGGATAAAATAATGGTTTTGAATATAACTAACTCTTAACAATGATCTTAATTCTTTTTAATCTACCAAGGATTGAGCTGTGAGCTAAACAGAGAGAATTTGGGAAACAGCTGTACTTGTGTCAAGTTCAGTGGTTTTGATTAGTGTGAATGGCCAGTTGTTAACAATAATACTTTGATTTGTTAAGTAAGCATAGATTCTACAATAGCATTAATTGATCTTGGTAACCTTGAATCTCTGCCCTACCTTTGGAATATCTGTCCAGATTCAGATTTGGGAGACAGACCAAAATTATCCCAGTTTAAATTGGGTAGAGACTGGGAGAGAACACAATGCAATAGAAAATGCTGAGAACTGGCCGAAATTGAAACTCACAAGTTACACTTTATGGGGATCTGACAATTGCTTAGTCTATTATAGATTATTTTCAGGTTTTTTTTTTTTTTTGCAAAGTACATTTATAAAGCAAAGATTATAGAAAATGATATTATATCTAACCATTATTCAATATGAGGGCATAATCCATTGCATGTTTACTTGGATATAAGTTCCACTATGTTTGTAATAATCTAAATTCAGACTAAAACCTTTTATATTCCATCACTCTGTTTCTGACAGTGGACAAAGAAATGCATTTTGGAGGCTTACAAAGAAAACATTAGCCAAATAACACCTTTTCATTGAATATCCGGAGCAACAAATGTATTGAGGATTGTTTCTTCTGGTACAGGCTACAGTATGTAACTATCTCTCTGAAATACCTGTAAGATACATTTACTTACTCTATAAATGTATCTACCCTATAAATTCATTAATCGGACAATAAATATATATTTATTAATGTAGAAGGAAAATTCAATTAACATTTATTTATGGTGCAGGAGTGACCACAAGGAAAAGTTCAAAAACATAGTTCAGTATGTTTATTTTCAGATACCAAAACAAATATATGCAAATATACACAAAGGAAACCAAAGCACTGGATTCAGAGGAATAATGAAGTAAACACTGATGGAATCCTTTGTTACCATCAAATTAGTAATTATATATCACATATACAAACAGTAACAATTAAGCTAGCCTAATTCGACAACATGTTTGTGCTGCATTCAGGTGTTGTAAAACTTACGTAATACTACTGATTTTGTAATGCTGGAATAGGGCATTAGTAATAAAATTCCACTCTTACCAATTCACTCTCCTTATTGATCATCAGATATTTTGTCAATTTTTATAATCCAGGACCCAAAAGGGACCAACATGATGACTGAGACCACCTGAAGGTTCCATGGTGGCCTTAAAATCATCTCATCCTTAATACATAGTCGTAAAATGTAATAAAGCCATTCATAAATAAAGAATAGTGGGCAACAATGTAGATAGCCATGAAGGTCTTTGATGAGCAAGTCATTCACAACCATAAATTGTAGTTGTCTATAGATGCCTACGGATTTCTTAAAGATTTAAGAAATGGGAAGCCTTTAATGGGAATTTAAAAATTAAGCCCGGTAATATCAAAAAAATCATTTTATAATGCCTATAAAAGTGGTTAATTGCAGTGTTTTATTTCTACTTTAATATTGCAACAATCCAATTTTATGGAAATATCTTTCTACAGCAGTTGTTTTCATATCAGCTGATAATTAATATATTAATCCACATTATAGTATAAATTATGTTGTAAGTATAATGTATTTACTATAATAAAATAATAAATTGAAATATCCTCATCGTACTTCTACATTTTTAAGGTAAAGGACTATATATGAATACACACACACACATTGTGTGTGTGTGTGTGTGTGTGTGTGTGTGTGTGTAAATAAAAATCATGTTGTGGCTCCTTTTTCCAATGAATTCCAACACTAAACTGCATTCTGGCTAATAGACATACTGCGTTGCATTATTTGGTTTATATGCATAATAGAAGTAGGATTAAATGATTTTTTTTTCAATGATAGCCTTGGAAAGGCAATTCAAAGTGATTGGGGTTCCTCTTAGAATATAAGACATTTTCTTCTCTGTGCTGTATACTTAAGTTGCTGAAGAATTACTTTCCGATTTGTATAATTATAAATTGGACAACAATGTATTGTATAACATTGCCCTCCTTATATCTTTTCCTTCCTCCCTCCGAGTATCATCTCTTGCCAACCATTTAAAATACAGCACAGATATTTATTTGTATGGCATTCCGAGGGTTAAATTCCTACAAGGCTAGGTTAATATCTAACAACTCCTGCAACTAACAGAGCCACTGCACCACCAGGCAGGGTTTTTGTTGTTGCAAACATCCGCAGTGTGTAGTCGAACAATATCCAAGCAACTCTCCTCTCTTCTATGCTGCAGAATTGCTATCCAAATATAACCTCTTGCTGGAAGATCATTGACAAGTCTGAACAGCAGTTTTGCATCTAAAGTAGCTGTTTCTATCTTCTATATTTGTGCTTTCACTTACAAATGTGCAGTTTTCACTGCTGCCATTGCAAAGTGCAGAACTCATAGCAGCTAATTTTTTCATTTGGTACAGTACAGAGTGAATGTCTTAAAGCAGGGGTGTCAAACTCAAGGCCTGGGGACTGGATCTGGCCCACGGGGTGTTTAATTCTGGCCCACGGGGTCGCCCTGGAAACAGTGAAAGACCGGACTGCAGTGCCTCTGCCAGTGAAAACCAGCTCTGTTTTCTCTGGCAGAGGATTGCAGGAGGCTGTCACAGCTGAAAACGGAGCTTGGGAGATAGTTTTCGCTGGCAGAGCGTTCGAGCCATCACAGGTGTCCCCAACACGAGTGACATCAAGCTGGACATGCCCACCCTGGCCACGCCCACCCTGGCCCCCTGAGGTCAAACACAACCCTGATGCGGCCCTCAATGAAATTGAGTTTGGCACCCCTGCCTTAAAGAGACTTTAAATATAGATCAACCCCTCAGTAGTTTTTTTTTTTAAAATGCTGAGTTAAATAGTATTTCAAATGCTTTTAAGTTTTCCTTACAGTTTTATTAATGTTCAATCATTTTTAACAAGGATATTGGGAAAGTGTGCGGTTTTAAAAACTTAAAAAATAATATTATAAAAAACTATAAATAGTTTTTTTACGACAGCATAACTATTTAAAAACAAATAGCTATATCAGTTTTAGCACCAGACACATTACCAAAGGAAGTCTACTGTCTTTGGGAGTTATGCACCTCCCAAAGTCTTGTGAGATGGGCGATATAAAAATGATGAATGAATGAATAAAGATAAAATAGTCAAGAAGGCATGTCTTCCATCCCCACACAGAATATAATCCCAAAGGCAGCAGACTGAATCCTGAGGAAGTGTCACTAATATAAGGAGTAAACGAAAACTTCTCTGGAGTTGTATTTTTCTGGTTATTAATATTTGCTGGGGTGAAGGTAGGAAGTATTTTGAGTGCTGCTTCATTTTAAAAAATGCTCCTCACTTGTTTGATCAAATAAACACAACTGGAATTTTGTAAGATGCTATTGGCCCTCTCACAAAAGGGATGTCATTTTTGTAGAGTTGGTGCCAAAGGGAATATGCACCTTGTTGACTCCCAAGTTTTAAAGCTTTAATTTCCATGATCACCACCTTTAACTTAATTGTAATGACTATCAAACCGGTGCAGGTTCTTTTAGACCCAGTGGTCCATAACCTGTTTACTTAAACAGTTTTCAGAATACTCAAACAAAGAGAGATTCAAACTGGTAGAAAATAGAGAAGATACGTAAGATGATCTTCTTTTCTTTCTGTCCCTCATGTAGTTACTGTAGCTGGAGTTTGGAGGGAGCATATAGTTGAATGTGATACATCTCTCCTGATCTGAGTTCCTGCATCATTAATGTCTGCAAAAATATAGAAAGCTATATTCATTTTCAGGTGAATGCAAGTTCTCTACAGACCTTCCAACTGGAGGCATGTAAATTGGTTAGAGAGACAAAGAAATGAGACCAGCGAATATGCCCCATTCTTTACATGCTTTAAGGAGTCATATTTTCAGGGGCATAACTGAAGAGGCTTGTATTGGTTCAACTCAGCCCTAGCTGCAATTTCAGTATCATTCTTAAGGCAGTCACCCTTAGAGTGCATTGTAGTAATTTAAATAGGAACATAGCCACTCTGTTGAAGTTGTGGCAGCCACTGAAGCTACCCCAAAGCATCCCAGCTTACCAAATAATGACGTGTGTTTTGTTATCACTGCGCAAATGATGTAAATTATGTTTTTGTGTCATTTTGTATTCTAATGATGCAAAATAATGCAAATATATAATTTATCTTGTTTACACAATGACATACACACAATTGTTACACAATGACATACACACAATTGTGTCATCTTTAGGCTTCTCCAAGAATGCCATGCTGATTTGCCCTATATTTGGGTTCACAAAGAGGTTCATGCAAACTACCAACATTATGTGGACTTTTGATAAAAGCACCTAAGAATGATTATATTTAAGAGGAGATAATTTCCTCAGATCCTAATCTGTAAACTGTTACTCCACAGAACCTTAATTTGATAGGGAAAGATGCAGCCGGATACCATCAGTATATTACTGACACTTGCCTCTAGTTGCTCCTAAATTATCTCAACACTGGTCTCTTGTGGATATTAATCAATGTGGAGAAGCAAAAAGGATCTCTGAAAGACCTCACTGCTTAATGGCCAAGGTGTTCAACCATACCAGTGGTGGGTTGCCCCTGGTTCGGACCTGTTCTATAGAACCGGTAGTAAAACCGGTGGGAGGCTCCACCCACTGACCCTGACATCATCAGAAGCGATCTGTGCATGCGATCCCATTGCGAACTGGTAGTAAAGGTAAGTAGAACCCACCCGTGAACCATACTATCAACTATCATGCTTCCAATGCTCATTACATGATGTTAATCTAAAAAATTCCATGCACAATGATATTAAAAGCCATTGTGAGTTTCAGAAGGACAAACGAGTACTCTCCTGATTTTCAAATCAAAGGAACAAAATAATTTTATTCCTAAATCCGGATCTTCTCCCATATTATAATGAATCTAAGATGATCATGTTCCACTAAGAAATTATTATTCTGAGAGAGTGTTCTGAACTGGAAAGTAGTTTTCATATACATCTGGGTCTAGGGATGCCATGTTTTCAGGAAATGCATTGTTAATATCCTTGCAAATCCTAATCATAATTACTGGAAAACAGAATAAAATATCTGGAAAACCATAACACTAATTAACTATCTAAAAATATGAACAGATGAATCCATCAATTGTTCCAAATAATGAAGCTTACATTATTTAGAAAGGATGCTTAAGATCTGATCTAAGGCCTGAGTCATTTGTGTAGCCACACATATAATTGGCAATTTAAAATGAAAACATAATGTTCCTGAAAAGTGATTCTTACATTGGCTTAGAAATATCAGTCATGACACTGCAAATCTCCTCTAAAAATAAGTAAGGTTCTCCTGCTACTTCTTTCTCAGCCATGGTGAAAATTGATAAAATATATGATTTAATGCAGCTATCACCAATCCGATAGTCTACAGATAAATAATTTTAAACTCATCCAAAAGGTATGTAGAATAAAAGTTGTAACTTGTTTAAAATTAAACAAAGTTGAAGCAAACATAATCTCTCTTAAGAGTGAGATCGACAGTTGTGGCATTGCCACAGAAAAGGCCTTGTATTGAGGATCCACCAACTCAGCTTCCCTTAGTAATGGATATAGCAATAGCACTTGGACTTATATACCACTTGATAGTGTTTTACAGCCCTTTCTAAGAAGTTTACAGAGTCAGCCCCCCCAACAATCTGGGTCCTCATTTTACCAACTTCGGAAGGATGAAAAGCTGAGTCAACCTTGAGCCATTCAGAATCGAACTCATGGAGTGAGCAGTGAGTTAGCCTGCAGTACTGCTTTCTAACCACTGTGCCACCACGGCTCTGGACATTTTCCAGAATGGATAAGAGTCTTTCCAATATCCTTGAAGCAAACTATTTAGGGCTATATTGGTAAAGCAGCATCTTGTACCATCCCTGGTTGATGTGGGATTGGTGTAATATGGCCAAAAGTGAAGGCCACAAAATAAACTGGACATAAAGCAATCTGCATTCAGCAATAACAGTAAGAGTTAAAGATGAAGTGAGAATCTCTAATTTTCATGCTAGACAAAGCTATTTTGCAAATGTTACATCATTTTCTTCCTTGCTCCTCCATCCCATACAAAGACCCATACTTAACCACTGAAGACTTGTACTCAGTACAAGTAAACTTTATAGTTTACTGCTTCTTAATAAAAGACAGAAAGACAAACGTCTTGGACAGAATGAAAATCAACTTTCTCTAAATATACAGTACATGAATTGAATATAGATAGTTTTCAGAAGTAATAAATCCAAGGAAAAGATGTGTAACGATTTCTCTATATAAGAGCAAATATTGACCAGATGATAGGATTAAGAAGCAGAACATACTGTCCTAGCTTCACCTTGGACAGGGCAATAAAATCTCTCTAGGAATGAAGATGAGTGATGGCAACAATCTAGGAATCTAACCATAGTTACATAATTTTTAAGGTTTTTAATCCTGCAGTCTTTCATGGTAATGAATTTTGTGTACAAATTTCCCAGCCTTGGATGTTGAGGGTACCTGCACAATATTTTGAGAATGATTCAGTCTTAGTTGCGCAGGCCTGTGCGCTCTCCCATAATACTCACAGCCCAAGCCATCCTTGGTTTGGTGCCCTCCAAATATGTAGGACTTCACTCTGTCAAAACTTCACATTCTGTTAGTGAGATTCTGTTAGTGAGATTCCTACAGACATCTGACGGACCATCACTGGAAGCAGAATGCTGAAATAGATGGACAAGGCTGTATTGCACAGGGATCTGCTTACATTCTCAAGCACTATGTGAGAGAAATACATACGACATCAGGGATATCAAAACTACTTTCAAAGCTTTTTGTTCAGGGGTAAGGAATAGCCTTAATGTAGCGAAAGCAATTAGTATTCTAGGCACAATTTCCCTGGAGACTGAAAAGCTGAAGCCAAATACAAAATAGTTATGCAATATTCATTACTCCTGCAATGAAGAACTTTTATACGTTTCACTGCTCTTTTCTTTTTCAAGAGAGCTACAGAAGGAGGCACAATTCACAAAACTAGTAAAAATATAGTTTTTATTCAAATAGCAAACTTTTCAAAGAACAACAAAATAAAAAGTAGGGCCTAATTTTTGAAAAATCTACATTTCATTTTTTTGAGGGAGAAAACCTCAAATAACGTTACATCATCATTTAAATTAGATTCTATATTATAACATCCAAATTGATTTTGGGGGGGGGAAATACCTAAACATACAGATTAAAACAAATAAAAGCCATTTAATATTAATATTACTTATTAGAATTTATTTCTCTGCATTTTGCTATTTCACCAATTTTTGAGAGGAGTTTGCCTAGAAATTGTTAAGTGAGGAACTTTCCAAATTTCAAATTAACAATATTTTATCAAGTCACTCCGTCAAATTTATTTATTTATTTATTTTATTACCTTAATATATCACCCATCTCAATGACTTTGTGCAATGTACATAATTTGCTTCTTTGACACAAAGAACATGATAGGATTAGTTGGACAGGGATATATTAGTTTTGTTCAACAAGACATGACCTTCTATGTAATATTATATTTGAGAATGCTTTGAATCAATGCTTCAGGAAGAGCTATTAATTAAATGGCTTATAATTTTCTTGCCCTCTTCTCTCTCCTCCATTATGGCTGCTGTTGAACTGTTAAATCTCATTATCATAAAAAAAAAAAAAATAACCACATAGGCAGCAAGGAAATTTCCAAAATCCATAGTAAGCCAACATTTTACTAAGCCATTTTGTGATCAATATTTTGTATAGGTTTTCAAGTTCTTAAGTTTTACAAATGACAGCTCTACAGATGTTAATGACCACTACTGGAATTTTGATAGATACTATGTTTTAGATGTGCAAACAGTTTTAAGTGTCAGAGTAATTTATAAGTTCATAAGTATGTCTGAAATAGGAGTGAACAGGCAGATCCAATGAGAAAAGGCCTCATGTTTAGTGTCGCTTGAAAAAAGAAATTTCTGTAGCTACACCTTCCTATGCAGAGGTAAAAGAAAAATGCAATTATTAGAAAAAAAATCTTCTGTCCACATTTTAAATTTTAAAAAAATCATAGTTCACAACTGCAGCCTAGAGACTTATGTATATTTCCAAATTTTTTTTTTGACTGGCACCTTCAGAGTCTATTTAAAAGAAGCTACTAAATTTTCAAATTAGTAGAAGAGAACCGAAACACATGGGAAAAATTCATTAGTTCATCTTTTTGATTCTAACAGTGCCTGTTTGGGAAGTAGTTCACCTAGTACACCACTTGATCGCCTAATATAGCCCTTAGTTCTTCTCCCTATCCCTCGCCCAATCACTGTTCCCCCCCTTCCAATTCCCTCAGCATTGTATATTCCTGTGTTGAAGAAATTGCAGTACTTTGCATCAGGTTATCCTGCCATGTCTATTCCTGACTGACTTTTAGCAAATTAACATTTTCTCATTTTGTTTTGCCACTTTCCTTTTACATTTCTTTTAAATTTTTAATTGTGAGCCATCGAGATGCTAGGGAATTGAGCAACCTCAAAATTGAAATAATAAATAAATAAATAAATCCTGAACACTTAATAATGAATGAAACTATGGAGAAACCATTAAATGTGAATATAATATTTTACATTTTCAGCAATTTTCTATGATTATATTGGAATAAATGCTGGATGCTGCTCTATAGAATTGCTTGTTGCTGTTGCAAATTTTAAAGTCCATGGTTAATCAGAGAGAAGCAGTGTACCATTAGCAATGTAGCATATTCTTATAAAAGTCATTTAAATTTGAATATCTAATACTCTTTTTTACTTACAAGAATGTTCCTATATCTACCTTCCCTTGCCTAATAATAAGCAGTGAAATATAGGAGTTAATTTTGAAGAACACAGTGATACCTAACAATTATATTTATTATGAGAAAGAACAACCTTGAAGTATGAAATAGGAATACATCAAGTTTCACATTGCATGCACATTTTCCTGTGTTCTAATAATAGTAAAATAAAAAGCTATATTTATATTTATGAGTTATTTTGGATCTTGTAGTAAGATTACTTTAGTTCTCTTCTGTAAGACTTCTTTAGAGCAGAAATGTTTCTGAATTCTCATCCTTTGTCCGATGTGTCAGAGGTAGAAAGTATTGAATGATGGCTAGTTGACAGCCAGCTTAGTTCACAAATCACATTTTGAGTCCTGTTTTACAAATAAGCTTCACTTCTTAAGTGTTAGGCATGTACTGCAAGTTATCTAAGATGTTCCTGGTGTAACTGCTTACTTCCTAATTGGAATGATTCCTCCTTGTTTCTTCATCCTGTCAGGGATGAATCTTTTGGGTGATGGCATTTCTGTCTCGTTTTTCATGAATATGTTTTTGGCTCATCAAGCAGATTATCTTCATTAGTATCAGTGAAACTTTGCAAAGGAATCTAAGAAATGTTACTTATTTTTATTTATTTTATTTTTATTTATTGAATTTCTATACTGCCCTTCTCCCGAAGGACTCAGGGCGGTGAACAGATTAAGATTTCATAAACATATAATATTATTTTTTTTTATAAACAGTAAATAATAAATTGAGTCAACTTGGTGTATCTGCTAAGATCTTGGCATAGAATTTAGATGTTTATGCTAGCCCTGCTTGTTGAAACAGAAAGGTCTTCAGGGCCCATCGGAAAGTGCAAAGATCTGGGATTATTCGTATTCCAGGGGGTATTTTGTTCCAAAGAGTTGGTGGCCCCACAGAGAAGGCTCTTTCCCTTGGAACTACTAGACGACATTGTTTTAATGATGGTACTATGAGTAGGCCTACTCTGTGAGAGCGTATTGGTTGGTGGGAGGTTATCGGTTGCAGCAGGTGGTCTCGTAAGTACTCAGGTCCTAAGCCATGGAGCACTTTAAAGGTAAGAACCAACACCTTGAAGCGAACTCGGAAGGCCACCGGAGCCAGTGCAGCTCACGTAGAAGAGGTGTTACATGTGAGCGCCATGTTGCTCCCATAATTACTCACGCGGCCGCATTCTGGACCAGTTGGAGCTTCCGGGTGCACCTCAAGGGGATCCCCATGTAGAGAGCATTGCAGTAGTCAAGTCGGGAAATGACGAAGGCTTGAGTGAAGAAAGGGAAAGGGGGTCACAAAAAGGTAGTCAATACCCCCCCAAAAGGTTTCTTGAAAAGAAAAGAAAAGAAAAGAAAAGAAAAGAAAAGAAAAGAAAAGAAAGAAAACTAGTAGCTGACTTCAGTCCTGATTGTTTTTTTTTAAGGTGCTGAGCTTTATATGAAAATAAACACTTTCCATTTTCCTGGGACATTCTTAGACATCTACTTCTGGTTTATGAGTGTGTTTACTATGACTTAATGATAACTGAGTCAGTTGAGTCAACTCAACCTAAATGGAGAACTAAACAAAAGCAACTACGGTCATGAACATTGATGATTAAGCAAATGACTGTAACATGTATTGACACAAGGGTCTGTTTCCAGTCACAGTGGCACAAAATCATTACATTTGGGTTTTGATCTCACATGGCAAGCTTTGCCCTTCAACATAATAGTGAGACAAACGTGTAAAGGGTAGCGCTTCTGTGACAACATTGCAGTTTCCTCTGTTTCTTGCTTCTGCTTCGTTACACATCCCATGGACTTCTGTTAGACGGCAATGGCTAGCAATACCCTGAATGGTTTCTGTCAAAAAACTAGTAGTAACACCGATTAATTCATAGTTCATTATGATTTTTTAAACTGCTTCAGTCAATTTATAAATGGCATGCATGAAATCATCCCTTTCCCCTGCCTCTTCAACCCCCACTGCCGGTCCATGGAACCAAAAAGATTGAGGACTACTGTGTTATGCAATATATTTTTTTAATTTAAACCTAATTTCTGCAGCATTTTTTCATATGCTGTCTTTCCTTCATCATCCAAAATTCTTTTATCATTCTACAAGGCATCCTATGTCATAATTCTCAAGCAGTTCTACAGCACTAACATAATTACTTTCAGTTTTCCAAGCACCTCCTCACTCCTCACATACAATTTCTATGCATTTGATTGAGAAATTAAACTATTTTCTAATACTTTTCCAAGTAGGACCTGTACTTTCTTTTTCACAAATTGGCATACTGGTGATTTTGGCCAGTATGCCAAAAGTACAAGCAAATCCTAGTTTGCCCCAAGCAAATTTACATGATTCTGTGCAGTTAGATCGCTAATCTAGAGACTACTTTACAAGAAAACGTATTTCACAAATAGGCACATAATTTAATGCTCCTTATATTAGTACTGGAATTTTGTACAGAATTCTCAACAAGATGCATCTCACTAAGTGAGAGCTATTTATAGAAAATGGTGTGCCTTTCACAGAAATCACCTCTGTGTTTAGAAAATGTATATTTTATAAAGTGTAGTATTTTTTAGGGAGAAAAT
The DNA here is from genome assembly GCF_029215685.1 of Pituophis catenifer annectens. Classification (NCBI taxonomy): domain Eukaryota; kingdom Metazoa; phylum Chordata; class Lepidosauria; order Squamata; family Colubridae; genus Pituophis; species Pituophis catenifer. The sequence goes on along the minus strand of NW_027256884.1, from coordinate 30,249,418 downwards.
GTTTCACATGCCTTATCAATAAATATTGCTCCAGTTCTCTAGTCATGAAGTGCAGTAGATATTGTGTTGGTGGGTGATCCAAGGATAATTTTTGGCAACAAAACTATGCTTTCAGTCTTAAATTTGGATGGAGTGAAAAAGATATATGGGAGAATTATGATACCTTACCTCTTTCTGAACTCAGCACTTTCCTAGATTTAGCTGGGGTGCTTGATATTTTATATTCATTTATCATCTGTCTGCAAATAACTTCACTTTTGCCAATGCTATACAAATTGAAACTAAACATGGTAACAGAGTTCCTGTCCTATTTTCAAATATCTGCTTCATTCTTTAGATCAGTGAACTCATAAGTTCACTAAGAGCTCATAATTACAATGAGTCAGAATGTATTTCTGATTCATTGCCCTTTCTTTCTTTCTTTCTTTCTTTCTTTCTTTCTTTCTTTCTTTCTTTCTTTCTTTCTTTCTTTCTTCCTTCCTTCCTTCCTTCCTTCCTTCCTTCCTTCCTTCCTTCCTTCCTTCCTTCCTTTCTTTCTTCCTTCCTTTCTTTCTTTCTTTTTCCCTCCCTCCCCCTCCCTCTCTCTGTTTCTCTCCCCTCTCTATCTTCCTCTCCTGCCAATTTAAAGGCCTTAAAATATTTATAAATACCTGAAACAGTTCTATTGTTCTTTAAAGCATTAAAAACAATATGTTATTCTTTATCACTTTTTCTTTAGGTGTATCTCTCATGTCTATGCCTTCTTCCAATTTTGTCAGAGTTGTAGAAAATGAATTTGACTAATCTCACAGTGGACTGGGAATTGTGGCTTCCTTCATGCTATGATGATCTTCCTCCTTTTCCTCCTCATCATTAAAGTGACATTGGTCAAGTTTTGGCTTCAGGTGTTATATATGCCCTTTGATCTCCTGCCAAAAATCATCTACTAAATGGGGTTGCATAAATGAAAAGTTCATTTCTTTTACTTTTTTTGCTTTTTAATTTTTGTAAAATTTATATTATTTATTGTGCAAAAAGATTTTTTTTTGACCTATAGGAATAATTCAACATCTTTTAAAAATAATCCTGTATAGTGTCCTGGATACAAGTTTTCAGATACCTAAATACCTAAAATTGGTATTGTTAATGAATTGGGAGTTGTCAACCCTTGTTAATCAATTTCAGTTGGACCAAAAGTCCTAATCCTACCTATTCCCATTCTTGCTGTACGTTTACTAGTCTATGCTCATCTCAATTTATTTCTGTACTGAAGTTTGTAAGCCATAAATTAAAAATGTACAGCCTTGAGTTGTTATAATTTTGGAACATGTTATTGGGACATTCTATACTATGAAACTTTTGTGTTTAAGAAATTCTAAAATCAGGATAAGTGTGATTTATTGAAAATATTACCAGTTTTTCCAATTAATGCTGTATGTGCCTGGAGGCTGTTAGGGGTTGGATGGGGAGCAATGGGTTGAAACTAAACCCTGGCAAGACCGAGGGGTTCTTTGGCTCAGAGTGAATTGCCATCTTTGGTCTTGGATGGGGTGGCACTACCCCAAACAGACTGTATGTAATCTGGGGGTTCTCCTGGACTCACAACTCCTGCTTGAAGAGCAGGTGACACTTGCGGCCAGGAGGGCCTTTGCACAACTGTGAATTGTGCACCAGTAACGCCCTTTCCTGGACCGGCAATCCCTACTCACAGTCACTCATGCCTTAGTCACTTCCCGTCTTGACTATTGTAATGCGCTCTACATGGGGCTGCCCTTGAAGAGCATCCAGAAGCTCCAGTTGGTGCAAAATGCAGCAGCCCACACGGTTTTGTGCAGACCCCGGTGTGCACATGTATCACCTCTCTTGCGGGAGCTGCATTGGCTGCCGATTTGCTTCCAGGTGCAATTCAAGGTGCTGGTTGTCACCTCTAAAGCCCTTCATGGCTTGGGACCAGGTTTTCTGAGTGACCGTCACTGCGGGTCCCATCCCCGAGGGAGATACACCTGGTGGGACCCAGAAGAAGGGCCTTCTCCGTGGTGGCTCTTCTCTCTGGAACATCATTCCCCCAGAGATTAGAATGGCCCCCATCCTAATTCTCTTCCGGAAAGTGCTGAAGACCTGGTTCTGCCAGTGGGCCTGGGGAACCCAGAGTGGGATGGAACCCATTAAATGGTTCGTGTGATTGGCTGTTGCTGGGATGGGAGGTGGGAGTCAGGTGATTTTATTACATTAATTTATTTGATATTTACTGTTTTTTTAAATGTAGTTTTTTATATTTTGTAAACCGCCTTGAGTCACCATGGGTGAATAGGCGGCAAAATAAATAAATAAATAAATAAATAAATAAATAAATAAATAAATAAATAAATAAATAAATACAAATAAATAAATAAATAAATAAATAAATAAATAAATAAATATGCAAATGATTTCAATATGATTTCCTGACAAGCATGATATTTGGATTTGATGCTTCAAAAGTATTTTATTGCCATAGTAAGGGCGGCATATAAATCAAATTATTTATATATATATATATATATATATATAGGTCTTTGGTTATTCGGGTCTTCTCCCACGTAAAATTGGAAGTGTCTTGGCGACGTTTCGACGAAGTCTCATTCGTCATCTTCAGGCTGGTGTTCTCGGCTTCGTGCTTCGAAGCCGAGAACACCAGCCTGAAGATGACGAATGAGACTTCGTCGAAACGTCGCCAAGACACTTCCAATTTTACGTGGGAGAAGACCCGAATAACCAAAGACCTACATACAAACACCCGCGAAAACCTGAGAAAACATATATATATATATATATATATATATATATATATATATATATATATATATATATATATATATATATATATATAATTAAGCAGCATATCATGGCATGAGTTTGATTTGGTTTCGATCTGACATATATATTTTCTTGATATCCTTTGGATTGTAGTGCTGCTACTTCTTTTTAGGCTTTTTTAACCTTCATATTCACAGTACTGAATTTGAAATTAGTAGATAGTTGCTGTGGTACAGTAGTCTGACCTGAGTTAAACTACTGTGGTACAGTAGTCTGACCTGAGTTCAGATTCTCAATAAGTCCTGAAAATCATTGGATGGCTTGGATAAATCATTTCCTCTTGGTTCAATCCTACCACCATATGAGACCAAATGAGAGAGTTCTGTGAATTCTTTAAAAAAAAAAAAAAGAGGAAACATAAAAGATACACAGATCAGTTAGCATATAATGTACCGTATTTTTCAGAGTATAAGATGCACCGGAGTATAAGACGCACCTACCTTTTTTGGTGAGGAAAAAAAGAAAAAGAAATCTCCCTCTGCCTCTGCCCAATTTTGCCTCCTTACAGCAAACAGCCTGCTTTACTTTCGTTTTCGTTTTCAGCATAGCTTGATTAGCACAAGGAAAAAAAAAATCTGCTCCAGCAATTTAACTCTTTGTACCAAGCAGCAGAGCCCTGCGGCAAACAGCTGAGAGCAAATCAGCTGAGAGTCGGGAGGCCGATCCACTCAACTTGTGCTAACTGCTGCAAAGCAGAGGCCAAAGGGTGGGGGCCAGTGGGTGGGCGGGGCTACATTCAGTGTATAAGACGCACCTAAATTTTCACCCCCTTTTAGGGGGGGGAAGGTGCATCTTATACTCCGAAAAATACGGTAGTCAATTTGGGTAAGGTTTAATATTTACTATGAAGGTTGCTGTTAAAAGCAAATGTGACACTATGTCTATCTTTATTGTTCATTTTAATGTTACAGTTACCAAAATGGCACATTTTAGGTGAGAAAGAGGGGAACTGGGATCTTCTCCAGATTGTTGTGATTGGTGATGAGGACAATGCTGAGCTAGAAGCTAATTTTACATTGAGATAAAATGGCTGTGAAATTTTCTCACATTCTGGCTCATACATATTGTATTTACAGGAAGGAAGGACAGTTTTTCCTTTGAAATAATTATCTTTGTAGTGTGAGTATCATCTTAGATTTCCCCAAATCAACATTTGTAAAAAGAACACATAAAAGTCTGCCCATGGAGAACTTTCTGTATTCATGGACTTAATCCATTTTCTTGATTTCTCATTGTTAGTGAAGAATAAACTGTGGGGTTGCTTTCCTCTCTGGAAACGCTTTTTACAAGAGGAGAACAATGAGGAAATGGCATGGAACTTGGGTGTTGTCATCTCATTTATGAACCATAACAGAATTGCATGATGATTGAACAAAACTGGAAGACCTAAACATGCTGATCTGAGAGGAAGAGCTGAACTAAATGGGATTTAATTTAGAATAAATACTCAAAGGATTCTGCTTGATGAGCTAGGCACAAATATTAGTTGAGTTTTTTACTATTTCCCTTCCCTACTCTATGCTACCTTATCCTATTTAGTAATTTAGTATTTCCTCATCTCAGTCCTAGTTTATGTCTTCTTATCCTGTTCTTTCCTTATGTAGCTTTGTCCTCACAGCCTCTCTTTACTTTCTTCTTATTCTCATTTGGAACAGAAGAAGGGAGTACATGTACTTAACATTGTGAGAGACATTAGTTTATATGGATATGCTGTTTATAGGTGATAGACTATTTTCATTTTTTACAAATTGTACGCCTTATTCCAGTTAGTTCATTTTAATCTGTAATAATTCAATTAAATAACCTTAATTTTTTCTCTTTCCCCTACCCCTTTTTTAGACTCTCATGTTGATAAGGAAAGCCACATATTTAATGCATGCTGTGTTTCACACACATGAAATTATTCGAGAAAAAAATTCCAAGATAAATAAGCTGATTATTATAGATTTATATATATGAACAATTTTTGGAGGGTAGCTATGTCTAATTTTCTTTGGGGAGATGATTATCATAAATACCATACATAGAATCAGAACTGAAGAAGCCTCCTGGATGAGAAACAGAACATTTTCAAGGAAAACAAAGTCCAGTTGCTTTTTGAAAAATCACCTTTGGGACAGGGGTGAAATCCAGCAGGTTCTGACAGGTGCTGGAGAACTGGTAGCAGAAATTTTGAGTATTTCGGAGAAGCTGGCCGCAGAGTGGGGTAGGAATGGAGATTTTCCAATATCCTTCCCCCAGGAGTGGGGTGGGAATAGAGATTTTGCAGTATCCTTCACCTGGAGTGGGGTGGGAATGGAGATTTTGCAGTATCCTTCCCCCTGCCACGCCCATCAAGCCACGCCCACCAAGCTACACCACGCCCACCAAGCCACACCACAGAACCGGTAGTAGAAAAATTTGGATTTCACCACTGCTTTGGGACAACCATGACCCAGGTGACTGAAAAATCTCCATAGAGTCAATATTTACCATTCTCTCTCTCTCTCTCTCTCTCTCTCTCTCTCTCTCTCTCTCTCTCTCTCTCTCTCTCTCTCTCTCTCTCTCTCTCCTCTCTCCCTCTCTTTTTATAATATTAATATAGTCAATATTAATATAGTTTTACACACACAGTGAGACTAATTAATCAAATTTGTGTGTGTGTGTGTGTATACAGTATTTGTCTCTCTGTTTCTATGAACCAGTACTATTTTACTTGTACGTACTGTGACCTGAAAGTTGAGCTCCACAAATTCAATGTCATCTCTAAGAAAAGAAAGTGCAAAATACCACTTTGCTTTATAACAGGAGTTGTATGAAAGCAAACAATCTAACATCTCCTTAGTTCACTGTGCCTCAGAAACAGATCTACAGTACTTTGCAATGAATTGCTTTCTAATTCCCAATTTATACAATCGCTTTTCCTGACACAGGTTCTTGCTTTATACCTTTATCCCGAATTAATTGCCTTATTTTCAATGGTTTATTCTGTCTGATTGCAATATAGCTATGTCAGCAAAAGATTAAAAAGAAACTCCATTACCTGCACCCCGCCAGCTGTGTAAAGCAGCTGTGTAATTATACATTTTTGTGAAGGGAAGAGTAGAGTAAGGAGAAGTTAAGGGAGAGTTGCAGTCAGGTCTTCTGATGCCATTATGCCATCAATAAAAGGAGACAGGAAATGATGGATCCATATATTAGAATTGGCTCAAGAAATGATTGATATCATGCTGTGCAGGTAATCATTAATAAAATCAATATCTCTGTTCCCATTCTCTAGAACAGAGGTGTCATCATGGCAGCGTCACGTGACGTATATTGACTTCCCCCCTTTGCCAAACTGGGTGTGGCCAGCGCGTGATGCATCTGGCCCATGGACCGCGGGTTTGATAGCCTTGCTCTAAAGAAACATTTAACCCATCTTCCTCTTTACAACATCTTCATTTTCTGATTTCTTATATTGTGTAGGTATCTTTATCATGCTTTTGAAGTCACTAAAAACTACGACATAGTTGCTGATGCATAACATCTGTTTCTCCTGAGGAACTTATTACAAGATATTGAAGATTTAGCAAACAGGAGCCCTTGCAGATTAGAATAAGATTTATGGAGTGAATGGGTGGCATATAAATTTAATCAGCATTGCATTGATCTGATTATGACAAGAAAGCTCCAAGTATACAATGGGAGGAATCTACTCTGTTTTTGAATCCCTTTTTTTATGAACGATCATATAGCAGATAAATATGAAAATACAAAACCTAACTGAAAGTATTTTTGTTAAATTTCTATTGATGTCTGCATTATATCCTTTTAAAAACAAAAACAAACAAACAAACAAAACCCCTGTGTAAACATATGTATAATAAAGGATAAGTGTCTGGGTATGTTATAATCAAATAACTGTGATGTATTCTGTCTCTAATACTCTAATTCAGATTTTATGTAATGTATAGTATTACTCTAGAAGAGACATTTTAATCCGATATTTTATTTCATAAACAACTTGTGAAAGGGATATCTTGATATTATAAATGAAGTTCTGAGCTGATTGCCTTATGAATCATCCGGAAATAGATAAAATCAATGTCCTGAATTGCCAAATAATTTTGCCTAACCTAAAATATGCTTCAGATGTTCCTATCAAATTTCTGCTCAAAAGAAATACCTGAGGCAATTAAAGGGAAACAGAAGGAAGCTTCATTATAGCTAAGTACATGCCTTATGAGATTCCTCAGATGTGAAACTATATTAATCAAATTCATTTTATTGGAAAATAAAACAGCCGTATTTTTAATTGGTTGAGACAAGAACTATTTTATCATTATACTGCGTATACAACAATTTGTTTTAATTAGTGGAAGAATAATTTTTGTTTTATTATAGGAGAGATGGTAATTGGAAAAACTTGAAAATCAAAGAGTCAGAAAAGAAAAACTTTGGTAGAATAATGGGGTAGAGTGGGTGGATATAGCAATGTTCAGAATGGAACAAACCCTAAAAATAGAGAAAGGAAATAAGATAAGAATAAGCTATGGTATTGGATAAAACAGTTATGTGCCAGTAAAATAATTTAGCTTGTTTCATAAATGCAAATTCCAGTAAAGCTATCTCCATTAGTTCAAGAAAAGGTTTCTTCAGATGACCCTGAGTTTCATTTTAAATCATATCGGAAAAATATATATCTATGAGAAATTAAGATTCTCCTTCAAAAAGAACTTGCTAAAATTTAATTCGATCTTACATGGGACAGAAACATATTAAATTTTAAATAATATGTGGTAGAAGAAGATTAGTTTGCTGCAGTGATTGAGGCATCAGACTAGAAATTGGAAAGCCATGCGTTCCAGTCCTGCTTTAGGCACAAAGCCAGGTGAGTGACTATATGTCCGTCCTTCTCTCTTAGCCCTAGGAAGGAGGCAATGGCAAACCACCTTTGAAAATACTGCCAAGAGAATTCTAGGCAGTTACCAGGTGTCAATACTGACTCAAAGGCATGCACTCACAGAACCAGACAAACATAGAAAAGGAAGGCAGAAATAAAGGTGATAGAGGAATGCAAATAAAGGTAAACCATAAAAGGGACAATAAATGATATCTCAGTCCTGGAAGCTGGGTGAGATGGGAGCATGAGAAAGAAATCTAATAATTATTCTACCTTCAGTATATGTGGTGTAGAGGATCAGAAGGAAACTTTGGCAGGTTTTCAAGCTTCTGTTATACATTACAAGTATAAATTAGAACAGGGGTTCCCAACCTCTGGTCTGTGGACTGGCACTGGTCTTCAGCATGCCAGAAAGTGGACTGTGTGAACAAGCAAAGGCCCATCCGTGGGATGCAGGCAGCACACGGAAGGATGCTCCCCCTCCAGTCCGTGGAAAAACCTCTCTCCGCAGTACTGATCCCTGGGGCTGCTGGATTAGAGCAATGTTTCTCAAATCTGGGTAAATTTCCCAAAATTGGGAAGAAGTAGTTTTCCCAATGGGACACACGACCCCATTACTCAATCACTGCAGAGACATTTAAATGAGGACTGTCTAAACAACAGCAAAAGGACTTTCTGATAAATGGTTTAGGTGATGAAGGAAAAGGTTTGGGGAAACACTGAAGTAGGGTTTCAATAGTCACAAAAACATCAGCTTTTTGGTTCAAAAACTGCTGTTTGTAGAAGGAAGTGAAACTGATGAATTCAGACACCTGAGTCTGACTTTGAATCCTAATGTATTAATGTTTTTATCCACACTGAAATTCCAGACTCATTTTGTAACAGACTTTTAATTTTGAATGTGGCAACCAGATAGTGATGATGCTGGAAAATGCTATAGCTATTGATGGATCAGCATTTCATTTTCATTATTTGGATCTTCATTTCTTTCATTTGAGAACTGTCTGGGATGCCATTAGTTCTGCTGAGTTTATATGATTTTTAAATAATATGCTGGGTTTTAATATGCATATATGTGAACCTGGAATATATATTAGACCCCTGAAGTAGATTCATCAGCTTTAAGTAGCTACAAAATCTGTTATACTAATTCGCAAAATGTTTTGGTGAAATCTGTTACAGCTTAATAGTTTGTTCATATTCCTTTTTCTTATTATTTCATAATAATTCAGTCAGCTTGCTGTCAAACTGTTACAGACTTAATTCTGTATTCTAACTAATATCCCACATTTTTTTCATGTTTTGTCTTATCTATATATGGATTTAAAATATCTCTCATTTGTTCTATTTAGTGAACATATACCTGGTCTTACTTTAATTTCGAATTTTCTGAGTCAAAAATATTTTAGTGCCATGGTTATATTTTCCTAATTCATCTGAATAAGGAAATCTTTACTTATATTTTATATTTATTTTTGTTTCTTTTATACAAATGATAGTGTCTCCTTTGATGGAGCTTCCAGCTGCACTAATTTATGGACAAAGCCTACCATCTGAGCTCTTATAATTTCCCACCCACTACATCTTGCAGGCCCAAAATAATATCCTTGTTACTTAATGTGACTCATTTTATGCTACTCTCTCCTTGAATAGCTGTAAACAAAATAGCTTAACCTATGAATTAAGCATTCATTGATACCCTAACAGACAGCGATGGACTTACCACATTGATAAACATCTTGGTAATAACAATATATTTTAATATTATTAATAACATAATTTTCATAGTTTTTCAAAATATATAGAATTTATTTTATATGACTTGCCTATTTGAGAAACAAAATGTGAAGTCTCATTGACACACACACACTTGTTTTTCAAAGCTGAAAATAATAAGTGGGCTGAGTGAAGCTAAGGGAACGCAGTAGCTAATTTTATTGCAAAATGGGGCTTGTAAAATGTGAAATTCCAAATATGTCTTCCATAAGACATGTAATAATGGGTCTTTGCCAAACAGTGAATAGTATTTTTGGGTGGTATTCATCACATTTTTCTAGATGTTGCTAGAAGAAAAATAACTCAGAAACAAAGTGGCCTTTTCTAACTTTGCAGATATTATGTAAGAATCTTACCTACAGTATATGCTTCCTTGTTGTGTGGCCTGGTTCGCAACGGGTCACAGCCCAGTTCCAGGCTGTTGATCAGGGGTTGGGGACCCCTGATTAGATATCATTACAGGACATGAGGCCAGAGATGAATTTGAAGCTTGTTTTCATCAAACTTCTTTCATCAACTATTGAACTAGAATTATGGCATTATTTTAATTGAATAGTGCACAGGTCTGCAACCTTAAACACTCACAGAGCCATTTGGACCCGTTTCCCAGAGAAAAAAAACACACAGGGAGCCACAAAACCTGGGTGGCCATGGCCAACTCAATGTCGTTCATTCCCACCCAGTCATATGACCCCCTAGCCACGCCTACCCAGCCACAAAACCATTCTCTATGTCTCTCTCTCTCTCTCCCTATCTTCCCCTCTCTCCCCTCTATTTCTCTCCCCCTCCCCCTTCTGTATATCTCTGTATCTGTCTGTCCCTCTCCCTATCTTCCCATCTCTTCCCCCTCTCCTCTCTCCCCATCTGTATCTCTCCCCCCTCTCTCTTGTATCACTGTGTGCATGTCTCTCTATCGCTCTCTCCCCCCCTCTCTCTGTCTCTCTGTCTCTCTGTCTCTGTCTCTCTCTCGGAAACCGTGGCTGGGCTAAGCCAGCAAGCTCTTCTTGGGGCACTTCGCTACTCCTTTTATTTCTTCTTTTTGGAAATCTGGGCTGGCTGAGGAAAGATTGCCAGCAGCGGCAGAGGCTTCCCTTCAGGTGACTGTCCTCTTCCTTCTGCCTCCTCCTCCTCTTGTGATCCCCTGGCCGGCTGTGGCTGAGCCAGGAGTGTGCACATGGGTGGGGAGACCCTCCTTAAGCGAGCAGCCGCCCGACCCACGCATACCTTTCCTGTGCTTTGGTGCTTGCTTGAGGAGGGTCTCCCCATGCGTGCACATGCTCCCAGTTCAGCCACAGCCCGCTAGGGGATCACAAGAGGAGGATGGGGAGGAGGCCTCCCGAAGGGAAGCCTCCGCTGCGGCTGGCGATCGTTCCTCAGATTTCCAAAAATATCCAAAAAAATAAAAGGAGTGAGGGGTGGGGCCAATCAGTGATGGAACAGGGAGCCACAGCAGAGGGCCCAAAGAGCCGCATGCGGCTCCAGAGCCACAGGTTGCCGACACCCGGAATAGTGCATCCATGCTTTTTTTTTTTTACTGACAATTATTATTGGACTTTGTATTTTAAATGCTCATCACCCAGTGTGACTCATAGATTTCCTTGAGACAAGCAGTGCTTGCCATGGAACATGCTTGAGGGAGGTTTAACCTTGGATTATTGTCAAATGGGATTGCCAAATGGACAGTTCCAATTATAAGCAGTAATGAATCTACCATAGGTAATTAAGCCAACTTTATGCAGAGGCTGAAAATGACTTTGATTTCTCTGTTAAAAAACTACAGTACTGTTAAGCGGAAAATGTGTGGTGCTAAGGTATGCAAAAATTATGCATTCAGTTTCATTTTCATTCTAGAGAGGGCCAGAAAGAATTGACTGATTTAAAGGACTATCTAATGAATTGGGAAGTGTCTGATATAGCAAGGCATGCCAGATATTCATGTTTTAGTGCTGTGTGACTGTAGGTAGAAGGCCAGATGAGTTGAGACTCAGGAGATAGGAAAGAGAGAAAACTTTTAAGTCCTTTTGATGCCAACTTCCTCTTTCTTCCCTGACTCTTTAAACACTTTCCCATTTGAACCTAACCAATTAGGAGCAAACAAGCCCCATGTTAGAAAGTTTTAGATAAACTACAAATAAAAATGATTTATTTCTCTAATGCAGAAATTCATGTCATGGGCTAAATAAGACCAGGAAACTAAAGTCAAGCATGTTAATATTGCTTTTATTATAAGATTATAGTAGCAGAATCTTGCAAGCCTGAATGTGCTTCCCCACTCCTTCCTTTAACAGTACAGCAAATCATCACAGTCATTAAGTAAATCCATGCTTACTAAGTGAACAAACTGGCACAGAATGCAGTTGTGCAGACAATTCTTTGGGCCCCTAGGATGGCCCATATTACATCGCTGTTCCACAGTTTTTATTGTCTCTCTTTCAAAGAAGGGGTCCTATCAGCCCTTCAAGGTAGACCAGACTACAACACCAGAGTTATGAATGCTAATACTACTTTATTACAAGGTTACAGCTACAGAATCTTACAAGTGTACATGTGGTTCCTTTTCTCTCTTTTTATCATTATGAAAACTAGGGTGCCTGAGATGTTTGCTCAACTTATATTTCTGCCTTGGACTCCGATTTCTTTTACCTTACTGTTGTCTTGGTTGTCACTCTTCCCCCAATGTTATTCATAGTTTCTAATAGTTATACCACATCCCTGTCAACCTCAGTCTCCCTTCTCCTGATCCTAAAGAAATCCAAGTCTGGGCCACAGGAATGAAGTACAGCTGTGCTATTTCCCTCCTCTGCCAGTACTCCCCAAGTTTAATTGTTAAGCCCCATAAGTACAGCTGTATCTGGAGAAGCCTTTTCCTCCAGTTCCTTAAGATTATTCTGACTGCCCATTACTCAACCTCCTTTAATTTGATTCCAAAGACAAGGAAGCTTTTCAAGGAAGTTTTATTTCTCAGCTTCTGCTGCATCATCCAGACCGGGATTATTTTGCAGACAGATGCCTCAGACTATACACTTTCAGGCTGTTGAGGATAGGGGAAGAGACCAATTGCTTTCTGCTTTTTGTTCTTGACTCATTTTACTAGCGGAAATAAATGTTTCTAATAAAGAGCTCTTGGCAATAAAAGATGTTTTTCCAAATTGGTGACACATTTTTAGAAAGTGCACCACTTCCCATCCAAGCCTGGACTCATCTCAAGAATCAAGATATCTGCAAACGTTTATGGAAACTTATATAATATAAAATCAGCTGGTTGTATTTAATTTTTTTTTTTTTAAAAAAAATCATCTATGTCCCTAGCTCAAAGAATGGACAGGCTGATGCTCTTCTTGGAAACCTGATATGTCATCTCTTATTTTGAAACCAAAAGACTTCCTTCCTCTCCAAGCCAGTTTCTATTGCTGAAGCAGGGAAACCCATTCCCAATTTTACTGAATAAGTGCAGTTAAAACAGCAGTGGAATCCTTAAATAGCTATTCTTCAGGGACTCTCCCTTTCCTTGTGAGCATGAAAAATGGCATGAATTTAATCATCTTTACATTACCCCTTCTGCCAGAGAAGGGGTCCTGAAACAGTACCATGGCAACAAAACTGATTATTTTTATATGTTTAAAACAGCACACTTTTCCTTTGAGAATTTTGGTGGCCTTGCGTCAAAAGAGATTGAAAACCTTTATTTCCTCTTGTCATATTTCTTGATGTGCCAAGTATTTAACACTAGATGACCTGGCTTGCTGCACACTCTATCTTCCCTCTCAGTATTATTGAGCTCCCAAGGGTTAGGGGTTTGATCATTGGTTTAATAGTCGTTAATTTGCTTCTTGTAAAGGTCTTCCATCTGCACCACCAACTGCTAAACTGTTCATGGCAATAAAGATATTCAATTTACAGCCATTTTTAGTATGTTTTTTTCCTGTTGCTTTACATTCATCTCTATTTATTTCATGCACATCAGTTGCAATCCAATGTAGGAATGGAATGAATGAATGAATGCTACTCTAGAACGTTAGTTGCTATGTCACCTATCAGCAAGACAACTAGCCCCTCAGCCACTTCCGTTCAGAACTCTTGAGACAGGATTCCTAAATTAGATGATTCACCTGAACCTTCTTCATGGAATGGGAGAAAAAAATTCTTTCTCCCAGGTGCTGTGGCTTGGCAAGAGAGAGTAGATTCTGTGTTTCAACTAGAGATGTTTCATAGGAGAAAGGAGGGGAAAACAGATTCTTCAGATCCTAAAAGGAAGGAAGGGGAAATGTTATAATAGTTACTTGACAGGCTGATAAAGATGGCTTTACATTGTTTTCCATTATCTGCAAAGGGGTCTGCCTCCTCACTTCCTATCTGTCAAGCTACTAAGAAAAACGGAATAAACCTCTCCCCTAAGACTCTCAGGAGGTAAATTAGTTCTGCATGAGTAATAATTCATTTGTTGAGTATCTTGTAACCCTAAGCATCTCAGCTCAATAAATCTTGTTAATGAAAGGCCTGTGTAAATTTTGTTTGAAAGAATAATTGTCAGTTTGGGAAAGTCGCCAAAGGCTAACACCAACTTTTCTCTTTTAAAAATGCTTCTGGGGGTCTTTCTGGAAATGTATGGTAAAAGCTCATGCTCATGGTATTTACCCATTCATTTTTTAAGAAATTAAAAGAATTCTAAAAATAACATTCAGTAGGGCAGGCTGCTTGGTGAATGTGAAGGGTGTATTATCATTTAGAGTGGTCATACTGGAGATAAAGATTGAGAAAATAAAATAGGAACTTAAGGAGTAGCTGTTCAGTTCAGGAAGTATGAAGACCCTTTGTGAACATTACATATTATGAATATTTATGGCACTTTATACATTATGGCATGTTGTCTTTTCCTTTGTCATTCATTCATTCATTCATTCATTCATTCATTCATTCATTCATTCATTCATTCATTCTTCTTTTCCCACCCTCTCTTTCTCTCCCCCCTTCACTCTGAAAGAAACATTTAAAATTGTACTTACAACTTGAGATGACAATAACAGACTCAACCTTGACACCACACCCCAAGGTTCCTTGAGCCTGTTTTAAGTTGCATTTATTTGTCAGAGCTATGAATCTTGCTGGAGCCCATCTCAGAATAGCTGGAGATAGATTTGTCTGTTCCATTTAAAGCCATTTTCTCTAGGTTATTATGCTTGTATCGTCATTAATGACAGAATAAGTATTTGGTTTTTTTTCCACTGAAGTTAGTTCAATTAAACTATAACCTTGTCAAATTCCTCTTGACTTGCCGGGGAAAAAACATTTCATATTTATTCACCTTGCCTTTCCCCTTATAAATATTTTCTCAAACTCCTTTGCTCAACTATTTGTCAAATTAACCACTACTATCCAATTTTCTTTTATAACAGAAGCAGTGTGCCTCAGTGATTTGTAGTTAAATGCATCTGCTACTTGTGGTACACATTTGAATGTCAGTTACTGTGAAATATTGTGAGCATGAAATCTGATGGCTCAGCTGGGGATAAGCTTCCTTCATGCTATTCTTGTATTCAGTTGATAGCAACTGCCCAACTTTCTCCAGGCTTAGAAGTTAAGCGAGGTCAATTTTGGTTTGTATTTGGATGGAGGATCTCCCAAAAGTATCAGAGATGGATATTCTAGTCTGTACACTTGACTAGGAATTAAAAAATAATAATTAAAGACAAGAGCAAACACATTTTATACTGCATGATATTGTATGAAGCAACTTGAAGCTGTATTCAGTTTCAGGGATATTTCTTCTTCTTCTTCATTTTGCTAATCCCCCAAACTTTCTACATCATACTCACTGCCATTTGTACTTACATCCTACACTACTTGTCTATCCATTGTTCCCCCAGTTCTGCCTCTAAATTCTTTAACATTCCAGTTCTGAGAACTAGAATCAGCAAAATCAAATGTGATTTGATATTTTCTGATTTTCAAAGTTTGATTCACTGTAAAAATCTAAATCCTCTTGATCCTTATGTTTTTGTAAGCTGCTACTCTGAAGCTTCCAATTTTTGACAGTATTGGGTCTCAGGATTTCTTCTTCAAAGTCCAGGTTGTCTTTCTCTGAAAAACGTAACTTATGTTTTATATTGCCTAATCATTTCAATGGGATTCTTTCATACATTTTTTACAAAATACCCAGGGGTGGGATTCAGCCTATTCGGGTGAACTGGTAGCTCCGACGATCAGCTGAGAGCGAACTGGTTCGCTATGACGATCAGGTGGGCCCGCCCGCCCGCCCCTGTGCATTACTGACCTATATTTCCTTTCTTTGAAGCCCAGGTGATTTGAAGCGTGGCAGAGCGGATTGCCACGCCTCAACTATTCTATCCTTGAATTAAACCTCTATATTGATGTCAATCCATAGAGATCTAGATTTTTCTGATATAACCAGAAAAATTGTAATAATTATGTGGACAGAATCAAAGGTATGGGATTTTTGTCAGGCTGGGCTGAAACTAAACAAGCACCAAGAATCTAGTGACTTTGGACAAATAAGTTACTGTGGGAAAGTGAATAAGCCATTTACAGAATAATTTCACAACTACCAATGTCAGTGTTTAAGTTAGTTGCATCCTTTTCTCCTGTCTGCAGTTCAGAAAGAATAAGAAATCACTATATTAATTTTGGTGGAAAATGGAGTTTCTGTCTGTCCCTTGTTTTAGCAAATGTCTGATGTGGCAAACTTTAAGAATGTCTTGTCCGAGATTCTTAGCTGTCATGGTCCTTTCTAGATTTCTTGATACTACATGCTAATCTTATTTCGTTCAATTCAAAATTTAAAGAGAAATCAGTCTGAGAAATCTGATACTGTGAGCAAAGGAATTATTTAAACTTCAAAGTATTATTGTTCCAATACTTTGCGTTTTTAGTCATGGTGGAGAATAAGAGTTTTGAACAGTATTTTAGTTAAAGTACTGTAGAGCAGGGGTAGGCATTGGTTTGGGTTAATGGGCCCCTTTTGCAAATTTGAAATCATGTCATAACAGTGTCATACTGGGCATGGTCAGGCACAAAACATCAGTTTGCTAGAAGTTTTTGCTTTTACAGTTTGCTAGAACAATTTGCAAAAATAAGGTAAGAGATCACCTGTCAGCTCTAGAGGGATTCAAATCACTGGTTCCTGACGGACTACATCCCAGAGTTCTGAAGGAATTGGCTGACGTGATTTCAGAACCATTGAAACATATCTTTCAAAGTTCTTGGAGCACCTTGGAACTACCTGAGGACTGGAAAAATACTGATCTAGTTCTCATCTTCAAAAAAGGGGGGAAAAACAGACCAGGAAATTACCAACCAATCAGCCTGACATCAATACCTGGGAAGATCTTGGAAAAGATAATCAAGCAACAAATCTGTGAACAAACAAACAAGCAAATTAAGTTATAACCAGTAACCAAACATGGATTTGTCAGAAACAGATCATGCCAAACAAATCTTATTTCGTTCTTTGACAAAGTGACTAAATTAGTGGATCAGTGAAATGCTGTGGACATAGTATATTTAAATTTCAGTAAAGCATTTGATAAAGTAGTCAACAACAACCTACTTCTTGGCATGCTAGAAAAATGTGGAATAGACAGCACCACCACCACCAGGTGGGTCTGTTACTGGCTGACAAATCATACTCAACATAAAGGGCTCAATGGAACTACATCTACATGGAGGGAAGTAAGCAGTGAGATACCTCAATGTTTGTGCTGGGTCTAATACTCTTCAATAATTTTTATAAACTATCTAGATGAGGGAATAGAATTTAGAATTAATTCTTTATGGCTTGGTTTAGAATTAAACTTTTAATTTTAATAAGTTAATAAGTTAATTTTTAGTTTTAATAATAAATATGTACCAAGGGAGATGTCTAAAGGAATACTGGTGCCAACCTCCACATTTTTCTTCTCCTGTAGTGGTATGTAAACCCCAACCAGGAAGCCACTGAAAATTACAGTGCACTTGATACGGGAAATTTCAGATGCTTAATTGCAAATGGTTGGGATAGGAATAGTGGTGTGGAAGAGAACAGTAATTGTTCGATAATGGGACCTAACAAGACTGAGTCATAGGAGGATTAAATAAGTGAATGAAAAGTTACTTTCCTTCTTTGTTATTATTGTGTTACTGTATTTGATGTTTTGATTAAAAAAACCCACAAAAATAACATGCTTTTTAAAAATAAACCTAAACATTATTTGGTATTGAACAAAAATATTTGCCACCTTAAAAGATGAATCTAGGGGCAGATGCTAGAACCTTTTCCATTTTTCAGAATTTTCTATACCAAATCAGCACCAATAATGAATGCATTCATCTATTATTTTTCATTGTTTTACTTTATATAGAGAAATGATTTTCATATTGGTCTTTTTTTTTGAGAAAGATCATTATCAGCAGAATAACAGAATAGAATAATAGAGCTGGAAGGGACCTTGGAGCTAGATCTTCTAGTCCAACTCCCTGCTCAAGCAGGAGACCCTGTACATTTCCAGGCAAGTGGCTGTCCAGTGTCTTTTTAAAAGCCTCCAGTGATGGAGCATTCACAACTTCTGAAGGCAAGCCATTCCATTGGTTAATTGTTCTCACTGTTAGGAAATTTCTTCTTAATTCTAGGTTGGTTCTCTCCTGGATTAGTTTCCATCCATTGTTTGTTTTCTTGTCTTCTGGTGTTTTGGAACATAAGTTGACACCCTCTTCTTTGTGGAAGCCCGTTAAAAATTGGAACACTGCTATCCTGTCTTCCCTAGTCCATTCATTAGCTAGATGTACCCAATTCCTTATATATTTCAGCCTCCAGTCCCCTAATCATTCTTGTTGCTCTTCTTTGCACTTTTTCCAGAGTCTCAACATCTTTTTTATAATATGGTGGTCAAAACTGGATGCAGTGTTCCAAGTGTGGTCTTACTAAGGCTTTATAAAGCAGCATTAATACTTCATGTGATCTTGATTCTATCCCTCTATTAATGCAGCCTAGGATTACATTGGCTTTTTTCACTGCTGCCGCAGAGTGCTGGCTCATATTTAAGCAGTTGTTAGCTTCAATATTTAGTAATCAAACTGATAATCTTTTTATCAGTACTGTATTTAATAATGATATTTTCTCTCCCTGTTACAGTAATGTCAGTCTCTTTCTCTCGCTCAGAAAAAAACAACTTGCAAGCAGTTTTTCTGTCTTTACAAAAGTAGTATAGAGCCAAACCATTCTACTTCTGTTATTGTTTTAGGTCCCTTGTGGCAGCATTCAAAGTTGTGGATCCAGTTTTCCTTACAAGGTCTTCCTCCTGCTTGTTTACCAGCCAACCATATCATCCCTTATTAGCTAAAAAGGATTCTCTCTCCTCCCATCCCCATGTCACTCTAGATGCCATGCTCTCAAGATATATATTCTTTGGACATCAGAACGGGTAGCAGGGTCTTATCCAGGGTGGATTTGATTTAAATCGAGTCTATTTAAATCATAATTTTTAAAGAGCAACTGTCATCTCTGCTACTCCTTTGATCCGCTGTTGACTCACCGATAGTCCCAGTGTTGCAGAATATACAGCGTTGTTCTACATAATTAAGCTCCATTTCACGCTGAATAAACTAAATTATTTATGTATCTTAAATAGAAAACTATCTTACAATAGATTTTTACCCCAAAAGGTTTTTATTAAAATAAATTCAATAAAAATCAAAAAAATCTGATTTAAATCAAAAAAATCCGATTTAAATCAAAAAAATCCATTTTTTTAATTTTTTTAAAAAAAATCATTGATTTTTATCCACCCTGGTCTTATCTATTATTTTCAAAAGCCACTCTGAGTGCATTTTTTGCTAATAAAAATCATCCAGTATCTACAGTATAGTGCTGATATTTACCTTGGTTCAATATGGGGTTTGGTAAATCCAGTAAGTTTCTGATTTTGACAAGACTGAATTAACAAAAATTTGTGTAGGTTAAATGTTATTTTGGAATTCGTTATATGGCTATCAACTGTGAGATAACATTAGGAACTGCTATGCCACATTTCCGTTTCAGCTTAAGTAGAATAAAATTATATGGTGGCGCAGCAGACTAAAGCACTGTTAAGTAACACCAGCTGCCTGCAATTACTGCAAGTTCAAATCTCACCAGGCTCAAGGTTGACTCAGCCTTCCATCCTTTCGAAGTAGGTAAAATGAGGACCCGGTTTGTGGGGGCAATAAACTGACTTTGTATAAAAAAGAACACCGCTTGGGGCCCCCGCCGAAAGCCCTACTAAGCAGGTATATACAAAAGTATGAAGGCTCTTGCTTAACACATTGTAAGCCGCCCTGAGTCTCAGGAAAAGGGCGGCATATAAATTGACCCAATAAATCGAACCAATAAATCGAACCAATAAATATGTATGTTGAAACATTTCTAGAAGAGTTTTAAGAAACCCAGAGGAATGAACTTTAAGAACTATTTAGTTTTTAAAGAATTTCCCTATATCTGCTTGATTTTTTCTGGGAATGTCACAATAATTTATGTCAGAAAACCCTGTGCTGGAGACTTGCAGACTAATTCGGGCAATATTAAGAACCTTAATTGTTGAATTTTCCAAATGTGAGTTCCTATCACATATTGGAGCCATGGTGGGAGGGGGGGAATTCTCCTCTAGAAATAAAATCTGGACAAAGCATGTCAAATAAGACTACACAACGTACAAAAATACAAGCTATTCTTTAGTGCTTAAAATATATATAAAATTCTACTTGGAAACCTTTACTTGTTCTAAGCAATAAATGTAAATTTATGAACTTTTCATCTTAGGTTAATTGTTATCCCTTTGTAAAACTGGACAAAAAAGCAACAATCTGTTAGCCATCAGACTTCATTAGGAAGAGCAGCAGTTTGAACGATTTTTAAGTTCAAAACGTATTTGAGTTTAGACTAGGAAATCAATGGCTTGTATTGTTATCAATTCAAAAAAAAATAATGGGTGAAAAGGAAGCAGATGCTCACAACCTTCACCATCTGCTTTTGAACGCCTTTCCCCTCTTTCTGATTTTTTTATGATTCTACAATAAACCAAATATGTATCTTCTAGAAGTAAGTTAGCTGTGTTAGCATGGACCTGAAAGCGGTTATCCTATAAACACACCTACACACTATTGATGCTAAAATGTGTGTTTAATTTACAGGACTTTCTCCATCTGTTAGCTATGTACATACCAGCAAAGAT
Organism: Pituophis catenifer annectens; assembly: GCF_029215685.1. Lineage (NCBI taxonomy): Eukaryota > Metazoa > Chordata > Lepidosauria > Squamata > Colubridae > Pituophis > Pituophis catenifer. The sequence continues at coordinate 30,228,745 of NW_027256884.1, read as the reverse complement.
TTTCCTCCTGACAACAGAGCCATATGTGTCATTGGAAGGTCCCTGGACAGTAAATCTTTCTGAGCAGATTGAAGAAGAGAGAGAACATGAGGCAGCAGCTGCTTTCTATGAAGTTCAGTAAAGCAGAGCAAAAACAGTGAAGTGGAAACATTATTTGGATCTGAAATACTTTTTTTTTCCACTTCAGTTTCCATACAGTTTTATCTCAGACTACTAGCTTGTTCCTTCATCAGTCTTCAGATGCACAAAAGGCAATAATAAATGTATAGAAACCTTTTCTGTGATAGTAGTGGATTGGGTTCACCAACATACTTAGGAAGAAAAAGGGAATAATGAGATTTCCAAGATTTGATATGTGAATAATACATTTTATCCTTTTGGAGGGCATTTTTTTGCCCTCTGAAACCTTTTCTGATTTGATCCTTATCAATTCTTCTATCTATTGGGCAAGATTTGTATTTTGCATGTATATCAAGGAAGTGTTTTTCTTATTATTCTAATTTTTTATTTTCTGCGCTGAGCTTTAAAGATAAGCGTAAAGGGAGGATATGATAGGAATCCAATGATTTTTATGGTTATCTAAAATCATTATCATCATTATCATCATCATCGGATAACTTCAAGGAAATCTCATTGATGTCATGGAACATATTAGGATGGTATCTGAAAACAAATTATTAGTTTCTTATGGGAGACCATGAATGAGAGCATATCATTTTATTTATATCTTGACTAACAGAAGAACAAATCGGAGGCAATTTCAGTATTATTCTGGACTAAGTTTTGGGATAAATGCATCCAATTCTATGGCCTTTGCTACTACCTAGCAAATGACTTTAATGGGCCCCAAACACAAATCCTTTCTTACTTCAAGAATGTAGGGGTTTTGAGGAATGCCTTTCCACTAATTTATCTCTTCCTAAATTCTATTAATGTTCTCTTTGTTCTTATCTGAGTATACTGTGTTTAATATTTTGGTCTTCGACCATACATAATTTAAAATAATTTAAAATAATCTAGTTGCTTCCCATTGTAGGCAATAATCCCATAACTTTTTTCAGATATTCAGAATCTAATACTTTGATATACTTTGTGTAGAAATGAAGACTCCATTTACCCTGCTACTACTCATCTATTAATTTATGTCCCTGTTAAAGATACTTAAGCCAAAACTTGTTATACCTGAAAACGATAACCAATAGGCATGTTTTCTAAATATGTTCCTTTTGCCTATGTTGTCAGCAACTGGTCGTTCCAAAAGAACTATAGTTAAGCACACACATACATCAGTGGTGGGTTTCTCCCGGTTTGGCCCGGTTCCGCCAAGCCGGTAGCGGTGATGATATGATGTCACCGAATCGGTTCTCCCCGGCCCCCCCATTATTATTACCTTTTATTTGGCCCCATCCCCAATCTATTGCTGCATCCTGAGTCCCAGCTGATGGCTAGAGGGAAAAAAAACTCTTTAAACTCTTGCCACGGGGCTTCAAAGGACCATCCTACAGCTGATCAGTGTTAAAAGAAAACAAATGAGTAGACCAGTGCCTGCAGAAATAAATGGGTAGACCAGTGCCTTCAAAAATAAATGGATAGACCAGTGCCTGCAAAAATACATGAGTAGATCAGTGCTTGCAAAAATAAATGGGTAGACTAGTGCCTGCAAAAATAAATGGGTAGATTGGTACAGCTCTGCAAGCAGTTAAAAGCCTGGTAGACCAGTACCTCTGCTAAATTCTAAATAATTGTCACATGGCTATCAAGCCACGCCCACAAAATAAGCCACGCCCACAGAACCAATAGTAAAAAAATTTAGAACCCACCCCTGACATAAACTCTTCCTCTCCCTCCCTCCCCCCTCTCTCAAACACACATACATAGAGCAAAAAAATATGGATTGGACCTATAGATTAGACAGAGTGAAAAAACCATCTTGGAATAAAACAGCGCTAAAACATTTCCATATTGTTCTGAAGCTAGCACACAAATATTCCCTGAAGTGTTCAAGACTCAAGTTGTACTCAAGGCAGACTTTATATTTTAACCACTACCCAAATTATTCATATTCCCTTTGAAATTGAATGGCAACTTCAAAAAAACAGGAATAAGCTACACTTTTTCCCTTTAAGGGGTTTATAGGGGACACCATAGTGGCAGATCTCTAGCAAGGGAAGAACCAAAAATATTTGGTCCTGAATGGTCTTTGTTCTTATTTTAAATATATATATATATATATATATATATATATATATATATATATATATATATATATATATATATATATTAATTTAAAATAAGAACAAAGACCATTCAGGACCAAATATTATATATATATATATATATATATATATATATATATATATATATATATGATAAGCCTTTGTAAAATGTCTGTACTACATCATTGGTTTGGGGCATCCACGCCAAGGCAGGTGTGTGGTGGGGAAGTGTATGATTTCAGCTGTTGTGATTGATGTACTTGCATCAGGTGCCATTTGAATTGTTTAGACATTGTGATGTTTTGCAGACAACCTTCAGCAAATTGCACCAGAAATTGCACACTGCCCAGAGCAGAGCGATCCATAGCTTTCTTGCCTACAACTTACAGTGAATTCAGGCTTCTATTCTATTCTTTTGGTTGAGAATAAAGTCTGTCAGATTCAGTAGATCTTTGAAATGTATAAAATTGTTTTGTAAAATGAAACGACATAGCAATAGCACCAGGGGTGAAATGCTACCGGTTCGGTCGGTTCACCCGAACTGGTAGTAAAAGATGCTACTGGTTCGCCAAACCGGTAGTAAAAAAATGTTTAAAAAAAGTTCCGACGATCATCTGAGCGATGCGCGATCATTGGAACTTTTTTTTTTTTACTTTTTAAGTAAAAAATTAACATATCGGATATTCTCTGGAACCAGTAGTTAAAAATACTTTAAAAAGTAAAAAAAAAAAAAAAGTTCCGATGATCGCCCAGATGATTGTCGGAACTTTTTTTTTTTTTAAAACTGTTTAAGCATTATTTTACTACTGGTTCAGATGAATAGGTAGTAAAAAAATGTTTTAAAAAAATAAAAAAAAGGCTCAGACGATCGTGCGGCACATCTGTGATCTTGGGAACCTTTTAAAAATCTTTTTAAAGCATTTTTTTTACACCTATTTGCCTGAACCGGTAGTAAAAAAATGCTTTAAAAAGGTAAAAAAAAGGTTCCCAAGATCACAGCTGTGCAGCGCGATCGTCGGAACCTTTTTTTTTTATTTATACTTTTTTAAAGCATTTTTTGCTACCTATTCACCTGAACCGGTAGTAAAAATACTTTAAAAAAAAGTTTTTAAAAAGTTTCCCAAGATTGCGTGCCACAGCTGATTCCCCCCCGCCCCGCTGTTCTACTTACCTTCCCAAGCCTCCTTTTGGTGTGTACTGTGCATGCATGCATGCATAGCGCACTTTGGTGCGAACTGTGCATGTGCACACTCAGTGCACACTTGGCGCACAGTGCGCATGTGCAGCCAGCGAATCAGTTCAGATTTCACCACTGAATAGCACTTAGACTTATATACTACTTCATAGTGCTTTTCCAGCCCTCTCTAAGCGGATTACAGAGTCAGCATATTGCCCCCAACAATCTGGGTCCTCATTTTACCCACCTCGGAAGGCTAGAAGGCTGAGTCAACCTTGAGCCAGTGAGATTTGAACTGCTGAACTGCAACTAGCAGTCAGATGAAGTAGCCTGCAGTACTGCACTCTAACCACTGCGCCACCTCGGCTCTTGTCTTATAAATAACCTCAAAGCTACATAAGATATAGATGTACTTTTACAATAAATTAAATCAAACAATATATTTTTATAATTTTTATTTTGGCTATATACAAAATTGCATCACCTGTTTGAATTTCTTTTCTTTGCCCTCATTTCTTTAGGATAATTGCTCTGTGTTATATCAACAACTTGTTTTCAAATTTCCTGTAGTTTTAAAAAGTATGCAGGGTAAACTGTTTACTGAGTTAAAGCTTTCTACCTTTTCAAATTAATTTCATGGTTCCTTGCCTAGAAAACACTAATTATTAACCAATGTTACACAATAAGATAGTCATCTTGTACTGCTAGCAGCAGTAGATAGCAAAGTAACAATAGTTAATTCTGTTGAACGTTGTTTTAGGAGAAAAATACAAGATGCTAAAGAATGAGTTTCTGCTTCCAAATATTTAGAGAAATATGAAGGGAAAATTTTACATGAACTTCATATTTATGAGATAAATTTATATTCTATGTTTAATGGTAGTTTGGATCCTCAGAATATTTGTGGCTATGTTGATATCTGTTGCTGCATTTTTAAACAACTATTCTTTTTAATAAAAAAATAAATTTCCTTTATTATTTAGCATTCATCCAAATTGCACATGATTCCTTACAGAAGAAAGCTAAAAATTTCAGCTAAATAAGATGAATTTCCCCAATTCCAGGGTTCATAATTCAAATAGTTGCAAAATTAACTTCACAAAAATAAACCCCTTTTTTCCATTGTAGATTTGTGACAGTTTCTGAGATTTTTTGGAACAAGTCCCATCTTCAATTATGCATTGTCCTCTATAATTTTTTTTCCAGAATATTGCAATTCTTTTCATAGTTTTGGGGTTCAGTCAGCTGTTGACAACTAGTGTTACCCTCTATTGCATTTTGGTATTCCTGTTCACTGAGCAGATTCTTAACTAAAAGCTGTCTTTCAAACCAAGCTTTTATTCATATTCTGCATGCTTTATAAATAATGGCAAGTGTCTAAAAAGGGTAAAGAAGGGAACAGAAATGGCTATATGGTTTCATTATTTTCTTTTCACCTATGATTCCTAAGAACTTTGCAAAGCTTTCTTCTTATAGATAATATATTGAAATACCAAATAGTTGGTGATTTGCTTCATGCCTTGATTTACTGTCATAAATTCACTAGTTTGATTTTATTAATAATAGCAACAAGCAAATGGAAATGTATTTTGCAACATATATTGAATAAAGACTTATATTGGTCATACTGACTACAAAAAGATGTGCATAAGTTAGGCATACTGGAATCAATAACCATAAAGGCAGTTAATTAAATTCTGGCCATTGTACCTTGACTCAGGTACAATATTCAAAAAATATTCCCTGAATATATTTATTTATTTATTTGGACTTACATGCTTAGAACAGATTCTGAAGTAGCCAACTATAACCAGAAACAATATCTCTAGCGACAGGTGGGGAAGGTTGACATTTATTCTTTGGTAAATTACAGTTAGAATATCTGCTATGTGCAAACAGTATGCTTATTAATAATTGGTTTCACGAAAGTACTGATACTTAGTTGCATAATGGTGATTGATAGATGTACTATTCATACAAAGGAATGGTAAAGATAAAGTCAAAATGTAATCGAATACTATGATTTCTTCTAATGAATCTTCTTTTTTGTAATCAAATGTCCTACAGTGCTAAATGAGGTTCTTGACACATTTTAAATATTAAAGGTTAAGCTGTCAAACGGCATTTGCTTTCCCATTTCATGATGATGAACTATAAGATGATAAATTCAAAAGGGTAGAAATAAAAATCCTCAAAGAGATGTTACGTAAATGGATGCTTCTGGAAATTTTCTTCCAAACTATAGAAAGAAAATGCCACATCTGGCTTTTTTTCAATTTAATCTCTTCTTTCAAAGTTAAAAAACAATCAAGTAGGTTATCCTCTACAACCCTGCATTTCCTAATATGTGGCTTGGCTTGATGATTACTCTAAAAAGTGCATTTGATCTCTTTACCCTCCCATGTTGCTTCTCCGTTTGTTCCTTTTCAGTATCACCTTCTTTAGGTAGTCAGCTTTCTTGGGACCAGGCAGTTCAGCTTATCCTTGAAAGCAGGCACTGAAATAATGCTCCTGTGGTGATTGACTTACAACCATCTGTTCAGCGACCATTCAAAGTTACGGTGGTGCTGAATGAAGGACTAGCGACCAGTGTCAAAGTTACAGCTATTGCAGCACCCCTCCAGTCACCTAATCAGAATTCAGGAACCTGGCGCTTAATGTCTGCAGAGGACCTTCAAGTCTCCCCCCAGCCCATCTCCCCACACAGTTACCCTTTGGCCCCCTGCATTCCACAACCTCTGCTGTATTAGCTGACCTTCACTGACTTCTTGTTCTCACTATGATCAACCATACCCAGCCTGGCACTTCACAAAGTAGCTGGTGAAGTCACACAAATCTTTCCTCCCAAGGTTGCAGACAGCAATTTCCCCTCGAGACCTGGGGAAGATGGCCTCAGGTGGTTTCCTCACACAGGGCCGGTGGAGTCGTGCCTTGACAGCAGTGGGATCAAGATGATAGCAAAGATCAGATGGAGTGGAGTGGCCGGTGGCAGGGGCCTTGGAGTTTAGAATGTCACAGTGACTGTGATTGGGGCGGTTGTGGCTTTTTGCTACCCTGCTGGACTAGGCTGAGGCTGGGCTTCATGCTGCAAAGGCTGGGCTTTGCACTGTAGAGGGCTTTCTGGGAAGCTCTTTGTGGAAGCCCTTTGCACCATGAGGTTTGAGTGTCCCATAAAGCCATTCATAGCTCAAATCCAGCCCTTCTTGTGAAAAAGAACACTAGCCCTGCATTGCCGGGTCAGCAATCTCAACCACCCAGTGGTGGGTTTCAAATTTTTTTACTACCGGTTCTGTAGGTGTGGCTTGGTGGGTGTGGCTTGGTAGGCATGGCAGGGGAAGGATACTGCAAAATCCCCATTTCCTCCCGATCACCTGGGACTTGGGAGGCAGAGAATAGATGGGGGCAGGGCCAGTCAGAATTTTTACTACCGGTTCTCTGAACTACTCAAAATTTCCACTACCGGTTCTCCAGAACTGGTCAGAACCTGCTGAACCCACCTCTGTAACCACCCCACCCAGATGAGCCCAGCAATGTGGCACAAAGGGACTCATCACAGCCCCGGAGTCATGGCATGTCAAGTAGCCCCTTTATGCCATGCTGCTGGGGCTTCCTAGGATGTGGTACTTTATGCCACATTGTGGCATTTGAGGCTTCTAGGGGTGTCTGTGGCTTTATGCTGCAGCTCAGGGGCTTCTTGCAGCTGTATCATATTCTTCCTTGGTATCCTTGAGCTTGCCCCATACTATAGCACCCTAACTCACATGTGGCCATGCCAGGCCACCCAGAGCCTCCCCCCTTGTAGCATCCCCCCATGCCCTTACCTGAGATTCCTTCCAGTTCTTCCTTAATGAATTGCACATCTGGAATTATGATGGGAATCTGAACTGCCAGGATTTCTATTGCTAAATGGTGCAGTCATGTGATGTCATACTTTATTATTATATTGCTTAGTGATGGCAATTCCAATTCCAATTCTGATTGTAACTCGAGGACTATCTGTCTGTATCTTCCAGAGTTACATGTATCTTCAAAATGTACATTATCAGTTGCATGCTAGGAAGCACCTGCTATGCATCACTAACTAACAGATAAACTTTCACTACAGTACAGATAAAAATATATCTGTGCGAACTGAACATGCACACATAAAATAGCTTATATTTATTTTTAGTGCAGCAGAATAAACAAAAACATTCTATTTAATTTGTTTTTTTCCAAACATATTCTCCCTTTTTCTGACTATATGGCACTCACATGATGTTATCAGTCAGCACACTTATAGGTACACAATTCATGTCATTATAGAATAATTTGTGGAATGTTTAATAGCATGTATGAATACCTCTTGGCATGGTGAAAATATGATATAATTTAAGAGCAGTCAGTCAAAATTAGGTCAGCTCTGAAACTCTTGCTTATTCATGAGATTTTGCAAAACTGCAGATAGGATTTGATGTCATGTGTGAGGTTGGCAATCATGTTTTAACTACTGTGAAATGTGAACTGTTTCTGCATCAGGCACACAATTAGGAGAGTTCTTTAGCTTAATTTGATTGTCAGCAAGGATATGCATAGGTGTAATGAAGATCGCTACTTTTCCTGTTTAACAGTTTGGCGGTGCAGTAAGATAATGAGAGAAAGCAGGAAGGTCATTTCTACCCATTGTTTAGCCTGCTTTTTTAATGGCCAAATGTCCTAAATAGGCTGCGCAAACTGATTATGCCATTGGGCAAATTTGGAAAATTAAGACCCAGTTAAGATTTTTGTTTTTACAAAATGGTTGCCTTAACCAGTTACAAACCAGTAGGCAAACCAGTGAGATTAAGGGATCTAAACAAAATTATCAGATAGGGCATGGAGCCTGGCAAAAAGATAATGTTGATATGCACATTCATGCCTTTTGGCTTCATGTTGGGTTTCCAAGCTCTAAAGGAGTTTGTGGCTCAAAAGTCTGTATGCTAGCAGGCTCTGATAGTAAACAGGTAGTCCTCCAGTTACAACTGCAATTGGATCGGAATTGCTTTCACTAAGTGATTTTCTTTTTAATAAATTTACAGACATTTCTAAAATTCTGTTTTTACTATGTCATTATGGGTTACTGAATGTAGATTAATGAGAAAAAAATGAATTTCAACAACTGTAGAATCAGGTTGCAGCATACCAAAATTGACAGCATACCAAAATCGACAAAAGTGAAGGAGGTCTGAATACTTTCTGAATACACTGTGTATTTCTGCTGTGCAGTGGTACCTCGGTGCTCATTGTTAGTTGGTTCTGAGAGGCACGATGAGTACCAAACAATGAGTACCAAGCAATTTTTTCCCATCAGGAATAATGTCACAAGGCAGCCGATAACCAACAAGTTTGAAGCTTGTGCATTGAGTACTTAACAAATGATAAGTATCGGGACAAAGTTTTTGTGTCAAAATGTATTGAGTACCAAATTTGATAAGTTTCAAAGCAGTTGAGTACCAAAGTACCATTGTATTTATATTTATAAACACAGTATGAGTTGGCAACTAGTGATATGATAAACTTCTATCTCCCATTCAAAATTCCTTGTTTTGAAAAGTCCCGTTATGGCAATCTTATGCTATACTACCAACAAAAACTAGCAGGAGAGCTATTCTAAATAATGAAGAACTGACCTAAAATTACTGAGAGAAGTGTCTTTAAAAAGAAGGCAGCACTAGAAAAAGGGGAAAAAGTGATTCTAATTTAGAGAAAAGACAATAATGATCAGCACAAATTACTGTCACAATCAAAGCACACATTTAAATTGTGTGCTTCAATTAGTGCTTTGGTGTTTTTACATCTTTAATAAACTTGTTGCATATTTCAATGCAAAGCATACCCAATCATGCTTATTGAAAAGAAATATTTCTTTGAAAAATACTTGTAGGTTTATGCTAAATTTCCGGAGATGTCAGGCACGAGATCAGGACCACACATGAAGTTCCAATTAAACTGATTTATTGCTATTCATGCCTATGCACAAGAATTTACTAAAACAACAATTAACAATATTGTGGCATTAGATAAGGGCCAATAGAATTCAAGAGGGGTTGGATTTAGTCTGTTTGTTGCTAGATAGAAGATTCTAGGCTGATTCCTCCTTTGAATCTACCCCCAGGTTCTACCATTCCTTCTCCTCCAGGAAGATTATTTGGGTTATGATATTTACATTTCCAAATTGACAATATGAATTTAGAGAGAGATCACTTTCTTTAATATGATACGTTTAAAAAACATTTTTGTGTTAAGAGATTTTTAGAAAGTACTATGAGAAATTATTTAATAATTATCACTTCAAAGAATGCCAATATCTGTGCAATATTCATGTAGATATGTTAGTAACGGAATCATACAAATTATCTCTTTAATCTTCCATATTTTTGGAACTAAGGTATTTTTTTTTAATACACTGAATAATATTGCAAATGCATTGTATATTGTGCAGTGAGACAATGACATTTTTGTAATATTTACTAAAGGAAGTGTGAAGAGGAGGAGGATGCAAGGTCACAATGAAAATATATAATTCTAAGAAAACTGTGGTTTAATTTTCTAACTCAGACTAAGAAAACAGTAAGATATCAATTAGCATAGATATTTAACATTTTGTTGGCAAGAATGTATGTACTCTTATATAAAAGTAAATGTATAAAAGTGGGGCCTAATAAGTGATGGAAAAATAAGTTGAAAGGGAAGAAAACTAGGTCAAAAGCACAAAGCCAAATTCAAGGGGGGGAAGTCTGAAGTTTGACTGGTCTTGAAATCTTTACAGTAACAAAATGAGAAACATTTCATGGACTGAGATGATATATTATACTAAATGACCAGTAGATGAATTTGGGAGATCTTAGAATTATGTGCCATACATTTTGAAGATGACAGCTTCTTATCAGGAAGCTAATAGATTTTCATAAATTTTATATGAAAAATAGCTATTCTTGGTCAGAACAGCAGTCTTTGTAAGAGATACAATTACTTTGCCCTGTGCCTCTTAATTGAATAGAAATGTTCTTTTAGATATATTCATGCATTCCAAAGTAATAGCAATATAAGAATTAGCTAAAAATGTGGAGCACAGTATTGAAATATGAGTGCCCATAGTTCCATCTTCTGACATATATCTTTATCTTACAAGTCTTTGGAAGTAGTGAGAGCAGAAAAATACCGTTGTGATAAGTTGAGATCCAGCCATGGAACTCAACCCATGCTGCTTCTCACCTGTTGTTGCTACTGGCCTGCCACTGGGATCAATACTACTAAGAGTATCACAAAGCAGATCTGCTCTGCACTGCTCCTTCTACTTATGTGAGTTAAGCTCTCTCAAGATTCAATCTCTTCCAAGCAGTCCAAACACCAACATAAGTCCTCTATGGTTTTAAACCTGAATTTAAAATCTCAAGAAATGCTTTCTGACCCCAATGTTTGCCAATCTCTTTAGTGAAGAGAAATGCGTGCACATTTAGGGTAGCTTCTTGGGTGAGAAGTGAAACAACTTCCTCAAGGAAAAAACTGTCCAGTTGTCTTTTGAAAAAGCACCTTTGACATGACTATCAGTTGGATGACTGAGAATCTTCACATATGTTTAAGGTAGAACCATGTTCTCTTAATTACGCTCCAGAAGAAAAGCTAACAATTAATTAGAGGATTTGATCTTCCACAATGCACAAATTGTAAAGTAAACACAGAAATTGGGAGATTATTGTAAAACAAAGAGTGTAAATCTCCAAGTTCACTAGCATATTAGGATGATTGTTCACTAGATTGGTAGAAAACTTTTCTGGCACCAGTTCATCTCCAAAATGGGACGCAGTTGCAGGTTTTGTTATTTATTCTGGTTTTTAAAATCTTTTGTTAATCTAGTTTTTATAGTTAAAATTCTATATGGGTCCATATTGTTCATAGTTCAGAAGCCTTTGAAAATATTTTCCAATATTTGAAGAGCACACCGAGGATGGAATTATTGATTCCACAAGTTCTACAGTTCAGATAACTGATGTGTCAAGCATAGTGTCCAATTATATTGGTTGTAGGATAACTTCTTTTTTTTATGGCCAAAGGATATAAACAAGTTATTGGAGTGCATAGGTCTACCACTTTTTTCTCTCTGACCCAATGCTCTTCATGATTACTAACTGCAAATAGAAGGGAAAATACTGGCTATGTCAGGAGGAGACAGATATGAAATCTCTTAGACAGATGACATAAAAAACTCACATTAGAATCTAAGGGATGTAATAATTATCACTCAGTTGGTAATATCCCTTTATCTCAGCCTGGTTTTGGTACCAAAATTGTTCTGTTAATGTTTTGCCTTCTGCTGTTTCAGAAGGCAGAAATAGAAAAATACTCTGTGTTACCTGATTCTGTCCTTGTGGCATTGTAGAATCTACGTGCAGTAGTCAGGGTGAGCTGTAACCCTGGCATGGATACCTGCTACTAAGTCTAAGTGTACAATCAGTGCATTAGCTGTAATTGTGCAATTATACTCCCTGTTACAGTAATTTCTTGTAAATCTAGCAAAAACTACAAATAAAGAAGCACTCCCAAACTGTATATCTTTTTACCCAGAGCAAGTTTCACCTCAATCTCAAAGTCCAGCTTTTTCTAGCTTTTATCTTGTCTGGATTTAATATTATTTCAATTTGTTCTCTTATCCATCTGTTATTGAAGTTCAGCAACATTCAAGGGCACTAATTGCTTTTTAGAAGTCGAGGATGAGAGCGGCAGAATTGGTATCCAATTCCAAGGTCTGTGATAACCTCTCCCAGAAGTTTCATGTAGATGTTAAAAGTACTTATATGGTTGCTTTCCAAGAATATGTGACATTTTGAATTCTATTTTTCAAACACAAACATGTTTTTTCATTCATGTTGCTTGTATTCTGTCTACCAGTCCTGCTCTCAACTAACCAATAAAATAAAATATTTTATATTTTACTTTTCCATACAGAATTTTACAATAAAATGAAAGGCAATGTAAAAAATAAAACTGATAGGTGCTGTAATAGATGAGTAGAATTGATGTGTAGAGCATTAGCTAGATAGTAACAATAGAAGAGAATATTTTTAGCTCAGGGTTTACTGACAACGCCAAGGATCCCACCGACAATAACAAACATAACGTTTTTAAAAAGACAAAGTAAGTACAGATGAGTTTATATTTGCGTTCTACATTCCTTTAATATTTTTTGGTTTTTGTTTTCTCCAAAACTCATTTTACCTTTTGCCCTGTATTAGCATATTTACGTCAAATACCCACAAATCTTTAAGTTACTTGGAAACCAAGAGAAGTAAGCTAAAATAACTTTGTTTTTCTTTGACTTTTTGAACTCCCATCAAGAAACCATCTAAAGTTCCACACGGAACAGTTTTGTGACTGAAGAGGCTGCATTATTTCACTTTAATCTGCTCAACTTGTGCTTATAGATGTTGTCATATGGTGACTTACACTCACTTTTTAATTATTCTTCTGTTAAAGTAGTGTTTTATCCTTTCTCTCAACACAACTGTTGCCATATGAACTACCTACAATGCCTTTTGAGGATGCTGGTGGTGAAGCGGGCATCAATGGTGTTTGTCCAGCTCCTATAATTGTTTGTTTAAATGATGCAAGCATTCCCTTTCCCCACCCAGCGACTGAGTGCTGCCTGCCTTCTGTGGCAGAACTGTGGTGGTGCAGTGGTTAGAATGCAGTACTGCAGGCTATTTCTGCTGACTGGCAATTACCAGCAGTTTGGCAGTTTGAATCTCACCAGGCTCAAAGTTGACTCAGCCTTCCATCAGGTTGGATTTAATTTAAATCAAGTATATTTAAATCACGATTTAAATCACTAGTAAAAAGGCTTGATTTAAATCAACTTGATTTAAATCAGAGGTGAAATTTACTTACCTTCGCTACCGGTTCACAAATGTGAACACGCTTGCTACGATCATGTGCATGTCCTCCACGCATGCGCAGAGCCTTATGTGAATGCGCAGAGGGTCAAAAACGGGACGTGATGACGTCCAGGTGGGTGGGCAGAGCCTCCCGCTGCCGGTGCTACCGGTTCGCCCGAGCCAGATCAAACCGGCTGAATTACACCACTGATTTAAATCATAATTTTTAAAGAACAACTGTCACCACCGTGGCTCCTCCTCTGACCTGCTGTTGACTCACCAATAGTCCCAATATTGCAGAATATATAGCCTCATGCTACATAACTAAGCTGCATTTCGTGCTGAATAAACTAAATTACTAATGTATCTTAAATAGAAAACTATTGTTAGATATATTTTTACTCCGAAAGCATTTTATTAAAATAATTTTGATAAATATATAAAAAAATCTTATTTAATTTTTTTTTAAAAAATCCATTTTTTATTTTTTTTTAAAAAAACCATAGATTTTTATCCACCCAACCTTTCAAGGTTGATAAATTGAGGACCCAGATTGTTGGGGGCAATAGGCTGACTCTGTAAACTGCTTAGAGAGGGCTATAAAACACTTTGAAGTGGTATATAAGTCTAAGTGCTATTGCTATTGCTATTTTAGCCTGGATGAAGAAAGAACCAAGCCACGTGATTTCCACATGGGCATCTGTCCATTTAACACACTTTCAGAACTGCTGGTCAGGCATCTCATGGGCTGCCTATAGAAGATCAGTAAACCTACTTTTAAATATGTTTGTACCAGCCTTTCAAAATATCATTAATTTTTATTTTTTTGAAAAAAGGAATGGAATTAAACAGGGGAAGAAACTTGCAGCTAATTATGTCCCAAATTATTCTATTAATTTTGTTGTTTGTGAATGTATGTGGCCCTTCATTCTGCTGGGTCTGTATTTTTTTATTTTTTGGGGAGGGGATCACTACTTGGACTATTCAGATATCATTTTGCATATTTCTTGGTGTGGAAGGAAAGATTCAAGACTGTTTTCCTTCCTTATGGTTTTGTGTTCCCTGGGACTTTGAGAGAAAAGGACCACATCTGAATTACAGGAGATACTATATTTGTGGCAGGGGCACCACAGAGCTTCCGGGTTGAGAGGATTGAACAGTGATATCACCATTGCCAGTTGGGGGCTCTTTCATGTCCCATTAAGTTTTCCACTGAAGTGATACCCATCTATCTACTTGCAATCACCTATTTTCAGATTGCAAGATTGGCAGGAGCAGGAGCTTGTGACGGGAGCTTACCCCTTCCCAATGGATCTTGAAAGTGAGCATGTCAGACCAGACTCTTAACCTTGTGAGTCACCATGCTCCTTTGTAACATGGAGTAGATTGCCACTTGTTACTTACAGTTATTTATTGTAAATGACATTATTATAAGTTGTACATTTAGGTTTAATTCATTAGAAGTGTATATTTTATTTAAGAAACCTACTTTAGTACACATTGTTCATCTACATAACAGAGGAAAAACATTCAGCTTTCTCTTGTCTGTGGTTTGTACCATAAATTAGTTGTAACCCTGTCATATTTAGTCATCTCTGAATGTAAAGAAGTACATTGGATGGAAGTAGAAGTGAATACTGAGTCTGTGAGGTCATGCCTGCTGCATTATTTTATCCTTTATACTTTTTAAAAAAAATAACAACAACCTGAGATTGCTTAGGTTAGAAGATCAACATTTGCTACGTCTTAATTAATTTAAACTGCCTGCTCAGTCAGAATTGAGCTTCCAAGCACATTTTCAAAGTTTCCTCCGACTTTATCACATGCCTCTCCTATACCCTACTGATCTGTTAACTGGTATATCCACATCCACATCCACATCCACATCCACATCCATATCCATGCTGGTCTTTAGGATCTACATGGTTAGATCTTTACTAAGGACATGGAAGTGAATGGAATGTGTTTGCCAGCTCTTTCACCTTGCATCCACTTCCAAACCACTCACCTGTTATCCAGAAGATAGATAGATGGATGGATGGATGGATGGATGGATGGATGGATGGATTATTGACAGATAGAGATAGAGATGATAGAGATAGAGAGGGAGGGAGGGAGGGAGGGAGAGAGAACTGACAGTGGAATACTGGCCTTCCAGAAATCTAATAGATCTCTGTTCACTCAGACAATCTGAAAGATGGATAAACTTTCAATGGTAGGCACATTTCTGGAATCCTCCAATCCTATCTGGACAAAAGTGATTGATGGTTGGTTTTTCCCACCAGCAGGTGACAAGCGAGACAGGAGGGAAAAGAAAAGTGGGGAATATACCAACCACCCCCCTAAATCTCTCCTGGGTCAAATCTTTAACATCAGCAACGCTAGAAGTGTTGCTGATGTATAATAAAGTTCAATTTGGGGAGCAATGCAATTTATATCAGTATACTTTTCTACATACCAATACGCCCACAAGAAAATCTCATTCACATCTCTGTGTGTATATGTGTGTGAATATACTGTATATGTTAGCATACTCTCCCCTTAAATGTTTACACAGAGCCTCTTTTCTTTATACTAGGCATTAGGCCAGAAATTTATTTTCCCAGGTTTTTAGTGTAAAAACCCTTATATTATTATTTTCAAAGATGCTGCTTTCTTGCTTTATGGAGCTGTATTCTGTTTTATATTGTATGAAGATGTTTTATTTCCAGTTGTTCTATTTCTACTGATGTTTTACAAGCTTATAAGCTTACAAGCTATATTACTTATATAGTCTCCATTTAAAAAAAAACAAACCTTGAAGTTAACTAAACCAAGAAATGCTTCTGTTTTTTAGTTGTAGATACTAACAACATATTATGCAAAATATAAATTCTGCTGCCCCTGCATAAGCATATTCCTTGGTACAGTAAATGCATTTAGGATCACAGACTAAATCTGTATGTCCAGAATAGGTCCCTTGTTTACTTGTTTTGTCATGAAGAAAGGTATAATACTTGCAAATTCAATTTGTGCTTCAAAAAAAAGGCTTGAGGCTTGAGTTGCTCTGTTTGGAGTTCATCCACAGGTCAGTTCTTGTCATTTTCAGAGCAGGCAGCATCAACTCATCATTTCATTGAGGTTCATTTCCCCATAATTATAGAATTTTTTTTGGTAGTTAAATGGCTGATAAAATTTTCAAAAAGCGAAAAAAACTATCATGAAACGCCTGGAAGTTGAATTAAAAGTTGGATATGAATGCATAAAATGAAATATTGCCTAGACAAATTGGTCGATTTGGTGTGCCTTTTGATTTATTTGGGTAGATTTATTCATTTGTTATAGTATAAATGAAGCTTTTGAAGTCTATTAAGAATAGCCTCATGCTAGTCTCTGTCAATTCAAAAGATTTCAATGTGCACTCATCAGAAGATTCATGTTTCGATACATATAACAACTCATCTTTTCATTTCCCTTCTTTTCTCATGTTCTCATCTTTCCTACAATCTTCTCCTATTGGTATCTTATGACTTATCACTTGTTTGTGTCTTATGGTTAATGATTGTAACTATGACTTATGATCTATGACCTATCACTTTGCTGTTTGTATGTACACTGAGAGCTTATGCACCAAGGACAAATTCCTTGTTTGTCCAATCATACTTGGCCAATAAAATTTTTTTATCCTATTCTATTCTAAACAGCCATTTTCAGGATGAATAGATATTATATTATATTATAAAAGAAATTTTGAAATAATTTATTTCATGGTTAAGTTTTGGATTTTTAAATTTCATGTTGAATACCCAAATCAGGAATTTCTCAATTTGCATTGTCTGCAAAATACCTAGTTGCTCCTCTATACAGGATTTTGCTCATTGTTGTTATAGAAATTGCTATAACGCTATGAGACAAATGTTTTATGACAATGAAACATTGAAGGTGCAGAATAATAGAAACAAAGAAGTGGAAAAGAACTGACTGACTTAAACAGCCTTAACAATTTAAGCATTACATCTATGAAAACCTAAAAGTGAATGTTATTTGGAAAGAGGGAGGAGAAGGGAACTCTGTGGGGTGTTGGTGGTGAAGACAAAAATAATCCTTTGAGATTGATTACTAGGAGTTTCAGATGGGAGGGTAACGTGAAAATAATAACAATAGCAATTTATTAAATTTACATTATATACCATCTGATTACCAGTAACTGGAGGTGCTGTACAATTGTTAAAAACATTTTAAAACAAGGAACAATTCAAAACACAAAAGAAACACAAAAGAGCAAAAATGGCTGAGAATATAACTCAGATGGGAACAAGAAAAAGAAAGAGTCATTAAACTTCCTTGCCAAAAGAAGAAGAAAATATCAGTTATGGTGATGATACAAAGTGGTCAAGAAAATCTACTCTCTTTTAAACCAAAAAAATCATGCATATTTCTCACATAATGTATGAACATTATATGTGATAGTTTAATGATTTATAATTGTATTGGTTTTACATTTCTATATACTTTGAATTCTAATATTCTATAATAATATAGGTCTATTAAGATAATTGAGATTTCTGGAAACGTATGTAGGCAATGACATAGAATTTTGATTTTATGACTAATAAACTGTAATTATTATACTGATGATAATTATAATCTTTTAGTTAGGAGAAGAGTCATTGTCAATAACTGATGATTTTAGTTTGCTTCTTCAACATTCAGCATTTTAATGTGCAAGAAATCTCCAGGTTATCATTCAACAATTAATCTGGAATGACAGCTGGAGGTAAAATATTTTGATGCTCAAGATTTTGTGTCTAATTGGAAAGGAATGGAAGCATATATTAGAGTGTTTATTTCTATTTATATATTAGAATCCACATCTGTCTATATATTTTCTATAACATGCAGCGTTTGCCTACTTAAGTCACTTTATACAGATCACTGTTTTCTAAATAACTACATTACATACAGTCTTTGCCTGACTGAGAAAATGTTTTAATTATCATGATGAACCTAAATCCCTGATATATTTTCTTTGTGCCACAATATTATCTGCAAAACAGGCAACAGATACATTTACAGAGGTTGACTAGGTATACATAATTATTATGGGCAGAAGGGCCCCTGAAATATCTTACATATTTCTCTAATTGTTATAGATAAAGCTTTCTTATCATTTCTTCTTTCTATTTATTTTAGAATATTGGGAGGCAATATTTTGGGGATGGGTGTGGGGGATACTCTGGTTTCTCTTCAGATCGTATAAATCTTTCGCCTTTAACTTGTTATCGTTTCTTTAGTGGTCATTTGAACTTACAATGGCACTGGAAAAAGTTACTTATGACCAGTAAGTGAGTAAAAATGTGAGTAAAAAGTTACTTACATATGACCAGTCCTCACATTTACAACCATTGCAGCATTCCCATAGTGACATGATCAAAATTCAGTTGCTTGGCAACCAGCATGTATTTATGATGATTGCACATCTCTGGATCAGTTGATCAGCATTTATGACCTTCCCAACTGACTTCTGAGAAGCAAAGTCAACGGGGGAACCCAGATTTGCTTAATGATCACGTTATTCACTTAACAGTTGCAGTGATTCATTTAACAATAATGGCAAAAAAGGTAACAAAATTGGGCATGACTCACTTAATTACTACCTTTCTTAGCAATGGAAATACTCGCCCCAATTGTGGTTGTAAATTGAGGACTACCTTAAATAAACAATCCAATCCAATTGTACAGTCCTGCCCTCTGAGCTACTGCAGATCCTAATCAACAAAACTGCCTTATCCACACACCACATAAAAAGGCATCACTACAAAGAACCTTGTAGAGATGTCCTCACCTTTTAGCACATAACTTTTTCAAATCAAAAGGTGTACAGTAGATTTTTTAAGCACTTACAATGTTACACTGAGGGTTTGTCTTTGTCACCCTGGGGTGTTTTGCTTTACAGAAACAACATAAATATTTATCAAGGACCTTGGAGTTGTCTTGTAATCATTTTTGGCAGATTCAGTACCTGGAAATGACCATATGACAAGAGTTTCCATTACATGCCTTTTCCATCGTCTGAAGCTGTTGGATGCAGACTAAAAATAAAGCAATACAAACAAGCTCTTTGCTTTTAAAGCAAAGGAGCTGTGCTAGTTCCCCAAAAAAGCTTTGATAGGGTGCTTCATGTAAAATCTTCATCAGATTTTAAAACTTTGCCTACCTTACTACTAATACAAATCATTTGCTTATTAAAACATGCTCCATTTTTGAGGGGGGAAAACCGTAAGAATTTTACCATTAATAAAGACATGTTCTTTTCTACAAATTATACATTAATACAATTTAAAGTAAAACAAAGCTGTAGCTAGACATCCTTATTCAATCAGATTTACATATAATTTTCCCCAAATTGGCAGACAAACAATTATCTAATTGGCTATGCAAATTGATGTGCCAGTTTATCAATATTTAATTTAGCCTTAGGCCAAATATTAAAGTCCTTACCTAACTCTCCAAGGAAGAACAGCTGATTATAAATCATCAAGGCCAAAAGTGTTGGTCTTATCTTAACAGCATCAAATTTCATGCATATAACATAGAGAAGCCATATAACAAGTTAAATGTTTCAAATACCTAGAAATCATTTTGAAACCTCTAAGAAAGAAAATAGTCCAAGTTTCTTATGCCTTATTTTTAGTCCAAAAGAATACAACAATATTTTAAGATTTTGCTGCATGTAGAATCTTAGCTCAGCTGTTTTATTTGCTGCAAAATCAGTTATACATCTTATCTATGGAGCACAATAAGACCGTTTTTACAACTTTGCTCCTTTACAAAAAAAGTGCAGTTAAGGTTTCATTATTTTTACTCTTCACTCCGAGACGCACCTTGATGCAGTCCTGAGACTAGAGATGTTCTTTTAAAAAAATAATAACCAGAGTTTACTTTAATTACTTGGCTAAGTTTTAACCTGATCCCCATGATGCTGCTTATTTATCATAGCATCTGATATATACAGATCTATTCGGTGGGAAAACATTACAAAACAAAAAAACAAAAAAAAACAAAAAAAACAAAGTGCTTAAGCCTTTTCCCAGACCTTTCATTACCTCAGCTTCAAAAAAGTTGATATAGAGATTCCAAATAACTTCAACCAATTTCAAGGACTTTTTAGTCATTAAGATACCTCTAAAAATCCTTTCCTGCAGACTATATATTGTTAACTTCCCTCAAAAATTGCTGGGCATTTACCAAGGGCCCATTTCAAGGGTTCTTGTTTCAGCATTTCTGGAGGGCAGATATAAGAAGGAGCTCCCATAAGGAGATACCCATGTGATGCAGGAGGGATTGAGCCAATTGGATGTATTCTCTACGCTTCCCTCCGACCCAGCCGCCTTCCTTGCTGGCATCGCTCCTGAGCGAACTCTTCTGTCCTCGGCTGTTGCAAAGAAGCGGCAGCTCTGGGTCAGCCATACCCGCTTCTTTCTCTTTGAGAGCTGCTTTGCAAACAAGGTGCAAAGCAGCTCTCAAAGAGAACGAAGCAGGCGTGTCGCACCCAGAGCTGCCACTTCTTTGCAACAGCCGAGGACAGAAGAGTTCGCTCAGGAGCGATGCCAGCAAGGAAGGCGGCTGGGTCGGAGGGAAGCGTAGCCCAAGCTCTCTGGGACGAGTAAACAAGTGTGGGGAGGTGAACGGGAGCGGACTTGGCCCTCCGCATGTTGCATCCCCCTCCCCCTACTTTTTAATTGTAGTTAAAAAGAACTAATTAAGTTAATAACAATGTACCTACCTATATAGTTTAAATTTTAAAAAATTGGCTCTCAAAAGAAATTTCAATCATTGTACTGTTGATATTTGAATTGTTGACTAATGAGTTTGCCGACCACTGTTCTATGTCAAGGAGGGTGATACACTGGAGGGTGATACACTGGTTCCTTGAGTTACAACCATAATGAAATAATGAAACTTGCCCATCATGGTTGTAACTTGTGGCAATTGCAAATTGGGCCACCAAGATGATTAACCTGATTAATCTTTTTTGCAGCAGTTGTTAATTGAATCAACCAGTTGACCCAAGGCTGGTTTTGCTGAAAATGGGAAGTAAATGACAGTTTTCAGCAAAACTGTTATAAAACTTGGTTAGGTGACCTTGGAATGCAAATGGTCACAAATTCAGCCTTGTTTGGTGCTTGCCAAGTACAGTCATCTGACCGTGGGAGTGCATCAGTGGTGGGTTGCCCCCGGTTCACACTTGTTCTATAGAACCGGTAGTAAAACTGGCAGGAGGCTCCGCCCACCGACCCCAACATCATCAAAATGCTTCTGTGCATGTGAAGTGAGCGTGCGCGGCCCAAAGGTAAGTAGAACCCACCCCTGGGGTGCATGGCCCTTGAAATTTCAAATCCTGGTCATTAGTATCCCCAGGAATATGTGTCATAACAGACACTAACTGACCATTGTAAATAAGTCAAGTATTACTTGTAAACACTTAAGTGTTTTAACCTTCATCCTGAATAGGATAATTTAGTATCCTCTTAATAAAAAAAACCTGTCTCTGGAATATAACATGAACTTTAAACAAAAATTGTATATATTTAAATTGTTTGGTGATGCCCAATAAAATAAAATATTTTTTTTAACCTGCATTTATTGCAAAAAGTGCTAACATTGGTATCCTTAGATGAATCTCACCTTCTCCACAAATCTTGATACAATTCTCTGTAATGAACTATAGTTATATAAATTCAAAATTAATTTACAGATACCTTTCTTGAATATAGTTGAAAATATTTCCTGTGAAACGATTTTGCGCCCTTTTGTTATATTAGTTAAGAAAATGGAAGAAATTACACAGAACAAACAGGAGAAGCCGCAACTTGAATTCTCAATTATTATTATCAGCTAAATTAGAAAATGAGAGTGCCTGGAGAATAGATTATTATTTTGATAAAATAGTGGTTAAAAGTGGGGGAAATTGTGTGTTTACAATATTTGGACCAAATCCCTGCAATCTAAGCTAATTACTCTTCCACTGTTTCTTTTGTTTAATGACAGAATGCACCATATGAATTTAGTGTTGGAAATGGACTTTATACATATCATTTCCATAAACAAGTATAATTAGTATTTATGAAAAATTCTGTTTTTATAAACAGCAGCAACAAAGAATTGTGTGGTTATGTAGTTATTATATAGATAAGATAATTAATTTGGGCTAGTAGTTTAAGGTATCAGATTAGAAACCAGGAGACTTAGTCGTAAGGGTGATTGGACTGGCCCAATCACTGTCTCTTAGCCCAATTCACTTCACAGGATTAGAGGTGAGGAGGAAAAATAAGGAGTATTAATTATGTTCATCACCTTGAATTTTTTATAAAAATAATAAAGACAGGATAAAAAATTAAATTAAATTAAAAATGTAGTTTATAATGTGGGAAGCCACCCCCTCCCAGAAGAATGAAATATTTTGAGGAATATTAAAAAAGGCAGAATATTATATTTCCCTAAATGAGAAATGGAGAAATATGTTCTTAAAAGACAGAAGCACACTCAGTCTCCCTGCCCCCAAGCAGAAACTGAGGATGCAGCTTTTAGAAATGCAGATTTGGTAATCCATTCAAGTCAGGATATTTTGAAACAAAGGCAGAATGGTAGGATTAGAAGCAGCCCCTCACCCAAGATCCAACAAAGGAGGAAAGTTATTAGCCACAATAGAAATTGCCCAACATCCTTTCAGAACACAAACCCCTTCATTGTATGGCCCCCAGAGCAGTCCAAACCACCTGGGAGCTCAGATAAACCAGAGGTTGACCAGATTAGCTCAGACAAACACCTAACAGTAACAGAGTTGGAAGGGACCTTGGAGGTCATCTAGTCCAATCCCCTGCTCACGCCGGAGACCTGTACTAGGGATTCAAAGAGCCAGCTATGACCCCTCCATAACCCCTCCATGACCCCCATCAGAATCTGACAACAGCCAATAGAATATTAGAGGACATGTTCTTGCACAGGAACAGGAAGCTCAAATACAAAGCCCAAAGAAAGTATAACACACACCCTCCCTCACTCTCAACTCCATTTTGTCAGCTGCACCAGAACCACAAACTCTGGTGGTTCTGTTCATCAATAAATGGACCCCCTTTCCAATCAGCCTCCAGCCTCCATTTTGTTTCCAGTGCCTTTCTCCCGGCTTGGAACTGGAACTGGATATTTCTTCCAACAATAAATAGAAGAGATTTTTAAAGAAAAATCATACTGATCATTCTTTATTATAAGCTAACACATTGCAGTTATTTTCCTTCAATGTGTTAGTTTATAACACTTATTACAGATAAAAATAAGTCATACTAGTTGTACTAAAAGTGTATTATTCCTTTCAGTTTATCATTCTCTTTTAAATAACATTTTTATTAAAAATTTTATAATGCTTCCTTCCATCTAATTTTCTCCTACATTCAGTTTGCAAGGATGAATTATTCAATGTTTCTTCCAGAGTTCTAAGGTGCTGAATACCACCCAAGTGTTAATTAATGATTATTATTAGCTGTATGTCATTTGCACTGTCTGGAAATTTCAGCCTTAGCAAGCAATGCTTAATGCATTGCAATCATGTATGCTACTGTGCCCACAAGAAAGGAATAGCTGTAAAATCAAGAAAGTGTGTTGAGATAGAACAGATTTTTTTTTGTCCACAAGTAGCATTTTATTCCCTTTAAATAACAATAAAATAACACTGCAAAAAAGCAGGTGGGGTGGGGGAAGGGGACAGCTGGAGCTGGAGCTTGCAGGGAGAGCTGACCCAGGCCGTGGCTTCCGCACAGGTGCTGGTGGTGGGTGCCGGCAGCATTGGCTACGAGCTCCTCAAGGACCTGGTGCTCACCAGCTTCGCTCAGTGAGTGGCTGGGCGAAGTGCCTGCGGTGGGGTGGGGACAGGCATTCGTGCGGCTTGGAGCCTTTGGGCCACTTGCGTTCTACCCCCCTCCCCATGGGAGGGGCTTAATGGCGGCATGCAAAGGGAGCCTCTCTCTGCTGGACTCTTGGCCGTGAGTGCACAGGCCGTCTGGGCCTCCTGCACTCCCGAAATAATAAGACCACCCCCCCCCCCGATAATAAGGCCAAGCCCTTGTTTTGAGGTTCAAAAGAAAATAAGACCCTGTCTTTATACGTAATACGGTATGTAAATCTACCTACCTACCTACCTGGCTATGATATTGTGATGTCAATATATATCTGAGACCAAGACAAACAAGATAATGGTCAAGTATAAAATTTTAATTTTACAACTTGGGAATTCTTGTTTGCAACTTTCAAGTATGATCTCAACTTAATCTCGTTGATCCTGAAGAACTGAAATTGATAGTTAAGTCTGAGATGAAGCCTGATTGATGATACAGCCTTCTGAGCTGTCTATAAATGTCTGTCTGAATATCATCTCCCATCTCCTAGTGAGGCTGGAAGCTGCCAGGTGAAGAACCAAAGGACCATTATTTGCAGTTATAGTGCCATAGCTATATAATAAATGCATTTACAGTGAATGGTCCAATAAAACTGGCATCCAGCTTCTTTGCGGAGTACATAGAGGGGAAAAAATTGATAGAAAGCTAGACATGATTTCACACAGTGATGGAAGTTTCTTGACTATTATGGTCAGCACAGGACATGTTAGATCCAGTTGACCAGCATCAAGTTTCTGAAGAAAACTAGAAATCTCTGAAATGAGGAAAGGGTGAGATGCATTTGGCAACAGATGTGACTGGTGGAAGTAGGTGGCCTGAAACTGTCCTGTTTCAAGTTTCAAACACACACACGTTGCTAGGAGACAGTGAGCAAGTTACTCAAGGCAAAGTAAATAAACAGCAGGCAGGCAATAAGAACATAAATCAGAGTCTCGGGAGATAAGGTTTGCCTGACCATATTTCACTTTCCAAAGGAATGCACAGAAGAATAGTTTAAGTCCAGTCTGGAGTCGAAGGAACTGAGTAAGATTTGTTAGTCCAAGGTCAGAGCTGTTTTTTTTCACACAAATAGAAGACAACAATATACAAGATACGGAATATCAGATGACTGTTTTCAACAAACAAACGGGTTATTAAATAAAACTTCAGTTTCCTATTTTCAATTAAGTCAAGCACACCATTGCTTGGTGCTGTGTCTCGTTCAGCATTGCTCTGCAGTCCGTCCCATTTACCAAGTCTGGGGCTTGAAGATGGCACATCATTTACCCGGTTGCTTCAGCTGTTCTGAAGCTGTGTTTGATCAACCTCATGTATTCATGGTTTGGTGTCTTTTGAAGCTGGCATTTCACTGCATCAACCAGAGCAGCTTCACTTCTTCAGCCAGAGCAGACTCAGAATTGTCTGAATCCTCAGCCCAGACAGAAAAAGCAACACCAGAGTGGATGCATGAACTAGTTATTATAAATGGATTCATTCATATTAAAATATCTAGCCAATGGTCCTGCTCATAGTTAACACATAAATGAAGGCATTGTTCTAAACTGGCATTTGTTATCTCTGTTTCGCCATTACTCTGCGGATGATAGGCAGGTGAAGAAGGTTCACATCCAATTGTTGTAATAATGTTTTCCAAAACCAGGCTATGAACTATAAACTTCAGAAATTAGATGATTGGGCAAAGCATGGTTCGGGACAATTGATTGACTGAACAAGAAACTGTTTTAGGAACAGAGAGGAAGCACAACTGGAAAAGAAATGAAAGCCATTTTAGAAAAGAAATCAGCTTCTAACCACAATTGATTCCATGCCTATGATTCATGAATCATAAAGGATAGAGCAAATCTAAGTAAACTATTCAGAGGCTTTTGTGGGAGAGGAAACCTTGCAAGAGTCCAGTCTGTTTCCTAGTCAGCAGTTTAGCATTTGTTCCAGAATAAAGATGTAAGTGTCTGAAGATCCAGGCTTTACAGTTTCACAGCTTGGTATATACCATTTTGTCTGGTGAAACCAACAGTACAACCTGACGCAGGTCCCTCAAATGAAGAGTTTTAGACTCATAGAATCTGGTCTGGTTGTTAGATAGCAGATATTTGGAAAGTGACAGCAAATTTAAAAAGGCACTGCACTGATATTGCAGATGATGAGAATGTAATTTGAGGTATGTAAACGTGAAAAAAATATACCGTGAACATTTGAATTAATTTCATGAACAAAATTGATGCATTTGACTTTGCCTATTTTAGTTCCCTAATGCGAAGGAAGGACTCATTGGAGAGGAAACTGATGCTGGGAAAGATTGAGTGCAGAAGAAGAAAGGGACGGCAGAGAATGAGGTGGCTGGCTGGAGTCACTAAAGCAGTTGGCATGAGCTTAAATGGACTCCAGAGGATGGTAGAGAACAGGAAGGCCTGGAGGAATGTTGTCCATAGGGTCGCGATGGGTCGGACACGACTTCGCAACTAACAACAACAATTTTAGTGTCTAAAAGAATTGACTTTTAGTAAAAAGGGAGAGAAATGCTTCTTTGCTTTAGAGAATGTTTTAAAGCTAAACACTATCTATTTATTATCTCTGTATTTATCATCCCTCTACTTGAGTTTGGAGATACATTTCAAAGTTTTTTTTGAATGTAAACAGTAGCCATGAAATTAATGGCTTAACTAAAACAGAAAGGGTTTTTTTGAATATGGAACAATTGCTTAAAGAATCATAACTAGAATCTGGGTCTCCCTGCTCCCATTCCCACTGTGATATTTCAGATGAAATAGTAATCACAACTGCACAATAGTTTTGCAGATGAAAGCAGGATCACAGGGCACATTAAACCAGGTCAGTTGCCAATCTAGTACTTCTATTAGCACAGCATGGCAAGTTTTTCATAAACTTGGCCAGCTTTTGGTTCCTTTGTGTGGTGTGCAATCTGTGGCCATTTGGTTCATTAATGCTTCAATATACTGGATAAACCCACAGCACAGCCAGTAATAAATCCCGAACTATTAAAGACAGTGTAATATAAAATCCATGTTCTCTGCTATTTACAGTGTACAAGAAGTAATTAATGGACTGGACAACATTTATTTGAAGGCAAGATCACACTTAACACATTTATGTGTAAGATACATTCCCACCTCTTCAGTAAAAATAATAATAAGAAAACAAAATACAAAGGTCTGCAAATACAAATAGAATGACTTTGGCAAAAGAAAGCAAAGATAGTATCAATAGTAATAGGTGCCTTGGGTGCAATCTCAAAACAACTGGAAAACCACTTGAACACCATTGGCACTCACAAATTCATCATCAATCAATTGCAAAAGGTGGTTTTAGTTGGAACAGTTTACATCTTGCAACAATATCTCTAACACTATAAAACATCAACATCTGCCTATCCCAGGGCCTTGGAAAGGACTCGATAGATAGAAAAAAAAATCAAATTCAGTCTGAACATCTGGATGTCTATACAATGAACAATAATAATACATCAAACTTATCAATTGTCAATAAGAAAGACCAAAAAAAGTCTGGATAGTGGACATGGCAGTACCTGGAGACAGCAGAATAAAAGAGAAGGAACTGGGGAAGGTAACAAAATACAAAGACCTGCAAATAGAAATAGAATGCCTATGGCAAAAGAAAGCAAAAGTAGTACCACTAATAATAGATGCCTTTGGTGCAATCCCAAAACAACCAGAGCACCACTTCAACACCATTGGCATTGAGAAAATCACCATCAGTCAATTGCAAAAGGCACCTTTATTTGGAACAGCTTGCATCCTGTGATGATACCTTCAACACTGTCAAACATCCACACCTGCCTATTTCAGGTCCTTGGAAAGGACTCAATAGGCAGACAAAAATGCTAAATTGAGTCTGAACATCTGGTTGACTGTAATATAACCATAATTATAAAAAATCTGACAATAACATTGTCAAGTACAGTGTAGAGTAGAAGTACAGTGGAAAGGAAGGAGACATCAAATAAAAAAATCAATCTCCTAATTTCTCTAGGTTTGTTGTTATTTGGGGCCAAGGACATGATACAAACTTGTAGTTGCATGTGATATGCTTCCTTTCTGATTCTACAGTTCATTCACAATCTTCTATAATTTGAATCTTATCTTGACTGAATAGCCAGCCAGCCTGCCTGCCTGCCTGCCTGCCTTCCTTCCTCCTTCCCTCCCTCCCTCCCTCCCTTAAATCACTTTTTTCTAAGACCCAAAAGATTTGCATTCTTGTTTGGGAAATTAAAAAAAAGGCACCAGTCCATTTATATGACATAGTGTAACTACCTAAGTCAGTGTAGCTATTAACATAACAACTGGTGGGGAAATAGACTGCAAAAATGCTTCTCATGCATTACATGTATGTCTGATTGTGATAAGTTCTGCTTCCACTAGCATACTCATGAGAAAATGGGTACTTGGTTTGAATAGATTTATATACCTCAATATCAGTAGAAGATGCTGTGCTGTGCTGAATAGCTAAAATATATCAGGAGTACCTGAATGGAACAATTTGTCTATTGCAATTACATGCCAGGAGGTATCATTTCAGTGTATTCTGTTCAACACTGGAAGGAAATTGAATGAGTGTGTGTGTACTCTTACACGTACATTTTCATAGCCTTCTAAAATGTTGATTTCTGTGTCAGAGAAGATGTTGTTTTCTACAATTTATATTGTATTTACAGTATGTTTATTGTTGTATTTATGCAACATGAAATTATAAAATTATTAAAAATCTACATTTTGATACAACTTCAAACCCCACACCCCATATATATACAGTTATCCATAGGTGCTTCAGTGGGAGAAATTCTGATTTGATACTGTTGTGCAAAAACTAGCAAAAAGTTATTGATTTATATTGTTCAAAACTTACTCAAGGAACACCTTGTTTTAGCATCCATTTATTTAACATTCGAAGAAATAGAAAAGTAAAGATTTCAGTTCTTTTTTCTTATTGAATTAAATGCATTGAACTAGACAAACCATTATGCACATAGTAGAGTACTTGCTCTTGACGAAGAACACCTGTGGATCTGATTCTTAGATTTTTTTTAATCTCATAAAAAATTAAAAACACCATTATTAATACATAAATAAAGTTTGGGAATACAAAATCCTTTGAGGAACTCTTTTTAAGATTACAAGGAATAAATGCACTTATTTGTGCAATTGACCGAGTTTATTGTGGAATGCATGGGATTGTCTTTTACTTGTAATAAAGGATCTGCTAATCTTACATTTTAGTGCATTGATTCTAAAACACATAAATTTTCTGAAATTTATGACTGAAATTTCCTGTTGATATTAGATATTGTTACATAGGGACAGAATCAGAATATTTCATTATCTCACCTATTGGTGGGCCTTTATATGTATTTGATGAACAGTTGAATTACAAATGAAATTGAATAATTCATTGTGTTAGTTTTTGCTATATATTTTCCTTTTTCTAGTCCTGTTTCTATCTTGCCTAGCAGTATATTGTATCTGTTCATCCTGAAGAAGATTTATCAATATCGTACATCCACAGTCATTGTGAGCTAACAGGATTTAGTACCTCATTTATCTGTTCAGAAGTCAATTTGTATGAGATATCGTATTTGTAACAATGCTGCATCTTAAAATGGAAGGCTTGTATCTGTAGATGTGCTTTGATTTATTTCAGTGGCACATAGAAGGCATCATGTGCTGGCGGAAAAGACGCCTAGAGAACGGTTGGAGGGCCAGCCGATCCGAATCCGACCGGACACTGGTGAGGTCTCATATTAAGACCTACCTAGTGGTGATAAAAGCGGCAAAATCTGACTATTTTTCTGCTCTTATTGCATCAGAAGATAACCGCCCAGCCACCCTGTTTAGGGTGACCCGTTCCCTGCTTCATCTGGGAATATGCTCCCACAGAGAGGGGTTCCTCAGGGTGCCGTCGGTCAAACAATGCCGACTGGCGGCCCCTAGTGGGAGAGTCTTCTCTGTGGGGGCACCTACCCTCTGGAATGAGCTGCCCCCGGATATACAGTGGATCCCGGATCTACGCACCTTTTGCCGTGCCCTAAAGACGTTTTTATTCCAAAAAGCTGGGCTGGCCTAAACTCTTTTAAATTGTTTTAATTTTTAAACTGTTTAATTATGGGTTTTAATACAGGGATGCTTTTAATTGTGGGCCAAATTAATTTAATTGGATTTTAATACTGTTTTTAAATTTTGTATTTCTTGTGTTTTATCTGTTGGCTGTTCACCGCCCCGAGTCCTTCGGGAGAAGGGCGGTATATAAATATAAACAATAAAATAAATAAATAAATAAATCATGACACCCCCCCCAATAGTAGAGACTCAGACCCATAAAAACAAGTGCAGGTTTGCCACTTTAATTATTCACTTTGAACAATTCCACACTCACCTTAAGCTGCTTTCTCCTAGGCTGTTCCTAGGATATTGTTTCTTCAGATAACTTGAGAAATTCTAGTCCAGATTGCAGCAGTCTAGATTATGGCCATTGCAAGAACATTCTCTTCTATGCAGGGAAGGTAAGTTTGACTGCCTGATTATTGTATTTGCAATTACCCAGACCTTTTATTACTATAATTTCTTTTATGATATAGCTTAAAAGACACAGTAATCAAAGCAGTAAGAAACAATTGAACAGAATAATAGCGTTTTCAAGTCCAGCCACCTGCACGAGCAGGAGAAGCTACCATTCTGGACAAATGACTGTCTAATCTCGTCTTAAAAACCTCCAATGATGGAGCACCCACAACTTCTGAAGACAAGCCGTTCCATTGGTTAATTGTTCTCACTGTCAGGAAATTTCTTCTTAATTCTAGATTGGTTCTCTCCTTCAATAGCTTTCATCCATTGCTTCTTCTTTTACCTTCTGGTGCTTTGGAAAATATGTTGAGCCCTCTTCTTTCTGGCAGTACCTCAAATACTGAAATACAGCCTTATAAAGTGATACCAATGTATCACATGATCTTGAAGTTTGTTCGGTTGTTCCTCTATATGTCCATGGAAACTTTAGAGCAAGGAAGAATTGATAATGTAATTTCGCAGAAGTAAAGCATAACCTTCCTATGTGACAACAAAAAATTGTTTATAAATAATAAATAGTTTTGCACTACTGTAGGCAAGGGGTGGGATAGCAGCCCAAACAGAAATCAAAAGGGTTATCTTTGGGACATGTAAGGCATAAACCTCTAGAGTTGATGATAACTCATAGATATTACAGACCATTATTGGGCCAACTTCAAGATTTGTGGCAGAGACGGGCAGTAATTGCCAATTAGCAAATAACATCTGCAAAAGGCTTCCATATGCAATTCAAGGTGCACTTAGAACATCTACATGGCATAGAACTATCTTCTTCCAATGGTATCCACCTGTCCCATATACTTTAATAGGGAAAGCACCCTCTGGATGCCTTCCATTACAGTGTATCTTCTTATTAGAATTGGACTCTCAGCATCTGCCCTGAGGAATAGCTTCCCTTCAGAGATCTCATTGGTTTAAACCTTGTTACCCTTTCAAAAGACAATAAAGACTCAGCTGACCAGATGGTTATGCAAACTCTGCTAGTTAGTGTTGTCTTCTTATGAACTAGGATTGTTGTTTGGCATCTCAAATGTTAAGGCTTGGTTTGTTAAATTGTTTTTAATGGTTGTAAGATGGACAGCAATGTAAATTTATAATGATGTCATAAATAAATAAACAAAATAGTACCCCAGTAAATCAAGATGAAATGGCTTTTGGCTTACTCTGAGTTGGTCTTGCATGATGCCCCCTTTTTTGGGGCTATTCATACAACTTCACCAGTGGACAGTATATGGCAAAGATAATATAGTTGATACTAAATTGATACATGTTCATTGATAACAATAATACATGACATGATTACAATTACTCCAGTCAGTTATAAAAGGAATAATAATTTGGGGAACAATAGCTTTCTATGTCAAGAACAAAAAGTACTGTATTGTTTTTGTGAGAATCTCTTTAGTCACAGATTCCTCCAGTGCAGGGGTGTCAAACTTGAGGGCTGCATCAGGGTTGTGTTTGACCTCAGGGGGACAGCAAAAAAACAGGCTTCCCGGTCCCACTGGAAGTTGGCAAACAGACCATTTCCGGCCTCCGGAGGGCCTCCGGAGGGGTGGGGGGGCCCTCCGGAGGCCAGAAACGGTCTGTTTTTGCCCTCCCCAGACTCCTAGAAAGGCTCTGGAGCCGAGGGACAGCAAAATATGGGCCTTCCCCACCACCCCGGAGGCCCTCTGGAGGCAGGAAACAGCCTGTTTCCCTACTTCTAGTGGGCCCAGAAGGCCCGAAAATCAACATGCACATGCGCGCCGGAGCTGAGCTTGCGTGGCCACCAATATGGCTATGTGTGCCACAGTGGCACGCGTGCCATAGGTTCACCATCAAGGGTCTAGGGTTACCAGATTAAGCTGCTACGATCTCAGTGATCACTAAAGGCCAGCAGAAAGTTAGATTGTTCTGAAATGTATAAAAAACAGGCAAAAAACATTGTTTTGGCAGACCTATGGGACAAAAAGATTAGTCCTAGTTTAGGAAAAGAAATCACAATCATAGATATGATTTGAAGTTGGCATGCTGACATAAATCAAACTGAGGTTAACCTTCAGATATAGTAAATATTATGTGATTGATGAAGGATGGAAGCAAAAGGTCTAATATATCATATCAAAGGAAGTGTAATGGGAGTGGGAATGGAATATATGATACTTTCAGTAATGTAAGTTTTAACCCAGTTTAGCAATGTCAGTGTCAATCCAGAATGAGTGGGCAACACATGAGTGATACTGATTTCTTTCATAGTCTACCTTTTAAATGTCTGAAGCTGAGCTAAAGATGGTCTGTGTGTGAAGAAACAAAGCACATTTTTCTATATTATGTTCTGTTCAGAAACTCTATCCTCTGTTTTTAGCAACATGAGGTTTACATACGTGCTATGAATGCATCCATTTTATAAGCCTTTATAAAGTATGCTAATCATAACTCTGTAATTTGGAAGTGTTCTGCCTTGATTAAAGTAATGCTGTTTCCCTTGGTGCCATAATCATGGTTCTATCAATATTGTTATAAACCTAGAGCTTTTGGATACATTTTAAGTATAAAAATGAGAAAATAGAAATTAAAAAAAATAATTTTAATTTTATTCCAAGTATATCCCAGCTGGTCAAGAGCTGACTGAGCTTTGACCCTCTTCCTCAGTATATCAAGGTTAGTGCTAAAATCAAGGTTAAAGGCTGACATTTTCCCTTGTACAAAAATAAAATAACTTGGCAATGACACCACATGCTTCACAACCAGATTCTGACAAGCAGAGTTAATGCAGGAGGTGGAAATAAAATCATAGGTTGCAGTCACATGAAGTCTCACTTAATGACCACAGCACTTAGCAACAAAATTGTCTTTGCTAAGGGAGGACTACCTACAATGGTAGCTCAGTGAATCAGCCTGGAGTAGCTCCTTATGAGCGGTTGCAAACTGATTGTCTTTTGCTAAGCCTACATCATAGAAACCATGGTGAATTGGCAAGAAAAGGAAGAAAAGAAATATACAGGTAGTCCTCGGTTTACAACAGTCCATTTAGTGACCATTCAAAGTTACAACAGCACTGAAAAAGTGACTTATGACCATTTTTCATGCTTATCCCCATGGCCACATGATTTACGTTCGGATGCTCGACAGCTGACTCACATTTATGACTGTTGCAGTGTTCCAGAGTCACGTGATCTCCTTTTGTGACCTTCTGACCAGCAAAGTCTTTCTGTCTTCTGTCTTCCAAACCCTAAATCAATATCCATTTTCCAGAGAGCTACAGATGCTTGAAAGGATCTGCTTAGTCATACTTATTTTCATTTCAAATCTTAACTGGCCTGAAATGTTGCTACTTTCTTGAACCCACTATGGTCATAACTGATTCCTTTGTCAATCTATGATAGCTGAATTGTTTTAGCAGGTGATAGCCAAGGGTTAGAAAATAAATACAGCTTGTAATATTTTGCCTAACTGTCTGTCATAAATTATTTGTAACTTAGAAAAGTTGTAACATCTGTTATTGCCTGAGTCCAGATAACATCAACAATGTTTAACTCCCATTACAGTGAAGGACACATTGTACTTGTAACTAACGTGTTTCGTTAATTTCTGTTCAACTTTAGAGTGACTTGGTTTGGAGGTAATGCCTTCTAGAAAGACTACAGGCAGAAGACAGTTTTCATGTAGATCCAGTGTGGTGTTTAAACCAGGAGTGAAAAATGTGGTGCCCAAAGTTAAATAACTGGTAAATTTCCTAAAAATGTTGGTCACATAATAGATTTACTTAGCTATGCACAGAACTGGTTGTCAGATGATTCAACCCAGATAGAGTCTTTGTTCATTCTACTATATTCACATTCTGTCTCTTCTTTCTTTCATATCCATCCATCAATCCTTAAATAGTCATTCACCCATGTAGCTTTTCAAATGATGAATGAGAAAAGCAGAGTAAACGGGAATGGAGGTATGCTTCCACAGTGCCATTGTTCAAATGTTTACCTACTCGATGAGGATATTCCATTCTATCATCATAGCCTACAGGCTTCCCAATCTCAACCTCTGTTTAAAGATACAATAATTAATTGTCGGGTGTATTGGCTACTGTCTTCTCTATGCTATAAACCTAGTCAAACTTTATCAGATTGTAACAGCATATAATGTT
The DNA here is from genome assembly GCF_029215685.1 of Pituophis catenifer annectens. Taxonomy (NCBI): domain Eukaryota; kingdom Metazoa; phylum Chordata; class Lepidosauria; order Squamata; family Colubridae; genus Pituophis; species Pituophis catenifer. The sequence continues at coordinate 30,193,812 of NW_027256884.1, read as the reverse complement.
ACCATGTTTTTATAATAGGTTTAGCAACCCACAATCTGGAATATCTGCCAAAATCTCAAGCAGGAAGTTAAACTTGCTGACTTTTACTATAATTACTTATGATTACTCCATTTTACCCTGGTCCTGGGCGCCTGCAATTTGCTGCAGATTACCATTTTAGGTTAGGAAAGGAAAAATCCACGTTTTATTTTTCCTTAGGCAAAATGATTGGTAATAGCCTATAACAGCAGAAACATAGACATTTAAAATCCTATCTACTGGGAGAGAAAAGAGAAATGCACAGTGTCCATTTTTCTATCATTGATAGTCTTGAAAATTGCATTAGTTTTTCTTCTTTTCGCAATACAAATGCACAGGTTTAATCCCTTTTTGCTGACTATGAATGGCAATGTGCTAATAAATACCATGTATAAGTGTCATTGTCAGGTTAAAATTGATAGCAGGAATGCAGTGACTGCCATCTTGATGTTCTGTAGAATATAAATCTAATTCTGAACACTTGACCCCCCCCCCCCAACTTGGTGCAGCTGTTTTAAAGCACGATTGCAGCATAAGAGAGGTAATTTTGGGAGAGGGTCATTAGCAATCTATTTCAAATATGCTCTCTTACAGGAATTTCACTTTAAAACGTTTTCCCTGCTGCCAGTACATAATTTCCAGTGATGGTGGACGGGCAAGAAGGGAAGTGATAAAATATTGTGATGTCCTAATATAAATTCTGCATCTTTTGCATTTACATACTGTATGTCATTGTAATCCAAGTTGGAAAGAGCAGACTTTATATTCTGATATCTCAATGCATGTTTGGTCATTTTAATGTCATTGTGGTTAAGAATGCAGTCCTTTTATAACTGAATTAGTGTGATACTGAGAAGTTCTTACGTTTAATATTCTGCTGATCAAATAACCTTTTGCTTATTTTTCACTAGACTTGCTTTTTAGGTGTAGATCCTACAGGACGTTAAGATTACATTCATGCCATCCCTGCCATCAATTTTATCTTGACAACAGTGACACTATGAAGTTGGCTCAAAGTCATCATTGAATTTTCATGACTGAGGATATTTATTATTTTTATTCTGCCTTTATTATTTTTTTTATAAATAAGGCATAAACATACCTAATATATCTTCCTCCTATATTCTCCACAGCAAAAACCTTGTGAATTAGCTTGAGCTGAGAAAGAGTGACTGGCCCAAAGTCACCCAGCTGGCTCTCATGCCTAAAGTGGGAGTAGAACTCACAATTTCCTAGCTTCTAACCTGATGCCTTAACCACTGGATCAAATTATCTGGGACATTTTTGTCACTGTACCACACATAGCTTTTACCTCTGGGGAGTGGTAACCTGGTTTAGAGAACTTGTCTGTTTTAAATGCAAGAGGGATATTTTTATTCCTATTTAATGTAGAGGAATCTCCTTTCCATTCCCCCAGTTCTATTCTGTCCTCTCTACTTGAGACTGATGCTGTTAATATATACCCAGACATTCCCATTTTCTGTATTATGGCCTAAGAAATATAATATTTTCTCCATCAGAGAAAATTATCCTCTCCTTGTTCTTGGATTTTGCTACCAAATAGTGATTGTAAATTTATAAGAGCACTTGTAGGAATACAAGGAGGAAAGATAAAACAGCAGACTTGCAAGATTCTATTATTATAGTCTCTCTCAATTAAATTTACTTCTAGTTTTCCTATAGAAGCAGTTTCCAGACCTTGTTGGGATGACATCAGTCCTTCAAGTCTGCTTGTGTTTTACCCTCTTACTGTATGCCACTGAGTTAGGGAGTACCCACCTGGAGTCTCTTCCTGATGATTTCTCCTTTCCCTGGGATACAGGCAAATGCTCCTGCCCTGCCTCTGTCACAGTTTCTGAATATTCAAAGGTCCTCTCTGTGGCTCAGTACGCCTGGCTTCCAGGGCCTTTAACCATACACATTATTACATTATACAAGTATTGACAATGTAAGATTTCCATACTGCAGTAGATTTCAGACTTACTTCCTTGTTTGTACAGCATCCCTATTTTGCCTCATGGCAAATGCTTCTGCCCTGCCTCTGTCATAGTTTCTGAATATTCATTTCAAGGCCATCTCATCTTCAGTAGTTAACAGTAAGTGTGGAACGAGGTTCCTTGTGCGTGCATCTCACACATCGAAAAGTCATCAGAGCTTCCAAAGGAAATCTTAGAAGTGAGATGAAGTGAAGCAATGTAGCTTTTGCTTCACTTTGTCTTTTGGGAAGCTGTGTGTATGTATGTTTTTTTGTTTTTTTTGCAAAGAAGCTTTAAAGAGATATTTCACCTGAATATTTGATGGAACAAACACCCCTTTGAAGTTGTGCAGAACTCTTTTAATCTCCCCATGAGTTAAAATGAAAAGGTGTTTTTAGTGTGGGCCTGAACTGCATTGCATGGTTCTTTGGAAGAAATGGTGGTTATTTGTGTGAGAATCATGCGAATCCCATTGTGTTTCCAGTGATATACAGTACACCTTGGTCAAAAAAATGTGACCAAAACTCATGGCCAAACATGAGCAGGAAGGAGCCAAGGAAAGTGGAAAAGCAAATAATATGAAAGCAGGAAGTCATTAGATTACCTGAGTACCTGAGTTAGAATCTTTTCTATTTTCTCATACTACTCTTTGGTTAGGAAGCATCCAAGGACATAGCTATAAAGTGATCTGTATTTGTTCTGCTTCAGTGAGACAAATAAAGGTTTTGATCAGTAAATTTTATATTCTTTATCTTGAAAATCTTCATCTGATCTCAAGTATGTTGGTGGTTTGCCAATGATTAAGAAGGACATCTGGCATATGGCCAGGGTTGTACAGATGGCCTGCCATGCTTGACCATGTCTCTGGATTTCATGCCTAGTAACATCAACGGATTCATCTTTCTTCTTCACCAGCAATCTGTCTGGATCTGTGGCCTTTTGCTAATTACTTGGCCTCCATTTCATCACCCTCCTCCCCATTCTATTCAATCCCACTCGAATTCATAAACATTACATTCCATATAAACACCATAAATAACATAATATACAATAGCAAAGACTATTAATTGTCTTCCAATAAGCTTAGAAACAGTCTAAATCTTCCAACTGAATTTTTCACTGTGGTGAGTTTGTCTTTGTAAAATCATCTTTTCTTTAGCAATAATGCTTTATTTCTCAATGTCATAAAAATGACAGTTCAGCTGTCACTGACAAGAGATCTAAACCAATATATGCATTTTTGTTGGAATTTCTCCTGGATCTAGCCATTTAATTCTCTTGATTTTAATAGTAATTAATTTGTGTACACACACACACACACACACACACACACACACACACACACACACTCTGTGTGTGTGTGTGTGTGTGTGTGTGTGTGTGTTTTCTGATATAAATATCAGCTACAGGTATATATTGTTTTTTATTTCTCTCCATTATCTGTATACTATACTACTAAAACTCTTGTCAGAACTTTTAACTGGGCAAAACCCCATGTAAGTTTGTAGGTTTCTATATTTCTATATACTGTTGAATTGAACTTTACTTTTTGGGATTATATGTATGGTAATATAACAATACTGGCTAGCCTCTGCATTCTTCAGGTTGTTTTCCCAATCATTTTTACATTTGCAAAATTCTCAGGTTAACTCCCCATTCAAATACTAACCTGGATTGATCCTGCTTGCCTCACAAAGCAGGTTAGTGCTTCTACCAGATAAATATTTTTAGGATATCTTATAATGCAGGTTCTCTATTAGTCTTCTCATCATTCCTATCACCCATCTCCTCCCACTTATGACTGCATGACTGTAACTTTGTTGCTTGTATCCTTACTATTTATATTGATATTGTTTCCTAGCATGATTTGATTGCTTATGTACCCTATGACTATCATTAAGTGTTGTACCTTATGATTCTTGATGAATGTATCTTGTCTTTTTATGTACACTGAGAGCATATGCACCAAAGACAAATTCCTTGTGTGTCCAATCACACTTGGCCAATAAAGAATTATTCTATTCTATTCTATTCTATTCTATTCTATTCTATTCTATTCTATTCTATTCTATTCTATTCTATTCTATTCTATTCTATTCTATTCTATTCTGTGTAACTTCCATAGAGGGATCAACCATTCATCTATATACCAGTAAAACTCTTGTCATGATCTTTAAATTTGGTGAAACAGTGCATCATACGGCAACAATTTTTGAATCAATGTACCTCAAATGAACTAACTTAAATAATGTGTTCAAAACCGGGATCCATGGCTCATGAGAGAATGAAATTTGGGGACTTTGTGGCTGCTTCAAATCTGATTCTGTTGGGGTGCTGCTGTGGTCATGTGATCTTCATTTTCAATGTTCTGTGACAGTTTCCCAGCCAGTCTTGCAATCCCCCAGTCTTTCATTCCAACCAACCCCCCCCCCCCCACTTACTGCTGAGACAGAAAGGGAAGGGAAAACTTCCTATGCTACTCATTAAATTCCCACACAAAAACAATTAAGAAGCCAGCAGGAATCTGGAAGTTATTCCTGTTCCCACTGGGGTTTTTTTTGCTCCTCCTTGGTCATTCTGTTCTATGTTTAGGGAAGGAAATATCTCCAAAATGATGATCCAATGTGATACAAGTTGCCTAGTATGTACCTAGCCCTAAGCCTAAACCATTTTTTTCCTGAGGGAAGGTGGGAGAAAGAGAGAACGAGACTGTCTGTGTCTTTGTCTGGTCATATGGGTAAATATGTTGAATATATCATTAGAAAGTCAGTTTAGTACAGTAGAAAATCTTTGATCACAGACTGATATAGTTTAAAGAACAGATGATTCTGTTTTCTTTTTCATTTCTGCATATGGATAGGGTTAGTTTTAGGATTAAGATACTGGGTTTTCTCCTACCTTTTTTTGATTATTTTGTGGATATTGAAGTATATTATACATTCTAGAATCTTAGAACCCATTTTCCTCCATTAAATATTTTGAAAGAAGCTAACCTTCAAAACCAATGAATATAGAAGTAACTTTTTTTTTTTTTTTGAGAAACCTTCTTGATCTAAAACTCCCTGAAATTTGTAGGGTATGAACTGTAAGGAAATATTCACCAGTGCACTTTGAACTAAAATGTCCAACCTGACTCCTTTTAAAGATTCTTGCCTGCTTAATGTGAAGATCTGAAAGACGGCTGAATCTGTACTTGATTCCTCTGTGAATCCATTCAGCGGAAAGTACTTTCAGCTCTCTTTCACAATTAATATTAGATCTTTACAAGCAGTCAGACAAGTGGAGACCCTGAGGCCTACAGGTTTGGATTCTTAGTCATATATTCCCCATTTTATCCCATTTTATTAACTTTTTGACTTATCCCAAAATAGATTAGATTAGATTAGAATAGAAAAACTTGATTGTCATTTTGAATGTACACTAATTGGTATACATTAAAATGAAATTTTGTTTCATATAACTCTCAAAGGGTCTCCACCTTTAATATACACTAAACATGACAAAATAAATAAATAAATAAATAAATAAATAAATAAATAAATAAATCATTATGCATACACCCACATATATTATATGACATGGAGAAACAGCACAGTCTAGGTTCGATGTACAGTATACATGTACATGAGTTTGCCAGATGGAGGGCATAGGGTTACAGAATCTGGTAGTCCTGTTAGAAGTACTTTGAAACCTCCTCCCAGAGGGGAGTAACAGAAACAGACCGTGAAGTGGGTGTGTGGGGTCTCTAACAATGCTTTGAGCTCTAAGCTCATAGTGCTTATAAGCAGTAATCCTGAATATTTATTTATTTATTTATTTATTTATTTATTTATTTATTATTTATTTATTTATTTAAATTTTTATACCGCGGTGCACAGCCAACACTAAAACACACATATAAAAAATTTAAAAGCAATTTAAAAATATATTAAATAATTTGGCCCCAGTCTTATTAAAAATTAAAACAACCATTAAAATTCATGTTTAGGCCAGCCCAGCCTGTTGAAACAATAAGGTCTTGAGGGCACGGCGAAAGGCGTGTAGGTCAGGGATCATCCGTATCTCCGGGGGCAATTCATTCCAGAGGGCAGGTGTCCCCACAGAGAAGGCTCTTCCCCTGGGGGTCGCCAGTTGACATTGTTTGACTGACGGCACCCTGAGGAGTCCCTCTCTGTGGGAACGTATTGGCCGGTGGGAGGCTATTGGTAGCAGAAGGCGATCTCATAAGTACCCAGGTCCTAAGCCATGGAGCGCTTTAAAGATGGTAACCAACACCTTGAATCGCACCCGTAAGACCACCGGGAGCCAGTGCAGCTCACGCAGGAGAGGTGTTACATGGGTGTGCCATGTCGCTCCCATAATCATCCACGTGGCCGCATTCTGGACCAGTTGGAGCCTCCGAGTGCTCTTCAAGGGGAGCCCCATGTAGAGAGCATTACAGTAGTCCAGACGGGAGGTGACCAGGGCATGAGTGACCGTGAGTGACCGTGCGCAAGGAGTCCCGGTCCAGAAAGGGACGCAACTGGTAAATCAGGCGAACCTGATAAAAAGCCCCCCTGGCCACAGCTGTCACATGATCTTCTAGAGGCAGCCGTGCATCCAGGAGGACACCTAAGTTGCGAGCCCTCTCTGAGGGGGCCAAAATCTCACCCCCAATAGTCAGCAATGGAACCAGCTGGCTATACTGGGACGCCAGAAACCACAGCCACTCGGTCTTGGAGGGGCTCAGTCTGAGCTTGTTTCTCCCCATTCAGATCCACACGGCCTCCAGGCACCGGGACATCACGTCAAGGGCATCATTGGGGTGGTCCGAATAACAGGAAGCAAGCTTCCTATAATCTTCTCAGCTGTCCTTACCACTCTCTGAATGGACTTTCTCTCTGAGGCACTGCAGCCATTGAGTATTATTATTCTATTGTGTCCAGAGTTCAAATCTGTATGTGGTTGGATTGTAACCTTCGAACTATACTAGTGCTAGGGTGTAGAGACTGCTATTAAATTTGGTTGTATTGCAGTGAAGATCCACAGCCACTGTGACCAAGTTTGTGCAGCACTGTCACACAGAAACTAAGTAAAGGGGAAAGAGTAGATGGGTGAAAAGCAGTGATGGGATTCAGCCAGTTCGCACCACTTCAGGAGAACCGGTTGTTAACTTTCTGAGCAGTTTGGCAAACTGGTTGTTGGAAGAAATCATTAGGGCAGAGAACCGGTTGTTAAATTACTTGAATCCCACCATTGGTGAAAAGTATATATTTAATAAGTCTGCTCTGCTTATATTTTAATTGACATTGACAACCAGATCAAGCATATTATTGTGAGGAATGGATGCTTTCTTTTCTTTTCTTTCTTTTTCTTTTTAAATCAACAGTTAAAAATGATACATTTTCACCATTTCTTTAAACACACTGTTATCTTGCAAAGCAATACCAAGTATAGATTTAATTTGTGGCTTTTCTTGTGTTTTGTCTGAAGTTAAATCAGAATGGATACATGAACCAGAACTAAATTAGTTTGAAGTGCTGTTTCCAGCCTATTAGTGGCAGGAAATCATTTTAGAACATTATATAACAGCTGTTACTGTTGGTGACCAGCATGTTAATGTTTTCCTGCATCCCTCGTGTTGTGTCAGGCATCTTTCACAGAATTGTTCAAGGACCTTTTACAGTAAGAGAAAGCAGAGCTAAGGGTTATACAACTTCAGCCTGTTTACGAACAGATGAAGAATAGATCACTCAGTTCTGAATTGTCCCATTATACTGTCCTAAAAATGTCATCATAGAGAATATTGCTTTCCTAGAAAAATAGGTATTTCTTATTTAAATATGCTTGTACAAAGGTAAATGATTAGACACAACTGTCTTTATAGATTGATTAAATCCACTTCTGTGAAGAAATTTTATGTTTTATTAATTGTAATAATATTCAGACAACTTTTATAGTTGTGAAGAGTAAGAACAACAAAACAGCCTGGAGTTTTAAAGTCCACTGCAATTTTTGCTAATTTCAATAAACAAATTTAATATTTGATAATCTCTAATTGTTATGATTATTTTAGCAATTATTAAGAATCATTGTTTCCTTGCATCATTATAATTTTATAGCCAAATACTGCCCAACTATGTGTTAAAGGAGTTTCTTTAGTATTTTATATTAATGTTTCTTTGAACCTAATATCTATTTAAATGTATATGAAGCCACCGGGTGAGACCATTTGATGGCATGCGGTGGTATCATCAGTATGCAGATAACACTCAATTTTACATCTCCATCCTAGGACAGGTGATGCTGTTCAGGTGATTATCCAGTGCTTGAAGGCTGTGAGACCTGAATGGTGAGGAACTGATTTAGACTTAGTCCTGGAAAGATGGAGTGGATTTGGGATTTTGATCCCCAGGGATCCAGTGAGTTCCACTCTTGACTCTCAATGGAGCAGCACTTCCCCAGAATTAGTGCAAAATTTGGGGTCTTCCTGGATTCATGGCTCTTGCTTGTAGCAGATGATGGCTATGGCAAGAGGGAGCTTGGCATAGGTTCAACTTGTGAAATAATTACATTCTTTCCTGGATCAGGAGACTCACTGTCACTTATACCTTTCATTTCTTGTTGCATTATGTAGAGTTTATGGGAAGTTGCATCACAGTGATCGAGATACATGATATTGTGATGGGATTTGGTTGCTTTTATTTATTAGGGTCTCACTGATTACTATTATGAGCCACCTAAGAATATCTTGTATAAGACAGGCAACCATATACATTTCTAAATAAATAAAATAATACAGTAACTAGTTATTTCCTGGAAGGTATATAATTCTAGCATCTTATTTCCAAATTGTAATAACATCTTAATAAAATTTATTCATTACAGGTAATGAATAAATTTCATTACCAGGTCTATATTAATCTTATCTTTTCCATAGGATACCACCAAATATATACTAATTTAAAAAGACTATAGCAAACCATTTGTTTTCTTTCTGAAGGTCATTCCAGACTCCTGGTGACTGCCTGGGCAGATCTGTGCAGGTTCCTTGGCAACATTTTGGAAGTGGCTTGCCATTGTCTTTTAATGCTAAGACAAAGTGATGGGCCAAATTTGCCCAATCCTCAAAAATGGCAGCCAGACCTATCCTGGTCTTCCTTTGTGCTGATGATGTGCTTATTCATTCACAACATTACAGTAGTAGGTTTAAGAAGGAAGCTTCTGGTGCATAGAAGAAAATGTGATACCAACTGTGTTTTGTCAGCAATGGAGATAACAGCTGTGTATCTGCTATTGTTAATGGGAAACTAAACTGACCAGTGTCTTGCTTTATGGCTCACAGATTTGTATTTACAAAGATATAATAAAAATTCCTAAGAGTCTTGCTTCACATCCTTCAGTGATCTTCAACTCCTCTTTGCACCTAGAATCTGTGCTTAGAGGCATACATGAGATTCTTGTCATTTAAGGTTTTGGCAGAAAGTGGCTTTTACTGAGGGTTCTTTAGCCCCATTGATCCTTGTAGATAATTGGAAAAAGGACCTAAAACTTTGTGGCTTTTCTGCTTCATCTCTGATCCCATTTATACTGAGAAAGGTAATACTGAGCTGAAGCAGGGTGCTTCAGTATATATAGTTCCTTAACTACTGTAATGGTAGTTTATTTGGAAAATATTTTATCCCAGCAAACTAAACTGAATGCCAAATTGGAGTTCCTTCATATTTGTTAGTTTCAAAGCTTTTACCAGCTTTATAGGGAGAAGATACAATAATCCCTCAAATCAAGGTTGCCTGGTGGTTGGGGAGATTGAGTCAATCACACATTTTTTCCCCCATTGCCTATTTTCTCTGATCTGTAGCATTGCTTTAATAATGTTCTTAATATCTTTCTAATTCAGTTAAGAAGGATAATATATTCTTCCTGCTAGTGGATGTGTTCTTAAAAATCCCCAGAAGAGGGTCCATATTTTGTTTCACCTTTATTGCTGTTCAGATGTTTTACACATCCTAGGAATTGTATCACTTATTGTACATCATTTGAATATTTTTTCTGTATGGTTTATGTTTTCCCACTTTTTTGTTTTAAACTGTATGCAATATAGAGATGTTGTAGAGTCCTAGTTCTAGTCTTAGCAGTTACAACCATTTGACTTACTAGACTAGATTTGATTTGTCAAATCTAATCAAAAACTGCATCGGGATTTCTAAAGGTACAGCTTGTTATACTAGCCATTGCAAGGTATTTCAGACATAATGCTTTACCAGAAATAAACAAATCACATTATACCATAGTGTTATAGAATTAAACCTTTCATTAGAAAATTCAATTTAGTACTATTATTTGCAGACTGATTTATCTCTTTTAACCTAGATAATTTTAAGTTTTTCCTTTATTACATACAGCACATTCAATAATAGTATATTATGGATTTCAGTTTTTAAAATATACAATTATATGCTGTGATGGCTCAAAGGATAATGAGAATTTGTTTGAAGTTTTTATAAAAAGTTTTACAAAAACAATACATTTCTTAATTTTTTCATGTAGGATAACAAGGACTTGAACTTTGTAGAGGAACAGAAAAGTGAATGCAGAAAGTAATTTCTCTCTGAAATTCTAGATACAGTTGAATTTTAAAAGTTTCAGGGATTTTTTACAAACATTTTAAGAATATGATAGATAAAGAAAATCTGGTTTTCACCTTTTGATGTTATTGTCTGTCTGTCTGTCTGTCACTAGTAATTACAGTGCCCCTCAATCAAAACTAAAACATTACATGTGACCAACACCTATCAAAATAGGATGTCTGTAGAAGTTTGTAAAAATAGTTTTCTTTTAAAATTTCTGGAAGATTTGTTTTTCATTTAATTAGTTATCTTTGTGGTCTTCGTGTGTGCAGGCACAATATCCAAGCTTGCAGTTTAATTATGCTGAATCTCCCTGCTTTCTCCTGATGCCCAAATTAGATTAATATTCAGAAAGATCACGTAGCTGGCATTATCCCAGGTGCACAGCATCTGCTGGCTTTAAGAGTCAGGAAGGAAACATTGATATTCATATTCTGTTCTATTTCTCTCAGCTAGACATTTAATTCTCCAAGATTCAGTGGTGTCCATAGAAAAATATGATTGTGTCACTCAATGCAGCACTTCCAAGTCTCATATGCATAGGCCAATTTACCCTACCTTCAGCATGTTTTTCTTTGTGATTTCCAGGGACCTTACTTTTTCTGTAGTCTGGTTGATTTTCTCTTTCCAGGTGAACAATAAATAGTGGCACTGCATTTTTTGATTCTCTCTTTTTGTTTTGAGAGCTACTCTAGGTTAATGTGAGTGCAGTGATTATAATAACTATTCCTTTCTTTGTGAGTCTTTCTGGAAACACACCAGAAAGAGATGAACACACCAGAATTCTTGGACTACTTTCAGCAAATATAGCCCTCAACAAACAAGATGGATATTTCATCATTCTATCTCATGGGATGGATTAGGATATTAATTAACAAGAGAGAAAGTATTATGGACCATTCCAAAGATAGGAAGATAAGTCTGATTCATTAGAAATCAGGGATTATAGATTGGAAGTGGAATTCAGTTCAGAACTTCAACTTGAGGCCAAACCAATTCAGTGTGAAATGCTTTAAAATGCAAGGTTCAGTTAAAAAAGAAAAAAGATTTGTCCGTAGGCTACTGTGAGAAAATTTCAAAACTCCTGCAGCTGCTTCATATATATATATTTTTGTCAGAATGGGTATGGAAATAGCAAGAATGGAAGAACTAAAGGTCATTAACCTGCAAAATTTTAGCCAAAGAGCTTCAAGGTATTCACAGTAATTTTATAAAATATTCTCCTTGTTCTTTTGTCAAGGCAAAGATAGCAAAGATGAAGAAAGGACAGCAGAGAAACTTCCACATTGTATAGCAAAGAGTCTCTAGAGAAATTGACTGAAGCAAGGCAGAAAGTAGCCTACTACACAAATAAAAACTTCTCAAGAACTGCTTTAAAAGTAAGCCCTTTTATACATGCTTTTGAAAGGCTGGGCCAAGCACAATATTGAAGGATGCTCATTGTGGAGTGATATAACTGTGTGAATATTTGAGTTGTGTGTTGTGTGAGGAAGGTTGGCATAGTTTGTGGGAAAGTAATGGCCTTTCTCAGCAAATTCTACTTATCATTGACTTCATTGGCATGCCAGGTTGAGCATGACACATTGGCAATTTCTTCTGGGAAGGTCTCAGAAGAATATTCATTCACTTGTGGCTTCTCCCTCTAATCACTGGGTTTGGTAGGATGAAAATTGATGTAGCTTTTTGGCAAGCTTTGACCCCTCAACAGAAGGAACTATCATTGGGGAACCAGGATTAACGATGCTTTGGGAAAGTGTAGCCTATGCTGAGTAGGATTTGATTGTGACAGAGTTGTGGTTTCCTGGCCATATTCTAGGATGGATGGCAGCAGAATCAGGCTGGCATAGTGAGATCAAACACGCTAGAAATAGATTGTAGAGAAAGAGTTCACACAGAGAAAGTGGCATACAGTCTTGCCATTAAAAAAAGTGAATGCTAGCCTTTGTAAGCCTAGGCCCTCTTTGTTCAATATCTAGAGACTTTACTCTGCTGCTCAAGTTATGCAGAACTTTTTTTAAAAAACCTTTTTTCAGAACTTCACCTGAGCACAGGTATTAATTTCTCTCTGAGTATGCTTCTAGTCATGGAAGATAGAGATAGGTTTTAAGATAAGTTGCTTTAATTACATGTTCTAAAGAATTCTTAAAATGAGAAAAATCAGCTACTACAGAAGCAGGAATTTAGCAGCAATTGTCAGCTCCAGAGTTTACATCCTGCAACTGCCTCTTCTTCTTTATACTTAAGACATTTTGCCACCAGTTTCTCAGCCTTGGACAGTTGGATAGAGACAACTGTTATTTGATACCTTTACTTCTAGCATTGCTATTTCAGCTCTCAAAGTCTTGATTCAGTGGTGTGTGTCAGCCACAAGCCAATGATCATAGTGAGAACAAAAGGCAAAGTTAAGATTTATAGCTGGCCACATTAAAGAAATTGAGAGCTGAAAAGTTAATTAGATGCTTAGTTTGATCAAGACTGCCATTCCAATGTTCTCTAACTGATGGTGTATCAAGATGATAATTTTAACTGGCTGCTATTAGTAGTGTCAGAATACTCTTTTGATAACTCAGCTCCCCCCTCCTCCCCGCATTCTCCACATATGGGACAGAACTTGCAATACTGTATGTTGTCTATACCAATAGTAGAAGTGTGTGTGTGTGTGTGTGGGGAAGTAATCAAGTTTGCAAAGTGCTTCATAGTCACCTAATTCAATCCACTACATTGAAGCCTGTCCCTATTTCAATTTGCAGATCTGCTTCAGAGGGGTAATTCAACTGAATCTTCATTGAACTGAAGCAGTCCCTCAAATCTTTGCACAATTCTGATAAAAGCCTGGTACAAACTATACAATGGGAGAAATACAGATAAACAGAAGCTGATGTACAAGTAAGATTTCCTCTTATTTGGATAGATATTGGTCATCATTAACTTTTTTCACTCTAAAATAAAACTTGATAAAACTTAGATAAACATTCGCAGTACTAAAATTTTCAGTGTAAGCCTTTTTCCTCTTTGTGAATAAATCTAAATCTAGATCCAAATCTCCAAATCTGTTTATAAATACAACATAAAAATAAAAACCTGGGATTTGAATATCCTGAGATTGGCCATTCAAACTATGGTTGAGCTACCCGATGAATAACTTGTAGAGGGTCAGAATTGGAAAAAAAAACCCAACTGATGAGACTTTCACAGGCACAGGGAGAGTATTGTCAAAACTTGCTCTTCTCTCCCCCCCTCTCTCCGTTTGCTAATGCAGTTTGGATATGGGATTGTCCAGGCAAAGTGGAAAAAAATTATCAATGTTCCTAACTTGGATGGTTTACTGTCACAAAACTGTCTCTTCTTTTTGTTCTTCATTTTACTTATATAAGCCTGCAATGAGCTATTGTGGTTCCACGGTTTGTGAAAACCTATGATTTTTAGATTAAAATTTAATAATTGGAAATAAGTGGTGTGAGAATAATCCAAATTATACTAACATTTTTGTGGTGCTGTGATCTCCTAAAACAATAAAGGACATAGAACACAAATACATAAATGAAATTAATGATTTCACACCACTTTTAACGACCATTGAGGTAAAGGTGAATTGCTTTCACGCTGTCAAAATATTAGCTATTTCATTTGTATTCATGTATGGAATACTTTTTTTTATAAAAAAAAAGAAATAGTTTTTTCCTGACGCTATCTGAGTTCATGACTTCTCCACATTCTATCATAACTCATTTTATCATTACCGGTATACAGGGATTTAAATAATGAACTTAAAACTGTCAACTCTTACAGTGATAACGAAGAGCCAGCTAAAATGCCATGTTGCCAAACTGATACCAGTAGACTTCTTATTATTCAAGTGGAAGAATGCATTTAAACATTCACCAAATGTTGTGGTTATGAAGGTGGTTGACAGCCCAGAGACATTGGGCTACATGTCTTCAATTTTTATAGCATTTATTTTCTCACATAAACATACCACAAAACTTGTTATTAAGGTCTGTCATCCTTTTGGGACAGAAAGTTTTCAGTTCTTTGTAAAACATTGGAAATGTAAGCCAGATATATCCATACAGAAAAATATTAGTCCTTGATTCAAAGGACCATATACTAAATTCTGCAACTTAAAATTCAGCTCCTTTTTGTCAGCATCAGTTACATTGCCCATCAATTTCCAAAACCAAGCATAGCTTCAGGAATAAGTAAGAGGTGGATGTTTTGAGTAGCAGATGCAGGAAAGTAGAAGTAATAGATATTGGAAAACAGGTACAGTTGTATCATTTGATTTGTTCTGTGTTTTTTGAATCAGAGATGGGTAATCTTTTGGTGCTTGTGAGCTGAGGAAGAAGTCTAAAAGCTACAGTAGGAGCATCATTGATATAAAATTGATGGAACTGTTTTTTGACAGGTTTCTTTGATGAGGTTCTTCTTTCTTAAATTATATTAAGCCTCCTCTATGATTAACTCTGTAGTTTTAATGTTGTCTTTTATAATCTCAAAATTTCTGCCAAATTTCAGCACTAGTGGTAAGAGGAATCCTAGGGCCACAGATTGCTCACCTTTCCCTAAGATCTCTTCTCGGATAAGGTAGAACACCCATGTCTCCTACTTGGGGCTTCAGCTACAGCTTGGCTTAGCTTTTGCAATGAAATGGGAGGATGCCATCTTGTCCTTGATTTAAGGCAACAAAATGCTTAACTCTGGAAATAACTTTTAACAAAATGAAAAGCCCAGGTGGACAGTTACTCTGGAAATCTACCTGGCAAATAGTGTTGCCTTTCCAAAACAATCTGTTGCTTCTGGGCCTATAAAAGTTTAACAGGCACTGTATCTCCATAGCAAATTATGTCAGTGGTTGAAGATGTGTGGTATAAAATAAGTATGTAATCAGTTAAATGATCAATTGGCTGCTCTCACTGCTGCCAAATGAGGTAATTATAACATAGTAACAATCACTCAAAATAAATTGATTAGTTTTAAAGCTTTCTTCAAGGTCCTGTACCTGTGTTATTAGAACAAACCTTGCTAATTATGCTCTGTCAGAGGATAGTGTCTGCTGCCAACTTTTTTGAATAACTATACACAGCATTTTACAATATGAAATACACTATTAAGTATGGAACACTTATTCTTGCTTTTTATTAGATTGTTTTAGTTATTTTCCTGTTGCAATATTCCATATCAAATTCCACAAGTAAATTGAAATTCTACCTTTAAAGCCGGACTGACTGCATACTCTGTAAAAAAAAAAAAAGGACTCATCATTTTTTTTAAAAAAAGCAATATTATTAAGTGTTCCCATACTGTATACAAAGAGGATCCTCTTTTGAAAAAAGAGGATTCACTCAAGAATCCCAGGAAATAGTTACACCAATAAGGCCATCTAGGTTTACTAAAAATTATGAAAAATCCTTAAAAATACTGCAGATTCAGAATGAAATGAAATTGACTGACTGACTGATGTTGGTTGTGCTAGAGCTAAAAATATGACTGAGGGTCAATTATGTTTTGGGAATCCTTTTTTCCTGGTTTTTAAATTATATTTTACTTGTTGATTGCATCGTAGCACTGTTCATCATATTGATAAATGGAAGTGAGAGGAAGTGATTAATTATATTTTAGCACACAAAGTTAAGAAAATCAGACTATTGCTTTCAGGGAGATTTAAGCGCAATGCATTCGTTAAAATTTTTTGTCCCTGAACAGTTTGGTACATATTTCTCAATCCATTAAGCGTCTTAATTTATATTGGTTTGCTTTTGTTTTGCTAACAGGATAAAGAAAAAAAAATCACTTTGTTTTTAGTAATTGTTTCTGCAAGCCATGAGCTTCAGGTCAGACAGCTGTCAAAATACAAGAATTATAAAGATTTATTGGAAGAAAAATACCAACGTTGCATGTAACTGTCTACATCAAGACATAGATTGCATCCAAAGGCATATGAAATAGTGGCTGTTGCTAAGACTCAAAAGCTACAAGAATAGTGTTTGACTTGGATACCAAAATATGTTCATATACAGTAGTACAATAACAAAGCAGAATAGACAATCAGTTCAGAAAAAGAGCTTTGATAAAAGTTTTTAATTTAGGTTTGGCAATTATTAATGGAAACAACTTTCAAAACATTTAAAATTGAATTTCCAGAGGGAGCAATGAAAAAGGCAGCATAATGTGTTTTTTTTTATTTTAAAATTGTAAATAAGTTCCCTTGCCCACTTCAATTCATAGCTTAGCATTTTATTTTTAACCAAAATTTGTTTTATATCATAATGGTAGATATTGTATTATTATTATTATATGGTATTGTTGATCAGATTATGTTTCTATATTTGTTTTTAATTTTCTTGCATAGCATTAATTTATTTTATATTTGAGGCATACAAAAGCTGGACATTAGTTTGTTACTCTGTGGGGGTTTAAAAGTGGGAACTTTAGCCTGTAGATATACTACCGGCACATAACTGTTCATTTGCTCAGACCATTTCGTTTCATTCAGTCTTTCCATAACGATCTTCCAGTTTCCCTGTTCTTGACAAGACAATCAGAAGTAGACCAGTGGTGGATTTCAAATTTTTTTTACTACCGGTTCTGTGGGTGTGGCTTGGTGGGCGTGGTATTGCTTGGTGGCCATGGCCTGGTGGGTGTGGCAGGGGAAGGATACTGTAAAATCTCCATTTCCACCCCACTCCAGGGTAAGGTTACTGCAAAATCCCCATTTCCTCCCGATCAGCTGGGACTCAGGAGGCAGAGAATAGATGGGGCCAGTCAGAATTTTTACTACTGGTTCTCCGAACTACTCAAAATTTCCGCTACCGGTTCTCCAGAACTGGTCAGAACCTGCTGAAACCCACCTCTGAAGTAGACCACCTTATCTTCCATTGGAGCATATTATGATTATCCTGTCTTTCTGCACTAAGAACTCAGTAAAGCATAAAGTGCAGTATAATTTAATTTACAATGTAATTAAAAGTTAGTAGGGGCAGCAGGTAGTAGAGACAGAAGCATTTGAAGATATGTATTTCTTTTAAAAATAATGACTAAATTTTCTTATTGCAGGGTTCTCAACGTTTGTTGTGCTATACCCCCTAAAATTAAAACAAAAAATGTTTCTTTCCCTCATTGATAAAACTGTAGGATCATGCTCTGATAGGTTCTGGCAGTCTGATAGGATCTCCTGTTATAGAAGAGGATTATTAGTTTGTGGACATAGAGAGGGAGGATAATCTGGCAGTGAGTCAGTTGTGTGTGTGCAAGCTAGGCTTGCAAATCCAAGCTGAGTTGCACTAAAAATGTGCTCCCAGGGCCAGAGCTACTTTTCCCTGTAGCCTTGCTTTCAGCAACTACTCCAGCAATAGCCACAAGCCATTCGGAATGCTGCCCAAAAATGACCAACCAAATTAAGATAACCTATTCTCATCTTCCTCTCTTCCAAGGACAACTCTTCCTAGTTGGCAGCATGCTGATTTCGGCATATCCATTCCAAGGAGCAGCCTTCTCTCCAGTCATGAGGTATTATCCTCCTGAGAGTAGAAGAGGCACACAATTCATAAGCCTGATGTGGGTATATAGGTGAGCACCAGCATACCTTCCTCCAAGAAGGTCACTAGGAAGAGCCATAGTTGGAGAAAAATAAACAAAAGAGCCATGAACTTTGGGCAGTGTTTAGCAATAGTTTGTTACGGGATCAATTTTTGTAAGCACAATGGCCATTGGAGAGCTCCCAGTGCCTTGTTACCATGCGTGGCTAGACTTGGCATCAACATCATTTTTAAAATCATTATTTATTTATTTATTTGTCAAGCACGTATTAGATAATATATATAAGTATAAGCATGAATTGACTACATAAAATGAATACAGTCAAAGGGAACATTAGGACAGGGATGGTAGGCATGCTGGTGCTCTTATGCCCGCCCCTTACAGACCTCTTAGGAATGGGGTGAGGTCAACAGTAGACAGTTTTAGTTAAAGTTTTGGGGGTTTTGGGATGAGACCACAGAGTCTGGTAGTGCATTCCAGGCATTGACCATTCTGTTGCTGAAGTCATATTTTCTGCAATCAAGTTTGGAGTGGTTCACTTTAAGTTTGTATCTATTTTGTGCTCGTGTATTGTTGTGGTTGAAGCTGAAGTAGTTATTGACAGGTAGGACATTGTAGCAGATGATTTTATGAGCTATGCTTAGGTCATACTGAAGGCAGTGTAGTTCTAAATTTTCTAAGACCAAAATTTCAAGTCTGGTGGCATAAGGTATTTTGTTACGAGCGGAGGTGTGGAGGAGTCTTCTTGTGAAATATTTCTGGACATGTTCAATTGTATTAATGTCCGATATGCAGCGTGGGTTCCAGGCAGATGAGCTGTATTCGAGAATTGGTCTAGCAAATGTTTTGTATGCTCTGATTAGTAGTGTAATATTACCGGAGAAGAAGCCTCGCAAGATTAGGTTTACAACCCTTAATGCCTTTTTGGCGATGTTGTTATAGTGGGCTTTGGGACTTAGATCATTTGATATGAGTACTCCAAGGTCCTTGACAGAGTGAGGGTCATCTACAAGGTCATGTCCACTTAGCTTGTATTTTGTGTTCTGATTCCTTTTGCAAATGTAAATCATAATTTACAATGTAAATTATGATTGGTAAATGTAAATTTACCAATCATGGTAAAGGATACCTAGATGTGGTCAGTGTAAGAGCACTGTGACTCCATCGAGGGGGAGAATCCCTGTTTTCTTGAAAACACTTTGATCTCCACATAAGGAGATTGAAGCATCATTTCCAATTATTTTTTAAAAATAAAACACTGCTTGACATCCTGCATACTTGTCAGCATCTTAATTTTCATTCATATTTTCTTTTAAATATAAAACAGGAAGAGAAAAATGGAATTATTATGAGTTGCAATTATAAGAACCTTGTTCTATATTATCTACATAGTAATCTCTACACAAATTTGTTTTCCACAGAGTTACACTGCAGTGACATTTCCATTTAATCCTACTTTTGCACACTCCAGGAACTTTATATTAATTGCTTTTGATTTCCTAAACATTTTAAACGCAAGGATATTGCAAAACAAATTCTATTGGCAGTTGACTATTATTTCCACTATAACTGTGACTCATCTGCCCTTTTTATCCAGCAGATTATAATAATAGAGCATTTTTTTTTAAAAAAAAAGTACTTTCAAGAAACAGTCTCTTTGCTAAGGACATAAAATAAGCATTATTAGTTAGGGTTACCAGATACAAAAATCCAAAGAAAGAATAGATGACAAATAGTTGTAGAAAACTCTGCTCCCATTGATGAGCTTATCCATCATCATCATCATCATCATCATCATCATCATCATCATCACCACCACCACCACCACCACCACCATCCAAATTTTGTAGCCCACGTCTGTTAGCCAGTTTAGGTGAAATATATTGCTATGATTGGTTCATTATTATTAATTGAGAAATTGTTCATTGATATTTCATTGCAATTATTTAAATAAAACTTCATTGTCAGGGTGAAATAATCTGATTAGCCTGTCAGTAGCAGAGTTAAAAAATAGGGACAGTGAATTCCGGAAGGAATAAAACATAGGTTTCACTCTATTAATGAATTGAAAAAAATATGTAATATGTCATTTTAAATTGAATAAAAATAAAGTTGATGAGAAAAGAGTATATGAAGGACTCTCCCCCTAGGTGGCTGCTGAATGGCAGGAATTTTTCTTTCTCCTGCTGACAGTCTGCTGATTTGGCTGCCAAAGCTGGTTCTTTGGCAATGCTGCTCCCTGGAATTGAATGGGAGCACATAGGAATGATCCAAGATGGCTTTTGAATAACCGTGTACCCACCTAGGAAGAGAAATCTTGTAGATTGCAGTTCCTCACTGGGAACGGCTGGAAAATTGCCAGTCATCCATCTTTTTTCTTGGCAGTTTGTTTTCTTAAGCATGCCTGGGTTTTAACTATACTTCTTGAAGTTTATTTTTTTACTTTGCTTCTTATTTCCAAAAATTGACTGGCTGGTTGAATGCTGATTTATTTTAACCCCTTGTTGGACTTTATCTTTTTTTTTTTCTGTCTCTTGTCTCTTATCTCTGATATATTTTATTGTTTTGAATAATTTTGAATAACTGCTTTTCCATAAGGAAATCATGACATTTTCCGGGGTAGTGAAAATGTTTTACATCAATATTGGCCTTTCGCTACAGGGATTTTGCATGCAGATATCCAAAATATCTGCATGCAATCATATTGTGTCTTTCTGCATAAGGGAGTAAAGATATCTGAAGATAAGTAAAATGTTAAGCAAGATGATACAAAGCAGGCTACTTCAGTCAGGTAAACTATACCTCCTAAATCATGGTTGTCAAACTTGCGGTGTCATGTTGCCATCATGTGACATTTTGTGATTTTTTTTTTTTAATTTGATTTATATGCCGCCCTTCTCCGGAGACTCAGGGCGGCTTACAATGTGTTAAGCAATAGCCTTCATTCTTTTGTATATTTTTTTATACAAAGTCAGCTTATTGCCCCCACAAACTGGGTCCTCATTTCACCTACCTTAGAAAGGATGGAAGGCTGAGTCAACCTTGAGCCTTGGAGAGATCCCCTTCATGGAGCTGGAGTCGGCGTGGCCTGCACATGACGCATCTGGCCTGCAGGCCACCATTTTGATAACCCCTGTCCTAAACTATATATACATAGTCTTCATTCAGCAACTACTCGTTCAGTGACAATTCAAAGTACAATGGCACTGAACAAGGGGACTTACAAGTTTTCCTCACAGTTTGTGGCCATCGCCACAGTCAGGTAATTGCGATTTGGCAACCGACTTGCTATTACAATAGTCGCAGCATCCTGCAGTCATGTGATCACCAGTTGCAACCTTCAGTGCCAGCTTCCAATAAGCAAAATCAATGAGGAAGTCAGCAGGAGGTCACAAATGGCAATCACATGACTGTAGGATGCTACAACTGTGCAGGATTTACCTATTGAAGCAACTAGGGCTGCTAGTTAGTGTGGCCATCTGACATTGCGCTTTATGACTGTTGCGTTTAGTGAAGAAGTTGCCACTCATAATTAAATGAAGCCTTCCTGTTCTTGTACATGTAAAATTTCCATTACCAATGTATCTGGAGAATGTCCTTAGGGATAGTGGGGTTTAATTGTTCTTTTCTCATACTGAAATAGATTTATTAATGGAAATGTTACACAGGAGAAAGGAAAAAAAAATCTGTATGGTGATGGTGTATTTTGATGAGGAGGTAATTAATAGGAAACAGTGTTCATTCAAAAATTAAAAGATTTAGGGACCACAAATATGACAGAAATTAATTTGTAGATGAATTAAAATATAAAGTTATTCACACAATTTACTGGAATGTATTCTCTTATCATCTTACTATGATCATCAATATAAATAACTTAAAAAAAAAAAATACAGTCTATCATTAGTGTAATGGTACCCTGAGGCATTTGAGAGTAAAACTTAAAGCAGTTTAAGTTATAACTTAAATACATGGAAATTGTGCCAATCAATAGCTGCTCTGGAGTCTAATCATGTGACATCCAAACATGATTAGAGAATCATAGGCTTGGATGAACCATCTCATGTAGTGTTGATTTCCACCTTCATTTGTGTGATAGATGTAATATGCAAATTGGCCTGTTGGCATTTGGCTAGCCATTGTTACCAACAGATGCCAATTCAAACTACTGCAATTCTTGTGTAGGTTTTGAGTCACTGCATTACTAATCTAGCACATTGTATCTGGCAGATGGGAATGAATATAACCAGGAAGTCCCAGTCATTTTAAAGCATCATTCAAGAGTGACTGTGTGAGACAGAATAGAACAAAGTAGAGCAAAAAGCATTCATTCTCTGTGAAAGTAGGCTGTATCAATCAGGGCTGGAAATGTGTAGTTTCCACTTTGTGAGAAGTTTAATTAAAAATTGACTACTGCTGAGCTTTATAATCTGAAATACCAAGAGTCTGCATTAATGTTATGATCGAAAAGTATCCCCACTCAAGAACTTCTGCTGTCATGAACAATTAATGTCCTAGCAGCTTTGGAGGTAAGTGGATCTGGGGTCAATATTTTACCATGCTAAAAAACTGAAAAGCAACAGAGCCACAAAGAGGATGATACATAGAGTTGTTGTAGTGGCAGCGTGATAGGGAAATCTTCCCTCCTCGTAATAAAGTTTGCTTTCCTTGAAGGTTTTTATGACAACTGTAAAAAATTTCCACAGGTCAAATTGGTTGCTAACAACCATTTAATAATTTGATTTCCTGGTTATTTGATTATTTAGGACACAGATTTTATCTCTGTAATTGCACTTTGTTAGGGACACATGTACTCCAAATATATTGAATTGTGTATGGCAATTTTCTTCAAATTGTGGCCTCTAGACTACAGTTAACTGGGAATTATGAGAGTTACAGTCTAATCTGTCTGTAATTTCTGCCCAGCTTTTGTAGTGGTTGGAAGCCAAATAGGATAGGAATTGGTTACTGCTTTGATGGGACTTCCAGTAGGCTGTAGGCTAAAAGAGCTGAATCTCAGAGAAAGTAATGGCAAATGTTGTAAAGAAACCTGTATGCACAAATCCATAAAGTCAGTAGAAGTCAAGATTCATTCAAAGGTCTTTACATCTGAAGAAAGTCAAGTTGGAACAGAACTCTGTTAGATAATTTATGACCCTCAGCTATATTTTGATGTTTTATGTTTCCTCTTCTTTAAATGGCATTTGAAAGTGATGCTGTTCCTTTAGCTCAGGAAGCCCTACATTTCGCTACAAAGTACTACTCTGCCAAAACTGTTATTTTGGAAAAAGCAGATATAAGAATGATTCATAAGCCATTTCCTCTGTTTCATTCACCGTGTGCAAAGTCCACAAGAACAGTGTATTTATTAGGAATCTAGCAGACCATAATATGCTGGGCCTCTTAGATCACAATTGCAGAAGCTTTTGATTTATTGCTTTTTCAGGGATAGTCATCAGCTCCAGTAGTTGTTAGTCTACCATTATAATGGCAAGTTTTAGTATTATTAATTCCTCCTAGGATTTAATTACCATACCAGATTGTATGCCAGGTGTTTTGGATTACAGTTTTCAGGAAATCTGGCCAATCCAGTTATGGAATATTCAGAATATCTGGAAAATTGACTTCTCCAGCTATAAACACATGAGAACCAATTAAAATAAAAAATTGTTTGGGGAGTTTAGCTGATGAGAAAGAGATGTGTCCCAGTCTATTCCTATGAGTCTTGTTTCACATTGAGCAAAGTTACTGGTCTTGTTTTCAAAGTGGTTTACTGAGTAATAGCAGTGCACCTACTTACCAGGTTGATGGAGAGGTGGCTGTACAGATGCATCCCTGTCCAGAAAATGCAACAGAGTAAAGTCTTGCTTAGTGGTTAGGCATTACACAACACAGTTTAGTTTCAGTCCAAAATCAAGCCATGGGAAAAACGAAGCATAGGTACATGGAAATGAGCCAGGATAACAATAAAGAGGCAAATGTGATCCACGAAGAGATGAAAAGCAAAACAGGAAGCAGAGATGAAGTACTGAATATCCAATGTTGGTCAGTTATTCTCAACAATGGGGTAATCACTGACAATTACTCTTAAGAGGCCAGGTGCAGATTTGGTTCACTGGTGGGCATTGGTGGTTTTGCTTCTCAGAGAGCCATGGAGAGTACCTCTGCTCCAAAGCTACTGATGTGTCCTAGGGCTGGGCACCTTGAAAAAATGTGGGCCTCATCATCCAATTCTTTCCACACCTGCTCTGTCTGATTTTCTATTGAGTCAGACTTAGGAAATTGATGGTCTGTCACATCCTGATACTGACAACATGATGCATCTAGCCTCTTAGCTTCTGAGTCAGAGGAATCCATGACACTGGATCCTTTAAAAGATCTTATTTTCTATTTTGTATTAGAAGCACTGAAGCAGGTTAGTGGAAGGCATGGCAACAGTAGACGTTTGAAATGGGGCAGTTTTAGAAAGAGCATAATGCAAAGCATGGGAGTTCTCATTCAATTGTAGCATGTAATACGTGCTGAAGAAAGAAGCATGCTTACCATAAAGCCAATAAGCTGCAGCTGTGCTGCTCATAAGGTTTCTCTATCAAACGTCAGTGGCTGTCACTGTTCCTTATGATCATGCATTGTTGAATTAGTATAATGTAATTAGTTCAGGTAATTCAATAGATTAACTCCTCTGCCAGATGTACAATGCAGACATTCTGTCAAAAGGATGTTTGAGTGAGTAGTTGCTCCCTGTGTGGATCTCATATGCTTGCATAGTCATCCTGAACTCTTTCATTTTAGCTTGTCATTCATTTGGCTCTGGATGTTGGATGGCCAGTTGCAAGAATAGACAAGATCATGGTGGCTGGGTTTTCTGATAGTTAAAATCCTAATCTATTTGGAGGATATCTGGATGGGTGTCAAGCTGTTTTTGCTGCTATCTAAAACTGATAGTTCTTTCCAAACATGATTCTCATGAAGTCTGATTAGACAAGATCTGTTGCAATTGCAAGAATTCTGGCAATTGAAACATTTCCCTTCTAAATATTTCCAAAGTACATTAGGTCAAAGCCTTCTTTATTTTCTTTCTAATTGCATTGTTATATATCAGTGAAAAGTCTGATCTCTTTTTTCCTATTAGAGAATCTTGTAACAGGTTGTTCATGCAAAAGTCTCCTGAATCTTTATGAGTCTGGGAATCACTCAAGATACTACTTCCGGTTTCCAGCAAAAAACGTCCATTGGGGAAAACCAAATTTGTTTAATGTCTGCCATGTTCGCTTAACAACTTACCAACCACCACAAAAATTGGTCACAGTCATGTGTTGACCTGCTTAAAACTGCCAGAACATACTATAGTAATTCCAGGCTTAATTATGGTTATAGGTCAAAAACTACCTGTATAGTCATACCCGAATGGAGAATCAAGGTATAGCCTTCATCAATTATTTACAGTTTAGTGTCCTTCTGCCTAGTTTAATGTACTGAGGTATAAGATGTATGATTTACCCATCCACGTTTTTATCTGAATTGTCCAATTCCTTTGATGAATCAATGCAGTTCAAATTGGTGATCTGAATCCATCAATTTATTGAAAGCATGCATGCCCCGTTGCAAAAATCCATTACATTTCTAACTGGATTCAGAAGAACTTACTTTGCTTAATAAAATCAATGTATGGATATGGAAGCAGTAAAAGTCATACTTTTATTAAGATTTACTGCTAGAAAAGTTAGACGTACTTCAAAGATCTTCCTGGGGGCTGATTCTGAACAGATACGATAAATATTAAATGCTCTGTGTGCTAGAAGTTTCAGAGGAAAGTTATAAACAGTAAAAGAGAGGGGAGACAATTGCCATAATTTTTGAAAAAACAGTGCAATTTTGGGAAAAAATAAATTTTAATTAAATAATAAGAAGAGCATCTTCTACCTAAAGTCATCATCAGATTCTGTACCAGTGCCAATACTGTGAAACAGCTTCCTGACCATCTCTATTAATAATGTTTTGGACCATTTAAAGACGGAGCCATCTTTATTTTCTGTCTATATTGTTCATTGTTCTATTTGGGTCATCATGGTTTACTATTTAATGGATATTGTACCGTGAATATTTTACTTGATTTTCATTGTCCATGAAACTGCCAAACAGAACTAGTTTGGTGTAATGTTAAGACATCAGGCTAGAAACTGAGAAACTAGTCCCACAGAGCCAGCTTGGTAACTTTGGGCCAGTCTCTCTGTCAGCCCTGGGAAGGAAGTAATGGCAAACCACTTCCAAAATTTTCCCAAGAAAACCACAGGGACTTGTCAACCATATCCTTAGCCTGGACGACTAATGTCCACTGAAAGTCATTGTTTTATCTAACATACATCCATTGTATTTTCTATTAAAATCTGAGGAAGGGACTTGAGAGTAATCTGAAAGTACTGAAGTAGTAATAGCCAAATATTTACTAAGCAATCCATTCTTGATTTAGAATTTCTTCGCATGGTGGAGGGAGCTCCTTAATTTATATTAATTTAAACTGAGTGAGTACCACTCCTGGCTAATACTGCTTGGAATTATGTGCTGTTCTGTTAAAGTGCAGTTGAGTCCTTCTTATTCTGATTATTTTCATGTATAAATTTTCATGAAGCAGTTAGAGCCCTCTGCTGGCGTTAAATATACCTGGGTTGTTTGCTTTAGAATTTATGAGGGCATCAAGGAAGATGTATTTGTCAGTCATGTTTGATGCTTATATGAAGTATTTCACTGCTATCAGCCACTTCAAAGAGCTTGTCAAAAGTTGTTACTGCCCCAATAATAATTTGTATTGGAAGAATATTTATTTTTTCATATTGACCATGTAGAATAACAGCACAAAGCAGTGGAAATACAGAAGCTCTCCAAGCATGAGAAGAATATCCATCCCTTAAATCTTCCTCATAAAAACCACCATCCAATTAGCATAAAACATATAAGCCATAATTGAAATCAAAAGCAAAAAAGAAAGGCAAGCAAAAGGACCCCAATGCCCACACATTGATCTGTGTGTGTTTGGGGTGTGTGTCAAACAAACCTCTGCAAATAAGTTGTTCCATGTTTATTTATTTGATTTATTCCTGTCACTCAAGCTGGCCTCCGTAGCACTACCTCCTGTTTCAAATTTGAAAATCTGTGCCTGAAGATGGACTTTGACCTGATTCTCTGTGGTCGTAGGCCAACTTCCTACCAACAATATTAGATATTTGGGGCATCACTAAGAAGGTCCACCTTTAGACTCCCATAATTTTCTCATAGGGTAGGGACCTACAGCATCCCACATCACCCCACCCCCCCCAGTACCCACATATAGGCAGACTTTCACAAGAAGAGGAACAATGGCTCTGAATAATGAGGAGCTCTGGTGGCTCAACAGACTAAAGCACTGTTATTAACATCCACTTACATCTGCTGCCTGCAATTACTGCAAGTTCAAATCTCACCAGGCTCAAAGTTGACTCAGCCTTCCATCCTTTCTAAGGTAGGTAAAATGAGGACCCAGATTATGGGGGCAATAAACTGACTTTGTATAAAATATACAAAAGTATGAAGGCTATTGCTTAACGCATTGTAAGCCGCCCTGAGTCTCCGGAGAAGGGCGGCATATAAATCAAATTAAAAAAATAATAAAAAAAATAATAGGAAACCCTGAACTGAAGGGTTTTCAAGGAATATACAGGCACATGGAATTGGATTTGGAAATCTGTTGGCAATGAATACAGCACCACAGTACAGTTGCTTGCTAAGGTGACTCACCTACCAGCTGTATTATGAATTAACAGCAGTTTCAAAGACAGTCAAAGATTCAGTAGATTATAGTACAATCATTTTATATTGTAAGGACTCTTAGGTCCCAGAAAGGCGATTACTGGCATAGTAACTGAAGCTGGGCAAAGGCTTCCAGAGTAGTGCCTGCAGTTGCTGCTCAAGTAAGACCCAAGTCTAGGAGAACACAAAATTGTAGACCTGCTTTTTGAGGGGAGTGCAATCCTGTTCCAAACTCCTTTTAGACCTGAAATAAAACTAACTGTTTACATACAAGGATTACCTTCATTTTGTTGGGATTAAATTTAAGCTTGTGTTGTCCCAACTGGTCTCTGAGAGCCTTCAGATACCAAGAGACCTCTTCTACATCTCTGGTCTGTGTACAGTATATACAGCATATGTGGTGATTAACCCACATCAATCTTTATCGAAGGTTAAAGGTTCTGGATTGTAATTTACAGTGCTGGTCCAGTGCAAATTGGTGGATGGATGTTTTGAAGCTTTCCAGTCACCTAGAACTGCAGCTTCCCAGTCTAAAAGTTAGAGAAAATGATGAACCGAAAGTCACTTAGGTAGCTTCTGTGCCTAAAAAATCTTGGGTCACCTACATTCTACTCGTGGTTGGTTGCTACCAGTTCGCCACGGATCTGGCAAACTGGTAGTGGTGGCGGGAGGCTCTATCCACCCACCTAGATGTCTCTGTGCATATGCAGAAGCGTCGTGTGCACACCCACGAGCGAACCGGTAGCGGTCAAAATTGAAACCCACTACTGATTCTACTCCAGTACCTAATCATCACACCATACTGCCTCTCATATTCATATAAGATTGTATGAGTGTGTTTCTATATTGTACATGCAGACACACAGACACAGACAGATATTTATGGAGATTGTCAGACATCCAAGTCATGGTTGTCCCAAAGGTATGAAAGGCAACTGAGCTTTCTTTGTTTTTCCTTGAAGACATTTTGCTTCTCATCCAAGAAGGTTCTTCAATTGAATGGTGGAAGAATGGAAGGATTTAGATAAAATTCTCCACTATATGGCACAAAATATGACCACTCTTATTACCATGGTACAGGCTCAAACTTGGACAATAGCAGGGGTGAAATGGTCCCGGTTCGGACTGGCTCGGGCGAGTAGGTAGCGATGGCGGCGGGCAGTTCGAAGAACCGGTAGCAAAAATCCCTGCCCCCGCCCCCCATGCCCAGCTGAACTGCGTGATCATCAGAGCCTTTTTTTTCTTTAAAATGGCTCTGACGAGCCAAGCTCTGACGATCCCAGCTGAGTTGCCTGCTAATCAGGCAACTCAGCTTGGATCGCCAGAGCCAAGTAAAAGAAAAAAACTTTTTTCCTTTTAAATGGCTCTGACGATTGCTTACTTCAGTTGCTGGTCGCAACGCCTTGCTGTAATCCCTGCAATCCATTGCATCAGCAAGCAACTGAATCTCCCTGTCTGCAATCAAGCAGGCAGGGAGTTGTGGACTTCAACTCCCAGAATTCCTTAGCCAGCAAAGCAAAGCTGGCTGAGGAATTCTGGGAGTTGAAGTCTACAAGTCTTAAAGTTGCCAAGGTTGGAGACCCCTGTTCTATTGGGTAAGTTTTTTTCCCCTTTGGGAGCTTTAAAAAATAGTTAATTGGGGGTTTTTTTAGTAGCGCTTTTTTTAGACCTAGCCATTTAAAGTTTAGGAAGTTTTAAATTTAGCTGCTTTTATATAAAAATAAATTAAAATAAAATAATATTTGTGCAGCTTTGTGAGATTTAGTGTGTTTCTATAGTGTTTCACTCTAACTACACAAACACACAAAATCTCACAAAGCTGTATGTGGAATTTTGTGTGTGTAAAGTATGAAAGTTGTTTTTTTGGGCTTTTTGTGATTGTGTGAGGTTCCTGCTTGTTGCAGGGGCCATTTTGGGTCTAGCACAGCTGCTTTTATATTGTGGGTGAGCCAGTTGTGTTGTGTTGTGTTTTGTAGTTTAAAAAGGGCAAAGAAATGACATTGACTTGGCTACGCCCATCTGACCACCAAGCCCCGCCCTCCTTACCACCAAGCCCCACCCACTAATTAAGCTCCGCCCACAGAACCGGTAGCAAAAAATTTTAGATTTCACCCCTGGACAATACTATATGCTATCATATTCATGTTTTCTCTCTTTTGGACATGTTCCAGTCAAAATGCAAGAGTACAATTTTTGAAGTGAAATTGTATCTCAGTATGTCTATTTTTCAGGAAATCTATTTAGGTTGGTAAATCAACCTATTCATAGAAAAGATTTTATCCTCAATGGCTGCCCTCAATCCTTCTCACCTGTTCTTTACTGCTGTAGCTACTTGTGGATTTCTCCTGGTAGCATTGTGCTTGTTAAAATATTATTAAATATTAAAATGTTAAAATATTAATAGGACTTTGTAGCCTTGAGAGAGTTAGCAGTTCTTCTGGCAGTTGTTATATGAAGACTCTGTGGTGATCACAGATGTCTCAGAGCAAATTTGAATCAGGAAGAGAAAAAGGTGGTTTTTTTTCCCCCTCTGCCAATTCCCCTACTTAATCTCTCAATATATCACAGAGGAAAAAAAAATATAATATTTGAATTCTTAAGGCCAAACAATTTTTTGCCAACTAACAGCACATCAGAGGAGAATTAATTCAGGAACTAAATTTTGGGAAATGGGTCTTTAACATGCCTCTTCACAAAGAATATGAATAGACTAAACTCTATATTTTTTTATTGGTTATAAAATATTTCCCTTCTAGCATTACGAAGATAGCACCATTCAGGATTGTGGGTCTTTAGTTAAAGCGGATACATATGTGCCTATAAAGATTTTTCTCCTAAATATATATATACGATGATTGCATAAATGTCTGCACAAAAAAGATGATATTTGGGCAATATTAATGTATGTATTTCACATAATTTTGTCATAGAGAAATATGCAGCTTTAGATCATTTTCTTCAGGAAAATAAATGAACAAATATAATGTTTTTGACTCTTTTACTCGGGTTCTCGTTATCTACTTTTAGGCTTTGTGTGGAGAATAGATCAGGATTTGGGTCATATTTATGCAGAAATATTGAAAATTCAAAAAGATTCACAAACATTTAAGCACTACTATGTAGGGGAGGATCCAGTGGTAGGATTCAAATAATTGAACAACTGGTTCGCCCAGAGTCAGGTTGGCTGTCATGGGAGGCATGGCCTATCCCCATTCTCCAGCTCTGCCGCACATGTGGGACAAGTCTTCTGCAACAGGCAACCTGGCCCTGGGCGAACCGGTTGTTAAATTTCCACCCTTTGCCAAAAGGCTGTTTCCCAGGCTTGTTTGCACATTGGTTTCGCCGCTGTTTCAGCTTTCTGGACTGCTCCTTTAAGAGCTGAGGTATCCAAGGAATGAGGAGGGAGGGTTACCATAGAGATAAGGAGTTGATGCTCCTGAGAGCTCATGCGGGAAGGTGAAGAATTGGGAAGTGGAGAGAGGGATTTCCCCTTCCCCATGGAGTTGCGTACAGGGGGTGTTGGTCAGTCTACGAGCAAAAGTAAGGGGGGGGGAGGAATTAAGTTGGCAGCAAAACTGGGCCTAATGTATTGCGGGGTTAGTTTGGCCAGGCAAATTATTACCCCTCCTTGCTATCAAAGTGGATCCTGGGTACTGCGCTGTGCTGCAATGGAAAAATGGACAGTGGAGCGGCTGGCATGAGGGAAGGAGGAGGAGCAGGGAGAAGAATGAGGGAAAGCGGCCTTCTGCTTCCCTCACACCAGCCACTCCATTGCCCATTTCTCCATTGTAGCACAGCGCAGCACCTAGGATCCACTTTGATAGCGGGGGTGGGTGTGGGTGGGTAATTTAACAACTGGTTCGCCTGAATCCCACCACTGGGAGGATCCTATTAAATCAACTGTGAAGAATAGGTTCAAAACACTATTACTAAAATAGTGGGTTTTGGGGTTTTTCATTTCTTACCTTGTTAATTACTGATTGGGTAGTGCCCTGCTACAAGGAGGTTTGGCGGGATGGCAGATATTAGGAAACAAATGGCGTTAACTGGCTGTTACAAAAAAAAAAAAAAAAAGGAGAAACTTTTTTCTTTTCTTGTCTGCAAGTTGTCCAAAGTTCTGGAAGAACACTCACCTCCCAAAAATACCTGTTAAATGCAAGACAGAAGAGCCAATACTGTTAATTTCCATGCATCTTCCTCTAGAAGATTCATTTTCTGGAGAAGTTTCAAGAGACAACAAAGGTGACTCTAGCTTCTGTATAACAAAGTGGGCCTCTGCAAATATAAACTGTTCGAGTCTGTCCTTCAGCTTTCTACTATTAACAATGTCTGACCCTGCTTAACTTTTTCAGTCAAGATCCACCAGCTGTTGCAACCTAATTAGGCAAAGGTAAAGTTCCTGAAAGAAATATGATGTTACTGAGTTACGCATGCAGATAGACAGGGAATTTCTTCATTATCATCATGAACAAGAACAAAAATTCTGAATTAATTCAGGCGTGTCCAACCTACGGCCTGTGTCATGCAGTGCCACAAGATAATAAAAATATAAAAAATAAAGGAACTTCTAATTTATATACACTAACTATGTATTTTATATTCAGCCCAAGAAAATTCCTTTTCACTCATTGTGGCCCAGGCAAGCCAAAAGCTTGGAAAACCATGAATTAATTCATGGGTTAGTACAACACAACAACTACCAGTAAGGCTATGAATTATAGGCTGAACATTCTGAGTAGTTTTCAAATGCAGCCTTCTATGCAATCCATTGTAATAGTCTAATTATGACTTCACTTAAATGTGTCATACTAGCAGGCCCAAAAGAGCCACAGACTGACTGGCACATTTCTCATGACTACCTTCGGGGAATTTGCCAGGAATAGAACCACAGTGCTTTCTGTTCAAGAGAGTCTAAAATTATAAATAAACTTCTAAAATGGAGAAGATCCATTTCAGAAAGTAATGGCTGCATTAAGAATGATAGCTTAATCTGAAAAATGAATTTCTGGTTTCAGTATTTTGAGCAACGTATATCAAAGATCCCTGCACTTTAAGGATGAAGATGCAATAAAGCAAAAACCCTGCCATCTACTTATTTAAAAAAAAATCTTATTCATTCTGCCAACTTTTCAATGTGGTTTTCACACACCATTGCCTAGTGTTAGTGAATAATTTATAGATGAGTATAATTTCAGCCTGTAATTCAAACTGCTGTGCAATGTCAGGTTTTGTGTAGATCTTTTTGTTAGAAGAAAATATGACTTATAGTTTGCTTGTCTTTTCTCTGCCCCCACTACTGAAAAAAAAGACAAAAGCAATATTTTATTCCCACAACGTTTTTCTCCTCTCCAGTGCCTGCTCAGCTGTAGACCTATATCAACTTCAGTACAATATGTCAAGTACAGGTGCCAGGCAATAGGGTTATCTTATTTCCACTTGTTCCCTCCAGGTTTGTTTATTTAATCAGAGGAACAACAGCAGTTCTACAGTGAAATGAGCCATTTACTTGCATAAATTAAACAGCATGGGCAGGAAAAAAAAAGATTTATTGTACCTTGTCACACAATTCAGGACTCATTGTGATCTGTTCACAGCACCACTTCATTATCTAGTTGGGATTCTTACAGAATTTCGGTTCATATATTAAACCATGGTATCAGTCAGTTTTTATCCTCAGTCTTACGAATTGTTAGATCCACTCATATACATTATAATCTGAACTATGTTTTTGTATATAAATTTGTGTCAGTGCTAAAAAGTGCCTGCATGCTGTTTAGAGCTGTAGTGATCCTTAATCCTTTAATATTAATATTTAATATCCTGCGTGAGCTGCATTGGCTTCCAGTGGTCTTCCGGGTGCACTTCAAGGTGTTGGTCACCACCTTCAAAGCGCTCGATGGCATGGGACCTGGGTATTTGCGGGACCCCCTTCTGCCACCGATAGCCTCCCACCAACCAGTACGCTCCCACAGAGAGGGACTCCTCAGGGTGCGGTCAGCTAGGCAATGTCGGCTGGCAACCCCCAGGGGGAGGGCCTTCTCTGTGGCAGCTCCTGCCCTCTGGAACGATTTGCCCCTGGAGATACGAAGGATATCGGATCTCCGGGTTTTTCGCCGTGCCCTAAAAACTTTTCTTTTCCATCAAGCAGGGCTGGCGTGGAAAACCCCCCCTTTTTTTTAGTCTTTTTAAATTGTCAAATAGGTTTTGGTTTTCAATGTTTTAAATTTTTGGGCCACAGTTATTTAATTCTTTTAATAATTTTAAATTTTGTATTGATATGTGTTTTAATTCTGGCTGTGCACCGCCCTGAGTCCACTTGGAGAAGGGTGGGATATAAATTGATAAATAATAAATAAATAAATAAATATTGTCTTCAGAAGTTGAGGGTGGTCCATCACTGAAGGCTTTTAAAAAGCCACTTGTCTGGAATGATGTATGGTCTCCTGCTTGCTTGGGAGTTGGACTAAAAGACCTCCAAGGTCCCTTACTTTCTGTTATTCTGATAATGAATACAGAAATGATGCCATACTATCATTCTAAATCCAGTAAGTAACTTCTATGAAAGCAGGTACAAATGTATGAAATTTTGAACCCTAAACACAAAAAAATTTATGTCCTATTTCTGTTGGCATATCAGCTGATTTAAATTATGGAGTTCTTGGTGTTTTTTGAGCTTGGTTGTTTTCTTGAAGACATTACATTACCTAACTAGATAACATCATAACCACACTGACTGTGAGTGTGAAGAAGCTGTGGAATGTCAGCCTCAGGAGACACAAAAGCAAGAATTACCTGAAGCCAAAAAAACCTAAATCCAATCTGAGCAGCTGAAATAGTCAGATAAGGTCACCAAGCCCACACACCCTGCAAGTAGAGTGGGACAGAGACATTCTATGAGATTCCTTATAATCACAGAAGTAAATCTTCTGATTAAAGACAGCTAGCTGCAGCCTGCTTAAGAGGCAGATCTGACCAATGATCCTTTATTGGAATCAACCAGCTGCTCTCCAGCTATTGTGTGATGTTCTTGTGGATTTTGCTTGTGAAATTCTGACCTTTGGTCTGGCTAACCTACCATGATCTGACTCTTGGAAATTTGGACTGGATTTTGACTATTCTTCTGTGTGCTTCTGTTAAAAGCAAAACCACCCAGACAAGCTTCTTTCAGAGACTCTGTTTTGGTTTGCATTTCTTGTCTGATGTTATCTTGAGTAAACTGCTGATTTCCATAGCAACTATGTGTGAATGTGTATTTGAAGCAAAACATTCAAAGAACAGCAAGGACTCCACAGTTCAATCCTAAACTACATGTAGTCTCTTCTATTGGATTTAAGCTATGTCCAGCAGCATCCAATCCTTGAAAAATTAGGATGTCATTTTAAAATAACACCACATTTAAATGCTCTATTCCTTTTTATGTCACTTTTTTTTGATGAAAATCTTTATTCAATAACTTGTTTTAAAAATATGTTCATATTTCAATTTGGAATGAATTAGAACATTTTAAAATTCAGTATTATTTATTTAAAAAGATTATTTTTAAATTATTATTATTTAGCTTGCATTTGAAAGATTGGTTATATAGCTGCTGTTGCAGATGCCTCTAAATGAAAAGATATACATACTTTGAACACATTGAACAAGCATGATAAATATCATTTTTAAAAATTGCTTTCACTTTTTCTGTTTCTCTTTCTGATTCTGTCTGATATATTTTTTTCTTAATGCCAAGTTATTCAAGCAAGCTGGTTCTAATAGGCTCATAAATAAAATATATGAGAAGCCATGTTTGTGGATTTCCTTTTAAAAAATGAAGTTATTAATGTGTTAATCTAATGACTTTTTCTTCCAGAAAGCTATGGATAGATTGAATAATGTACTTTTCTGCTTCTTCAAAATGATTGGTGATTTGTATTTTGGCTACTACTATTGCACAATAGCCCTGCTAAAAAAAACCCATACTTATTAAATCTACTAACAATATTCAAGACTTGAAGTGAATTTTTTTTTGTGATGTTCAAAAATCTTTAGTGTGACTTTTCTCAAAACATAATTATACGTTAAAAAAATCTTGGACAAGAATATACCAAATATCTAAATCTAGAAGTGGCAGCTTTTAGCTTTATAGAGCAACTGTTGTACGATACTGAGTTTCTCTTAGAACTATGAATTGGAATGCCTTGAAAATAAGGAGTTTTCTCAGAGTCCATCAGGTATAAATATTTTCATTGGCCTCGGAAGCTTGTAGATAAGATTTTGCCCATCTCCATCATTAGATTATTTAGTAAAAGAACAAGTAGAAAACCCCCAGACAAACACAACGGAGATCAAATCTTCTGGAAATATTAAAATATTCTAACTTTTCCAGAAAGATTTAGCAAAATGCTTCTCCATTTTACATAGAAAATGGAGAAACTTTGAATACTTGACTTTCTCCTTGATCAAAATTCACTCTGAATAATAAGGCTGATGGATGAACATAGTGAATATTCATTGTGTCAAGAATGTTTCAGGATCTCTCTTGCAATGTATCATTCTAGGTAATATATAATAAAATATTTTTTTTCTAATTTTGATCATATGTACCTATTTTTATTCTAATTAATAAAGGGCTCTGAGGGATAGTCCAGATAATAAAGTGCTTCTTGCTGCAAACAAACTTTAACTACCGTGTTTCCCTGAAAATAAGACATGTCCAGATAATAAGCCCAATCGGGCTTTTCAGCGCATGCAATAATATAAGCCTCCCCCCCGCAAAATAAGCCCACCACCAACTACTTACACGCATGCGCAGCTGGTCCCATTTCCTCTGGTTGCTTGCCACACAACCAAAATGAGTTGAGGGGGGGAAGGGGTGGACATGCCCTCCCCTCCCTGTTCTTCACACTGGCTGAGCAGCCCAATATGTCCCACCCCACTCCAATGGCAACAGCAGCCTGGCTGCTTCCCTTCCCTGCCGTCTCTTTATCGAGAGGGATGGCAGATGGGGCGGGGGAGAAGCAAGACACATGGAGTTAGATGTGACTCCCCTTGCCATCTCTTCTCAATCCCTCTTGCCGGGCATGCAAGAGCTCCTGCCCCTTGCTTAGCCACCTGCCCTTTTTAGGGATGCAATTTGGGTGAGGTGGGCTCCGTCGCTTTCCTTTGCCATGGTGTCCAGGGAAACATGCTGTAAAAGAAAACCTTCTCGTGAGTTCAATCAAACTTCTCGCATGAGTGGTCCCATTGCGAACCGGTAGTAAAGATAAGTAGAACCCACCCCTAAAAGGAATCCCATTCAAGTTGGATTCTAAACATTTTTGGCAGTGAAACAAGCTTTTATCTCCCAGTCTCTAATTTGTCATCCAAATCCCATTCATTCCTTTATTGTTTAAAGAGATGCTTTTGGTTTTGCCTTGGAAGTGATTCTCCTCCAGGGAATTGATGACTTAATGCAAGATTTCTTGCCTTATGTCTTTTATTCTAGACAGCTGCCACTTGCTGAAAGAAACTTTGATGTTATTAACAAGGACCACTAGCAATGAAAGATACTTTTCAACAAGATCAGAAATATTTTAGACTGATCAGAAAATCTGAAATTACCCTAAACTTTGCAGAAACTCATACAACATTATTTTTCTCATCATTTGACTTATATGTTATGTATCACTAGCTTTCAAAATGGGCAAATGTATATACTTTCCTGCAATTCTGACTATTTTGTTCCTCATAACTCTCTTCTCATGAGCACCAGTGTAAATATACAATTATGGTGCTGGACAAAGAACTAGAAGATCTAGGTTGCAATCCTCTATTTGGTATGGAGACCAGCTGATGACCTTCAGTCATTCATTCCACTCAGCTACAATCAGTGGGTAGAAAAAGAGTTCCGTATGGCTATGTTGAAGAAGGATATCATTCTCTGCTGGTCTGTGCTCAGTTTTCTCACAGGTCTCAGCTCACAAGTATTTGAGGAATATTCACAGATAGTTTGTACATCATTTTTTTTTTCATTTTTGAGGGAAGAGAATCCTTTTTCTCCATTTCAAAGTGATGCTTAGTATGGCCTAATCAAAGAAAAACAATATATTTCTGTTCAGGCACAGAGCCTGAATAATTTAGTTAATTAATGCAGCTTCACAGTAGCATAGAAAATTGTAATTATACTCAAGCAATTTCTTAAATTTAGCACTCATTTCTTTCTATCATCTGTTGTTTTACCTGCCTTGGTCACTAAAAACAAAACAATACAATACTTAAAAGTGACTTCTAGCATGTATTCTTCAGAAGTGGTCATTGTGTATGCAGCTTTGATCAGAACAGAGAGAATTATGCAGAAGCACTGGGAAACTTTACTATAAAGAATACTTTTATTTCATTGAAACTCTCTTGGAGGAGATACTTCTAAATATATCCCCTTAAATGTATAAGGTGGGAAAAGTTATTGATGCATATTAAAATTAAATAATATGCACAAAGCATGGCATGTTACTGGGATTTCTGAATATCTAGTCATGAGAAGGCACATAGAGTCTAAATATTTTGTTTTATTTAATATCCTTTTGTGTAATTATAGCTGAACACTTGTCTT
The DNA here is from genome assembly GCF_029215685.1 of Pituophis catenifer annectens. Classification (NCBI taxonomy): domain Eukaryota; kingdom Metazoa; phylum Chordata; class Lepidosauria; order Squamata; family Colubridae; genus Pituophis; species Pituophis catenifer. The sequence goes on along the minus strand of NW_027256884.1, from coordinate 30,155,320 downwards.
AAAATACCTGTTAGGATTCATATGTAGTTACCTCCAGAAGTGAAGTACTGTTTTCATATCTAATCAGACATGTGGGTAGTGAACAAGAGTAGCAAGTTTTATTAATTTATTTGGATTAGTTTTACCTAGCTGGTTTTACCACCTGAAAGATAAAATATCTGATCAAAATTAACATTAGGAAGAGTAAAAGCCTTAGGATGGAATTCTATTTATTAAAGTTTACTGTCAGGTAAAATTTAATCAAGCATAATGTGGTACAGTTTTATGATTATTTTTTTTAATTCAGGAGATGCAAGAAGCTGTGAAATTTAATGTTGCTTCCTACAGCTTAATTTTGTAATATGGTTTGTATAATTGCAGTTATACAACTGGATTCACGGTTAAATTTGGAAGATCATGTAACGACCGTGACCAGGGGGCATTTGCCCAGGTTCTCCTGGTGCACCAGTTGTGTCCCAACTTGAACCGAGATGCCCTACGCACGGTCACTTATGTGCTCGTCATCTCTCGTATTGACTACTGCAATGCTCTCTGCATGGGGCTGCTCCTGAAGACCACTCGGAGGCTTCAGCTGGTGCAGAATGCGGCCGTGCGGGTGGTGATGGGAGTGTCCCGACACTCCTGCACGACTTGCATTGGCTGCCGGTTGCCCACCGGGTGAGATTCAAGGTGCTGGTGATTACCTATGAAGCCCTACATGGCCTAGGCCCAGGATATTTGACGGACCATCTGCAGCCAGCAACAGCTTCCCATCGCCCAGTGTGCTCCCACAGGGAGGGCCTACTCAGGGTGCCATCGGCCAGTCAGTGTCGGCTGCCGATCCCCAGGGAGAGAGCTTTCTCTGTGGGTGCACCCGCCCTTTGGAATCAACTCCCTCTGGAGCTCCGGGTGGCCCCCGACCTTCACTCTTTCCGCCATGGGCTGAAAACTTGGCTATTTCACCTGGCCGCCTTGGACTGATGGGGGTTTTAATCTGGGTTTTATTGAATTTCTTAATTCTAACTTGGACTTCTATTTTAATGGTTTGTCTGTTCTGTTTTAATTGTTGTGAGCTGCCCTGAGTCCTGTGGAGATAGGGCGGCATACAAGTCCCAACAAATAAATAAATAAATAAATAAATAAATAAATAAATAAATAAATAAATAAATAAATATTGCACTTGTATCTAGGAATTGTATTGTGTGCTATAATGTTTGAGAAAGACTTACTGTATTGTTCAAGTAAATACTAAGTACGTCTTGGGAGAAGTGTGTAACCCCTTTCCAAATGTGTTACTGGGAATGTCATTAAACTCCAGCTATAAATGTGAAAACAGACCAGAATAGTCTGCAAAGCAGCTATGGGAACTTAGAGAAAGACAGGACTTCTTAGAGAAGATGTTTTTCATACTTGAGATTATGTATTATTTAATCACTATTTTAAAGGGTTTACATAGCCCTGGTATTTTACTAGATGTTTTCCCACATATGCCAATCATCACAATGGGACATACTGGAAAAAATGGTTAATTTAGAATTTAAGTGAGAAATTCTATGTTATCCAGATGCTGAGCAATTTGAATATTAAAATGACCCATTCTCTGTAAGACTAATTTTGGAATGGTTCTTCTCCAAGGTTTATTAGATATTTATGTTTAGTTTTAATTGCACACACTTTTATTTCTTTAAGTTGTCTAAAGCTACTTGCTTATTTATAGAACTTAAAATGTTTGCCTTCTCCCTCACTACCCAAAATTTCAGTTATAAATCCCTTTTGTGAGCAGGCTATAGTGAATTAACATGATTAATGGCAAGTGCTGATTAAATAGGAAGAGCTATTCAGTTTGCTCTTTTGCACAAGAGAAGGTGGTAAAATATAAATCTCTTCATGACAGAGTCCTTTCAGTATCAGAATAGGAAAGACAATAATACAATACTTTCAAGCTAACAGGTCTTTAAAATCACTAATTAGAAAAAAAATAATGGAGGTGATTTTCAGAATCATCAATCACACAGTACTTCTAAAACAAACATCTGCAAATCCGTTATGATGACGGTGGAAGAAATAGCAACAAATTTCTAAAGACGGTGGAGGAGAATGAGAATGAAAGCACTTCATTCAGAAAATGGTACTTTGCTTCTTTTCTAGAATGTTTTTCCCCTAAAGACTGTTATGAATAGGATTAATTTATTTAAAGAATAGTGGCAATGTTTAAAAATGTTTGAAAAAAGGTACTGTTTTTAAACAGACTTTTCTACTTTTTGTCATCAAGGAAGAAAAAGGATAAAAGTAAACTTCATTTTAAATGTAAAATAAAGCCCAAAGCAGTTTCTCATGTTCATGTAGCCCAAAGGCCTGATGTCATTTGCTCATCCATTGGCATCTGTTGCATCTTTGGAAGACTCACTGTGAGAGGGAGGAGGTTATACTAATATGTTATGCAAAGTTCTTGTTTTGTAATTCCTGTCTTCATAGGGAAATTTGCATATAAATCTGCATTAGAAGCTTATTTTTCAAAGACTTCCTGAAATATCCTGATAAACTGGAAAAAGAATGGAAGTTAGATTTGGAAGGATGGGGAACAAGTTGGAACTAAGGATGTATGGGTGAATTGTTGGTGGCAGTACCAGACTCTGAAGTACTTTGTGAAAGAGGAGAATATTTTTCATAAAGGACAAGTCTAGAATATGTAGATGCAGCACGAAGAGTCAGGTTTAGTGCTAACAATTCACTTTTCCAGGAGTGAGTTAGCTGTGCTGCTAGTAATGTCAGATAGATTGCTCCTGACTGTCAAGTATAATCAATACTCACAAATAGACTTACTCTTTAGATATCTTTTGACTCTTAAGAATTGGTGATATGGAGATTGGTTGGCTATAAATGAAATCTGGGATGCCTTACATTCTGTTCCTGAATCTGAGGATGGAATCTTTAGGAAACATGGAGATAAAAATATCTGATTTACAGAATAAACAATTCTATGTTATTATCACTATCAGATATCTTAATAAAAGGTTTTACTGAAGAAGCTGCCACTTGATTTTTTTTAATGAAGTGCAGTTGGACATAATCTCTTTTTCCCTCTTGTTCCCCTGAAAAAAACAGAAAGTATCTTTGGGGCAAACTAAAAAAAAAATGTACAGTCCTATGTACAGAGACAGGGAAACAACTGTTCTCTGCTTTCTCCTTATTTTAAACAAATTTCTGTGTGACGTTTGTGCAAAGGAAAGACTGGAGAACAGTTCCACAATGATGGGTGAAGTTGTTCTGCACCATCAAATGAAAGAGTAGAGTTTTACAGAGCAAATATCAAAAATAGTTTTAAATGTAATGGATTTTTTGAATTAAAACCGCTCACCTGCCTCTCCTAACATTATAGCATAATACAATAATGCTATTTTATTTTCCATGCTGGTTCAACACAAAGAGATGCATAAACAACTTCCAAATACATTTCTGTAGCATGACTGTGTGGTGCTTTATAATTCCAAGGCAAAAGGTCGCTTTACAGCATCTCTTGACATGTACATGGTATCTTTCTGCAACCAAACACACGTTTTCCTAGAATTAATTAAAAGAATTAGTTGAACAAATTCACATGAGAATGCTGTACCAAACAGCATGACATTTTGTGCTTCAGACATTTTGTAAAATTTGAAGCAAAAACATCAGTACAACATGGGATTTCAAGAGAGGATTCCAGCATCTTCCAAGATTTGGCAATCGTGCAAATTTTGGACAATATTGTTATTACTTATTTTGGGCTGCCAGGGACTTACTGCAAAGCCCTTGCAAACTCTCATCATCCCAGGCAATAACTTGGGGGCTATTGTCTTAGAGTTAGACCATTGGCTAAGATCAGAAAGTTGGCCCTGATTTTATTGCGCATGGTTTGTTTGACAGTGTGCAAAAATTTACAGCACTTTTTCATGTTTCATCTGTGACAACATTAAAAATTTGTATTCATTTGATAACTGTACTATTTTTAGGCCTCAGATCCATGGGTGAAATTTAGCAGGTTCTGACAGGTTCTGGAGAACTGGTACCAGAAATTTTGAGTAGTTCGGAGAACTGGCAAATACCACCTCTGGCTGGCCCAAGAGTGGGGTGGAAATGGAGATTTTGCATTATCCTTCCCCTGGAGTGGGGTGGGAATGGAGATTTTGCAGTATCCTTCCCCTGCCACGCCCACCAAGCCACGTCACACCATACCCACCAAGCCACGCCCACAGAACTGGTAGTAAAAAATTTCACCACTGCTCAGATCTAAAGCAATTTTTTTCTTATTCTCAAATCTTCATGCTAGAAACATACATGCGATATATTCTCTGTGAATGTATTGTATGACTTACTGCAGACAATGAAATACTACAAAAGAAGAAAGGATTAAAGTAATGTTCCCTTGAATCACTTTATATTTTTCAGACTGTGTGTGGGGTGCAGAAGTATAAAATTTCAGTGAAAGATTATTTTGTTTTCTGTAGATCTCCTAATGAGCTTTGGTAAAAATCCAGTTCCACAGCAAGATGCTTGAATTTTCAAATTGTGTCTGATTACGAGGAGAATTTTGATGGTTGGAAAAATAACTTCTCTCCAGGTTACATCACTCCTGCAGTGGGGTTCCTTTTATTTTGCCCAGGCTTAAGATTATGTTGGAGATATAATAAACAGCGTAAATGCTGCAGTGTCTATTGTTTCTTATATGTTCATTAACTTAGACCACATGACTTTATATTTTTAAAGATTGTCATCATGAAGAAAAATTAAATGAAAAACAGGATAAAAGCTAGATTTTAGAATTACCTAACCCCATACTGTGTTTGGAGGTATGTTGCCTACCCCGAAAAACATAATAAAGAACTATAAAGATAAACTGGTGCATAAACACCATCCTCGGAACGAAATGGGATGGTGGAAGAATTTTACCACCTACTTTAAAAATAGGCAAGCTTTGTTGTAAGAGTAGCTACAATATTATGAGCTGTGGGGGAGCAGTGGTTGGAATGCTGTACTGCAAACTACTTCTGCTGACTGCCAGTGTGTGCACTTCCGAACCAGTAGGGAAGGTAAGTAGATTTCACCCCTAGATACTACTAACTGTTTCTCCAAGGAAGACTTTGTTAAATGAGACCACACTGGTTGGAATGGACAGTTCTACAAAAATCTTGCTGCCCAAACTATAAAGCTTTATACGTAAAAATGAACATTTTGAATTGCTTTCAGAAACCTACTGGTAACCTGTGCTGTGTCAGCAAGATAAATAACATGTGATCATAGTTACTGATGCCAGTGAATAGCAGTCTGCTGCATTTTGCACCACATATTATTTCGGAGCAGTTTTTAAGGGTAGCTTCATATCTACCCTTGTGGTGATAAGGCCATGCATGAGTAACTGTTGTTAGAACTTCCCACCCCAGAAAAGACTGGAGTACATCAGCTGAACTTAAGCAAAAGACCACCTGGCTATGGCCTCTACAAGTGCAGTGTCCAATGTACTCAGTGTCCGATGCATCTTGCTGCAGTGTTCAATAACTGTCAGCCAATATTGATGGATTTCATACCGTTTTTTCATTGTGGCAATATTCTGGTGAAACTTTTCACTATGTTTATCACTGACTGGACCTAGATGTTCAGGAAAGAAGTCCAACTGTGATGCAGAAAACGAATCTTCAATGATATCTTGCTTTTCATAGTCTTGTATGCTGTAAGAAGTTTGTCAATCAACTGAATATAGTTTGGTGCACTGTAGTTGCCATCAACATCCTTGAATGCTTTCCAGGCAAATTTCCTTGATCCAGTTGTGTCATCGTCCAGATACGGGCTGCTTCAGTCGGATCTGTTGCTGGCTGAGCCATAGTTTTTTTGACCACGCCCCTTGCTCCTCCCTTTGGGGCCCAGTTTAGGCTCAGTCGGCCTGAGAGTAACACCTCCTACAGATCTGGCTCTCAGCCCAGGTCTGTTCGATTGCATTTAAATTGTAAGTTTTTTTGACCTTTTATTTTCTTATTTCTTTCATTTATTTAAATTTATTTAATTTTTTCTTGTAATTTTCAGAGGTTCCGGTCTACTAGGCTAGTTAAGAAATATTTTTAGTTTTATTTTGCATATAATAGCCTACCGGTATACCTCTTATTGGAGCAGCCTGTTCTATCAGGCTCTTCAATAGCTCCAGGCGGCGGCCATTTTGGAAGCCTCTTCCCGGGTCTTTTTAAATTTTTTTTCTTCCCTTTTAAATCTATACCACCAACAACACCGCAGGGGGCTTAAACCATTGTACCACCACCGTTTGTAGTGATATTCTGGGACAAACCCCAGAATCGCTAAAATAGGCCGCCGCCCCCGCCCTCAGCTCCCGGGACAGCAGAACAGCTGTAGGGCGGTCCTTTGAAGCGCCGCGGCACTTTGGAGAGATGATAATTGCCGCTTTGCCACCAACGAGTCAATAGGAGGCTTTTTAACCCTTTTTTAGCCAGTGATCCTCCTATATCACCAACAGAGCTTATACAGGAGAGCTGTAAGGTTTCCTTACACTCTCCACATGGCAATATTACAGCCAGGGTTTTTTTGTGGCTGTAAAGGCGCTTTATAGGGGCTGTTTCTAGGTTTCCTGGACAGTCACCTCTAGAGCAAGTTTCTTCTGCTCACGTGTTACTTGGCAGCCAGTGAGCTAACGCCAGATCCTCTGCTTTTGTTTACCTTACCACGTGGCGAAAGTGAAACTAAATCTTTGCAGTCGACATCTTGGTCGCAGTGAGTATACTATTGCAAGGGCAGAGCGTTCTTCCCACGGGGAGGGAAATACCATGCCTCAGGGGAAAAAAGCAGATTGCAAGCGCAAGCACTCTTCTAAATCAGAGGAAAAAGACTTGCAAAGGAGGCATAAGGCTTTAGAGAAGCAAATTTCAAAAGCTATTCCCAGTAAGGAAACCTCTCCTCCCCCCGCTACTCCCCCCCTTCCTGTTGTTGAAGTTCACCAAGCTTGGTCTTCAGAAGGTGAGGGAGGGGTTCTTATTCAAGAAGAACAGAGCACTCTGCAAAATCCATTTGCAAGTCAAATAATTTCCCCGGCTTCTCCTGCTCCTAGCAGAAATGTGACACCAGCTCAGGCTGCAAGGGAGTTTCCCTTGCAAGATCAGATTCCAGAGGACCCTTTTAAAAATCTGCCAGAAAACTTACAAGTTTTAATTGAAAGGGCCATTGCTTCTCGAGTGGAGGATGCCTATAAAAGACATCATTCTGGATCAATAATTTCTGAGCATTCCACTCATGCTAGAGTATCTCCTGCAGTTAGTCTTACTGGCTCTCATTCCCCTACTGCTTCAAGGGCTTGTGAATCCTTTGCTTTGGAAATGGATCACCATTCTGATTTATCAGATGATGAGGGCGTAATTCAAGATCAACCTGCCTTTACAGGGTTATTTCCTCCACACAAATTTAAGTCTCTGTTACATAAGGCACGCATTACTGCAGCTCTAGACAATGATGATTACATTAAAGAATTGCAAGAAGATAGCCAGGGTCATAAAAAGGGACTTTTTGCTGAACCTACTCCTGAACAATCCTTTGTTCCAATCCCTCAATTATTTACAGACGTGGTTAAGAAACAATGGTCTAGCCCTGCAACCTTGGCCTCTGCCCTTGCTTCAGATAGGAAGTATTATACGGTTGCACCCAAATTTGCTCAACTGTTGCAAGTCCCCCCTGTGGACAGTCCTGTAGCAGCTCTTTCGTCTCCCTCCTCCTATGTGACAGGGGATACTTCCGAGGGTCTACGACCAGAGGATAAAAAATTAGACTTCCTGTGCAAGAAGAACCACCAGGCTGCTGCATGGGCAATTCAATCGGCTGCCTCAGCCTCCTTTTTCAACCGATCAACCATCCTTTGGCTTCAGCAATTGCAAGCAAGAGTGCCCCCTAGTGAGGTTCGCCTCCATCAAGATATTAATAAAATCATAGCTGCTACTCAATTCTCAGCAGATGCCACTCTAAATTCGGTTAAATTCGCCTCTAGGGCCCTAGCCTCTACTGTATCAGCCCGCAGGATGATCTGGCTCCGTCAATGGCCAGCAGATCTTCGGGCCAAATGGCGTTTGGCTGCAGCTCCATATTCTGCAGCGAAATTATTTGGTGAGTCACTTGAGCCCCTCCTCATTGAAACACGGGACAAGCGTAAGGTTCTTCCTTCAACATCTACACGTGTTGACAGACGATCTTATCCTTATTACAAGAGGGCATCCTTTCGTCCCTATTACCATGGAAACACCTCCCAACAGGGCTTCCCTCAGGGATCAAGCCGGTCTTCGGACCGTCAGTCCTTTCGGGATAGGGGCAGACAATTCACACAGTCCAAGCGGCCCTTTCGTGGCTCCGGCTACCGCCAGTCCCGTGGCCGTAAGTAATTCATCACCAAACCCTCCCATTGGAGGCCGCCTGGCTCTCTTCGCAGACAGGTGGAAAGCCTCTACCCCAGACCTCTGGGTCCTATCCATAGTAACATTTGGCCTCCCCCTAGAATTTCTATCCACACCTCCGACACGTTTCATTCAATGCCCACCTTACAGCAGCAAGTCCAGACGCCTCCTGATGGACCAAGCGGTTCAACATCTCCTGCATATTCGCGCCATAGAGGAGGTCCCTCAAAGCGAATGGAAACAGGGATTTTATTCTATCCTGTTTGTGGTTCCAAAACGGTCGGGGGGGTGGAGGGCAATACTGGATTTAAAATCTCTCAATTCTTACATAGTGTATCGCAGATTCAAAATGTGTTCACTAACCTCTATTCTTCAGGGGATTCGTCCCAACGACTTTCTAGTTTCCATAGATCTCACAGAGGCCTACCTTCACATCCCAATACTTCCAAGGCATCGGCAATATCTCCGATTCAGCTACGCAGGAAAACATCTACAGTACCGGGCCCTTCCCTTCGGCCTGGCGTCCGCACCAAGGGTCTTCACAAAGGTACTGGCAGTGGTAGCAGCTCACCTGAGGCAACAACCGGTAAGACTCCAGGCTTACCTGGACGATATTTTGATTCTAGCTCCATCTCACGACCAAGCCTTACACTATCTACACATCACAATTCAAACCTTGACCGAACACGGTTTCTTAGTCAACTACAAGAAGAGTCACTTAGTACCAACCCACAGACTCGTCCACCTCGGGGCCATCATAGATACACATCAAGGCGCAGTCTACCTGTCCTTGGAACGCCGAGCCGACATCAAAGACATGATAGCTCACATTCACAAAAACCCTTCTGTTCCATTGGCCACCTTGTCAAAACTTCTAGGCAAAATGATCTCTTGCATTCAGATCGTCCCCTGGGCACGCCTTCACGCCCGACACCTGCAGTGGTTTCTACTGCCTTTCCAACGAAAGCAACAAGCTCACACCATGGCCACTGTCAGAGTCCCACTATCAGTCAGGCGATCACTACACTGGTGGACATCGCCTTCTCTAGACGAGGGATGTCTTTTCATGGACCAAAACAGGATCACCCTCACGACGGACGCCAGCCTTCATGGCTGGGGGGCGCATCTCGAATCGCATGTGGCTCAAGGTCGTTGGTCTCCATCAGACCTGTCCAACCCCATAAATTGGCTAGAACTGAAGGCCATCCGCCTAGCTCTCATACAGTTTCAACAGCTTGTTCAAAACCATCACGTTCTGGTGCTGACAGACAACATAGCTGCAAAAGCACATGTCAATCATCAAGGGGGGACTCGATCGAGACGTCTCATGGAGGAAGCCTTTCGTCTAGGCAAGTGGGCCGAGCAACATCTCCTCTCCATCCGAGCAGATCACATAGCGGGGACAGAAAACATCCAAGCAGATTTCCTCAGCAGGACTCAGATAGACAATGCCGAGTGGCAGCTCCATCCGGACATTTTCCAAGCGATATGCAACAGGTTCGGGTTTCCACGCATAGACCTCTTCGCAACGAATCTGAACACTCAACTTCCTCGCTTCTTTTCAAGGTTCCCGACTCCGGGAGCGGAAGGGATCAATGCTCTCCGCCTCACATGGCCTCCCGGTCTTCACTATGCCTTCCCACCTCTGCCTCTGATCCCAGCTCTGCTCCAGAAGGTGGTCGCCGACAGGGCGGAAATAATCCTGATAGCTCCGCACTGGCCACGGCGCCCGTGGTTTGCGGATCTGGTCAATCTCTCCATATCACACCATTGGAGGATTCCATCGGACCAGATCATCCTGAGGCAGGGAGTCCTGACCCATCCGGAGCCTCAGTGGCTCCAACTGACTGCTTGGCACTTGAAAGGGCCCTCCTAAAGCGGGACATGTATTCAGATAGGGTGATTCCTACTGTACAGGCTTGTAGACGCAGGTCCACGGTTAGGATTTACAATATCACCTGGGTAGCTTTTGTCCGATGGTGTAGGTCCCACCAGATCAATCCTCTGCTAGCCTCCCCTCCTCAGATCCTAGACTTCCTGCAGGATGGCTTGGACCGCGGTCTGGCCCACAGCACCCTTAGAAGACATGTGGCGGCACTGTCTACGGCCCTATCCAAGCCCTCTGAACAGCCGCTCACTCACCACCCCGTTATTAGAAAGTTTCTGAGAGGTGTCAGGCTCTTACGGCCTTCCTCGATTCATAGGTATCCCACTTGGGACTTACCCAGAGTCCTTGACGCCTTGACGGCATCTCCCTTTGAGCCCCTCCGCACAGTCCATCTTCGTTTCCTCACCCTTAAGGTAGCTTTCTTAGTGGCCATAACTTCGGCTCGCCGTATCTCAGAGCTGGCAGCCCTCTCTGTTAGGGAAGATCTATGCATATTCAGACCCGACACAGTCGTCTTACGACTGGACCCCTCCTTTATTCCTAAAGTTAATTCACTATTTCATAGGACTCAGGACATTATTCTTCCCAATTTTTGTCCTAGACCTTCCCATAACTTGGAACGGAGGTGGCACACCTTAGATGTGCGGAGGGCTCTGAAAATATACATTACACGAACTGCCCCTTTCAGAAAATCCGAGGCCTTGTTTGTCTCTTTCTTGCCAAGTTCCTTAGGGAATAAAGCTTCATCTGCAACGGTTGGTCGCTGGATCAGAGCATGTATTGCCTCGGCATATCAAGCCCAGGCGGTTCCTATTCCCAGTCAAATTACTGCTTACTCCACCCGGAGTGCGGCTACATCGGCGGCCTGGGCAACTCAGGCTTCCCTTGAGGAGGTCTGCAGGGCGGCCACCTGGTCCACCCCCTCGCCATTTATTAGACATTACAAGTTAGATGTCTTTGCTTCTGCGGAAGCGACATTTGGCAGGAGGGTTTTGCAACAGGTGCACCGGTCAGGGGTCTCCCCAGGCCCTTCGTCATCCCGCCCTTAGGACTGCCAAACTTTGGTATGTCCCATATCTGGACGATGACACAACTGGATCAAGGAAATTAGGCATTGGTCTTACCTTGAAGGCCAAATTTCTTGATAGTTGTGTCATCGTCCAGCCCCTCCCTCTGTCTCAGGGCCTGTACAGTTTGTTTTTTGTTAATGTTAAAGAAGTTTATTTCCAGTTGTCCCGTTGGACCAGTTTCTATTTCTGAGGATGATGGTTCCTGTTGGAGCTTGTTCCTGTGGCCTTCTTCGCCAAACTGGGCCCCAAAGGGAGGAGCAAGGGGCGTGGTCAAAAAAACTATGGCTCAGCCAGCAACAGATCCGACTGAAGCAGCCCGTATCTGGACGATGACACAACTATCAAGAAATTTGGCCTTCAAGGTAAGACCAATGCCTATTTTCTCTGACCTCACTATCAACCATTTGTCATTGATCACATGTTTGATTTGTGGATCAACAAAAATGCCTTTTTTAATCTTGGCGTCAGTTGCTCTTGGAAATATCTTTCTCAAATAACAAAAACCTTCACCTTCCTTGTCCATTGCTTTCACAAAATTTCTCATCAGTTCTAGTTTTATGTGAAGCAGAAGTAAAAATATCTTTGTCAGGTCAGCAAGTTGTTCGTGTCTACATTTTTCTGTCCTGGAACACTGTCCTGGAATTCTTTCAGCGTGACCATTTCTTTTTAATGTAATGCAACTCGTATTGCATGGCTGTTCCTTTTGCGTATGTAACAATAGTATTTGGTATGTCAGATCTGCATTCTAAGTAGCAGAGCCACTACTTTTAGACCTCCACAGATATTTCAGCTGCACTTGGTGTATTGGATGTGCTTCAACAACAGTTCCATGTTTTCATCTGTTTCTTTCATGTGTGCAGCATAGCCATCGGGTACTGAAGGATGTACCTTGCCATTTGAAAAACATAAGATTTCTATAAAATGGTACGTGATAGGTTAAATTACAGATTATTTTCGTGATTAGAAGCCCAATATCTGTAAGGTACATCCAAAAGTGTTCAGGAAGCAAAATCGTTGCTGTCTGGTGAATGTTTCAAAGGGTAAGGTGTTTGGCCAGTAGATGAGTAGGGATCTCAGTCACTTTTCTCTTCATTCATGTTACACCAAATATACTTCATTTCTGAAACAGAAAAGCCATAAATGCTGGACCCTTTCCTTTTCTGAAAAATTACAACTAAACAATATTATATTTAAAATGGTATACTTGAACTGTATAGTTTTCCACATGTGATAACTGTATACATTTTTATGAAATAATAGAATTAATTGCAGTAAGATTAATTTTAATCCCATTTTTACTTTTATCTAGCATGGTCTTTAAAACAGCCTTTTAATACCAAGTTTATTTGTGTTCTAGCATTAGTTTTAAGTCTTAGGGTTTGGTGTTGATGTGACCTGGATTTGGCTACATTTCCTTTTGTTTCCCTCATCTCATGGTTTTAATTTATTTGATTACTGCTCTTTGCACAATTCCGCTTCCTGCTGAAAGAAATAGCTTAATGGGTATTCATGTATTTAGCATTCCTGCTATTACAGTGCATAAGATTTTCATAACTCCACATTATAGATGAGGAAAAAAAATCCACCTGAAACCATAAATAGTTATCATTAGTTACTTTAGCGAATACAGACCTAGAGTGATTATGGCAACCTTTCCCTCCTCCCAATATGATGGACTTAAATTCCCGTTATCTTCTACCAGCATAGTCAAAAAGATATTTCAAGGAGATATTTCTGTTCATGTTAGACTGGACTGGTTATATTGTTTTATGTATAAACAAGATCAAATTACATAATGCCACTGCCAAAAGGGTCCTTAGCTGATACACAAAATTCATTTAGTCCATTTAGAGCTTAAAAATTCTTATTTATTCATCTTCCTTAATTTTTTACACTGCATTCATTTAAAATGCAATTAGAAAAACATCCAATTACTGATGCCATTCTAGAAATCTCTTTAAAAAAAATATACTGAGCATTCTAATTCCAGATGTACTTTTGATTCTAAAAAGACCAGGAAAGAGAGAGAAATAATTTGGTATTCCAAGTTTTGTAGAGAACATTCTTTGCATCATCTGTGTCTAGTGATTTCCCTTTCTGTTTATAACCTGCTGTGTATTTAATTGGATTCACTCACTGTGAGTTTGTTCCCACATAAAGTTTGTCTCTATAGGCATTCTGTGAGAAAATCTTAAACTGGAATCGATTCTTTAGGAACATAATTCAAAAGAAATGTTCAAGTGTATCATAAAATTGCTGATGAGTTTTGTTCACACAATTGTTCTTTCTGGAAACTAGTTTTGGGAGAAATGTTTCCTTTTACTGTATGTAGTCTTATGAATGATTCCATTGTGTTTGACTACATTCAGTTTCTGAATTAGAAAATAAAGATTTAACTTCCAGGTTTCTATTACTAAAAGTAGAAAACTTTCAGTACATTAAGGAACATTTAATATACTGACATTTATTTTAAAGGACCATCTAGCACTCCTAAATTTTAATGAAGACAAACAATTATGTTTTTAGAAATTGTGATTGTCTCACAATTACCTCTGAAGACAAGATTTATTCTATTTGAAAAATCAGTTTAATTAACAGTGATGAAAAAGAAAAAAAAAAGTGCCATGAGAAATGATGCCACTCCAAAAAACATTTGCCAGCTGATTTCATTGGACACTAACAATGCCATATAGAACTTTGTATTTTCATAAGATGTTGAAATGCTGTACATAAATAAAATCCCAAATGAGATAGTTCCTGCCTGCAAATATAAAAAGAAAATATAAATTATGTGAAGGAAATATTTTTTTTTATTGGACGCTGCCCAGAGTTTGTTAGAATATAAAGGTTTTAACTAAATAAGATAAATAAAACAGAAGCTTCCTATGAGGCATGACAAACTGATGTCCTGCAGATAGCGGGAGACATTATGGCCAAAGATTGTCTGGACTGCCAAAATCTCTCCAGAGAAAGGAGAGATCTTGCCCATATGTACTAAAGACAGCTAGTTTTTGTATGAATAGACAGCAGAAACTGACATGTTGTGGTTTCTTGCAAACAGCTGGGAGTTGTGGAATTCCTACGAGCTCAGAGCTGTATAATGCAGCCTTTACACAGACTCAAAATTTGACCAAATCTCACTTTTTCATCTCTTTGCAGTTTACTTTTTTCCCCTTTTGCTTTTTGACGACTGAGAACCTTTAGAATTGCAAGTCTGGCCATATTTGCTGGTTGAGGTTTTTTTCAATTCTTTAAGAAGGAAAGTTATGAGTTTAAAGTTTTATCAGAAAAAAAATGTTTACATGTGGGAGAAATATACAGCATAAGGGTAATTACAATCTTGATTTAGAAAGTTTTGAATGGATTAAGGATGCAGATGGACTTGAATTGGAGCTTTGATATTGGCTATAACAAAGTGTTGAAGTTAATTAAAATAACCCTTCTCATGGGAAATGTCTCTATTTATAGTAAGATAAATGATACGATAAGATAACCAGGTTTACTGATCTATATAAGCCATTTACAAAGTTGCATTTAGATTGTAGTTTATATATTAATCCAATTCAGCCTTTTTGCTTTCAATATAAATTTTACCATAAAATCTTAACACATTGTATTTAATCCATGCTATATATCAGGTATGTGCAGCTCTTCTAAATTGTTGCAATAAAGAAATGTATATAGTTAAGTTGTAAGCAAGCTCCTGAATATGAAATTAGTCAGGATGTATTGCTGTAATTGCCATGAAGTCTGACAAAGTAGCATTTTAGATAGTAAAAAAATTTCTATGAAAATTAAAAATTTGCATTGCTTCTTAATCTTTATATAACAAGCTAATGTTAACTAATAGCCATTGATAATGAAATATACCTTCTTCCCTGATGTAAAGGCTGAAAAGAAGACTAACATAGAATCAGGTGGCTGGTAAGAGAGATAGAACTGACCCTATTGAACTCCTTTGTAGCTGGTATCATTGTTTCCAAATGCCAATGGCTATTAGCTGAGTCTTAAGTCTTTCAATATATGAAGGCAAATATACACGTTCCAACATAATGTTGCTGGATTCAATCTGAGTCAGTCACCGGGACCAAAGCCTAGGAAATGGACCACTTGTCAGTCAACAGGAGTGCTGATTTTCCACCAGCTTATCAGGTACTTGGTACAAGGAAACAACACTTAGTGATTTAATGGCGAGCCACCGTAATTAACAATTAAAAACTACACACAGCTAGTCACCATCTAAATACAATGCGTAGAACAGCCCAGTGCACATATTTTGGAGAGAGAGAAGCTCTCTGATGATGAACCCCAAAGCTTGGAAGAACTAACCTTTGGTCTCTGTGACCAACCCAGATTGGAGCTTTCAGTATGAATCAGCTGTCAAAAAAGTTGGAAAAATTCAAAAGTGCCAAGGACATTGTTGTGAAGAAAACTCAACAGTTCTTAGGAATGACAACTACCTAGTTGGGTTTTGTAAAGGTTACAAAATCAATATGAGAAAAAGAGCACAAAGTGGTACAGCAGAAATGGCCATCATCTTACCAGTGGGCATTTCATGCAATAAAAGACATCGTATTTCAAGACATTTTAAGTAGAGCTTACTTCACAAAGCCTAGCAGACAAGATTCAAGAGAGAAAGGTATAGAATGGAATCAGTAAGTTTGCTGAGTACCTGACAGCCATGAGTGTATACAATACCTCAAGACAAGTTTCAACTGTAGTCAACTGTACTATTCTTCAGGGATATTTTCAATTTTCTAAAAAATTAACTGAAGGAGGCTGCAGTCTACTATTCATTGAAAAAGGAGATCACTGTATAGGATGTGATTATTTTTAATGGTAATTGAGCTGTCATTACCCTGTTTCCCCTAAAATAAGACATCCCCTGATAATAAGCTCAATTGGGCTTTTGAGTGCATGCACTAAAATAAGCCCTCCCTGAAAATAAGCCCTCCCCAAAAATATTTAAACACATGCGCAGCCGGTCCCCACCATTTCCTCTGGTTTCCTGCTTGCTCTCCAAAATAATAAGACCTCCTTGAAAATAAGGCCAAGTGCTTATTTCGGAGTTCAAAAAAATATAAGACAGGGTCTTATTTTCAGGGAAACATGGTAGTACAGCAGTCTATTTTGATATAATAAAAAGGGTACATGTGGGATTGAGGGCTATTTCTGAAGAACAGTTGATGTTAATATTAGCTTAACATGAATGGCTTGATGGAAGTATACTTGGAATAACGAAAGCTATAATTTACATAAAGGAAAAGAATAAAAAGTTACCATGTAGAGAGACTGAGAAAATAATGGAAGGCAATTAAAGAGGTAGAAGATAAATATGTTGACAGCTTATTTTGTAATTGACAAGTCAATGTAGGTGGCAAGAAATCTGAGAAGTGATGTTCAAATCATTGAAAAGAATTCATCAATATGAGTTCACTGCAAATGTAAAGCCTGGAAATTCTTTTTCCAGTTTTCATGATTCTATGTCTACCACAAGACTAGTATTGAAGATATCTTATTCAACTCTCTGTTATTCTTCCTTGATTTTGTCCAGTGTTAGAAGATGGAAAAGAACAAATCTAGAAATACAGTGTTCTTTTCTAATCTAATATATACTTGTTACAGTGCAAATAAATGATTTATTTATATTTCTAATATATGGCAGCCTTAATTTTACAAACCAGAAAATATTTATATACAGATATTCTTACAGTTCATCACCAAAAGAAAAGAATTTCAGCTATACTAAAGCAGATATAATGTATATGTAAGTAGGTATAACAATAGATTGGTCCACAAGAGGTGAAACAACTGAGTGAGCCATATTGGGAAAATTAGCTTCCAGAACATAACTTAGCATTGCACTATAGTAGCCATTGTAAACAAGTCAGTATGAAATAGCTGAAGATGAGAAGAAGTTTACCTAATGATGGAAAACAGAGGATGTTGATAATGTGTGGAAAAGCTACAGAAAAAACAATTGCTGATAGCAGAGGAATTAAATATAACTTTTGGAGGAAGGGGGGAGGGGGAGACAAATTGAAAAAGAAATACATTTCTGAAGTAATGATAGCAATCGAAACCAGAAATTTATTAGGCCTTACTGAAGTAGAAAGAATAATCTGGGATTTGGGTTTCTGAAGGAACATCTTGAAAGGTGAGAATGAAAAACAGCCCTTGTAGACAGGAAGATCTGTTAAGTTTTTAGTTGCAAGTTATAAATTTATTTACTCTTACCCGCTCAGAGAAAATTAAACATCTTGGTATTTTGGATAGGTGGATTCTTTTAAAATCCACCTATCCACCTATCTATTGGGTTTTAATTTTGGGTTTTAAAATTCGGCCAAAACTATTTAATGATTTTAATTAATTTTAACCATGATATCTGTATATTTATGTTTTAATTCTGGCTGTACACCGCCCCGAGTCCTTTGGGAGAATATTATTATTATTATTATTATTATTATTATTATTATTATTATTATTATTATTATTATTGTAATAATAATGGCACTATGTAAATACAAACAAAAAATGTGTTTTAAGATAAATCCCATTATTTTACTTACATTGTGTTTAATTAATTTAGCCTGGTTTACTTTTAAGGTATAATCAAGTATGACTGGGAAGCGAAATACAGGTAGTCCTCAACTTATGACCACAATTGAACCCTAAATTTATGTTGATAAGTGAGAAATTTGTTAAGTGAGTCTTGCCCCATCTATGATTTTTCTTGCCATATTTGTTAAATGAATCGTTGCAGTTCTTAAATTAGTAATACGGTTGCTAAATGAATGTGGTTTCCCCATTGCCTTTGCTTGTCAGAATGTTGCAAAAGGTGATCACGTGACCCCGGGACATTGCAGCCATCATAAATGTGAATCAGTTGTTAAACATCCGAATGTAAATTGCATGACCATGGGGTTGCTGCAACGGTCATAAATGTGGAAAATGGTTATAAGTGACTGTTTTCAGTGTTGTTATAACTTCAAACGGTCACCAAGTGAACTGTTGTAAGTCAAGAATTACCTGCAAATTGCCAACATCTTTCTAAGTGCCAATTCTAAATCTGAGTTGTATACAGATGATTGATGAATTTACCTAGTAACAGGAGAAGCAGTAGTTTTGTTAAGCATGGTATTTCAAGGATCACTGATTTCAACCCAAGACATATTTATATGTTGAAACTGATGGAAGTTGCAACTGAATTATGCTCCTTTCATAGTTCCAAATGTTAAATTAAATATTTCATTGGAATAGATATAATGAAAAATTGACTACACACAGAGAGAAACTCTCCTAAGTCTTTTAAATTAGTCAGCTGTAATTAGGTTTTGTAAAATCTTGTCTAACCTTTGTCTTAGTCAAGCCTGTGAAATATTGTATGTACAAAGCTTTTCAGACCATTTCTTGTCCATACCTCTCTGTCTACATTATTTTTTAAAAAACTGATTCATTTGCTTGCTCAACATCTTAGATCTCAATCTGCTGTTATTATGAAATGATGAATGAATTTCTGTTGTGACAGAATTGAAAATGAGAAGGTGAAAAGATATCACTGATCAATATTGCTCTTTCAAATAATACAATCTCTATTACTGGTAAGAATCATAACTTTGGTTAGAAGCCAGTATATGATTTTAGCTACTAATCATTAAACATCAGTAGCCTAATCAGTGAACAGTTTTCTCCTTGCTATTTTTTTATCATTAAATTAATAGTTGTCTCAATGGAAGCATGTTGTGTCGGATGAATGAATGAAAAATATGTAGCCAACCATCCTGATTATTATCAATAAACCTAATTCAATCCATACCAAAACAGCGTATTCTATACCATTCCATAGTTAGTAGAGTATTCAGTAGAAGAGGAAATATATAAAAAAGTGCCTTTTAAGGAGTTCAACAGGAAATAATTAATTTCTACATGCATTCCTACATAAACGGAGGAAATATAACAAATTAAAATAATTACGATTTTTAAAAACAGTAAGTTATTCAAACCATATTTCAGATGTCAATGTTTTATGGTCATGAATAAGTTCAGACTGCTTTCTTTTTATTTCCCTGCCATCTCTTTTTAATTTTTTTGTGTGACTACAAATTCTGAAGTTTCCATAAGCCCTTGAAGTCTTTTTTGCTTTGCCAGAATGCCATTCATTTTGGCTACCTAAAAGATAGCTTTCATCTTCAAAGTTCAGAAAAGATAAGGAATGATAAGGAATGTAGTAGAAAATGGATAGATATCCAAAGTATACACAGCCATATTTATAATAAAGTAAATAAAAAACATCTTAATATACATTTTACATAAATTAAGTCACAGCAGTTCAGGACAGAAACAAACATCTAATTACCCATATTTTTCGGAGTATAAGACACACTTAGTTTTTGGGGAGGAAAATAGGAAAAAAAAATCTGCCTAACAGGTATTCATCTAGCTAGCATCCTTAGTCTGGTCAGCTTCAGCACATTAGTTTGCTGGTTTTGAACACATGCGCATGCGTGCTTTTTATCCCCTGTTTGGTGATAAAAAACAGCTTCTAAAGCACAGCTAATCTTTGGAGAGAGAGAAGCAATGAGAAAAGCAGGTGAAGCTTGGAAGATCCCTTCACTTACTAGTGCCTCGTTAGGGCTGAAAAACAGCTTCTGAAGCACAGCTGAGACTCAGAGGCAGCAGGCAAAGCACGGAAGATCGCTTCAATCGCTAGCGCCTCGTTAGGGCTGAAAAAAAGCTTCGAAAAAGCTACATTCAGAGTATAAGACGCACTTAAATTTTCAGCTTCTTTTAGGGGGGGGGGGAAGTGCGTCTTATACTCCAAAAAATACGGTACCTAATAGTAATCTGCTTTTTTTTTTTATGAATGTGGTAAATGTGCTTAATCAAACATCCCAGTATGTTCCTGGATACATATGTTTACAATTACATTTCAAATATTTTTAAAAAGTATTGTCAGGTTAAATCACAACAATGGTCTGTTATATGCATTTAATAATTCAGGATAACTTCAATATGAAAATGATAAAAAATGCTAGGGAACATTGCAAACCAATGCTTTTTGGACATACAGATGTACAAATAAATCAGATTTAAGGCAGCTCATGGCCCATTGATTCCTTGTAACCCCTGCTTTCTTTTTTTTACAGTTGACATATTGGAGTCTCTCCCCAAAGATCTTACTAATAGAATAAGACATTAAACCATTGCATTGCAGTATTGTCATTATTCTACTCTTTTTCAAGAAAAAAACAGTAAAGTAGGCCCATAAGCCATGCTTTCAACCCTGTTTTGCTGAAACTGTTCCATCCACTCAACTACAGCACAATGAAAGAAAAAACAATGGAGAAATCCAAAAGAAAAATAAATTGCTTTTAATAAGTGTGGTCCACCCAAGTTTTAGAAGCTGTCCTTCATATACCATTCCCCCCTCTCTCCCTCCCTCACCCCCCCTCTCTCTCTCACACACACACATTTGCACTCAAAATTTCAATTACTAAGCAAGACAGTTGTTATGTGAGTTTTGCCCTAGTTTACAACTTTTCTCACCATAGCTGTTAAGTGAATCACTGCAGTTGTTACGTGAGTCTGGCTTCCCCATTGACTTTGCTTGTCAGAAAGTGGCAAAAGGTGATCACATGACCCCCGGAACACTGCAACCATCACAAATAGATGTCAGTTGCCAAATGTCTGAATTTTGTTCATGTGACTATGGGATGTTGCAACAGTTGGTAAGTGTGAAAGAGGTCATAAGCCATGTTTTTTCAGTGCTATTGTAACTTCAAACGGTCAGTAAATGAATGGTTATTTTATTTATTTATTTATTTATTTATTTATTTATTTATTTATTTATTTATTTATTTATTTATTTATTCATTCATTCATTCATTCATTCATTCATTCATTCATTCATTCATTTATTTATTTATTTATTTATTTATTTATTTTGAATTTGTATACCGCCCTTCTCCCTGAGGACTCAGGGCGGTGAACAGCCAAATAAAAACATCAAATACAAATATTAAAATACAGTTAAAAATATATATATAGATTTGGCCCCATTAATTAAAACGATAAACAAAACAATTAAAAACACTTAAAAAGAATTAGGCCAGCCCGGCTTGTTGGAAAAAGAAGGTTTTAAGGGCACGGCGGAAGGCACTGAGGTCATGGATTCTCCTTATCTCTGGGGGCAACTGATTCCAGAGGGTGGGTGCCTCCACAGAGAAGGCCCTCCCCCTGGGGGTCACCTGCCTGCATTGTTTGGCTGATGGTACCACGAGGAGGCCCTCTCTGTGGGAGCGCACGGGTCGATGGGAGGTCGTCGGTGGCAGCAGAGGTCTCGAAGATAGCTAGGCCCTATGCCATGGAGCGCTTTAAAGGTGATAACCAACACCTTGAAGCGCACTCGGAAGACCACCGGGAGCCAGTGCAGTTCACGCAGGAGCGGTGTTACATGGGAGCGCCACGCTGCTCCCGTCACTACCCACGCTGCTGCGTTCTGGACCAGTTGGAGCCTCCGGGTGCTCTTCAAGGGGAGCCCCAAGTAGAGAGCGTTACAGTAATCAAGGCGAGAGGTTACGAGGGCATGAGTGACTGTGCACAGGGAACCCCGATCAAGAAAGGGCCGCAACTGGCGGATCAGGTTATGTTGTGGTCCGCCAGTGGCCTGCGCGGATTGTTGCTGATCCCGACGACGAGGAGGCTGGTGTGTTGTGCCAGCAGCCTGTGCATCCGGCACTCGAGTCGGACAGTGAGGAGGCTGAAGAAGATGTAGTACCAGAGGCAGGGATTCAACCAGGGCCTTCAGAACCTCCAGAGGCTCCTTTAAGTGAAGAGGATGAAGTGGAGGAGCCTCTTCTCAATGCACGGGCACGCAGAGCTGCCAAAAGGCAGGAGTGGTTACTCAAAAGGAGGTCTCCTCGAGAGTAAGGCTTGGGACTAATTGGCCACTCCCTTAGCCTATTTAAATTTGTACACAGCTTGTAAAAAGCTGCAGAAAACAACGTGTGTTCGTTTGTTCGTTCGCTAATCATTGAGTTTGAATTTTCTCTGTAAACCTGGCTTCTGGGCTTTCTGCCAACTCTAGTAAGACTCTATCTTATCTGTGGAATTTTTGGCAGGTTGTTAAGAATGTTTTATTAACAGCCTGCATTTGCAAAAGACTGTGTTTTGAAGTAAACTGAGTTTTGTTTGGAGTTTGTGTGTGCTACATTCTTTGGGATCCATAGCTGGGGCAGAACAGGGACTACCTGTATTATCTTCGGTTTGCCTAACATGTTAAATAAACTAAGCTCAGTGTAGAAGCTCAGACATATCTTGTTAAGCTGTGTGTATGATAAGTGAATATAGTAAGTCAGCAGAAATTCAGCCATGTTTAGTTTCTTCTCCTCCTCTTAAGATCAAAATGTTGAAGGAGGGCACATTAATATCCATAATTCAAGATGATAGCCATACCTGCAGCTGATATTTTTATGGATTGAATATTTCTGCAGATGCCCCTGGCAGGGAACTGATTTTTCTTCATCACATCTTTTTGATTTTGTACTTGATTAATCATCTAGAAATGACTTTTTCCTTGCTTGTTAAAAAGAAAAATGGAAAATATACTGGTAGATCCTAAATTCAACAATTCTAATATTCCCCAATGTGGTGCTTTCCAAATATTTTTGAATTATGACTCCCACGGAGTTATAATTCTGGGAGTTTTCAGTCTTGGATTGTGAAAATTTACATGTAATATTGAATTAGATTTTATCTTAAACATATCTCATGTAATGTTTTAAATTACACTATTCTTTCAAACACTAGGTACTTGCATTCTAATAATGTTCACTTAGCAATATAATTTCCTTCTTGCTGCAAGATATTTACCATTAATGAACTTCAGATCCAATTACTTTCCTTTCCAATTAGAGGCATTTCCAAAGAAACCGTCTCATCTTCAATTTAAGAAATATATTAGTTGGAAGATATCAGCTTTCTTTTTAAAGCATCTTTCAGATGTGGGAAATAGAATTAGGTTTAGAATAATGGTGTGTGTGGGGGAAGAAGCTAGCTGGTAAAGGTTCACTGAATTCAAAATATGGTCTATGCGCTCCATCTTAGAAATCTTTTTAATTGTGCAAAGTACACATAGATTATTGGTAATTGCAGTTGGGAAACAGAAATAAATAGAGGACCTTAAACCCTTCTAATAAAATTGGATATTCCAGAAAAAAGTGGTCCAAATTCAGTAGTTCTTCCTATTTTCATGCCCAGGAGCTATGCTGCTTAGAAGGTATATGCAGAATTCTGGATTCAAAGGCAAAAAGGTACATCTGCAACACTTGAAAGCAGTCTTTTTCTAGGATTTTTTGTTTCTCCACACATTTCAAAACACCTCGTTATCTTTGGGATCTGAAACATGTTATGACCCTAGAAATTTTTCTGTCCATCTGTGAATGAAGTAAGTGTTTCTTTGAGAAAGAGTATCACCTAGTAAAGTCTCTAGAAGCAAGTAGCAGAATACAAAGATCAAAGTCTTTGATCACATACTTTGATAGCCAAAAAGTGTTGGAAAGAAGCAGCTACCTAATTGTTATTAGAATTACCTTGATATATGCTTCCTTGCCCCCTGCCAGATATATTTTAATAAAGAACAGCTGCAACTATACGCAGTCTTCTATACGCTTAATGATCATAATTAGTAATTGGACACACATTTTCCATTGCTAAGTGAAGTGGTCATTAGGTGAAGCATCACATGACCACACCACTTAGCAATGGCCATTCTGGTAATCCCAGAAGCAGGACTATCCTGTCATTAGGCAAGGACCTCACGTGTCTCCTGCCTACTGTGTTTGCCTCTGCCTAAACTTCATGTTATGCCCCAAACCAAGAATAACACATGGCAATTCTTCCAAGCTGAGTTCTTTATTGTTCCACACATATAGCCAAAATCTTGCCACGGTGAAGACTATTATCTGCATCTACAATATATTCTGTGAACTATTAGGGAAGTTCTGTCTCTTTCTCTGACACATAATCTGTGGGTTTAGTTGCCTTTTACTCCTCTGGCATGTACCCCTGGTGATCCACCTTCTCACCACATCTCGTCATACCTCACCTGCCTATCTCCCCTCCATCTCTCCTCTGTTAGCTGCCTAATACCCCACTGCTGCCCCGTTTTCACCATCTTATTCCTCCTCTGTTAAGGTACACCCATCCAAGGCAGCTGCTACCCATAGTGCCTCTGTGGCACCATGCATCAGCAATTGTGCCTTGTCTTCAATGGAAGGAAGAAGATGGTGAAGGTTTGCTGTGGACAGCAGGAGCAACTGTGGGTTGGGTTGCACAGTGCAGGGCAATGGGAACAGCAGAAGGCAGGGTGGCAGGGCAAGTGGTGGAACGCAGAGGACAGAGATGAGGGGTAGACGGGTGGGTGGGTAGAGTTGAAGTACAAATAGGGTTCTTAATGTGGGCAGGCTGCCAAATGCTTAATTTTAATCATGTGGCCATGGGAGCAGATGCAACTGCTTTAACTTTGAGGATTGGACATAGCAATCATTCATTCAATGCTATTTTAAAATTTGAATGGTTGCTGAATGAATGGTCATTCATACAGAGAATTATCTGTTTATTTTCTGAAAACACTGAAACATTAGTTAATTTGTACATTTGTTTTATTTGAGTTAACATTGAGTTAACTTTATTTAAGTTAACATTGTCAATAAGTTTATTGTGACTATGAAATCACACAGATTTTGTCTTAGTTGGGGGAAGGAGCCATTTAGAAGAGAAAACATACTTTGAGAGAAGAGTAGAAGAATAAAAATAACTCATTGGCTCAGCTTTTCTTCCTCTGTGCTAATATTTCTTTATACATGTAATTTTGAAAAGATCAAGATTTCTAAAATGAAGTTAAGACCAGGAAGCCCAAGTAATTAAATTCTTAGCTATTGAGTGTTAACCAAATTAATTAGGAACTGCTATACACTAATGATAAAATTAAATCATGATTAACCATCAATTATATCAATAAATTCATTGTTCATTGTAATAATTCTGAAAGGCCTCAGGTGCTATAGATTTTACTGATTTATTACAATAAGAAATAAGATTCTGAGATCAGATTTTCAGCCTTCATTTATTATATATATATATATATAAACAAACACATACACACGTATACATACACATATAGATATATATACACATATACACACACACACACGTGTGTGTGTATGTCTGTATGTGCATGTATACATATACATTGCTCCTAGAAGCACGAAGCCGAAAACACCAGCCTGAAGATGACGAAACGTCCCCAAGACACTTCCAATTTTACGCGGGAGAAAACCCGAATAACCAAAGACCTACATACACATACATATATATATGTACATTATATAAACCCTTCTCAATGCCTCTGTGACACCACACCTCAGCCAGTTGTGCCTTGTCTTCAATACACACACAAAAACAAAAAAAGCAGTACACATGATTTGATTCTACAAATGTTTGCACATGTTTTAACCAAAATAGCAGTTATGGTTGGTAATCTATGAAATACCTTATGTTTCCACAGATGTTTCCATTTGTATTAGAATTCACTGGATTTTTCATTACCTTCAGCTGTTTCTGCTATTTTGCAAGTTATTTGGAAGCTTCAAGTGTGAAATGGAGAATGAATTTGTGGGAACACAAAGGATCTTTGAACTAGAATCAAAACTGATTATGCCTGAGGGTAATAAAATGCTGGTAATCAGACATTACTCAGAAGCAAAGCATTTTATCTTTTTGTACTGTTGAAATTTGTCTCCCAATTACGTTGTGACACTGTCCAGGTACATTTTTCCTGGAAATACAAATGTGTTTGTAGCTAGGTCACTGCAACCTATCCAGAGGGATGAGTTGATTGTGTTGTTGTCACAAGTGACCTTCTGAATCCTTTCTTCAAAGCATCAAGGTAAATGCAATCTCCCAAAGACCCAGCACTCTTTGAGAGAGTTGGATAGCACTTTGAAAAGCATTTGAAGAAGATATTATATAAAGTATGTTAGTATAAATGAAGCAAGCATTAAATCAGAGGCATCATTTGGAAAGTTTACAAGGCTGCTCTGTACAGACAACACTTCCACTGGGATCACCAACTACTTGAAGCAGCTGGGCATGTATATCTATCTGTAGATAATTGGACACAGCCATTGAAGCATCTGTACAAGTAGATCTGGCTGCTTTAACCCTTCAGGGAGAGATGCTTTTCTTGAGCTAATGTAATTCATGATGCCTTTCAAGGTTCCCCTTCCCCCAAAAAACTACTGTACTTGCATATCCATCCTGTCAATCTTGTGAGGTAGTCCAGACAAGTAGCAGTCCAGATGAACTCATTCTACTTTATTGTAAGGTTACATTAACAGAATCTTGCAAGTCTGAAGGTATACCTCTTCTCCATCAACTTTACATCCCAAGAAACTGGGGAGGTACCTTATGAGATGTTTGCCATAGCCACATTTCTGCTGAAGGCTAAGCTGCCTCTTATCTGACTGTTGCTCTGACTACAGCTCTTCCCTCTGTTTCCAAGGGTCATTCTCACATACCATTTACACATCCAGAATAATAATTTCCTCTTCACTTCAACACTGATCCCAGCAGAAATGCTTTCAGCGCGCGCACACACACACGAATGGATAACCTCAGAAGTTCCTTAAAGTGGGCTGAAACTTTAGAAAAATTGCTCAATATTTTGAGAGTAGATTAAAAATATTTCATTCATTACTGCCTCCTCAAGCAAACTGTCCCTCTGGCTGTTTTATTTAGATGTAACCATGCAAGATTAAGAAAGTTGCTGTACAGAGAGCAATTCTTTATCCAAAATGTTTTTATTCCTTAAATAAATGTATGTATGGTAATGTTTTCATAAACATTATGAAAATGTTTCATAATTCAAATTCAGCTCTAAATTTAGATTTTGCAACTATAAATTTATCAGAAAAGAAAAAGAAAAGAAAATTATATTAAAATATATGGAAAGAAAATAATCATTTTATAGATCTTTCAAAATTTCTTAAATGTTGTCTTCATGAACTTGAAGCTGACATTCTTGTACATAATTCTGTAGCATAGATAGATGTATTGTACATAGACATCAGTGGCGGACGAACCGGTAGTGTGGCGGGAGACTCCGCCCACCTACCTGGATGCCATCAAGGACGCTCTGTGCATGCGCAAAGCTCGCGCGCACACACACAT
Organism: Pituophis catenifer annectens; assembly: GCF_029215685.1. Classification (NCBI taxonomy): domain Eukaryota; kingdom Metazoa; phylum Chordata; class Lepidosauria; order Squamata; family Colubridae; genus Pituophis; species Pituophis catenifer. The sequence continues at coordinate 30,127,742 of NW_027256884.1, read as the reverse complement.
GCTCACAGTTCCAAACTGGTAGCGAAGATAAGTGAAAACAACTACTGATAGACATATAGAATACTCATATTTGCTGAAAGAATATTTAGGCTATAGGGAAAAATATGGAATGAATTAATAATATCCAGTTATTAATGATCTTCCTACTAGAACTTACAGTGCTGGTAAAGTGTGTAATTAATTTTTATTAACTGCAAATAAGCAGAAAAAGGAGATCAGAACTTTTCCATTTTTCATTGCCACTATTGACGTTGCCAGAGTCATTGCCAGAGATGAGATTTTAATTTTGTAAAGATGGCAATTATCCATGATACTGTGTACAATAAAATTTGTAATATGACAGTTGCATACTCTATGTACCATTGCAGAAAACAAATATTTATGAATACATTTTATTTTTCAACAAGCGTAATAAATGCAAGATGGTAGAGCTCCAATTTTGTAAAAATGATTGATTTTACTGTTTTCACGATGTACAATTTGCTCAGTAGAGGAGAATGTAAAAATTGCACTCTAATTTTGTTGTTAAAATACTTTTTACTAAAACCTAGGGAGATTTACAGTGATGTAACTATGCTAAGATCTGCCTTATGTACCTGCAAATTTTGGCATTTCACTGAAAATATGTATTTTCATAACAGGGATGTCATTATTCATGATTAATGTCAGTATTATTTTAATTTATTGTATGTCTATTGCTGGTCGATGACCATAATAAATTATTATTATTATTATTATTATTATTATTATTATTATTATTATTATTATTATTATTATTATTATTATTATTATTATATAGATATATTATGCCATATGCATTCTAGGAGGCTTTCATGCATGGTTTTATGCATTTCTGTAGAGGTGTAGTGATTTCTTATATATAATGCAACTGCACCTCCTCTTTTGCTGGGCCTGTATCTTTTGAAGAGTTTATATCGTTCCAGCAGTACATTCCAGTTATGAGTTTCATCCCACCATGTTTCAGTAATGACGGCTATATTAAATCTGCCCTGGTGTATTAGGTACTTGAAGTTCACTCTGTTTGTTCCTCAAACTTTGAGTGTTAGTGTATAGGCATCTGAATCTTTTATGGCTGACCCTTGTATGCTTCTTACATCTCCTGCTTTGCATCTAAGTTTTTCTTCCTTCCCTACCTCCCTACCTTGTTTGATTGGTTGTATTGAGGTTTATGTTTGGAATTAGGCCTAAACATCCTAAATATTGGTTCACCTCCCCTGCCCTATAGTTTTATTTTAAAGACTTTCAGATAAGTTGAGCCAGGTTGTTTTCTAAATACATTCTTCCCAGTTCTTGTGAGGGACAGTCCATCCCTTGCCAGAAGCCCTTCATATGAGTAATGCAGACTGTGATCTAGGAATTTGAAGTTTTCTTGGCTGCACTCTCCTTTATAAACCAGTGGTTTATTTCTAAAATCCTTTGCTCCTTCGTTGGATGTTGACCTTTAGTTGGAAGTATAGATGAAAATACCACTTGTACTCCTAACTCCTTAACTTTTTTGCCAAGCTGCTCATACCCATAGTATCACAAATTTTAGGTGATTCACATGAATCAAGATTCATGGCTAATTAAACAGTATTTAGAAATAAGTCTATCTAGTTCTTCACCAGTAAATATCTGGGGTCAGGGCATAACGGGTTTACTTTGCAAACTATATTAGGTGCTCAAGACCTTTCCATCTTCCACAAGCTTTTTGCAATGACTATTATCCTGGACTTTTCAAAGAGTTGATGCTGGCTTACTGAAGTTTCTAGGATTGGTCCTGTGATCAATGTTGCATAGTTAGATCCCAATGTTGAGGAAAAATTTCACTACAAACTCTACAATATTATTACTATAGTAAGCAAAAAAGAAAATATCTCTTTCCATCTGTCTATATCCCACTCCCTACCCAAAATAGTGGATTTTTCTGAAGATTAAAAATTGGAACAAAATGTTGTCAAAATAAAAAATGGCTCCCAAGTCCCACAGGTAGAGCTATACTAAATGGAAACCCATTTAATTTAGCATTGTGCTCTCCAATGACCAATTAGATCCCATTGGGACTTCCCAAGCTTTAGCACAATAATACTTTCATTTTTATAGGTTTCAATATCTAAAATTGAAAGTCAGTCCTACTGTAATTCATTAGGATTATACACAATATATTTTAAAATTGTTTTTTACTGTTTCTTTGTTTTTAAATGGCCTTCTATAATATTTATTTATAGCTTTCATATTTTTATGCCTACTTATATACAGCCTAGAGTCACTCTATAAGGGAGATGGATAGTTTTTAAATGTGATAAACAAACAAACAAATGTTCTGTAATAGTGACTAATCTCAGGTGGATACAGATTCAGGCAATGGTTATATAAGCAGCCAGCTGCAAGCTTTTTTAGGATTAGTAAAAATATTGGCACTCTCCCTGGATTACAAGTGGTTAGAAAAAAAATTAAACATTGTCTTTGCCATAACATATTAGGGGATAGATTGGTTGTAAATGGAAAATAGATCAGTGACTGAAAGCCATTTAACCCCATCTCCTTCATCTTAATACATTTTACTAAGTAACTATAAACAATTAAATGCAGATAGAAAAGTATTAGTGTGTGGGAATTGCTTTAGGGGAGCCTAGTGGTGATATTTAGCCTTGGAATCTGAGGCTTTCTTTCTTTGAATTGTCAGTTGCTGCAGACTAGGCTGTGGGCCTTTACTTGACTAATGTCTTTAAGTGCTCTATATGAGTAGCCACCCTGAGCACTCAAGGAAGTACCAAGGCAGGATACAAATGAAATAAATAATACAATTTCAAATATATTTAACTATTCTGCAAAGGATTTAATAATTCCAGGGGTCTTCATGCAGAGTTTTAAGAGGTAACAAGTTGACATTCTTATGGAAGAAGTGACGATGTAGGATTCATTCAAGTATTGGATGGATTTTTCATTTGTTTCTTTCATTTTCATTTGTTATTCTTAATTATAAAAACATTAAAACATTAAAATGTAATTGCAATCCAACAGTGCTTATCAAGCGTTTAACAGGCAATCATAAGATAATATCATTGCCAGATGGGTTTAAAAGTTATTAACAAAAGATATGTTATCTTTGAAGTTGGCAGATGCTTTTTCAAGGAGCCCTTCAGATGATCATAAGGCATACTTAACATGATATCACTTTTGAAAATTCTGAAAGGTCCATATGTCCAAAATAAAGCTATAAAATACTGTAGGTAGGTACAACCATATGTGCAATACCAGCTTTGTTACAATGGCAAATTTTGGATTGAAATGAATGTATGAATATTGATCTTTAAAGTTGTAATTTTAGTATTTTTTCCATATGCAACTTCCCAAATATTGGGGGCTCTCTTTACATCATATAAGTTGCATGAAAACAATGGTTCCCTTAATTTCAATACTGCTTTTTGATATTAAATGAAAAATTATATAAAATATTAATATCCTATTTGAAATACTTGATATACATATTTAATATCCTATTTCTGATTGTATACATTATATTGAACGATCTTTGCTACTGTTGAATTTTGTTGTATTTTTATTCTGGCTTTTGTTTTCCTCTGAATTTTATTCTGTTTTATTGTCCCTGGTGTTTATTTGTTATATGTTGTGAACTTTTGTCTTTTAGCAAATTGAAAATATAATAAACATAAATACATCTAAGGTGGCTCTCTTGCATTTATTGCTCTTCTGAGACAGATATCACAGATTCTGTTTAGATACCTTTTAATATTGAAAAGTGAGAAATAGGAGAAAAGAAATAAGGGGATGACAGATGTCTCAGATGACATAATCTAATTGATTTTTGCAATAAGATCATTATGGCTCATGACTCGGCTGAAGACCTGGTGGCCGCCTGGGATAGTGCGGCTGCTGGGGCCTTGGACTGTGTCCTGCCTTTGCAGCCTCTGACCCGGCACCGAACTCACCTAGCTCCTTGGTTCTCCGAGGAGCTTAGGGAGATGAAGCGCTGGAAAAGATGCCTGGAGAGTAGTTGGAGGACCGAATCTGACCGAACACTGGTGAGGTCTCATATTAAGACCTACCTAGTGGCGATAAAAGCGGCGAAAACTAGCTATTTTGCCGCTCTTATCGCATCATCAGATAATCGCCCGGCCTCCCTGTTTAGGGTGACCCGCTCCCTCCTCCATCTGGAAGTGCGGGATGACCCCTTACAGGGCCGAGCTGAGGATTTTGTACAGTATCTGTATGACAAAATCGCTCAGATTCGGGAAGGGCTGGCCTCTGACTGGGTATGTCCGGACGGGATGACTGAGGCAGGTCTTGAGAGTGTTATCTGGGGGGAGTTCGATCCTGTGGCTCCCGAGGACATGGACAGGGTCCTGGGATGGCTGAACGCGACCACATGTTTATTGGACCCGTGTCCCTCCTGGTTGGTACTGGCTTCCCGGGAGGTGACACGAGGCTGGCTCCAGAAGATTGTTAACGCTTCTTTGAGTGAGGGGGTCCTGCCGGCCGCTTTGAAAGAAGCGGTTGTGAGGCCCCTCCTCAAGAAGCCCTCTCTGGATCCGGCTGTTTTGGCTAACTACCGTCCAGTCTCCAACCTTCGCTTCGTTGCGAAGGTTGTTGAGAGTGTGGTGGCGCAACAGCTTCCCCGGTACCTGGATGAAGCTGTCTATCTAGACCCGCTCCAGTCCGGCTTCCGGCCTGGGCACAGCACGGAAATGGCATTGGTCGCGTTGGTGGATGATCTCTGAAGGGCTCAGGATAGGGGTTGCTCCTCTATCCTGGTCCTGTTAGACCTCTCAGCGGCTTTTGATACCATCGACCATGGTATCATGTTGCACTGGCTGGCGGGGTTGGGAGTGGGGGGCACCGTTCTGTGGTGGTTCTCCTCCTACCTCTCTGACCGGTCACAATCTGTGTTGACAGGGGGGCAGCGGCCGACCCCGAGGCACCTTGCTTGTGGGGTGCCACAAGGGTCGGTCCTCTCGCCCCTTCTGTTCAACATTTATGTAAAGCCGCTGGGTGAGATCATCCGTGGCTTTGGGGTGGAGTTCCATCAGTACGCTGATGACACCCAGCTGTACATCTCCACCCCAGGCCACCCCAACGATGCCCTTGAAGTGATGTCCCAGTGCCTGGAGGCCGTGTGGGCCTGGATGGGGAGAAACAGGCTCCAACTCAACCCCTCCAAGACCGAGTGGCTGTGGCTTCCGGCGTCCCGATATAGCCAGCTGATGCCATCGCTGGCTATTGGGGGTGAATCACTCGCCCCTACGGAGACGGCTCGTAACTTGGGCGTCCTCCTGGACGCACGGCTGTCTTTAGAAGATCATTTGACGGCCGTGGCCAGGGGGGCTTTTTATCAGGTTCGCCTGATACGCCAGTTGTGCCCCTTTCTAGATCGGGACTCCCTACGCACAGTCACTCAGGCACTCGTCACTTCCCGCCTGGACTACTGCAACGCTCTCTACATGGGGCTCCCCCTGGGGTGCACCCGGAGGCTCCAGCTGGTCCAGAACGCGGCCGCGTGGGGGATTATGGGGGCGACGAGGCGCTCCCATGTGACACCTCTCCTGCGCGAGCTGCACTGGCTCCCGGTGGTCTTCCGGGTGCGCTTCAAGGTGTTGGTGACCACCTTTAAAGCGCTCCATGGCTTAGGGCCGGGATATTTACGAGACCGCCTTCTGCCACCAATAGCCTCCCACTGGCCAGTACGCTCGCACAGAGTGGGCCTCCTCAGGGTGCCGTCCGCCAGACAATGTTGGCTGGCGACCCCCAGGGGGAGAGCCTTCTCTGTGGCGGTGCCCACCCTCTGGAACAACCTCCCCCAGAGATACGTACAATAACAGACCTCCGGATTTTTCGTCGGGCCCTGAAGACCTATTTATTTCAACTAGCTGGGCTGGCTTGAGTTAAATTTTAAATTGATCTTAAATTAGATTGTTTTAATTTACGGCCAAAATATTTAATTATTTTAAACTGTTTTTAAATTTTGTATGTCCTGTTTTTTACTTTGGCTGTTCGCCCTGAGTCCTATTTGGAGAAGGGCGGTATAGAAATTGAAACAAATAAATAAATAAAATTATAGAGGAGATATTCTAAAACACGTGAAAAATATAAGAGAAAAGATATCAATGTAGGAACAAGAGGAGAGAAATCCATGAAATAAAACCATACCCAAATAACATAGCAAACTGCTCCGTAAAAAGTGTAAAAAACAGTGGGCTCTCTGTCCAAAAGAAAAGAAAAGAAAAGAAAAGAAAAGAAAAGAAAAGAAAAGAAAAGAAAAGAAAAGAAAAGAAAAGAAAAGAAAAGAAAAGAAAAGAAAAGAAAAGAAAAGAAAAGAAAAGAAAAGAAAAGAAAAGAAAAGAAAAGAAAAGAAAAGAAAAGAAAAGAAAAGAAAAGAAAAGAAAAGAAAAGACTTCTACCATGTATAAATGAACTTGTTTAAAATTGCCCCTCAGGATTTGTTGCTCAATCCAGGAAGTTTGAGAAACGGAAAGGTAAGGTATGGGAAGCAGGCATGGTCTAGACAGCCCTGTTCCTTCCACCATACATTTATGTAATGTGTGAACATGGCTTTCTAATTGTGAACTCTTAAATGTTATTGGGTGATCTCTTATTTCCATAATATTACACTGCAAGGAGGAGAATACTTCTGATAATCATTCAGAAACTCTTAACATGGCTAACTCTGAAGTAGGCATGGGATATTTACTGTTTGCTTGCCTACTTGCTTGTTTGTTAAATTTGTTCATCATCTATCTCGCTATGGGACTCCTCTAGGCAGTTTACAACAATAAAAAGGAAGAAATGAAAACAAGTGTAAACAAAACAGAAGTAAAACAATAGAACATTACAATAAACAATGAAAAAGAAAACCATGGGAATACATCAATATGATAACAAAAGATGGATCGATGGAGAGCAGAGAGCAAGGGGAAAGGTGGAGTCTGCCATCAACCCAAAAGCTTAACTTCAGAAATTGTGGGTGGTCCATCACTGGAGGTTTTTTAAGAAGAGATTGGACAGTCATTTTCCTGAGATGGTATAGGTCTCCTGCTTGAGCAGGCAGCTGGATAAACGGATCCTGTCCAACTCTATTATTCTATTCTAATCCAGCAGCCACCTCCAATGTGTTTCTTCTCCTTTGGGTCCCCAATATTAGCTGTAATCTGAGTGCCAGATTTTAGGTTTAGAAAATCCACATACTTTTCTGGCAAAGGAAGGAGGTTGAGTTAGTAGTGAGGAAGGCACTAAGGAAAAGAGTCAGATGCCTCCAAATGGCCTTTCGACATTCTTGAGAGGAAAAAGAAATTGTCCCTTGCTTCTAGTGGATATCTGGATTTCAAGTTTGTAGCTGGTCTATGCCCAATATTGTGGAGATGTAGAAGGAAGCTGAGAAATAGGGTGGCAAGAATTCTGTATGGCCATTTATTTTTAACTTAAGATGAGTTGTAGCAGCTTTGCAAAATAGGACCAGCTTGAATATATTGCCCACCAATGGTTTCAATAAGCATAAGCTTTCTCTAATACCGTGTTTCCCTGAAAATAAGACCCTGTCTTATATTTTTTTGAACCCTGAAATAAGTGCTTGGCCTTATTTTTGGGGAGGTCTTATTATTTTGGGGTGCATGGAGCAAGATGCGTCTCCTCCTGCCTTCTTACCTGATTTCCAGCTCTGTGTTTAAATATTTTCGGGGAGGGCTTATTTTCAGGGGAGGCTTATTTTAGTGCATATGCTCAAAAGCCTGATTGGACTTATTATCGGGGATGTCTTATTTTCGGAGAAACAGGGTAGCTATGTGAATAACCCAAACTGCCACACTGTAGTCTTATCTGTGACATTGCTAGACAGAAAAAAGCAGAAAGCTGTATTTCTGGCTCTGATGGGGTGTGAAGAGTAGCAGGGATAATAAAGTATACTTGCTGTCTGCTGTCTGTCTGAGCTTCTCTTAACTGTCTGACGGCTCTCCTGCCAAGCTCTTGGGAAAGGGCTCTACCAAATTTCCGAAAGACAAAACTCCCAAAGACAATTTGAGCATTTACCCATGAGATGTCCTGCCTTTCACAAGATGGCACTTTCCAGAGGACTCAGAGGAAAGAGTTTTAGCGGCCAAACCACCACTAGGAGTCCTGCAACTCCACCGTAAACACATAAACTGAGGACTGCTCTTTGTTCTCTACAGTATTGCAGCCCAGGACCTCTCCATTGCTCCACTCATGTAGGGATGATAAAAGGCCATAAGACCTCCTCCTTATATTACTGCCTCTGTGCTCATTTCCTCCAATTGCCCACCAATTAATGCACAACACTGAAACACTTTAGACATTTCATTCAGTAAAAACAGAACTGCAGCTGTGGTGTAGTATGTTTCCTCAGAGAACAGAGCAACAATTTTTATAGCATTTTTAAACTTATAAAATGTATGTGCTTAAGTGTATACATGTCATAGATATCAGATGTCCTCAAATTCTTCAGCTCATTGACTTCATTAAGTGTTTGTTCATCAAATCCTAAACATTTATTATATGAAAACAATTTAATAAATACTTTAATTAAAAGTATTATTAATGGTAATAATAATAACAACAACGGGTAGTCCAGTGGTGGAATTAAATTTTTTCTACTACCGGTTCTGTGGGCATGGCTTGGGCGTGGTGTGGCATGACTGGAATGGCCTAGTGGACGTGGCAGGGGAAGGATACTGCAAAACCTCCATTCCCACCCCACTCCAGAGGAAAGATATTGCAAAACCTCCATTCCCACCCCACTCCAGGGGAAGGATACTGCAAAATCCCCATTCCCTCCCCACTTCTGGGGGAAGGATATTGCAAAATCTCCATTCCCACCCCACTCTGGGGCCAGCCAGAGGTGGTATTTGCCGGTTCTCCGAACTACTCAAAATTTCCGCTACCGATTCTCCAGAACCTGTCAGAACCTGCTGAATTTCACCCCTGGGATAGTCTCATCAAACCTTGGGGGTCAATATTGGGGACTATCACTGCTTTGGGGGACCTTGATCTATGTGATCAGGACACAGTTCAGTAAAGCAAACTATATTTTTATTCATACATATTAGCCTTGTTCTCACCATATGTTTAACCAGCTGCTAAATCAATGAAATCCCTTTGCCATATGTTCTGGAAGCACACAATTAATGTAATCAAAAGTCATTATTTTATAATACATACTTTTTTTCAGGATGTCTGTGGTTTCCTATGAGGTCTTGTGGCGAAAGACAACTGAAAAACTTTATTACTTCCTTACCTATTTTGATCTAGATTTCTCTTGTGCTTACTCTCAAACAGATCGGACCACATTTTCCTTTTGCCAATAGACAGATGCAAAATAGGAATTCAGTCATCTTTCTTCACCATCTTGCCATCTTCACCAACCAGTGGGCAGTTCTTTCATTTGAGTGAATATTAACTCCTGGTTACTGCCTAGGCATGTCCCTGCAGTTTTATAGAACAAATTTTCAGAAGTAACTTTAGTTTGCCATTACTTTATTCCTAGGGCTGAGATAGAATGACTGGCTCAAGGTCTGGGTTAGTGCCTAATGTGGGACTAGAACTCTAATCTCTTAATTTCTAGTCACTTCTAGTTTATGAAGTGGTTGTTTTGTTTCCCCAATGTACGCATGGCACAACATAGGGAAACAAACCCATGAGGACAAGATTCAGCAGTCCATCCGCATTTAAAAGACAAAGGCCATTCTTTTGAAGACAGCAAAGTCCACATTTTGGACAGAGAGGACCACTGGTTTGAAATAGGGGTCAAAGAGGCCATCTATGTTAAAATTGAACAGCCCTCTCTCAACAGAGGGGGAGGGATACACCATCATCTATCTCCAGACTACAACACAGTCCTTTCAGCAGTTCCAAGAAGACCCATTTGCACTATTCAGGTGACCCTGAGAACACAGTTAAACCTCAAATAGCCTCAGCAACTCTCTAAAAGAATGCAAATGACTAGCTGTCTGCAAGGAGTACAAATCCTTCCATTTCCCACCATCCAGTCAGAGTTGAAGAAGCTTCTTGGATGAGAAGCAAAACATCTTCAATGAAAAACTAGAAAGTCCAGTTGCCTCTTGAAAAAGCACCTTTGGGAAACTATTCTTTTTGTTTTAGACTCCAACACTATCTGCAGTTTGGGATGACCAGGGAAAAAGTGCCATTATAGGTTGTGTTTTCTAAATGTGCCACCTTCCTCTCAGAAACTAACATTAATTGATTACACTTAAGACCTGCAGGCATCCTAATTAATTGACTCACCATACCAATTAAGCAGCAGTTCTTCTGATAAGTGTCATTAGGTTTATTACAGTTCCCTCAGAAATACCCTTATTAAGACAGTCCCCCCATTTATTGCAGTATCATGTATTTTTAAGGAGCAAGAGAAATGATCACAACCAAGGTGGCTTGAAACAGTCTATAATAAATAGATATTTTAAAAGATAGGATAAATGTGATATTGGACTAGCAACTGAAAAACAAGTAACCCTGGGTTCAGAGGAAATGCGTATAAGTTATAAAGGATAAGTCACCAACTAGCCCATTAGAGTCAACTTGGTTAAGTACTTGTGGTTCTCCTGATTTCAAGCATTAGTTTTTCTAACTCTGCTTGGGGTTGCCAAGAATTGAAATGGGAACCTTCAAAAGACGTATTCAAAGCATGCCCTTTACCACTGAGCCATGGTTTTCCTCCAAGGAATGGAACATAGAAGACATTCAACAAAATACATCAGCATTTCAGATTCTTTCTTTCTTTCTTTCTTTCTTTCTTTCTTTCTTTCTTTCTTTCTTTCTTTCTTTCTTTCTTTCCCTTCCTTCCTTCCTTCCTTCCTTCCTTCCTTCCTTCCTTCCTTCCTTCCTTCCTTCTTTTTTTTCTTTCTTTCTTTCTTCGCATGATTTTTTCAGTTGTTTTATTATAGTTACCAATGAAATTTTGAATGATAGAGCAATGTATTCTAAATAAAGGCTAGCAGCTTTGGTGTCTGAAGACTAGAGAAGGTAATATAAAGCTAAGGAATATCACATTTTAAAGTGAGTTTCTTCTCAGAGTCATTCTAAGAAACATCCCTATTTTTATTTTTATTTTTTTGGGAAAGTAAGAGCCATGGTGGTTCAGTGGTTAGAATGCAGTATTGCAGGATAACTCCACCCACAGCCAGGAGTTCAAGCCTGACCGGCTCAAGGTTGACTCAGCTTTCCATCCTTCTGAGGTCGGTAAAATGAGGACCCAGATTGTTGGGGACAATATGCTGAGGTTATAAACTGCTCAGAGGGTGCTGTAAAGCACTATGAAGCAGTATATAAGTCTTACTGCTATTGCTATTATCAAAAGAGACATATTGTCGAAAATAAGCCTCACTTCAATCCTGTTTGGCTCTGATGTTCTCAGGTTGTTTCCACTGTCTTAATTAGTAACATTTTGAGCTCCATCCTGGCCTGATGTTAAATAATCACATTGGCAGTGTGGTATTTTTGAGTGCAAAGGAGTACAACAGGGAATTTGAACAACTGAAGATAAATATCGAGAACAAAGAGGATTTTTGCAAGATATCCTGAAATGTCATTGAAAAACTGAGAAAACTTTTAACATTGCCAGAATTTTTTGTAAAACAAAATTAATACATGATTAAAATTGAATAGGCTATACTTATATAGCAGTATTTTAGGAATAATTTATAGCTTTACTTTTAAAAAAAATAGAATAATACAGTATGACATTTAGAATCATCATATCCAACTCAGTTAAGTAATCCAAATTAGAATAGATGTCTATTGAACAAATCCACCAAAGAGAATTCTGCTATTTCCCTTGGTAATTGTTTCAACTGTTAAAATGCTCTTATTTCATCTAACATTCATTACTTTGTTGACATCTTTATTTCATGTCGTGTACTCTTGCATGATGTAGATAGACTTTCTTCTACTGACTAGCCTGACTTTAGATGTTTGAAGAGTGTATGTCATAGTGCTATTTTTTTCTCGCTTCTTCTCTTGGCTAACATTCCTAGATATTTCAAGTTTAATTTTATAAGATTTTGTTTCTCATTCATTATTATTCTTCTTGACCTGAACTCACCTTCACAAAGTAATGAACTCACCTTCACAAAGAAATCTTGCTTGAAGAGTAATTTCATATTTATCATTCAGTGTGATTGAACTGTGAAAAAATAGTTGTGTATTCTAAGAGTTTGAATGTGTTACTTCATAGGGTTACTTCATAGAAAGAACAAGCAGATGACCTGGATGATCACACATTCTTTTTCACAAAGTTACATTTATTTAAATAATTTTTAAAATTCACTGTATATTTATATAAAATCTTATGATTTATGTTGGTATCCAGAAATAGAAACTTCCACAATGCAACAAAATAAATTAAAAGAGTTGCCCCTCAAAACTGTTATTAATAATTTAAGATTAAAATGGTATTCTAGTCACAAGGGGCAATTCCAGTGATGCTGTGTTGATGAATTAATTAAACTCCCTGTGAAAGCACTCCATTTTTACTGCCTTTCAGAAAGTCAACATGGTCAGGGCAAGCTGAGACTCCTGTGGATGGATATTTGACAAAAAAAGGGCCTCAACAAAAAGCATGTTTTCTTAGCCTCACTATCCCCAATTTTGCTGTAATGAGGGAATGTCAACATTTCCCCCCCTGCTGTCATGTTAGATGGGTTGATTTTTTTTTAAAGAGGCAGTCCAGAAGGAATCTTTGTGCAGAGCCCTGGAGGGCTTTATGGATGATATTGATAATGACATACCATGATGGCATACAAACAATGATTTGATTGTAAAGATACTACTGAAAGTATAGTGTTAGGCTATTTTAGCCCTTGGTGTTCTTCATTGAACAAGAAGTTGGGCTTAATAGTCCACAAGATCTTTTGAACTCTCTGATAGTAGATTCCCTAAGCAGAATTGAAACAGCTACTATGTAGAAATAGTTTTCAATACATGAATTATTTAAATATTTTATATGTCAGCATATGATCAAATGGTGGGGTGTAAGAGAATGATCAAATAAGCACTGTGATGCCAACTCCATTCTTTTGTATGTCATGATATTTGTATAAAAAGCTGAAGCAGCATTGAGCAACATTGTAGTGGTGTAGTGATGATTTAATTATGTAGTGATGATTTAATTACACCCATGTCGCATGAGATTTGGATGGTAAATCTAAGCCCAAAATCAATAATAAATGGAAGCCCAAGAAGACTACTATTATAGAATAAGTCTCATTGAAAATGGTGAAATTTAATTCTGTGCAAGTAGAATTGTACTGATTACATTGTATGAGTATTGACCAAGACATGACTGGATGAGTTCTAAAGGTAGAAGCGCAAGATATTTTCATGTTACAAGTAGGTTAGGGAGAAGGATGAGAGATCATAAAGACTGAAAATTTCTTACTTACTTCCTGCAGGAACATATATAAATAAGAATACTAATTTCAAAACAAATTGCATCTAATTTTAGGGACACAAGTAAATAACTTGTAACACCCTGATAATACATTCCCTTGGTTTTAGTACTGACTGCTGAAATAACATATTTGTGAAGGTTTTTTTATTAATATTAATTTCTTCCACAATGTGAATTCAGAAAGTGAGTTTTGTGTAGTTTTGCAGTTATGTAACAATTCAAATCAATTTAAGTTTGCTCTTTGGGGATTACTGTTGATGAAATTTGTCAGTTATTTTTGCCTCTAAAATCTTAAAAAGTGTGAAGCAATCTCCAGATAATATATTAATATAACATTAATGAAATGCATATTAATATATTGGATCAAAGATTGAAATATTTTCAAATAGTGCATAAAGTTTAAATAAATGCATAATAATGTTCCCCAAATCAAGTGAAACTGAATTCAATTAGTTTGTGTTTACAATTTTTTACAAGTCTGTTTACAGGTTAACATTAATGCTTAATGGGGAAATTCATGCAAATTAATAGATAAAAGTATAAAGTAATAAATATAAATGTGTATGATCATTCTATATTCTACCCTTGCATTTGCATTCAAAGTCCTTTTATAGATTTATGTTGGAATGACCCAAGGAATCCCCCTCTTTATATCCTTATATTTATGTTTACCTTTTATCAACTTTATCCTCACAGATTTTGTGGCTCTATAAAACAGGGAAAAGCTGAAGTAAGATCATAAGGACAGTCACTATTTCACTTAGTAATTGTTTCATTTAGTGACTGAATTGCTGGTGCCAATTGTAGTCACTAAATGATTACTACCTGTACTATGGGATGGAGAATTTTATTTTCAAGATTTATATAGGCATATGTACATTTTTCCTTTAAACCTTATTTGAACATTAAACATGAAACATATTCAATGGTGGGGGTAATAAAATGGAAGGTGCATAATAAGGTGGTTTGGTTGTACAGAAAGAATAATGATGATAATATATAAAAACAAATATACGAAGAAGGGGAGGAACAGGAAGGCCAAGAAAATACTAATTTATCTAATTTAAGGGCTATTACTCAAGGAGCCCTTCAGATGGTCATATAAGCACTTCCCATGATATCACTTTTGAAAGAAATTGTGAAATGTCCATATGTTCAAAACAGACCTATGAAATAAATAAGTACAATCATGCATACAATGCTTTGTTAGATCTCTGACTGCCAAGTTTTAGATACAAATGAAAGTATGAATATTGATATTGACCTTTAAACAAGTCATTCTAATATTTGTTTCATATGCAATTTCCCAAATATTGGGTGCCCGCTTCACATTATTTCATGAAAGCAAGAGTTAGCTTAATTCCAATCCTTGTTTTATTCAATTCCTTATCTCTTTTATTTTTATAATATTTAGTCATTGGAATTCATATCTAAATTATTTTTAGTATTTAGAATTAAGATTTCAAGAGTGTTGTACACATTTCAAATACTTATCTAGGATGTGAAATTATAAAACAGAAGCAAGAAAGGAACCTGAAAAGAAAGATCAAAGGAAAACCCAAGCCAGAGATTCAGTAGAGAGGAAAACTCAAATAAGACAAGGCTGCAATCACTTCTAGGCAACCAAAGATAAAAGATTTATTCCAGTTTAAGGATACTTCATATATGTCTCCCTCTCCTTCTAAACTCCATTAATACGTTTTATTCCCCATTAGATTGGGCAATGGATGATGATTTTCCCCAAAGATGAGGCTTTAATTGCAGATAGAGGAAGAATGTTGTCTACACTAGGCATAACTTAAATGGAAATTTGTATTTGGTTGTTAAGAATTGCCTTTCAACAGCTCAAACAGTCATTGCTGCTGTATATTTGTTCAGCTTCTGAATTCCAATTTAAAAGTAGATGAATTAAAGACTTTAATAGCAAATTATACTTCCAAACCAGTTATGGAACCAAATAGCAATGCATATATTTCAACACTTACATCTAAACCATGGACTGCATGGAGTGTACAAAAAAAAAAGTCAAAAACAATTCAGTTAAGGAATTCATTAAGGAGAAACTAATTTTGCAGGTGGTACAACAGACAGGCAACACTATACTCTTCCACAACTCACTCATTGTAAGGTATAGTCTAATGAGTTTATCAAAATCTTCTGACTTCCTAGCAGGCATGGATCTAAAAGGATAATTCTAACTTTTAGCCAGTTGATTTTTCTATCATAGCTTAAGAACGTTTTAAGGGGGTTTGTATTTTGTCCATATGTGTTTTGTTGTATCCAACTCTTGCTAATTTCTGGAGGGAGGGAGAGCCAATCAATGAAGGAGAATGGCACAAGCTCTAGAGCTGCTAATCACAACCATCCACTTTTCTATAAAACAGGGAACACCTTTAAAAATCAAGGGCAGTCTAGAATTTTATTTATTAATGTTTCTTCAGAGGGGGTAGAGTTGGATTTCCAGAGTTTCGCAAAGGCTAATCTAGCCGCAGTAATAATTTGAATTGCCAGTTGGGTTTTATTGTTGTCGAGACCATCTGATCTGGTCTGATAACAATGATTTGATGAAATTCCTTTCTGAATTTGAGGTAATAGTTTAACAAGAAACTTGGTCAGCAAGAGAGGATGATGCAATACAAATTCCTGATTTTCAATGCTGGTATACCCTGCCCAAAAATTAAAGAAAAAAGGGTGAGCCTCATGGGGCTGATGCATTCTTAGTAAAGAAGAATTGCGATGGCAATGTATGAAATTATATAATGGGGATAATCTGCCTCACTGGCCATAAAATTCATATATAAAGATTTTGAATTTTATTGGTAAATGTTTATGTTCCCCCAAATGCATTTTCTTATTGCGAGTCTGACTACTGGGTACATTTAGAAAGTTTATTGGAAGAAATAATTACTTTGCACACCCGAGCCATAATTATTTTTCTTGGTGATTTTAATACAAAACTAGGCCAATCACTTCATGACCTCATTTGATATAGTGGACTTCCAAATGATTTTTTGGGGGTAATCATCCACTTTGTTTTTCAAAAGATAATATATACATATATATTTCTATCATATTAGCAAGCTGGGTTGCATACCTTGTTAGGAAAACTTGGTTTCTAATTGTCATAATCATTTTCTGATTATTAATAAATTAAAGTGTAAACAAGTTTTGGAAAATGACATCAAAACCAGATGGCTATTAGATGGTGAGCCAAGCTAACACCTTTCCTTATCTAGGGGTAGTCTTCTCTAAGACTTGGCTCCCTCATCATCAAAGGAGCTTACTCAGAGCGGGGGCATATGTGAATTTACTACTCAAATTAATAAATCACAGATATTCAGGTTCCTTAGCCTGAATTATTACAGTATATAATGCCAAGGTATCCCCATGTTTTTGTATGGAGTTGGGATCTGAGGCTTAAAACATACAGCATTATTAGAACAAACACAATCACAACATCTAAAAAGTATCTTCAGCTTAAATAAAAGGACTTCAGCTGCTGCAGTTAGACCAAATTGGGAATGTATTCAATTTGTTCTTTGTCTAAAATCAGGACATAAAATTGTTGCTACAAAACCAATGCTATGGAAACTGACAAGACTCCCAAACTTTTCTGTTAGAACAGACAAGATTTCAATTACAGACCTCTTGGTTTGTAACAGTGACAAATTATATCAGGAGCTGAAGTCTCCTTGTTTCTGATTCCACTGTCTCTGGAAAACAAGGTAAAAAGATCGTTGTACAAAGGATTTTGGATATTGAATTGAAAGACAGGTAGAGCCATTCTCAGTAAGTCTGGCACATTGAAATGGATAAGCCACTCTAAATATCCCTTTCAAATTTCCAAATACTTGTATTTGTGAGCACTAGAGATAAAAGACGTAACAAATGTTACTTAATTGTTAATTGTATAAGAGCGAGAGAAATCAGTTTCTCGGACTACCCAATAAATGGCATATTGGGATCCTTATATTAAAACCAAAATATTTCATGTGTGGTCAGAATCCAACGATTATATACTGTATGATACAGCTTTATATTTGAACAAAAAATGCAGTTGAGAACTGCATATGTGGATCTGATTGGGGTAAATTGTAAGAATGACACAGAAATATGGTTTGCATTTTCTTTTACTTATTTCTTTTATTCTGTTTTTAAACTAGGATCTTATTGCTCTGTGTTTTGTATTTGGTATTCTGATATGACCCAATGACTAATCAATAAAATATTACCAACTTACAATGAATTTGATGAGTTTTTGCTTCAAAAATTAAGTGAGAAGTTTAAAGAACAGACGCAAAGTATGAAGTGGTATGTGGAAGTGGTGGAAGAATAGAATAGAAAATAATAAGAATAGAAAAGTGTGGTGAAGTATAAAAAGGTATGCTTTTTTTGCATATTGTATGACATACTGAGAACCAGTTTGGTATGGTAGTTAAAGCATTAGGCTGGAAATTGTGAATTCTATTCCTGCCTTAGACAGAAAGTCATCTGAGTGACCTCAGGCTAGGCATTTTTCTTAGCCCTAGGAAGGAAGCAATGGCAAATCACTTCTGAAAACCCTTATCAAGAAAACTTAAGGGCCTTGTCCAGGCAGACTCTGGGAATCAGACATGATTGAAGAGAAGAAAAAAAAAACATTAAGAAAGAAATAGAGTGATCGCTATTATGTTGTGGGACTATCTATGACAAGGTGTCAGAAACGTGTTGTCACAGTGTCGTCATGTGACGTATCGGAACATTTTTCCCCTTCGCTAAACTGGGCATGGCCATGGCCAGTGCATGATGCATTTGACCTGCGGCTGCAAGTTTGACAGCTCTGGGCTATGAGTATCTAAAAGCTCTTTTATAACATTAATTACCAAACTGCTTATGGTTTAACATATTTTATAAAATAATGAATGCTAGTTAATTGAAATATCATTTTGGTATTTTTTGAATATTTTAATTCCCTCCTTTTGAATTCTTCTTTTGCTAGTCATGGATGAATATAAGTTAGAAAAAATCCTTTTCTGCTAGACAAAATAAGAAGTATGTTTAATATGTTTCCTGCACCATGCTGAATCCACCAGGAGCACAAATCTGGATACAAGGAAAGGAGAACAGATTGAAAATATAATGCTAATTCTATGTAGCTTAATTGATTTTTAGAAGCCACATTGTGTAGTATTAACAATGATTTATCACATACTTAATTATTGCAATTAATTAGTTACAACTGAGAATCCTACCCAAGAATTTTTTTTAAATGTAAATTGCATTTCCACAGCTTCTACAACTGAGTTAGATGTGTGGTTTTAAGAAAAGGCAGAAATAATCACATAGTGATTTGGTGTGTGTGGTGGGTTGCACTGAAATTTACATTTTCTTATAATACAGGTGTAGTTTAATTAGTTTTTGAAATCAACAGAAGAGAGGAAAAATCAGGAAAATGCGTGGTATTTTCAATTCGTTAAAGCTGTTTTGAGGATGAAAAAATATTTAAGAGGATTTTTTTTTTTTGCAAATAATTGTATAAAAAATACAGTAATTTATTTCTGGTATAGGAATTTGAAGAGAACAAGGACAAACAAGAAAATCAAACTGCAAACAGGTATTACCACCATAATGATTAATTAAAGGATTTTTTATTATGTAAATCACAGAACCAATTTTCTCACAGTTGGAAAAAATTATATTTCCCTGCCATCCTATGATATATAAACTCAAGGGATTGTTTGGACTCAGGAAAGCTGTTACTACTCACTAATTTTCAGTCACAGTGAGAGTTGACTTTACCATTTGGTAGAGTGAGCTGGTACCTCTGTGGAAGTACAGAATGGCAGCAACGTGTTAAGAGAACACATCTAATTTTCTCACTAACTAGTTGTTCACAGAAAGATGCTGTCTTGTTGCCAAATTGAAGAAAGATTGAAGTGATAGTTTGGTCATTTTCTGTAAATGGATTGACGGGACTATCTTGCATGGTTCCTTCCATTTAAATACATTCTATCTGTGCTTTCCCAATCATACACCATTTTATGTAAGAAGCCATTTTATCTTGTCTGGCTTCTCACATGCTATATATCATGCATGGGTCCATTTCAGTGGTGGGTTTCAATTTTTTTTACTACCGGTTCTGTGGGTGTGGCATGGTGGGCATGGCAGGGGAAGGATACTGTAAAATCTCCATTCTCTCCCCAATCAGCTGGGATTCGGGAGGCAGAGAATAGATGGGTGAGCATATCGATATATGCATGGTGTTTCCATATAATATAATGACCAACATCCATGGGGGAGATTTGTATTTCAGTTTTCCTTATTAATCCCAGAAGAATAAAAGTTCTGGAAGCAGAATGAAATGAAACCATAAATTAAAAGGTCCCGTCTAGTACTTAGCAATAGCAATAGCACTTAGACTCGTATACCATTCCATAGTGCTTTAAAGCATTCTCTGAGCAGATTACAAATGTCAGCATATTGCCCCCAACAATCTGGGTCTTCATTTTACCAATCTTGGTGGAGTCAACCTTAAGCCAATCAAGGTTGGGCAGCCAGGAGTGCATTGTAACCAGTATGAGCCACGGTAGCGCAGTGGATAGAGTGCAATACTGCAGGCTACTTCTGCTGCCTGCTGGCTACCTGCAATTTGGCAGTTCAAATCTCACCAGGCTCAAGGTTGACTCAGCCTTCCATCCTTCCGAGGTCAGTAAAATGAAGACCCAGATTGTTGGGGGCAATATGCTGACTCTGTAAACCGCTTAGAGAGGGCTATACAGCACTGTAAAGCGGTATATAAGTCTAAGTGCTATTGCTATTGCTATGCCACCATGCCTGTTTAGGCTATTAATTCCACCTCCTGCTCAGAGTAGCAATCCAGATTAAAGTAACCCAAATTTTTTGTTTGGATTCTTCCAATGAAAGATGAGCAGCTTTTCACTTCTCCTATTATTAAACTCTTAGATTTAAATTAAAGGAAGGAAAGGAAGGAAATATTCTATCATTCTATATCCTGCATTCTCAGTTGCTTCTATGTGATACCCACTCATGTCCTAAAACAACATAGAGCTAAACATTTCTAGTTCTTGCAGTCATTGTTCACCAATTTCTAGGACCCTAACCTTATTCAATGCTTTTCTCTAAATTGTTTCCTTTGAATCTTTCTTAAAAGGAGGTTTATGTCCAGCACTGGGCATAATAGGTAGAATCTGACTGAACAGAGTAAAGTGGAATGATTACCTTTCAAGATTAAAGACAGAATTTTTATTGAGATAGTCTAAAGTTGCAGTTGACTTATCTTTAGTTGTAAAGTTGTAAACATAGTTGTAATCAACTATGGTTCTGAGATATTTTTTCAATATATTGTAGGTGTCCCATATTCTATATCCTAAGTGGATTCATCTGTTTTTTTCCCCGTAAGGAAACCATTTTCTACATACCTATGTTAAATTTAATTATATTGCTTTTGTCCCAGTTCTCTAGCTCAGGGGTCCCCAATCCCCAGTCCGTGGACGGCACCGATCAGTGGCATGCTAGAAGCTGGTCCGTGCAAACAAGCAAAGCCCCATCCGTGGAATGGAGGCAGCACACAAAACAACGCCCCCTCTGGTCCATGGAAAAATCTCTCTGGCCAAAAGGTTGGGGGCCCCTGCTCTAGTTATCAAAATCATTTGAGTTTGATTTCTGCCGTACATTGAATTAGCTATATCAATCTTTGAAACATCTATAAAGGCCGCAGGCATTCCATTCACTTTTTACTCCATCATTTATGAAAGTAAAGACAATTTTTTAAAAAGGCCTAATTCTTTTGGAGACAATAAGTATGTCTGATAATCAAAATGCAACACTTTGTTCAAAATACTTGTATAGTTTTTTTAACCAAAGAAAAAGAAAATTACTTTATAACAGATTGTAATTTGCTTTGGTTAATTTTTTTTAAAAAAATCTGGGCCAAGTCTGGGATGGGAGACTACCAGAAAATCTAGGAGACATGGAACATTGTGAATTAAAATAAAAACTGGTATATATTGTTACAAAAATATGTATATATTGTTATAAAAATAATTTATAACTTCATACACTCACTAGGAGTTGTCTCAAAAGGCTCTTTCCTTTCTTTATTGGATCCTAGAATAAATTGTTTTTTAGGATAATAAATTTTCTGTGGAACAATGTGTGGCATTTGTGTTTTTGTGCAGAAGGGGCACACTTCAGCAAACAAATACACATTACATTCTTATTGGACGGCTTTTGGACCAATGTTGTTATATTCATATTCTGCTGTTGAATCATTGGAGAAAAAAATAGCTAGTTCTATAAGTTTATAGTAATGTAAGAATGATTTATAAATGTCCAGTGCTATACAATATAGGATTGGAAACCTTCGTAAGCTGTGTTCATGCCAATATTTACTTGGACAACAGGCGTAAGAAATATAAATCATCCCCAAATTAAAGGACACTCTTAATATAAATAGCAACTATCTGATATTAACAATAAAAATGTTAATATATCAGGGAATTAAATCAGGAAGTATAAGTTACTTCCGGTAACCTAAAAGGAGACCTACAGTAAAATAGGTGAAGATACATTTATGAAAGAAACGTTCTATTTCTTTTATCTTGATTTTAAAAATCAAGATAAATGATCCTATTTCTTAGTTTTTTAAATGAAATATAAAAATATGCATCAATTCCAAAAGCTACAGAAGTTTATTATCAGTTTATGGTTTTTAGTTTTATATCTAGTCTATGATATTTTTATATTTTACAATACTTGTATTCCTACGCATTTCTAGGTAGATGGGAATAATATTGCATTAATTCTGTTTTGAGGTTTATTGGCAGTATATTTTTATTTAGAAATTACATTGTAGATAGGAAAGGAAACATAAATTAAGATAACTCAATTTAAAACTTCATTAAAAACCTGTTAAGGACTTTACTGGAATTAAAAGTTAGAGGATCATAATTCATTTAAACATCTAAATATTTTGAGAATATTTTGAGAATATTTCATTAGTGATGATATAAAAGAGCAAGATTTGTTAATCATGTAGGACATGCAGTTGTTATATATTTAACATATTGAATGAGTGAGACTTTTGCCATCTTAAATAAAATTTGCAATCTAAAATAAAATAAAACAAAGTAAAATGGAAAAATAGGAAGAGGGAGCATTTCTATGTGAATTATCCAAAATAGAGGTAGGGTTTAAAACAATAAATAAAACTGGCAATTCATGCTTTACATAAGGGAGAAATGATGTTTCCTGTCATGTAAAAGCTATTATTAAATATGGTAAACTAAATTTTCCACTTTAAAAATATGAATAAAAATTAAGGGAGGGAGAACTGAAGTGAATTCCATACATTCTTTCTGACCGCAATCAGAAGGAGGGTGTTAGGTTTCACAGCCAGCCAAAGTGGTTAATTGGAGAATGTGATTTATGACATGGCCAGAGAGGAGGGAAGAGACAGGGTCATAGGGGAATGTAAATCTACGTAGGATCAGTCCTAACTGCATCCGAGGATTGCCGGAATGGTGCTCCTAATAAATGAATATATTTCCTTTGAAGTTTGGATCATGGCTCATGAATTAATTAGGGCATCTTTCGGAAACTTGACATATGTATAGAATTACTGATTTACCCAAAAGGGGATCTAAAATAGGCTAATGAATGAATAGGAAATAATATTCAAATTAATTTTGTTCATGAACTATAACTCTTTTGTAGTATAACTTTTGTTTTCCCAGTGGGCTTTATTATGCCAGTCTGTGATAAGGTATGAGTTAGCTCAATTAATTTCATTAATTTTACCTGCTGGGATGTTGAGTTACAATTAAGATAATACCGTTTGTTTTGTTTTTTTCCTTTCTGTACTGATTAGAGACATACTGAAACCTCATGTCACTGATAGTGCCCTATTTCAGGCTTCAAACTCTCCCACACATCTGGTGAAAAATAACTGCAGGAACCCTGTGATGGGTTGCTACTGGTTTGCCCCAGTTTGGATGAACCGGTAGCAGCGGCGGCGGGAGGGTGCGCCCACCCGCCCGGGCGTCATCAAATACGATATGCGCATGCGCAGAACCGGTAGCAAAGGTAAGTGAAACCCTGTACCGTTCAATTAATATATAGTAGCAAAGGAAAAAAAAGCATTTACAAGTGTTTTAGTCATTGTTTATGTTTTCCAGAGTACTGCTCCTGCAGTCCATAGCTGGGTTTCTTCATCATCAGTTCCTTTTGACTGGGTGAAATTTAGATACATCTCTCCTCGCCCTGTGGCCACGCCCACTGCTCCCATAATGCCCCAGTCTTTTCACTCAGTCACTGAAGACTGGTGTGTTTTTTCTCTCCTCGCTATACTTGTAGGATTTTAGCTTTCTAGCGTTTAGGCCTTTATTTATTTTTGTTTAGTTTTTTCTCTCGGTGAGAGCCGGTATTAATAGGAGGCTGCAGGGAGTGACAATCGAGTCTGGGGCGCCAGTCCGTTTCTCCCCGGGGCTTCTGACGGCCGTCAGACCGCAGCCTGGGGTTTCCGACCCTTCGGGGCGGGTCCCTGCCTCTATTTAAAGCCGCTGGTGTGAGCGCAGGGGTTGCGGATCGCCGCAATCACCCCCACACCCTTTCCTGTGATCGGCTCGTATCGGCTCTCTTAGAGGCGGCTCCGGAGCCTTGTATGGTTTGCCCTGCAAGCTCTGACGTTTTCCTTTGGCGCTGGCTGGCTAGAGCGACGGTTAGCGCAGCCGGATCTAATCTCCTGCTGAGTGTGCTGCGCCGACGAGATCCTTCAATCGTCAGTCTCTGGAGCGCCGGGCGAGCCCTTCGGCGGGCGGTGAGAGTGCGAGGCATCCGACCTTCGGGCGGCGCCTTTTGAGGTTTGGAACTGCGGGCCTGTGTCCGAGGCGCCCTGCTTGCCTTCAGAGCACGCCCTGAGCTAACCGCTATCAGCCCACGCGGTCCCGAGCACCGCGGGCGCCATTTTGGGACCCTTGTCATTCCGGCGGCCATTTTGTGTCAAGCTCTAGGCACGTCGCTCCCCTCCCTTGGCGGCAGATCTTTGCCTTCCCTCTCGCCCACGTTGTGTGCGGGACCTTAGTTGGCCATCCCTGCCTCATCGCTGTCCCTGTGGGCTGGGACCTGAGGCTTGCCTTGTTTGCCCTAGGCCGCCTTATTGGCCTTCTTTCTTGGGGCCTTTCTGGACCTTTCTACTGAGCCTTTGCTGCCCCATCATACAAGGCCACTGGTGTTATTGTATATAGTTCCTGGTTTTTTACAGTTATTGTTTCAATAGTCAAAAAAAAAAAAAAAAAAAAAAAAAAATCAAAAAAAAAATCATAAAGACAATAATTTAAAAAAAAAAAAAAAAAAAAAAAGAGAGAAAGAGAGAAGGGAGGCATCTGTATATATAGATACCTTGACTCACACTCTTGAGATGGCTGACTCTTACCTGTCTTCCGACTCAGAACGGGAGCCTAGTCCGCCAAGGGCACCGTCTAAACATAAATCAAAATCGAGGGGCAGGTCTACTGTCGCTCTTACTGATTCTCGCCAGCACAGACCTTCAGCAGCAGCGGAGAAAGACGCCCAGCGCCGACACAGAGCGCTCGAGAGGCAGTACGATAGGGCCAGACTGGCCTCTTCGGCCTCTGTCTTTGCTACCAACCAACACCTATCCCTACAACATGGCTCTTCATTGGCATCTGAGGCCGTTCCGGATCTCGGTGAGGAACGTGACACCTCCACTTCTCAGGCTGCGACTGGTCTGGCCCATGCTAAGAGGGCCTCTGTCTCCTTACCTGACGTTTCAACCGTGGGCCTTGCAGAGCCCCATGCTCCGTCTTCCCGTCGAGCAGAAGCAACGTTTACTCCGACCGCGGCTGGACTTCGGGGCCAGGATGGTCAGCTGTTGGCTCCCCAGGTGGATTTGCAAGCGGCGTTGTCTACTGCTCTGTCCTCCATTTTGGCTGCGGGACTTCACCAATCTGTTCTTCAACAACCCCCTCCAGCTCAGCCTTGTACTTCTCACTCATCTGCTCCCGGTCGTTCCAGGTCTCCATCCCGGTTGGCTCACATCTCTTCTGATGACTCCGAGCAGGAGGGAGAGCTTCCTGAGGAATTAGAATTCTCGGAAGATGAAGGCCTCGCACCGGACACTCCTGCCTTTTCCGGCTTGTTCCGGCCTTCGTTGTTTAAATCTCTGCTACATAAAGCTAGACGGGTCACCAATATGGAAGCCCCATCTGCTGAACCTTCTACTTCTTCGGCTCCTCATGAGGCCTTGTTTTCGTCATCCAAACCGGGTAAGGACTTTATTCCTTGTCCTCAACTCTTTGCTGATGTTCTACAGTCCCCCTGGTCTCAACCGGGCTCTCTGATGGGTCCCACCAGCCTGGACAAAAAGCTGTATTGTGGGGCTCCGGAATTGGATTCCTTACTATCGTTACCTGTGGTTGACCATCCGATTGCCAGCCTCTCCTCTTCTTCGCTTTTGTCCTCGGACGCTTTGGACGTTCTTAAATCAGAGGACAGGAAGTCTGAACTCTCCTTTCGTAAGGAGCATCAATCTCTTGCTTGGACAATTAAGACGGCGACTGCTACGTCGTTCTTTAATAGAGCCACATTGCTTTGGCTGAGGCAACTTCAAGAGAAACTACCGCCAGAAGACACACGTCTTCATCAGGATATAAATAAAATTATTGCTGCCACCGAATATTCAGCGGATGCCTCGTTAAATTCGGTGAAGTTTGCCTCGAGAGCCTTGGCCTCATCTGTGACATCCCGTAGACTGTTTTGGCTCAGAAATTGGAGAGCTGACGCCAAAACAAAGTGGAAATTGGCGGCGGCCCCCTTTAAGGCCCCGAACCTCTTTGGTCCTGCCCTGGATCCTGTCCTGGTCGAGGACAAGGATAAAAGAAAGGTGATGCCCGCGTCTTCATACCGCAGACCGGAACGGCGCTACGCACCCTATTCTCAACGTCAGCCCTTTCGGGGCTCGTCGGGGTCAGGGGGCCCCTATTCACAACGCAGTTACTTTCCGGGGACCGACCGCTATTCGGACAGACAACGGTTTCGGGACAGGTCCAGAACCAGCAGCTCCAGACGCCCTTTCCGTGGAGCCGGTTTCCGCCAGCCCCGTCGAGGCAAATGACTACAGTTTGCAGGATCCCATTGGCGGGAGGCTTCAATTCTTCAGCCACCAATGGGAACGCTCCACCAAGGAGGACTGGATCCTTCGGACAGTATCTCAGGGCCTGGCCATCGAGTTTATGGGGCGCCCTCCGGTTCGCTACATCCGCTGTCCGACTCACCTGTCCTCCGTCAAGGCGGCTCTTTTGCGGAAGGAGGTCCTCCACCTGCTCCTTATCCATGCAATAGAACCTGTTCCATTGGATCAGCGGGGCAAGGGATTCTATTCGACTCTCTTTCTGGTCCCCAAACACTCGGGGGGTTGGAGGGCCATTCTAAATCTGAAGCAGCTGAATCTGTCGGTCCGTTACCGCAGGTTCAAGATGCACTCCTTGGGATCCATCCTTGCTGCTGTGCGACGGGGCGACCTTCTCCAGTCTGTCGATCTCAAGGAGGCGTATCTGCACGTTCCGGTCCTCCCGGCCCATCGCCAGTATCTGCGCTTCCAACTTGGGGAGGACCATTATCAATACTGTGCAATGCCCTTCGGCTTGTTGTCTGCCCCAAGGACTTTCACAAAACTGGTAGCGGTGGTGGCGGCTGCCCTCCGGGTGTTGCCTGTGAGGGTCCTATGTTATTTGGACGACGTTCTGGTCCTGTCCTCCTCCAGAAGCCAAGCACCTCGAGACCTGGCCCATGTCATCGGCTCCTTTCAGGACCACGGGTTTTCGATCAACTTCCCAAAGAGTCATCTGCACCCGACCACGGTTCTACAACACTTGGGGGCGGTGATCGACTCGGTTCGGGGCCAGGTCTCCCTGTCCCCGGACAGGGCGGAGAGCATTCGCAGCCTGATTCGGCTCATCCGGTCCAAACGGTCTGTTCCTCTTCTACATCTGTCCCAGTTGTTGGGGAAAATGGTCTCGTGCTTCTCGATAGTGCCATGGGCGCGCAGACATACGAGGCCGTTGCAGTGGTTCCTGCTGCCCTTTCAGCGCACGGGTCGCAGCGACTCTCTCCACAAGGTTTCTCTTCCCCCTCAAGTTTCCATATCCCTCGACTGGTGGACAGGTCCCAACCTTCTTCTCGGCACTCAATTTCTACTCCCGGATCGGCTGACATTGACTTCAGATGCCAGTCTCCTGGGCTGGGGGGCCCATCTCAACGATCAGATAGTGCAAGGTCGCTGGTCGCCTTTGGAACAAACGTTGAGCATCAACATCTTGGAGTTGAGAGCGATTCGCCTAGCTCTCTGTCACTTTCAGTCCCTGCTGCGGGGCCAGCACGTCCTCGTCCTTACGGACAATATCTCCGCCAAGGCCCATATAAACAAGGAAGGGGGCACGAGGTCAAGGGACCTGATGCTGGAAGCAGAGAAGCTGTTTTCTTGGGCCGAAGGTCATGTTCTGTCTCTGAGGGCCGATCACATCTCGGGCGTGGACAATGTCAGAGCGGATTGGCTCAGCAGGCAATTGATAGACCAGTCAGAGTGGCAACTGGATCCCGAGATATTTCAGGAAGCCGTCAACATCTTCGGACTGCCTGTCGTGGACCTCTTCGCCAGTCCGGCGAACGCCCAGCTTCCAAGGTTCGTGACACGTTATCCAACTCAGATGGCGGAAGATCACAACGCTCTACGGTGCCGCTGGCCTCCCGGTCTCTTGTACGCCTTTCCTCCGCTTCCGT
Source organism: Pituophis catenifer annectens (assembly GCF_029215685.1). Lineage (NCBI taxonomy): Eukaryota > Metazoa > Chordata > Lepidosauria > Squamata > Colubridae > Pituophis > Pituophis catenifer. Next base: position 30,099,514 of record NW_027256884.1, on the reverse strand, counting down.
TGATCCCTCAAGTCATTCGGAAGCTATTGGAGGAACGTGCGGAAATTCTGCTGGTGGCTCCCAGTTGGCCTCGTCGGCCGTGGTATGCCGACCTGGTAGCTCTGTCCATTCTTCCACCGTGGGAGATTCCACCGAACCGTCTCTCTCTACGCCAAGGGGCGGTCTTCCACCCAGATCCCGGGTGGCTCCAATTGGCCGTTTGGCGTTTGAGCGGGTCATCCTGCGCAAGGACCGTCTCCCCGACTCTGTCATAGCCACTATACAGGCATCTCGCAGACCTTCGACATCGCGCATATACGAGGCATCGTGGCGGGCCTTCTGCGTCTGGTGTGCTGACAACTTGGTAGACCCTACGTCGGCTCAGGTCGTTGACATCCTCTGCTTCTTACAGTCTGGCCTGGACAAGGGCTTATCACCGTCTACCCTTCGTCGACAGACCGCTGCCTTGTCCACTGTCGTTCGCTGTCCACCTTATTCGTCTCTGTCTCAGCACCCCCAACTCAGAGAATTCTTGCATGGGGCTATGAACTTACGTCCGCCTCCAGTTCGTCGATATCCGACCTGGGACCTCTCCCTTGTTCTTCAAGCGCTGATGAGTCCTCCTTTCGAACCGCTGGGCTCTGTGTCTCTTAAGTACTTGTCTTATAAGGTCGCCTTCCTCTTGGCTATCACATCCGCCAGACGGATATCCGAACTTTCAGCTCTGTCAATCCGGAACGATTTGTGTATTTTCCACACTAATACGGTTGTTCTTCGCCTGGACCCGGTTTTTTTGCCGAAAGTGAACTCTTATTTTCATCGCGCTCAGGAATTAATCCTTCCTGACTTCTGTCCGTCACCCAGGCACCAACGTGAGAAGGATTGGCACACCCTTGACGTGCGCAGGGCCCTCCGGCGTTATATTCGCAGGACTGAGTCATTCAGGAAATCGGAGGCCCTTTTGATATCCTTCCATCCGAGATCCTTGGGCCAGAAGATATCTCCATCGACTGTGGGCAGGTGGATTAAGGCGTGCATCTCCACTGCTTATGAACGTCAGGCCAGGCAGGTCCCAGCCGGGATTTTGCCTCACTCTACTCGTAGTGCGGCAACGTCAGCTGCTTGGGCCACTCAGGCTTCTGTTTCTGACATCTGCCGGGCTGCCACCTGGTCCTCGGTGACTCCTTTTATCAGACATTATAGGGTGGATTCTTTTGCCTCGGCTGAGGCTTCCTTTGGCCGTCGTGTCCTGCAGAGTGTGCTAGCGAGGCAGGACTCTGGGGGCCTTTAGTTTCCCACCCTTGTGTTTTCTGAGCTTGGGTATATCCCAGCTATGGACTGCAGGAGCAGTACTCTGGAAAACGAACATTGTCTTACCTGAATGTTCCTTTTCGGAGTACTGCGACTGCAGTCCATCCCCTCCCTTGTTTTTTCCTATTATTGGACTACTGTTGTCTGGACTTGTTATTATTGTAGAACTGTTGGTTTTTTCTTGGACTATATTAGTGGTCGCGCCTTCGTTCAAAGACTGGTGCATTATGGGAGCAGTGGGCGTGGCCACAGGGCGAGGAGAGATGTATCTAAATTTCACCCAGTCAAAAGGAACTGATGATGAAGAAACCCAGCTATGGACTGCAGTCGCAGTACTCCGAAAAGGAACATTCAGGTAAGACAATGTTCGTTTTCTGTTAATACTTTGTTTTTTTCTGGTATGTTTCAAGACAAGTTTTCCATTATCCTAGGCTGTAGTCAAATAATTGGAAAAATTCTTTCCTTAAAGACTCCATGTCCTAAGCCTTGATCTGGTCCTATACTCATACAATTTTATTTCCAGTTTGAACATAAGCAAATGAGTTTACTGTCAGGAAATTAAGCATCTTCCTTGCTAGGTACAATGGACAAGATGAACTGAAACAAATTACTTCATCCTCTCGGCTTTAAATCTTTAACCTGATAATATTAATGCCTGCATATGAATGTTGCATTGTGAAAATTATCACTTTCTCACCTCAGCTTTGACATTGATAAATGAAACCAAAAACACCAGGTAAGGGGTCTTTTCTATAATAATGTGTTTTCTGTAATTTTCTAGAAACAAGACTTTTAGATACTGAGGAGGGGTTTTTTTTGTCTTGACTTTGAATAGCCATATCTTTTACTCATGCTTTTGAGTATATGTGTGTGTATTTTATCATAATTCATATTCTGTTTATTTGTTTATAAGTGTTTTAAAACTTGTGGAATTTTGATTTGAAAGATAAGAGTAGAGGACTATATATATTACTAAAACTTGTTGTCATGACCGTCAGCTGGTCAAAATGGTGCATCATAGGACAAATGGATTTGAACTGAGGTACCTCAAATGGGTTCACTTATGTATGTCCAAAATCCAGGATCCATGACATTTGGGGAAGTTGTGACTTCTTCAATGCTACAGGTTGCTACTGTGCTGCTGCTGTGCTCACGTGATCTTCATTTTCAGTGGTCTGTGACAGTGTCCCAGCCCAATTTCCACAGTCCCTCCCTTCCTCCCCACTTAGCAGCAGCTATTACTTACCTACTAAGAAGGGAAGGGAAGGGAAGGTTTCCAATGATCCCTGCCAGTGCCAGACTCCCACAAGGAAACACAGTTGGGAAGCCAGCAGGGTGAGAAGTTACTCCTGCTCCCACTGCTCTTTTACTCATCCTTAGTCATTCTGTTTCTCTCTTTAGGTTAACAAAGCACATGATGTCTAGTATTAAATAAAATAAGCTATGCCTTCATCATTTGACAAATGTGACATGCAACTGACTTAGTGAATTTATATATATATATAAAAAACCTTTCTTGCAACATTTTGTCTCTTTTCTCCTAGACCTAAAACTAACTAGTTTTCCATATACAATACATGCCAAATAATTAAACCTTAACCCTGAATTTATTGTGTAAGGGAGTTATGTTTGGAGAAAATACCACTTTCCCAGATTAGTGCTTTTTGATTCTTAGATTTCATCCTCAACCAGAATGAAAGCAAACCATTATTTCTGTATCTCCATATCCTGCTGATTAGGAAATTTAGATTTATATCCAGTGCAGCCTATGATTTACCTGCAATATAAAATTAGGTCACATTAATTGGAGATCATCTTTCCCATTAGCATGCGGAATCATACTAATTTCCAATAATGTTCTCACATTATCTTGGGAAATTTTGAAAATAATTCTAGGTAACTATGTCTTTAAAACACATTGAATTCCAATGTTGCTAAGTGAATAATGATAGAGTACCTTTTACACTAATGCTACCCTGTCTAAAATTATGAAAAGACATAAATCTTCAGGTATAATTATTTCACCATTTCAGAGGTTGAAAGAAAGATGGCAATGCTGATGCCTAGGTTAATGCCCTTAAAAGATGTGAATTTAAATAGGTCACAGGAAAATTATTTGTGTGGATTTCTAATAGCTTTTGCTTGTGTTCTGCCACATAACTGCTTATGTTTTCTACCTCTGGAAAGCTCCAAGAGATGGGAAGTTGGAATTCATCTTAAAAACTAAGGAAGGCATTGAAAGCATGCAGAGCACACCACCTGAGTTCTGTCCAATCCTGTTATCAATGGGTCTATGACAATTTGCTGCCGCCACCTCACCCCAACCACCTCACCATGGGGACAACTCACTGTGAGCCTGGGTCTCTGCTTTGGTTTCTAAACCCAGCTGGCTTAAGGGAGGCAAAAGTTTCCACTTGCCTGCACTCCTTCTCTGAAGGTTTCCTTGAATCACTTTCCAGTGTCCCCCCTGCGAAAGGTGGGCTAAGTGGAAGTCATTGTTCCACACAGACAGACCCAAACACACCCACCCACACCCTCCATTCCGAACTTGGGGACTTTTATCCACATCCAAACTGGCAAGCTGCCAATAGTACCAGGACTTGAGGAGAAGGACTTCTCCTTCAACATGTTGCACCTACACATACACCCCCCCACACACACAACATTTCAAGTTTGGGAACTTTTATGGGGAACTGGCAGACAAATTGTGATGTGTACTTTGCCCCTCCTGTTGTCTTTTGCTCTTCTATTGAATCAGATATTTTAAACTGTCTCGTCTGCATACAAAATCCAGAATATTCACCTAGTATTCCTCTTCCCCATTCATCCAAACTTTAGGGGGGTAGAGAGGAACAGATGTAGAACATCTGGGATATGGCATATCTTTTAGAATGAGGATCAACTGATAAAATGCTGGATGAATCTTTATTGAAACAGGCAATTGCAGGTAAACGACCAGCAGACTAATCTGATGGATGCAGGAAAAAAGGGGCAACAAGCTTATTGGATAGAAAGGAGGAAGGTGGAAAGTGATGCCAAATTGCCAGATGTAATCTTGGTGTTATTTTGCACATCTGCTTCATATTTGAATGCAACTTGGCCACATCTAGCTGTTCCTTTAAGAGAGGCTGTGCAGCCTATCTATTTTGGAGAAAGTTAATGGCCCAGGGAATGGTGGAATCAAAAACTTTTGTGGGAAGGCAATGTACGTGACAGCCCTAAACTGCTCGAAAGGAGACATGTTGAATGAGGAATCTAATGATCATATAAGCAACTTCTGCTGAAGACAGTAAATCAATCCAGTTGTCCTGTTGATAAGCAAGAACAATTCTAACACTTTTTGAATAATTCATTCTATTCCGCTTGTCCGTTGGGTTGCATATTAATGATTATGAATGTTCAGTAAGTGGAAGAAGCCTTCCAAAATGTAGATGTGAAAAAAAAATCACATGATTTATTAAGCCCTTATACCCAAAAGAATTGTCTCTTGAATGGATGATAGACCTTTGCATGAGGCATCTTTGGGAAACACCAAAAATGGTTGTATATCCTTTGGAGTCTTCAGATTGATAATAATATCCACAGAATCTGTGTATAAGAGTGGCTGGAGCAAACTGGCCAGTTTGGAGGTAGATTTCTTTCTTTACAGTCATGGACCAATAGAATGCAGATACAAGATTTAAAAACTTAAAGCAGTGTTGGTGAACCTTTTTGGTACCAAGTGCCAAAACGGGAGGGTGCACAGACGGGGGAGTGCCAGAAACCAAAAGAGCAGTTCCCCAGCACACATGTGCATGCCTGGAAGCTGAGCTTCCAGTTTCTGGCATGCGCATGTGCACCTGTCACCTGGTCTTCTGGTTTCTGGTGTCCATGCACATGTGAAGACCAGCTGGCCGGCACGCATGTGCGCACCGGAACCCAGAAGAGCAACAGGTGATGGCTGGTGTGCCTGGAGAGATGGCTTTGTATGCCACTTCTGGCACGTGTGCCATAGGTTCGCCATCGTGGCCCTAATGGTTACATGTCCTTTTTCCACTTTTAAAGCTTACGACTGCCACATCAAGCAATGTGTTGCAACTGTGTGCATGTTTCTGCTTTTTGTGCTTATTTGTCTATTCTTTCTGCTTAGGAATACAACTTTTGTTCTTGCCTGGATGATGATATACATTGTGTATATGGCAACTGCAGTGGCAAATTATGGTCTTAGAGCCACAGCCCACTGTCCTTTTTTGCAGACCTTGTTTCTTCAGTCTTATTGTTGATTCTTGTTGATTTTGGATCTGTGTAAACCCTAGAATTTAAAACTATCAAAATGAATTTTTAAAAATTCATATTATTTTGTATCATTCATGCACGGTGCATAACTATGTAGGAATGAAGGTGATATGCTTTCCAGAAAACATGGTTGTCCCTCATGGGTTAATGATATGGAGATGTGTAGGAGGTGTACAATGTCATTGTGTAAGCTTATATATTTAAACCCATAAATCCTTACAAAATGGAAGGAATAATTTAATTCTCCAGATAGCTAAAGTATGTTTCTTTATTTTTTTTTAGCAGAGACTGAAATGACTGCTGTTGTGTCATCACCCACAACGTAGCACTGAAGAAGTTGTGGGGGGAGAAAGCAAGGTGTCATTCTTTATATTCCTGCAAATAATGACAGTTTAAATGATAATGTAATATATCATCCTTCTAACAGTATAATTATCTACACTCCCTTGTAGATAATTATTCTGGGATAATTGTCAGCTTCTTGAAAAGTTTTTACGACAGATTACATATGTTTTGACTTTAGTACAAATTACCATTAAATGATTTAACTAAAGTGTTTGTAGGTAGTGAGTTCAGCTGACACAAAATTTAAAATGTAGATAACACTGGAGCAATCCAAATCTAATCAGGTTATAGAAAACATTAATCAATACATATTGCCTAGTATTAAGCTGCTCTCATTAAAAATGTCAGCCTTCACACGAGACATAACTTTAAATATCTATTTTGTAGGAGCTCAGTCCCACATGCAGTTACAACACTTCAATATGGGTAGGTTACTTTTCTACTCAGAAAAAGTCACACTAATGCAGAATTTCTATCTGCTGCAATTTATACCAATCAAATATTGCTATATGTGTCTGTATTCCAGTCTTTAATTGTTTTTCTTCCATGTTTCTGAGTCAACATATTTTTTTTTTATCCCATACAGCTTAACTATGTTTAATAACAATTTGGTTTGCTGTTGCCATATTTATGTGTTGTAACTGATTTTGCCCAAGGAGCTTCTGTGAATGAATAAAAATCCTTTTGCAAACGTATAAGGCCCTCTAGCTGCCACTTTGCATACACAACATGGTTCCAAATTCCTAAAGATATCCATCATCTGATCCCTCCAAGTTGGGAGCTCTTGACCCAGGGGTGAAATCTACTTATCTCCCCAACCGGTTCAGAAATGCACATGCCACGCAGACCCTCTGTGCATGCATAAATCCTGCTGCGCATGCGCAGAGGATAAAAACAGGTTACTTCCTGGTTAAAATAACGACTGGGTGGGTGGGTGGAGCCTTGCACCGCCATCACTAGCGGTTCTCCGAACCACTGGCCACCATCACTACCGGTTTCCCAAACCACTGGCTGCCATCACTACTGGTTCTGCGAACCACTGGCCAGCATCACTACCGGTTCTCTGAACCACTGGCTTCCATCGTTACCGGTTCTCCGAACCACTGGCCGCCATCACTACCAGTTCTCTGAACCACTGGCCGCCATCGCTACCGGTCCAAACCGGGAACATTTCACCCCTGTCTTGACCTAATCTGTATACCATCAGAGATTTGAATTCAACAGTAGCCCTTGTTAGAAGTTGTGCTTCTGAACATAAGAAAAATACTGAATACAGGTAATCTTTGTCCTGTCTTCTGGAGACACAGTACAGTATATAGTACTTTTCCTATATAGTACTTTTCCTTCCTTGACAGGACAAGAAGCAATGGATGGAAACTAATCAAGGAGAGAAGCAACCTCTGCTTTGATATATATCTATATCTATATTTATCTTGGGAGGCTTTGCTCAGGAGCTGAAAATTTTCCTTGTCAAAATCTAGGAATTTTAGTCCTGAGGAAGGCAGACTTGTGTGCAGGCTGTGCTGAGCTTCCCAGAGCCTCCTCCATTCACTTGAGGCATCTCATACTTAATTTATTGTGCTACCATTCTGCTATTTGCTTGGAGTTTGACTCCCTCTCGTCTATAGAGGCTGGCTGAAAAAAGCTCCTTTCCAGTTCCTTTCCACCCATAGAGATGGAATGCTTTAATTGGGGTACTATCAGGGCCAAGCCAAGGACAGCATAGAACCGTGATGGCGAACCTATGGCACGGGTGCCACAGGTGGCACACGGATCCGTATCAGTTGGCACGCCAGCATTGCTGTAGCTCAGCAACTGGTAACGCACAACTATCTTAAGTTGAAGACTATCTGTTCAACAGGACACTTTGCTTTCCTGTCTCAGAGATACTTATGTGATGATATTGTGGGAGGAGCCTTCTTCATAAACTGTGGTTTTTTCTGCTCTAGTGATGGCTATAAAACGGGTCCTCAAACTATGGCCTGCGGGCTGGATATGGCCCGCCAAAGCCATTAATCCGGCCCATGCAGCACCATGAGGCTGTCCCATCCACATCACCCTGCCTACCTGCTGGCCCGCCTTCTGGAGGTCAGGGAGATCAAAAATGGGATGTGCTGAGGCCTCTAGAAGCCAAAAATGGGCCAGTTTTTGAGTAGCAAAGAGGTATTGGAGGCCGGAGAGGCCAAAAATGGGATGCGCAGAGGCCTCTGGAGGCCAAAAAACTGGCTAGTGTTTTTTTCCTCCCCGGCCTCCAGAGAGAGAGAGAGGAACACACACACACACACACACACACACACACACACACACACACGTTCCTCATACATACCCCAAGGCAGCCACATTTCTTCACTAACCTGCTTTCCACCCTCAAGTTTAATTTCCAGAAGTTTAATTTGTGTGTATTTGTTGTGGCCCGTCAACGGCCTGTGCAGTTAGTAGCTGATTCTGACAACGAGGAGGCTGGTGTGGTGCTGCGCCAGCAGCCTGTGTAGCTGGCGCTCAAGTCAAAAAATGAGGAGCCTGGAGAATTTGTGGTGCCAGAGGTGGGGATTCAGCCAGGGCCTTCAGAACCTCCAGAAGCTCCCATAAGTGAAGAGGAAGAAGAGGAGAAGCCTCTTCTTGATGCACGAGCGTGCAGAGCTGTTAAAAGGAGGGAGTGGCTCCTCAGGAGGAGGTCTCCTCAAGAATAAGGCTTGGGGCTAATTGGCCACTCCCCTAGCCTATTTAAGGAAGGACAACGACTGATGCAATTTGCAGGAAACAACTTCGTTCATATTCGTTTGTGTCTTGATTCCAGAAACGTTTGATTTAGCTCTTGTTTCTCTCCTGTCAGTTTTCCTGCAAATTGCTTCTGGGCATTCTGCCAACCACAGTAAGATTACAATTATCTGAAATACTGTGCCTCAGAATTGAGTTATTATTCTTTGGATTCTTGTCTGCTGTTAAAGAAGTTAAATTAACAGCCCTTGTTCAGAAAAGACTGATTTCAATTGTACTTGTGTTTGAACAACTACTAAGAAAGCTCATTAGTAGTCCTTAGTTAGTAAACTAAGGTTTGTACGGACTTTGTGTGTGCTGTGTTCTTTGGGGTCCGTAGCTGGGGCAGGACAGTATTGTTTGGACTGCTAAATTTGCCACGCCCACCCAGTCACATGATCACCTAGCCATGACCACCCAGCTGAACAGTCTGAAGGACCGTGAATTGGCCCCCGGTTTAAAAAGTTTGAGGACCCCTGCTATACAACATACCTACAGTATGTAAGCACCGCCAGACATTCAGTAAATGGGGTTTATTATTTTTCCTCTAGGTTTCCTACATGTCTGTAAAGTTGTCGGTTCTTCTACAACTCTGCTACTGTCATTTCTATCTATAAAGGACTTTTTAGCACTTGGGAAAGAAGATGACAGTTTGCAAAATTACAAGTGAAAAATATTTATATATTCTTCCCTTATTGAGAAAATGGGTCTCCAGTTTATCAATAGCTGGTTAGCAAGAGGATCGTGAAAGATCCACCCTAACAAAAGCAAAAATTGGGCACTGAAATAAATATATCCTATTGCCAAGGTTTCTGTAATTTAGTTCTCCTTTTCAAAAAAAAATCTGTTAAAAGAAGATGCTGAGAATCTTGCTTTTTAGTTGTAAATGGCTGGTAATTGATATAAGTAATTCTTGTTGTCCAGACTTTTTAGTTATTTTTCAGGCATGGCACAAAATTACAGAAAATGAAGTTGGAATTAATAACCATTAAGATCTTGACTTTTCTGTTTAGCCATCTGGAAATCACAAAAAATCAAAGCTAATCACTTCATCCCGCCCTGCTTTTTAAGAATATACATCTCTGTTTTTTCAATTGGTTCCATGTATAAAGGAATACAGAGACTTGGCATGGAGAAAACAATAAGGGAGCGGAAATAGCAAGTTGGTTCTAGAAAGGAAAAAGAAGAAACTAATTCTACCTTGATTGATCTCAGATTCCTGACTTGGCATATCTTAAAAAGCTGATTCCTTGTCATCTTAAACTTCAAGAATGCTAAAGACACCAAGCTTTCCTTTGTTTTAACCAGTGGGCATTTCAGATAGATCTCATATCTGAGTTTCAGCCCAAGAAAGCTTTTTGTCCCAGGAAGTTTTTTTTTCTCAGGAAGATCCATTTTTGTTAAGGTCACCTTTTCATTCTCCTTTCTTCTTCTTTCCTGTCTTTTGCTCAGTTATTTTGAAAAAAATATTCAGCAGAAACAATCTGTCCATCATATTCACAATCATATTGTTAATTCTATAAAACCTTTTATATTTCCATCATTTCTACTGGGTTAATTTATTCTCAAACTTTAAAAATGCTCAAGAAATGGGGACAGAAAGGAAGGATCAGGAAAAAAATGTTTTATTTTCTAGTTTTATCAGTTTAGCAAATATTGCTAGGACAAATACTGGTCAATGACCCTTAATAGTTGAGATATTTGCATTACTGTTTTAACAAAATTAATGACAGTGGATTTGTAGATGATTTTTTCATGATTCCAAAGCCCTCAGATTCCAAATAGTTGGAATAAAAAGCAATGGTTCTATATTTGTGGCAATAATGTTTTATGCAATGAAGGTGATGTAATTTAAGTACCTATATTCTTTTTCTTTTCATTCTTATTTAAATATGTTCTCATGCCAGATAGCCAGGGCAGGTGTTATATTTTCAAGGAGCTGATGGTAGATATTTAATTGCAATTTTGTATTTTCACTCATCTTCCTCTCGTGGTTTCCTGTGGAGATAATAGAGTTCAGTTGTGCACTTAAGGAAAGACTGAGCTTTGGAACAATATTGCCATTGTAAAACTAGATTGGAAAGAAAAATTCATTTATCTGCTGAATATTTGATATCCTGGAAGAACAAAGCCCATTGCATGTAAATGGATCATTTCCGCACTGCCGTTTATCAGTGTCTTGCTATATATGGATTTTACTGTAATTATAACATGAACTGGGTTTTAAAATATAATTAGTCTCATTAATCATTATATTGAACCTAGTAGATAATTATGTGAGCTAACGCAAAAGTTAATCATTTTTTGCATGAATAAGTAAGCTGGGAGCCTTAATGGGATCATGTAAGAGCAATCCCAGAAACACAAATACATTCACAACTCTGAAAGTTATACAAAATACTAAAATAAGCTTTATCTCTGTAATGTCTGTAAAACAGCAGATTAAAATCACCATCATCTGAGATTTCATAAAATGTGACCATTTTTGATACTTATCATACCACTTAATTTTATCAGTATTAATTTTCTCATTGTACCTTTTTTTTTTAAACTGCCTCATTTGAGTCTAATGTTGCTAGTATTTAAAGGTTTCATAAAAAAGGTAAATTGAAGAGAGGCATGGTAGTAGCAGATCAACTTTATCTCCAGACCAACCTTTTTTTGCTCTTCCTTTCGTTAGAATTTGAGAAAATTAAATAAAGCTGAAAAGCAGCAGACTGAAGAGACAAAAAGAAGCAACACATAATTATAATGTATTAAAATCATATAAATACAGTACATATCAGATTCACTATACACTAAAATGTTTTGAACCATTTTAAATGTTCAATATTTCTGGACAAATATGTCCTAAAACATTATCTGTTCACTACATGAGTCAATAACTCGATTAAGAGAACTAATGTGTCAAAAACATTATAAATGTTCATTTGCTTCTTGAGAAAAATGATTCAAAGCTACATGTTTGTGTGTGGCAAAAGTAGGGCTAATGGATTGTGGTGATAGTCTAAAGAGACATAATATCTGTGAAAGATCTTTGATGTTATTGAAAACTAGTGGATGAAATTTTTCTTTGGAATAAATTTGAGGGTCTTCATTTTCAAATACAAATTTGCATGTGTGTATATATTTATGACAAGATTGAACATATAGTTCAAATGAACAATTCAAATTATAAATACCAGTATATTGATCTAGGTTATTTTGTTTCAAAAACTTCCACATTTGCTTCTAACCTTGACTTTAAAATGGATTTCGACAAAGCAGTGGAAGATAATATTATAATGGCTCATCAATTTTTTTCTAGCTGGATGTCTATAGAGTTCAACTCTCAACATTGTTAACTAAGGCCATGTTAACTTGGAATCCTTGAAGTTGAATTTCATACATCTGGATGTGCCATCTCCAGAATTGTAGGAAGCTTACTTTTTAACTGAAAAATAATAAGATTTATTCTGTTTATCTTTTTATATGTTTTCCATAGTGGAAATAGGATATTCAATTTGAAAGTCAGGGATTTGAACTGCCATGAGTTTCCTTTCTCAAGCGTTTCCTTTCTCCACAAAATTAGACTTGCTGAAATCTCATAAACGTTGAGAAATAAGGTTTTGACTTTCTTGTGAAAAATCTCATGAGATTTGGTAATCTTAATGATCTCATGAGACCACAGAAGACATTGCTGAAATTTGAGATTTTGCAAGATTTTGGCTTTCTCTCCCCATCCTGTTCTCTGAAATTTGACACCAGGTAGAGAGTTGTTTTAGTCTACCTAACTAGGTTACTGTTACATAACTAGCGAATTTTTCACATCTTGTATTATTGGCTGGGTGGGTGATACTGGGCCGTGGCATATTGAGAACTAGGCCACGCAAGCAGCAGGCCGGTACATAGGTACATACATGCTCAGCTCCACTTGCAGTAGAGCTGGATCTGCATGTGCGTGCATGCCATCCCACCACTTGTCTAAGTTGAGCTGCACACTCATGTGCATGCCATCCCGCCACTCCCCTCCCCCTCAGCTAGGCCACCAAGCCACAAAGGTTGGGAACTGCTGCTATAAGGCAATAGAAATTGTAAATGTGATTATGGCCACAATATTAACAAACCATAACTTTTTATGAACATTATCTTAAATGTAGGGTAACCTTTGATCTCATCAGTGGGTTGGTAATACTATCTTTACAAGTTTGTGTGTTTTATATAAAGCTATCAACATATAGAAATCAGTCCTGCTTCAGGTGTTCCAGAAAATAAGTCTGATTTCCTATGCAACTTGTGAAAATTTGAACTGGAAATCTTTAAAGTTTGATCAGAAAATGTTATAATGCCCCAGAGCATTACTGAATTTAGCAGATGTATTTTTTCTGAAACATACCAGTTAAAGCTTTTAAAATGTACTGCATATTAATTGCTGTAATATATTATAAGTATTTCATCTGAAACTTTTGAGGAAAAGAATTTAAATATGCAAAATGTGGTTTTAATGTTAAATTATGTAAAAGCATGAATATAGACGTTTAAAGGAAAACATCTTGTCTTACATTGCTCAAGTGAACTGGAACTTGATAGCCATTGAAATTGATAGCAGCAAATTAAATGTGTCTTGAACTTGAACCAAGAACACATTGTTATAAAAATATGCTTCAGAATATTAATGGGACTAATTAGGGATACTGTATCATCTATTGAAGCACACTGCAAAACTCGTTATGCCCAACAAATAATCTAAAGATTTTGCTGTTATGCTCTCTGCACTTCCCCCTCCTTTTCTCTTTTGGTAATTCTTCATAGTCCAATTAGAAATATAACTATTGTTGAATACTTTTGCCATTGCTTTTTGTTTATCAATCAAGTCCTTTGAAAATCAGCTGAATTGCCAAATGCTATTGATAACTTGCCTTTAATATTTATCATGAGGCTTTTATGTTATTCATATTATCAGTTACAAAGATAGCATTCTAGGGTGCTATGCTTTTCATCTCCTTGTTTAATCTTTTGTCGGTATATTTAACTACATAATGAGATTTGATATCCGTTGCTTTCAAGAAAATGATTTAGATGTTGCAACATAATATTCCGTAAATTGTTTGCTTGGTTTAAGAGCATGGTCAGGTTCTCTGGCCATGGCAACAACCATTTTTGGAAGGAAGGAACAGAAAATGTTGCTCTGTACTCCCTTCTCCAATCACAAATATTATTTCTGCATGCATTTTCCTGCTGTAGTTTTAAATACTCTTTTTCTGCCTTGCATCATTTTGAGCACTTCTGTACATTTTGATTACCCTAACGCAAATATGTGCGTGTGTGTCCAATAGACCAACCCATGGGAAGGCTTTCCTGGAACAGAAAGGTGGAAGAGTACAGTAGCAGGGGAATTCTCCATGTTGGGAGGACAAGGTTGCCTGTTGCATAGAAAAACTACTTTACAAATTATATCCAGACAAGATTTTCTTCAGGTACCATACCAGTATGAGCACAAGACAGGAACAGCTTAACAGTGTAGCATGGATATTCCTTCTGCCTATGAATATATTTATATGTCATCAAAGTAACTGATTCTGTTTGATTAAGCCCTTAAATAATCAGAGTTCCTTTGAACTCTGTCATGTTTTCTGTCTAAAAGAGAATGTGATAAGCTATAATGCAGTGGTCACCTACATGATGAGTGAATTTGTAACTTCAGATCCAGAATTGATTTTCAGTTACGAAAGTGAGGCAAACATAGGTTGATAAATTGTCTCATCTATGCTTTGTTGATCTTAAAAACTAATACATATACACAGGACATCCTCCCTAGTTGCTGATTAATATAATAAGACAATATTAATTTCCCACTCTTTACAAAAGAGGCCAAAAGAATTTTAAACTACTCAACAATTAAATCTATTTATAAATTGTTAGCCTGACATCTATATACTAAAAATTAATAATAGTAATGGAAGAAAGATTTGAAATAACAAACTATTATTATAATAAACTCATTGAAAATTTATCACATCTTCACTCCGAGATCATCCTAAAAAATTAACCCTAATTGATCCTGGATCAAATATTCACATTTGTTTCTTAATGCCATGTCTGATTAAATACAATAATAATAATAATAATAATAATAATAATAATAATAATAATAATAATAATAATAATAATAATAATAATAATTCCAATCTCCAAAGCCAACTGTTTTCCCCCCAAAAATCTAGATGGGATCATTCCCTAATTGAATTAAATCCTCTTGGATTTGATTTTCCACAATTTATGTTGTTTCTAGATTCATTTTTTTTTCCAACTCATCTGCTACTTTGAAAACAGATTCATTTTGTGAATTTAAAATATTTAGAGTTGGTTTCTTCAGAATGTTTTCCACAGAGTTATGAATTCATCAAATCTTTGAGAATCTCCCCATCCCACGAGTGTCAGCCTCCTCCTTCTCTCTGTAAACTGATATGTTGTTATTCAGTGAAGTAGATAAGCAGGACAGGGGATAACAAAAAAACCGGGACGATAGTTTCTGACTGTTTTGATTCAGGTTAATAAAATACAGATTCCAGGCAGTAAATATTCAATAAAATATAGTCCAAATATAAACATTTTTACTATCCAGAAAAGTGCACCATGTTTCCATACAGAAATATAGAAATTGATAAGAGCAACCAAATAAATCAAAGAGAAAGCAGAAAGAGGAGGAAAGTCCAGCAGGGTATTAAAATAAATTAACATTCAGCCAGCCAATTAACATTTGGAGATCAAAAACAAAAGTTCAAAAATGAAGTTAAAAGTCCCAGGCTTGTTTACGAAAACTCTCTGCTGGTAAATAAAAGTCCCTTGACTTTCTGACTTCTCCCAAAGGAATTATAATCTTCACGATTCCCATGACTATCGCTAATTTAATTTGTGACTTATTGAAGTGTATGTGGAATTTTCATTCCTTTCAAACTGTTCAATAATGAACAGTTAGTTGAAAATCTATCTTCGAGACCACATAGCTCCCAGCGACTGGTCCCACAGAGTTGGTCTCCTCTGGGTCCTGTCAGCTAAACAATGTCGGCTGGTGGGCCTGCAGGGAGGGCCTTCTCTGTGGCTGCCCTGGCTCTCTGGAACCAATTACCTCCTGAAGTCCGGACCACCCCTACCCTATTGGCCTTCCGCAAAGTGGTGAAGACCTGGCTCTTCCGGCAGGCCTGGGGCCGTTGATCTCGTTATAATGATTTTGCGAGACCCGGCCACGAATTGGAGTGCATGTGTTTTAACGTTTTTAACGTTTTAATGTTTTTCTTTTTAACATTTTGTATGGGATTGTTTGCATTGTTTTATTCTTTGTTGTAAGCCGCCCAGAGTCCCTTGGGAGTTGGGCGGCATAGAAATGCGACAAAATAAATAAATAAATACTGGAAGTTGATCTCCAGCACATTTGGAGGGCATTTGGAGGGCATCGAGTTGGGAAGGATTCAAAATGTTCTGTATAGCAGATGTTTTCCTGCAAGCCAGATCAGGGCAACTGAAAGTGTTCAAACTTTGGAATGACCTCATTCTTTGTTTTAATTACAAGATTTAAATAAATTTCAGCTTTGGAGCCAGACTACTGCCTCATTTTTTAAAAACTGTCTTAAATGGTACCTAGAAAAAATGGACATATCTAAGAACTGTTATAGAATTATTGTGGAGTTGGGGGGAAAATCCCAAATTTAAACCCATAAAGTAGCAACAAAATAAGTTGCTACTTATTTTGACTATTATACTCACAAGACAGAAATGCTTGCTATTTAAATACTATTTGAAAAGCCATGTCTACATAAAAATGAATAATTGCATTACATTAGTTTGACTAATGTAATCATACAGGCATATACAAAAAAGAGAAGAAGGTCAAAGAAGACGAGGCAGACCTAGAAGAAGATGGAGAGACAACATCAGACACAATACAACAACATCTTCTTCTTCTTTATCTTTATTTGATTTATATACCGCCCTACTCCCAAAGGACTCAGGGCGGTGAACAGCCAAATGATAAAATATATAAATACAAAATTTAAAAACAGAATAAAACCAAACTAAACAATTTGGCCCAGACAGATTTAAAACACCCCAATCGTTTAAAAACAGATTAAAATTTTCATATTAAAAAGAAAAAGGGAAAAGATTAGGCCAGGCCCACCTGGTGGAATAAAAAGGTCTTGAGAGCGCGGCGGAATGTGTGCAAATCCGGGATCCTCCGTATCTCCGGGGGGAGCTCATTCCAGATAGTAGGTGCCCCCACAGAGAAGGCTCTCCCCCTAGGGGCCGCCAGTCAACATTGTTTGGCCGACGGCACCCGGAAGAGCCCCTCTCTATGAGAGCGTACTGACCGGTGGGAGACTATTGGTGGTAGTAGGCGGTCCCGTAAATAACCAGGTCCTAAGCCATGGAGCGCTCTAAAGGTGGTAACCAAAACCTTGAAGCACACCCAGAAGACCACCGGGAGCCAGTGCAGCTCGCGCAGGAGAGGTGTTACATGGGAACGCCATGTCGCTCCCATTACCACCTGCGCGGCCGCACTCTGCGTCAGTTGGAGCCTCCGGGTGCTCTTCAAGGGGAGCCCCATGTAGAGAGCGTTGCAATAGTCCAGGCGGGAAGTGACGGCATGAGTGACCGTGCGTAAGGAGTCCCGATCCAGAAAGGGACGCAACTGGCGAATCAGGCGAACCTGATGAAAAATCCTCCCGGTCACGGCCGTCAAATGCTCTTCTAAAGACAGCCGTGAATCCAGGAGGACACCCAAGTTGCGAGCCCTGTCTGTGGGGGCCAATGATTCACCCCCAATAGTCAGTGATGGTGCCAACTGACTATATCGGGACGTCAGAAACCACAGCCACTCGGTCTTGGATCAATTAACAAAT
Source organism: Pituophis catenifer annectens (assembly GCF_029215685.1). Classification (NCBI taxonomy): domain Eukaryota; kingdom Metazoa; phylum Chordata; class Lepidosauria; order Squamata; family Colubridae; genus Pituophis; species Pituophis catenifer. The sequence continues at coordinate 30,081,971 of NW_027256884.1, read as the reverse complement.
GTTGAGGGCATCAAACAAGCAAGAGCCAGAACTTTATATCTCTCTCAACACCCAAAGCAGTAGAGGAAGAGGAAGTAAAAAAGAAGAAAAATCATATAGCACGGGAATTGTAATCACATATTTTGGGAAACACCAGGCTACGGAAGGTTCAACCGGATGTCTTCATAGACAACCAGTTGAAATTGTTTGTAGTGGCACTTTTTAAGAAACAATAGAGGGGAAAAAAATTAAATAATTTTTCTTTTTGTATAGTATGACACAGTATATTCTTCAGTGTTATTTTTATCCAAGCAATATACTCCAAAAGGTTAGTTGATCATCACTATCCATTTACAGTGAAATGACATATAGAAAGAATTAGGGCATTGATACCACAGGAAGAACAGGAACATAAAAAAAAGAGAAAGAGGGAATGGTTTTGTTTTAGGATTTGTTTGGCAAGACTTTTCTCATTTTGTATTCTGCATGAAAACTGTGACATCTATTCAGCTAGTTACATATAAAATGCAGTACAAATTTAATTTAAATTAAACTCTCTTAGCATAGTGGGATTGCTTTCCAAATATTTGTTTTGATTTTGCTGTACATTTCCATAAAATTAGTATTCTACTCTTCTATAATAAGAACAATTTAAATCAAAACAGCAACATGGATTTTCCAGGAAGTTTTTATTTATTTTTTTCTCAATTGCTGTATTTGTTTGAGAAGAAGACAGACTTGAATTTAAGATATTTTTATTTTTAAAAAACCTTATCTGCTTCTTTTACCATATATGTCTTCTGGTTTCATATACTCTTATGAGTAAATTAAGAAAATTAATTCTGGGAAAATATAACTTTCTTTTCAGCTACATAAAAAAAAAGGATCAGGATAGGGTTTTAACTGGCTCTTTTAACTTAGGAAAATCAGACATCAACCATCAACTCCAAAAGCTGATTTCATTAATTGTTTTCATTACAAATATGGTAACATATGAAGCAGATCTAACATACATTTGGAAATGTGACCAGGCGGTATTTTTTATGTCAGCTGTACCATAGTCATAAATGATGGCAGGCAACACAGCAAAAGTTATGTAACAGATTGTTTCACACATCTCAATTTAAGAGAGCAGAGAAAATTTCTGGATCAAGAAAAGGCTTTCCCCTAATCCTGACTGTTTCTCTGCTATATCCTGTACTGTGCAGTCTTGTTAATATTGTTTTAAATTGTTATTCTGGGTTCAGAGGAGCTAAGTAATAAATGCTTGATATTTGATAAATGATACAATATTATTAAAGAAAGATGGAATCCAGAAACTATAGATCCATTTAGATCCTGACCTTCTCTCCTAAATACGATTACAGTTTCAGAACCATGTTGTCTAAATTAGGCCTCAGCTTCTTCTTCCTTGTTCAGTCTCTTATAGTCCAGAAAGAACTGACATTTCTCAGGAAGTAAGAGATGAAGTGATCATTGCAGTAAGATGGAAAGATGGGATATCTAATCTCTCAAAAAGCAAATGTGTTGGGTTTGTTAAGGATATTGTTGTGTTAATAACCAGCAGAGCATAGAGCACATGGAAACGGTGCTGAAAGCAACAATGAATAAAATACATATAAACTGGTTTATCAAAGTTTTTACTTTGTAGTGAAAAAACAATCTCATAGTCTTTAATCAATCCAAGTCTTAGCCAGTCATAATCAGTCCAGAGATACAAAATTCTTCTTACCAGTTCGTAGTAAAAGGATCAAACAGGAACAATATAAATAGTTCTTAAAAACAGAATAAATAAACCATGATCACATTAGACCATGTAAGAGATCAAGTAGAAAATACAAAACAGCAGTAGGTAATAAATAGTAGCAAGTTCACACTGATAACAGTGGCATGTCCACAATGACTACATTCAAGCTCTCCTTAAATACAGTTACTACAGAATTTATCCAATCAGAATACAATGACTCAGCATTACAATGACTCAGCAGTACTTCTTAAAGTCATAGAATACATATTTATCATGTTAGCTTATATATTGCCTGGACAACCTGTTAGGCATGCACCATATCCTAACAGGGTTTATAACTAATCATGATTTAGATTGATGTAAAGCCCAAAGGTGCACCTTGAGCTGATCTAATAGTATAGTATAGCCTTTATTGTCATTGCACATCATGTATACAACAAAATTGGTTTTAGCTTCATTGGTGCAATCCATGACATAAAATACAAACAACATAAATAGTATAAAGAATAATCATGTCATTCTGAATAGGAATATTCCCTCTTTGTTCATGTGACTATAAAGACATGTTTAAGTTCAAAGATCTGGGGACACTAGCGTTATACTGAATCCTCATTTAGTTTACATTTGTGTGTTGGTTTGAGTGGCCATTAATTCCGAATGTCCATTAAATTCAACTTTATGCCATTTGTGTCAATATATATAATTTATGGAATTCCATATTTGATGGAATTATATATTTGTGTAATTCCATAATTGATGTCAACAGTGTCATTTCCAGTTAAAATCTCTTCTAAGGAAATTGACATTAGTTCGTAAAATGTGTTGTATCCAAAGTCTATTAAATCATGGTCCTTCAAACTGAGCATTTACTAGACTGCTAAGGTATAATGGTATCATCTATATGTTACCTACCTATGTTTTTGATCCAGATCAGTGAAGAATCTGGAAGAGAAATCTTTACATGGCAGTTTTCTATGTTGGTTCACACTGGGATTGTAGCCTTCCTTTTCCCAATAGTTTACCAAAAGTTTACATAAATACAGAACATTCAGTTAATACAGTAATTGAAAATCAAAGCTTTGTTTTCATTATTAGTATAAACCAACTCCTAGAAAAGAATCTTATGAAAGAGATAAAAGGTTTTGATTGTTCATATGCCCTTCCTATTTGATTTTGATATGTGCAGAAGTTTCTAAACAGGTCACAGTCTGAAAATAATATCTAAATATATTATTGATATATTATGTAACACTCAAGACTGGACTTTGTTCTTAGCTTTGCATATGGAAAGGAAATACTAAGGAAACAAGCGTACAGTGGCGGAATCTCAAATATATATATATTTTAATTTGATTTATATGCCGCCCTTCTCCGGAGACTCAGGGCGGCTTACAGTGCGTTAAGCAATAGCCTTCATACTTTTGTATATTTTATACAAAGTCAGCTTATTGCCCCCACAAACTGGGTCCTCAATTTACCTACCTTAGAAAGGATGGAAGGCTGAGTCAACCTTGAGCCTGGCAAGATTCGAACTTACTTTAATTGCAGACAGCTGGTGTTAAATTACAGTGCTTTTGTCTGCAGAGCTATCCAGACTCCTATTTATCCAGGCTCCTATTTATCAATATGTCACTGTTCCTTAGAAATAATCTTATTTTCTCAGTACTAGGAAGGTCACTTAATTCTTTTTTTAACAGTTATGTTAATGGTTTAATTTTTTTAATGACATTTTTTATAAGTTCAGTAGGGTTCCTTCAAAGTAAATGGATTTATGTTCAAGTGGATTTATAATTCATACCATTTGTAGCTTTATAATAATTTTTAGATTAAAATTCCAGGCAATTTTGTAAATGAAAGAGAATATCAAAATCCCTTCTTGCTAGAGAATCCATCCTGTTGCATTAAACATTTTCTTTCAGTTAAACATTAAATTGGCTTGCTTTGCTTCTGGTTCTATTTTATCTTCAAGGTAAAATAAAATTATGTGTCTTAGGTGGTCTCCACTTATAAAGTTACCTTTTAAAAAGTAAGTATAGTCTGAAACACTATGTATATAAACTATCTCCTAGGGTTTTTTTTTACCTAATCCAGCTTTTCTGCCTAATGCACCAGGTTTCCTCGCCCCACCTCTTTTTTACTTAGTACATTACAGAAATGGAATAATCTTATATGAGATTAGAAGTAAGAAAAAAGAGTTTGTATCACATTCTCACATTATTTAATAATGGCTATTCTAATTTTAAAGAGAAAATAAGATGGCCTTTTAGGCATTAAGAAATATAAGATGGATATATTAGAATCAGATTCATACAGTATTAAGCAGTTAAGATAAAGCTATAGGATAAGGCAGGGTGAAATCACTTGCTTATTAGGAAATAGATACGAGATCCAGTCCATTCTCAACATATGACCTCTTGGAAGGCACATTTCTGTATGTTTTAGATCATATTGGCCCTTTCCTGTCCTTCCTAAGGGTTCATCTGACTGTTCAGATAGAAATCTAAAAATGCACACCAGAATGTGAATGTTGAATGTGGCAAGTGCGAAAACAAAGATGATATAAAGATATGGACTCCAGCAGGGAAAGTTATTATGACTGTTCGTAACATTACAAATTATATCTGCTGATTTCCCTTTAAATCAAACATGCTTATTTCTTTGGGATCCCATGAACACAGTTTTTTTCATGTAAATTCATGTAAAATGCCCTTGAATAAGGTAAAAACACCAATTTTATTAACATTTGTTTGAAAAACAGAGCCTAAATTTCCTTAATCATCAAGATGTCTTAATAAACATTTTCTCCTGTCTACCATCAGCAAAGGCAGCAATGTAAATCTGTATACAGGTAGTCCTTGACTTACAACAGTTCGCTTAGCGACCGTTTGAAGTTACAACGGCACTGAAAAAAGTGACTTATGGCCACCCTCTCTGAGTGAGGGTGCCTTTCCTGCCGCCTTGAAAGAGGCGGTAGTGAGGCTCCTCCTCAGGAAGCCTTCCCTGGACCCGGCTGAATTAGCCAACTATCGTCCAGTCTCCAACCTTCGTTTTGTGGCGAAGGTTGTTGAGAGCGTGGTGGCACGACAACTTCCCCGGCACCTGGATGAAGCTATCTATCTAGACCCGTACCAGTCGGGCTTCAGGCAGGGGTACAGCACTGAAACGGCATTGGTCGCGTTGGTGGATGATCTCTGGAGGGCTCGGGACAGGGGTTGCTCCTCTGTCCTAGTCCTATTAGACCTTTCAGCGGCTTTTGATACCATCGACCATGGTATCATGCTGCAGCGGTTGAGGGGGTTAGGAATAGGGGGCACCGTTTTGCGGTGGTTCTCCTCCTTCCTCTCCGACCGCTCGCAGTTTGTGTTGGCAGGGGGACAGAGGTCGACCTCGAGGCATCTCGCATGGGGAGTGCCGCAAGGGTCGGTCCTCTCGCCTCTCCTGTTCAACATTTATGTGAAGCCGCTGGGTGAGATCATCCGTGGTTTTGGGGTGAAGTGTCATCTGTACGCTGACGATACTCAGCTGTACATCTCCACCCCAGACCACCCCAACGATGCCCTTGATGTGATGTCCCGCTGCCTGGAGGCCGTGCGGGCCTGGATGGGGAGGAACAGGCTCAGATTCAACCCCTCCAAGACCGAGTGGCTGTGGCTTCCGGCGCCCCGATATAGTCAGCAGGTGCCATCGCTGACTATTGGGGGTGAATCCTTGCCCCCCACAGAGAGGGCTCGCAATCTGGGTGTCCTCCTGGACGCACGGCTGTCTTTAGAAGAGCACATGACGGCCGTGGCCAGGGGGGCCTTTTATCAGGTTCGCCTGATTCGCCAGTTGCAGCCCTTTCTGGATCGGGACGCCTTGCGCACAGTCACTCACGCCCTTGTCACCTCCCGGTTGGACTATTGTAATGCTCTCTACATGGGGCTCCCCTTGAAGAGCACTCGGAGGCTCCAACTGGTCCAGAATGCGGCCGCGCGGGTGGTTATGGGTGCAACTCATTGCGCCCACGTGACACCCTTCCTGCGCGAGCTGCACTGGCTCCCAGTGGTCTTCCGGGTGCGATTCAAGGTGTTGGTTACCACCTTTAAAGCGCTCCATGGCATAGGACCCGGGTACCTTCGAGACCGACTTCTGCCACCAATAGCCTCCCACCGACCAGTCCGCTCCCACAGAGAGGGTCTCCTCCGGGTGCCATCAGCCAAGTTATGTCGGCTGGCGACACCCAGGGGGAGGGCCTTCTATGTGGAAGCCCCAGCCCTGTGGAATGAACTGCCCCCCGAAATACGAAAGATTTCCGACCTCCGGGTGTTTCACTGCGCTCTGAAGACCCTGTTGTTCCGCCAGGCAGGGCTATTAACATAACGTTTTAAATTGGGGTATTTTAAATTTCTGGGATTTTAATTGGAGCCTAATTATTTAATGATTTTAAATTTTAAATTGTTGTCGTGTTTTTGTGTTTTTAAATAGTTTGTACACCGCCCTGAGTCCTTCGGGAGAAGGGCGGTATAGAAATAAAATTATTTATTTATTTATTTATTTTTCACACTTATGACCATTGCAGCATCCCCATCGTTACATGATTTACATTCAGATACTTGACAACTGACTCATACTTATGACAGTTGTTGTGTCCCAGGGTCCCGTGATCCCCTTTTTTGCAACCTTCTGACAAGCAAAGTCAATGGGGAGCCTGATTCATTTAACAACCAGGTTACTAAATCAACAACTGCAGTGATTCACTTAACAAATGTGGCAAGAAAAGTGGTAAAATGGAGCTAAACTCACTTAACAAATTTCTCCCTTAGCAACATAAATTTTGGGCTCAGTTGTGGTCGTAATTTGAGGACTGTATCTGAACAGAACTCAGTTGCCCAATCATGGAAACCTTCAGCTGTGAAATAACATATAGAAATATATAAAGCTTATACAGAGCTGTCTTATCCATTATCTTTTTTTTTGTGGAGGAAGAATGCAGTTAGAAAAATCAAGTCCTTCTAAAGAGCAGTCTGGGTTGATCTCCTCTAGGACTGACCAGATTGATCACCTTGCAGTCCGATGGACTAGCAGGAATCTTCTCCAGCACCATAGTCCAAAGGTCATGGTTAGTACATATTAAATAGGGCATGTTAAATTTTATTGGCCTAATACTTGAGGTATGGCTATCTCCCCTTGTGAAAGCCTTGAAACATCTGTTAATAATTTTTGAAATATTGGAATATTGAGGAAATAGGCTATGCATCTGACTTGGAGTGTTATGATTAGCTGATCTTATTGCAGTGGAGTGGCTCCATTCATAATAATAATTTATTTTTTCTTGCTATTGTTATGACCCAGGTGGTCAAGGCAAGCCAGCCACCCTCTCTAGAGAGTCCTTTTTTGCTCTCAATAAATGTTCCAGCCAACAACTGGTAAGGCTCCACCCCCACTCTACCTTGTAGGCAGCCACCCTCAGTCCCCCAAACAAGAGCCCCTATATTACAAATAAAATCCAGAGTAGGAGCACGCTCACAGGGCAAGGTCCAGAGTTCCAAATCCAATCTACCTGGCTAAGTGAGTCCAGGTTCAAGGCAAATGGCAGACCTCAGGGCAAAGACAAGATACAAGTCAAGAGGCAGTTCTAAAGACAAAGCATAGCAAAGGACCAAAATCAATCCACAAGACAAGGGCGTAAGATCCAGGACAAAAGGCAGAAAACAGTCCTCAAGGCTAGGCAAAGCAAAAGGCAAAAAGCAGTCTTCAATGCAAGGCACAAGGCACAAGGCGCAAGGCACAAGGCACAAGGCAAAGCCAGGAGAGTGTAAGCCAAAACAAACAATTGTTCCTGGCAAAGACTAACTTCCCACTGCTTCTCCTTAAATCATTCCACTTCAGGTGTTCCTTGTGAGGAGGGATGGGATGACTTTCTCCCAAGTAGCCTTCTCTGAGATTGCCTACACTCAGCTCTGGATTGAGTGGAGTAGGCAGCTGTTCCTCATCAGGCAGGATCTGCTGCCTATCAGCACCACAGCCTGTCAACAGTTGATTCTCTGCTGTGTCTGTGAAGGCAGGCAGCTCTCCACCTGATCAACCACCTCCCCCAATGCCTGAAGGGTCTGGGGGAGCATTGTCCTCAACCCCTGGCCTCTCATACATGCCAAAGGAGACATGCCATCCAGGGGTGAAATCTAAAATTTGTTACTACCGGTTCTGTGGGCGTGGCTTGGTGGGGGGGTGTAATGTGACTGGGTGGGCGTGGCCAACTTTTTTTTTTAACTTTTAAAAGCATTTTTTCTACAACCTCTCGAAGAGGTTGTAGAAAAAATGCTTTTAAAAACCTCTGACGATCCCAGCTGAGCCACACAATCATCAGAGGCATTTTTTTTTTTTTACTTTTAAAAGCATTTTTCCTGCTGAAGAGGTTGTAGAAAAAATGCTTTTAAAAGTAAGGAAAAAAAGCCTCTGATGATCGCGCAGCTCAGTTGGGCATGGGGGCAGGTGGGGGCGCAGGGATTTTTGCTACCGGTTCTCCGAATCACCCGCCACCATCGCTACCAGATCGGGCAATCTGGTCCGAACTGGGAGCATTTCACCCCTGGTGCCATTCCTGTTGGACAGTCCCGGGTTCTTCTTCCTCCTCCCCCCCCCCTCCTCCTCCTCCTCCTCCTCCTCCTCCTCCTCCTCCTCCTCCTCCTCCTCCTCCTCCTGAAATGTATCAGAAATAGATGCACTATTGCACCATTATATTTAGATACAGAGATGTATAATCCCTTGTATACACTCTAAAGGTCATCTAGTGAACCATCTTTTAAGATATAAAAATCTTCACACCACTGGTAAAATGCCATGTTTTTGAGATGTAACAAAATCAGACCATGATAAATCACTTCAGATTTTTTTTTTTTTTTGCCTTTAAAACAACACATTAGCTGTACAAACTGAAATCTTTTTTTGGGGGGGGGATTAAAAAACATACAATACTGAGGTTAAATAAGTATGAATACCTTCTTAAAAGTAGGGGTGTGATTGTGTTCAGAATTAACCAATCACATTCAAATTGACGGTAAACAGTAGTACACACCTGACATCAATTAAAGTGACTGATCAAGTCCTTATAAAGTTTGGCTGTTCTAATAGGATTATTCTGACATTTACTCAATTGTTTCCTACAGAAAAAGCCATGTTTGCAAAGAGTTTACAAAGTATCAAAGGGATCTCATTATTGGAAGGTTTCAGTAAGGAGAAGGGTATAAAAATGTTTCCAAGGCATTGGATCAGGGGTGAAATCTAATTTTTTTTGCTACCGGTTCTGTGGGCGTGGCTTAATTAGTGGGCGTGGCTTGGTGGTAAAGTGACTGGGTGGGCGTGGCCAAGTCAATGTCACTTCTTTGCCCTTTTTTAACCTACAAAACACAACACAACACAACTGGCTCACCCACAATGTAAAAGCAGCTGTGCTAGACCCACTGTACTACAGAGCCTGTAGTACAGTGGACTAAAGCACCGTTATTAACATCTGCTGCTTGCAATTACTGCAAGTTCAAATCTCACCAGGCTCAAGGTTGACTCGGCCTTCCATCCTTTCTAAGGTAGGTGAAATGAGGACCCAGATTGTGGGGGCAATAAGCTGACTTTGTATAAATATACAAAAGTATGAAGGCTATTGCTTAACACATTATAAGCCGCCCTGAGTCTCCGGAGAAGGGCAGCATATAAATTAAAGCCAAAAAAAAAAAAAAAAAGGCCCCTGCAACAAGCAGGAACCTCACACAATCACAAAAAGCCCCAAAAAACCAACTTTCACACTTTACACACACAAAATTCCACATACAGCTTTGTGTAGTTAGAGTGAAACACTACAGAAACACACTAAATCTCAGAAAGCTGCACAAATATTATTTTAATTTATTTTTATTTTTACATAAAAGCAGCTAAATTTAAAACTTTCTAAACTTTAAATGGCTAGGTCTAAAAAAAGAACAACTAAAAAAAACCCAATTAACTATTTTTTTAAAGTTCCCACAGGGGAAAAACACTTACCCAATAGAACAGGAGTCTCCAACCTTGGCAACTTTAAAACTTGTGGACTTCAACTCCCAGAATTCCTCAGCTAGCTTTGCTGGGAGTTGAAGTCCACAAGTCTTAAAGATGCAGATAGAGCTGCTCACCGATGAGCTTGATTGCAGGCAGGGAGATTGCTGATGCAATGGATTGCGATCATCATGCGACCAGCAGCTAAAGTAAGCAAGCTGGAGGCTTGGGGGGGGAGGGGGGAGAAAAAAAGAAACTTTTTTTCTTTTACATGGCTCTGGCGATCCAAGCTGAGTTGCCTGATTAGCAGGCAACTCAGCTGGAATCGCCAGAGCCATTTAAAAGGAAAAAAAGGCTCTGATGATCGTGCGGCTCAGCTGGGCATGGGGGCGGGGCAGGGATTTTTGCTACTGGTTCTCCGAACTGCCTGCCGCCATTGCTACCTACTCACCCGAGCCAGTCCAAACCGGGAACATTTCACCCCTGCATTGGATATACCATGGAACACAGTAAGACACATGGAAAAAATGGCACAACAGTGACATTACCTAGAACTGGGTATCCCTTTAAAATTGATGAGAAAAATAAGAAGAAAACTGATCAGAGAAACTACAAAGAAAAACAACATTAAAGGAGCTACAGGAATTTCTGGCACGTACTGGTTGTGTACTACATGTGACTACAATCTCCCATATCCTTCATATGTTAAGGTGGCAATAAAGAAACCTCTTCTTACAAAGAAAAATATCCAAGCCCAACTACATTTTGCAAAAAGCTACATCAAGTCTGACAAAAGCATGTGGGAAAAATGGTCTGGTGAGACCAAGATTGAACTTTTTGGCTATAATTCCAAAAAACTCATTGTTTGCACTTCACATCACCAAAAGTACCTCATTACCCACATTGAAGTGTGGTGGTGACCTCTTTTCTTTAGCTGGAACAGTCAAGGTGGAGCGAATTATGAACAGTTATGAACAGTTCTAAATATCTGTCAATTTTGAAATAAAATCTTCAGATCTCTGCTAAAATGCTGAAGACGAAGAGGAATTTCACCTTTCATCATGACAATGACCCAAAGCATACCTCCAAACCAACAGAAGGTGGGCTTTACCAGAAAAAGATCAATAAAAAAGATTAGAATGGCATCAACCAGAAGCCGGACACAAATAAAACTGAAAATCTTGAGATGACCTAAAGAGAACTGTGGAGATTCCTCACAATCTGACAGATTTGAAGTGCTTTTGCAAGGAAGAGTAGGCAAAGATTACTGAGGCAATATTTGTCATACTGATAGACTTCTATCCCAAAAGACTCAGTGCTGGCATAAAATCGAAAAGTGCTTCAACAAAGTATTAAAATTGTTTATTTTTATCTTCCCTCCTATAATATTTGTTTTTCAATTGAACTGTACAGTTTATATGTTTTATATATATAAGTGGAAAAAAATTCTAAAGTGATTTACCTTGATTTGATTTGTTTTAACCAATTGTTAAAACCTCTTGTAATTGTTTTAACCTCTGAATTTTAAGAGGGGTGTGTAAACTTTAATACCCACTGTAAAATGGTTAGGATCTGTATGGCAGCGGTCCCCAACTTTTGTGGCTTGGTGACCTGGCTGGGATGGGGAGAAGAAGAAGGGAACTGGCCATGCGAATGGTGGGCTGGTACGTGCATGTATGCAGTCCTTGCATGAGTGGCAGGCCGGCACGCGAGTGCCCGCTGCTCAGGCAGTTGAGTTGCATTTGTGCATTCCAGCCAGCCACTCATATGGCCCAATTCAGAATAGGCCACGGCCCAGTAGTGGGCCGTGGCCTGGGAGCTGGGACCCCTGCTGTATGGTAATAGCTGAAATTCTGGTTTATTAAACTATTAAAAATACCTGCTTTGATGTTGGTGGTACATAATAATGATCCTGATTTCTTTCTTTTGTTAAACATGTATTGTAATCTCAGTCATAGACATAATTATGACTACTGATAGACTTGTTTCCTTTCAGAGAAGCCCACAAGATATGGTTAAATAAGTCAAGATGTTGATGTGCCTGTGTTTCATGTGTGCTGAATGTAGAAAACAGGTGAACGGTTATGGCCACCATCTAGATTCTTTTTTACCACACCTTGAGGACACCCCTGCCTTCCCCTAAATATATATTCATTTAATCAACGATAGTCAGTACAGGCCTTAGAAGTTTCAAACATTTGAACCTTATTTTGTTTATTAACCACAATACAATGTAAAGAAATGTGAGTAAATCTGCAAAGGGTTTTACTCAAACCCTTTTGCTTTTTGAAAGACCAGTTTCTCTATTCAGGCTAAGCAGTGCATGGAGAAAAAAAGATTGTAGTGGATGTCCAGCACCATCTTTATGCCAAAAGCAGATGAAGCAAAACATAAGCCTTTCCACTCCTGATGGTGGCTTATCCTGCGTTGTTTTCTGCTTCTTCTTTTTTTGTAGATGCCTCTCGGCGGCCTCCCTGATAGTGTGGGTGAGTACATTTGTTCCATTCCAAAATTCCTGATAATCACCAAATACCTCAAAGCAAGCCTTACTATTTAGCCATGTTATACAGCTCTTTATGAGCCTTAGTCTGTTCCTCAGCATTATCTGCTAACCAGAGGACATGTATGGGTGTTTCTCCCCCAATTCTTCTTTTCATTTTTATTGTTTCAGAGCAGGGAGAATGTGGGTAAAATGACCATGCAAATTCATTAGGGCATGCTGCTTTAACAAACATGATTTTTTTAAAAAAAGAATGTTGTATTTAAGTAATAATGGAAATGTTCTTAGGTAGGTATCTTTAGGAGGTCAAATCCAATTATTCTGATAATACAGCTGTGTTAACACTGCCTTCAATTTAGGGACACTTTGGAGAGGGTCTTCTCTTTGAAGCAGTCTTTCTCACCCCTTTTTACAAGACAAACTCCTAAGAGACAGAATACAGGCATTCTCATGAATTGGGGTTCAGACTAACCATAGGATAGGAATGTGTTTTCCAGTGCAAGTGCTCTTGAGAGAAATAGGGATCATGCTTTGCCCTGCATTTAATCTCCATAGGAGGTACATTTATCTCATTGAGCCATGTGGGTTTATGTATGACTATAATGGAGCCAAGCTGCAAGTCCTACACCAGGAACAACAAATTTCCTCTTGTAGAACTGCCTGCCAAGAAGCACCAGCCTGTTTCTTTACCAAAATCCATTGTCCTCCTTTGCCATTTTTTTCACTGAAGTTCTAATGGGAGGGCAAGCAAAGGCACACTATTGTCATTGTGTAGGCAGGTGAGATGGATTCTCACATCAACCTATTCATTATGCCATTTTGACTGAGATCTCCTACTGAAAAAACTTCCATACATTAAGAAAAATTATAATAATGCAGCAGGACATTAGGAAAATGATGTCTTCAAGCAGATGCAAAAATGAACAAAAGCATGCAAGATACAGCTGTTGTTATGGATCCTCTTATTCCCATTGGGAAAAGGCACTTTCGCATATAAAATGAACAGCACCATTTCATCACCCCACTGGTATTAATGTGTATTGGAGAAGCGTTAATTTGTTCGGTACAGATTAACTTCAACATGACCATTCTTGTTACTCCTATGGGAATAATTCTTTCTAAAGGCATACAAGATATTAACACTTCTTTTATATGTGTGAAACAAAATTTCAGTTAAAGTTTCCCTTATATCTCATTCACTCTGTACCTCCTTTCTTTTTCATTTTTGCTTTAGAGGTTTCCAAGTTAACACAGTGCCTTATTAATACTTTTGCAGTTATTTGTCTAAAGCTGCATTATTGTAACCTGGGAGGGGAGGGGGGTGGCAATTCTGCTTTGGAGAAAGTAATGAGCTTTCAAATCTAGATGTAAGTTCTATCACTATTTTTCTCAGGCTAAAATGAAACAATTACAATAAAATATTTGGAAGAAGGTTGCTGGATTCTGATTTTCAAGTAGTTTTAGAATATTCTAATTTTCTGCAAAGATGGAAAAGTTGGTTTTGCTTTCAGAAGTGCCGTTGGACGGGGATACCTGACAGATTGTTCTTAACAATCAACCCAGTAAAATAAAGGCAAAGTACCAACCAACCCCCCACCCCCGAGTTACCTTGTGTTTGCTTCAGATGGGTCTCCTATGCATGATATTTTGACTGCTAAAGGCTCACCCTCTTGTAATACATGAAGCATCTATGAAGCCAGCTTTTTAAGCACCTTAAAGACCTATGTCTTCACTTAGGCTATAAACATAAGAGGCATGCATGTATGATTTTGCTTCTTGTTTCTCTTTCTCTTTTATTTTTTTAAACTGAACGTATTATTTTTATATTGCTTTAGATCTGCTTTAATCCAATTTGCATTTTTAAAATTTTAAATGATTGGAACTTTCATGGAGGAAATGGCATACAAATCAGAGGTGGGTTTCAGCAGGTTCTGACCAGTTCTGGAGAACCGGTAGCAGAAATTTTGAGTTGTTCAGAGAACTGGTAGTAAAAATTCTGACTAGCCCCGCCCCCATCTATTATCTGCTTCCCAAGTCCCAGCTGATTGGGAGGAAATGGGGATTTTGCAATAACCTTCCCCTGGATTGGGGAGGAAATGGAGATTTTACAGTATCCTTCCCCTGCCATGCCCATCAAGCCACACTCACAGAACCGGTAGTAAAAAAAATTGAAACCCACCACTGACACAAATATAATAACTATGTAAACCAATAGAATTCAGACTAAAATCTGTATTTTATGTATTTTCTGGGCATATATGCCAATTCTCCAAGGGCTCTTGGAAATCAAGTGGTTCCATTAAATGCCTGAGGTGGACCAGACAACTCTCTTGTGAAGTTGATGGCTACCAATAACTCTAAAGTATTGTGAGAGTAACATCACCATGAAATATGTTGATGTCTCATGCTCTTAGACATACTACCATCCAGAGGTGGGCTGCACTTTCTTTAACAAAGAGTTCGCTGGTTCTGAGCATGTGCGCACGCATGCTCGCTTCACTTGCACATGCCCCTTTGGAAAAGAAATGAAGCTTCAAACAGGCTCCTAATCAGCTCAGGCGAGAACAGCAGGGGCAGCACGGAACACAGCCAGAAAATAAGTTATAAATGGATAGCATAGAACAGGGGCGGGTGGGTGATCCCAGCCAATGATCAGAGCTAAGGGTTCGCCCAAATCCTTGCAACCATGCAGCGGCCCACCACTGCTACCATCTATCCCAAGTGTAAACCAGTTCTAGTATCTGGATTAGATGATAGACTTTTGGAGACCTGAAAAAAATTCATGATAATGATAGTGGCCAGTTGATGACAGTTTGATATCCATTGGGTTCCCTGATTTGTATGATTTTTTTCTAAAAGATCTGCTGTATCTTATATGTACTCTAAATTGATTTGAGATTGCTTGTCAAAACAGTAGATATAAATCTACTAAATAAAAAAAAATATGTTGAGTGATTGGATGTTCTGCTCAGTATAACTGAAGCAAATAGCATCAATGCCTATGTTGTTTAGAAGGGTAATTTAGGAAACTGACTTATGAGCCAAATATTCAAAAATAATAAAATAATAGTCTTCATTTTCAAAGAAGTAAAAACTAATTCAGAGATAAAAACGTACTGACACAAGTGGCATTTCCACTTTAAAACCAATTAACTCAAGTCTCAACAGAATGAGTTTTTTTTAAAAAAAATAAGGTCCCATCATCTTCAGAGAAGTGTTAATATACATCATGTGTTTACAAGAAGTGCCAATTCCACAATTATTTTTCATTCTAGTTCCTGCTTTATTTCCCTTTTATCATAGTAATGGACATATACGCTAGTATGTAATTAATCTGGAAGGAGGGGAAACAGATTAATTCCAAGTTGACTATTCAGCTCTTTGATAGATTACACAATACTGAAAAGTTGATTAATATATTTCGTTTTGTTAAGAGTGAAGGTAAGTGAGAATAAGGCAGAATTTACATGTACATGCAGAACTTGCCTATCTATATTCTGGTTTAGCTTTTTGCCTGAAACTAGTGCAATCTGTATGTATGAAATAAATTGTAAGATAAATGCAAATGAGATAATTAGAGACATGTTTCACAAGGAATATGTAGAACTTCACTATTTCTTTCAAACTGTTTTGGAAGAGCAGTTTTGGGGTGAAATGTTTTTTTTATAAAATGCCATCTACCCTCCATTTTTACAGCAGTGCCAGGCATGTCTCAGAAATGCCCTCTTTGTCCTCTGATGCTTCCTAGATTGACCATTGGATGAGATGATCTCTTATGTTATCCTAGGAGATTTCTCCCTGACAGAAAGCTGTCTCTGGGGAAGGGGTTGGGTGGGGAAAGATAGCTACAAGCATTGTGGATGTTTAAAGGTCAAACAAGGATGCAACAGATCTGTCAGCATCTTCTACAATGTTACATTTAAGTGCATTTCCCCAGATGTGATTTGATTTGACTGAAGGACAGATATACAGTATGCTATAGATCTTTATTTTACATGTATTTGTTGTATTAAGGATTTTTTTTTTCTGGCGGCAATCTTTCAAAGTAGAGTTTCAGGAGAATTTGAGATGGGATTATTTTAAGCAGCAATAAATTAATATAAGGAGGAATGAAGAGAAGCTAATATTCTATGTATTCTAGTATGTATAAAGGAATGACTTTATATTTATGGACAATGTAATCACATTATACCATGGTGGCAGGATTGTATATTTTATTTATGTATTGGTGTATAGAATATATTAATAAAAATTATATATAAAAAAGAGAAACTAATATTCTTAAAGAACAAAGTTCAACTAATAAATATACTTTTCACACTCTTAATTCAATCATTAGGTCAATCATTCATTCTGTGAGCACCCAAGTGAAGCCTTGGTCCCTCATCCTTACGCCAAGGCTTCCCTTCAGCAGTCATACATTCACCATAAATATCTGCAGAAGAAAAGCCATTGTCTTTTGGGCCTTTAGGCTATAAATAAAACGGATTGAAAAGACATTGTGGTTTCTATCCTGTAGATACGTATTTGTGTGAATGCACAAATGCATTAGATTGATATCGAAAGGGTTGTGATGATGAGGTTCCTTGGGAAGTTGACATACTGAGCATTCCTGATGCAAAAAACTGAAAAAGCCCACAGTGTGGTTGGACATCTAATTCCACCTTGGTTCTTTTAAAGCTACAATGCTTGGTTTAACTTTTGTATACATATTTTTATTTAATAAAAATGTCAAAAATATGAAAAAGTGTAATTGGCCTAGAGTGTAATTGCATGGATTGTTCAAAGGGCTCCTAGGGTGGCCCATGTATCACCTCTGTTGCACGAACTGTACTGGTTGCTAGTCTGCTTCCAAGTCCAATCAAAGGTATTGGTTATGACCTTTAAAGCTTTTATGGCATGAATCCAGGTTACCTGAGGAATTGTCTCACCCCAGTGGCCCATCCCACTCAATGTGACAGAAGAGCATGCTGCTGATCTCATCAGTCAAGAAATTCCAGCTGGTGGGATACAAAAGAAGGGCCTTTTTGTTGTGGCTCCCATCCTCTGGAACATTGGGTCTTTTGAGGTGAGATCCACCCCCACCCATTTAGCCTTTCATAAGAGCCTCAAAACCTGGCTCTGCTGACTGGCATGGGGCGTAATTGGACTAGTTATTGGACTACGAAGATCTCACCTCCATCCTGTAGTATTCTGGATTCTTATTTATCTCTATTTAATATTTAATGTTTTGTACCTTTGTTTTTTATGTTTGTAAGCAATATGCAAGTCGGAGTGAGTCTTACATCAGCCATCACTCATTGGTTCATTTTCCCTGCCAGGAAAATGAATAAGCACCAGTGGCTGACAGGCTGGACAGCTCCCGATAAAAGGAGCTGCAGCCTCGAGCAGCTCTCAGTTCATAGTTACTTTTGTTGTTGTTCCTGTTGCCAGAAATAAATGGTTGTTTTACTTCACTACGATCGTCCTGCCTCTCTGTTCGTGTCCGGACTTAACAGTAATCTTTCTCAAGCTCAGGATCACATTTGCAGCCACTGCAACATACAGAGCCTACTTAATTTTGGCTGACTTTGAAAAGCTAAGCTGGGCGAAGACTCGTTCATACTTGACTGGAAGAGCATCAGGAAATTCCAGGATTGGAAGATAGCCTGGGAAGTGATATTAGAAAGTTTCAAGGCACTATTTCCATACTGTTGCATGAAAATTATACGAAGATGTAATCATCAGAATGGAAATTAATTTAAGGGAATCTTTTTAACTTTGTCCTCCAAATATGAGAAAGGCCAGGATAAATGAAAGTAAAATTATATATTAATAAAATGTAAAGTAGAGTAAAGATTATTTTCCTCCAAATGCATAGTAATTTAATTATTATATAAATGCAATTCTTAGAGAGATTCTGCAGAATACACCCAAGAATATGAATAGTCACAAATGTTCCTGGGACCTGAAATCAAACATTTTTGCTCTCTTTAATTTTCCAATTCCCTTTTAAAGGCATTGCAATACACTGGTTTATTCAATTAAATGAACATATTCTGTGTTCAAAAGACCTATTGGCATATCAACTAAGCTTATTTACTGAACCTGCAAAATGCTTCACGCTCAGTTGGAGTTAGCTAATTTGTGATTTGGAGTATTCTCTGATTATTGTTAGATACAAGGTACATCTGTCTGTTATGAACCTCCTGCCAATCATTTTCAGTGGTTAACTCTAAATTTTCATTTTGGGAGGGGAAAAAGCCTCTACTTCTAACCAAGTTTCAACCTAAAACCTTCTTCACATGGTACTTGTAGAGCAAATTATTTTTGGAAGGAATTCTTTAACAATAAGTAAGTGGCTGTGGGTCAAATTGATACAAAACAATTACCAGTATTCCATATTTGAAAGTGTTTTGCTGTTTGTTTAGCATGATGTATGAATCTACCTTTATGGCTTAAAGTGGATGAATTAAAAGCATCCTATGGATGGATTAAAAAGATTCTAGGTTGATTTATGTGAGAATATGAAAAAAGCGGTAGTGATATTGAAAAAGTACGCTGCAGCAAGTGTTGAAAGGAATTCCTATTTCTTATTTTATTTTATTGACAATATTTATATACTGTTATAGTCTTCACAGACAGGGCAGCAAGCTCAAGATGCAATAGCATTTTTTAAGGAGAATACAAAATGCAATTAAAACAACCATAAATCAAAATACCTCTGATAGATACTGTCAATTTTTTTTTAAAAAAGTGATACAAATAAGTCATCACTTTATAAGACAGCATGGCAGCTAGCTTTATTAGAAGAACAGTTTTATTTTTACAAGTGTATTATGTTGGATAAGACAGCTACAGTGTTTATTTATTAACCCTAACCCTGATTTTAAATCTTATCTCTTTACATGTATAAGGGATCCTTCTCTTCTATCTTTATTCCATCTAAGGGCTGTCAAACTCAAAGCCCTGGGGCCGGATTAGCTCACGCTGCTTAGATCTGGCCCGCAGGGCCGCCTTGGAAATAGTGAAGGACTGGCCCACCATGCTTCTGCCAGTGAAAACGGAGCTCGGGAGCCCATTTTCTTTGGCAGAGCGCTCGGGCCGCCATAGGCACCCGTGACATGAGTGACGTTGAGCTGGCCACACCCACCCTGACCCCCTGAGGTCAAAAACAACCCTGATGCAGCCCTCAATGGAATCAAGTTTGACAGCCCTGATCTAAGTCAAATGCAGTTTTTAATTTATTTACTTTTACTTTTCTTACTTATTTATCTCTGTTAACCTCTTCTTAATTCTTTTCCTTTTTTCTAGCTCAGGTTTTAACCTTACTCCTCCCTGTCTCCCTCCTCACCTCTCAGAGTCATTTGTTCACCTTTTCCAGCTTCTTCCTTCAAGTATCAGTTTGAAGTTGGTGGCTCATAAAAAAAGAAGGGTAGTCTTTCCTTTGTCAGTTTAATGCAACTCCTCTCTCAGCTTTAACCCTTCTAATAGGTATAATGTCCTTTCTCTTCTGCTGGTTCTTGCTGGATTCCACACAGCTGCTTTTTAGCTCTTCCTTTTTCTGGCCACAGTAATCATCAACACTCTTAACACAGGGATGGGGAAATAACAAGCTTGTTCCCTTCTTTCATTTTTCTCTCTCTCAGCTCAGTTCAGACTAGAACTTAATAATAATAATAAAAACAAACTTTTGAGGCATTCGGTCTGTTGAATTGCTGATTCTAGTTTCTCTACACTTATCGCCCATCCTTCCCTAAGAGTCCTCTCTATTCTTTAGCTCATCACATCATTGTCTTTCTCCTTGAAGCATCTTTTAAGCCTTGAGGTGTTTACTTCTTATGAATTTTAGGACTTCCAATTTCCTCTTCCTCCTCAAACATCTCTAAGTATTGGTGCTACCCCCTCCCTTTTATATTTTTTGTGCATTTCTTGATGTTGTAGGATTTTGCTAATTGGAAATTGAGTAAATGTTTAGCTTTGTTGTATCATTAATGCAGTTATAGCACAAGCTATAGAACAGTCAAACATGCCTCCTAGGTATCTTTTGGGTTGGGATAAGTAAAATTATGTACAATATGATATCACCATAAGACAAAGTTACAAAGTAACAGACCAAATGTGACAACAATTTACAATGTTTTTGCCAGAAATCGGTATTTACTTTCAGTTTCTGGCAAAACCCGCCAATAGTAAACAATGGGTTCGCTTAATAACAGTTGCAAAAAATGTTGCAAAAATAGATGCAAAGATCAAAGATCACACGGTGACCCGCTTTACCAGGCTCAAGTATGGTTGTAATTCAAAGACTACCTGTACAGGTAATCCTCGACTTAGACAGTAATGGAGTGTTGGAATACAGTATTCATGTATTTTGTGCAACAACTAAGGCAGGAGGATGTTAAGTGAAACTCATTAAATGAAAGAGCCCTTGTCCTGGATCACCCCAATGCATGTATTAAATGAATGCAGGGGTTGTTAAGTATAGATGGGTGCCTCAGGGATGCCTTGGACTTCCTAAGACCTTTCCCACCCCCTGAGATACACCTGTGCTTTGCTTCTGATCCTTGGGGTCTCCACAGCCACTGTACCCCTCACAATCCCTTGTTTACCTTCTGAAGATCTGCAGAACTCAGGATGTGGGGGCCGGGAAAGAAAGTACTGTAACCCTAACCATGTGAGCCTGCTGGACTAGGCAAAGGAGCTCTTCCCCTGTCTGCAATACTTCTTTATCTCATTACATTTGCATGATGAGGCCTACAGTACTTTCTTTCCCTTCCCACACATCCTGAGTTCTGCAGATCTTCAGAAGGTAAGCAAGGGATTGGGAGGGATGGAAGAGGGGGGCCAAGCAGGCCCAATGCCTTTGTGGACCTGGAAGGGCAAGGATGGGGTGGAGAGAGAGGTGGGTGTGCTGCAGTGTTTCTGCAAAGTTATGACTTCTAAAGAACTCAGTCATTCATAAAGGTGAATGACCAGGTGGCTTCTGTTGAATTTCTAACTTTGAAAGTGGGTTGTATGTGGCTCTTGGGAGGTCTGTTGTGACTTTCAACAGTCACTAATTGATCTGATGTATCTCAAGGATTACCTGTATAAGGATAATCCTTAATAACCAATTAACAAATACATTATATGAATGAAAGGTAAGTGGGTGAAAAGGGGAACCAATAAAGTTATGTTTGGTTAATCAGATTCTGAAAAACAAAGAACTGAGAAGTTTATTTATTTAGTTTTAAGAAGGATTATGAAGCAGGAAATGGATCTGTTGGAAACAAAGTTGATTTGCAATAATACAAAGGTATAGAGAAATGTAATGGATGGTGTTGGTGAAAATTAATCTTAGCTATATTTTCTATGCCTATTTTTTTTTTTTTTTGCTATGTAGCATTTAATATGTCTTGCTTTGATGGAATCTTAAAATTGGGTAGACAAATGTACCTCTTTTCTATAATGACAATATGAACCAACCCTTGTTTCTTTGTTTTGATCATTTTAACATGAGGACATTATTATTTTTTAATCCAAATTAAGTTTTACATATACTATGTCATATATACCCATCATATGTACTGCTATATGGAGGATAAAAGAATGATATTCAATATCCAATTTGCTGTAGTACTAATAGTAGTCATAAGCTAAGGTGACCAGATTTTAACATTGGTAAAGAGGGACATTGTGGGCGTGGCTTATTTTGTGGGCGTGGCTAGCTGGTCATGTGACTGGGTGGGCGTGGCTAGCTGGTCATGTGACCGGGTGGCCATGGCTATGTCTATAGGGTAAGGTGAACAGATTTTAACATTGGTAAGAAGGACACCATTGTGGGCGTGGCTTATTGTGTGGGCGTGGCTTGGAGGCCATGTGACTGGGTGGGCGTGGCTACCTGGTCATGTGACCGGGTGGCCATGGCTATGTGTATAGGGACTACTCAGAGGGCTGAAAAGTCATTTCTGACAGGTCCTCACACTTTTGACTGGTCCTCACACTTATGACCATCCTCACATTTATGCCCGTGCAGCATTCTTAACAACCATGTCACTCATTTCACAACTGCTTCTCTTCAACAAGGTGACAAGATAGGGCAAAAATGTAAAATGTGAGGACAGTCGTAAGTTCGAGGACTGGTCAAAAGTGTGAGGACCAGTCAAAAATAACTTTTTCAGCCCTCTGAGTAGTCCATATGCACAAAAGGACTAACCAGAGGGCTGAAAAAAGTCATTTCTGACAGGTCCTCGCACTTTTGACTGGTCCTCACACTTATGACCATCCTCACATTTATGCCCGTGCAGCATTCTTAACAACCATGTCACTCATTTCACAACTGCTTCTCTTCACCATGATGACAAGATAGGGCAAAAATGTAAAATGTGAGGACAGTCGTAAGTTTGAGGACTGGTCAAAAGTGTGAGGACCAGTCAAAAATAACTTTTTCAGCCCTCTGAGTAGTCCATATGCATTAAAGGATTACAGCAATAGAGAGGGATGAAGGAATGGAAATTAGAGTAGGAGTGAGGGTAAGAGAGGGAGGAAGAGAGGAGGAGAAGGAGAAAGAAAGAGGAAGTCGGGAGGAGAAAAAGAGGGTGGGGGAAGAGAAAGTAAGAAGGAAAGAAAAGAGAGAGGTGGTAGGTTTGAGGAGAAAGATTGCTGTACAATAAAAAAGATGAAAGGGAAGAAAGCCAACCCCAAGCAAATATAAAGATATTAAGATAAAGAATGAATTGTTAAACTTTAAAGAATAAAAGAGAACAAATTTGAATAAATAGCAATAATTAGAAACACACATACAAACATACAATGTATTTTCTTTGAACAGAATATTTGGCTGGTTCACAAATTTAAACAGCGTTTAGTCATTTCAATTAAATTTACAATTTCTATATTTCCTTTTTACCATATTTATTCCTCATCTATTTTTTAAAAAAACCAATATTACCCTTCATCCTCATCTCTAATCTTAATCAAATTCAATTTTTCCCTTCTATTCTATATTATACCCCTTCCCATTGTCATCTATTTTTATATCCATCCTCACATTGTTTAATTATGTAATTATGTAATACAGTTGTTTAATACAAATTCAACATTTTAATATAAATCAATTAGTTATAAAACTATCTTTTTTGTATATTAATCAATATGAACATGAATATTCCAATTATTTCCATGCAATCCAATTTCTTACAAATCAATTAATTATATTTACCAATAATAATAAACTAAATAATTTCTCCCATATATTCCTCCGAACCACAACTTAACCATTTCTGCTTTCAACACAATATACAATTAATAGTATCTCAATTATTACAATTCCCTAGTTAAATACAGCTTTTTTTCCTTTGTGTTTTAAAATCTTGAACTCTCCTCCTAAATTTCCCATTGTTTGCAGTTTTTCACCTACCTTTTTTGGGGAAGAAAAATAAAAATAAAAATAAATCTCTCTCTGCCTCATTTTGTCACGCTGCACCAAAGACCCTGGTTTCGGTTTCGTTTCTGAAGCTTAGCTAGGGGAAAAAAAAACTGCTTTACACTGATTGCCTGTAGGGCGGCCCTTTGAAGCCCCGGGCAAGAGTTTAAACAGTTTTTTTTTCTTCTAGCCATCAGCTGGGGCTCAAGAAAAATCGGGGCTTTTTTGAAACGCCGCGGGACGCGGGACAAATTGCTCAAAAGCGGGACTGTCCTGCCAAAAGCGGGACGTCTGGTCACCTTATCATAAGCAAGAATAACAACTACAACAATTTTCCTTTCTGACTATGATGAGAATGATAGATTATTTATTTGTATCCCACCTTTATTGTTTTCACAAATAACTCAAGGTAGTGAACATATCCAACAGAACTTCTTCCTCCTATTTACCCTACAACAACAAACCTGTAAAGAAAATTGAACATTTTGTATAATGAGAAGATCTGAATTCACTGTTTAAGTTTATTGTAATATATAGGCCAACCTTACGCATATCTATTCCCAAGTAAAATTCAGTTGAGTTCCAAGGGGTTTATGTAATCTTAAACTTCAACCCTAAATATTCGTGCCTGTGAATAAACCCTAACTCAGGTTTGTTTAATTCTATGCAAAATTGTATTGGATTAAAGTAACCCGGCAATAATTTCAATAGGATGCAATTCGAGCTAACATCGCCAGGCTCTTTACATTATTTTGAATTCCTTCTAATTCAGCAGCAGTTCTGCAAAAGAAATATGAACTATATTCCAGTGTTTCAGATTGACTTTTCTGTACCTTTCCAATGAGCTTGAGTGTATTATACAATATTAGCTCTTGTATGATTAACTTGTTTTGTGGTTGTGAATGTGTTTGCTTATATCTGTGTGTTTAATGTAGCCTGTTACACTAGAAGTGCTAATAAGTAGGACCTGTGTCTACTTGTGTTTTACTTTTTACTGTTGAATCTAAAGGGAAGAAGGTGTTAATCACATGCAAAACAGGGACAGTGTAAACAAAATATCCGTGTGGCTGGTAATATTTATATGGTTTAGTCTCACTGATGACAAAGAATGTCTGATGTAAAGTATAAGCCTTATGTGACAGTTCTACTTGATGCTGTTATCCCCCAAAGAATAAAAAACACTGTAAAATATATTAAAAACTTTGCAGAAATATAATAATATTTGCAATAGCAAGCTTCATCCTGCAATCTTTCTGCACCTAAATCTCTCGCACTGCAAAATTTCATTAATTTAAGAACAGCATCTAAAAATGTGAATAATCTGGAAGATTGCTTCTTAAAATAAATATATTGATGATGACAATTCATTTTCTGGATATAATTAATTGTGTATTAATGAAGGAATTTCTTTAGATTTGGAAAAGATGGTAAATAAGTTTGATTTTCATTCAATCTAAACATAATTTATTTCAAGAGCCAATGAGAAATAAATAACTAGAGGCAGGAGACAAGAAGCAAGCTAGAATATGGAAAAGAAGAAACAAAGGGGAAAGAGGGAAGAAGTGCAAGCATTGTTTCTAAGATTAGAAATTATGTACCAGAATTAATTTAATTAAGTGCTGCTGGGCTGGCTGGACCCTATTTTAAGGGCAAATTCCTGCCATTATCACCTAACAACAGAGCTGGTATTCAGAAGGTTCTGACCAGTTCTGGAGAACCGGTAGTGGAAATTTTGAGTAGTTTGGAGAACCAGTAAATACCACCTCTGACTGGCCCTGCCCCCATATATTCTCTGCCTCCCGGAGGAAATGGGGATTTTGCAGTAACTTTCCCCTGGAGTGGGGTGGGAATGGAGATTTTACAATATCCTGTCCCTGCCATGCCCACCAAACCACGCCCACCAAGCCATGCCACACCCACCAAGCCACGCCCACAGAACCGGTAGTAAAATAATTTGAATCCCACCACTGCCTAAGAATAATATGTAGTTCTTCAAAAGGTATTTTGGTGATCTTCTTGATCCTGTCCATTAACCTTATTTCTTTCTCTTACTCTTTATGTACTTTCCTCAACTTGCAAATGTTTTTCTACTGAATCATCTGCTGCAGGATCCTGTCAATAGAAACTAAACACTGTCTGAAGATAAACGATGTGTGGCAGATCCTTGGGAGTTATGGGCCATGGGGGAACAGCACAAGACGGCCTTTTGAGGGACAGCGGGTGGCACTAGGACTGAAGCTGACACTGAGTCTCTATTTCAGGCCCAGCTTTGGTGCTTCTGCTCAGTCCCACTGTTCAAGTGACCTAGATGGGAAGGGTTGAAAAAATAGAGAATTGTATCTGGTTTAATTGGTATTTGTGCATGACACATCAGCAAACTCAAGTTAGGCATTTTCCAAATATTTGGCATGCCATGCCCCAAAATTAGGCCATCACTGGTCATACCTTGCTTTTTTAGAAAAACGTAGACTATATTCTCTCAAAAAAACCTGATAACTTGATAATCTTTTCAAAAATGATTTTAGCATAGGCTTTTCATCTTCCCTTAATCTAATTTATCTCTATCTTATCTCTTTTATGATTACTCTTGTGTAGTCCCTGTTTAGCAGAAATCTTCCTATAAATTTTAAATATTCCCCCAAACAGTTCTTATTTTTCCATTCCTTTTTATTTTCATCTGTTGATATTCTTGCTTGAGATACATTTTCATGTCTATTATTGCTTCATATTGACAGTGCATAAAGCCTTCATTACCATCCCCTAGCTATCATTAGAGGTTGCTTTGAAAACCACTTGGATCTTTTCCTCATTAACATTTTGTGTGTTTTTTTTAATCCTCACAAGCCCCTTACCTCTTTCTATAGTTTTTCAGGTTCTTTGCATACATGATATACTGAATCCATTCCTTACATTGATATTTCATTTGACTGAATATCAAAACTAGGTCAAAACGTGCTGGACGCTTACTCTCTAATTTTCTAAGTTTCACCCTTAAATTTGATGCCAATAATTCTTGCTTCAAAATACCTTTTTGTGTTTCTCTATCATTTGTTTCTTATTATGTGATCAATGAATAACGTTGATGTTCATGTAATGATATCTATGTTGCTTGAAATAGGTGTTGTTCAAAGAATCAGATTTTTTTGTTACAATTTGACTGCTCTGGTAAATAAAATCAAAATCCTCAAATAGTCAATCAGAGTAAGATATCTGCAAATAAAGGATTGTCCCATGCAAAGTAGGAAATGCTACTCTGACATTAGTTACAAAATAATTAACCTGCATGCTTTCTTCAATATATAAACCTAGAGCAAAGGATATATCTATAGTGAATATAAATCTCTTTTGATTTACTTGTCAATCCAAGGCAGAAACATATTTTCACATTAATACTAATGGCTGGATAATTATCACATTATCCATTCTGATGGCTGGACCTAGTAAGTTCTTTCTTGTTGCAGCTTACTAAAATTTAAGCATAAATTAATTTTGTATTTTTACTAAAATTAGGTCCAGTCTTTCAGAACTATAAGGAGGTTGTCATGAAGTCTACTGTTTACTGTTACATTAAACCAGTGGTGGATTTCAAAAATTTTCACTATCGGTTCGGTGGGCATGGCTAGGTGGGCGGCATGTGACTGAATGGGCATGGCCAACTTGACATCATTCATGGCCATGCCCACTCAGTCACATGACCTCCCCACCTAGCCATGCCCACAGGAAAAGGTAAGATTTTTTTTGGAATTTCCACCTCTCTACCACGCCCTTCCTTCACCAGTCACCTTTGTTTCCCCTCCTTTAGCAGCCCCGGCCCTAGCTCTGCTTCCTCCCTCACCATCGCCTCTTTGTTCGGGCTGCTTACCTTCCATTGTGGCTGGTCCAGAGTCCAGAAGGCAAGCTGACCAGAGTTTTTGGCAGGCCCCAGCCAGCCGCTACTGCTGGAAAGTGGCTGGCAAAGAAGCATCCCAGATTTGCGGCTGCAGTGGCTGGCTGCAGGCCACCAAAAAGTTCTGGAGGTCACAGAAAAAGCTGCTGCTGTTACCGTCATTTTCTTCGTGCATGCACATCCCGTTGGATTTTCAAGGCAATGGGATGTGTGTGCGCAAAGAACATGGTGATGCCAAACATAGAGTGAGTGGCGCAGCAGACTAATGCTACTGTTAAAAGGTAGTATTTAGCTTCCAGCTGCCTGCAATTACTGCGAGTAGTTCAATTCTCACCAGGCTCAAGGTTGACTCAGCCTTCCAGCCTTTCTAAGGTAGGTAAAATGAGGACCCGGTTTGTGGGGGCAATAAGCTGACTTTGTATAAAATATACAAAAGTGTGAAGGCTATTGCTTAACACATTGTAAGCCGCCCTGAGTCTCCGGAGAAGGGCGGCATATAAATAAAAAAAAAATTAAAAGAAAAAACCATGGTGGGTGGGGCAAGCGAGCGACGACCGGGGGACCAGTTCAGGGGTGTGGCCAGCCGGCCATCGCTACCGGTTTGGCAACCTTGGCCAAATTTCCACCAACAGTTCACGCGAACCAGTGCGAACCAGCTGAATACCACCTCTGCATTAAACTCTATCTCTCTAGCAGTATGGTGAGGTCAGTGTATAAAGCACCTTTCTCGAACTTTTCCACTTAAATATAGGTAGCATGAATATGGGGAAAATGGTTTCATATGATTGGCATTCATGCATATATGGGATTTTAAATTTGGGGTTTTATAATTGGGCCTATCATTTAATAATTTTAATTATTTTTAAATTTTGTCTGTCTTTGTGCTTTTAATTAGGCTGTACATTGCCCTGAGTCCTTCGGGAGAAGAGCGGTATAGAAATAAAATAAAATAAAATAAAATAAAATAAAATAAAATAAAATAAAATAAAATAAAATAAAATAAAATAAAATAAAATAATAAAATAAAATAAAATAAAATAAAATAAAATAATAAAATAAAATAAAATAAAATAAAATAAAATAAAATAAAATAAAATAATAAAATAAAATAAAATAAAATAAAATAAATAAAATAAAATAATAAAATAAAATAAAATAAAATAAAATAAAATAAAATAAAATAAAATAAAATAATAAAATAAAATAAAATAAAATAAAATAAAATAAAATAAACAAACAAACAAACACATAAATAAATAAATAAATAAATAAATAAATAAATAAATAAAAATAAATAAATTTCCTGGTTTTCTTCCCCAAATGTTCCTCGTGCTTCATGTATGCTTCTTTGTGCCCTTATATCTGAAAGGGATAGGAAAACCAAGTTCACTTACCTGGGAGAGCTGCTTGTCAGAACAAATTCCAGTACAAGGCTAATATATTTACTGAAAATTAAGAAAACTCTTCCAATAAAATATTCATAGTTATTATTCCACTCCTTTCTAGTAATTATTCCTTCCAAGAAGAGAAGACATTGATTTTTGTTCTCTACAAGATTTATCTAGAGATTTTCCTTTCCACTTTTCTGATTCCTTCATTATTACAGTATGTACATATTTAAAATGATAAATTTTAACTACTGCCCCTTATCAGGAAATGGTAAAATGAAAATATTTTCCTTGATTACGTTCACAATCATATTCTTGAGTGGCGGGAATGTAACTGAAGGACATTCAAAAACATGATAGCATGACTGTGTGACCTCATATATCTGCATTCTATTTTAAATCATAATTGCAAGTGAAATTGTAATCTCAGATAGAAGTGTATCATATAACCTTTCTTATTGTTCTGTGATATCATTCAATTGTTTTAGTTGTCTTGTATTAAATGTGAGATTTTTGTTTCTCTTGTGTCAGAATTATTTTCCGATTTATAATTTAATCAGCTGTTTCTTTTTGTGTCAGCATTATTTTAATAGTCAACATTTAATCAAAGTGGCTTCCCTTAAAAATAAAATTAGGGTTTATGCTAATTTAATAGGATATACTTTTTAGTTATGCTGAAAAAAAAAATGGTTATTGAATCACATAGGGGACCAGTTTGGTGTAGTGGTTGAAACATCAGGCTAGAAACTGGGAGACTGTAAGTTCTAGTTCTGCCTTAGGCACAAAGGCAGCAGATCTAGGGCCAGTCACTTTCTCTCAGCACTAGAAAAGAAGCAATGGTAAACCACTTATTAAAATCCTTGCCCAGGAAACTGCAGGGGATTGTTGTGGCAATCTCTGAGAACCAGCCATGATTGAATGCAAGGGAAAAAAATGAAATCGTATTTTGAAAACAATTTTGTTTAATCGGTTTACACAGAGATTACAAGCTCAGATTTAATAATGTATCAAAAATAGATACAAATATTTTTACAAATGGAGTTTTAGGGTTTGTTGCTGTTGTTTGGGCCCAAACCAAGCAACTACTTCTAACTATCCTATACAGCCAAAGCTTTATCCAGATTTGACAACTGTGATACAATGCATTTCCGGAGACTGGTGACTCTGCACCTGTTTAAATTGTACAGTTCCCGTTGTGTGATGTCCAATAAACTGATAACATGGATTTTGAATTAACAAGACAACAGTAAGGAAGTGAACCATTGTACCAAAGCAGTGGAACCTGACATGAGCTATTAAAGATTTTAAAGATAAATCTTGCCCATCCTGAAGGATAAACAAAGAGAAGCAGGACTCAGCTTAATTTGCTGAGAAAAAAATATAACAAGTGCTGTTCTTTTCCTGTGGCCCTCCATTTTTAAAGAAATGAAAAAGGAAAGC
This sequence comes from Pituophis catenifer annectens, assembly GCF_029215685.1. Classification (NCBI taxonomy): domain Eukaryota; kingdom Metazoa; phylum Chordata; class Lepidosauria; order Squamata; family Colubridae; genus Pituophis; species Pituophis catenifer. Next base: position 30,051,641 of record NW_027256884.1, on the reverse strand, counting down.
AGTGATTTATAAAAGTATAAACAATATAAATTAACTCTTCACTCAATGAAAATAGCAGCCAAGCCTATCCTTCAAATACTATTTACTTGCTTCCAAAAAGCCATTAAGGAGTGGGCAATGTCTTTCTGTCAAAACTCTACATAATATATTATTGGGTGAATACTAAGGCACATGAATTGTTCATTTAAAACTGAAATAGAAGCACAAATATGTGCTTGAAAACTCATGTATTATAAAGATATAAATATTTTCCTAACTGTGAAACTCCATTTCAGTTTTCATATTCAGTTTACAAGAGAAAATTTTTTTGATAAGTTTTCAGCAGTTACAGTATGAGACAGAGGTAACCCATGGCACTCCAAAATTCATGACTATTAGGCAGTGGTGGAATTCAAATCGTTTTACTACCGGTTTTGTGACTTGGTGGGCGTGGCAGGGGAAGGATACTGCAAAATCGCCATTCCCTCCCCACTCTTGGGGGAAGGATATTACAAAATCTCAATTCCCACCCAACTCTGGGGCCAGCCAGAGGTGGTATTTGTCGGTTCTCCGAACTATTCAAAATTTCCGCTACCGGTACTCCAGAACATGTCAGAACCTGGTGAATAGCACCCCTGCTATTAGGTAAAGGTAAAGGTTCCCCTCACACCTATGTGCTTATCATTCCCGGCTCTACAACATCTCAAAATATAACAAAAACAGAAGGTTTTGAGAGGAGCTGACAAGAGTTTTTGGTATGAGATATCAATATAAATGATAACCATTTCCTCACTTTTATCTGAACCAAAAGAGGTGATGGAACAGCTGGATCAGTGCTTGCAGTTTATTATGGATTGCAGGACGGCCATTAAAGTGGAAACTGTTTCTCAGCAGATTTCATATTTAAGGGATTGCCTCTTTCCCATCATATCTGCCCATCCCATCAGGTCTGGCAAAAGAGATATGTTGTTAAGTCCCATCTGCTAAAAAGCTATAACTGGTGGGACCCTGGAGACAGGCCTTTTCTGGCTGTGGAATGTTTATATCTGTAATAATTATAATTAATGTTTTAAAAATATTTTAGTATTTGAAATTTTAAGTGTGATTGTATTTTTGGAGCTGCAGTAAATGACATAAGCAGGTAGGTCAGGTTACAAATCTAAATAAATCAAGGAGAAAAATACCCTGTGCCAAGGTGGCACAGTGGTTAAAGTGCAGTACTGCAGGCTACTTCAGCTGACTGCTAGCTGTAGTTCGGCAGTTCAAATCTCACCAGCTTAAGGCTAACTCAGCCGTCCATCCTTCAGAGGTGGGTAAAATGAGAACCCAGATTGTTGGGGGCAATATGCTGACTCTGTAAACTGCTTAGAGAGGGCTGTAAAAGCACTATGAAGTGGTATATAAGTCTAAGTGCTATTGCTTTTGCTATTTACCCTCTCAGATAGTCTATAAATTCAATAAAATTAGAATACCTTCAGTTATTACATGTTTTGTTTCTTCTATAATCTGTGCAGTGAGCTCAGTTTTTTCTTAGTAAATAGTAGACTATTTGCTGATATTTTTAGTCTTCCTGAGAATCTGAGAATATTCATTGTAGGAACAGATGCTTCAGGCATCACTTCATAGTATTCTGTTTTGGCATCAAATAACCCATTAGTTTATATTATGTCAAAGATGTAACTGTTTTTAAATGTGATACAATGATTCCTTTGTTGTCACAAACTATTAAGTGAATATTGTGTTGATGTGTCAGATTCACAGTGTTTCAGGCTTTAGGAAGTAGTTTTGATGGAGACATCAGTAAACAAGCTGGGGAACCTAATAATGAAGTATTTCACCCCTTTCTTTACAAATTTAAATGTGAAGTGATTAGTTTTGATCAAAGAGACAGCTTAATAGATATGGTTTAGACCTTGAAATATTCATCTGTCAGATGTTGTTTAAATTTTACTATGGCTTCTACCTTTCTGCTAAGTTAACTATTCAAATACATAGTTACAGTCACAGCCTGAGTTTGTCCTTTTGCTACTGCAGTTGAAATCATTATAATTCTCCAGTTTATCTACTTCAATTTACCATCCTTAGATACCTCTGTGATGTTACAATTGTCTAATATTTACATATAGGAAGTCCTTGACTTACGACTGTTTGAAGGTCCAACAGATCTACTTGGGGTACTTACGAGTGGGATTCAAAGTTCCGATGGTTTTCTCCCCCCATGGTCATTTTGGACCCTCAGTAATCAGGCTGCATTTACAGTCATTTGCAGAGCACTTAGATTTATATACCGCTTCATAGTGCTTTTACAGCCCTCTCTAAGGCCTGCAACTATATTTTCTTATGGTTTTGCTGAAAACTGGCAGTAAGGGTTTTGGGCAGAACCAGCCTCAATGACTGTGTTCTTTGTTTAACAACAACTACAAAAAAGGTTGTAAAATCAGGTCAGCCCCAACTTGCTTTATGACCATTATGAGTTATGATTGTAATGGACAGGCTCCATTATAGTTGTAACTTGAGGACTGGCTATATTTCTCTTGAAGGGACATGGTGGCTCAGTGGCTAAGATGCTGAGCTTGTCGATGAAAAGGTTGGCAGTTCAGCGGTTCGAATCCCTAGTGCCGCATAACAGAGTGAGCTCCCATTACTTGTCCCAGCTTCTGCCAACCTAGCAGTTCGAAAGCATGTAAAAAAATAAAATAGGGACCACCTTTGGTGGGAAGGTAACAGTGTTCTGTGTGCCTTTGGCGTTTAGTCGTGCCAGCCACATGATCACGGAGACGTCTTCGGACTGCGCTGGCTCTTCGGCTTTGAAACGGAGATTAGCACTGCCCCCTAGAGTCGGGAATGACTAGCACATATGTGCAAGGGGAACCTTTACCTTTACCTATATTTTTCTTTCCTCCTCTCTTCGCATATTTTTAAGGGTACTGAACACTTCATATGCACAATCTCAGACATCTGAACTATTGTTCAAACCTGAACCCGATAGCCAGCAAGTTACAACTTTGCTTCCATCCTCTAATAGCAAAAAGAAACCTAAAACTTCTTATTGTAAAGAGAAATAAGAACTATCTATCCAGGCAACAGAAGCTCAGTGCCTGAACCATAGTTAAAATAGGAAGTAATGGAATTCTTATTATTTCCTTTTCTGTCTTTGGCACCAAGGGGGAAAAAATGTTCTTCTAGGGGTATTTGTTTATATATTATTTAAGGGCTGTTTGCTCATAGCTGAGATTTTGTGGCTATTTTAGAACGAGCCATTGTTTCATTTTGGGAGAAGGAAGGACAATGTATTATTACTACTATTTTGGTAAATGTGACTATACCAAAAGGTGTTACAATCTAATAAGTTCCTTCTGCCATAGCTCCCTAATGGTTATCACACAGCTGCTGTCATTTCAAATGAAAACCCTTTATGGAAAGAAAACTGGAACTCGGAAGACTGTTATTCTTAGTCAAAATTTCTTTCCCTCCATGAATTCTGTTACATTCCCAAATGTAGTTATTAAGAAAATGGTACTGTCACTCAGGTTTGTTCTTTACAATACAGATACATTGCAAAGTTACTTTACGAGACCTGAACTGAACTGAACTGAACTGTATCCCCATATTTTGAAAAATGGTTAGGTCAAAATCTTCAAACTCAGAAAAAGATATTTAGTACTGGGGCATACGTAGCTGTGCGGATACCAAACTGATGAAATGCATATTCTGAGTCATAAAACAAACTCTCTACTTTTTATACTGGCACTGCAATATGACACTCAAGCATATCAGGGACATAATTTGCATTACAGCATTTTGATGCAAGTTTGATTATCTTTCCTGTGCCTCCTCTTCTGTGGATTCAATAACTGTGTGGAAACTGCATCCTGTATATGTATTCATGGTAGTTAGTTTTTCTGAGTGACTGTTACAGAGCACCTCTACCAATGACCTTTCATCTGGGCAACTTCAAAATGATATATTCCACCTCAAGCACCCCAAACCTGTCTTTTTCACACATTAGGGGAATGAATGATAGTTCTGTTTCTGGATAGTTTTGGAAACTATCCTTAACTTATTAACGTGTTCCTCATTAGCATCATAAGAACACCTTTTGTTGGCATTTTCACTAAAGTAGAATAGGCTTTGGCAAACTCTATAGAATAATTAATGCTGACATACTCAACGACTGAAGAAATGCATGTTAATGTGGTCATGAGGAATAGCTCTACATTTGACTGTATGTCTGTCAAAAACAAATGTTTAGACATACTCTAAACATTTATTTAGAGAAGTTGCTAAATGAAGATGTCTGATAATCTATAATGTTTATCCAAGAATCGAATAGTAATTAGACCATACACGATATAGAAAGAATTTTGGTCTTCTTATGTAATTATTATCTGAATTTTCAATAGTAGCGACTTCCTTGGTATAAATTATTTCACAGTACAAATATAAATCATAGATGTGAAAAAAAAATCCACCATGGACTCTTTTGGAAGTAAGAGGATATTATATAGCCATTAAACTTCATAATGGCAAAAGTGCTCACATCAAGTCAGGCACACTATGCCTTGTTGCCCACAGTGATTTATAAAGTAATACTTCTTCTCCTTCATCAAGTCTGGCAAGTTAATTTTTCAGCTCTTGCTATGGCATTCTGTAGTGTATCTAAAGTAGCATGTTGATCTTCAGAGCAAAAGGCAGACTGAATAGGATACGGTGCCTTGCTCTCAACATCTTCTACTTGACTGCCTAATAATTAGTCAGATTCTCAATTTGTGAGATTCAGCAAGCATATAGCCTTCCTCAAATTCAGAGAAAAATTCTGAAAATAAAATCAGTAACACGTGTCCTTTTCCCATGCTGTCCACCTGATTTTCCTGAAGTGTCATGAGTGACAAAGACTAGCAGATTTTAAATATTTAGGGCTACTCATTCATGGTAACAAATTGAGATAAAATTAAGAATGCAAAATTAAATGAAAGCAATGCCATGGCGACGCAGCAATAAAGGATGTCAGTAGGGTATGTTTGTGCTATACTTATGTGTAAATGGGAAAAAGCTCTAAATGTTGCATTCAGGTATCAAGCTTTTTCCCATTTTCAATGATTATGCTTTCAAAAGTTGCTTCCATTACAGCAATTTGCATTTTTAAAAGCTTGCATTGTAGAAACCTATATGTTAAAAGGTAGAGTAATTTGCATTTAAAATGCAATTAATGTGCAGAAACAGCTATATCAGATACTGGAAAGTGTTTCAAAGCTTCATATGGTAGGAGACATTTCAAATATAAACTATTGCAAAAAACAAAACAGTTTTTTTTTAAAAAAATTCTCTGACAGACCAGAATATCATCCTGTAATTTATTACAAATAATGAATTTAATCAGATATTCACTCATCCATAAATTAATTCCATTCAGGGTTAAGACTTTAGTGAGCAATAACTGCTGGTGAGGAATTCACTGATAAATGTGTATATTTGTATTTGGAAGGTTCGGATTTTTAAAACATCGTTTTGACTGATGTTTATCTTTGTGCAGGAAACTAAGTTGGTACATTGATACCCTATGGTTCTTCTGAATTTCAGTACAAATTAGACTTTTGCTGTTGATGTCTATGGAGATTCTCAGTCATCCAGGTCATGGTTGTCCCAAAAGTGCTTTTTAAAGAGGCAACTGGACTTTCTTGTTTTTCTTTGAAGATGATCCACTTCTCATCTAAGAAGCTTCTTCAGCTCTGACTGGATGGTGGGGAATGGAAGGATTTATATTCCTTGCAGACAGCTGGTCATTTGCATTCTTTGAGAGAGACATTGAGGCCATTTGGAGGTCTCAATGGCCTCTACGGTCACAGAGGACTCACACTTTGCAGTTAATCACAGAGCATAGTCAATTGTATTACATCTGTGTATGTAGGTTTAGAAGCAGGGGTGAAATGCTTCCGGATAGGACCGGACTACCCGATCTGATAGCGATTTTTCCCTGTGGTTCGGCGATCTGGTAGCGATCACTGCCCAGGTGTCATTACTTCCTGGTTTTAACCAGGAAGTAATGTTTTTTTACCTTCTGCGCATGCACAGAAGGTTTTGCGCATGCTCAGAAGGTGCACATGTGACACGCGTGTGCACACTTCCGAACTGGTAAGGAAAGTAAGTAGATTTCACCCCTGTTTAGAAGGGTAAGACTAGATTTTGAAATCTAGTTTTTAAAATATTGGTTAATATAAGCCCAGCCAATTTATTTAAAGCGAAGATGCTCATTATGTCAGCACTTCACTTCACTTTAATTAACACTGAAATCACATTACATAAATATAAATGTTATTTGTATTATAATGTTGTGTTGTGTTAACTTAAAAGGAAGTTCAAAGGCAGATTTTTGTGCCATTTGTCCTCCCCCCACCAATCTATATTGCAATAATGTCACCTTCATCACACACTTCTATCTAAAGATAAACGAGATGAAATGGTTGAATAAAGCTACTGGAGAAAATGCAATCTGAATAAATAAATTGTAAAGCCACAAATAATTTCCCTTAGGTTGTTTTTTGTACCGTTATAAGAAAATTCACATGATGGAGAACAGCAGAAAATGTATTCTAATTTTTGGAGTGTTATCAACTAATATAAAACATTTCATTAATCTTCAAAAATATTTTTTTTCAATTGAATTAAAGGCCCTCCATTATAAAAAGAAAATACTTTTGTTTTTCCTGACTTTATCACATTAGATGTGTATAAGTTTAGAGGTTATTGCCTGGAATCATCACAAACACAGATACGCAGTTGTATTAACTATTTCTCGCAACAGTTGGCAACATGGTGGTAATTATGTATGAGTATGCACAAGTTATAAAGAGATATATTGTTAATATTTATCATCTTAGTGGTCACAGAAGCAAGCTTAGAGTGTTGGGTTTAGGGTGATGTTTGTATTCCAGAGTTATCCCTTAGGGATTATTCTGAGCTTCTTTGGTTTGATTTAGCCAGTCAACCAGAACCCGACATAGAGATGAGGAAGGCCTTTTGCTCATGGCTAGAATTGTCCCCCGCCATTGACAGATATGCACACAAAAAATATTCAGAGCCCACTCAAAGAAAAATTGAATTCAATAAATGTATAATTTTTCAAACAAAGAACAATTTGAATACTTTTTTTTTTTGCTAAGAAGCAGAAGATACTACTGCTGAGACCAGAAAGAGAACCATATTTCTGATGACAAGCATAGTTCATATGTACCCTTTGGAAGGGAAACAGGAAGACCCTAAAGTAAGACAATTTTACTTCTGAATTATTTCTTAGTATTATTCCCTGGGAAAACCTAAACAGTGTACTTAACTATATTTAGATTTCAGCAGTTAAATATTAACCTGTCTGAGAACTAGGATCTTTTTTTCTCTTTGGGGATGAAACAGCAGAGTTTTCTTAGTCACACAGCTGTGCAATTCTGCCCCTCTTTTCTTAAAATATCAACTCAGTGCGGTGCGTCAGGGAGATGTATAATTTGAATTTTAATGATTTTTATTGGAATATTGGGTTTTTTAAAGAGAATTTTAATCTGTATTATGACTGGTATTGTATTATTTTGAGAGGTAATGTATTATAAGCGGTAATGTATTATTTTGAGAGATCCATTTAAATGAAAAAGCTGGAGGGGAATTAAACTACATTTACGACTAAGAATCACCATAATAAAACTTGTATTATTGTTGATAAAAAATACAGAAGGGCAGGGAATTCTTACAGGCAAACCATTTACAATTCAGAAAGAGTAAATTAAGGGTGGAGAAATCCTCACTTTTTGTTGAAGATACCAAGAAGAAATATATGATCAGACTCATATAATTCTATAATATACAAGTATGGTCAAATGCATTAAATACTTTAAATAAATTCAATTAGAATAATTTTAATATAAATAAAAATTTAATACATTAACTAGATTTTTAAAAATATCACTACATTTTATATTAAATGGCTTTCATGAACACCCAGAGAAAGAAGTAATAAGAGCAGGAGTATTTAATATGACCACTGAGTTTCCTTAACTGTTGGATTACTTTGACTTCCATTATCATATGGTTGAACTGCTTTATAGCACACCTGTAATATATAGAATGTGAGTCAGGGGCAGGTTTCAAAACCTGTCACTACCGGTTTGCTTGTGGGCTCACACACGCTCACGCGACACTTCTGCACATGCACAGAAGCGTCCGAGCAGGTGGGTGGAGCCTCCTGCTGCTGCTGTTACTGGTTCACCCGATCTGAGGTGAACCAGTAGCAATCCACCACTGATGTGAGTGTGTGGGCCCTGGGTACACCATTGTGTCTTTCACCATCCTTTTGCTTTGTTTTCCCTTGAGCTTATACTTTGAGACCAGATTCCCAGATATAATTGGAAGCATCAGGAAGGAGAAACTGCATGAGAGGGAACCCCTGTTTAAAGGTATGCTGGTTTATCTGTGAAGGTTGATAAACTACTCCTATTTATGTCTTCATAATCTTGCTTTTGCTTGTCAGAAACAAAGAAAATTTTTGGAATATATAAAAAGTGGTCCACACATTTGAACCTAAAATATACATCAGGCCCACTATCAAGCAAAATATAGTTAGATTCAGAAATATTAAGAGCACAGGAACAGATAGTGAAGATTGACTGTGGATACAATTGGGGTAGAATATGCTCATGTAGACATTGCAGTGGGTAGGGAAGGAAGCAAGTTCTCCTAGGCAACAGAGGAAGAGAAATCATTGCTACATGTTGAAGAATTGAGGAAGATGATAGAGAAGTCCTGAGAATAGAAATTCCTTGGAAGGCAACTGGCGATTGCTGTGGAAGAAGTCAGGAATAAAAATGAAGATAGTTGTGAGAGAGACTAAGGGGTATCTTTATGGTCATTGTGCAGCAATTTATACATTTGCTGTAAATTGCACTGATACATAGATGTATTTTAGATAATTAACAGAAGTAAATAAAATGATTCAAATTACAATATCCTAAAAATCTAAACAATACTAATTAACTACATTATAAAAACAGTTTGTGGATAAATTACTAAAGTACTAAATTATGATAATTCAACTTGTCTGTTAAGCATTTCAGTTGGGGAAAGGGAGGCAGCTGATTTATTTATTCATTCATTCAATTTGTATAGCTACCAGTCTCTACAAGTGACTCTAGGCAAGTAACAAAATTAAAGTAAAAGCAATTACATGATACAAAAATTAGAAAACATAGCCGCTAAAAATATAGCATATACCTTAATATAACCATGAAACGAGTCCCTGGATACAGACCCTGGATACAGATTTTACCTCACTTGTTGGGTTGGCAATATATAAACCATAAATATAGCTTTAAGACTGCTGTGATGCTATATTGTATCATACTGTGTCCTGATTGGTTAGCTCTGTAGCCAATGTCCTTAAAAGGGAGAAACGTGGTTTGTTTCTCTTTACTTCTTTTGCTGATATCTTTGCTATTTTGCTGTGTGCTTTTTACTACTGTTTGCAACTGTTTATCGTGTATGACTACAACGACTGGTAAGAAGACTTTGTTATTGGATTATCCCTGGACTATTGTTTAACCATCTACTGCTTTATCTGTGTATGACTTGGACTGTTTATTGGACTGTGCCTTATTACTATTTCCTGAAAGTAATCACAACTCAGTGTATCTGGTGTTGGCTGTGTTATTTCCTAACTACTCTCAATCGCTTTTCATGTGCACACCCTTGCTACTCAAGGGTTGCTCTGCGAATTCCTCAACACCCAGGTCTTTTAGGACTTACGAAAAGTCAGCAGTGTCAGGGCACTTTTGATTTCCAGAGGGAGAATGTTCTGTCAGGTGGGTGCTACAGCAGTAAAGCCTCATGGTTTAAGGCCTGCCATGCAGCATCCCTTAGCTGATGGGACCCAAAGCATGCCCATCCTGCTTGACCAGATTGGATGGCTAGAAACAAATAATCCCTCAAGTAAACTGGTCCCAAACCATGAAAGATTTTTAAAATGATAACAAACATCTTGAATTGCACCTATAAGCCAACAGGTAACCAATGCAACTCACTGAATAGTGGTGTTGCATACCCCAAATAATTGGCACCATTTATAATTCTTGCGTTCTGCACCATTTAAGCTTCTGAATGCTCTTCAAAGAAAGTCCCATGTAGAGTGCATTGCAATAGTCCAAATGGGAGTTCACAAGGTCATGAGTGTCAGTGGGTAGGGCCTCCCAGCCTAGAAATGGGTGCAACTGGTGCACAACCTGAAATGTGCAAAGGCTCTCCTAGCCATGGCTGCCACCTATCCTTTGACCAGGAGCCATAAATCCAAGAGGACCCCTAGATTGTGCATAGTGTCTGTCTGAAGCAGTATTACCTCATCCAACAATGGTCCCTGACACAAGAAAGCCCACACACCCAAAGCTATTATGTCTTTCTTGGGTTGAACCAAAGCCTACCACACTCTATTCAGACTTCCACACTTCAGATCCACAGTATCAGTTTGGTGGCTTGGGAGAAAGATACAAAGCTAGATATCATCAGAATACTGGTGACATCTAACTTCAAATGGGGGGTGGATGATGTCACTCAGCAGCCTCACGTGGCCTTTGAAGAAACTGTCAAAAGGTCAACATTATCTTTAATTGATAGAGAGACATTATCTTGGGTTCCGCCCATTCCCCTGTTGGCCTTAATTGCCACTTAGCATTGTGAACAAGGCCAGATCCTTGTTTGAATGTATTAAAGAGGCTTTGCTGTCTCTTGGGATCAGTTTCATCATTTACACAAGACCTTCCATTTTGGATAAGACATCTGTTTCTCTTTAGTCATCATGCTGTAAGAATTGATTAGCTGATTAGCTTACTTTCCAAAAGACCAAAGGGGTATCTTTCTTATGGTAAATCATTCAGCTATTTTGCTCATGCTACAGAAGGGAATAAGGACAAATTTAGCAGCCATCCAAGTTAAGCATAACATTTGGAAGGCTGGCAGAGAAATAGATGCTTTAAAAGGAGAAAAAAGAGTATCTAGAATCCTATCTTCCCACATTGATACTGCTATTATGAATTGAAAGAATTAGTCGTTTGTGTTTATAAATGACAGCAGAGTCCTTTTTGTTACTTAGTATTGAGAAAATTTAAGAGTTATTGTTTGCAAGTAGCTTCTCAGTTAATAAAGAATTCAGCTGTGGTGGAATTCTTTCTGTTTTTCTGAAAGGATCCTATATGAATGTTAAATGTTTTCTTCAGATCATCTATTTTTACTGAAATAGCTATAAAAGGGCATTGGTAAGGAAAAAAGATCTGAAGTTAGATCGTTACTTGGAACATTGTTAGAGGGTTTAAGAGAACTCACTGTGGCCAGCTCCCCATGGCCAATTCGCTACAGGGTAATTTGCCATGGCCACTCACTATGAGACAACTCGCTGTGGGACAAGAGTTACACTAATATTAAATAAATGGTGGAATAGAATCATTAAAGAAAGGATGCAAAATGAAATGTGAATGACAAAAATTAAAATATTTTAAAAATTATTTTAAATGATTAAATTGAAATGCTCCAAGGTGAGTTGGCCATGGCAAGTTGGCTGTGGCGATTTGTCCCATTCCTTGTTAGTAGCGTAGGTACAAATGCTATCTTGGAAGCAAAAACAACTTACTCATTAGGCATAATAGCCTAGGGCCCACAAAAGTATAATTTTAAATACAGAAGAATAAAAGTGAAATAAAAGTGACTTATGTCTCATGACTTCTAATAAAAATTAGGCAAAAAATGTACAAAAATTGAACATAAAACTAATGATTTTATTTGTAACTATAGGCAGGGCATAAAATTTAGTAACTTTGATTATATGACAGTCATCTGTGACTTTGATGAGTTCCCCTTCTATTCCCTCATCTAAGTCATTTATGAAGATATTGAAGAGTATTGGGCCTAAGATGGAAACTTGTGGTACCCCACTGCTTACTTCCCTCACTGAGTATGGTTTGTCACCCAGTTACAAATCCATCTGGTGGTGATGCTGTCTATCCCACATTAATCCACAGGATAGGATGTTGGCATTTGCTTATGAAAAGGTTTGCAATTAAGAACAAAAAAAAAAAAAGGATTATTAAAATGGAAGATACATGAATCTGTTCCACACTGAGTTGTCTTCCATTTCAGATAGGACTTTCTTCCACCCTATTAAATGCATTCTTTCATATTCATCAAACTATCCCTTTCAGTGAATGAGCTGGATACAAAGAAGGGGAAAAGACAAGGAGAAAACACCTTCAGAAATTCTTCACCTAAATAATTCCATTTTTGCCATCACTTCTCTCTCTATACCAGACTCACATGCTTCTAATTCTCTAAGAACCTGTAAGATTTAGATTTCTTCAATTAAATCACAGCTCTACATTTCTGAAACCTAAGTTTTATGCCATATGTTTTATATTCGTCAGGACTATTTCAGCTGCTCTGAAAGTGGAATAATAATAATAATAATAATAATAATAATAATAATAATAATAATAATAATAAATTAATTAATTAATTAAATTTTTATACCACCCTTCTCCCAAAGGACTCAGGGTGGTGAACAGCCAAGATTAAAATACATACAAAATAATTTAAAACATAATTAAATCAATTTGGATTTCCCAATTTAAAACCCCTTACCCATAAAATTAACCAGTTAAAAATTTTAAGCCAGCCCGGCTTGCTGAAATAGATAGGGCCCGGCGGAAAGTACGGAGGTCCAGGATCAGTCGTATCCCTGGGGATAGCTTGTTCCAGAAGGCGGGTGCTCCACAGAGAAGGCTCTCCCCCTGGGGGCTACCAGTCGACATTGTTTGACCGACGGCACCCTGGGGAGACCCTCTCTGTGGGAGCGTATTGGCCGGTGGGAGGTTATCGGTGGCAGAAGGTGGTCTCGTAGATACCCAGGCCCTAAGCCATGGAGCGCTTTAAAGATGAGAACCAATACCAGAATGCATGTATTAATACAGTTGATAATTACGATGCCTGGCTGGCTACAGTTTGTTTTGATGGGGTGACTTGTTGCATTATTCCAAGTTTTTTTCTAGCATTTTTTTAAGCTGAAAGAGGCTATTACACATATAGTGTGAGGTGACACTTTCAGCATTATATTAGATTGGACGCTCCTTATGCTGCAGGTGGCCTTAGAACAAAACCAAGTGAAAATAATATGGTTGCTTTGCAAAGCTGCTGAGAAGTGGAAGGTTCCATGTTGCTTCACAAACCAGCTTTCAGGTGCCAGTGGAAGAGAATAAGAGGTACTTTACCTGAAGAAGTTCTTGATTTGAAGCATCCATTTGAAATTTTCTCTGATCTATATATTGGTCACATTTCATCCATATTTGATAGCAAAAGGCACTCTAGTTTTCAGACACATTTATTTAAAGAGGTTGCCTCAAAGTTCTATCCAGTTTTATATACTGAAGTGGAACAAGACTCGGGCTGTGTCTCCAGAAATTACCAGACCTGGCAGTTACTCAAACCAATTTAGTTTAGGCTGGAGTAGCAATTCTGTTTATTTCAGGACTTGATTGCTAGTCTTTGAAACTGCTGAACCATAAATACAGATTACAGTGTTGGGTATGCATTGAACACATCACATATTGTTTGGAAACAGAAGTTATTAGATAGCTGCCAGTTGTTATCTGCATGGAAACAAAACAAAATAAGAACTACAGTAGTCAAAGCGAAAAAGAACAACATTTTCACAATTGTCCAAAGCATAGAATACAGTACCATCCAAAATTATGTCCAGATAATTAGATACTTTGTTCTAAATTTATTTTCCTTTTTCCAGACACTCCTTAGCAAACATATGATTTGATAATACATTGTACATGTGAAAATTGCAGTTGCTATTTCCACTTCACTACCACAATGTTGCCAAATTGAACAGCTTTGTTACCTCCCCTTTGTTTCAAGAGAGCTCTTGAAACTACAGCAAGCATTGACTGATTCACAAGGCTTATTGTAAAAATAACTTACACGCTTAAACAACAAACAGTTAAACATTATGAACAAAATTTCTATGTAGCAATGGGATAAAGCAAAAGTGCTCAAACTTTGTCATTAAGGTTCAGAAATACCCGACTATCACACTCATGAAGATTTTGGGGCATCACACATGGGGTATATTCAGCTTACAATGATATCAACATTTGTAAAGATAATATATATACATGAACTAATCCATTAGAAAATAAAGCATTGGTGCCCCTCCCTCCCAAAATCAGCTATCAAGTACAATTGAATTTAGGCACAGATGAATACTTACTAAAGTGTTAAAAGAAGCAGAGGAAGAAGTTAAGTAAACTATATGTTAATGAATATGAAACAAGTATGTATAGTGAAGAAGGAAATGCAAGAGATGTCCCTATTATGACCAAATAGCTCTAATTCCTCATACAAGCAGAGATTAATTTAAAATCAGATCAGATTAACAGAGTTGGAAGGGATTTTGTAGATCATCTAGTCCAACCTCCTGCCAAAGCAGGAGACCTTACACCATTTCTGACAGATGGCAGTCCAGTCTCTTCTTGAAAGCTTCCAGTGATGAAGCTGCCACAACTTCTGAAGGCAAGCTGTTCCATTGGTTGATTGCTCTCACTGTCAGAAAATTTCTTTTTATTTCCAGCTTGAATCTCTCCTTGTTCTGTTTCCATCCATTATTCCTTGTCTGGCCTTCAGGTGCTTTGGAAAACAGCTTGACCCCTCTCCTCTCTGTGGCAGCCCATCAAATTTTGGAATACTATCATGTCTCCCCTGGTCCTTCTCTTCACTAGACTAGCCATGCCCAGTTCCTGCAACCATTCATCATATGTTTTAGTCTTGAGTCTCCTAATCACCTTGGTTGCTCTTCTCTACACTCTTTTTAGAGTTTCAACATCTTTTTTTATACTGTGGTGACCATAACTGGATGCAGTATTCTAGGTGTGGTCTTACTAAGGCTTTATAGAATAGTATTAGTACATCATTAGACCTTACAAAGAAAAAAATAAATGCCAAAGGCACAGTTTATTTAGGAAAGATGGAGAGATGAGATGAGGGACTGAAAGAATTTAGCATGTTCATTTTATTGACTATAGCAAAGCCATTTATTATGTAGATCAGCGTTGTTCAACCTTGGCAACTTTAAGAATTGTGGACTGCAACTCCCAGAATTCTCCAGCCAGCATGCTGACTGGGGAATTCTGGGAGTTGAAGTCCACAAGTCTTAAAGTTGTCAAGGTTGGACATCACTGGTATAGATTATGCCAAAATGAGGAATATGTTAAGGGTAATGTGCATACCAGAATACCTGCCTTTTCTCCTGAGAAAAAGAAGACCAAGAAGCTGTTATTAAGAACTGAGTTTGAAGAAATAGTTCAGAATAGGAAAGGCAGAGAGGCAGGATCATGTAGTCATAACATCTGTTCAACTTGTACACTGATAATATTATCTATATATTTTATTTATTCAACTTGTCTGCTGTCACATCCCATTGGACTTCCAAATTGGTTGATGGTAACATAACTGAAATGATTGACAGATGGAATTAAAACTGGAGTTCCAAACACTAATAATTTGAGATATATAGCAGAAAACCACTGAAATCTGAAAAAAAAAAAAGATTCAGAAACGCTTTTTAGGAAATAAAAATGGTAAGTGAAAAATCTGGGTTAATGTTAACTATAAAAAGAAAAGATAATGCCAACCAGCCACAGATGATTACAGAACCAAATGTTCTAATAATTCTTACCTCTAAGAAACTTTTTGTATTCACTAATAGGAAGAAATAGTGTAATTCTGCTGTCTCCCATAAATGTGAAATATATTACCCTCCAACCACATCCACTTGAGTATTCATCAAAGGAATCACTTTTTCTTTCTTTGCTTCTCATCCAAGAAGCTTCTTCAGGTCTGACAAGATAATGGGGAATGGAAGGGCTGTCAGAGCAGTCAATCTTGTCAGAGCTGAAGAAGCTTCTTGGATGAGAAGCGAAATCTCTTCAAGAAGAAAAAACAAGAAAGTCCAGTTACCTCTAGAAAAAGCACCTTTGGGACAACCATGACCTCGATGACTGAGAATCTCTACAGACCTTATGGTTAGTGATTGCCTGTTCTTTTGGGTGTCATTCCCAATTTCTCAGAAATACACTATTCATCGTAGATACTTTTTCTTGTCAACCTAGATTACTTTTTGTGTTTTTACTGCAACTGATTATAAATTACAAGTAGATCTTGTTTACCAACCACCTTGAAGTGACCATTTGAAGTTATGATAGTGTTGAATAATGCAAAGCATGCTTGTGTTGTGCTGTGCCTAAGACATTTTTTCCCGGCTTGCAGAGTGGAGAGATTGGAGAGAAAAGGATTACAAGAAACAGGCACACAATGGGGAATATACAGCAAAAGTAATGCAGTAGCACAGGCTGTTTGCCTATCATGCTCATGAATCCTGAGTGTGCCAGACAAGTAGTTGGCACTAGTATATTCCTTTTGATACATATTCCCTATTGTGTGCCTAGCTATTTTCCTGTAATCTCTTCCTCTACAAAGAATGTAAATAAAAACATTAATTCACTTCTTGCTATTTATTCCACCACCTAGTTGAGCATTACAGTGGATGGAGGAGTGGGGGAAAAGAAAATAATAAATAAAATAAAATTGAAAGCATAGTCATGGTCATCTGATTTTCTATTTAGCGACTGTGTTTCCAATCCCAATTGTGGTTGCTAAATTAAGGCTATATAAGAGAAAGCTTTGGCATGACTGCAAAGCAGAACTGGTGCATCATATTAATTTGTTCATTAAACCATATATTAGTAAATTATTATTGGAACAATTATTATTGTTATATAGCTTGCTCACATTATTACTTTAAGCTTCATGTGTACAGTCCAGATTTGTTATTTACTAAAAAAAACTCTTTGAATTTTGTACCTTTTACCACTTTTGTTATTACAACTTAAAGATCTTTAGAGATGATTCTATTATGTGAATGATTAATTGATTGTACAGTATCCTTGTTAGTTTATATATGTTAAGGTTCTTGTAAGAATGGAATTTTGTTGAAGTTAAACAGCAAAGAAAACTTATTAGAACTTGGTAATGCCATAATTGATTAATTTCATAATTAGATTACATATAATGCACCCCTTAATTCCAAACATATGAGATAGCTGTATCAGACTAATGAGTTGTATGCTCTGATATATATTAATTAGGGTTTTTTAAATATAATTCTTAGAAAACATAAGTAATGTGATCAGGGATCACTAATCATGATGCTTTTGTTTTGAAGGCCAGCCATAATACTGTAACAAAATCATGTTATTTGATCCTATGAGGATTTATTAAAAATTAAACTTACTGACTATCACATTATCTTATTTTAATGTCATATATGAAACCAGGCACCGCACAGTCTAACGAGCGAGAAGAAAAGAGATTGATTATAAAAAACACAGCAGAAGCTTCTTTTTCTTGAAAACTGAAGGATAAACACCAAAAGGGAAATTAAGCATAACAACATATTAATTAATCCACTAGGTTCCAGCCATTATATGGATTTTAAGACTGATTGAATCTTACCTGGAGTAATGATACAATTCTTAATATTTTTTTTAGTGTTCATGAGTTCCATTTCAGACACAGGCACTTTCGGAAAAGAAGATTCAAGTTTTTAAGTTCTACTTTTTCAGACCACTTTTTTATCCATGGGGATTGTCATAGTTAAGGACTTTCACTTTGGTTGTCTGAAGATGAGTGAAATAATAAGTGAACCCTTTATGCTTCATAACAGCATCTCTTAGCTTGGTTAATTCCATGCCTTCTTCTTGGCATGGAATTCTCTTCTCTTGGCATCAAGTTTTTTCACAATTCTGGTCAATGGATTCATATTTCCTGTAACATACATAGCTGTAGTAAAGCAAGCCATTGCAGTTTTAGCCTCCTACCTCATTCTTTTTTAATTTCCTGCCAAATCATTGCTTTGGGGTGAGTCTACCACAACTCACCACAGCCAACTCGCCACAGCCAACTCGCCATGGCCAACTCATCACAGAACAACTTGCCGTGGGACAGGCTAATATCAAATAAATAGTCAAATAGAACCATTAAAGAAAGGATGCAAAAGGAGGGAGAAAATAAAATGTGAATGACAAAAATTAAAATATTTTTTTAATAATTAAATTGAATTGGTGAATTGTCCCACAGTGAATTGTCCAGTGGTGAGTTGGCCGTTGTGAGTTGACCATGGTGAGTTGGCCATGCGGCGGAGTTGTCCCATTCCACTTGGGGTAGTTATATGGCAGTTTTTATAAGCATCATTTTCTCATCCTGAAGACTCTTCTGTCTTCCAAGACACTACAAGTAGTCCTCAACCACAATTACGATCACAATTGAGCCCAAAATTTATGTTACTAAGTGAGAAATTTGTTAAGTGAGTTTTTCCCCATTTTACAACTTTTCTTGCCACATTTGTTAAGTGAATCACTGCAGTTGTTAAATTAGTAATGTGGTTGTTAAGTGAATCTGGTTTTCTCATTGAGTTTGCTTGTCAGAAGGTCACAAAAGATATCACATGACCTTGGGACACTACAACTATCATAAATGTGACTCAGTTATCAAGCATCTGAATGTAAATCACATTACCCTGGGGATACTGCAATGGTCATAAGCATGAAAAATAGTCATAAGTCACTTTTTTCAGTGCTGTTGTAACTTTGAATGGTCACTAAGTGAACTGTTGTAAGTTGAGAACTACCTGTAGTTCGAGGCAGTTCTTATATCAGAATCTCATAGGCTTTTGCAGAAAGTTCACAGTATTTTCTCTTCAGTCAGTAGTTCTACAACTGTTGTGGCCATTTGACCTGATTATTTTTTTTCTGTCAATGAGTCATAAGAACCACTATATCTCCTAGTGTTGCTCATGCTGACCTCTCTAAACATTATTGTGATGCTCTGTCAATTTGTCTGACTTTTGTTCCATTTAATGGGAAGTAATCCTATAACATTGGCCCACACCAAACTGGACTCAAATTGTGCTCTATACAGAGATTCCTCCCTATCTCATCTTTCACGGAGACAAACTAATTCTTTGTCAGATATTTTCAGATATTTACTTCCTTCTAAATTGGTCTCAAGTCTTCCATTGGAAGCAAGATATTGTATTGATTTCTTTCTCCATCTATCACATCTCTAAATGGATACTGACAACCATCAAATTTTATTATCCATGCCTCCTTCAGATCTACACTAATTTTATAAGAAAGATGGCAGTATTGGCAGCCTTGGTTCAGATATTTCCATATACTGGAAACCACATGAATTCAGTCCCACATATTCTTCATCCAATAATTTGAATTGGATGAAATCTTTAGAATGGCTATGAAAATTGGATTTTTACTTACAGATGAAAAGTTTGCTAGTTACTCATGGATGTAGTCATTAGACTAAATTGAAGAGGAATTGGTTCTTTATAGGAAACTCTAGTTCTGTTTGTGTTTCTGTGGTGACCTTGTTGTTGTTTTTTTAATTTGTTCTTCAGTCATAAGAACTAAAGGGACCAGGAAAGGCCACACATAGACTCTTAATAAACACTTTTGTAAACCTTGAAGATTCCAGCAAGGCTCTATCAGGTCTACCTTGTATGTGTATTTGCTGATGAATGCTATTGCAGGTAATAACCAAGTTGTTTTTGGCAGATTTTCTTTCTGCTACTAATCAAAATGGATTACAAGCATGAAAAGGAAGTGTGTAATCCCCAGTTCTTTTAATTAGCCACATTCTAATTTGTTTTACAACTTCATACTATTTATCAGACTTTAAGTTTCCTCTCATCAAGCCTTGCTTTCTTTGTTTTTTCTTATCTTGAGTAATGACCTCTTAATTTTCTTACAGTATAATTCTATAAATGAGTCAGCAGTCAGGTGTCTGACTTGCGATTGTGATGTTGGAGCAAGCCACAGACATATAATTTCCATTTGTGACCTACCTTAATAGCTTCCTACAGACAAAGTCAGTAGGGAAGTTGGCAGGGAAAGTTGGAAGTCACTTTGATAAGTTGTTCCTTCTACTTCTCCTGCCCAGAGCACCCCCTCATTTCTACGAGCCTCCCCAGTCCTACGTGTGGCCTGTACTACCCTCCCAAGTTTTTCCCCCATGGACCCCCCCAATACCCCCCCCCACACACACACTCACTACCTGGGACTTCCACCTTTCCTACTTAACAATCTGTGTGTATTGTGAAGGGGCTCTGATGCTCTCTGAGCTTGGTTATTTTCTTGCAGACATTTCATTACTCAAACTAGATAATATCATCAGTGCCAGTAAAGAGTGGAGTTTGCTCTCAGTTTAAATTCAAGTGGCTTGCCCTTTCAGTGTTAATGGTGGTAGTCTCAGACTTTGGATGGGCTGTTTACCATTGGTTTATTTCGCAATTTTTTGTTTGGGATATCGTTTACTTGATCGTTGGTCTGATGCAGTGGTGAAATCCTCCATGTTTTGCCACTGGTTTGCTGCCCGCACATGTGCGGTACGCGGCAAATGCATGTTGCGTGCATGCATGCATTGTGTGTGCCAAACGCATGCTGCATGCACAGAGTGAGCACCAAACGCACGCTGCGCTTGCGCATGCACAGTGCATGCCAAATGTGTGCTTCACATAGAAAAAGGCGCTTAACAAGTAAGTAGAACAGTGAGGGGGGAAGAGCTGTGCCACGCTATTTAGATTTGCTAGAAAGCAGGATTTCCTGCTTTCTAGCAAATATAAATAGCGCGGCACAGCTGATCATCGGAAATACTGGTTCGATAGGGTTTTTTTTGTTACTGGTTCACCAAACCGATAGCTTTTATTACTACTGGTTCGCCCGAACCGGTGCGAACCAGGAGGATTTCACCACTGGTTTGATGTTAATGTTGGAGTTAATCTATGCTCATCTGGGTGCTGATTGCTGGTGGAAAAGTGCTTAGGTCTTTTTGTTCCCTTTTTTGGCTAGTTGATTGTCTCTTTTTAGATATTGTTTATGTCTATTTGTCTATTGATAACTAATTTGTCAGAATGCCAGTCTTCTACAAATTCCCTAGTGCTTTTTGGACTTGGCTTGGTCTAGGATGGTCACAGTTTCCCAATTGAAACTATGGGTAAGTCTGACCATACGTTGCAAAATTAAACTTCTAACTGCTAATTGGTATTCATGGATGCATTCTTCCAGGCTTCTGCCTGTTTGTCCTATGTAATGGTTGTTGCAGACTTAAATTGTATGTTGTAGATGATGCCTGTTTTTTCTTCTGAAACTGCTGGGTCTTTTGGTTTGTTTAAGATACTTTGAAGGGCTTTAGTTGGCTTGTGTGCTACACTGATTCCATGTGGTTGCAGTAGTTTGTTGATGTTTTTTTGAGATTCTTTTTATTTATTTATTTATTGTTTATTGGTTCGATTTATATGCCGCCCTTTTCCAAAGACTAAGGGCGGCTTACAATCCGTTAAGCAATAACCTTCATACTTTTGTATATACCTGCTTAGTAGCGCTTTCAGCCCCCCCGAGTAGTGTTCTTTTTTATACAAAGTCAGCTTATTGCCCCCACTGTTGGGACCCCTGAGCCCATCTTATCAGAGGGAGAAGACTCCGAAAGTGAAGGAGAGGAGTTGGCAAGGCCTCCCTCTCCAGGACCCTCCTCTCTGGCAATGCCTCAGGTGTCCTCCGAAGGCCAAGAGATAGGCCAGGAGCCAGGCACTTCCGAGCAGCCGCAGTTAGACAGCGACGGAGATGAGTCTTGGCTGGATCCCCAACAGCGTCGGAAAGACAAGCGCGCACAGCAGAGAAGGAGGCGTGCCAGAGATTAAGTTGAGTCACTGGACCACACCTCACAGGGGATAAAAGGGGGTGTGGTGGCCATTCAGGCCTTGTGATGGACAAAACTGAAAAGCTAGCAAGTCATACTGCGTTTCTGGAACTTCGTTATGTGTCCTCCTTGGATTTATTATGGACTGGACTTGACAATTCTTTGGGTTTGTGGACTTATTTTGGTTTATTGGACAGAGGAGAAAAACCTCCCTTTGTGAGTAAAGCCTTTGGCAGGCAGCTACTGGGTTGCTGCCAATTCTGTTATCTCAAAGGAATTCCTGACTGCTGGTTTTATTAACTCCTGGCTGACTGTGTGTGTGTGTGAGAGAGACGGGGACAGAACACCCACAAACCGGGTCCTCATTTTACCTACCTCGAAAGGATGGAAGGCTGAGTCAACCTTGAGCCTGGTGAGATTTGAACTTGCAGTAATTGCAGGCAGCTGGTGTTACTTATCAGTGCTTTAATCTGCTGTGCCACCAAGGCTCTTACAACTTGTGTTGGTTAGAACTTGTGTTGGTTGTACTGTATTGGGTTGAGTGGTCAGGCACTTTTTGATAAAGTTGCGTGAATATCCATTTTGTTGGAATATATTGTATAGATGCTCTGTTTCCTTTTTCTGCTGTTCATGGTTGCCTCTGTGAGCTTTTGCTCATCTAGACTGCTTGTCTAGGAGTCATCTACAACATACAGAGTAATGACTGCAATTCTATTTTTATTGTAAAAATAAGGTAATGGTGAACAGAGATGATTGAAATATAACTGTCATGCAAAGTAAATAGTAAGCAGCTGACAAGAATGAAATTATATAATGAAATTAGTTATGTTTATAAAATATGAATTAAAGCATAGATGTATATATAAAGGAGAACAACTGCATATATCACTCAAAAATATGTAACACATGTCCTGAAATTAATTACTTTCAAAAATGAATAATTTTTAACTAAATCTGGAGGAAGTTATAATTGCGAAGTAAAATGGAACATTAGAAGAGAAAAGTAATACATAAATATTACAGATTGGAGGGTATTGTCATGCAATTTTTTTCCAAGACAGAAAATTGCTGCAAATCATTTTCTGCAATTTACCCATTTGGGGAAAAATGTATCTTGTCCATTGTCCTTTCTTATTCCATTTCTGTCTTGCTTACACAATCCTAACTTGAACTAATATAAACAATAAAACATGGGAAAAGAAATAATGCTCTGATTACAGGCTAATTCAACTTCATTAGTTGAATGTAGTTCCAATTAATGGAATTTAGTGCAAATCTAAATGTGAAAAGCTGAACATTCCAACTGCTTGTGAATTTTGAGATTGTAACAGTATTCTCCAAAATGAATGCAAAAAGAATAGATACAAAATTGTATGCAGTATTAAAGTGGTAATAGTTGCGGAATCAGCAGGAAAATTTAGCCTTGTAGAAATTTCTTTTAATTTTCTTTAAATGTTTAAAAAAGAAGAAACCAGGGATAGATATTAATGTACTGAAAATGTGTTGACAGTTGTGCTCAGTGGTATTTACCACTTAGAATTAAGCCATAATTAAGCCATACATAATTAATATCTGAAATGGGGACCTATTTTAACATGAAGCATGAGCATAAAAGTGTTCTTAATAAAGAGGACTACTTGGTTTACTAATAATCATATCATAACTGGGATTGTGTCAGTTTCAGAGGTTCAAGAGCCGCAGAAATCTTTGCATTGTAATAATATTTTTTAAAAGAATAATTTAAGATTAATGACATTAATTGGACATCTATAATTGATATTGCATATTACACATTAATACAAATATATTAGTTCAAAATTAAATTGTGCATACATTCATAGGCAAGAAAATTTCATAAATGTCAGAAAAATTAAGATAATTTTCTCCATGTGAAGTAGATTTGAAACAGAAGAATGGAGCTACTTTGAATTTTTCTCTCTAATTATTGAATATTGTATCTTTTGTTGTGCTGTTTATTTTAATCATTTTGTTTATGTTCTTATTTATTTTATTGAGTTGAGGAAGCCCAATTTTATTTATATTGAGCAGCAAGTATACATAGTTTATGCGCTTGAATTATTTGAATTACTTTATCATCAGTGAGTATATTATAAAATAACACTGAATGTATTATTGTAGAAAAAATACTAAAGATATATTAGTACTATGTTATAAATTCATTTCTCATACAGTTGTTGGTACAACATTATATTTTATAGAAAAGTGAGAAATTTGCCTAGCTTATTGTCAGCAAAATTATTTTAATATTGTAAAACAATTATATTAAACTGACAACTTAAACACGGATGCAGTGACTTTATTGCAAATTGTTAATTTGCTTAATAACTGGAAAAAATAAAGCTCTACGGATTTATAAATCTGAAATTTATTTCCTGTAATAAACAGATAAACATCAATTAATGTACAGATAGCAGAAATAAATGAAGCAGGAAAGGTTAACAAGTGTTCACAAATGCAAATTAGAGAGATGGAACACCCAAGTTATAGAAATAAGAGCACAACTGAGGCAGAAGATTAATGAGAAGATTCCCATTAACAAAATAATCAGTGGTCAAATAACATTAACAACAGCATAATAATAATATTATGAAAATCATTGTCTGAATTTTCATTTCAGCTCTTTTCAGAAGTTACAAAAAAAAAGTAAGGTCAGAGAAACTGCTCTCTAGGGAGAGAAATATCAGTTGAGCTTAGAACAAAACTTTAAATCTGTCAAGTTATTTTTCTCCTTCAGATTCTTAGCTGTAAATTAGTCTTAGCCTATTCTCTATCCTTTGTATGTTTTCCCTTAAGTGGTCTTCAATTTTCTTTCATATCCCCAAGTTCCACTAGCAGCAATCTTGTTAAATTACTAAGTAAAAAATGATAATCTCTTCTAAGTTCCTCTTCTGCTTAACTTCAGAACTTGAAGCAGATTTCAATGCTAATGGACCCATACTGAGTTTTTTCCCCCTTCTGTATTATTTTTTCCACAATTATATGAAAGTAATTGTTGAAACTGGAAACCTATATTCCATCTCTCTGTGATATTTCTTGTTCTCCATAACAGAGGGAACAGCAGTCAGGAATGGGTTAACTGTCTGTTAGCTGCTAGGACTGAGTCTGCAAACTGTTAAGCCACGCATCTTCCTGCTGCTTTCCAGCTTTTAGACTCAGTCTAGCTGGACAGACATGTTCTTAACTAGCTCACCATTCCTGACTATTGTTTTAGGTAGCAAATTTTTCTTTTACTAGAAAATCGACAGGAAGGGCTCCAACATGACTGGGGGAGCCTCCTCATCTTTCCAGCATGAAGGGTGACTTAGCCCAAGCCCGCTGAAGGCTGCGGGGGTGGCGAGAGCTCTGCCAGCTGGCAGATCTCAGAGCAGCACTCACGGCTTATCCCCAAAAGGCTGACCGCAAGGGTTCCGAGGATTCGGCCCCTTTTGCACCACAGAGGCAACACCCATGAGCCTGGTTCCGTAGCGCTTGCCTGGGGGCCAGAGGAAGGAGCATCGGCAAAGAAGGCTGGAGGCAGCACCTATGAGCCTGACTCCATAGTGCTAGCTGGGTGCAGTGAAGACACCCAGCAGCCATTTTTAACTAGATAAGACCACTCCAAACAGCATTTAAAGGAGGCTCAGAGCTTTGGGAACCTCGCAGGCAACCGATTCCTCCACCTCAGGCCAGTGTTCATGAGTGTTGCTCTGCGACACTGGGCCCAGAGACTTACAGGACAATTTGGCCTTAAGGAGGGATAAGGTGCTTGGGGGGGGGCTAGATCGCTAGCTCCAGAAACCCCCTTACCTCCGTTTTTTTTCCACTGTGGGCGACAAATGGGGGGTCAATTCCAGTGCTTTTGGCTCTCGGAGCTAGGTGCAAATACAGCCCCAAAACCCCAAGGGCCTAGATTCCTGTGCAGGGATTCCAAGATGGCCACTGCATTTTCTGGGCACACCCTTCATGAGCAGGACAGTGAGCATGAGGCAGGGCCTTCAGGCTCTAGGCCTTCAAAGCGCAGCAAGGCTCATTCTCGAGCATGTAAGAGAGAAGCCCTCTAAGGCCCCCGAACGTGAGGCTCAGCAGAGGCACAAAGCCTTGGAGTGAACCTTCCAGAAGGCCCAAAAGGAGGCTGCCAAGAAGAAAAGGAGACTCCAGGATAGTGACTCTGCACTATCACAGCCTCATAAGGCAGGGCAATCTGAGCTGCCTGATATTCTGGAGGAGATTCCTTCAACAGCATGGTCCCCAGATAGCGATATAGAGCAGGCTTCTGTTCTGCCCAGCAACAGTGAGTTGCTATTTGGCGTTATGCCAACCCCAGGGCTAACTGAGCTCTCTTGAGGGCAACCGGTGGAGCATGGGATGTCCTCTGCTGAAGCAACCTTCACCCCCATTGCCACAGGCCTGTAGCCTGATCAGCCCTGTGAACCACAGCTCCCTCCCATTATGTCTACCTTGATTTCTGACGCTATAAGACAGGGCATTGCAGCCAGGTTACAACAGAGGGCAGCTTCTGTAGCCTCTGATCTTTCCAGAGCTCATGTTTATCATCAAAGACCTCAAGGGTTGGAGATCCCCTCCCATTCAGTGACCTGGACTGTTCAGCTGCTTCTTCCAGCCAGGCTTCTCTGTCAGGGGAGGAGATATAGACTTGTCTGATGACGAAGGCCTTATGCCTGACCAGCCAGCCTTTGTGGGGCTGTTTCACCCTCACCTTTTTAGGTCCTTGCTTCACAAGGCTAAGGCAACTACCCGACAGGGCACTGTCCAGGCACATCCTGGGACTGCCATAGAGTGAAAAATAGTAAGAAATTAAAAATATGAGGTAAGGAAAAGAAAGAGCAAAAAGTACATTACACTTGTTCCATTCACTCCCGCAGCAACCACAATTACTTCATACATTGCCATTGTTCTTTAAATTTCTCATATTTTTCACATTTCTCATCTATCTCAACTCCATTCAGCTATAACTATATTTTCAACCCATTTCACTCTTTCTTTATATATCTATTGTGTGACTGGATTATCATTCATTTTCTCAACTCATATCCCTTTTACTGATTTTATATTGGTCACCCATCTTCATCTTCAATCAGTATGGCTTATTCATGAGCTTATTTTGTTTTACGACGAACACGTCTTACTCTATTCTTATTGTATTCAATTTGAGTTTCTCCTGATGTACCACTTCACACTAACAAACTATTACATACAAACCTTTTTCAACTTTCATTAAATGTTCATTTCTCACAGCAGAGCAGAAAGGAGCCAAGGTGGTGCAGTGGTTAGAGTGCAGTACTGCAGCTACTTCAGCTGACTGCTAGTTCAGCAGATCAGTGGATCAAATCTCACCGGCTCAAGGTTGACTCAGCCTTCCATCCTTCTGCGGTGGGTAAAATGAGGACCTAGATTGTTGGGGGCAATATGCTATTTAGTATACTGTCTTTGGTGTAAGCCGCCCAGAGTCCTCGGAGAGTGGGCGGCATAGAAATATGAATAATAATAATAAAAAAATAATAAACATTACCACTGCTGTGTTCTACAAGCACCTACTCTTAAGAGCATTCTCTAGCAGAGATATGCTCTTGCACATTTGTTAAACAAATTGCACAGCTGCTTCAAAAGTGGACTGCATTCACATTTCTGCAGTTATCCTCTCTACATCTGCAAATTTAATGTTTTGCAACATAGTCGCAGCATTTATGATTTCTTTTTTCATCAATTATTTCATGACTTTTAACATTTAATTCTGTTCTCTCAGCTGGAGACCCTTTCCACCTACTTCTAACATAAGTGTATTTATTTCCATCAAAATAATTCTACATTTTCTCTGCCTCTTTTAACTTTAATCATTCCTTGTTCTCTTTGGCCACATCCTTTGCACTTACATTTCTCTTTATATGCCTAGCACTTTGCCTTTATTTTCTTAATTTACCCTTTAAATTACATTTTCGCCCCTATTAAGATATTTTCTACTATGGACAATATTCTTAGATTTAAGAAATTATGTTTCTTAGTGCTGTTGTCACTGTCACTTCTGTTACTATTCTTATTTTGGACTACTGTTAACGTTTGCATTTGCATTTGTGGATGTAAGCAAGGAGGACCTTAGAAGCAACACAGCAACCTCTGAAGGCTGCTTCTAGAATCCAGAAATATCTCTGGTTGGGCAACCCAAGTCCTGTGAACTGCACAGCCCAATGTGACTTCCCAAAATTTTTGTATAGATCTCAGGATGCTTCCCACTTCCCACTAATGTTTCAGTGAGTTGAAATGGTAGTGTTAATCTGAATTTCTGTGATTTGTACCTTTAGCATGAAACTTCCAGCCTATCCCAAAAGATTGAATGTCACCCTTAGCCTTCAAAAGGTCTTTAAAAGATTGCTTACTCATGTTTGCTATAATTACTACAAGAGTCTTTTGTTCTGTTTTGAAGGAGGTATATTCTATCATGTGCAGTCATGAGAAATAATATCAGCTGCTGTCATTGCCTGTGTGTACACAGTTATCTGAAATGCTTGCCACATTTAGAAATGCCTACAACAAACGGAAGATACAACATATAAAAAGAGGAGACTGTTATTAGTGTGCATTGGGGGGGATAAATTTTATTCCTGTGCCCAGCAACCCCTGGCTGCAGCTTTATAGGAAAACCAAGAAATTAATGTTATTGTTGATGGGGCATTGGTGGGTGTTATTCAATTTTCACAGAATGTATTTTGTGTGGAATATAATGAGTTTTGTGAGTGAGCTGAGAGTTTGTTACAATGCAGTAGAGAGCTATATAATGGAGTAATTTTACTGCAGGTGAATTGAAAGAAAAGGTTATTGCCTGCAGGTTTGAGGGTAATTCTAGTATTCATTTGTCATCTTAAAGCTTTTGTGTAGCTGAATTACATATAGTATTTTGCAACTCAAAAGTAACATCAAACTGCTTTTATTGGATATGTATTAATAGGTAATAATAATAATAATATGTTGTGACTTTTTTTAACTCTCATATATCATTTGTCCTGATAGAATATGCCAGATAGCCATCGTCGGTGGCTAATATCTCTGGTCCCTTGTACACGTTGATTTTTAGTTTATGGGTCCTAAATAATCCAGTTGTTGCTTGAAACATCACAAAAAAAAATTAAAAATGTAAAAACTGCAAATTAGACAAGAATCACTGAGAAGGTTTATCAAAACAAATAGAGTATGTTCAACTTTTTAAAAACAAAATATTTAAGAAAGTTTAAAAGGAAAATTTGAGTACTGAAATAACCTTTTTAAATAAGTGAACTAGAAAAGTTACATAACTTGCTAATTAACTTTGCTTAAGTTGCTGATTTCTCATCATTGATCTGTTTGTTTTACCTCTTTTCTGTTGCATTTTGTTATATTAATAATTTTGTACTTGATGATTTGCCTGTATGTTCTCCACACTAGAGTCAAAATTGTAATTCTTATTTGCAATTTATACCTTGCAAGTTATATAATGGACATTCACCATTTATATATTTTATTGTATTCATTATTGTACTAATATTCATATTATTTCCACTAGTACTCTATGGAATAGAATGAGGACTGGTTGCTCAAAATTCCTTTGTTACTTCTTTTGTCACTTCCCATTGTTGAGTAGCAATTTTAATCTGAAACTTTCTGCTATAAATCCATCATATAACTACTATACAGCATTGGTATTTTTGAGGAACTTGTACTAGAAATTGTAACTCTTGAAATCAGTTTGCTAGATTACAGTGCTGTTTTTTTTTAATAGAATCCATTACTATAAATTTTAGCAAAAATAGCTATCATAGAGATTTTCTGTTTCCAAAGAAAAGGACTATCTGAGAAATTGGGATGTCTATGTGAATTAGCAATTAATTGCCTTTACTTACATTTACAACTCTATTACAAGCAAGTAGTCTGAAAATGATACGATTTATGACTTAATTCTGTTTCTTAGAATCCTGCCAATATTTGTATTCTGCTGAGTTACTCCAATGGCCTCAAGCAATAGAGTAGGCATTTCTTTGCAGTGCCCTAGCTGTTAAAATGCCATCTGCCAGAGTGTGTAAAAGAGATGCCCTCTGGCTATATATTCTACAAAGAAATAGGTATGGGTGTGTATTTATATACAGGCATATGCCACTGCACTATAGAATATTCTAGCCCCAAAAGTCATTATATTTTTCTTTTGAATTTTCATTTACTAGAAATTTCCTTTTGTATACTGGGGATTCCCACACACACACTCGGACCAGATTAAGAAGGATTCCCTCCCCCCCAAAAAAATAATGACCTATTTGGGACAATACCAGGAGTTTAAGACATAAAACACCTTGCATTTCAATGTGCTTTTGTTTTGGGGGGAAATTTTTCAAAACAATCTATTGAGAAAATTATATTATGTATGCATCTTTGTTACCCTAGGAATTGTGAGGAAGTAAGGAGCAGGTTCAGTTTTGCCCAACCTCTTTATGTCCAGACTTTAGTTTAGTCACTTGGTTTCCAGATCTCAGTGAAATCCAGACTTCTGTATTTCTCATGGTCACAGAATACCATGATGAGCAAAATAGTTGCATCCTCCCTGGAAGATCAGACAACTAATAAGAGTAGGGCTGCCAATGGTAATGGTGTATTGGTTTCTTTGTTTCTTTGGCTTATATGCTACTACAGTTCTAAAGCATTTTGAGTGGCTTACATTACTCATCTTCAGTAAGAAGATGGAAAAGGGAAAAAAGGATATAATAAGATAATCGATTACAATAAATATTACATATTGTTTTCCTCTGATAAACATTAAAACACAACGTTTTAATGAGGATAGATTAAAATGAGTTCTGCACCTTGATCTATTTAAAAAGTCAGATTATAATGGCTTCCTGAAGCCCCAAAAGTGAAAACTAATCTGCTTTCAGGAGATAAACTGTTCCAAAGAGATGAGGTTGCAATTGAAAAGGTTTGACTCTGGTCTTTAAAGGTGCAAATCTCTAAGAGAAGAGCTGGTAAGTTAGCTTTCCCTTTCCAGAAATCTCTGGAAAAAGGCACTCAGTTCTGTTCCTGTTCCGTATATCCATTAATCATGTCCACCTGTATCTAGTTTGCTACTTAACTATATTACCTCCAACGGCCAATAATCTTTGACTGCTAACTGATGCTAGTATGAAACTGGTATTTTGTGTTATGCTTTATATGTGTATTTGCTTTGTCATTTGCATCTAAGATGATTCATGTCAAGATTATAGTTTCATTCAATGCACACACACCACACATGTTAATTGTAGGGGACACAAATATAGAGGGAAAGACTACAGGTAACCCTTAACTTACAATCATTGATTTGTGGCTGAAGTTATATTAGTGCTGCAAAAGTCACTTATGGTAGTTCTCACATTTATAACTGTCACAGTATTCCTGTGGTCAAATGATCAAAATTTAGACCCGTGGCAAAAAACATTGATTTACAATGGTTACATCATGTGATCTCTCTTTGTGACCTTCCCAGATAGCTTCTGACAAGCAAAGCCAATGGGGGATGTAGGATTCGCTTAACTCCCACATGATGCACCACAGTTTTGATTAATGACCATGCAAAAAGGATTGTAAAATCAGGTACAATTCATTTAACCACAGCAGAAGTTGTGGTAATAAGTTGAGGACTACCTGTAGTAAAGCAAATCTTTTAAATTATGGTTGGTGAAACAACATGGTTACTATTATCATACTCAATAAGTTTTGGAGTTGTTGTTCGTTTTCATCTCTAACCCCCCCCCCCAAACCTCACAAATTGGACCTTATCCATAGTCTTAAATGGATCTATCCAGCTTAACTAGAGTGATAGTTTTCTTTAATTAGAATAAAGATCATAAAATGGATCATTCTTTCCCCTCTCCCCCATTCTTATGGTGGAACCATATCTAATCTCAATCACATTACGGATTCTTCTTTTATCTTCATCATTTACCATAATAAATTCTTAAAATGTTGTTCATGTTTCAATTAAAATAGTTTCCACATGCATCAGGTTCAGTCAGATTTGAGATTCTGTCTTCATAATCCCCTTACTTTTCAGGTTTTTGAACATAAGGTATAATAGATCAAAGTAAGAAAAAAGGAGCAGTGGGAAACCATAGTAATATTTTCATAATGCTGTATTGCATTTAATTAATTTAATTTCAGAAGGTCTTAAGAAGCTGAACTTGTGATTTACAAAATAAAATGCAGCCTTCTTACAAAATTGTAAGGTTTTGTTTTTTTTTAAGATCAGGGAAATTTGCAAAAGGTGCACACTATTTATACAAAAGTATACACTTTGAAGAAATCACTTTCAAACAATCTGAAAATGTGCACCTTTTCCAAATTTCTCTGATCTTAAAAAAAAAAACCTTACAAATTTGTAAGAAGGCTGCATTTTATTTCATAAATCACAAGTTCAGCTTCTTAAGACCTTCTGAAATTAAATTAATTCCTTTCCTGGAAGCAGAAAACTGCCAATAGTAATAATATTTTGCAGCATTAGAGTATCTACCTGAAGAGGTACTAATAACAAATGTCATAATGAAGGCAGCAAACTCTAACTTAGTTTTTGTCCTTAGTTTCCTCAATGTCCAACAGAAGGTCTTCCATTTCCCCCTCTGAACTAAATATACTTTATTTCAACTAATACTGAACATGTCCATCATAAAGCATGCAGAAAAAAAATCCTTATATTATGCACAATATTTTCAAAATCTGTGAAGATGGAAATTTAACATTTCTAATTTTTAAAATTCCCACATATTTTATGAATATTTTAATTAGGGTATTTTATGCAATATGTGCAGCATAACCTTTTGCTTCAGGAATCAAAACCCATAGTGCCATTGAAATAGAAGAGAATGGCATTTGTAGGCTCATTCTGTGAACTGGCAGAAAGAGAAACAGATGGTACAAAGGAGTGAGCTCCCACAGGAAGTCTCTTCATGTGCTTCACAGAATTATGTTAGCATAAATCTTAAATATTCTTCTTGTTTTAGGCGTTAAAGCTGCTTCCCTGCCATCGGTTTTGAATGCAGAGCATCTTCCTGCTAAAATTGAAAGATGCAGTTCAGCAGCTTGTATACATATTTTCTGTAATTATTTCAAGACCAAATGTATTCTAGAATGCCAGTGTTACCATAGCTACAAATAACCTTGATGCATAAAAGTAGAAAGAGTAGGAATCACCCAGCTAGCCAAAGGCACTCCTAATAAAAAACTTGTTTGATATTTCTCAGAGCTATAGATGTAATATTTTCTTTTACTTCATCAGTGTTTAACATTCATTTGTTGTATTGTTCTGTTTGATTTCTGTTGTTTTTTCATTGACCTTTGATATGCCTTGTGATTTTATTATGAAACAATATAAATCTTTGTGGAGCAGATGTTTTATTCACCAGTGAACACTTTTAGGCTACCTTCTATATTCTTGGTATATAAAGGTTGGCCCATTTTCACCAGACTTTATCCTTTGGATAAGTGAGAATTAGATATAAATGTTCTTCTGATACATGTTTTTTTTTTTATAAATATGCAGACAATTAATTGTTCTGCAGGATTCTTAGTACCTGAGAGGGTAATGTGTAACCCAAGAAGATTTGTCTTTTCTCAATTTATACCAATAAGATCCTTTAATGTTCCATGACATCTAGGCACAGTCACTGTTCAGAGTAATAACAATTAGCTTGTATAGCGCTTTGGATTTGATTCCAAAAAGGTGTTTTTGAGTTATGTGGTAGGGGAAATATATTTTCCAGCAAATTTTAAATCAGCCTTATCATTGATCCTGATAAAAGACTAGGTGTAGATGGGGCGTGTGTGTGTGTGTGTATGTGTGTGTGTGTGTGTGTATGGATAAGTAAAGGTAAAGGTTCCCCTTGCACATATGTGCTAATTGTTCCTGACTCTAAAGGGCAGTGCTCATCTCTGTTTCAAACCCGAAGAGCCAGTGCTGTCCGAAGATGTCTCCGTGGTCATGTGGCCGGCATGACTAAACACCAAAGGCACACGGAACGCTGTTACCTTCCCACCAAAGGTGGTCCCTATTTTTCTACTTACATTTTTTACGTGCTTTCAAACTGCTAAGTTGGCAGAAGCTGGGACAAGTAACGGGAGCTCACCCCATTACATGGCACTAGGAATTTGAACTGCTGAACTGCTGACCTTTCGATCGACAAGCTCAGCGTCTCAGCCACTGAGCCACCACGTCCCTGTGTATGGATAGGGCAAATGACAAAATGTGTTATCGTATTACATAAATACCATAATTTAAATTGTTCCAGGTGTTGCAAACAGGCAATGGCAATTTTTATGTGAGGACATCAATGTGTATATGGTGCTATTTTGACATTGCTTCATTTTGCTATGGAAGCTGTTTCATATACGAAAAGAAACAGAGATATGGGGATGAACGTGCAGGTATGCTTAACTTCTATTGTGGATATTCTGACCAACTACAAATTCAAACATTTAAGCAGAATTGGACTTGATTAGTACTTGGACGGGGGACCACCCAAAAGTATCAACTGGTAGGCTAGAGGGGGAAGTTGGAAAAATATTCAAGTCATCTATGGCAAACTACTTCCATTCTGTTGCCAAGAAAGCAGATGGAGATAAACTATGAAGTCACCTGAAGTTGAACAAATATACCTTTTATTAGATATTTGGCTCTTTAGCAGGGAACAAATCAAAAACTTCCCTTTCTCCCCAGTTAATACTCTGAATCCTATAATCAAATTGTTGCCACATGCCACTGAGATTATAGTCAAGTTTCTTTAATTGAAGCAATTATTGGCCAGCAGAAATCACAGTCTCTTTTTGCCATAAGCAGAAAAAGTATAGGTATTGATGAATGGGTCACAATCTGTAACCATGTCATCAGTGTAATGAATTTAAATCCCTGATAGCACTAAAGGAAGTACATAATTTATTACTGAACCATCCCCATAGGAACTAGCTTTATATTAATTAGCCACAGCATGTGTAATTAAAGTTGGAAAGAGGAAATATTAAGATCGTTATCAATAAACATACAAAAATAAGATATTAAAGTCTTCTGTCCATGAGTGTACAGACATTCCTAATGCCAAAGGATCATCAGAAAAGCTCAGAACAGCTGTTTCAGAAGTCTTGACAAGTTTTTCCAAAGTTCCCTAAGTGAAGTTCAACAGGTCTTAAATAGTAATTGTTGGTTGATGAAACATAATCTGACTGGTAACTTAAAAATACAAATGGAATTAAACATTTTCAAGCATTTTCTATCTCTATAAAGATCTGGTGGCTCTATCTCTATAGAGATCTGGTGGCTACCAATTCAATCATTTTCAAAATGAGTCAAACACATTCATATTACATGAAGCCAGGGGTGGGATTTACTTACCTTTACTACCGGTTCGCAACGGGAGCACAGGCGCGCATGCTCAGAAGGGAGCAACCCACCACTGCATAAAGCTATCACTAATAGGGGTAAAAGCTGTTTGTTTTTATAACCCACTTTCAGGGAAGATGTTAAATTGGATAAATTTATTTGCTTTTAATTAAAAATTGATCCGGAAATTTGCCGGATTCAGACTGGGGATAGCCGTCTGGGAGTTTGTGGAAAGCCATGTAAACAATAATTGTGTCCAACTTGTCTAAAATCCTGGTGGAATGCAAAAAGTCAAATGAATTCTCACCAGAATCAACCAGTAGCTATAGGCCTCTGTTCCTGGTAGCTGCATACTGTCTTGAATATCATGGGCCATATATTCTGGAATGCTAGTCAACTTCTCTATAGGATTCTTATAGGCATATACAGGTAGTCTTCTGGGTTAAGAAGAAGTTCCATTTCTAACTCTAACCTGAGGGGCAAATAACATGGGTTTTGTTACCCTGTTTCCCCAAAATAAGACATCCCCTGATAATAAGCCCAATCAGGCTTTTGAACAACTGACAATAAGACCAAGTACTTATTTCAGGGTTCAAAAAATATAAGACAGGGTCTTATTTTCGGGGAAACACAGTATTTGTTAATTAATATTGTTACTTTGTATTTTAATCTGATTCATATTCTTTCTTTTAAAGTGATGCTCAAGATTTATTAGCTTTTAACATTCCTAAACTGATAAACAAGCTGGAGACTAGCTCCTGATAAGAAAAGTTTGTTAGTACAAATTGGGTTCTGGCTTATCTGTTTTGTGAACCCTAAACATCCTTTCTCCTTACAATTTATTCCCCTTCAGACCTCATTTTAATAAACATGTATGCTATTATCCTGTCCAATCAATTTTCCTCTTTCAGATTTCTTTGTTATGTTAGCTATAAAAGAGGATGCTAATGATCGGGGTTCCATCTTTGAATGATGAATCCCTTTTGTCTGAATATTCTGATAAATTGTAATAAAATGATCTTTCTGTCTTGGTTTGTCTCACTGGAAAATATGCACACCAAGGCACGAGCCTGAAAAAGCCATATTTGGCCATCAAACCAGAACTTTTATCGTAGTCAGAACTCATACTTACAAATGGCTTGTTAGAAATGGCGAATGACATTTTCTTTCATTAGGCCAGTGAGCCACTGGGACTGCGAGTACCTAAAAACCACTGAAAACAGAATGTATATTAAAAATGTGAGGTTTTGGCAGTTCCTGAGGGCCTTTGCACCGCTTCTGTGGTTCATTGGCTTCTGGGGGAAAGAGCTCTGTCTGCCATTTTTGGCAATGGGCAGCCCAATTGTATCTCAGGGCGGTCTTTAAGTCAGATGTTCTTCACCCAGGGGCTGCCTTAGTTGCTGCCCTGGACAAAGGGCAATAAATTAGACTTACCTTTCCTCTTCCCAGCAGGACTCTTGCTTGCTAAATTAAATAGAAAAGAATATGGAAATACATCTAAATTGTCCATTTTTTAAAAAAAATTAGCTTAGCAAGGTTGTAGCTATGTTTGCTAATGTGCAAATCACTCCTCTGCCTGACAGAAAATGGCAAAGAAGGCCAAAGTCCAAGGACTCTGATGTTGAGGACACAATTAGTAGAATATATTTCCTTTTGAAGTAAGCTTTATAAGTGGGAGAGGAAATCCCCATATTTTGCTTTTGTAGTTTGGTTGGAAAGAGAATTCTTTATATTCAGAAATGACATAAATGGTTATAAAAGGGAAAGAAAAGATACATAGATTTGCAGAATGCCCCTTGGATTTCTTCAAAAGTAAGATTTTGTTTTATAATGTTTTATAAATTATTTTAAACTGTCACCATGTTTACCGAACAGGGTATCCCATATGTTAAAATTGAACGATGTAATGTAATTAGAATTAGTACAAGTGTGTCCATTGTCAAGGGGAAATATCAAACTAGAAAAAAAGAACAATAGAAAGAAAAAAATAGTTTGAATGCTAAACAAGGCAGTCCACATTATTTTGTTAAAAGGGTAGCTGTATATATCTGGCTCCTTGCCTTTTAGAATTAGAAGCTATTTCAATAAAAACCTGAAATGTTCAGGTGTACTAAAATCTATACAAACTTAGGATGAAAGGAAGGGGACTTCAGCAGGTTAGGAAAAACTTTGTGTATACTTTGTATGAGAGATAAGCCTGGTAACTAATGGGATGCATTGGCCAATTGGAAAAAGGGGATGTAGAATAAAAGCCTACACATAAATTCTATCAGTTGAACCATTTATATTCTTCTGGCAGCTTTCTTGATTCACACAGAGAAGCTGTTTTTAAATGAAAGTGAGTTGCCCACAGAAAGGAAAGGCGGATACAAGATTTTATTCCATTTGAGACTAGGCACAAATGTTTCCACCTCCTCAAGTCTATCAAAACTCAAATACTGACAAACTGAACAAATATCTCCAAAGCAACGCAATAGATTGTAGATACTGTAGATGCTTGAGAAATTTTACTGAGAGATGAATTGGATGGAAGCTGAGAAATTTATTGAGAGATGAATTGGACGGAAACAAATTGGGGTGGCGGGGGTGGGAAATAGGTTGGGTAAACATTAATTGTTGTTGTTTTAACCTGTGTCTGACTCTTAGCAACTTTATAGGCAAGTGCTCTTTGTGCTATCCTATCAAGCACAGCTTCTTTCAGTTGTTGGATATCCTTCTGTGTATCTGATTTGATGTTGTCAAGCCAAGGTATTCTTTGCTTGTCCCTTCTTCTTGTTCCACTAATCATTCCTAGCATCATTGACTTCTCCAAAATCTTAAATATGAACATCCAATGCTGTAAAGTACTGTACTATCACAGTTTTTTAGAATTTAATTTTAATTAAATTGAGTGTGCTTGAAATAAAAAGGAAAATATTTCCGTACATTTTTGTTTCATACTATTCTGTTTGGTCAAGAACAGTCTAATTGCTTCAAAGTCTTCTTAAGCTATGGCAAAGCATAGGAAAAATATTCAAACTGACTGTAATGATTTAACAACTGTCTTATGTAAATAAAATACATAACAGTTAAAAAGCCTGAACTCTTCTGCCTCATGATCTGTGAAATAGTATTTGAAATGAAAGATCATGCTAAGGAACTGCTGCCAATCTTTTAACAACCTCAGCAGCTGACAATGATAAACAATGACAAACAGATAAAATGAATCTGAGTTATGTTCAGTTATTGCCACAAAGTGTTCTGGTGGGATTTTTTATGAGATAGTCTACCATTGCTTTCCCTAACCCTCCCCATTTATCTGGGCCTGGGAACAGCATATGGTTGATGAATAACTTAAGTAGAATGTAGAAATGGCCGTGTCTTTTTGGCAAGCAATATTACTACAGTTGCATGCTTCACTAGCCTGTATATGCTTTAGTTTAACTTTCTGTCTGTGAAAGTATATACATTCTGTCCTTTATTCCTGCACATTAAAAAAAAAATCTGACCAGGTGCTCTGGGGAACAGACAGGGAAACAGCATCTGCTTCTCCTCCCCCCCCTTTTTTTTTTGAAAAAGGTTCATTCCTTGGGCTAAGGAGTTTCACATTATGTTCCATGGAATCCTACGGTTCCACAACTTAGTAAAGGTCCATGAGGGACTAAGACAGTGGTGAAATTCAGCTGGCTCTATCCGGATCGCGCGATCCCATAGTGCTGGCAGCAGGAGGCTCCGCCCACGCATCCAGATGTCATCATGTCCCGTTTTTTACGCTCTGTGCATGCAGGAGCTGTGCATTCACATTTGCGGACCGGTAGCGAAGGTAAGTGAATACCACCCCCGGACAAAGAGCAAAATTATTATCATGATCATCATCTTTGCTTTCTGATTAGGAGTTTGGAGATTTTTTAAAAAAGCAGGGGCAAAGACTGAAAGTTTGAAAACCCATGCTCTTAGAAAAGTGTTTCTCATTCCCAACAACTTTAAGAAGCATGGACTTCAGAATTCCCCAGGCAATTAAGACATTATAGAAGAAGATACAACATAAAGCATTGTCAGCATTAATAGATGGGTAAGGTAACAAATACCACTGAACAGAAGAAATCTAAACTCTAAAATATAGGAAAACTAACATATCACTAACACATTCTGAACATTCAATCAAACCTTTATTATGGCTGTAATAAAGATTTGATTATGAGCATTAGAAGTCAAAAGTGTATGTGAGAGTAATAATTAATATTAGTTATAAGACTATATCAGGTGTAATGTAGCAAGGAATGATAGTAATGAAAACAGAAACCTAAATGACTTAAATAATAGTATACAGATGCAAAAGTGTAAGCATGGCTATAGACTGCCAATGTTCTGCTCTATCGTCTCTTTTGAGTTCTTAGTGACCAATTCCTGACAAATTTTACTTGCTGCAATGCAAAACTTAGCAACTTTATGTTATAGTACAAAAGTGTGTGGAAGTAAAGTGATGTTTTCCTAGAGACTTTAAGAGAACAAAGGACCAAGCTATACAGGCAGACAAAAGAGAAAAGCTGAAAGAACAGGGTATGCATGTCAGTGGAAGAAACAAAGTGAAGTGCATGAGAGATCTAAAGAAGCCAGTTATGCATGGAGGAGCTGAAACTAAAAAAAACATTTAATAGAGTGAGCTATGAGACTCTGAAGTTAGTATACAGTAGCTGGGAAAGGAGCAACAGAGCCGTACAGTCTCATATGCCTTCCAAAGACAGAGACCAGCTACAGCCAATCAGCAATAAATAATTGTTTTCTCTCTCCTACAAACTGATAAGGACTGACTGATGGAGAAGCAACTCAGTAAAAAGGAGCAATTACCTGGCTACTTCAAATTTCACCAGGACCTATTGAAGTGTAAAGCTAGAAAGTGGAGGATAATATAAGGCTAAAGGTAAGATAAAAGAACATTAAACCTTTGAGTAAAAGGAATAGAATTCCCGGTCCTTAAAAGGGAGGACTAAGAAAAGAATTGTGGTAGCAATAGCAATGGCACTTAGATTTATATACCGCTTCACAGTGCTTTACAGCTCTCTCTAAGCCATTTACAGAGTCAGCATATTGCCCC
This sequence comes from Pituophis catenifer annectens, assembly GCF_029215685.1. Lineage (NCBI taxonomy): Eukaryota > Metazoa > Chordata > Lepidosauria > Squamata > Colubridae > Pituophis > Pituophis catenifer. The sequence continues at coordinate 30,011,367 of NW_027256884.1, read as the reverse complement.
CAACAATCTGGGTCCTCATTTTATCCACTTTGGAAGGATGGACTAGGTATCAGAATTGTGCTAGAACAGATAGACAGTTAAGAACCCAGGATAAAAGAAAATTGTGATTTGGTCAAGTATTGTCACTTGTCACTTAAAGCTATACCATTGTCATTTATATATTTGTATATTTTGAATAAACCAACTTTGTATACCTATTGAAAGAAAAGCATTCAACCTTCTAGTGTGGTCTATAACGATAACTTAACTAATCCTCTCACAGAGTAAGAAGCAGACATAGTCTTCAGCTATATTCCCCTGTAGTGTAGGAGATGAAAGCATTTCAGATATCACTAGAATGAACGGTGAAGGAGAAACATGCGCAACTGATGCAATCTCACAATAAACATTCTAGGCATTTGCCTGGCACAGAAGATACCACAGCTGAGGTCAGTGTTTCTCAACCTTAGTAACTTTTAAGATGTGTGGAATTCAACTCACAGAATCTCCCAGCCAGCAAGACTGGCTGGGGAATTCTGGAAGTTGAAATCCACACACCTTAAAGTTTGCCAAGGCTAAGGTCATGAACACTGGCTAAGGTCATGAAACCCTTCTAATACTTTTCACAAATGTAAATAATCAGATGACTTCATTCATTTAAATGCAGAATATCATGCAGAATCTCAAAGCCTAAGATAATACCAGTAACAAAACAGCATCTATACATTGAAAAATGAACACAATCAACTCTAAAGATGGAATTTATGTAGAGCCCATTTTCTCAACTCCAGCTCAATGAAACAGTCCAATAAGGCAGCAGTCCCCAACTTTCCGGTCTGTTGACTGGCAGTGGCGGTGGGAAGGAGGTGATAGTTTCGCATGTGCAGCCTAATCGGGCACATACACAGCTGGAGTTTTGCACGCACGCCATCTACTTGTTCGGCCTAGTTCCCAACAGACTGTGGACTGTACTGGTCCATGGACCAAGGGTTGGGATTCCTGCAATAAGGTACAATAGGCAGTGATTTAAAAAGCCATTTAATTCTTCCATTTTTCTGTTAATAAAGTTGATCCATCAGGATAACCCTTCCTTCCTTCCTTCCTTCCTTCCTTCCTTCCTTCCTTCCTTCCTTCCTTCCTTCCTTCCTTCCTTCCTTCCTTCCTTCCTTCCTTCCTTCCTTTCTTTATATTTCATAATTCTTAACTGCCCGTCTCCCTCAGAGAGAGGCTCCGGGTAATGTACAATATAATCAATAAAATCAGAATAATTTAGGTTTAAAGGTTTTATTATAAAATGACCGAATGAATTAACTTAAGTGGGTTTTAAATGGTTTTAAAGGGGTTTTAGTTAGGGGTTTTAAATATGGCCAATGCTTTAAATCAGTGGTTCTCAACCTTCCTAATGCCGCGACCCTTTAATTCAGTTCCTCATGTTGTGGTGACCCCCAACCAGGGGTGGCTTGGAGGTCATGTGACCGAGTGGCATGGCTAGCTGGTCATGTGACCGGGTGGCCATGGCTATGTGTATAGGGACTACTCAGAGGGCTGAAAAAAAGTCATTTCTGACAGGTCCTCGCACTTTTGACTGGTCCTCACACTTATGACCATCCTCACATTTATGCCTGTGCAGCATTCTTAACAACCATGTCACTCATTTCACAACTGCTTCTCTTCAACATGGTATAAGATAGGGCAAAAAACGTAAAATGTGAGGACAGTCGTAAATTCGAGGACTGGTCAAAAGTGCGAGGACCAGTCAAAAATAACTTTTTCAGCCCTCTGAGTAGTCCCTGTGCACAAAAGGACTACCCAGAGGGCTGAAAAATGTGATTTCTGACAGGTCCTCGCACTTTTGACCGGTCTTCTCAGTTATGACTGGTCATCATTTATGCCCATTGTAGCATTCTTAACAACCATGTCACTCATTTCACAACTGCTTCTCTTCACCATGGTGACAAGATAGGGCAAAAACGTAAAATGTGAGGACAGTCGTAAGTTTGAGGACTGGTCAAAAGTGCGAGGACCAGTCAAAAATAACTTTTTCAGCCCTCTGAGTAGTCCATATGCATAAAAGGATACAGCAATAGAGAGGGATGAAGGAAGGGAAGGGAAATTAGAATAGGAGTGAAGGTAAGAGAGGGAGGAAGAGAGGAGGAGAAGGAGAAAGAGGAAGTAGGGAGAAGAAGAAGAGGGGGGGAAGAGAAAGTAAGTAAGAAAGAAAAGACAAAGGTGGTAGGTTTGAGGAGAAAGATTGCTGTACAATAAAAAAGATGAAAGGGAAGAAAGCCAACCCCAAACAAATATAAAGATATTAAGATAAAGAATGAATTGTTAAACTTTAAAGAATAAAAGAGAACAAATAGCAATAAATAGCAATAATTAGAAACACACATACAAACATACAACATATTTTCTTTGAACAGAGTATTTGGCCGGTCCACAAATTTAAACAGTTGTAGGAGGTTAGCAGCCACCCCTTTCCTAGAAGAATGAAATATTTTGGGAAATATTAAAAAGGCAGAATATTATATTTCCCTGGATGAGAAATGGAGAAGCATATTTTACAGACAAAGCAGCTCCCACCTTCCTGCCCCCCACCCTTTGTTAATGGGCCAGAGGCAGAAAGTCAATCCTTTGTCAAAGGACATTTGCAACACAATAGCAACAGAAACTAACACAATGGGCCCCATCAAGCCATGTGATCCTGTCCACTATTAAAACATCTTTCCAAACAGTCTCCATGTTTCCAGTGTCTTTTTCCCCACTTGAAGCAGAACCCAGAAGGATATTTCTTCCAACACAGTATTTAGTCATTTCAATTAAATTTACAATTTCTATATTTCCTTTTTACCATATTTATTCCTCAACTATTTTTTTAAAAAACCAATATTACCCTTCATCCTCATCTCTAATCTTAATCAAATTCAATTTTTCCCTTCTATTCTATATTATACCCCTTTGCATTGTCATCTATTTTTATATCCATCCTCACATTGATTAATTATGTAATACAGTTGTTTAATACAAATTCAACATTTTAATATAAATCAATTAGTTATATAACTATCTTTTTTGTATATTTATCAATATGAACATGAATATTCCAATTATTTCCATGCAATCCAATTTCTTACAAATCAATTAATTATATTTACCAATAATAATAAACCAAATAATTTCCCCCATATATTCCTCCAAACCACAACTTAACCATTTCTGCTTTCAACACAATATACAATTAATAGTATCTCAATTATTACAATTCCCTAGTTAAATAGAGCTTTTTTTCTTTTGTGTTTTAAAATCTTGAACCTCCTCTTGCCCTAAATTCCCCATTGTCTGCAGTTTTGTACCTACCTTTTTTGGTGAGGAAAAAGAAAAAGAAACCTCTCTGCCTCATTTTGTCACGTTGCAGCTAAGACCCTGCTTTCTCTTTCTCTTTCCAGTATAGCTAGGGGGAAAAAAACTTGCTCCAGGAATTTACCTCTTTGCAGCTAGCTCTTTGAAGCCCCGCGGCAAGAATTTAAAGTTTTTTTCCCTCTAGCCATCAGCTGGGACTCCGGAGCAGCAATAGATTGGGAGTGGGCGGGGTAAGCGAACGGCGACCGGGCGATCCAGCAGAGGCAGAGGGTGAGTGAAGGCGCGGGGGGGGGCGAGAGAGGGCTTTGGCGACCCCTGGGAAATGGCCGTTCGACCCCCAAAGGGGTCGCGACCCCCAGGTTGAGAACCGCTGCTTTAAATTATTTTAAATTGTTTTTAATTTTTGTGTTGGTATTATTTTTATCATGGTTGTACACCACCCTGAGTCCTTCGGGAGATTAATTAATTATTAATTATAATTAATTAATTAATTAATTATAAAACATTACAAAATTTCAAAAGATAGAAAATTCCAAGAAGTGGAGGAGCTATCGTCAGGCCAGCCAACCCCATGGTTGTGTGGGCCTCAGTATCCCCATGTAAGACTACATAGCCAAATCTTGGTCCATTTGCAGAAGGCCAAAACTGTGCTGCTCACCCCCAACTGCCTAAGTCCTCCCAAAAGGATTCCATGGCCAATGCTGCTGAAAGCCACTGAGAGGTCAAGAAGAGTGAGGATGAATGCACCACCTCCATCTCGCTCCCACAGAGGTCATCATCAGAGATAACATTTTGCCCTCAAACAGATCTGAAATAGGGTTAGAAAAATCAGCTTCTTCCAGGAATTATGGGAATTTATTGGCCATTCTTTCTAGAGCATATTTTCAGAAATAATTGTCTGCAACTGGATGATGGTTTTCTAGTACTGCACCTGTGACAGGTTTTTTTTCCTAGAGGGAGCACAGAATTGCTTGTTTAGGTGCAGGCAGCAGCATTTCTTAATTTATTATGCATTAATTATAGCTTTGACTTGTCTTTTGGAATCCTTCCTACACCAGCTAGTTGCAATTAGACATGATGGACAAGAATTGGGAAGACAAGTTGGCCCTGCTGCTATGTCTATTTTATCTATATCTCAGGCCATAGCAACTGTATTATATAAATTTCATATTATCTACCAGAAAGGATACCATTGTAAATGGTAAGGATCTACAAATCCAATTTGAAGATGATTTAGACCAAAATATTTTTGTTCATCTGAAGCAACAACCTCATTATGCTCTTAGAGGAACAGAAAAATAATAATATAAGGAACAATAATACAATGACATTAATGAACTTAGTAAATGTCAACTGCTATATCCTGGATCATATAATTAGCTATCTACTACCTTGAAGATGCTGTGGAACAGTGGGTTCTAGTTGCAAAAAGACAATATTTTGCAACCAAGTAAGTTATTCTGAGGTCTCTCTCAGCAAGTAAATAATCAGTATAGATTTGGTCTCTGCGACCTGGGAAATTGGATTATAAAGCATTCAGTTGATTACTTCCATCTCCTCGCTTTGCAGGGACATACTCTCTGTGTAGCTACCCTTTAAGATTGTTGAATGGGAAGCATTAAAGTGGCCTCTGGAGAATCCTTATGGTACTTCAGGTGGTTAACTGAAAATAGATAAGCTGCAAGAGAGATTCTCTGGCTTTCCTTGAGATCATAATAGGTCCCTGTGGTTTGGCTTGAAAAGATTTGCCATTCTGTGTCCCAAATGCAGTGTCTGATTCTTTGGCTTTATCTGACCCTGAAAACAATATGTATTTCAGAGAGAGAACAATTTGTTAATAATACTGTTCCACATTTGGGACAGTATTTAGGACTGTCAAATATAAGAATGGAAAACAGCCAGGCTGCACCTAGATGGAATGACAGAATGGCAGAAATCCCCCAATTTTTTCATATCATTTCAGAGGCATCCAATTTAATTCAAAAGATCTAATTACCCTGCTCATTTGATTTTGAAGTACTCCTCACAAGGAGTAGCTACCACATGTGGGCAACCACCCATGGAAACCCCAGAAGTTTTTAAAAAACAGATTACCTTATGTTACTAAATTTAACAAATTATTAATCAATAACAAGACTTTTACAAATAAGGAAAGAAAATAATGATCTTTGTCTTGGAAAATTATATAGTTAATTTTTTTGAATTCATTTAAATGAGGATTTCCTTTTGTCACTAGAATATCTTAGGTCAACATCTATAGGGACCTGTTCAGTGGTGGGTTTCAAAACTTTTTACTGCCAGTTCTGTGGGTGTGGCTTGATGGGTGTGGCAGGGGAAGGATACTGTAAAATCTCCATTCCTCCCCAATCCAGGGGAAGGTTACTGCAAAATCCTCATTTCCTCCCGATCAGCTGGGACTTGGGAGGCTGAGAATAGATGGGGGTGGGGTCAGTCAGAATTTTTACTACCAGTTCTCCAAACTACTCAAAATTTCCACTACCGGTTCTCCAGAACTGGTCAGAACCTGCTGAAACCCACCTCTGAACCTGTTCCTTTAATGAATACTATGGTAGCTTTCCATACTATTGTCCTAGGACCTATGGTAAAAGAATGCTCTATCCTGAGATTGTTTTGAGGCAATTCAATTAAAATAAAGTTTGATTATAAGCTTAAGGATTTAAAGAATCTGAAATAAACATTAAAAAACTAAATAAAATTCTGATTTCAGAAAGTTATAAGCAGATTAGGAATCAAGATATTGAAAATGTTACAATAAGATTTTAGAATTAATTATAAAGTACAAAGAGCTTCTTGTAGAAAATAGATCCTGTTTTGGTTTTTAGATAACATAGATAAGCAATTTTATGGTTTCAAAAAATGGATACTAGAGGGGACTAAAGATTTTAGACTGAGGAAAAATATGCCGGCCTGTAAAATGATGCATAACATCATTACAGTAAAAATATTGAAGGAAATTTTTGAAGAATGGAATCAGAGAATAGTAGCCACAGTATCAACAATGCCAATAATGATGTCTGCTTCTGTGTATAGACCAGTGGTGGGCTTCAGCCAGTTTGCACCACTTTGGCACAACTGGTTGTTAACTTTCTGAACAGTTTGGCAAACTGGTTGTTGGAAGAAATCATTAGGGCAGAGAACCGGTTGTTAAATTACTTGAATCCCACCACTGGTAGAGAATATATCCAAAGTTATTGAAGAAATGACAAACACAGGACAAATTTTATCTGACAAGGTAGAGATGGTATTGAAAATGAATTTACACCTGACAGGCCAAGAGAATGACTTTCTTTTTTCTTTCTTTTTCCTTGCAGTTTTTACTTTCTGTCTATTCTCTTTTCTTTCTTCAAATTTAGTTTATATTAGATTTTGCTATTGTAATCAAAATTCACACACACACACACACACACACACACACACACACACGCATAAGCATATGCAATTAGCTACTCAGTGTAGGCTTTACTCAACAGTTCAAGGTCAGAAACATCTTACAGAGATATTTTCAAGAATACATCAGTTAATTGACTAAACATGTAAATTTACAGTTAAGCAATGTAAGAATAGATTGGATATCTTATACTTTATATCTCACTAGACTAATATACCTGTGCACGTAGTTTTCTGTTAGGATTATATTTACAAAATTTATAGTAAATATTTACAGTTTTAAAAATTTACAGTATATAGCAGACAGAAATGAATATTCAGAATACAATCAAATCTTCAGTTATGATCCTAGATGTAATAGCACTGAGAATGTTTATTGGCAGTGCATTTGTGTAGTATATGTATGTGTGACAGTGTAAGTATGAGTAGTGTAATTATAACCATTATAAAGTTATAATATAACCATTATAAAATAGAGCATGAAAGGTTAATGTATGGCAAAGATCACTATCCCATTTAGTTTCACGCTGTTTAAATTACCGTTTAAATTATGTATTTCAACTTCAAGTTATATAGTTGCTTTTATAAACAACTGTATTGAAAACTAGACAACCTGTGATTCACTGAGTCAATGTTTCAGAGATATTTCTTTGCCAGATTCCTCAATGTATTCTACAATGGCAAGAGCTTGTAATGTACTGCCTTCACTGGAAATGTTCTTAAAAATTTAGGAAGATAGTCAAAGATGTCTCTGTCTTGAAAGTAGCCCATATTGATTTATATAGCACAGTCAAACCTCGGAAAATGTTTTAGGAGCTTTTGTATCATGTCATAAAATGTTTTGTGATAGTTTTTTACATTTGCCAAACTTCAATAACATGGTAGTGATGGGTTCTGAATTTTGGATGCAGTCTGTAAGTTATTCCATTTGAGGTACCTTGGCTGAAAAAAAGCTTTGTACCATTTCGCCCAGTTAAAGGTTAAAGGCACAAGAATTTTAATAGTATACAGACACACACACAAGATTGTGATAGAATCATCCTGGAAGATGGTGTGAAATGGCCCAATTTATGTAAAGGATGGATTAGTTATCAACTGACATTGATGAATAGCTAGGGGAAAAAAATGCTATTTTCTGTCTCATTGGAATAGGAGCCAAAGTTTATAAGAAAACCTATGTGCCTATGGTCTACATATACTTTCTCAAGTTGAGAAGAAAAACCTAACAATCTCAGCTGTTACTTACTGAAGTGTACTGTTCTTGTAGTAAAATAAATTTTAACCAAAGAGGAGAAATATTTTCAGCATAGCCTTCACTGCTGACCAAGTTTTTCATTTTTTGTGTGATGCTACATTATACTCAAAACTATATAAATTGATTTACTACATGCATAAAATCATACAAGCTGACACAATATAGCACATTTATGGAAATATGTTTCTGATCAATGGTCTGGGGAAGTGGCTACTTCTAAGCTAAATAGAATCAGGCTGGGTTAATGCTCAATGGAAAACCTCCAAAAAACACCAGGCCTTCAGGCTAAATTGGAAAGCAAAATAACATTCTGAAAGAAAAAAAGGGGCAAGCCATTTCCATACTACTGCCAAAAAAGCCTGCCGTGAATGTGTCTATGAAGTCTCCAATAATTAAGCTCAACTCCAAGGAGCCCTTTTCTCTGGACAGTTGATAATAAACTGCTGTTGGCTCAACTATAATTTACCGTGTTTCCCCGAAAATAAGACCTTGTCTTATATTTTTTTGAACCCTGAAATAAGTGCATGCCCTTATTGCCATGCGCTCAAAAGCCCGATTGGGCTTATTATCAGGGGATGTCTTATTTTGGGGAAAACAGGGTATGTGTTAAGATGTTGCTGTGTAGCCTCATTGCCTACTCAGAATAAGCTCCACATAATATGAGGATTGCATCTTTAGGCTCTCATGTATTTAATATTTGATAGAGCTATTTGTAGAATAGCAAGTAACCTTTAAGTTAGGCTTCTCCCAAACAGATATTAATCTTTGACTAAATTAGAATAGAAAACACTTCATTAAAACTATTGCTACATCTGTCTTGCAAACACCCACCTGTTCTTGAAAACAGTTTTGTTATGAATGGATTTCAAGTACCTGAAAAAAGCCTCTAAAATTGTGTACTTGAAATGGATTTCAGATCATCAAAGTGCCCTTCCAACATAGCAATGACAGAAGTATATATATATATACAGTATATACATAAGGAATTTTAAAATGAAAGATACATTCCTTCTTTCAAGTCTTTCAGTTTTAAATGTTTCTTTCTCTCAGCCTCATCCCCTCATCTGGTAGGGAGATGGATGAGCTTCAGTGAACCATCTCACTTCTTCATATTATCTTCTCTGACAGCAAGAGAGAGGATAGCAATGAAGTAGTTTCATGCAGCACATAGAGCTATGGCATTTTCTTTATTAAGTCCAGATCCACAGGGTCCAAAATAAAGAATTTCTAGTGCATGCAGATCTAAGAGTCAATCCCTTGCATCCTATTTAAAAAGACTAGCTGATATGATGAAGATAATATCTGTTTAAAATCAGTCCTAGATCACTGTTTCCAGGGGATTATCTAGTGGCCAAATTAGGCAATAGATGGAGTTCAGCAGACGTGAAGAAGGCTCAGTTAAGGTAGAAAACTCAAACAAAACTTAACTGATGTGTTTTTTGTACACTGCATACATATCAGATTTTCTTGCCGAGTTTATTTGCTGCTTGAGAAATACAAAACAGGGAAACAGAATAAACAAGGGCAAGAAAAAAGCAGTGGGAACAGGAGCAACTTCTGACTTCCTGTTGGCTTCCCCATTGACTTTCCTTCTGGAAATTGACAGGGAGCATTGGAAATTTTCCCCTCCCCTCCCCTTCCCAGGAGGCAGGTAAATGGCTGCTATCGAGTGGAGGAAGGAATGAAGAATTGCAATATTGGCTGGGAAATTGTCAGGGAGCATTGAAAATTCATGTGACTGCAGTAGCAGCCCAGGCCCTCAGCACAATCACTAGGACCGGAGCAATAACATTTTCCCCAAATTTCATTCCCATGTCATGGCTCTTGAATTTTGGACACATTCTTGAAGTTGGCCCATTTAAGGTACCTTGGTTCAAAAATTGTAGCCCTATAATGTATAATGTTTTGCCCAGTCTAAAGATCATGACGAGATTTTTAGTAGTATATAGATGAATCGCTGATCTCTCCATGGAAGTTATTCAGAAAAACTGTATTACAATGTATCCTAAAAATGCTTAGCTGGTAGAAACAATAATCTATCTTGTGAGCTAACCAGAATCAATCCCAATTAGTATTTGGATGAGAATTTCACAACTGTAAACTAGATTGGGGAAACATATTGAAAGAAAGCAGACACCAGCCAATTTTGTTATACTGCCAAGAAATCTACAATACATAAGCAAAACTAAATTCAACAGTACTTGCAGAAATTGCATATTAGTTATATGTTATAGATAACATAACAAAAATGTTATATAGGTAACATTTTTCAGGCTAATATTTCCTTCTTTACTTATGCTAAATTCTCCAGGATTCCTTGAAAGATTTCTATAATTCTGTTTGATACCTGTCCAAGGTCAACTACTTGTTACAAGGTCTCACCAGCTTTTAACCAACTTTCTTCACAATTTAATTTAACCAAGTTTAGAATCACTATCTTTTTTCTGATGCTTGAGAAATGAAGGGGGCAACACGAAGTGGTAGAGTTTTTAATTAACCAATTAATTAACCAATTCTTTTAGTTAATGGTTTTAATTAATTAATTTGAAAAGAGTTAAAAAGTACTTTTAAAAAGATGTATCCTTATAGAATAGGAACCAAACAAGGTCTCTATCAAACCTGAATCCCATTGAAAACCCTAAAGTGAAACCAGAGTAGACAACTAGATATCGGAATCTGTAATCATAGGGCCATCCTGAAAAAGTCATTACCAGCAGATCTTAACATTTAGGCAGGTTCATTAGAAGAGAGGTGATCAATTTAGACATTCAGGCTGTATGCCAAATGACCTCACATTAATTTGTGCTTAACAAAGTATTTGCAATCAGGGCAGTTTTAGTGTAAACATCATATGATTCCTGGGCCTTGTAACATTTAGCAGTTTAGTCAACTGTGTGTATGTATAGTATGTATGCACATATGCACACACATAATCCAAAAATATCTCATGAACATTTCATAAATTTTTTGTTAATCCTTTTGTCCATGAGAACATTTGGGTGGAAAATAGCAATCATATATATTAGTGGAGGATATTTAAGATGAATTGATATTTTTGGACCTCTGTTCTGAATTCATCAATGAGATTCTTTACAGAAAGACAACATAATTATGGATTCAAGGTGTCAGGATTTTCCTATTAAAAAAAACACATACACAAAATAATGCATTTACAATTATAACATGGATAATTTTTTCCTTCTCCCAAATTTGCTCTGATCAGTTTCTGCATCTCAAAATGCTATGCTTCTCTGATTATTTTCTTTAATTTTTTTTCTTTCTTTAACCTGTCTTTTTTTTGGGAACTCATGAATTCTAGTCTATATGTTTGAGCTTATAGTAGCCCCAGAAACGAAAACTGAGCTGCTTTTAATTTGCTGCCAAGACACATCATGAAGACCATGGGGAAGCACTTTTTTTCTGACAAGATGAAGCTGAATTATGCAATCAGGCATTCGTGTTCATGTGATTGAGAGACTCTGCAGTAACTGCCCTCCTTCTGCATAGTGGTTGTTATGCATCCTGTTGACAATCAACTCATCACTAAGTGCATCTTTCTGTGTCTTGTCAGTTGCTTCGGCTGCCTGCTGTTTCAAGACACATGCTGTTCTTTGCTACTGGGTTTTTTTTTTAAATCGCCTATACACTCATTCACCCTGCAGTATATTTGGGTGATTCACCCAACAAATTTGCCAATATCATAAGGTGAAGCTAAATAAATTGCAACGTTCATTCTTTTCCATTTTAAATAAGTTTGATTTTTCTCCCTTCTGATTAGAGTTAGATTTTCTACTTTATTTTGTGGTTTGCCTTAGTTGGCATAGTTTTTTTCTAGAAAACTCCAGTCAATGTTCTCTTTAAAAATATCAATAAATTCCTTGAAGTATAGCCATATGTTGCGTTGAGTCATATGTACTTATGTTGATAAGAATCTGAGCTGTTTTTGGATGGCACTTTCAAGGATTTGCAAGAAAATCAAAATCAAAATTTGCTTTTGCCCACTGCTTCTTGTCCTATGGGAGAAGTACTCCCTTGGTAGTGAATCTTATTCGCCTTTGATCTAATCTATACTTACATTATGAACTGTCTTAGCATGGCTAGGAAAAAAAAACTTTCTGAAGTCTGAAATCCTGTTGTAAATGAACATAGACAATCTGAGTTAAACAGACTAAGAATCAGATTTGAAAAAAAGCAATATGAAATGTCTTTATATGTTTCTATCCACTTTAATGCAACATTTTAACAAAGCATTATAATCAGGAGACTATTATAATCAAGCAATAAGTATGTCTCAGATTGGTTTTATGTTAATTTGACACTGGTTTAGAGGACATTTCATGTGAAGATGTGGGATTAAATTATAAAATTCGAGAAATAAGTAGAATGGATAGCAAATTTTTGCTGGGTGGTGGAAAAACACTCCAAACATCTGTAGGGAACACATTTCTCAAATCTGTTTTAGGCAGAAGGTCCCATTACTCAGTAGTAGAGCACAAGCATTGCATCAAGAAACTGCCCTTCACTTTAACTAAGGGGGATATCAGTATCAAGACAATGTCTGTTTTTAGAAATTTCAAAGATGTGATGTACAAGAAAAAGAAATGGAGGAGGATGAGGCAATACTCTGTGCTCAGTCCTTATCACTGCCAGCTGGGTGTACAAAAGTTCAGGTAGTGTGATTTATTGAGTGTAAAGTAGGTGCCAGTTGACTGAGGATCAGAGCTTATCCCTTCTGTGGGCAGCATATTGAACCAAATGAATCAATAGTCACCATCACCTTTCTGTTGTCTAGGTCTTCGTTTTGCTCAGTAGACCATTTTCTGCCTGATACATATAAATATTAAGAGTGCAGGAGTTCATCACAGTGTACTCAGATATACACTAACCAATGTCTTTGATACAATGTACAATTTAGTCACATCAACCACAATTCTAACAAATAGGTGTGCACAACCCTTGAGCCTAATATCACCTGGCTTCTGAGGAGAATTGGATGATCACTTTAGCTGTGTAAAAGGTAAAGGTAAAAGTTCCCCTCACACATATGTGCTAGTTGTTCCCAACTCTAGGGGGTGGTGCTCATCTCCGTTTCAAAGCTGAAGAGCCATTGCTGTCCAAAGACTTCTCTGTGGTCATGTGGCCGGCATGACTAAACACCAAAGGCACACGGAACACTGTTACCTTCCCACCAAAGGTGGTCCCTATTTTTTCTACTTGCATTTTTTACATGCTTTCTAACTGCTAGGTTGGCAGAAGCTGGGACAAGTAACGGGAACTCACCCCATTACGTGACACTAGGGATTCGAACTGCTGAACTGCTGACCTTTCGATCGACAAGCTCAGCATCTTAGCCACTGAGCCACCTATTTCCCTTTCATTCCAGAAGTGGTCAGAAAAAGCAGTGAGAGGCAGAGAGAAAGACAGAGACTGGTGGCTCCATAGCTTCTTTTCGCTTAGGGTATCATATTTATCCATTGGAATTTAGTTCCTTGGCAGAGGAAAGTTTGTCCCATCCCTGCTCATAGGAAGTAAGCTTACCTTGGACTGCATAGGTCTAATTTATAAAACAGATTAAGCTCTAATGTATGCTTTTCAAGTAGCTGCTATGAAATTATTTATCTCCAGTTACGTAGATTGCTTGCAATTAAAAACAGAATCAAACCTGCAAATAATCACCATTTAGCTGCTAGAGATGGGCAGGTAATATATGTTGCTACTTGCTGAACTGCAGACCTTAGAATTCATCTGTACTATTGGCCTTGTTTCTTAAGGATGTTGTGAATTGTGCTCCGAGATACCTACTTTTATTCCAGAACATAGGTAGGGTATTTTTTTCTGGCCTCAATGACAGAAAAAACTCCCTTCCTTCCTTCCTTCCTGCCTGCCTGCCTGCCTGCCTGCCTGCCTGCAAATCCAGGTGTCATGGTGATATCACTGGCAGCTTTACACTTCCATATCCCCTCTTATTTCAAAATTTTTAGCTTAAAGCTGTACTACTGCAAATCTGTCAGATTAGCAATGTGATCTCTGGATGTTCTAGGAGCTGCCAATCCGTGAGTAAGGAAGCAATCCTATTTACAAACAATAATGAAAAGGGAAAGAATTATCAAGATTATGTTCATTTCTTTGCTTTTATTTTCTTTATATTGTTTGGTCAAAATTCAACCTTGCATCTTGAAAACTCCTTGCAATGGACTTACTGGCAGTAGTGGCTTGTCTATTATTTCCAAAGGTCTAGGAATCAGAGTATTTTATCATGGTGGTATAGAGCATTGAATTATTTATGTCATGCAAATGATCCACATTACAGTGAAATCTGTCATTGAAAGCTCCACTGTCACTTGTGAAAGCATGTTAGTTTCTATACATTAGCAAAAAGCCATGTCAGCAATTGTTTCGGGTTAATTTTGTTAATGAAAAAACAAAGCAGATTGTCTTGAATGTTTAAGTGTATTTTAACATATATGTGTCCAATGTTTGAGTGTGAGAGGTTACTTCTACCTCACAAGCTTTCAGAGAGCAAGACAGTATTATTCAATTATTCCACTATGACATCAGTGGAATAGCTGGAATTCAGTGTTTGAATGGTGAGAATAGGAATTGAAGGCTTTGAAAGACAAACCATTCTCATCTCTATCTTTAAACATCTCCCAATTTCCTCCAGAAAGCCCTGAAACTGCATTGCCATTTTGTGGACAAATACTGGCAGAGCAATTTGGAAGCCAGAGGGCATGTGGACTACAACTGGCTCCTGGGAGATTACATGTGGCTTGTGGGTTGCCCTCTGCTGTTGGACTATGTATCAGTCTTTATATTTAAGCATATAACGAACTCTGATAATAATATTATATCATACTTCGATTCTCTTAGAAGATGCAGCAAAGATTTGAAAATAGATTAATAAAGTTCCAGTGTCTTAATTCAGTTTGCTTACCAATTGGTGAAGTGTGCAATGATTAGTTTGATGTCTACATTTCAGTAAAGGAAGAAGCAAATTAATTTAGTTAAAATAATTGGAAATTCAAGTAATTTTATAGGCAAACCTGTCAGCCAATTGTTACCGATAAAGTTGTATGGACAATTTTGTTCTATGGAGAAGAAATGTGCTAAACAATTTTATTCGCTTATTAAAATTATGAAAACAAAATGAGCTGTCTTAGGCATTTAACCTTTTTTAAGAAGGGGAAATTTGGTAGTTCTACTTGTTAAGCTGCAGACTTTTTCATACTTGTTGGGTGTGAATCCACTGGGCTCCAAATTCTGGCTATGCATCTACACTGTTGCTCATTTATTTATCTAATATTTTTTATGTCACTGCGTTATTTTTTTTGCCAGCTGAACTCATTATTTCTGGACTATCTGACTTTCCGTACCTTGCCAAGAATTGTTATCAAAAGCTACTACGCATGTCCATCCACCCACATTCCTTCACACTCTTTCCTTTGTTCTCCTGCCAGCAAGGTCCGGCTTGGACCGGCAGGAGACCTCGCTTGCCAAAATGTAACAATTAACTTTTCTTAGTTAGTGAGGTGTTTTATTTTCTTTATAACAAATAAATGAGTTTTATTAGAAACCTTTCTCGCGTTTCTTTTCAGATTATTGCAACAAGGAATAAGCCTCGATTCATCTCCTCTAATCTAAACCAGGGTAATTAGTCCCAGAGCCAAACATGGGATTAATAA
This sequence comes from Pituophis catenifer annectens, assembly GCF_029215685.1. NCBI lineage: Eukaryota > Metazoa > Chordata > Lepidosauria > Squamata > Colubridae > Pituophis > Pituophis catenifer. Next base: position 29,995,683 of record NW_027256884.1, on the reverse strand, counting down.
ATGCCCTGACATTTTATAAATAACTCAAGACAGGAAACATTCATAATGCTCCTTCCTATTTTTCCCACAACAACTCAGTGAGATGGGTTGGGCTGAGAATGAATGACTGATCTAAAGTCATCCATCTGTTTTTTCATGCCTAAAGTGGGACTACAGCTGACAATCTCTTTTAGGCCAACACCTTAACCACTAGATTAGTTTGATACTCTGATCTAATACATGCATATTCATGCCAAGAAAATCTTCCTTTATATTCAGTTACTAAATGGTTGGTTGTGCTTTGTTTAAAAAAAAGATATAATGTGTTTGCAAGACATATGTCTGAGTAATTTATTTGAAATTTTGTGCTAGGTTTATGCTAAAGAGTTCAAATGAGATATAGCTCCCTTTGACTTAATATCTATGCATTATATACACTGTACTCAAAAAAATCACATCCTCCTTCTCCCTATCCATTCCACTCCAATTATTAGATTATTTCTAAAGTTTTGAGCAACTCTATTCAGACAGGCAAGTTTAGCTAGCTAGCCCTGAAGCAGAGAACTGCCGGATTAGCTTTTGGTCAATGGGTTCATTCCTTTCCATTCAAGTATGGTTGCTCTCTAAGACCTATAGCAATTTCATCTTCTGATCATATGGCATGTATGCCTCTTCACAAACTGAAGGCTGTTATCTGGCACTGGAAGAATCAGAAATCCAAAGAATGAAACTAAGCTGTTAAATATTTTTTTTCACCTGTGAAAGAAAGGAAGTGAGAAGGAACATTGTGCGGAGAGTCTATTATTTAAGGATAGGTCTACAATTTAAACATACCATATAGCATTAAGATCACTCATTTATGTCTAACACAATCTATCTGTTATGTATGTATCAAAATGTAACCTTCCTATAAGAAAACTTTGAATTTCACGTCTTTTCATTTAAAGGGAATGGGTGATTTTTACTACCTTCCTTTCTGTCTTCTCCCCACCAGTATATTTCAAGGTCCGTAGTCGGGGATGAAAAGGCTCAAGGGCATGTGCTCCTTCCGTAAAACACATTGACTGATGGTGTTACCACCCACCAATGTGAAGACATGCATTTTTATAATGATTTGGAAGGAGGAGTGACATTTGGCATTTATAATATGGAAATGGCTTTCATAGAGTTATTACTAGTGCATATGCCATTAAGGTAGGACAAGCTGAGAAGTCCGGGGGGGGGGAGGGTTGGGGCAGGAGGGGAGAGGAGGGAAGGGAAAATATGTGTAAAATTTTTTAAAACTTTTTAATAATAAAAAAAAAGGTAGGACAAGCTGATATTCAGCAATAATACATATCCATTATAAAGTGGAGTGGAGTACAATTTGAACAATCTTCCTCAGTTGCAATGCCTATTCTGATAAAGTTTGTGAATATCTAGCCCAGGAGCTCTTATGTTCACTTTTGTGATCTCACACAAAAACTAAAAATATAAAAAAGGGAAGCTATTTTTGTGGACCTCTTCCTTTTAAGTGTAAAAACACCTCTAACACTAGTGCATCCTAAAATAGTGCTTCCTTTTCTTACTCACTTGTAATAGAAAAGACAAAAATAATGAAGGTGATAGATTTGGCAGGAATAGCAGTATTTTTCTCAGCACATATGGAAGCTATTCGAATAAGGACAACACAACTATAATCTACAAAAAGTAATATGGTTGCTTTATCCACCACATGAAAAAAAATCAATTTGACATGTAACACATGTTCTGTCACAATAAATTAACTTGTAATAAATCTGGCCATTGGGAAATGTTTCCTGAAAATACTTCGTACCACAAGTAAAAAATAGATTGATAGGCTGATAGACTACAGAAATGAAGTTTAGTAATGCTAGTCAGCAAGAATCTGTTTAGCAGAAGTCTATATGAACTGAAATTACAGTAACATCTAATTCATTCTCTGTAGTAAGATTCATCTTATTTACAAACTGACTTGAAGCTAAGGCAATTCGTATAAATACAAACTTTGGTTCAGTTGTGAAATAAGGATGGAAACAAGAAGTCAAATTTCCCCAAGAAAGATAGATGTATAAGCATTGTTACTATATTTACTATAGCATAGTTATTATATTTGTCATTTACAATAAGCTTAAATGTTTTGGTATACTATGGCTGTTGAATGAGGTCCTGAATTTATTACAGTACTTTGCCCCATGTAGAATTAGCAGCCTGACAAAGACATTGGAAATAAGCATTCATGGTGTTACAACCTAACAAACTTAGCACAAAGACAAATTGCTTTCCCCATCAGTCATAAAACAATGCACAATATCGGAATGTGTAGGAAGAAATAACATATGCAAAAAGAAATAAGCAATATGTTTGAGCATTTTAGTTACTGCATTTTAACTGATTGACCAAGGGCTCTAGTAAGTCACTCTTAGGAATTTGCAAGTTTCAATAGTGTAGTCTGAACTCTGCTTGAGGCTACCCTATAATTACACCTTTGACCCTCATTAATAGAAAATGAATATAAAATTGCTTATAACTAGAAGCATTGTAGATAGAAAATTAGCTTTGCATAGCATTTTGTAGCTTTTTGGAATCAATTTTTGCACTGTAAAAACATCTGGACTGCAGAAAGTCAAAATAGGGAACTCACTGTCTAATCCTGCATCAGTTAACAGTGGTGTTCCGGAAGGCAGTGTTTTAGGTCCCATAGTTTTTTTTGCTCTATATCAACGATTTATGTTGATTTATGATTTATCAACTTAAAAGCAATTGCATTCTTCTTGCCGATGACGTAAAATTATTGAATTCTACAGATAATTCTGTTGTTTTACAAAGTGATCTTAACTATGTGTCTGAATGATCATCTATTTGGTAATTTCAAATTTTGATTAATAAATGCTCTGTCTTACATGTTGGTAAACATAATCAGAATGTCAAATATAAGCTAGGTGGCATTGATCTAGCAGATGACCCTCACTTTGTTAAGGACCTAGGTGTACTTATCTCTGGCAATTTATGCTCCAAAGCTCACTGTAACAGTGTTGCTAAAAATGCATTAAGAGTTGTAAACTTAATTTTGCGAAGCTTTTTATCTGGAAACTCTGTATTGCTAATTAGAGCTTATAAAACTTATGCTAGACCAATCTTAGAGTATTGTTTAACTGTTTGGAATACCCACCATATATCTGACATCAGTACAATTGAGCGGGTTCAGAAATACTTCATGAGAAAAGTCATGCACTCTTCTGTACACAATATAATTCCTTATGCTACTAGGCTTGAAATTCTGGGTCTGGAAAACTTAGAACTGTATCACTTGCGGTCAGACCTAGGTATTGCATACAAAATTATACGTAGTAATGTTTTACCTGTAAATGACTTTTTCTGCTTTAATCGCAATAATACGTGCACAAACAACCTTTAAACTCAATGTAAATCATTCTAAAATTGACTGCAAAAAACCTGATTTCTGTAATAGAGTTGTCAAAGTCTGGAATGCCCTACCTGATTCAGTTGTCTCAGCTACAAATTTTCACAGTTTCAGTGACAAATTGACTTCCGTGGAACTTACTTCATACTTAAGTGGTCAGTAGAGGAGGCGTGCATAAGTCCACTAACGTGCCTATCGTCCCTGTCATTGTATTTTTATTCTCTTATTCTTGTTCTCATTTTTGTTTGACAAATTCCAATAAATAAATAAATAAATAAATCAAGAATTTATGAAAAACTTATCAGTGTTTTATCAGGATGGTTGCAATGATTGTACGTATCTGGATTGCAAATATTCCCTCTAGTGCAAGATATATTTGTGAGAGTACTTGGAATAGGTAGGGCAAGGTAAACACATCTGCCCACATAACAACCCTATTAAAAATAAGTACTGTCTTAAATTTAAAATCTATGCAGCAACTTAGTCTGTTCAAGGCATTTTGTAAGATTTTCATATAGATGATTGCAGAGCTTTGGATACACATCCCTGATTGTTGCGTATGTGGAGTGAGTTAACTCCTGGGGGCTTGCTTCCAGCTATATTTTTATCTTTGTCTTGATACTTACAAATTTAAAGAAAAAAGTTTTCCATATGGGAAGCTTCAAGCATTACCTTGAAGCATTGCCTTGAAGCAATGTCTTTTAAGAGTTGAAGTAAGTAGTTGATGGCTAAACAACACTGTTTTGGCAACAGCTAGAACGACCTGTGACAGCATAGGGGCCAAGCAAGGACTACATTTAGATGTGGGTCTTGGACTAGGCAAAGTTTTGCTTTCTACAGGTTACTCTGCGGAATTATGAATTGTTGTAGAAAATTGATATGAAGGATTCTGTGTAAACTTTCTCTAAATTTAAATTTGTATCTGTGTGGGTATATGTTTCAATGAATTTTACCACACAAAAGTACAGTAAAGAAACTAAACCATAGCTAAGTATCACGGGGTTAGTACACCTGATATTTTTCATCATTTAGAAGTGGAGTGTAATGCTTACCACATATTTTATACCTATTCCTTTCAATTATATGATATTATACGATAATATCGATAATATACCATGTTTCCCTGAACATAAGACCCTATCTTATATTTTTTTGAATCCTGAAATAAGCACTTGCCCTTATTACCATGCGCTCAAAAGCCCAATTGGGCTTATTATCAGGGGATGTCTTATTTTAGGGAAAACAGGGTATGTAATATATGATATCATATGATAATTATACAATAATGGCCTCTAGCAACTGTAAAGTTCTGAGAGACCAGGAAATAACCATCTTGTACAAACCATGGTAGGCAGCTATAAAAGAACTAGGTTTGCATACTTACTTTTTTTTTTAAATAATTTTTTTATTTTTTAAAACAAAACATAAAACATAAATCCATCATCCATACAATTGCAAACAGTGTGTCAGTCATTACACATCTTTTATGCCTCCTCACCATATTCATTACTACTAATTATCTAATTTCTCATATTACCAATCTAATAAGTATCTTTGTAATATAATCCTCATTAATCATTCAACTATGGCTTTCCCCTCTTTTCATAAAAATTATTTTCAAATATTTATATTATAACATTCATAGCCATATAACTTTGCATTATATTTTGTATATTTCTACCATTCTTATGTTATAATGGTCTCATCCCTATTTCATTTCCGTGTTTTATTATCTAGCCATTGATAAAATAAATCCCATATCTTATAATATTGTTTATCTTCTTGTTCTCTAATTTCAAATGTCAATTTGCTCATTTCAGCACATTCCATAATTTTTTTAATAACTTCATCTTGCGTTGGTATTTTCTCATTTTTCCAATTTTTAGCAAACACAATTCTAGTCGCTGTTAGTACATTCACAATCAAATATTTCAATTCTCTATTGTATATTTCTGGTACAATCCCACATACTTACTTTTTGAATCACCTTCAGAAATTGGCTATTAACTACTTTTCAACTATTAGGAACTTTTGGATTGACAGTTTTTAGATTGAGTTTCCTTTAATCCTTATTGAAAGAAGTGGATTGAAAGTGGATTTCTAAGAGAACAAAGGGAAAAGGAAAAATGCAAAGTAATCAAGTTCAACAATATTGTTTGAAGGGACTAAGGATCAAAATAGTGAGAAGTAAAAGGAAGGAATATAAAGTTGGTTTATTTGATCAAGGTTAAAACAGATATAACCCTTAATGATCTTTTGCTGATATCAGGACTGAAATAAACATGCTTTATGGATTTGTTAATAGATAAGAGATGGGATATGGGAAGAAAAGGTCATCTGTTATATTTCAAGAGAAGGTAATAAGTTACTAAAATCGTTTATACTTGTGATGAAGGTGGGAAGTTATTTCTTTATTTCTTTTATTTCTCTTTATGAAGGTGGGAAGTTATTTCTTTATTTCTTTTATTTCTCTTTATTATATTCTTATTTTTATAACTTTTCTCTTTCTCTTTTCCCTTTTTTCCTTTCTACCCTGGACCGTCTACTCTTTCTTTTCTTCTATTTTTTTCAGTTTGTATTAGTTTTTACTGTTGTAATTATAATCTTTAATAAAATTACCATAAAAATTAAGACATAATATCATTTGAATTGTGGTTTTAATTTGTTTTTTCCCATCCTGAGGTACATAATGTTACATGCAATTAATTAAGAGTTAAAACTAGAACATTTTTCTATAAAAAATCTAATGGAACTTTCCATTTTGCCAGTTCATAGTAATTTCTTCAAAATAGTAATCGATGATCATAAAGTTCCTTAATATATTGTACCTGGCAGGGGTGGGTTCTATTTACCTTTACTACCGGTTCGCTACTTTTCATAGCTTGGCTTGATGCTGCAGGAGATTCCTTGTGACCCTAGCTCTGTACCGTACTCTTATATAACAACCTGTTTATGTTACATTCAGATATCAATTTTTATTTTCGTATGATGCCGTAAAACAACGTATTATCAAATGCTAGAAAAGAGCAGCACTATTTTGTAGACAATATAAGAGAATCCCAAAAATCCAACCTGAATACAAAATAAAATGCAAATAAGACAAGATAATTGGAATGAATCTGAAAAAATATGAACTAAATAGTAGAAAGCATTGTTACAAATAATGTGAGGAAGATTTCATTCAAAAAAAGTAGGAAGACGGAGATGATTTTTAAAGGCTTGCTATTTCTTCTCCTTCCAAATGTCCTTGACTGTCATCTTATAATTTATGAATTGTAGAGCAATAGTTTTACAGGGAAGGACAAATTTGGTTTTGTAACAAAATGTTATAATGTGTTCTGGTACACATGTGTAACTCTAAGCCTCTGCTGACATGAATAAAAATACAAAAGTTCGCAGTAGGAATTCTTTTAACTATTTTTGTTAGTTTTTATACTTTTTAATGTTCTTATGGTTTTTATTCTTTTATTACTGTTGTGAACCACCGAGGGTTATATTACACAAGAGGGACAGTACTACAAATATTTTAAATAAATAAATAAATTTGATTAGATTTGATTTGTATTATGCAGTTCAGAATAAATTTCCCCAAAATTATCAATCAGTGGATGTGTTTGGCATTGTTATATGTATCCCAAATAGATGATACAATATTATATGGCTTAAATAACTAAATGGACCTCTCTGTCCATTCTCACAAGTTCATTGCCTTCTATTGCATAGTAATACCTATTCTGTTTTGGAAGTATAATGGTTCTTCAAGTCATATTAACAGAAACCCTAGCTAGCTAGCTAGCTAACTAGCAATAGATAATAGATAGATGATAGACAGACAGACAGACAGACAGAAATGCACAGAAGATGGATAGGATGTGTAGAGAGACAACATATTGGCTTTCTCTTTTAAAAATTAAGCTATAGCAAATTGTTGCTTACTTTTATGAGAAATATATCTAATAATTTGACCTTGAATAAATGCTTTAGCAGTATTCTGCATGAAAGACAATGACCTGACCAAGCCTTTATTAATATGAAAAACGTCTGTCATTTCCCCTTCAATCTACTCAATAACATATTTATCATTCAAGTAAGGCACATTCAAGGACTACTTTAAAATGCAGTTAGTTTTTCAAGCAATAAGCTGAACGGTAGTAAAATCATAAATTATATTAGTATTTAGAGCAGTGTTCCAGGTTCTAGTGCTCATGCACATCTGACAATCAGCTGGCCGGCGCGCATGCACACACTGGTTTTTGGCACTGCTGCATGTGCGAAGGACAGCTGATCATCGCATGTGAATGTGCGCCAGAAACCCAGAAGACAAACAGGCAAGGTCGCACGTACTGAGCAACATGGCTTTGCGTGCTATAGGTTTGCCATCACAAATATAGAGCATGCACTTTCATTTTTTTTCTCCAGTTTCTTTTCAAATTTTAGAAATCTTCAAAATTTAGAGGTTTAAACATTAAATATCAAAGAATGAAATATCAGAAAATAAAATAATTTAAAACAATTTTGAGATAGTGAAGATAGTCAAATGTTTATTGCAGTCAAAGACCAGTACAATTAAAAATACTCAAGGAGTATCTAGTTCAAAACTGTAGAATAAAATAATAACAAATAAAATCTATGTTAACATCACAATTTGGCAATCCATCTGTCAGTTGCACATAAACAAGAACAGGCCAATAATATAATATTAGTCCTTAAACTATGAAAGCCTACAGCCATTAGATACTAAAATTCAACAAAGTGATGATATTCAAAGCTTTAGTGCATTAATTCTGTAAAATAGTATAATGGATTATTCAAACAGGTTCCGATAAATCTTTAGTGCTCTGCACATAATCTAGCTACCTGCTCTGTGACTACAATGCTTTCATCTTTTTAGTTGCCACTGAAGATAAATGGTGTCAGAACAGCCAGGACACCGACTAATTATCAGGAAAATAAATTTTGTTCGAAGGATGTGTCCAGAGGTTTCCATCTCTCCAGAATCATACAGTAGGAACAGAGCCTTTCAACCAGTTATTATTATTAGCATATGACTTTGTTACAATAGCCAGGAGATCACAATGCTATTGAACAGTGGTAGTTTGGTTTGCCAAGGTACCCGCTTGCACACTTCCCAAGGTGCATCATAGGAGGCCGAGCTTTTTTCACACCAAGAAAAAGATGAGTGTCTCTTCCTGCAGTGTCACCCAAGGCCCTCTCCCTTCCTGGAGCTGCCTTGCAGTGCAACTGGGAAAGTTCAGGGCCATCAGGAATCTGTCATCCTGCAAAGAGCACCAGTTCATCTCCCCACCAAAGTGGTACCTATCTATCTACTTGCTTTTGAAAGGTGGAAAAATGCTGAGGGACGTAACAGGAGCTCACCCTGCTATGCAGAGCTTGGGCTTGAACTGTTGGAATGGAGACCATCTCCAGTGTCATTAAACCACTGAGCCAGCACGCCTCACTTTTCAACCAGTAGTATATGCCCTCCAGGATGGCTGAAGGAAGCACATGGCATCGTGCAAGTGAAAAAGCTTTCCAATGATTCACTATCTCTAATTGGTTGAGATAGCTGGTGGGGTACCAGAATATCTTAAGAGCCTTGGTGGTGCAGCAGACTAAAGTGCTGTTAAGTAGCATCAGCTGCCTGCAATTACTGCAAGTTCAAATCTCACCAGGCTCAAGGTTGACTCAGTCTTCCATCCGTTCAAGGTAGGTACAATGAGGACCCGGATTGTGGGGGCAATAAGCTGACTTTGTATAAAAAAGAACACCGCTTGGGGGGGGGAAGCCCTACTAAGCAGGTATATACAAAAGTATGAAGGCTATTGCTTAACGCATTGTAAGCCATCCTGAGTCTCCGGAGAAGGGTGGCATATAAATCGAACCAATAAATATAAATTGATCCAATAAATATCTGATAGAATCTGGAGCCAGAAATAATGGAGCTTTCCCTGAGTTCGGTTGCCTCTTTATGTCCTCTACCCTTTGTCTCAGGATTTGTTTGCCCATTTTGAGTATTGAAGATGGAGAAAAGTCTAGTTTAACTAGGTTGGACTCAACAGCCTTGACCCATGAAGAGGATAATTTATCTTGAAGGATTAATGGTACAAGGCCTTGAGGAAGGAAATTAAGCTTTAGCCAAAGATTTAAGGAAGCTATACAGATTCTTGCTTCAACTTTTATCAACCCTGTCTCCAGGCATAGAAGTATATTTGAAACACAACAAAGCATCTGGAGAATTGATCTAATAAATTTGGATTGAACTCTTTCTAGAGGTGTAAAAGAAGAAGCTGAGGGTCCAAGCGGCAACCGGTAAAGAAGTTGTGCTAGCAACTTGGCCTGAAAAAGCTTAATTGTGGCAGGAACATAGTATTTTTCCTTTGTCCGGAAAAAAATGAGAATAGAATTAGCTGTTCTTTGGCCAGAGGCAGTTGCATATTCACAATGCACTTTTTTTGAGCCAATGGCATGTATGACTACACCAAGGTATTTAAAGGTGGTCACATGCTCTATGTCAGTGATGGCTAACCTTTTTGCCATCGTGTGCCAGGAGAGGGGGGGGCGGGGGAGGGTCGTGCGTGCACGTGCCCACGTGCATGCGTGTGCAACCCCCTCCCCCCCGCTCCTGGCACATGATGGCCTGGTAGGCCCGTTTTTCTTTCTTACCTGGTTCCAGATCCTCTCTGTGTATCTGGGAAGGGCGAAAACAGCCTTTCCCACTCCCTTGGAGGCCCTACGGAGGCTGAAAGGGCCCATTTCCCAACTCTCAGTGGGACAGGAAGTGACATTTTTTGCTGTCCCCAGCCTCCAGAACCTCTCTAGGAGTCTCTAGGAGCCTCTCTAGGAGTCTCTAAGAGCCTCTCTATGAGTCTCTGGAGGCTGGGGACAGGAAAAAAAGTCACTTCCTGTCCCACCGGGAGTCGGGAAATGGGCCCTTTCAGCCTCCGTAGGGCCTCCAAGGGAGTGGGAAAGGCTGTTTTCACCCTTCCCAGATACACAGAGAGGATCTGGAACCAGGTAAGAAAGAAAAACGGGCCTTCCCCACCCCGCCCCCAGGCCCTCCAGAGGCAGGAAACAGCCTGTTTCCCTACTTCTGGTGGGCCCAGAAGGCCCGAAAATCAGCTGGCCGCCCCAGAGCTGAGCTGGCATGCCCACTAATATGGCTCCGCGTGCCACCTGTGGCACGCGTGCCATAGGTTTGCCATCACGGCTCTATGTTATGTCCATTAAGATACTGTGAATGGAGTCTTGGCCTTTTAGCAAAAGGCCATAACCTTAGTTTTCTGATTGCTTATGACCAGTTTGTCATTATTACAATACTGGATGAGAACTCGCAAGGCTCTTTAAAGGCCTACAGACGTCCTGGAGAGGGTTACAAGCATTATCTATGTAGAGCAACAGAGCAATGCTTTGATCCCCTATTGGGGGGGGTGTAATTTGGTTTATTTAACCATTTTGCCATATGATTAACATAGAAGTTGAAGAGTGGGGAGGTGTATATTGCCCCCCCCCACTCTGTTTAACCCCTTTTTGAGTCTGGACTGATCTCAAGACAGGGAAGGATAGGAAGATAGAAAGATTATTAATTTCTTATGAAAGACTAACAAAACCCCAACTATCCACAAAGCTAAATTAAATTGAAGCAGCATGTTGAATAGGATCCTGGGTTCCTCCAAGAAGTAGGAAAAGTTCTGTATGCAAAAGGAATATAATTATGTCACCTGTTTGATAATGCAGAGGGCAAGATGTTAATGCAAGCTAGAGAGAAAGTTCTATGGGATGACAGAGAGATGAGGTTGAATAAATAAATTTCTAGCTGAAAAGATCCCCTGTTTATATATTGCCAGTTACAGTGCCCTTATATGTTCTGCTTTACCTGAAGATAGAAAAAAATCACACCTATATATGGTTTTGGATCCTAGCTTTTGAAAAAGAGGGGAAATTATTAAAAATAGAAGAATGAAGCTTATGCCAACATTTAGCTGGCATTTATGGGGCCTTAAAACTAAGGGAAGAGCCAGTTTCTAAGCAGAGTACTGCATTTGGAACACAGCAGGGTACTCCAAGTTGTACTTTTAATTTAGAGTGTAGGAGTATAGCCTTAGAACTATTATTTACCATACTGGAATAGTATCCCTATGCTCATGATGTCTCATTCCTTTGAAAATAATTTTATTTTTCCAATAGCTAACTGTAAGAAATTCTTCTCTGCAGTAATCTGTTACAGCTTGTAGATGTCTTCTGAAATTAACCTGAGGAAAAGAAAGAATAACTGCATCATCTATATACAGGAGCAACTGACTGTTCTTATTTATTTATTACATTTCTAAGCTGCCCATCCAGTGGTAGGTTTCTACTGGTTTGCACCGGTTTGGGTGAACCGGTAGTGGTAATTTGGCCTGGGTTGCTGAACCAGTAGCAACCGCAGGCCGCTGAAAACTACCAGAGCTCACTGAAAAAGCCACTGCTGTCACATCCCATTGCCTGCTGCATCAGTCCGAGTACAACACAGCAGGCAGTGGGATGCGCGGCTGGTGCAAAGAACAGTGTGGCAATGGCAGCGGCTTTTTCGGTGACCTCCAGTAGTTTTCAGTGGCCTGCGGCCAGCCACCACAGCCACAAAGCAGCTCTCAAAGAGGCGGCAGCTGGGAGGCTTTTTCTTTTTCGATGCAACTGTGAGAAGCCTCCCAGCCACTAGCTCTTTGCCAGCTGCTTCCTGGCAGCGGTGGCTGTCTGGAGGCTGCCGAAAACTACCAAAGGTCAGCCTGCCTTCCGGACTCGGGACCAGCTGCCGCGGAGGAAGGTAAGCAGCCTGAAGAAAGAGGCAGTGGTGGGGGAGGAAGCGGGGCTAGGGCTGGGGCCACTGAAGGAGGGGAAACAGAGTGACGCATGTGACTGGTGAAGGGAGGGTGGGGTGGCATGCAGGAGGAGGCCTTTGATAGATTAGGCCAGGCCTGGGCAGAAAATAAGTAGATAGGTAGAAATTCAAAAAAATTTCCTACCTTTTTCTGTGGGCATGGCTAGCTGGGGTGGGCATGTGACTGTGTGGCCATGGCCATGAGTGACATCAAGTTGGCCATGCCCACTCAGTCACATGACCACCGAGCCATGCCCACCAAGCAAACCACACCCACAGAACCGATAGTAAAAATATTTGAAACCCACCACTGTCTTGAGACTGAGTAGTTTATGGGTAGGGCACTGGAATTCCCCTTTGTTAAAGCAGCACTCACTGAATTGATATATCTATTAAAAAGAAGGGGAACCAAGATACAGCCTGTTTCAATTTTCTGGATGGGAATAGCTGCAGAAAGCTGATCATTACTGCCACAACTAACTTGTGTGATCATCTTGTCATGTAACATTCTAATTAGACAGAGTAATCTTTATGATTAATTTATAATGATTATAGAATAACTATAATTATTTTCAATTAATTACTTTCTAATAGAAAGGAATATTTCTAATTCAGAGTAATCATTCTAATTAGACAGAATAAGACTGTGAGTTCAAGTCCCTCCCATTGTCACAAAAGCCAGCTAGTGACTTTGAGCCAGCCAGTCTTTCTCAGCCCAACTCACCTCAAAGAGTTGTTGTTGTGTAAAAATAGGAGGAGGAAGTGTGTTGGATATATTTGCCACCTTAAGTTATTTGTGAAAATAATAAAGGCAATGAATGAATGAATGAATGAATGAATGAATGAATGAATGAATGAATTGAAATCAAATGAAATCAAATGTCTAAACTATAAATGATTGCATCAGCTTTCAACTGACTCTTGAATCAAATGTTGATTTTAGATCAATAAAGACAACTTATAGGGAGAATATACGTATGTGAGTATATTTGTCTCAAACTGCAGGCTAGCACATTGATCCATGGTTGATGTGCCTTCCCTAAAGTGTGTGTGTTCATCCTGTTCTAATTCTTCCTGTGCTTACCTGTCAAGGAATTTATGACGAAACAAAGATATGTGTAGTTTACTGGAAATACTTAGGAGACTAATTGGGTGATAATTAGATGGATTCATGCTCTTAACCTTCTTTTTTTTTTTAATAAAAAAGTTTTTATTTTCTGATCAAACAAGTATACAATATAAACAATCATTCATACTATCATCAGAAAAAAAGAAAAAAAAATCAATTTGGTAAACTCAATCTTCAACCCCTCCTCACCACCCCCCACCCCCGACTTCCCAGAACAAAAACAGGGCATAGATTTCACCAAACATTCGCTAAAATAAACTAGCTAACTGCAAGATTTAATAACTCCCAAGACCCCTTAACTCCCCTTTTACAATTTCATCAACCTCCCTTTATATAAACACAAAGTAACATGTAATCCAATAACTCTAAGAATTTTAAAACCATTAACAAATCTTAAACATTCAAACCTAAAAACATTTTTCCCCCTCCTACTTTTCTCAAAGTTCAGATATTTTGAAATCTCATAACAAAAAATAAACCTTAGATATTCACTAATTAAATTTCTACATTTTTATAATTAACCATTAGTACATTAACTAGAAAACCAAAAAAGATTAATCAACCATTAATACATCATATTTAAAAATCAATATTCAACTTTATACTTTTTCCCCCTCAGTAGTTATAACACCTAAAACATAATCAATTTAAACCATGAATAAAACAACTGCAAAGCCAAAAAAAAAAAATTAATCTTCCATTCTTGGTTTCTTATTTTGAAATCTCATAACAAAAAATAAACCTTAGATATTCACTAATTAAATTTCTACATTTTTTAAGTTTCTAAATTTCCCCCCTTCATTATTCCTCCCTCCAATTTTTAAAATTTAAAAGATAATCAACAACATAATTAACCATTAATACATAAACTAAAAAACCAAAAAGGATTAATCAACCATTAGTACATCATATTTAAAAATCAATATTTAACTTTATACTTTTTCCCCCCTCAGTAGTTATAATACCTACAACATAATCATTTTTAACCATGAGTAGAACAACTACAAAGCCAAAAGAAAAGGTTAATCTTCCATTCTTGCTTTCTTTTTATATTTTTTCCAATCTTTCTGCATCCCTCCTACTTCTATTTTGAGGAGGTTTTTCATTTTAATTTGAGGTTGATATAACTGCAAAAATTGTCCCCTTTTTAAAAAAGTTTCCTCTGATTTAGAGCCCCCAAATCGCCTCTTCATGCTTATATAAATCAGTTCATTCCTTCGTCTGTAAAACCAAAGTTTGTCAAGAGTTTGTGAAGAAAAGTTCAATTGTTTCTTTTCTATTAAATGTATAGATGCCACTGACAAGTCTCCTTCATCTTCTGAAACTTCGAAAGTCTGGTCATTTACTACTTTTTTCCAAACCAAGTCATAATTTTGAAGGATTCTATCAATTTTTCCGAAAAGAGCAGAGAGTAAGCTCGAAAATTCTTGAGAAAATTCTTCCACCCTCTCTACTGCAATATCTCCTGAGTTGTCATCATGCTCCGTAGTTGTTTTGATTTCCTCAGTCATTTCTGTTGTTATCCCTTTAAGAATTGCTATTTGGTTACTTATAGCTGCAGTATGATTATTCATGGCTTCTTTTATAAATTCTGTAAGTTCTGCATCAAAATCCTTACAACTCTGTAAATCAGACAACTGTTTCGTTTCTGACACCTCCAAATAGCATCCAGCACTTTCAAGATCTCCTTTCTTAGAAGCCATTTTATTTTAAAGAAATTTTCTTTCTTCCCACAACCATAAAATCATAAAGTCAGAGCCATCCTTTTGAGCAGCATTCAGCAATTTCTTTATAAACAATCTTTTCCCAAACAGCTCTTCAAAATCTATTCCAGCAACTTAAAGCCAGTCTCTGAGCACGAGTCTATTAGCAAAAACTTTTTCTAACTTTCCCTTTTAAAATCGCAACAAAGAAACGCCATCTTAACTTCCAGCTCAGAAAATCCAATTAGAAACATTGTATCCCCGGAGTTAAGTGTTATACTTGCAAAAAGCTTGTCCTCCTGCTTCTGTTCCGCCTGCTTTTTTGAAATCATTTAATCTTCTGTTTGACAGCAGAAATTGGACGCAACACCTAGCTCTGTAAAAAAAAACAGAGTCCCCCCGGATCCGGAGCTTCAGTGGGCTGAACGGGGAGCTCTCACCCTCCTAACCCCTGGAATTAATCCAGGGGTTTTCAGGGAGCTCTACCCTCACCCACCTGCTCTCCTCCCCTTCTTTTCCCGAAGGGGAGATTTTCAAGCCGTTTGACAGCTGATTAACGCTGTCAGAACGGCTCAACGGAATCACGGGGGCGGCGGTCTAAAAAGACCGTCAATGGTGCTGCGGAGCCAACCCGGAAGTCCTCTTAACCTTCTTAAAGTAATAGAACAGTTCCAGTCTGTAGAAATATGAAAGCTGTTACTGAAGTGGGTGAAAAGGAGGCCAAAAAAGGATCCAAACAATCAATGTCATTTTTTAAACAATTTAGCATGTATCAAATCACTACTAGCAACTTTACTACTTTTTAATTGATCAATTTGGCAATGTCCAGCCAAGAGACTGGTGACTAAGGGAGAATACTGGGGGTGTGGGGTGGGGGGAGAGGAGAGATGATAGAAAATTGAGATGAAAGACTGATGAGGTGAACTCCATATCATTGACTATAAAACTCTAGCGCCCCCTCCCTTCTGAAAGGAACTTAGCTTCTGGTCAGCCTGACCTATTGGTTGACATAACCCAACTTCTTATAAAACTGAGTACAGCATTAAAAGGATAGGGATCTTGCAATAATGAAGGTTCTGGAAAACAAGTCTATGTAAGGAGATCAAATCATATGTACAAATTAAGTCGAAAAGAACTGCATTATCTTTTTTTAACACTTGCAACCAGCAATGTTTCAGGAAATAAAAAAAGGACCCCATTTGGCTTTCACTCAATCAGCCCGAAGATTGAAGTTGGATCTGCTATATCTCTATTTGCATTACAGACACATTTAAATGTAATTTAAAATAAATCATATAAATCCTAACTTGTAATATCCTTGATTCTGTCCGCATACATGAGTAAATTAATCAGGACATAATGATTTTTAATGGGATGGATAATGAAGGAAATTTAGTGAAGGGAAACATCCTTAATGAAGACCAATTCAGAGAAGATTGTTCTCCCTATAGTCAAAGTTATCCAACTATAGAAATTCCATGTGCAATTCAGAACCAGGTGTAAAATAGTATAATAGCCTAAATACAGCTAATTTAATAGCCAAACAAAAGACAAGGGGAAACAGAAGATTAAGTTATGATATATTTTTCAGCTTCCACTTCATTATGCTTTCCAAGTACCATTTGATAATTTCAGAGCAATGGCAGGCAGCCTGATAAGCACTGAAGATTATTCTCTCAAGCAATATTCTGACCATTTCCCATTTTCGTAGAACTTGGCATAACATGTAAAGCTTCCTTCCCATTTAATTATCCAAGTGGATTGGGATTTCTACAGATTTTTTCCCCATAAGGCAAGCCCCTAAGGAGCCTCATCTTGCAAGGAGAGAAATCCTCACTGTATCCAGCTAATAATATTCCCCTCAAAGTTATTGTGTACATTTGAAGGTTTGGGAATTTGCTTGAGCATGTCAATATCTGCTTCTTGAACATGGATGCTGACAATTTGGCTGTGAAAGTACAGATTGACTTCTCTGACAATTAAAAATAAACTATAATGTACAATTAAAAGCCCATCTGCTATTTTTTTCTGTACAATGAATCTGTACAACTAATTTTTAACATTTATTAATTACTGCCCTATGGCAAAGTTTTCACTTTTGCAACTGTTAAATGCCCCGAGGATTAATGTTAAGTACATAAGTTTGCAGTACTTTCCTACTGTACTTCACAGAAAAGTTGTCTTTACTAAATAAGGCTTCAGAAAAAAACATGCTACATGATATTGTTGGAAAGGAACAATTTCAGTTGAAATCCACAACTCTATTTGTTCTCTAGAACATTACCAAAAAACATTTCCTTGGGACAGAAATGGCTAGAAACAACAATGAAGTTATATAACCCTTTAATCCATTAATTAAAGTGTACTGAACTTCTTTACAAAAGTAAGTTTAAACTGAAAAAAGTGAATGTATATACCCGTGATGGCGAACCTATGGCACAGGTGCCACAGGTGGCACACAGAGCCATATCAGTGGGCATGCGAGCATTGCCATAGCTCAGCTGCAGCGCGCATGCGTGCGCTGGCCAGCTGATTTTTGGGCCTTACGGTTCCACCGGAAATTGGGAAATGGGCTGTTTCCGGCCTCTGGAGGGCCTCCAGGGGGTTGGGGAAGGCTGTTTTCGCCCTCCCCAGGCTTCTAGAAACAGGCCTACCGGGCCCACTGTGCCATCACATGCTAAAAGCGGGGGAGGGCAGAGGCGCAGGGACGGGGCGCATTGAACTATGGGTGTGGGCACGCATGTGGGCGACCTCCCCGTGCTGCCCCCACTTTTGGCATGCGACGGCAAAAAGGTTAGCCATCACTGGTGGCTATTAAATGAAGAAGAGAAGAAATTGTCAGTGCCTGCCAAGTCTTATAAAGAGATTGGAGTAATGAAATAAAAGGACAGCTCAATATTTTCTCTTGACATGAGTGTATAGATGCACATACTGTATTGTGGTATGATACAGGGAAATGGATTAATATTTCAGATCCTTACAGCCAGAAAACTGCAGTATGGGTCATAAATAAGAGAGTAGCTTTTCTCCAGACACTGAGGCGCCTTACAAGAATTTTTCCCAAAGTAGCTTGTTAGTAGCTAAGTATAATAAGCAGAAGAAGAACCTTGAGGAAAAAGGAGGAAGAACTGCAATCAAGACAACCATCAGAATTTAGAATGTTAATGGTTTATACTTCTGCTTATTTCTTAGTTGTTGCTTAATTGTTTCTTGCACAAAAACATGCCATTCTGTTGCAAGCATCATAAAAATGGTTGAAATTTTTTAGCCTCACACTGTCCTTTTTTGTTTTTACATTCCTGCAGAATAAAACTCCATTGCAAATTTGAATGAAGAATCATATAATATATAATTTGTGTCAATAAATGACAGATATGGAAGCAACTTTTTCTTAGGGTGGTATTACTCTTTTATTGGCAGTTAATGACTGACATAACTGTTTCCATCCTAGATACCTTTTTTTTTTTTTACAAATTCATTCTGTGAGTTACCTGATTCTTTCTCCAAACTCTTAATTTTCTTTCTTTATCTGAAAAATAAATGCACTTCAGCAAGTTAGACAGTAGTTCTGAGTGTACAACATGAAATTGTCAAAACAGTGCAGTAAAATGTAGTTATGTAATGTTAACCATCTTGATAGCAAGAACATTAAATATTTTTGCAGAAACCATATTAGTGAAAATGAATAGATCTTTAAGTTGATAAGAAACAATAGATGCTTCATTGAAGCAAGGTAATTCTAGAAATAAAAGATCAACAAAAAACATGATTGTTTATAAGCAATCTGTAATTTTCTGTAAATTCTTTACTTGATCTACCTTGAGTTTTCAATCAGAATATTTTAAAGCTAGATTGTGATCCATTTAACCTATGGCTAACACTTCTGTCTGAAGCATTCCTTTCTGTACCTTACCATATTTTTATCACACTGCTTGTTTTACATTTACACTGGAATATTTCCAGTCTCTTTAGTTGCACTAGTCACAGGTAAACAAATGGTTCCACTGCTTGCAAACTTTGAACTTTGAGCATTTGTTTTGCAAGGTTCTTTCACAAATTGAATCCTGAAAGATTAATATTTGCTTGGAAACAATAGCACCACCATTAGAAACTTCTTTATTGATGATTGAAATCTTTAAATACAGTTAGGTCCAGAAATATTGGGACATCGACACAATTCTAACATCTTTGGCTCTATACACCACCACAATGGAGTTGGAATGAAACAAACACAATGTGCGTTAACTTCAGACTGTCAGCTTTAATTTGAGGGTATGTACATCCAACTCAGGTGAATGGTGTAGGACTTACAGCAGTTTGCATATGTACCTCCCACTTTTTAAGGGACCAAAAGTAATGGGACAGAATAATAATCATAAATCAAACTGTCCCTTCTTAATACTTGGTTGCAAATCCTTTGCAGTCAATCACAGCCTGAAGTCTGGAACGCATAGACATCACCAGACACTGGGTTTCATCCCTGGTGATGCTCTGCCAGGCCTCTACTGCAACTGTCTTCAGTTCCTGCTTGTTCTTGGGGTATTTTCCCTTCAGTTTTGTCTTCAGCAAGTGAAATGCATGCTCAATGGGATTCAGGTCAGGTGATTGACTTGGCCATTGCATAACATTCCACTTCTGTCCCTTCAAAAACTCTTTGGTTGCTTTTGCAGTATGCTTTGGGTCATTGTCCATCTGCACTGTGAAGCGCCGTCCAATGAGTTCTGCAGCATTTGGCTGAAGGTGAGCAGTTAATATTGCCCGAAACACTTCAGAATTCATCCTGCTGCTTTTGTCAGCAGTCACATCATCAATAAATACAAGAGAACCAGTTCCATTGGCAGCCATACATGCCCACGCCATGACACTACCACCACCATGCTTCACTGATGAGGTGGTATGCTTAGGATCATGAGCAATTCCTTTCCTTCTCCATACTCTTCTCTTCCCATCACTCTGGTACAAGTTGATCTTGGTCTCATCTGTCTATAGGATCTTGTTCCAGAACTGTGAAGGCTTTGTTAGATGTTGTTTGGCAAACTCTAATCTGGCCTTCCTGTTTTTGAGGCTCACCAATGGTTTACATCTTGTGGTGAACCCTCTGTATTCACTCTGGTGAAGTCTTCTCTTGATTGTTGACTTCGACACACATACACCTACCTCCTGGAGAGTGTTCTTGATCTGGCCAACTGTTGTGAAGGGTGTTTTCTTCACCAGGGAAAGAATTCTTCGGTCATCCACCACACTTGTTTTCCGTGGTCTCCCAGGTCTTTTGGTGTTGCTGAGCTCACCGGTGTATTCCTTCTTTTTGAGAATGTTTCAAACAGTTGTTTTGGCCACGCCTAATGTTCTTGCTATCTCTCTGACGGGTTTGTTTTGTTTCTTCAGCCTAATGATGACTTGCTTCACTGATAGTGACAGCTCTTTGGATCTCATCTTGAGAGTTGACAGCAACAGATTCCAAATGCAAATAGCACACTTGAAATGAACTCTGGGCCTTTTATCTGCACATTGTAATTGGGGTAATGAGGGTAATGATAACACCTGGCCATGGAACAGCTGAGAAGCCAATTGTCCCATTACTTTTGGTCCCTTAACAAGTGGGGGGCACATATACAAACTGCTGTAAGTCCTACACCGTTCACCTGAGTTGGATGTACATATCCTCAAATTAAAGCTGACAGTCTGCAGTTAAAGCACATTGTGTTTGTTTCATTCCAACTCCATTGTGGTGGTGTATAGAGCCAAAGATGTTAGAATTGTGTCGATGTCCCAATATTTCTGGACCTGACTGTATATTAAAGCTGTGAATAAGGCAGTATTTTCAATATTAAGCAAAAATCATGGGGCATAACCTCAAACTGATAAGTTCAAAAGAAATGTTGGAAAGCATTACTTGACAGAAACAGTAGTGGAAACTTGAAACCAACTTCCAGCAAAGGTGGTGGGTCAATCTTCAGTAACTGAGTTTAAACATGCTTGGGATAAACACATGCCCATCATCTAACAAAAACAAAAAAATAAAATAAGTAATAATTAATACATAAATTAATACATAAATAAAGTAAAAAGAAAAAAAACAACAAGAAAAAACTCAAAGCTTTGCATTGTCAAACAGAAGACATAAAAATGTGAGCTTAAATCTTTATAATAGTTAATATGGGGAATGTAGAACTGGAAGGCTGGGCATTCTAATAAAATCCTTTGTCAACATCATGTAGCTAGTTTTTGGTAACTCACAGATTTTTTGCTTCCTCCTGCTTTGAATTCTCACCCTCCTACATCCCTAGTTATTTTATTCAATGTATGGTCGATCAGGCTGTTTGACCTATGTTGATTAGCATTTCACTGCTGGATTTCTTATACTATTAATTAACCTCTACCTATCAGAACTGAGAAGAAACATAGAACTAAGCTTTTCAAGAAACTAACAAACTGGTATATTCTTGTGATCAGAGTGATTCCCAATAAGGCCACAGTTTTGTTTCACATATGGAGTAGAATAGCAAAACAAGATTGGTGAGCAAAATTCTTATTTTTTTCTTGTCTAGAAAAGAAAAGTTCACCAACTTGATATATTTTTTAAAAAATCTCTACAGCAATATGAAGAATTCCTTCCAATCAACTTTATGTCAGATATCTGGTAGATCTAGCAGATATTTCAACTTCCTTTGTCATACTGTTCACCTACTATCATCCTTAACTCCCAAATATGTGGTAACAACATCTTTAACTCGTTTCTGCCAAGCCTATCCAACAAAAGAGGTTATAGAAGATTTCTCTCATTATGTATTTGGTGACTCCCATATTTAGACCGTGAACAGATCAGGTAAGAATTCAGTTGGGTATCTAAGGAATAACCCCTTGATTATTTGAGGGCCCTTGTGAAAATGGGTAGGTAGGCAGATGGTGCCATCTCTTTAGCTTCTTTGTTCCATTTAGTGTTATTTAATCTTGTAGTTAAAATGTTATTATAATTAAGGAAACAATACTAATACTGAATAGCATTACCAGTTCCAAGCCACAAAGAATTAAAAAAAATTCTTTACACTTTGACAGCAGCTGGAAGCACAGTATACTTTCAATGTTTATTGGGAATAAATGAAACAAGAAAAGGAAAGTAATTTTTCTTGATGTAAATTACCATTCATATGACCTGATTATTAGGCATTTTGCAAACCAATCTCCATTTCCATTAGGAACAAAAATTAACAGTGTTTGAGAACTGATTTGAGTACAGATTAGCAGAGTTTAAAGGAATTTGAAACCTAAATTGGAAACAAGGATTGCAACAACGTGTAAAGTCTTCCCAGTTCTATAGATACCTGGCAAAAGCAATTTCAAAGCAAGTGCATGGGAGTTTGCCAACATCTAAGACATTATTAGTAAAGACCAGGTCAGCTAAGCAGCTGATTGTAAAAGAAAATGTATTTGACATTTTGCTTTCTCCTCCTCAACTGTCATCATAGCATACGATTTCTGTGGATACAGTTGACAGTTTATCGCTGTGCTGAGTATCACAGCCCTGTCAGCATTGGATCTGTTAGCTGACTTTGATGCTTATGGAAACTATCTTCTACAAGAAGAATCTGTACTGAGACTATAAACAACCTTTCCAACAACAGAAATAAACCAGACTAAAATCCCGTTATTTGATCAAAGAGAGTCTAATTTTTTTTTTTCATTTTGCACAGCCATTAAAATCTCCTAGAGCTCTAAGGGACTTTTTTTAAAAAACCATCACAAAAATAGTATAATAAAGCTAGAAATTTATTCAACAGTATGGTGAAAACAGCCCACCTTCAAGACTTAGCCTCTAATTTCAGTAGAGATAAAGTGCTTTGTTTAATTTAACATAGGCTTCAACTAATACATATTTCTGAATGGCTCCTCCATTGTTTTGTGTTGCTAAGGTGGTAACACCATGGCAGTTCAACACAGTTATAATCCCACTGACTCAGCAAGGAATAAGTGACTCATTTCCAAAAACAGATTTTCAGGAAGGAAAAATGACTTTCTATCTGATGTTCTCATTTTCTCATTCCATGCCCATTAAGAAATGTTGGTTTCCAAGACAAGGCAATAAAATTGCAAATGTCAGATTAGCTTGCTGGGAAATTGTAAAATTCTGCAAGACAGAGTAGGACAATACTGATTCACTGGGCATGCTCAAAACAGTTATCATAGTCTGGGCATCAAATAGGAAATTGCAGCTAATCAGAATGCAGCAGCCAAGTGAAATTATATATCTGTTATAATTACAATAAAGAATCTGCAAAGGTTGCCAGTTAGGTACTAAATTAGGATCTAGACTTTATTTTGGTCTATATATATACAGGCAATCCTGTATAGGTTATGAAGGACATACGATTTTAAATTTATCTTTCAATTGAATTTGTGGGTAAATTGGAACAAGTACATATGGTTCTTATTCAGTGAGTGTTAGTCAACCGTCTTAATATATTTTAAAATATAAGTATATATTTTACCTTGAAATAAACATCAAGGGAAGTTTGTAGTTTTCTTTTTCTCATCATAAATGGCTTTCTAGCACCTGAGGTAACTGTAAGGTAAACTTTGTCGAACCTCTTTGTATTAGTATCTTGGTCCTCTAACTTTCCATTCTTGAGTGAAATGGAAGCCTTCAACTAATTCTGTTGTCAAAAACCTTTTTTGTTATGGAGTTTTTAGGTGCCAGTCTTCTTCCTCAGCTATTGTCTGCTGCTTTGATAGCCCTACTATATCTACTTTATTTTTAATTGTGATTGTTTTCTTTTTCTTTGATATGTCACCAGCACTTACATTGGATTTAGGCTTTGGAGGCATGGTTATAAGACTAAATATGAGGAAAAAATTAAGCAAAACTGTATATTCAACACAGTGTTAATAGCAATGTGATCCAACTTAAAATGGTGAATAGTGTTCTCCTTTCTTGAGTTAATGAACCACTGAAGCTACACAATTTTTTCATCAGTGTCACGTTAATAATTATAATAACTTTATTGTCATTGTACGTGTATACACAGTATACCCATACAACGAAATTCACTTAACACCCAAAGACTAGGTCCAACACATATAACAGTCCCCAAACACACTCCCACTCACCACAATTCTCTACCCCTAAACCATCCAAACATCCACACAACAGACCAAGTAATACTGTTCAACAGCTCAATGATGGTGGCCCTTTAGTTCATTATTGAATGCAATTATAGCTCTGGGATTAAAAAACTATTCAGAAAATGTTGTAGTGTGTGTGTTGTTATTATGAACCATTTTATTTAACACAATTTTTTAATACAAAAGGCTTTATGGCAGTCCGTTCATAAGTACAAGTTGCTAGTAAGTTGGGCCTTCTTAACTTGGGGATTGCCTATACAGTATGTACGTTTTGAAAGTCTATGCATCTATCGGCTATAAAGCGCTGAATGTGGGAGAGTCTGAATAAGATGAAGTTGTTAATTCTGGGAATGGTTCTTCAGAATTTTGGAGATACACTTAATCTAAATGGGGTCATACACCTGTATAAATCAAGCTTATGGTTTGTGGGGAACTCCTTGATCCAATATTCATACTAGATAGCCATATTATATTGGTAGGGGTAGTAGCTTTTATCAGCATTATCAGATGTGCACTAAGGACTTCTATTCTTGATTACTGCAACATCCTTATAAAAAAATGTTTGGAGAAGAGACACCCTCTAAGACAGGGGTCCTCAGCCTCCTATTTGGAACCGGGCTGCGCAAGTCTCAGGCAAACACACACATGCACGCAGGTCCATTTGCGTGAGCAGCTTGTGTATGCCACTCACACAGAACCACCCCATCTTCCACTGCCCCAAGCTGGAAAGGTTGGGGACCGCTACTCTAAGTGGTGTGTAGGAAGATTTGACTTTTCTAATCTTATCATTGAGCCCTTCGTCAGCACCCTGCTTTCAGTTAGATTCTCATTGTTGGTTGCCCATAATATTTCCTGCTGCCACCACCCATCTTCCTAGAGATAGTTTCTTGGTTTCTAGAGATGGTTTGCCCTGGTTTCTTCCTTTTTCACATTGGATTGTGAACGAAATGCAACTTTCACAGCCTGAGCACTTAAGCACATAAAGTTATTCAGTAATCATTATGGTGGTAATAATACCAATAAAGAAAGAAAAATGAACACTTGCATGTGTTCATAGTAGTACTGAGGCATAGGACCAAAGGTTGGCAACCCTGTATTTTTTCAGGACATGAAAACAAGGCATCCATTTTCTTATTTAAAAATAACTTTTCTGCCCAAGACATTACAATGGGATGGAATTATGCATTTCATTGATGATCACTTTAAACATAAGACTCTGATTAAATGCTATAGGGAGATTCACTTGATTGGGATCTGAGATTCAAATAGCTTAGAAAGGACGATAAACTTTTAATAGAAATAGCTGGCAGATATATCCAAAATATCATAACCCCAAAGCATCCTAACATATTCAAACAAACAAAAAATCTGGCTTCAAAATCTTATTTTACCTCAAGAGAAGTGACTTATCCCAGTTTGCTTCTCCAACTGCCTTTTCAGACCAATCCCTAACTTCCATAGATTGCAATCTTCAACTGAATCTTTAAGTGCACTTCCTCTTAGCTTTTAGCATCTATTTCAATGCTTTATCCCATTTCCAGATCAGGGACATGTAGCTCTGATCTTACTACATACCTCAGATTTATTAATCTGGTTTCTTCGTCCTCCCTGCTTAAGTGGCTTTTTCTCTGTTCCTTGAAAATGTTCTCAACTCCAGTTTTTAGCACCTTTCCTCAGATCATACATGGTTAGCTTCATTCATGTTATGGTTTCCAGGGAGACCTGATCTTTAGAGTTCCTGCTTAGCATTAGTTAGCTACCTGTTCCTTCTGAAACTGGTTACCAAAACCATATGGCTATTTCTAATCTTCATTTGGCCTACATCTTCCACCCCTGCATTGGAGATATATAAACTGAGCAGGGGTGGGTTCTACTTACCTTTACTACCAGTTCGGGAGCATGTGCAGAAGCTTCTGCACATGCGTAGATTGTCCATTATGACATCTGGGCAGTTGGGCAGAGCCTCCCGCCACTTTTACTACCGGTTTGCAAGAACCAGACAGAACCAGGAGCAACCCACCACTGATACTGAGTGATAAGTAATGCTTCCATAGCTTGATTGGTTACCAGTTATTTTATATGCTCAAGTCAAGAGTTAGGGTTGTGTATAAGGCTATGAATAGACAACCTAAATTGATATTCCAGGTAAGTCTAAATCTGTACAGATAATTACATTCTGAATGGGGAACTTTTTGCAAATATCCCCATGGATTGACTTAACATGAGTAGCACATTCTGGTTTTTTCATGATGCAGGCCAGGTAAAAGAACAACATGACATTGGAGCTGATGTTGTAGTGGCCTCATTATAATTTAAGAGATTGTTTAACATTTCTTTTGATTCAGGTTTTTAGGAGGTTGAGCTACAGATGATTAATGTAGGGGATGTCTAGGTTCAAGGCCACTCCTTAGCACTGGAAGTCCACCAGGTGATGACTTTCAGCCAGTCACTCTCTCTCTCTCAGCACAACTTAACTCACATGATGATTGCTGTAGGACAAAAGGGGGGCAGGAAGTGGGTGTATAATGTATACTTAAATGGAAGAAAAGGCAGGATGTAAAGAAATAATAGGAAATACTTATAACCCACCTATAGACACGCATAGTTGGTGCTTGTGGTAAGTGAAATATTAGAATAAGGCATAAATAAACAGCAGGAGAAAGATAATCTATGGGTTTACAATTGCAATTTCTTTGGTTGCTACTGAAAATTTTTAAAGAAGAGAAATGGGGAATTGATTTGCCTCTCAAGGGCAGTTTTTCAGGTTCCTGCATTTATTCTGTCTGTTGTCTTGGTGAGCCAAATGCAAATAAGATGTCAGCAGTTCAGTTCCTTTGTGCTGACACAGCCCAGTGTTATCAAAGGAGGTTATTTCGTTCCCACAGAAATCTGCATTTGCAAATGCAGAAACCAAAAAATAAAAGTTTTGACAGTTTTGAGGGAAGAAAAGGTAAAATGAAGACAATGTTTATTTAAATGAAGCTCGATGGGAACAATCCCCAGTAACTAATAAGATGGAAGTTTTAAAGAATGAACAACAATAGATTTTATCCAGACATTCAAATGGGCAGATTTAGCTGTACACGCACAAAAAATCAAAGTCATAAATATCAATAAACTATGAAATCAACAACATCTATTACTAATAAAAGTCTGAGGAAACCAAAATGATATGCTCATGAAATCCCCACCGGGCCTGATAAGAGGCATTGCTTCAAGATGACTGATCACATAATAGTTGATTATAGTTGTTTTAACTTTTAGCTTGTTATATTCTCACTTTATATATCACATGAGTAAACTGACATTCATTTTTTGCCCTCACAAATCCTTTCTCAAATGTAGACCCTGACAGCTTGTACATATTTTGTTATATCACATACATGAACTCCATATGTAAGGTTTTTAGTTTAAAAGATAATGCCCAGCAAAGTGTGAGATTGCGTGCCAATTTAATAACTACTTTTAGTTTTTATAATAGAATGAAATCCTCTGATATGATCACGTACTATTTGTGTATCAAGAATATTGTTATATAAAATGCAATTTTATCAAGTGGGGTCGGTTGGTTTAACTCTACAGATACTTACTTGTTTGTCACAAGTTACGGTAATAGGGATGTATCCTGTCCTTATATAGTGACTTAGTTGGCTCATGAATATTTTAGACCAGATTTCCTATTATAGTTCCTTTGGTGTATAGATAGCTGGAAATTGTGGAAATTAGAGACTCACCATATCTGCAGGCACGAGGCTGGAGAAGATTGTTTGAGACTTGTTATAGAATGGTTTAGTGGTTATATAAATCTGAGCAGAATTGGGTTGCAGCAAAATTCAACATCTATTGAAATATGGTAGATGCCAAATGATTATGAGAATTAATAGATTAACTGGCAAAAGAAAATATCATCTTCTCCCTCCCAAAATGAAATTATATTTTGAAGGGTTTTTTTTTTTTTTAAAGTGATAACTATCAATTTGTTAGCAATGTACCATCAGGCATATGCATTCAAGTGAGGAAATATTATTTAATATACTTTTCCTATTTCACCATTGGAAGACAATGCATTTATTTTCCAGCCACAGGGAAAAACTGAAAAATAGGTAATATTTATTTATTCTGTATCCCCATCAATCCTTATCATATACTTAATATTTAATTTTGTAGGAAGTTAGAAAACCATATGCACTCTATGGACAATCTACCCAGAGGAAGTAATTAATGTTGTATATGCTGTTTATATCAACAGTTATACCAGTATTCCACATTCAGAAAATAAAAGATTCAGCATTGTTTTAAGAATTTGCACTAACAAATGGGTTCTTGAAATATTCTCCTGCTATTTCTGACTCTTCTCATTATGCACATAAGCTTCTGAGCACATTACCATAGCACAGCTGAGGTACAGAATCTCTTGAGAAACAGGAAAGTTCTATTTGCATCAGCGTTAATATCAATATAAAATGTGGTGTGGATTTTGCTACACATGGCAACATAAGGAATTGAGGGAAGGACTTTCTAGACTTAATACTCAGGTTTAAAAACCTGAGCTTAATGTTATAAAAAGTCAAATGATATTACAGGACCTTGGGTACCCCACTGCTTACTTCCCTCCATGTAGATGTAGTTCCATTAAGGAGTACACATTAAGTGCAGTTTGTCAGCCAGTTAGAAATCCATCTGGTTGTGATGCTGTCTATACCAACTTTTTTCTAGCTTACAAAGAAGTAGATTGTGGTCTACTTCATCAAATGCCTTAGATATCCAAGTATACTATGTCTATAGCATTTTATTGGTCCATTAATTTACTCACTTTGTTAAAAAATGAAATAAGTTTTATTTGGCATGATCTGTTTTTGACAAACCATGTTGTCTTCTGGTTATCTTTGCTTGCTTCAAGGTGTTCTCAGATCTGTTGCTTGATTATCTTTTCCAGGATCTTCCCAGGTATTGATATCAGGCTAATTGTTCTGTAGTTTCTTGGATCTGTACCCCCCCCAACCACATCAGCTCTTTTCCAGTCCTCTGGTAGTTAACAGGTGTTCCAGGATCTTTGGAAGATAGGGTTTAATGGTCCTAAGATCACATCTGCCATCTCCTTCAGAACTCTGGGATGTAATCCATTAGGTCCTGGTAATTTGAACTCATCTACAGTGGACAGGTGTTATCTTAACATTTTCTTGCCTATTTTAATTTGAATTTCTAATCTGTCTTTAATTGTTATGTTTTTGGTAGATTGGGCTATTTTTTCTTTTTGTGTGATGCAAAGAATGAATAAAGCAGCTCTACTTTCTCCCTGCTGTCCATCACTTCCTTGCCATCTTCTCCCATTAGATGACTGATTATTTCTTTGATTTTTTTCTTGCTTTTTATATATTGAAAGGAACTTTCTAAAAAAATATTTCTGACATTCCTTGCAAGTCTTTGTTCATTCTGAGTCATAACTTTCCTGACTTCATTTTTGCAGATTTAGGCTATTTGCTGGTATTCTTCCTTAGTTATGTGTCCCTTTTTTCATTTTTTTTGTACTTATCCTTTTTATCTTTCAGTTTATCAGAGAGTTTTTTGTGTAACCATGTTGGTTTCTTCTTGGATTTCTTATTTTTCTTTTTCATAGATGCTCTCCCCCAAAGTTCTTGCAAGTTCAACCCCCTCTATCATTTTTCTCTGTCAGTAAGAATTAGTCCACTATAGCTGTTCCTCTAGTTCTCTCTCTACCCTTTGGATGACAAAGTTGTCAGTTAGGTTAGTCAGGAATCTCCCATTAGATGCAGAATTTGTCTCCCAGTTGATGACAGGATAGTTAAAGTCCCCCATTACTATTGGTCGTGTTTCCTATATATGTTTGTTAACTGATTAGCAAAAGCTATTTCTTCTGCTTGGTTAGGTAGCCTGTAGTATACACCTATGGCAATGTTATTCTTTTTTCCTTTTATATTAACCCATAAGCATTCTAGCATAAGCTTTCATCCTTGGTTTTATACATTTCTGTAGAGATGTAGTGATATTTTACATATAGTGCAACTCTACCTCCTCTTTTGTTGGGTCTGTTCTTTTCAACAGTTTATATCCTTCCATCAATACATTCCAGTTGTGAGTTTCATCCACCAAGTTTCAGTAATGGCAACAATATCATATTTGACCCTGGCCATGCTTCCTGTATCTTCTAATTTATATCTAAGTTTTTCTTCCTTCCCATCATTCTTTACCTCAACTCTGAAGCTCCAAGATGGCTTTGGCCAGGTCACCTTCAGGGTTGACACTTGTTTAATTGGTTGTCTTTGGATTTATGCTTGGGATTAAGTCCTAAAGATCCTAAAGATTGGTCATCTTCCCCTCATTAAAACTTAAATTAAGTTTTAATTTAAAGCCTACAATCAATTAATGTAGTCTAGCGTATAGTCATGTAATGTACAATCATGTAATCTACATGATAGTCTAGCCAACAATCATGGAATTCCCTAATAGAATCTGATACAGTACATATATTGTACTATCAAAGCCCAACTCCGCCTATTTTCAGAGCCTAGAGATCTAGGATCCACACCTATTAATATGCAGGTCTACAATGCACACACCGCTGTAATGTAGTGGATATAGAAAATGAGAAAACTCAGATTTAACTTCATTCTCACTTGTGGAAGTTTACTAGTGACTGGAGCAGCTACTTTCATTGCAATTTATCTTGCAGGATTGTTGTGAAAAAACATTGGAGGATAACTCCTTGAGCTCTTGGAGGAAAGATGGGATATACATCTAAAAATTTAATTATATAAGTAAATTTCCTCTCTTGAATTTTTATTCATATGAGATGGGAAAATACTTTTTGCAAACTTTTGGTACTATGTTCTTTGTGCTTATTTACCCAACCGGTATAAAGAAAAATATGCACAAAGAATTATTTGAGTTTTAAATATTATCAGCATATCAGCAATAATAAGTACAGCACCCTCACCCCATTAAAAATAGTGTCCAAATTTATTATTGAATGAGTTCTACCACTTCCTAGAGGTATTTTAAAGATTGTAACTAAATGTAGTTTTTTCAATAAATGTACATGTGCATTTACAGATATCTAAATATTGCTCTTTCACAGTGTTATTCATTTCTAAACTTTCTAACCTCGCTTCAGAGATAGACTAATGTACTTTAAACAGCCTGGGATTTTAAGGTTTTTTTTCACATTCCAGCCAGAGACTAATAGGCAGTTATTAAATTTGTCAAGAAGGGAAAGAGAAAAAAGAAACAAATGGCCTAATCTGTTTTAGAATAATTTTTAATTATTAGAACTATGTCTCAAGTCCATAGTTTTAGATTATTCCAATATTGTTAATTAGCACTTAGATGCAATGAAACTGAAGCTCTATACCATTAACACTATATAGAAGCAATAGTATTAAATAAAATCTTGGTTCCCGAATACGGAATTATTCACTTTCTTACATCAAACACATTCTTTTTTTATTGCTGAAGGATAATTTCTGTCTTATTAATGTATTTAAAGGCTGTCTTTATTAAGTTTTGAATTATTTTCAAATTAGTTTTATTTCATATTTATTCTTGCTAACTATACATGTATATTGAATGCTTCTGAATTGTTAGAAACAGTATTAGAAAATAAGCAAAGGCATTATAATGCATTTTCTATCATTGCTTAGTTCTTCACGTATTTTCCTTAGGGTGACCAGTACATATATAAAAAAAAATTAAAAGAAATTAATATGAATTGCCTATATAAAATCCTTGGAGACTGAATTCTTTCTAGAAATATTTCATATGATCCTGATTAAAAATACGGTAAGTTTTGCGAATTGAATAGGATTTGTGAACGGTGTGTTTGTGTATGGAGATTATCTCTTTTATTAACTATTTATTGCCATTATTATAGGTGAAGGAAAGTGTTGTAGTCTATTTCTTTTGGTTTAATTTCCTCTGGATGTTTCTACTTTCTAGTTTTACAACTAATTCAGATATTTATCAAGAATATTAGCTGAATTGGGAGAAATGGGACCTTTGGAAAAGGTCTGTTCATTCAGGTGGCATCTCAAGTGTTTCTGGCATGAATTCAAGCTAAAGGTCCTACCTAGTCTTAAAAATTAAGACAGGATTATGTTCTCAAGTGATTGTCCCACATACTGTATAACTCCTTGGAATTAAAGTCAAGCTCTTAATGATTTCTTATAGGTGTAAATCAGGGGTGAAATGCTCCCAGTTCGGACCGGATCGCCTGATCCAGTAGCGATGGAGGCGGGTGGTTCGGAGAATCGGTAGCAAAAATCCCTCCCCCCCCCCATGCCCAGCTGAGCTGCACAATCATCAGAGGCTTTTTTTTTTTTACTTTTAAAAGCATTTTTTCTACAACGTCTTCAGCCGAAAAAATGCTTTTAAAAGTAAAAAAAAAAAAAAAAAGCCTCTGATGATCACACGGCTCAGCTGGGATCGTCAAAGGCTTTTAAAAGAAAAAAAGCCTCTGCCGATCAGGCAACTCAGCTTGGATCATCAGAGGCATTTAAAAGAAAAAAAAGGGGTTTTTTTCTTTTAAAAGCCTCTGCCCATTAGGCAACTCAGCTTGGATCATCAGAGGCATTTAAAAGAAAAAAAACCCTTTTTTTCTTTTAAATGCCTCTGATGATCCAAGCTGAGTTGCCTGATCGGCAGAGGCATTTAAAAGAAAAAAAGCCTCTGCCGATCAGGCAACTCAGCTGGGATCGTCAGAGCCTTTTGAAATTATTTTTTTACAACCTCTTTGCCGAAGAGGTTGTAGAAAAAATGGTTTTAAAAGTAAAAAAAAAAAAATTGGCCATGCCCACCCAGTCACATTACCCCCCCCAAGCCACGCCCACAGAACTGGTAGTAACAAATTTTAGATTTCACCACCGGTGTAAATGTACACTTTCTACTTATAAGTGTAAATAAGTATAACAGTCCGATTAAACAAAACCCTTCCCGGCTAATTATGATTACTCCAAGATACAAAATACACTTAAATAAAGAGTATATTTTATTTTGTTGAGCATCTTAGCCCCAATTATTTGCTAAGAGCGCTGTTCCAGGGTGCCATTCCACTATGAAGCTCCTGGGTGGCT
Organism: Pituophis catenifer annectens; assembly: GCF_029215685.1. Lineage (NCBI taxonomy): Eukaryota > Metazoa > Chordata > Lepidosauria > Squamata > Colubridae > Pituophis > Pituophis catenifer. Next base: position 29,962,388 of record NW_027256884.1, on the reverse strand, counting down.
CTCAATGTCCCATTCATTTGATAAGGATTTTATAGGTGTGGAGACTTTTAATCACTTTGGAGTTTAATTACTCCAATTACAGGATTTGGATTTCCAATGAACTTTTTAATTAAGACCTGGTGTACCCAGGAAGGAAATGATAAGGTCTTTTCCGTGGCAGTGCAATGCCTTCTATAGTTATCTTCCCCGCCCCATTAATTTATTTACTTATTCAATTTCTATAGCTGCCCATTTCAATCAAGTGGCTCTGTGCATAGAATAACCATAAAACAATTAAAACCAGTCACAACATAGTACATCATATATATATGGCAATCAAGAAAAATGTCATCCTGTATATCATATATGTCAGTATTCAAGAAAAAAAAATAGGATTGACAAAATCCAAGAAAAAAAAAAAGATAAGCCTAACTAAATTTTGCTCAGGTTTGTCATTTTAGGGTAATCATCAGTAGCTTCTTTATACTTGTTTATAGAAGTCATATAACTTAAGACAAATGGCATATGGAGGCCTCAAGATTTTTTTCAACTATTATCAATGCTAGTGTCAAGTCCAGTCAGGACTGATCCCACGTAGATTTACGTTCCCCTATGACCCTGTCTCTCCCCTCCTCTCTGGCCATGTCATAAATCACATTCTCCAATTAACCACTTTGGCTGGCTATGAAACCTAACACCCTCCTTCTGATTGCGGTCAGAAAGAATGTATGGAATTCACTTCAGTTGTCCCTCCCTCCTGCTCATGGCAACTTGAAAGCTTTGCAAGTTGACAGCTAGCCTTGTGCGTCAGATTTTATCCATACACAAAAGCAATAGCATTAATAATCAGATATAGTATTGAGTTCACTGGCATTGTGGTTAGAAATGTTGTTGGTTATTGCTGATGAGAAAATCATTTTTCATGAAATTTAAGTAAGTGCCAAACTCCAAAGATCATCTGTTAAATTAGGATAGTAATAAACTCTTTAATCTAATTTTAAGAGATCATATAATTTGGTGAATGTTTTATTACAGCATCTAATAATTCAATAATAATAATTATAATCTATAAGAATCATTTATATCCAGTAACACTGAATCCCAAATATTTCTGTGTTAAACTAACAGTAGCCTATCAATAAAACAGCAGGAAATCCATAACAAATGCCCTGAACATAATATGTATTCACTATAATGGCTTCATTTAATGTAGTGTATAGATTTTAATGCAATAAATTCTTCAGATTGGCTACATTTGAATCTGACTTCCCCTTTAAAGTCTTTATTACAGTTTTTTTCTCTCCCTCCTCCCACCCAAATCCTGTTTTAAAAAGTCTGTCAGATTTCTTTGCCATGCAGTTCCGTGAAATGGATTTTCTACAACTATCAATGACTTGAATCAAGCCCATAGATGGTACATCATAGTTTGGATAGGCAACAATTCCACATTAGAAACCAAGACTCAATGTGAATTCTCTGAAGGCCTCTTTCTACCCTTGTAGTTTGACATACAGTCCCTTTTACAACCTTGCCTTGTCATGTTTTAACAGCTATAAATAGAGAAGAGAGGCAGATAAAGGAAGAGGAAATATGAAAGTAGTCTGATTCTCCGTATTTAGAGTGTCTTTGAATTGTCCCTTATAGAGTCAGTATGACATGAAGTCAACATAGCCCTGACTCGAATTTGAGAATTGGTATTCAGGAAGCATGAATGGTTAAAAGTAAATCATAAGAACACATCACAGTACATTAATCTGGAAGAAAGTTAAACAACAAGAGCACTGATGTTCACATTCTCTAGGATGATTGCCTATTTTCTCCTTATAAATACGGACAGTCTTCAGCTTACAAATGGGTACTTAGCAACCCTTCAAAGTTACAAGTTACCTGAAAAAGGAAACTTACAACTCAGATCTGAAGTTCCGATGGTTGTCCCTTGTTCACTTGTCTCCACTTTGGACACCCTGCAGCATGCTGCATTTACAGTTTGCAGCATCCCATGGTCATTGGAGCACATTTTACAACAGTTTATTACTTTATTACTTTAAAATGTACTCTCTCTATATTATAAATATTACACAGGAAAATTAACATATTTTTATGTTTTTAAAGTTGGTTGGGCTTTATGAGCAATGTGGCAAATTGATCAATTTTTAAAAATTATCTGTTTGTTATATAATGTTCCAGGCTTTTTTTTTCCTTTTGTAATTAGGAACACTATTTATTTTAATGTTGCATTATATTGCTATTCCATTCTGTTTGATATAATAGGATTATATTGAACTACCAATTCAAAAAGGAATATATGCAAAATATTGCTATGTAGTTTTTATTATTTGGATCATAATAAGATTAAGAATTGAAAGTAGAAATCAGGATCCAACAAAAAGCAGTTTAAAAACTGCCTTTAACAACTATTTAAAGAAAAACTGTAATAAATAACAAAGGAACAACATATGTAGATATTCAGCTACCCTTTATCATGCTATGCTTTGTGCTATGATATTTGACAGGAAGCTCAATTTATTTTAACTTACATGAGGAGGAACAAATAACTGCAAAATGGTTCCTGAAAAGTTCAGATGTCTCTGAAGGTTAGTCAAGATTAGCAGATCTTCAGGAGCAAGTGGGCTCTGTCTGGTTAGTTTAATCCTGTATCTAACATCTAAACAATTTCTTGCCTTCTTTTGTTCCTCCCATCTTCAGATTTCTTTTTTTCCTCTTTCTCTTCCTCCTCATTTTATATCTGCCTTTTTCTTTGCTCTCAGCTCAGTCCCTGTCTCTTACCCATCTCCATCCAGTTGTGAATTTCTCCCTTTTACTTCCATTCTTCACCCCCTTGTGTGATGCACAAGCATAATTCCTCTTTGCTACTCACAAGCATGACTTTTCAAATGGCAAAAGAGGCAGAAAGAGATACCACTAGTCTAATGAATCCATGAATTAAGATTAAGATCTTAAAGAATTGTCCTTTTTTAGGCTAAATTAGATAATTTAATATATAGCAAAGATCATGTTTATGCAAGAAATGCTTGCGGAGAATTTCTTCTGAAATATTCTTGTAACATTCACAGTCCTAGTTGGCATATGTGAGGGTCTGAATTCAAATTCATGGACAAAGACATGCATCCATGTACTCATATATAAATATGATATATGCACACATCCATTGGGAAGGAAAAATCACTAAATTAAACTGGCAACTTGAGTTTGAGTAAATGGGAAGCCGAACATTGCTTGGGACTGCAAGAACCAATCTGATGTAATGGTTAAAGACACTGGGCTAGAAGTAGAAGTTTGTGAGTTATAAATGTTGCACTAGACACAAAACCAACTTGAAATCTTTGGGCCAGACTTATGTATTTGCATCAGATCTTGTCACAGAAGGTTTTATATGCAGCTTTTGTGTGTTGATACCATTTGTCAGGTATCATTTTGCCATCACCATAGATTATTGTAGGCTTCCAAAGCTTTTGATTTATATTTCTGTGTTAACTGTATTAACATGGCTAATAATCAGGTGTTCTTATTCTCATAACATGAATGAATAATAACATGAGAGATGGTAAAATTAATGTGTTGTCCTTTGACTTTGTTTTGATTTAATAATGGAGTGTGTCTACTGAATATTTTGATTCATTTTGTAATAATTTGTAATAAAATCTTACCTTAGGTGGAAAATGTTGCAAGTGATGTTATAAATGTACTGTTATTTAAGACAATCCTAATGAACAGTGCGGCCAATTCAAAGTGTTGGAGGTCACAACTCCAAACCAGTGTGACCAGAGTCCATGTTAGTTCAATATTCTGTGGATTGCAATGCCAAGATACATTCTGATAGTATCTACTAGGCAAGGTTGAATTAAGCATAACAAAATATGACAATAAAACGTAATAAGCTTATGTTGCCAATTATGTTTGGAGAGATGCAACAGCTATTCTTCAGTCTGAGCCACTTAGACAGCTGTCAACATCACCAGTAACATGTCAGCACATGAGAAATTGAGAGAACTGATTGCTTAAAATAAAAGCATTAACACCTCAAAACTTCAGATAAAACATGGTATTTTCCCACTAGAATACTGAAACCTGTAAAATATTTATGAGTTCTTCATTATTCTAAAATGGCAAATTAAAGAAAAACTTGGCATGGGAATAACAATCAGTTCTGAATTATGGTTGTGCATTAGATTTAACCAACCCAAGTTCCTAAATTTTTTTAAGTGTTTTTAAGTGTTTTGTTTATTGTTTTTAATTAATGGGGCCAAATTTATATATGTATATTTTAACTGTATTTTAATATTTGTACTTGATGTTTTTACTTGGCTGTTCACCGCCCTGAGTCCTCAGGGAGAAGGGCGGTATACAAATTCAAAATAAAATTAAATAAATTAAATTAAATTAAAGAAGATGACAGTAATACAAAACAGGTTTTCCTGGGGTAGATTGAATAGGTTAATTCTGAATCTGGATGTCATTAAATCATGATTCCCTTTTGTTTCTTTAGTTTTCTAGAATATTATCAGTAGTGAAGGCTGTGCAAAAAACAAAGGAAAATAGCAAATTGATGGGGCATTGTTTGATTAATCTTTTTGTATGCATCTCAATCACTAAAGTAACTCTAGATGGCTTATGCATTACTGAGCTTTGCTCATAAAATATTTTTCTAGCCATTTATTTTTATTCCTTGATAATTGACCATTACTTTTTGTCTTCCATTCATTTTTCTTTTTTCTTTCTTCCTGTTTTGTCTCATTCCCAGTGTATTTCTACATTTTTTCAAAAACACAATTGTCTTTTAAAAAATAAATTCACTACTAATTGTCTGATTATAATGTATTAATAATAATGTTGTTCTTTACTGTGATTTTCTTTGATCATATGGTTGCCTCTGTATGTCGTAATGTATGTGCCTGATATTGTTATGTATCTTCTTATAATTTTTATGCCAATGTTGCAAAGAGAGTGAACAACTGAGGCAGGAAGCTGAGAGAAATCCATAATTCTATAAATTGGCAGGAAATTTCCCTGTGAAATCAGCCCCATCCCTTCTGAACCAGGCCCTCAAAACAGGTTATGATGCCAGATCTGGGGCTGGAGAACTGGTTCCATTGCTGAGGGGGGCATTTTTTATCTTCCCTTTGCCACTGTTAGTATTTTTGTTTTTATGTTATTTATTATTGTGGCTTTTATATTTTTATTAAATGAAATTCTACCATATTTCTGCTAACAAACAAAAATGTTATGGCATGTTTTTTTTTAACTGCTGTAAGGTAATGAGATGTCTGAAACTATCAACAATGCTGGATGTTATATTTCTAGGGCAAATTATCTTTATTTTATAAAGAATATTGATTTAAAGCTTTCCGGATTAGGTTATAGCTCATATCAGTATTTAGCAGGAATACTGTATATGAAGGAACTGTACAGTACTGCAACATGCTGTCTTTCCTTATCCCTTTCATTGGCCATGTCCCATTGCCCAACCAAAATGCATGTAAAGACCCAAATCCAAAAGTCATACATACGATATGTACATCTGATATCATCTGAGATTGACATCAACTGGGAATTGCCAGGTTCAGGGATGATGTCTACATGGCATGGTCAAGAAAAAGTCATGCTGGCATGATCAAAGGTCCACCATTTTGTTATGTGTATTATTTCTTATGTTTCCACTTACACATGAGCATTGTGCTTTTTGACCCCACCAACTGAATCTAGAAACTATCAAGAAAAACCTGGCAAATCTATGAAAAATCAGTAATTGTAAGCGGTAATGAGAAAGTAAAAACCCTGGTATGTTTATCAGTTATGATCAGAATGGGAAGATTGCCAAAAGTTGCAGTTTAACACACTGAAAGGGTGGAGAAAGTTAGAATAGTTCAGAATAGAAATTTAAGTATATCAAAGTGAAAATGCACAAGTAATAATATCACAATTATGAGAATTATCTTCTCACACTGAAATTACCAGGGACATTAAGGAAATCCAGTTTTTCTATAGATGACATTGAAATAAGTAGTATCTGCTTAGCAATGACAAAGCATTTCAGTAAGAATTTCATATATTAGAAATAAAACAAGTAAAGAAACCCAACATTGAGAAGATGGCAACTGTGGAATTAGCACTATCACCTATTTGCTAGTGGGATTTCTAACCCATTTAGCATTTTGCTTTGTTTGCTACTATTTGCTATGGTGGAGTCCAATTTAACAGGAAAAGTCTATTTCATATTTGTATTTTATCTACAGGATAAAATAAGATTAAAAGCACTGAAAAATCAAAAGGATATAAAACTATGTTTTGGACTCTGTATAATAAAAAAAAGATTATTCAAAAAATGAAACAGTAGCACTTTCACTTTTATGTGTAAATAATTAAAAATAACAGCAACATATAATTTTTCATTAAGCAAATACTTCTAGTGCTAATATTTTCCCTTCAAAATATAACGACTTTTAAAATCCAAGGGAAAGTAGTCAGGAATCACAGTTTAGGAATATTGTTTTTTTAATGGTTGCCTAGCAACTTTGTTACTATCTGTTGCCACTATAAATAAACAGAAGATAGCTCTATAAATTAACTGACAAAAAACTAGAACAGATAAAAATAAAATCCATTTAAATGGCACAGAGTTTCTAGGAAATTGTCCTGAAAACTCCAAGCAACTGAATTCTAAGCCTTTACTTTTTGTTTCCTTTGTTTGATTGGGAAAAGCCACAACTAAAAAGAGAAAAGCCTGTTCTGTAATTGTTCTTTTATATTTCGTGGTAGAAGAAACGCCTAGAAAAATACTTAAATTGTTGTTATTAGCATGCTAGGAAAGAAATTATCTTTTTCCAGACTGTTTAAGGGGACCTTATCCTATTTATTGGGTGAACTATTTTGTCTTTTAATTAAAATCTACTTTTTTTATACATTTACAATTGTGCTTTATCTTTTATTACACAAAGTTTTCATTTATTTAATTCTTTATGTTCTGCCATTTAAAATAAAAACAAACTTCAAGCAGCTTTTCTAAACATAAAATATAAGAGCAAATCGCAATCAAACTTTAGCTCATTGCTTGACACAGTCTTTTAATAATTCTTGGCTCTTCATAGGCTTTTATGGACAGGTACAGTACACAAAAAGCCAACAGGTGTTAGTGAGCACCCTGCGAAGGAGAGACAAAATTTAACAAAATATGGAAAGTCATCAGTTTATGCAAGGATGATTAGGCTGTCACACAGACATATAGCTCTGGATTTGTATACAAGGACATTGGAATAAAAAGGTAGTAGCAGGAATGTTATGAGTATATTAAGTGAACACAAAGGATTCTCACAGTTTTTTGCACCGAAGGGAAAAAGGTACAGTCTTAAGGCTAGTACATTGGGCACTTTACAGAAAATTCATCTCCCACCACCAATTTACCTTGTATCCATAGGCATGTGGAGGACTATAACACTTGGATAGGGCCACAATCAGAGTGTAGGACATTCTAAATCTTTAGTCAATGCAAACACAATGAATTTCTATATCAATATATATAAATTAGTTATTAAAGAGCAGATTTACATAGCTATAAGAAATGCTATGACTTGAAATATTGGGAATTAGAATCTTGGATATGAAATGCAATGGTATGTTTATAAGCAACAATTTATAACCTTGTTTGATTTGGATGTTCCAGTAATTAAAATGTTGTATATTTATGTAGGAGATCTAAATACCTGTGCTCTATTCTTTTAACTGTTTTAGACTAGATCAACTAGGAGGTAACTAGCACCACCTTCTGTGAATATCTGTGACTTAACTTTACACAGTAAAACTGTTACAGGCAGAGGTAACTGTTTTACCTGTCAATGGTATTTATTAAATCTTTTAAGGTTTAAATATTTTCCATGCTTCTTGGTAGATTGTGGACTTTGGATCTACTCATTCAAGGAATTATTTGCAGAATAAAAGGGCAGAAAAGATGGATGTCTAAACAAAGAGGATTTATGAGAGGTACCAGGAGTCAGCCAAGTGGGCCTTTTCTTCTCTGCTGTTGCTATATAAAATCCTAGCTCCTTCATTTCTTTACTTTCCACTCAGATATTTCCTAGTTAGCTCCACTATGGATGCCACATTTTAAGGCAGTTTGATTTACAGCCCTCTTAAACTGGAGAAAGAGTAGTGGAAATGTGGGGGTTCAGAAAGGGTGATCTGGATTGGAATATGTTTGCTGGAAACAATCCCTCCTTCACTACCATCAGATCATTTGGCAGGCAAATTCAGAACCTTTTTGGAATCTTCTGCATCCTACTGGCAGGATACTAATTGCCCAAATCCCTTGGAATACATGAAGAGAATTTCTAATGGCCAAAAATCTGGGGAAGCGGGTCAGCCACAGCTCGGTTGTCAGAAACAACCGATAAATACGGTTCTAAGGATTTGCCTTTCAGACATCTTTGGCTGCTCTTAGACCAAGGTAGGGTTGTATCATGAAAACCTAGTAGCACTGTTTCTTTGTTGCAATTACTAATGTAATTTAGAGGAAGAGTGTGGCACAAACTGCATTGGTTCTACGGACATATTATTTTCTGATTAAAGGGTTTTTCATCAAGGTAGTTATTACTATTAGAAAATGTGCTAGCAAGATGATAGAGATAGCATATGCTAGTCCACTGTTTGGAAATAAAAAGGGCAGGTGGGGTGGGGAATGGAAGGGCAATGTGGAAGTAACATAGTTCCTTTAACTGGAACCTTCAGTTTCTTTCTCTGCCTCTAATTTGCCTCCCAGAAAAATCTCTCAGGTTTCTTAATTTTGCAAATGACTTCCATGCCCATGTATAAAAAGAACAGCTTTATTGATGCAAACCATTTTAATAATTTTGGCAAGTTGGTAAAAGTTGCAATTTGTTTGGAGGGTTAGCTGATGTCTCTTAATAATTACTTTTTTGGTGTGGCTGACAAATGCCTGGAATAGATCTCTGAAATATAACACCAACCGTAGGGAAGAGGTAGCAAAAAGGAACCTGGGTAATTCAGATCTCTGTGAAGGAAACAAAGGACATTGCAATTTGAATTTGACACAGATGGAGGCAGAGCTATCAATCGCAAGGCATTGCACAATCTTTTCCTTCATAATGGATTTTTTGGTGATAAGAAAAGAGCCTAAAGAAATGGCAGAAAAAACACAAGAAGGTTATAGATGGAAAGCTAGGGCTTAACTTGCCTTCTCGGTAAAATTCTGTCAATGAAGTAATTACACAATAAAAGCACTCAAGCAAGCTTGGTCTGGGGCAGTATAAGCATCTCTCAATATCCTGATATGAACCAGCAGTTTTGGGCTGTTGGAATGAGGATAAGCTCTGCTTTGTTTATACTGAGCCAGTATATTGGTAGAAAGTGCAAGTATTATAAAAATTTCACTAATCTCCTTCCCATGCAGACAGAATATGAATGAGTCCTCTGCATTTTACATTCTAAGTCTTGGAGTTAGTAAGCCAAAGGCAGACTAAGTCATGATAGAAGGCATAGAATTTCACTTTCTGGAAAAGGATGTGTTATCCAAAGGATTCCTGCCTTATTTTACTGAAAAGCTTTTAAAGTGTGATAGATAAGAACAGAACAATAAGAACGATTCTACTGATGCTGCTTTGTCTTGTCAATTAATCTGATTCTTTACTTTCCTTCCTGTCTTTCTTTTTCTTCTCCTTTAGACTGTCTACAAAGCCTGGCTCTGTTCCCAGTATTTTGAAGTCACACAGTCTCATTGCAACAACACAATTCCTTGCAAGCAATACTGTTTGGAAGTTCAGACAAGGTGTCCATTTATATTACCAGACAATGATGATGTCATCTATGGAGGATTATCCAGTTTCATCTGTACAGGTATGGCAGATTTCAGCAGCTGTTTCTAACACCCCTATCGGAGCCATTTTCTTAAGCCTGAGGGCCACATATAATTAAGAATTCCCTTCCACTTTCCACTCAAGGCCTCCTTCTCCATTATATATTCCACAAGAATGATGCTGTTGCTCTGTAATCCTCAAGAGCGTCCATTGTTGCCTTCTCTCTTTTCCACTTCCCCTCCTCCTCATGTCTACTTAGGCATGACTCATCTGCCTTAGATACCAATTCACTTTATTTGTTCTCTTTTTATATCGTTTCGGAAGATAATTCCACTTCATGTTCTCAAGCACTTCCTATTTATGTTACCTGTACAGAATCCCTCAGCTTGGACAATATTTTTAAGGGCTTGTTAAAATGAAACTTCCTGTGCTGTTGATGGAGGCTAAGATGTAAAACTCAATGTGCACAATGAAAAAGCATGATTCACTTTCAAAAGACGTACCTTTGGAATATCACCATGCCCGGTTGGTCGCATCAGCTGTGCAACCAATGCTAGAATCACCTCAGTAACTGTAGCCTAAAAATACTAGGCAGTTCTACAGAAAATACTTCCTGTGTGAATCTGAGTTTTACTGAATTTCTTCCATCCTAAATTGCATACTGTGTATCTGGTCCAACTACATCCCCAGAGCTTACAAATGTGTCAACAAACTGAAATATTGAAAGAACAAATATGAAGCCTATTGGTGTAGTGGTTAAAGCAGGGGTGTCAAACTCGATTTCATTGAGGGCCACATCAGGGTTGTTTTTGCTGCTCCCCATGCTCCCCCCATGCTCAGGGGGGAGCATGGGGCCATGGCCAATTCAATGTAACATGTCAGGGCACCTGTGGTGGCCTGAACCCTCTGCCAGCGAAAACAGAGCTTGAGAGGGCCGTGCACAGCTCTCCCTGTTTTCGCTGGCAGAGGGTTGCAGGAGACTGTCGCAGCTGAAACGGCCCTCCCAAGCTCCGTTTTCGCTGGCAGAGGTTTGCAGGAGGCTGTCAAAGCTGAAACGGCCCTCCCAAGCTCCGTTTTCGTTGGCAGACGTTTGCAGGAGGCTGTCGAAGCTGAAACGGCCCTCTCGAGCTCCGTTTTCACTGACAAAGGGTTGCAGTGTGCAGCCCTCCCAAGCTCCATTTTCGTTGGCAGAGGCACCCTGGACTGGTCCTTCTCTGTTTCCAAAGCAGCCCCACAGGTCAGATCTAAGCACCCCACAGGTTGGATCCGGCCCACGGACCTTGAGTTTGACACCCCTGGGTTAAGGCATCAAGCTAGAAACCAGATACTGAGTTTTAGTCTCATGTCTGGCACAAAGCCAGCTGGGTGACCTTGGGCCAATCCTTCTCTCTCAGCCCTAGGAAGAAGACACTGATAAATCACTTCTGAAAACCCTTGGCAAGAAAGCTTGCAGGGCCTAGTCCAAGCAGTCACCAAGAGCTAATACTGATTTAAACATGCATACATGCTTGTGCGTGCATACACATGAATATGGACAATAGAAATTCTAGGGTGTGGTTTAATACTTCTGAGAGAATAATTATTGAATATGAAGCATCCATTCTCATTCTTGCTTTTGACGTGACTATTAATTTTGATATATGCCTACAATATCACGACAAATTAAATATGAATATGCCGTGCGAATAAATTCTTCATTTTTAAAGATCAACTGGGATTTTTTGAGTAGGGAATTTTATATGCTAATACTGTGTTTCTGGGTCTTCATAAAAATATTTTGGAATTAACAGGAATATTAAACATTTTGTGGCCTGGGCATCATGCCTCTTCCTTCTGGTCTGCCCAGGGAAGCAAGAGGGTTAAAGTTAGTAATGTTAGTCAATCCAAGCATTCAACCTTCACTAAACAAAAGGGTCCAAAATTTTCACCCCGGATACTATGGTATCATGCAGGGGAATCTCATATAAATGCTCAGAAATCTAGGAGCACTGGCCCATCCACAGAGGATCACAGGGGATCAATGCTAACTGATGTGTACTGATGTGTACTGATTTTCAATCACACATTTTCCACAAGTTAGAATTTGTATCATATGTCCTGACACAAGAACCTTAAAAAGAGCCTGGTGGCGCAGCAGACTAATAGTCTGTTATTAACATTCAGCTGCCTGCAATTACTGCAAGTTCGAATCTCCCCAGGCTCAAGGTTGACTCAGCCTTCCATACTTTCTAAGGTAGGTAAATTGAGGACCCAGTTTGTGGGGGCAATAAGATGACTTTGTATAAATATACAAAAGTATGAAGGCTATTGCTTAACGCATTGTAAGCCGCCCTGAGTCTCCGGAGAAGGGCGGCATATAAATCAAATTAAAAAAAAAAAAAGAACATATTCACAGATTTTTGGTGATTATGTTATACATGTTACACAAAAATGTAATATTTTGGCATTATTATGGTTTGCTGACTAGGCAACTGAACAGATAAAGATAAGAGAAAGAAAGAAAGACTGCACTTTGACCAGCAATGATAACTTTAACCTCTTCATATCTAAATGTCTATGGAGATTCTCAGTCATCCAGGTCATGGTTGTCCCAAAGGTGCTTTTTCAAGGGGCAACTGGACTTTCTGGTTTTTCTTTGAAGATGTTTTGCTTCTCATCCAAGAAGCTTCTTCAGCTCTTCAAATCTAATGCCATCTATAAATTCCATGATCCCCAATACTATGATATTTGGATGGCTTAGGAGATGGGAATATCACCTAATATATCTGGAAAATGCCCTTTGGAAAATGCTGGCCTAGGTGTTAAATGATAAATGGTTGATTTATGAGCAAAATAATTTTATTAAATAATCCATACTAACCCATTCTAACCCATATATATGTTTATTAGTGTATTAAATTAATAAAAATCCTAGTCAAACAATACATTTCCGGGTTGACATATATTGTGAAATAATGCAAAGTCAAAGACAGGATAGAAATCCATAAATAAAAAAGGAATTATGCATTTGCAGTCTGTGAAACCTCAAAGATGTTCTTTTTGTAGTAATTCCTAGTCCCAACTCACAAATCATATAGCTTGATTGAAGGCAAACTTGATTATCAGAACACGGGTGACTCTTTATCAGGAATGCTATTTTTCTTGATATTGTTCATATTAGTGTCTTTGAACAGGACATCAGCTTCTCTGTTGATAATATCAGAGGGTAGAAATGAATATAATTCAAAACATTGTCCAGATTATACCACTACTTTATTGTCCCAGATATCATTGTCTCCAATGGTTCCGATTTGTGAAAGACCCTAAAACTCTGAACTTGAGCTTGACTAGGTGGCTCAGTGGCTAAGACACTGAGCTTGTCGATCAGAAAGGTCGGCAGTTCAGCGGTTCGAATCCCTCATACAGGTCTCCTGTGTGAGCAGGGGGCTGGACTACATAACCTCAAAGGTCCCTTCTAACTCTGTTACTGTGAATGGCTAGTGAGCTATTTACCTTTTCTGAATTTCTGCAGAATGAGAACAACAAAATATCTCAAACAAATCTCAGATTGCTATAATGCCCTGCTTGGTAGAGAGAAAACTCTTCTCCTTTTTATTTGGAATAGATAAAATCCTAAAGATGATAAAATGCACTTGCTGTTTCAAAATGCAACCTTTTTTCCCTATTACTATTTATTTCTCATATAGCAAATCCCTAATAGGATGGTTGTGAATGCCATTAATTTGGGCATTAAAACTCTGGTTTTAATTATTTTAAAAATATTTTCCTTTAATGTTAGATCTTAAACACACAGACAAAAAGTTTGCAATACAGAATTTAATGTATGTGAACCAAAAGTAACCCACTGTTTTCAGGGCCGGATTTTCCTATAGGCTAACTGGGCTTCAGCCTAGGGCCTCAAGATCAAGAGGGGCCTACACAGTGGTGGGATTCTGGGGGTTCTAGGGGGTTCGGCCGAACCCTTTGTTAAATTGCTGGCTCGCCCGCCCCTCGCCTCCCACCCGCGCGGTGCCAGCCTACCGTAGCCAGGGGTGGGCAATTGTGGCTCTTTTACAACCTGTGGACTTCAACTTCCAGAATTCCTGATCCAGCTTGGCTGTCTCAGGAATTCTGGGAGTTGAAGTCCACAGGTTGTAAAAGAGCCACAATTGCCCACCCCTTCCCTAGCCTGAGTTCCGCTGCCTGGGATCCACGTGGGCTCCGGACGCAAGAGAGCAGGATGGAGAAAGCAGCTTCCCCGCCTTCACTCACCCTCACTCTCTGCTCTGTTGGATCGCCTGCCGTTCGCTTACCCCGCCCACTCCCCATCTATTGCTGCCTCCAATGGCTAGAGGGAAAAAAAACTTCAAATTCTTGCCGCGGGGCTTCAAAGGGCCGCCCTAGAGCCAGTGGTGCAGCCGAGCCCTTTGTTAAATAGCTGGCTTGCCCTGCCCCTCCACACCACTATTTATTGCCAATAAATAGTGGTGGGCGAGGGGCGGGGGAGCCAGCAATTTAACAAAGGGTTCGGTGGTTTTTTTGTAATTTTATTGGCCCCGGAGCTTCAGCAGAGGCTAATTAGCCCTTGCTTAGATCGGCTCCCGACCCCCAGCTGATTTGCTCTCAGCTGTTTTGCTCACGGCTCTGCTCCTTGCTTGCAAAGAGTGCTGATTTTTTTCCCCCTAGCTATACTGAAAAACGAAAGAGAAAGTAAAGCAGGCTGTTGGCTTTGCACGTTGGAAAATTAGGCAGGCAGATTTCTTTTCTTTTTCCTCACCAAAAAAGGTAGGTGCAAACAACGGGAAATTTAGGGAAAAAGAGATTTTAAAACACAAAAGAAAAAAAGCTCTATTTAACTAGGGAATTGTAATAATTGAGATACTATTAATTGTATATTGTGTTGAAAGCAGAAATGGTTAAGTTGTGGTTTGGAGGAATATATGGGGGAAATTATTTGGTTTATTATTATTGCTAAATATAATTAATGGATTTATAAGAAATTGGATTGCATGGAAATAATTGGAATATTCATGTTCATATTGATTAATATACAAAAAAGGTAGTTATATAACTAATTGATTTATATTAAAATGTTGAATTCATATTAAACAACTGTAATATTACATAATTAACCAATGTGAGGATGGATATAAAAATAGATGACAATGGGAAGGGGTATAATATAGAATAGAAGGGAAAAATTGAATTTGATTAAGATTAGAGATGAGGATGAAGGGTAATCTTGGTTTTTTACAAAAATAGATGAGGAATAAATATGGCAAAAAGGAAATATAGAAATTGTAAATTTAATTGAAATGACTAAACACTGTTTAAATTTGTGAACCGGCCAAATACACTGTTCAAAGAAAATACATTGTATGTTTGTATGTGTGTTTCTAATTATTGTTATTTATTCATATTTGTTCTCTTTTATTCTTTAAAGTTTAACAATTCATTCTTTATCTTAATATCTTTATATTTGTTTGGGGTTGGCTTTCTTCCCTTTCATCTTTTTTATTGTACGGCAATCTCTCTCCTCAAACCTACCACCTCTCTCTTTTCTTTCCTTCTTACTTTCTCTTCCTCCCCCTCTTCTTCTCCTCCCTACTTCCTCTTCCTTTTTCCTTCTCCTCCTCTCTTCCTCCCTCTCTTACCCTCCCTCCTACTCTAATTTCCCTTCCCTTCTTTCATCCCTCTCTATTGCTGTATCCTTTTATGCATATGGACTACTCAGAGGGCTGAAAAAGTTATTTCTGACTGGTCCTTGCACTTTTGTCCAGTCTTTGAACTTACGACTGTCCTCACATTTTACGTTTTTGCCCTATCTTGTCACCATGGTGAAGAGAAGCAGTTGTGAAATGAGTGACATGGTTGTTAAGAAAGTTGCACGGGCATAAATGTGAGGATGGTCATAAGTGTGAGGACTGGTCAAAAGTGCGAGGCCCAGTCAGAAATCACTTTTTTCAGCCCTCTGGGTAGTCCTTTTGTGCATATGGACTACTCAGAGGGCTGAAAAAGTTATTTTTGACTGGTCCTCGCACTTTTGACCAGTCCTCGAACTTACGACTGTCCTCACATTTTACGTTTTTGCCCTATCTTGTCACCATGGTGAAGAGAAGCAGTTGTGAAATGAGTGACATGGTTGTTAAGAAAGCTGCACGGGCATAAATGTGAGGATGGTCATAAGTGTGAGGACCGGTCTTGCTGTCTTTTGGTGATCATCTAAGATGTGGTAGTCTTAACTGTTTCTCTGTGTTGTTAATGAATTCATCATTTAGCTGGTGAAAGTGATCAATGAGGAAAGTGACCTGGAGACTCTTGATCCTATTTATTTGGAGCCTCTAGACTAGATAACCCCCCCCCCAAAAAAGAGGAAGGGACACCAAGCAAAGGAGTATCAAACCACAGCCTCTGCCTTGAGTAAGATTCTGTCTTTGCAGAATCTTGACTTAGACCCAAGTATTATATTTCAAATTAAAGCTGCTTCCTGAATTTAGACAACAAACAACAAAACATAGATGTCACATGTTCCTTGGAGCCAATCAGCATTATTCTACTTATAAAACGTACAAAGCATTGTAGAGATTTCTTGTTTATGCTTTAAATTCTGGGAACCATGCATGGGCTATTGCGGATGTATTTTGTTATTTAGAATAGGTGACTGGGGACATCTAGTGGAGAACAGCAAGCATTTCATGCATAACAAATTACATTTGAGTTGTGAATGGGAAGCATTCAAGTTGGAAGTGGAGGTCTTTCACCGCTATAGTTCCTAAGTAAAGTAATCAGGACTGAATCTGTTACAAAAGAACCTCTATTATGAATCTGTGACTCACCAAACAATAAGATGCTTCAAAGTGAAAGTATTGAAAGGTGTTTTGTAATAGTATCATGAGGCAAGAAAGGAAATTGTAAAAATCACAGAATTGGGGAGCATGATCGAGGACAAAAAGTTGTTCCAAGTGTCCATAAGTAAGTTTCATTTAGATATTTATGGTTTGGGGGAATAGTTATGAATTTCTTATTTTCATTAAGGCTCAGGTAAACAAGCCAGTTGGTCAATTCCTGTGGCTACCAATGGATCAATCCTTAGGTGATCCGAAAATGTGGACCTCCACTTGTGGAAAAATGCTAGGAAGAAAATAATATTTTTTGATTGGCAATTTGGGGAGTTGCGGTCCAGGATCTCTGAAAGATACCAGGCTGAGAATATGTGAATTATTTTTTTAGAAGGGTTATTATAGGGAGATATGGCTGCAAGAGTTGGAAGACACTGTAATTAGTTAAGGAAGGCAAACTCTGTGGAGAATGATTGATGAACCAACTGATGATAACATATTTGGAAGTGTAGCTGTAGTTGGTTTTTCATGACATTTCAAGTACATTTTAGATACTGCTGAATGTTGATTTATCTGAAAACCTTTTATAATAGTTTGAAAATTAAGACATATATACTATAAGTCCCAAATTTCTGGGAAAAACTGATTGTCAAATAATGCTTAGTATAGAACAAAATTCTCTGGTAAATTTGTTCAGAGAAGCTTTTGTTAAATATTTGCTAATGTTATTACCATTAATTAATCTTAATATATGCTGCTTTTCCACTTAGATTGTCTGGAATGACTTCTGACACAAGAGAAGCAATGTAATCACAGCCATAGATTCTAAATATTTATACATTATATTTGACTACCAGGAAGGTTATATCCATTTTTCTTTTCTTTATAAAAGACTATTAATATGTTGCTCTTTTTCTTTCATGCAGGGCTCTATGACAATTACCCAACCAATGCAGAACCAGAATGCTGTGATGTCAGATGGGGACTCTTATCCGATAACCAATCCAAAGGGACTATAAAAACAAGTGACTCAATGATGTGTCACCGGACATCACTCACAGTTTCATCAGCATCCAGACTGTGTAACAGCAGACTCAAACTGTGTGTTCTTGTATTAATTCTCTTACATACAGTACTCACTGTCTCAGCAGCACAGAATTCAACAGAACTGGGCTTTGGAGGCATAACAAATTTTGAAGATAATTCCACCAATGAGGAATAAGAGACCTGATCCATCTCCTTCTACAGGCACACAGCAGGCCCACCCATATGGCAGTCAGACCCAAAAGACTGGACCTTTTTGCCCTCTGTTCACTCCTCCAAAAGCCTTCTGGGTAAAACTCAACCGACGGGCCACTATCCAAACAAGGACACATCCTATACAGCTTTTTATTGACTAAAAGGCTGTCTGGTGACTTAAATTTCTCACACCATTTTATACACTGTGTTTTAATGTTTGGAGTTTCTTTTTTTGGTTTGTTTTGCACTTGTTAATACAGGATTTTATTTTTCAGACAGTTTCTCAGAGCTAAACTAAGTCTTTTCACTGTCTTTATCTATTTCTAGTCATTGTGTGTGCTCATCAAATAGTTTGGTCTTTTATGTCTTGTCAGTTTCTATTAGAAGAAAGAACTGCTGTGGTTCCATGGCAAAAGATTTTTTTAAAAACAAAACAGTGAAAACCAGCCCTCCCCTCCCAGCCCTCCTCTCCACAAAACCAGTTCTCTTTTCCCCATTATATTTTCCCCTGCTTCAATGCCCCAGAGCAAACCATTCCTGCTTGCTTTCCTTTGGTGTAATCACAATGAATGGGTGTGCGGTCCAACGCACCTCTGCCACTGCTACACAAGTCATCTGACTGGAGAAATCCAAAGTAAGGGAGGGGCGAGGAGGAGAGCACAATTAATGGATACTCTCCTTGAAAGTGGGATCTGACAATGAAACCTTAATATAAAGAAATCTATAACAAACTGTTGCTCCAAGGCCCATTTTCAAAAAGTTTAGTCCTTTCTCACTGGTCAGTTGAACAGGAGTGGCCTGATCTAGAGCACCATGTGTGAAACCAAGCCAAGAGCTCAGTGAAGTGATGAGAGGGGAGGAGAGACCTACACACTGGTGGGAAAAGTTTGGCATTCATTGTGAATTACGGTTTTTATTCCTCTATTATCACCTCTGTACCACATGGTAATACCATCTACGAAAACCAAAAGGTTTATGAAAAAAAAAAAAAGAATTTTTTTTTACCCCTGTTTGATTCTGAGGATATCTAGAGATATCACGAAGGCTGTGAAGAACCCAAGTACCCTATCAAGCATAGGTAATATGGTCATTGCATGTGAGTGTACATACTCTGAACATAAATATTGGGCTACATCTCTTGTGGAATCACTTGCCCAACCAAGCAGATGACCATTTTAAAATGAATGCACCGTTGTGTGTTATGCTGATATGGTTCCTACAGCCTGCGAAATAGTTTCTGCTCCTCAAGGCAACAATTAAATCTTTGGAAGTAAGGTAGGGTGGGGAGGAGATCAAATTAAGTTAGTGCAGCTGGGAAAAGAAGTCATTTTTTTTTCTTTTTTAAAGGATATTTTCATGAGTGTGCAATAAAATTTAAGATGCTGGGCTATAAGTAGTCAAGTATTGTGAGGGGTTGATGGGAGAAGATAATCCAATTGCCTTTTTCATTGCTCTTTTTATAGGACCATATCACCTGCTGAGTGGATGGGATCTTGCTTTTTAAAATGGCTTTTTAGAGTTTACACTAGAATAAATGGAAGGAAAAGTTAATAAGGGCTGTTTTTTTAAAAAAACAAAACAAAACAAAAACTTTTCATTCCTTCCTATTCTCGAACTACACTTGGAAAGTGCACTTTAGAGCTGTTTGCGGTGTAGCTGAGAGATGAAGGAAAAAAGATAGGAAATATTCTCTTACTTCTTGCATTAAAAAAAATAATAATTCCTTGCCCATTTCAAGAAATGTTTCTGTTCCTCACTGCAGTGTTGATATGCATTTTTATTCATGTTCTATGATTTGTGAAGTTCTGGAAAAAAAAAAAGACAACCTAGAGAAACAACCCTCCTGCTTTAGCAGATTAAACTAATGCATTTGTTAAGATGTATAATCTGAACTATTTTGCAAGACTTCTTGTTTTGATAGTGTTTTGCTATGACTGAGAATGAGGATCTTAAAATGACCTGTGCAAATACAAAACAAAACAAAACAGCACGTAAACGCAGAATTCTTCAGCTTCAGTTTCTTTCCATATATTTTCCCTCCTTTCCACTGCACGTGTACACCTGTAGGTATCTACATGGCATAAAGCACCACGCGTTGTGAGGTGGGGATTTCCCCCCCTCCCGGATGAGTACATTTTCTGATACATATTGTGGGAATGCGCTGAAAATAGGTAGGATGGGGAAAGGGAAAGCTTTATTCAATGACGGAATGTAAATTTTCAAAGAAAATCTGATCTCATCTTGCAAAATCTGCGCAGCGAAATCTGTACAGAGCCACACCACTAGAAGGGCTTCAGTGAGAGCCATGTGAAAAAAACCCTTAGGGGGAGCTCTTGTTCAACTGACCACTTTTTTTTTTCCTGATCTTAACATGTAAATGGTCAGTAAACAGTTTGTTATATACCTTGATCTACCTCTGCTGTACAAAGGCCATTCAGCAACATCCATTTCTGTGGCATTCATGGCATCGTTTTGTTTTTCCCATGAATTAAACATTCATATTTTTTCCCTCCTTTTGTTTTTCCACTATCTCAACACAGTAGTGTGTTCTGTTCACATCCCCCAGTTAAAATAACATTAAAAACAGATGCTGATTCTTCTCAGTGGGATCCTGTTTTGCCTCATTATGATCTACTGCAGAGAATACCAGTCAAAAATGAATTCTCTTTCCCTCCCCACTCTCTGTCTGTCCCCCACCCCATTCCCAGCCATCCCTTTTCAGTTGCATTTTTAGGGGGAGAAATCAGCTCAACTTCTTTTTGGCTTCAGGCAGGGACGCAGGAGAAAAAAAAACTCATTAAAAAAAAACAGTGGCAACATTATTCATTGCTTTTTTTAAAAAAAGCCAAACATTGAGTAAAATGAAATAGGAAGCACAAACCATTTTACTTAAAAATATAATAAAACGTTCCTTCCTTTCCAAATAGGTGCCTGCAGTTACATTGTCTCTGTCACTACCCCAATTCCCAATCTAATTCTTTTACTGATTTTTCTTTTCTTTTTCCCCCCAAAAGGAATATAGTGTTCTCGGGAGACAGCTGCTGTGATGTGTGTTATTGTTTGGGCCTGGGTATGTTTACTCCAGCAGTATGGTCTGTATTCTTTCTTAGCAGCAGCTAAGAAACCATGCCTAGAACAAAAGGACTTTTTTAATGAAGTTCAGAGGAACATAATCATGTATGATGCAAAAGCTCATCCCATCCATTTCTCATCCGTAACCGTTTTCTTGGCACAAACCTGAGCATGCTTGATATTGTGCATCTATTACTTTTGCCCAAATAAATTTGCATCTTGCCACTGTAACCGCCATCTTGTTCCATTTCTCCTTGTATTGTATGAGTTGACATACATGATGAAGAATTGGCTTCTAACAGACCATAATTCAATATTCTAGCCTAGTTCAATGAAGAAAGAGAATGACATCTATTTTGAAGTTGTATGCAACAGACTTCCCCTTTCTTTCATGTGTTTTATGATTTGATTTTCTGAAACAAGGAAAAATCCAGAGTTGTTGCAATATATTAATACTGCAAAGCCAAAATGTCATAGAACATAATCTGAGCTACTAATTGTTTCTTCCTTAGTGCACTTGAGAATTCATTATACTGACTTTCTGTTCATTAAAGAGAGAATACTTTTTTGGGTGTGGAGGGATAAATAGAGCTATTGAAAGCTATCCCTCCATGCAGAATTATTCGTTTTGTGGAAAAGTGGATTAAAATATGGGTACAAGCTGAAGACCAAGTTCCAGTGAGTGTGGAAGACCGAACAAGGATTGAAATATTTTGAAGAATTACTTTGTGTAAGTCTTTGAAATACAGAAACATTTAAAAGATAACAGAAATCACATATGAGATACAGCAAGTGTAATTGGCCTAAAATTGTGTGGTCTAGCCCAATATAGCTTATTAGAACAGTAGAGGATAAAAACATTTCTTTATTTTCCTCTGTTTTATAAGGAAGATTTCTATTTCTTTCACTAAACCTAGTGAAAAGAGCTCAAAAGATAGAATTTCAAGTAAGGTTTCTTTAACATTTTGCAAAACTAATTTAACAGAATAACAGAGTTGTAAGGGATCTTGGAGGTCTTCTGGTCCCCTGATCACATGAATAGATATAATAAACTTGATCACAGATGATAGGACAAGAATAAATATTAAATGGACAAGCCAAGGTTGTATGCCAGTTAGTGTAATTCCAAGCTCATACAAACAAAATGACCTATTGGAATGAAAAGTTAAAAAAAAAAACCCAAACATCCTTAGACATCCTTAGCCAGATTAAAAACTCTGACTTCAGAGTCTCTTCCATCAGGTTCTTTCATGCTTTAGCTTCAGCTTGTAAGCTGAAACTATTTATAAGATTATAATTTTATTTTGAATATATTTAAATAACGGGTTGTTTTATTAAAAGAAGGTAAGAGAGAGGGTTTGAAATGGAACATGTACATACATAAATCTACTTAACATATACATACATAATATTTTAAGCTGCTTGGATTCTCCAAAGCAGTGTGTGATATTAGTTGTTATTCAGAGGAAGAAAGTTGAAAAATGCTAAATCTTTTAACATACCTAATGCAGTTTTTTTATGGACTTAACATAAGCAATATTATTGGTGGCAAAATAAGGACACGGTGAAGCTGTCTTCAGCAGTTATTTTCCCCAAAATCTGATCACATATTGCTTAAAGAATTATTTGATAGATTTATAATCCATGTTTTTGTTCAGTTCAACCTCAGTTTGAGGTTATTGTATTTTATTTTGGCATATTAGATAAGCTTGATTATAAACTCCGTGTTTCAAATGAGCTAGATCCCTTTGGATGAACCTTGTTTTAATTTTATTTTTAATGCACTGCATATTTAGACTAGGATCATGACTGAATGCCGTGGCCAAGATCAGACTAGCTGCTGCCTACGTAACTCTGCTGAACATCTACTGAAGATTTCCAATGGAGAAAGCAAATGCAGCAAGTTTCCCAATGTGTTTTATTAAAATTTGTCACAAGCATGCTTAGTAGAAACATGCAAAGTATTAAAAAGTGCCTTGTACACTTAGCACAGGCAAAAATGAAGCTCCTGACATAAATGGTTATCAGCACTTTGAGGTAGACAAAGTCAAGAAAGAGGAGAAGCTGGGATCTCGGGAAGATCTTGAAAGGTCTTGAACACCTTGAAAGCTTATCAGGTTTCTATCTGCCACATTTGCTATATGCCAAAGAGAATCAAGACAGGTTTATTTTGAGTTTACTTCTCACACTTTCCCAAGACTGAATATTCTCTTCTCCCTTAATGGATTATTGTTCCCTTCCCTCTTCCTGGGTTCAGCACAATTGCTTCAAAGGCCTTTCCAGTACACCCCTGTAATATGTGCATGCATAGCTGTGCTTCACCAACAATCCTAGTGGAAGGATGTGCTGTATATGCTCATTTTAAAACACCCAGAGAACTTAGGAAGCAGCTGTTGCAAACATTGAAACAGCTGCACCAATCGATGCTATGGCTACCTTAACATTTTGATGATGGTTGCTACAAAGCTCTTCTTCAAATACTTTGCACAGATCTGGGACTCAGCATCTATGGAATTATATTCTTTTCCTCTGAATAGCTCTATAAAATAGATTAATCTGAGAGTCAGTAATGAGATTTAAGGCTAACCAGGATTGCTAACTTCATGGGTGGAGCATTATCAAATGAATTCACAGGAGGAGCAAGAAGGATGCGAAGAACAACATGGGCATCAAGATGTCATGTTGCAGATGACATGACATAACTGTGTCAGACGTCATGATGCAATTGAATAACTATATGTAATTTTGCCAGTATCATGGTTTATATGCGTTTCTGCATTCCCAAATTAACAATATTTATTTTTATTTGTTTGATTTATATAACCATATCACATACTGCCTGTTACTCTAGGTGGCTTACAATAAACTACATTATGTCTCTGTGTATACACACACACACACACACACACACACAGAGAGAGAGAGAGAGAGAGAGAGAGAGAGAGAGAGAGAGAGAGAGAGAGAGAGAGAGAGAGAGACAGAAAGAGAGAGACAGAGAGACAGAGACAGAGACACACAGAGAGAGTATATAGCACACAAACAGCTAGGCATCATTCAAATAATTGTCAACACAGCCAGGACAAAGACTATGTCTTATACTTAGAACTCAAGGCTCAGGAACAAAACAAAAATATCAAGGACTTATAAAAGGTCAACAAGGTCAGGTATGGATCCAATTTAATATCAGTGGAGATGTTGTTCCAAAGGGCAGGCATCTTCTAGTCCCCATCAATTGACATCCCATAGTCAACAGTAGGAGGAACCCTCCTCTCCAGCTGGATTGACTAAGTGAGAAAGAGATAACTGGTCCTGTAAGTAACCCAGTCCCAAGCCATAAAGGGCTTTAAAGATGACAACCAGCAGCTTAAGAAGCACGCTGGAAGGCAATGCAGCTCTGGAGTAATGCACACATATGCTGAATAAACAGTGTCATTAATTGCCTGCACTGCCACATTCTGTTCCAGTTCTAGTTTCCAAATATTCTTCAAGGACAACCTCATAGAAAATGTATTACAATAGCCCAGTCTGGAGGTCACAAGGGCATAAAAATAAATAAATAAATAAATGACCATGAGTAGGACCCCCTGGACTAGGAACGGGCACAACTAATGTACAATATGGCCCTCTAAGCCATGGCTTCCATCAGCTGCTTGACCAGGAGTTGCAAGTCTGGGGTGGGGCATATTGTGCACTGGGTCAGCTTGGGTCAGTGCCAACCCATTCAGATGTTCAAGAGATCCAAAAATTCAGAGCCAATCTGTCTTACTTGATTTAAGATGAAGCCTTTTGCTCCCCATCCAATTGCAAAACAGGTTATCATGAACCAAGTGACATCAAAAGTCACCAATCAACATTTTTTCCTAACTGCATATACTTCTACTGGTATCAATGTTTATATTTGATATATTTGTATTTATATTACCATGCAGTCATGGTAAATTAAGTTACAGTTTTGGGAATAATATCATAAAAGCCAGCAATGAAAGAATACTAGAAAGAGAATAGGTACAGAAAAAAGGAAGAGGAAATTAAAAGAAAATACAGCAGCAAAACCCAACCATCTAACTTTCATCCCAGTAGAAGAGATTATATAGAATGTAACATTTCAGACTAAAGCAGCAATCACTGATCTGGCCCCACACTGAGAATTATCACACTATAGCATTCTATTGAATTGATATTTCCTGTACTTCATGCTAGAAATTTCATGCAAGGAAACAAGCTATATACACTTTCAGTTTAGTTGGATGGTGCAAAAGTTTTAAACATTAACATAACAATAACATTAACATAGTTATTGACATAAGTCCTAATTGTCAAGAAATTGGGAATTTAAATTGTATATTCTAAAGGTCTTGTAGAAAGAAAGCTTTCTGTGAAGTGCTTTTTCTTATAGTTCACTTGAACTTTGCTAGAGTGAAGTTGGGTCGCTTAGTAAACATTCTACAAACAAACATATATGCATATTTTACCTTTTAATAGATGTAAAATTAGATCTCTCTAATGTCATGGAAATATTCTATATGAAGTGCCTTATATTTGTAAGCTTGATTGTGAAGGCACCTGCAACGTATGCATAAATATAAATATGCTAATCTGTAAAGGAATAATTAGAATCCACAAAGCATTTTCTTTTAAAAATAGTAGTAAATAGAGTCTCTGATTGCGAGTAGGCGGTGGGGAGGGTGAATATTAAAAAGAAATAAAGTACAAATACAGATAGAAATAGAACAAAAGTTTGAAAGAGGCAAATGACAGATAATACTAAAGAACAAAAGCAAATCCTTCTTAACCAATCTATCCACTCTAACAATAGAATTCTGTTTCTTCAAAAGAAAGTATATAGCAGGGGTGAAATCCAGCAGGTTCTGACAGGTTCTGGAGAACTGTTAGCGGAAATTTTGTGTAGTTTGGAGAACCAGCAAATACCATCTCTGGCTGGCTCCAGAGTGGGGTGGGAATGGAGCTTTTGCAATATCCTTCCCCTGCCACGCCCACCAAGCCACGCCCACAGAACCGGTATTAAAATATATATATATCAGATGCTATATACCAGTGGATTTCACCACTGGTATATAGCATCTTACTCAAGGTGGGATTGGGTTCTAGTGATGAAGGATGTTGAAAGGATAAAGCCAGAGGTGGGTTTCAGCAGGTAGTAAAAATTCTGATTGGCCCCGCCCCCATCTATTCTCTGCCTCCCAAATTCCAGCTGATTGGGAGGAAATGGGGATTTTGCACTAACCTTCCTGTGGAGTGTGGTGGGAATGGAGATTTTACAGTATCCTTCCTCTGCCACGCCCACTAAGCCACACCCACCAAGCCATGAAACGCCCACCAAGCCACACCCACAGAACCGGTAGTAAAAAAATTTGAAACCCACCACTGGATAAAGCATAAATTAGAGTAGAAAGAACAATGGAGAAAAATGGGAGAAGCAATTCAGGAAACTATTTCTAAACACAATTTACTCTTCCAACATCTCTAGTGGTAGGTACAAGATCACCTGATGGATAATGGACATAAAATCAAACAGATCAGATGTTACAAATCCATATAATCTTTAAATAATCAGAGTTACCAAAAGACCCAACCTTCTCAATCTCCATATCCCTAATCACTTGTGCCACAACTGAATTGAGATTGGCCTCCCATTTCCAGTTGTTGTGCTGTGAATAAGAGGAAAAATATCAAGAGCTGATTATGCAAATTCTCATTTTCCATAGCAAGCATAGAAGGAATGTGTGTGCCTGCAGAACTGATCAAGAGATAAGATGTATTAAATTCACAAAGAGTAGCACAGCAGAGTTCCCTTAAAATGCATATGGATTTCTTTCAGATATAAGCGAGAGACGTGTTTTGTGTGGAGGTACATCTTTTGTTCCCTGCAGAATTCAATTTTCAAATCCATATTATATTACTTCCAAGACCTCTCCTCATAATGGCTTAAATTTTGGGCAGATTTGTCACCTGAGAATGCCCAGACTCCACCTAAAATTTAAGGAAAGGGGCAATCTACAGTGCCATCTGAGAGAGAAGATTCTAGGTGCTGAGCAGCCTTTGATTAGATTGGACTGGATTTATTTCAAATGCTTTTATGCTGCTTCAATTATATAAATATAAGTAGCAGTGCAAAAATATCAATCATATAATTTTTGGCAGAAGCTTTGCCACTGTGAGTCTGAGTTAATGGAGCAGGATCTGTTTTCTAGACAGATTTAAGAGCTGAGCTTTTATAAAACTAAGAATTCACTTACCATCTGCACAGAACTGAAATCAAATCTTTTGGCAATCTCTTTTTAGTCAGACATTTCTGAAATATAAGTAATAGTCATAGACCTCCTTCTCTTGCCTTTAAGAAATAAAAATATGGATGGATGGATAGATAGATAGATGGATAGATAGATAGATAGATAGATAGATAGATAGATAGATAGATAGATGATATTATTATTTATTTATTATTTATTAGTTTGATTTATATGCCACCTTTCTCCGGAGACTCAGGGCAGCTTACAATGCATTAAGCAATAGCCTTCATACTTTTTGTATATACCTGCTTAGTAGGGCTTTTGCCCCCCCCCCCCAGCGGTGTTCTATTTTATACAAAGTCAGCTTATTGCCCCCACAAACCGGGTCCTCATTTTATCTACCTCTGAAGGATGGAAGGCTGAGTCAACCTTGAGCCTGGTGAGAATTGAACTGGCAGTAATTGCAGGCAGCTGGCAGCTAAATACTACTTTAAGAGTAATTTAGTCC
This sequence comes from Pituophis catenifer annectens, assembly GCF_029215685.1. NCBI lineage: Eukaryota > Metazoa > Chordata > Lepidosauria > Squamata > Colubridae > Pituophis > Pituophis catenifer. Next base: position 29,934,697 of record NW_027256884.1, on the reverse strand, counting down.
ACTGCACCACCAGGCTCCTCATAATAGATAGATAGATAAATAGATAGATAGATAGATAGATAGATAGATAGATAGATAGATGATAGATAAATAGATAGATATAGATAGATGATAGATAGATAGATAGATAGATAGATAGATAGATAGATAGATAGATAGATAGATAGATAGATAGATAGGTATAGATAGATGATAGATAGATAGATAGATAGATAGATAGATAGATAGATAGATAGATGATAGATAAATAGATAGATATAGATAGATGATAGATAGATAGATAGATAGATAGATAGATAGATAGATAGATATAGATGATAGACAGATGATAGAGATAGATAGATGATAGATAATTAATCCCTTATTTTTATCCTTCTCTTTGCTCCTTCAGACTTTTTTCTATTTCTATCTGTATTTTTTTTTTTTATTTGATTTATATGCCGCCCTTCTCCGGAGACTCAGGGCGGCTTACAATGCGTTAAGCAATAGCCTTCATTCTTTTGTATATTTTTATACAAAGTCAGCTTATTGCCCCCACAAACTGGGTCCTCATTTCACCTACCTTAGAAAGGATGGAAGGCTGAGTCAACCTTGAGCCTTGGAGAGATTCGAACCAGCAGAAATTGCAGGCAGCTGTGTTAATAACAGGGTGCACTAAACCCCTGTACTATTCAAGGCTCTTTGTATTCTATAGAATACAATAGAATTTGTATTCTATTTATTTTTAATATCCCTTCCCTTGGTATATACTATATATTAGCCTCCAGATTTTTATTATGTAATACACACACATACACACCTTGTAATCTCACCTAGGACCAAAGGTTTATTATTCTGGATAAAGTGCCAGATTCACCTCTGCACTCTCTTCAGAGAAAATGGCTACACGGGGTACATTTAACATCTCAATGCCTTTTAAGAGCAAGGGAGGATAAGGATAACGACACAGAGTGTTTGCATTGGCAGAAAGATAATTTATGATAAATGACTATAAGAGCATCTTTATAGTCTTTGAAAGAAACTGTTCATATGTGAAGATTTAAAGCCACCACATAAAGAACAGTACAGAGCATCAATAAATGATGAGGTTCAGCACACCCATTAATCTCCCATGTGTTTGGAGAATATTTCTTATGACAATGACATACAACATACAGATGTAAAGGTAAGGCCAATTTTGCCTGAATTGAGCATATTCTTGCAAGATTTCTTTTAACCAATCTAAACTGAAGACGTCAGGGACAGGAAATCTCCACATCCTACCCACTTACAATTTTTGAATGTGAAATGTGGATGACAGTGATAATCAATTCCAGAAGAAATAATAGATCTGGGTCCAGATTTCCAGAGAAAGAATATAATAGATGGAGAGAACGTGATCAAGGATTAAGATAGGTGATAGATACATATAGCAGATAGATAGATGATAGATTAGATGATAGGTAGGTAGGTAGGTAGGTAGATAGATAATAGATAATAGATGACAGATTTTCATTCTGATAAGAAAACCGGAATCAGTGTAAGAAGACACAATGGAGAAATGTTGATAAATACTATCCAGAAGAAACTAAGAAAGAAACTACATCAAATTAGCATATTGTTCAACTTTGGAGAAAAACAGAATAAAGTAAATAAGTATGTAGTAAATGTAGAAAGAGTAAGATGATAAACAAACTGACTGGGAAGAAAAAAATGTTCTAAGCAAAGAGTACCATTAATTTAGAAGTGAAAAGCAACTTAAAGCACAACATAGATATGTCAAAAAAGATTATGGTTGGAAGCGAAAGAAAAGAAATTGAATAAAAAGGGATTAGATGAAGGGCAGGAAGAAAGAGGGAAAAATATTGGTAACAAGCTTCATCAGCAGGATGCTGACTAAGAGGCTGGCTGGAATTGCACTTGAGCCTCTTCCGTTTCTAAGATACCTTGTGCTAGTTTTTTCTTAAGTGGAATTGCTGCTAAGGAGTGCACGGAAAAGAATGCACTGGATTATTTACTATGTTTACAATGTGATCTATGGTCACCCAGCAAGTTGATTGCAAAAAGAAAATAAAACTTAAAGCGGAGGCCAACCTCCTTTTTCAAATTTGCTTTTCTTACAAACACACACCAACGATTTCCTGTCTGTAGCTGCACAAGAATGCATATTAATGCTAAATCAATAAATTAAAAAGTTTCTGGACTTTGAAGACCTTCCTTGAAGAAAAGACTGGAAAAGGAATGGAAGGAGAAGGGGATGAAAAATGTGCTGGTGAGGAGGCCAGACTCATCACTCATAGTTTATAATTTTAATTGATTTTTAATGGACAAATAGAAAAATATTAATCGTACACAAGGATGAAAGACACAGATCAGACTTTCTCCAATATGAATAAAAAACCAATTGAAAGGGAATATATCTTTCCAACCCAGGGTTTCAAATCAAGGGCAGGAGGGCCTTTCACAGGACTAAAATAATATTTTGAACTAAATCCATGCTTAATAAATGCAGAGTACTTCTGAACTTGATCCGTGCCAGCTTTTCAATACAAAATTCAACACCACATCTTTAAACCTTATTTCATTTCTCAAGTATATTCAGTCATAAGGGAAATGGCTGAGATAATTTAAACCTGCCTAGGTTGCACCAGAAAACCTGAAAGCATATTTCTAGTTCTTGAAGTCAGAAGTGATCTTGTCTGCCAGCAACACAGATTGCCTCTTCAGGATATGAGGATATAAGTGATTCTGTGGGCAAAGTGCTGGGCAAAGTAGCTATTCTAGTCCATAACCCTCCCTAGAAGGGAGCTTAAAGTCCCAGTTGGTCAGGTTCTTTTTCTTTTTTTTGGGGGGGGGGTCTTTCTCCATTGGAGCTCTAGGAAGGTTTGCTTATTCGTTTGTTTTGCTACTTCATCCTCAAGTTCTTCAGTAAGGAACAAAGGAATCCACCACTTTTAAGGTTAGAGTGAAGGCACTCAGGATGAATAATATTGAATTGTCTGGGTCATATCCTGTGTCCAGTGACTAACCAAGTAATCAATGGAACTACTTAACAGACTATTAGCAAATTAGGAAACATCAAAAACCTACAAGACTCAAGAAACTCAGGTAGGGATCCCAACCAGATAGTAAGGCAGTCGATGCAGAAACAGGATTTTAATTTGTCCCTACAGAACACTTTTAACACGTAAGCGTTCACACACTGTAATCGCACAAATAATAATCCAAGGCACAGAGAAGGTAGCTCAACATCAAATAGCTCTCAATCTTGGCTTTAAGGTTGCTATGAGTATCAAATCCCAGCAAGACAGATGTCTGATAGAGCTGCATTGCCACCTTTATCCAACAGAGTATTTTTTTTTCCTCAAAATGACTAATAATTACATGTGTATGGTGCAGAGAAAGTTTTAAAATAATAAAAAGTGCAATTATTTACTGTTGTGCATTTTGTAGCTGTGCTTTAAAAATTATAACTCCCTCAAAAATATTATGATTGATTAATCCCTTGCCATCCTGTTCACCAAAGGAAAAGAAATCAAGGTCAACATATTTCTTATATTTTTCCCAATCTTTGATTGAAAGCAAAATAGTAAAGGAAAAAATACCAAAACCTTGTAAATACATTTTGAAAACATATCTACAGACATGATATGTAATTCTACAAAAGTGAATACACATTGTTCAAGAGTTCATGTAGACTATACTGTTCATCAATAGAACCCAGAAAAGAGATCTGGGGGAAACAGAAAGAAACACAGAAAGAAAAACAGAAGGGGGGGGAAGAAAGAAAGAAAGAAAGAAAGAAAGAAAGAAAGAAAGAAAGAAAGAAAGAAAGAAAGAAAGAAAGAAAGAAAGAAAGAAAGAAAGAAAGATAGCCAGTTGGGTTGGATTGTTTAACTGAGCTGAGAGAAACCAACCAACTACCAACCAACCAACCAACCAACCCTAATGTAGATCATCCCTCCAAAAGATAAATAAATAATTATTTATTATTACAGAGTAGTCTTTACCTTCACCTGCTTTTTCATGAACCAGATAATATAGTCAACTATCAAATATCTGTTCTGTATTACTGCACAAAGTACATTGAGAAGTTTAAGAAGTGTGAACTTCAAGTCTAGCATGACTGGCTGGAAAATTCTAGGATTTGAAATCCACACTTCTTACAATTCTCAAATCTGATAAACACAGAACATGCTAGTTGGAAAATTCTGGCAACTGAGGTCTACCTGTCTGCAAATTTGATGATTTCCTTTCTATTCCCTCATCTAAATCATTTATGAAGATGTTAAAGAGGACCTAAAATGAAACCTTGGGATATCCCACTTATTTTCCTCCATGTAGATGTAATTCCATTAAAGACTACATGTTGAGTGTGGTTTGTTAGCCAGTTACAAATTCATTTGGTGGTGATGCTGTCTATCCCATATTTTTCTAGCTTAGCAAGAAGTAGATTGTGTCTACTTTGTCACATGCCTTACTGTCCACTAATTTAGTCATTTTGTCAAAGAAAGAAATTTGTCTGGCATGACCTGTTTTTGAGAAACTTGTGTTGGCTTCTAGTTACAACTTGGCTTGTTTCTGGGTTTTTTCAGATCTGTTGCTTGATTACCTTTTCCAGGATCTTCCCAGGTATTGGTGTCAGGCTGATTGGTCTGTAGTTTCCTGGATCTGTTTTCCCCCCTTTTTTTTGAAGATGGGAACCACATAAGCTCTTTTTCCAGTCCTCTGGTAGTTCCCTGATGCTTCAGAATTTTTGAAAGATATGATTCAATGTTTTGAGATCACATCTGCCAGCTTTTCAGAACTCTGGGATGTAATCTGTCATGTCCTGGTGATTTGAACTTGTCTAGAGTGAACAGGTGTTCTCTTACCATTTTCTTGCTTTTTTAAATTTGTATTTCTAGTCTGTCTTTTACGACTATGTTTTTGGTAGACTGGGCTGTATTTTCTTTGGTGTGAAAACAGATGTAAAGAATGAATTAAGAAGCTCTGCTTTCTCGCTACTGCCCGTTACTCCCTTATAATCTTCCCTCATTAGTGGACAGATTGTTTCCTTGACTTTTTTCTTGTTTTCTATATGTTGAAAGAAACTTTAAAACTTATTTTTGACATTTGTTGCAAGTCTTAGTTCATTCTGTGCTTTAGCTTTCCCGACTTCATCTTTGCACGTTTGGGCTATTTGTTGAGGATCCTGACTTGAAATTGAGACTATAAAAACAGGATTGGCAAAAGGAAGGCAAATGTCAGTGACAAAAGATCCTGTAGGAGCAAATGAAGGGAAGGATTGCTATTGGGTAATAATTGAATGTTTATCCAATAAGCAAAGTCTAAGATTGGTCACCAGATGGCAGTGCTGTTCCATCATTGAGGACCAAGAATAGTTTATCATAGAGCTATCTTCCAGTTTAAAAGAAATCCACTTACCGAGATCGAATTTTTTTTTTTGTGCTATAGGATTCCAAGCAACATAAAGATAACTTGGATCAAATTAAACAAAGCACTAATACCACTATTACTGCTTGCTTAATAACACGATCTGCGCATAACTACTCAGAACAATTTTTAATATTTAGAGTTAAATTTGTTCCTGTGTCTATAGTTTGGCAGTCTTCATCTAATTTAATGTGTTACTCTGAGCGCTAGAATTACTTGAGAAAACAAAATGAGGGCTTTTGTAAAACATGCCCAAATCCAGTCTATCCATTCAGGAAATGAACTGATTTTCTATTGAGAACTATGCATAATGTGTGCGCTCACAAATGAGGATTCTATTCTTGTTATTGCTTACGTGCAAGTTCAGCTAACATATATAATCCTATTGCTATTTAGTTTAATTAGATGGAATAGAGGTTCATGAAAAAATAAGGAAATTTCAGTGGGACTTGATGTGTGTTCCTCTTCCTCTTTCTTTCTCTCTTTAAACGCTGCATCAATCAACCAAATCAGAAAGACCCTGACTATTTGGTCAAAGAGTCCAATAAACAAACAAATGCTTTCGAATTCTTCAGTGATGGTATATATGTATGTGCACATGTGAGTAAGAAATTCACTTTTGCTTTTTTTTCCAGTTGCTGACAGCAGCCAAGTCCTCATATGTTTTCAGTTCCAGAGCTGATAAATGACTCCAAAGATGCTTCTGATTGGGAGAAACTGTGATCCAAATTCAACCCAAGCATTAAGAACTTGCCAATATGATGTAGTGGTCCTAAGGGTCAAGAAAAACAGCTGATTCAGCAATACTAATAGGTTAATTTGTCAGTTAGATGTCTGCTTTGAGTTGATCAATGCCAGCTCCATACATGGTGGCAAATTTGCTGAGGCTTTAAGAGGCAAATTTCAGAGTCTTACCTTTCTCATTTTCTAAGGAATGATCAAAGTGGGTTGGAAGCACAATGTCATAATTTGCTTATTTTGCCTTTTTATGAGGCAAAGCAATTGAAGTGCGTTATTCAAGAGACCACAAAAGCCTAACGTTGCACTGAAGATGTTGCACAAGGATAAACATGCATCTGTGTAATTTCATGCTTACTAACCTCCTTAGAAAGAAATTTGATCATCAGGGTGCTAAAGGCGAATCCTTGTGATCTGCTGTAATCCTGGGCTATAGATTATACATATTATGTATATCACTCACTCCCAGTGAAAAACTTGTGAACTATCAGATACATTTCTGAATGCAAGTTTGCAATTATGCTATCATATGTAAAAGCGTTTGGAGTTTTGAAGTCATGCATTACCTTTTTTAACAATTGATTTTTTTTTTCTCACCATGACCCTCACAGCAGCCTTCACAAAGGCATCAAATAAATAGATGGTTGTGGGGCAGGTAGAACTTTACTGTAGTAATTTACTAACTTCATAAGCTGTAGGCAGGTCCAAGTAACAATTTGTTATTGGTCAGCTTGGAGCAGCTAAAGCATGGGTGTCAAATTCATTGAGGGCCACATCAGGGTTGTGTTTGACCTCATGTGTGTGTGTGGCTAGGGGGCATGTCACAGGGGGCACCTGTGGTGGCCCAGGCGGGGCTGGTGGGATCCATTGTCTCCTTCCTTCCTTCCTTCCTTCCTTCCTTCCTTCCTTCCTCCCTCCCTCCCTCCCTCCCTCCCTCCCTCCCTCCCTTTTCTTCTTTTTCCTTCCCTCTTCATTCTCCTTTCTTCTTCCTTCCCCTCTTTTCTTTTTTTCCCTTCCTTGCTGTCTTCCCCGCTTTTTATTTGTCTTTCTTTCTTTCTTTCTTTCTTTCTTTCTTTCTTTCTTTCTTTCTTTCTTTCTTTCTTTCTTTCTTTCTTTCTTTCTTTCTTTCTTTCTTTCTTTCTTTTCTCCTTTCCTGTCCCTTCTTGGATGCTCAAATGCAAAGGCAAAACATTTCTCCTTTTTTTTTTTTGCTTTTAGTTTGTTTTGCTAGCCCTCTGACAGTAGAAATAGAGCTGGGGGGCCCACACACAGCCATCCCGGGCCCCATTTTCAGCCTTGACAGCTTCCTGCAGACCTCTGCCAGTGAAAATGGAGCTCCCTCCATTTTCACTGGCAGAGGCACTGCGGGCTGGTCCTTCGCTGTTCCAGGGTGGCCTGGCGGGCCAGATCTAAGCATTCTGTGGGCCGGATTCAGCCCATCGGCCTTAAGTTTGACAACCCTCAGTTAGAGCCAGTAGTTATTATTAACCCTCAAATCTCTGCAAGCACCAGTGATGCTTGATTTGGTTTTAAGGGTTTTTTCATGTAGACATATTCATCATTACTGCACTGTGAGTATTAGCATATAGGTAATCCTTGATTTACAGCCATTCATCCAGTGATTGTTTGAAATTACAATGGCACTTTGACTTATGACTGATTCTCATACTTACAACTTTTGCAGCATTTCCATGGTCGCATGATCAAAGTTTGGGTGCTTGGCAACCAGCATCTATTTCCAAAGCTTGCAGCATCCTGAGATCATGTGATAGCCATTTGCAATCTTCCTAGCCAGCTTCTAACAAAACAAAGTCAGCAGGGGAAGTTGGATTCATTTAAGGACCACGTGATTCACTTAACAACTGCGGCAATTCACTTAGCAACGGTGGCAAAAAAGTTCATGAAATCAGGCATGACTCATTTAACACCTGCCATACTTAGCAACAGAAATTTTGGTCCCAAATTGTGATCATAAACTGAGGACTAGCTGTAGATGTGAAAATCATAGAGAGAACTAGGAAATAGTTCTATATTGTTTATTGTTTAAAAATTTGGAGATGGAAACCCAGATGGTCTAGAAATTCTGATTTATAGCTTTCCATACTTCTCAAACGTTCTGAATTTCTGATTTGATTTGGGATATTTTCTAGGGATATAATTTTATACCAGACAGATAAATGATGCAATCTGTTCATCACTCCCCCAAGATGGGTCTTAATACAGGTTCTGGCCTTTTTTCAGCTGAATGCATTTCAAACCTTTCTTCCTTGTCATGCTTAGAACATCAGAAGGCAGCTCTATCAGCAAGGATAATGGTGACATATGTCCAAAAGATCAAGCAAATATTTGAAAAGGACAGCACTGGCGTCTCCTTTTCTTTACTTCTCCCTACTGTGCTTAACATCCAGCCTGAGGAAGTTTTCCAAAGAACTCAAAAGTTTGCTCACTGTTTTGTGACATGTTCATTGCACCTAATGAAGTTATTGTCTTACGGTAGATTTACAGCTACCCTAAGTGCTAGTGCTCAGCACTGTATTATCTTAAAAAGAGGGCAAGGAGAAAAATGCCCTAACTTATGAGCCAATTCCAGTAAATATTTCATGCTGTGACTTTGCTTGCCTCAGGAGCAGTGTTTTATAGTCCTGTTCTATTTCCAAGGAAAAGTGCTTCGAAGAACAACATTATGGCTTCTAAATCTCCCAATTGCTAGAGCCATAATTCGCCCCAAAACAAAAAACGGCAGGAGTACAGGCAGAAAATGAATGGAATTTAGAGTGAATTCAGTAATACAGAATGTTTCAACCTTCAGTGGTGTCCTTCAGATGTATAGGACTCCCTTTTCCCTAATGTTCGACCAGCTAACATATTAATTGGTAAGAATGGAAAAGTACAAGGTAAGCCAAGACAAAAATGACTTTTATTTCTTTTTTTTGCAGAATTTTAATATAAATAAAAACAGACTTATCATTTTTCTTTCAGTCACATGAACACATATTATGAACAGTCCTAATGCATAATGCTGCGCCACCAAAGAGCCTTGATGGCGCAGCAGACTAAAGCACTGTTAAGTAACACAGTTGCCTGCAGTTACTGCAAGTTCAAATCTCACCAGGCTCAAGGTTGACTCAGCCTTCCATCCTTTCGAGATAGGTAAAATGATGACCCGGTTTGTGGGGGCAATAAGCTGACTTTGTATAAAAAAAAGAACACCACTTGGGGGGGGGGGGGTGAAAGCCCTACTAAGCAGGTATATACAAAAGTATGAAGGCTATTGCTTGATACATTGTAAGCCGCCCTGAGTCTCTGGAAAAGGGCAGCATATAAATCGAACCAATAAATAAATAAACATATTTAGATTTTTTTTTTAACGAAAAGATTGATTTCCCCCTTCTTGAAGACTTCTGGAGTGTTGTTCAATTGTAATTCACCTCACTGAGCTCTGTTTATGCACTGGCCACTCAGTTTAATGTGTAGTTAGGCTTTAAGCTACCTTACGCTAAGTTTCTTTTTCTTGATTCAATTATAAAAACATAGATGAGCCCACTTGTCATTCCTTCAGTCACAACTTATTAAGTGACTTCCACCTGAGTGTTCAGTTCCCATCAATAGCTACCATAGCCAGTTTTCCAAGAATGTAGAAGTCATGGTCTTTAATACCTGGACCATATCAGCTGATTTGCTTACACCATATATTAAAAACATAAAGAATCCTACCTTATTAGAGCCCTGTTTCTACATTGGCTAGTCAGCTACAGCTTTACATGCCCTGAAAGCCTGGCATTCCATTACTAAACCAACTGACCAATAATTCTGCTATCCAAGCTCTTGTTCTTCTTTAAAATCTATTGATGAAACTCCAAGCTGTTATGCAGATTATTCTGTTCATATGGTTTCAGCTTCGGAATGTTTTTAGCTTCTGAATTTTTGGTGAAAGAAGCATTTAAGTGAGATTCTTATCTTTCAGCACAAGATGTTTCTGATCCTAGACTCGCTAACGCTAGAAAGCTTTCTATATTCCAGGTCTCTGGAAAGAGGAGAATGAGACAAATAAGAGATTTTTTTATTTCCTAACTTGGCTTCTATTACCTCCTTTAAACAATTGCCCAGTAAATGAATGAAAGAATCTTATGAGAATCTTATTTAAATGTGGTGGTAATAAGTTATCAAATATTGTATCAGTCACTCCCAGTGAAATATTTGTGAACTATCTGATACATGAAGCATTAGTTCTTCCAGGGTGCTAGATAATACATTGATTAGATTTCAAATTTTAACTGAAAAATCCATATGTAAAATAATAGGTTTGTATGTTTTTCTCCTAGGATATTAACAACATCATTTGCTAAACTTCCTCTCTCTTTTTTCAAATAGATGGAGAGGAACTGGTTCCATTACATATCATTCTAGCTTAATCCTTTGTTGTTAGGAGAAGCGGAAAATGCAATTAAATGCACTTTTGAAACTCTTCCCAAGAGTACTGTTTACCATATTGCCTACATTAAAGACTGAGTTTCATTTTGTATCCCCATGGCATCGTCAATTCCCATGAATATTGAAATTACAAAGAAACAATTTTCAGAAGAAAAGAATACAGGTAACTATGCTTTAAATACATGCATGCATATTTAACTGACATCTAAAGGACCTTAGCTTATAAACAGTGTATTTTGCTAGATGTATCTTCTCCCCTGAGTAGGGAGCCTCAGGCCAAGCCAGTTAAGAGCAGATGAGTATTTGCATATCTTTCCAGTTTTAGTCAAAGAACACTAGCTATTTTAGTCCCTTTCCCACTGTGGTTTTTTCCCAATTGTATAGCATTGCCCTACATACCTTCTATTTCCTTTGGAGAAAAATCAGTTATTTGTAGTCACAGAAGATTTTTACCTAAGACCTTCTATAGAGGATAGTTATTGAAAAAAATATGGTGCTTATGGGAAGACTTAAATCTTTTTCTGGTGTTAGGGACTCAATCTTTTTTTTTTTTTAAATCAATGAATAAATTACTGTATGGCAAGATAAGGGCAAGTGAAATCTTAGTTCTATTGTATCTTGCAAGGGCTTTTTTGTGCACGCATCTGTCATATGCTTCTGAGATGTTCAATATTACTAGTCCTAATTGGTTCTTGAGAAATAAGGAAATAAGCAGATAAGGAGATTTTAGCATGAGAGATAAGATGATCCACACCTAAACCAAAGGTTCTGTTTCTATACTGAACCAGAAGAGTTTAGGGATGGACCAACTTATCTCCCATGGAATTTAATGAAGTTATTCTGGAGAATTGCTGGTCCACATGCAATCACCATGTTGAATGTACCCTCTCCTTTCCATCTCATGCCAAAGAGTCATTGTAAGATCTGAATGGTAATTTGCATTAATGATGGATGGGATATGGCCTAACAAACCTACACCTCATCTTCAGGAGGTAAAGATCAAAAGGAAAAAAAAACATGCTAAGCTTCAGCCCTCTGATCTCAAAATGTCTTTTAGAGCTATTCAGTATTCAGAGCAACAGTGGTGAAGTGGTTAGAATGCAGTATTGCAGGCTAATTCTGCTGACTGCCAGTAATTCGATCCTCTCTGGCTCAAGGTTGACTCAGCCTTCCATCCTTCTGAGGTTGGTAAAATGAAGACCCAAATTGTTGGGGGAAACATGCTGACTCTGTACACTGCTTAGAGAAGGCTGTAAACTTTAAGTGCTAAGTTTAAGTGCTATTGCTATTACTATCCATTAATTTAGATCCAGACTTTCTCTGCTCCCCTGTTCTAGCCAGATCTTTCCATGGGGGTGGGGGTTTGAGTGGGTGGGATGTTAGGAAAACACATACACACACACATGATTAAAAGGGCTGCCCCCTAAGCATGTAAAAAGAGGTGGGTTTCAATCTTATGATCTTGATCTTGATCTTGATTTTTTCTGACAAGCCCAAAAGGCAGCCTATTACGTTAGGAAGGATTTCCCTTGATGTCAACCTATCCCAGTTGAATAGTGAATACTAATCTTCTCTATATTAGAAATGCTCACCATATAGTATACCAGAACATTCATATTAAAAGCTTCTTGTCATGTCAAGTTCCTCTAACAAAAGTCTTCCTTAAAACCTAAGTTTCCAACATTTAAATAAGATTGAACATTATTTTTCAAGAATCTTTTTGAAAATCTCACAGCAATGCAGAATGGCCACTTTTCTTTCTTTTTCCTAATCTTTGAGCATCACTGTTCAGTCTGCCATCTGCTGCCTTGTAGCCATGGATTTTGTCTGTGAGGTTGCCAAGCAACTCGGATACACTGTGCACCTGACAGACTTTATTTTAATTCAGAGTTGCTATTTAATCCCTTGGTGTTAAGAGATGTAGAAAACATTCATTTTTACCATTGTGAACATCCGTTCCTTCTCCTTTTTCTGACAAGAAAACAGCTGAGGAGAAATGAAGAGACATGCTTAAACCATTGTCAATGAAGAATATTTAGAATTAGTCTTTGTTTTAAGATTACCTTCCACAACCTTCCACAAAAACCTGCAACTTTTTATAAGTTCTATTAACATAGGCAGCAGCCTATGAACTATTAATGGATTAAATTTAGAGGCTTCTCTCACACATACTGGTTTAGTAATATAAGACAAGCTTTAACAAGCCTTGAATCACATGAAGGACTAAGATGTAAGGGTTGTCTCACTCCTTCCAAGTACTGTAATTGGAAAGAGATATAAAACCACATTTAAGCCATCTTCCAAAACAAGCCCTTTTCTTCTATGTAAACTTTTCATTTCTCTTGGTTCCATACAGTTTATGTCCAGGTATGTTTTCAACTTGTCCCCAACCTCACGGTCATATTTGAAGATGTGCTCACAAAAAAATTGATTTGGTTTCTTAAACACCCATTTACCAAAATGGTCACCACCAACTTTCCTTATCTTGCTTTCCCCCTCTGGCACATGGACATAGTTTCAGATCAAACTATTGTTAATGGTTGTTATTTTCTGAATAAAATGCCTCCAAGATCTATGTGGGCTCTAAAGCTGTTGTTGGAAATATAGATTAGGTTTGAAGTTAATGCTTTGCTGTAAATTTGACCTGAAAAGCTTTAAAATTTGGACTGAGATACTTTCTTCATTCCCCCCCACCCCCCAAGGCCCACCTCCTTTCACAAGTCCTGGTTTTGCAGTTTGCACCTTGAAGAGTGCTTCTGACTTACTGCAGTGTTCCAATATCTCAGGGTTTGTCATAATGAAGAGGGAGTCAAGCTATTTTCCAAAGCACCTGAGGACAGGACAAGAAGCAATGGGTGGAAACTAATCAAGGAGAGAAGCAACCTAGAACCAAGGAGAAATTTCCGGACAGAAAAATTAATCAGTGTAACAACTTGCCTCCAGAAGTTGTGAATGCTCCAATACTGGAAGTTTTTAAGAAGATGTTGGATAACCATTTGTCTGAAGCAGTTTAGGGTTTCTGCCTAGGCAGGGGGTTGGACTAGAAGACCTCCAAGGTCCCTTCCAACTCGGTTATTCTATTCTATTCTATTCTATTCCCTTTCCCATCAGGTGAAATAAAGAGGAAAAGAAGCAGTTTTGGGCAATGCTTAGAAAGCCTTGAAACAAAATCTTACATTTCTTTCCTGTTTAGGAGACATGTATTTCCTAATATGCACTTTTAAAAAAGTGCATGCATGGAATTAATTTGGGAACATGCTTTCCTTAATATATAGACATTACAGTGATCCAATAGCAGCATTTTCTTTCATACAAAAAAAAAATCTTTTAAAATTCTTTGAGAATTTAAGGAGATGTAGAGAAGTGATCAAAAGGAATATGATTGTATTACATTACCAAACAGAAACTTAAATTATTCCTTACTAAAGTGATTTTGAATCCTGAGTTGAAATTGGTCTATGTTTTTATATATTATAACTTTTTTCAAAGTGAAAGATTATAATTTATTGTACAAAATCTTGCAGAGTCAGGACCTTGATGTTTGCTGGCATATTCATGGAGCTATTTGCTTTTCTAAAAAGCTTTGAAAAGATCACCATGCCATATGAATGTTATTAAAATTATGTTGCATCCTTGGCTTCTGAAAGATGGGTTATTATATTATTTTTTTTTGAACCTCAATAAAGATACAGGATTTGTGTTTTTAAATTTTTAAGTGAGTGTATGTTTTTTTTTAAAAAAAATCTCACATTATGAGTAAATTTAAATATGGCAATATAGCTTAAAGTTTGGAAGCTTTCCTTAAAAGTCAAATTATGAATGAATTTGTAACAGTAACAGTAACAGAGTTGGAAGGGACCTTGGAGGTCATTTAGTCTAACCCGCTGCTCACGCAGGAGTCCTGTACTAGGGATTTGAACCACCGAACTGCCGACCTTTCTGGTCAACAAGCTCAGTGTCTTAGCCACTGAGCCACCTAGTCAGGCCCATATTTTGAAGAAAAACCTATGAAAACTTGGTTGGGCCAGGAGACTTTTGAGCGACAAAGTAATTACTACAATCTGCTCTTTACCACTCTACCAGTTGTGTGTGCTTTTTGTGTTTGTTGCTGCTTTTTGTTATCATGTGCTGTATCCTTGTCCAGAAAATTGCTTGAAGGGACCAGCCAATCTCATTTGGAATTGCATGTTGGATTCACATTTATCACTAATACTAGTAGTAGATTTTGAAGAGGGTTTCTAATTACACTATTTTTGCATTTGTTCTGGGTGTAAAATCTAATCAGTTTTTCACTTTCTGATTGTCACTCAGTGAAAATAGTGGTTGAAAGGTAATTTTATTTTGTAGTTTTGCTCAATACTTTCTCTGATCTCTCTCTCTCCTCTCTCCCTTCCTCCCTCCCTCCCTCTCTCTCATCTATAATCTATCTATAATCTATCTATAATCTATCTATAATCTTCTTCTTCTTCTTCTTCTTCTTCTTCTTCTTCTTCTTCTTCTTCTTCTTCTTCTTCTTCTTCTTCTTCTTCTTCTTCTTCTTCCTCATCATCATCTCTCCCTCCCTCCCTCCCTTCCTCCCTCCCTCCCTCCCTCTCTCTCTCTCTCTCTCTCTCTCTCTCTCTCCCACAGCTCTATCATTCAAGAGAAAGATAGACAAAACATGGCCTGAGGGTAGGATGAAAGGGGATCAGGAGAAACAAATCTGCCTTTATGAAGTATGAATCACATTCATAAAAATCCTAAGGGGCACTATTTCCTTGTTTATTATATTTCCTTTTTAGGTTACCACAGATATTTTCATTGCCAAATACTGAGGAGAAGTAATGTAGATGTCTGGTCCCTCTTCTTGAAAAGCCTAGTGACATGTATGAAGTTACTTGGTCAAGTTGTTTGAAGAAGACTTATCAAAGTTGGCAAGATTCCAAGACTGATGGATGAAGAAAAACCAGGCTTTTATCGGATGAGCAAGATGGCAAGATTGACTCCTTTTATTGGAATGGAGTAACATGTTGTTCAAGTAGAAACCTAGCCAGATGTGTAATTCATCTCCTCTAACAATCTTTGGTTTTCTGAATCATTTGTTCAGTCTGATCATTCCCTTGGGAGTAACTGTGATCACTTGGATAAAATTACCATCCATAAAATCTATCAATTAAATTGTACATGCAGATCTACTGCTTTAGACACAATGTCTGGCAAATCATATATTGCAAATAATTGGTACAGAGCTCAATAACTTCACTAGGCACTAGACATTTTGAATAAAAGTCCACTGCTATTAGGCAGAATGGGACAACTCACCACGGCCAACTCGCTGCGGGACAACTTGCCATAGGACAATTTGACAATTCAATTTAATTATTTAAAATTTTTTTAATAAATATTTTATTTTTTGTCATTTGCATTTCATTTTGTCCCTTTTGCATCCTTTTTAAAAACAATTCTGTTCCAACATTTTTTGATATTAGTGTAACTCTTGTTCTGCAGTGAATTGCCGCATGGCGAGTTGACTGTAGTGAGTTATCCTCTGGTCAATTGGCCATGGTGAATTAGCTGTGGCAAGGTGGCTGTGGTGAATTGTCCTAGACCTGGTATTAGGAATTTCTTTCTCTGACAAGGTCCTGCAAATTCAATAGCAAAGCTTCTCGATCACTTCATAGGTTATGTTGAATAGTCTGGAATCAACTCTATTCATTTACAATATCCAAATTGCTTTCTGGTTTGCAAACATATGCTTTTGCACAAAATATTTACAATTATGCTAGATGCAATGTGTTAGAACACTTTGATTGTCATTTTTTTCTGGAAAAAGAACATTTCCCACGAGAAACATCCTTTATGGGCAGATAGCTTTATTGTAGGTTGGCAGATTTTGTCAGCCGGCCAATCCTTCTACACCCAGTTTAATTAATAAGGTGGTTTAGGATCCTGAGCAATCAATATCACAATTTAAACAGCCTAGGTTGGCAGATCCTGGAGCACTTCCAGTATTAAAATATCATGGTGTGGCAACAATACAGAATTCAATATTTGATGTGGCAGGTGATTTAGAGCATCAACACTGACTGTTCTTCAACTTGGCTTGTAGCCAAATATGTAATCGTAATTGACAACTAGATTTCAAAACTGAATATGAGGTGCTAATATCATAGGTGTAAACTTGATATTAGAGAAGAGTCCAACAGTTTCTAGCGCACATAGGGCAGATCAGGGTTTTTTTTTTTAAATGTTTCTTTAATTATTATTTAAAGATACTGCTAAGATGAAATACAGAGGAAAAAACAGAAAGTAAAAAAGAGATTTATAAGCTGCATATAATTAAACTAAAAATTCAATGTAACATTAGATCAGTATGGCATATTACAATTTTTGTATTAATTGGCAATTTCAAAGCTATTATTAGGATCAAATTGGGGTCCTTGGTACTCTCTGAGCTGGTTGTTTTCTTGCAGACATTTCATTACCCCACATTAGTAATATCATTGGTGCTAACCCTAGCACTGATGATGTTGCCTAGCTTGGGTAATGAGACATCCGTAAGAAAACAACCAAGCTCAAAGAGCACCAAAGACCAAGGACCCTTATTTGATCTTCATTTCAACTCTAAGCTACAAACATTCTCCTTTATAGCATCAAATCAATATTAAATAATTAACAAAAGTTACCATTATAACATGAACCCAGTGTTCTAATTCAGGATTCAGAATACTTTATTATGGGTCACATATCCATCAAACATGTCAAAACAAAACAGTAAAATCAGAAAATAGTAAAATGAGCGGAAAAGTAAAGTAACAATATAATACTCTGGTGTTCTGTATGCAATCATATGTCATCATTAACTATCAATAAAAGTTCCTATCAAGCCTAAAAATTATATCGATTCAAGTATATACAGTATTATAGCTTCCTGCTAAAAGAAATACAAATTTCAAAATGCAAAATATCCAGTTTAGTCTAGTGGTTTAGGCACCAGACTAGAAACCAGGAAACTGTAAGTTCTAGTCCCACCTTAGCCAAGAAAGCTAGCTGGGTGACTTTGGGCAGGTCACTCTCCCTCAGTTCAGCCCACCTTACAGTGTTATTTTTGTGGGGAAAACAGGAGAAGGAATATTAGGTATGTTCACTGCCTTGAGTTAGTTATAAAAATAATAAAGATGAAATAAAAATAATACAACACATATTGTATACATATTGCATACAATACATATGCAAAATTGTAATCCATAAATGGTTTCTAAATTGCACTAAATTCTGTGTCCAACTTGGACTCCCATATTAGATAACTCATGACTTTCTTCCTTCTTCCTTCCTTCCCTCTTGCTTTTCCTTCCTGCTACATTAAGTTTAGACTTCCTGCCAGCTTTCCCACTGAGTTAATAAAAGATAATGGGCTGGGGAGGTTGCACAAATATGTGTGAGAGATTGGGGGGGGGTTCCCTGTGGGTGCATAAGAGATGATGTGGGCATTTGGGAATGTGCACATGGCACAGATCGGGGAGGGTATGTGTGAACATGGGTTCAGGATTACTGTGGAAGATGCAGTGAAGGTTGTGATGAATCAGAAGGATGTTTGTCTCATTCCGATTCCCTGCTACCATTAAAGTAAGTCATTCCAGCACCATGAGGGATGAAGTGAGCAGCACTGCTTGTTTACTATTTATTGGATATATGGATCTGTAGTTGTTGCTGGTATCTTATTTTGGTTTATTCCTGTATCCATACTGTGTGACTATGTGCCATCAAGTTGTTTTTGACTCCTAATGGCTGCATAGTTAGATTTTCTCCATGCCTACCATACTCCCAAATAGAATAACAGAGTTGGAAGGGACCTTGGAGGTCTTCTAGTCCAACCCCCTGCTTAGGCAGGAAACCCTACACCACTTCAGACAAATGGTTATCCAACATCTTCTTAAAAACTTCCAGTGTTGGAGCATTCACAACTTCTGGAGGCAAGTTGTTCCACTGATTAATTGTTGTAACTGTCAGGAAATTTCTCCTTAGTTCTAGGTTGCTTCTCTCCTTGATTAGTTTCCACCCATTGCTTCTTGTTCTACCCTCAGGTGCTTTGGAGAATAGTTTGAATACTTGGAGAATAGTTGGAACACTGCTATTCAGACTCATACTATTCAAACCCATTAATGATAGTTCCAATTATATTTAGTAGGACAATCTACAGAGCTTGAAAATCACCTAGCCAAGCATTTATGAATATATGTTGAACCACCAGTTATCCCTGTTTCTTTTCTTGCAAAATCAGCGATAGCAAAACTCCCGATAGGCCACAAAAGATTTTATATTAGAAACACTCTTCGTTTAGAGGGTTATGTGCCATCCTGTAGTAGGAATCTAGTTCACTTGTATAATCAATCAACTTTATAATATTTTTCTTTCTTCTTACCCATGCTCCTTTGGTTTCTAACTTTTTATTTTTACACCGTTTCCACCTTTAATAAATGCAAATTGTCATTGCTGCTTTTCAAGGCATAGCCTCCTCAAAATTTGTATTTCTTTATTTTTCTTCAATTTTCTTTTTTTCTTTGTTTGGATTTCGTTTTGTTTCCTGATATATGTCATTATTTCATCTGCTGTAGGCTTCTGGCATTATGCCGCAAAGGGCCAACATGAATGTGGTTTTCAGTGACCCACAACGCAGCCCCCACTAACAAAAAATGGAATGATTATTATGCTCACAGATGTATTTATACAAGCAGAGTTTTTGGCTCTCTATGGTAGATTATTTTCTCAGCTGGCTGCTCATGCATTTTTCAAAAGAGGTGGTGATAGTGATGGGGAAATGCCCTTATCTTATAAGAGATATTTCTCAGCATTGACTGTCTATCAATGGTTAATTTGGATTATGAGTATGAGCCCAACTCTACAAAAGAAACTTTTCCTCACTAGCCCTGAAAATTTTAAGGCTACTTATACATACATAGAAATATGTGCCTGCTGGTCACATTATGTTATCTGCCACTTGTGGTTAGTGTGCAGCACTTGACTCTGAATATATTACTCCTTAAAGCCTCAGAGAATTTTCAAATTTGCTTGGGCTGAGATCCATTTGCCTGCTGACCCATCCTTCTCTGAGTTCACAGGATGGGAAAAGGAAAACAATTGCAGCCTAATGGTCTGGTGAAGTCTTAGTTGGTCAGCACAAATGAGCCTCCATTGGGAGAAGATTATAGGGCCCTCCCAGAGTTGTTTAGAAATTAGTAGCTAAGAGCAATATGGAGAAAAGTGTGATGGCACTAAGATGGGTTAAGAGTAATGTGATCATAGTACCAGATTGTTGTGTGGGAGAGCTCTGTTATTAGAGAAAACCAGCTAGTGCTTTCCAGATATGTTGGAGTGAACCATTGATAGTCTTTTACCCTTAGCTACAGCAGATGGGGTTGGTGAATGTCACATTCTGAAACTTCTGGAAAATACTAGCTGCCTACAATTCATTTGAGTAATGAGCCAACATTTCTCTTTTTGTGTGATAATATATGACCAGCGGTTACATCCCTAACACTCTAGCTGCTTGAGAAATATCAAGACAGATCTAATGCTAGAGAAAACAGGTGATCTTTTCACTTCAAGCAGAGGGCCTTACCCAAGAGATCTCTGTCCTCTAGTCTTACTGTTTTCATGGTATCGATACTTGTTTTTTGATGACTTAAAAATTCGTTTTGCAATGAAATGGGTGGCAAACAAATTTCATAAATAAATAAGACTTTATACCTTTTCTAGTTACACTTACCTTGTGTATCATAGTCAAGCTATTGAGAGACGTTCTTATCAGGTACATTTAAACATAGACCAGGTGCTATACACTCTGAAGTTCTCAGTAATATGTAGTTATTGCTCTATTCTCATAATGCACGATGCCACATTGAGCAAGCAATGAATAGGTAAGCTCGTGTGTCACATGACTGGTCCTGGGGATTTTCTCAAGTGCTATGCAGGATACTGCCAAACATTAAAGTTTAAATAAAAGCAATGTTCGTCTGGCCAGCTATTTTATCTGGAAAAGTGGGAGTCCTCATCAACCTTCAAGTATTTCAGGATGTTAGCATATTATTTATTTATTTATTTATTTATTTATTTATTTATTTATTTATTTATTTATTGAATTTGTATACCGCCCTACTCCCGAAGGACTCAGGGCGGTGAACAGCCATAGGAATAAAACATATAAGTACAAAATTTAAAATAGATTAAAATGAATTAAATAATTTGGCTGAACAAATTTAAAACCCCAATAATTTAAAACCAGATTTAAAATTTCCATTTAAAAAGGGGAAAGACTTAGGTCAGGCCGGCTTGATGAAATAGGAAGGTCTTAAGCGCGCGACTGAAGGTACGCAGATCCGGGATCCTCCATATCTCCGGGGGGAGCTCATTCCAGATAGTAGGTGCCCCCACAGAGAAGGCTCTCCCCCTGGGGGCCGCCAGTCGACATTGTTTGGCCAATGGCATCCGGAGGAGCCCCTCTCTATGGGAGCGTACTGGTCGGTGGGAGGCTATTGGTGGTAGCAGGCGGTCTCGTAAATAACCAGGTCCTAAGCCATGGAGCGCTCTAAAGGTGATAACCAAAACCTTGAAGCGCACTCGGAAGACCACCGGGAGCCAGTGCAGCTCACGCAGGAGAGGTGTTACATGGGAGCGCCACATCGCTCCCGTCACCACCCACGCGGCCGCACCCTGCGCCAGTTGGAGCCTCTGAGTGCTGCTCAAGGGGAGCCCCATGTAGAGAGCGTTACAATAGTCCAGACGGGAGGTGACAAGGGCATGAGTGACCGTGCGTAAGGAGTCCCGATCTAGAAAGGGACGCAACTGGCGAATCAGGCGAACCTGATGAAAAACACAAAAAGCTTCCAGGGGATATATAAACTGAGGAACATTGGATCAGGTTACTGACAAAAATTACTATTTCAGCCATATGATCTACTTCCTTAGTTCTCTGAGGTTTGTTCATCTATTACCTTCTCCATCTTCTTACAGCATATGCACTAAACACTGTAATTTATTGCTGTACAGCAGCATTTTCTCAGACAGAGCAAGTCCTCATTTACTTCACCTGTAAACGATCGTTCAAAGGATGAAGGACCACAGAGATTCAGTGAGCTCTGCTGTAACAAATGGTGTTCAGGAGCACAGCATATAGTTTTAGGCTATAAAGGCTCATCAGAAAACATAACCTTCAATCATCCTCAGATAGGAAGTATTTTCACCAAAAGTAAAACATGACACACACACACACACACACACACACACACACACACACCCCTCTGTTATTCTATTCTATGAACACATACACACACATATTTCATGTTCATGTTCATATGTAAAGTTTTATACAAAGGTTCAGTAAAATGTCACTGCATTTCATTATAATCATCCCCAGATAATACGTATTGTAAGCAATTTGTTCCTTGATTCTGAATGTTTCTCATTGTTTCTCAGCTTTTTGAATACTATCACCAATCAACTTCAAAATTATTTGGAAACCAAGAAGAGTAAAGTCAGTAATAGTGTGGAAATGCAAATGGAAGAGGAGAAAGGGTTGTTTTCTGTTTTTTAATAATTAATTTTCCCATCCAGGAAGAAATCTAACTGGGGGTACTTTATTTCTGTGATAAAATATAATCCAGTAAATGTTTTGTTAAATCTATGTTTTTAGCAAGGGTGAGCTGATGTCAGAGATGAAAAAGAACTTAAAGCTATATAAGCGTATCTGATTTTTCTCTCAAACGAAAAAGTCAATGGGTGTAGAGGATGTGTCCCTTTCCAACTCTCCTGAATACTGTCATCTATATACATATAATTTTGAAAATAAATCACTGACATTTCCAAGAGCACAAAGGTCCTCTCAGCTGGCCATCATAGACATCAATATTTTAATAAAAAGTCTGACTTTCCATTCATTATTTAGCTTAAAAAAGCAAGGAAATGCTATTTTATTATTTGTTTTTAAAACTTTAGATTTTATTGCATTGAAAGCCTAAAAAATACCTAATAAACTACTTGCCAGAAAATACATAAATACATACTTATATGGAAAGGTAATTCAAATTTTGAAGAGGTATAGGATAGCCAAATCAGTTTCCCATCAACATGATATATATTTGCCTCTGTACTTTAGCACAGTCCTTTCTCTCTTTCTTTTTAAATGAAATATGTCTAAGAATGAACAGTTGTCTCTGAAGCACTAATTTCAAGCCCTGCAGAAAAAAAAATTCACAGAAGATTTCCCTGGCAATTAAAATGCTAACTGCCAAGCTTGCTTCTGTGTCTCCAATTTTAGTCTGGAGAATGTAGGATCATTTTGACAAACGCCTAGGAGCACCATGTTATGGAAACAAATGTTTCCCTATGGGGGAATGGCTGTTAGCAGTTATTATATCACCATTTGCCAATTGGCTATATTTGAAAATGCTGTAATAGGAGCTGGCCCCTTTGATCTTTCTAGAAATTTAACTGGTGTAGCTGAAACTACAGCCTGGCTTCCGGGTCTCTAATAGACACACCTAATTAGTGGATTCATCTGCTAAGAGGAGTGAGGAGAGGATAAGTTGTGGTCTCCACTTCTTTAAGTTCAGAGTAAATTATTTCTCTGCATTTCTGTTCAGCTTCAAGTAGCTCAAAACTTTGCATCTCTGTAGAGTCAGCTTCTGAAAGCCTTCCCTTTGAATGAGGGAGCGCTTTTGTTCCTCCGTTATTGTTATTCACTCACAAGTATGAAAGGTTTCCTTCTCTCTCTCACTAAAGTGGGTTTATTTCAGGGCGGAGGTTTGAGTTGAGATAACCCACCCATTCAAGAGTGTGCCCTTTGGAGGAGCCCTTCAGATTGTTTAACGAAGCAAAGCCCTGGAAAGGAACTTTGTTCTTCTGGCCCACATCTTGGATCAATGGCCTTTACCAGCTTACTAATGAATCTAAGATACCGTTGGGTAGAAAAATACAGTTGCTGTAGCCATTTCTAAATGTTTCAGTTGTTCCAGTTCTTTTTTAAAAGCTATGCTACAGCACTTTACTTAAGTGATCATATCCTGTTTATCACAAGAGTTCTCTCTGAGTTTTGGTTTTTTAAAAATCCTGATAACTTTGAAGACTGAACATAGTTTAGGAAGATTCTGTATATCCAAAAGCTTTATCGTACAAACGCCTATCAAAATACACAGTCCTTCTTACTTTATGAACGTTGTCCTCCATCCAGCTAAATCATTCTATAGGCCCAGGACTCAGTGTATACCTTTGTATATTGATATACCTTTGCTTTTAATGGAGGCAGCAATTCTGACTACCTCACGAAGAGCACAAGAAAAAATTGCTCCACTCCATTAAATAAAAAAAAATAAAAGAAGATTCTGAGCCACATTACAAACCACATCAGGTTTCTAATTCTCATACACACAAGTAATATTGATATTTAACATGAAACTGCAGAGTAACTCTTCTTTCCATCCATCTATTTGACTCCTGGCTTAATACCATCCTTTTTTTTTTCATGTTGAATAGATCACACCAATTTGGGAACTGCCTCGTAGAACATGTAAAGACATAACTAAACACCTGTCCCAGATAAAATCAGAATGCATGCACACAATGATTGCAATGTGTGTGAATATAGAATTGCTTGGGTCAACTCTATCACAGCTATATGTTACATACAGTTGCAGAGCATAGTTTTTAATGAAATGTTACAAAGATGCTTAAAGATGCTGACTCTCTGCCTTGCATATATTTGAGTCTTCTATATTAACCTTAATATTGACCAGACATCTTTGTCCAAAATCCATTTTGTTGAGGCAAAAGAAGGAATGTAGGAACTTCTTTCTTTCTGTAATCAGACTGGCCTTACTGCTAAGCACCATAAAGCTACTGTTTTTGTTTGCAGGTTGGTAATCAATTGGGGCCAAATCCTACTTATTTTCCTCCCCGGGTCCCCAGAGAGTGCATTCTAAAATGCATAACTGTCTGGAACATAAGCCATGTGACAGCATGTGTGGCGTAGTAGTTAAAGTACTACATTATGATTTGGAGAACTAGGACTAATTCAAACCTATTGTCAGACATGGAAGTTTATTGAATCATTCTTGGCCAATTATTCCACCTCAGTCCAAATTAACCCATTAAATTGTCATTGTAGAAAAATTGGAGGATATATCCCCATTAAATATATTTTCACCAATTCACAGTTATCAGTATGGTTTCGGAAACAAATGGAGAGAGGAATGGAAAAGTGAAGTAGAGGAAGAGATCGAAGTCTATCTACAGCTTGTCATCATCTGCCTTCTAATGCAATTGAGATACTATGAGGTTTTTTTCTCAGAACAACAACTTTGCAAACTCTATGTGGCACATTTATAAAGAAGCAAAAATGAAAAAAAAACCCACACAAGATAGTGTAAAGGAATACTCATACATGGATGCCTGGCAGCTTGTCATATGCCTGCAAAATGTCTCATGGGATTACTTGACATAACCAAACATGTCAAGACATTCCTCCCCTCTTCCTGACCGCATGCTGTGACACTAATGGCCCTTCAAAGCTAAAAAATTTCTATCCTGGCAGTTTTAGGTACAAATGCAGAAATGAAACAGGACCCCTTATTTATGGTGGAATGTTCCTTTTGTCTCGTGGCATTTCCAGCACTTATTACATATTATTTATTTATTTTGGGAAAAAATGAGGGAAAAAAAAAACCAAGATAGTGTAATGGAGGGGTTGTATACTGTTTGTAAATCATTCTGTACCAGTTTTCTCTCTCATCATAAAAGGCTGTACAGATTCTCAATCATCCACGTCATGGTTGTCCCAAAATTTTCAGGAGGCAACTGGACTTTCTTATTTTTTCTTTTGAAGATGTTTCACTTCTCATCCAAGAAGCTTCTTCAGCACTTCCTCACTATCCTATCAGAGTTGAAGAAGCTTCTTGGATGAGTTGCAAAACGTCTTCAAAATAAAAAATAAAAAAGTCTAGTTGCCTCCTGAAAACGCACCTTTGGGATTCTCTGATCATAGTTTGGGGTGAATTTAATAAATCCATTCCACAGTTCTTCCCCATAGTTGTAGTGTGACTGTTTCTTTGAAATTTTGTATCCAATTTATTATACATATTTTATTCGGTCTGTCTCTATATCATATTCAACTAAAACTTATCTAATAGGTGGTCTTGATTCTGTAAAAAGCATTTCAAATCCTGCCATTTTTCTTAATGTCTTTCCCTCATTTCTGAAGTCAGATTTTATTCTTCCAGCATTTTGCTGCATAAATTAAAGGGAAAGCTGATACCTGTCTTTCCAAGCTAACTGAGTTTTACTTCAAAATTAGCTACAGAATAGCCTCATTCAAAAACTCCTGAGGACTGTAAGTTATCCTCAGGAATTCAAGACAGACAAATGGAAAATAACAGATCTATTTTCTAATACCTCATTTCGACCAGCAGCATCTGCTGCAGATGCTTATTTGATGACAAAACATGATCTGTTCAGTTAGTACCTGAGCTGTGAGCACCTGGTTTAGTGCTTAAGGCATCAGACTGGAGACCAGGAAACCATCAGTTCTAGTCACACCTTAGGCCTAAAGCCAGCTGGGTAACCATGGGCTAGTCCCTCTCTCTCAGCCCTATGAAGGAGGCAATGGCAAACTTCTGAAAGTCTTGTGAAGAAAACTGCAAGGACTTATTCAGGCAGTCTCCAAAAATAAGAGCAATGGAACAACAACAAAACAAAAAAACAAAAAAACAAACAAACAAAAACAACAACAACCCGGAGCTGTAGTTGTCTAGAATGGAGGCATGCTAGGCTTCTGGGAAAGCACAGAAATGGAGCAATCTGCTTAGAATAGTAAATGGATTCCTCCTATTGGAAGATTTTGAATAAGGACTGGATGATCATGTAACAGAGATGTTGGTAGATTTCTGTTGTGAGCAATATGAAAACTACATGATCTATATGTCTCTTCCAAATAATATGTTCCATAATTCCAATAATTTATGAAGAATGTTACAAGCACTGTAATATGGTATAATGCAGAAAATATTGCAGAAAGAAACAATGTGGCCTTTCTTTTTCTTCTTCTTTTTAATGACCTTTGAAGAATAAAAGTCAATCGACTCTGACTTTTTTCATCAATGGTAACAACCAAGCATCCCTTTATTCATATGATTAAGAAACTGTCAGATAAGGTACAAAGATATTTTGGTCTCTAACCATGATTTTGTCTTACATGTAATAAATTCCACAGAGTGAGCCTGGTTGTGAAAGGTTCCTGAAATAATGCTGAAACTCAGTGCTCTGAATCATGTGATAATGTAATCAGAGTGTAAAAAAGGCTTGCTGCATTAAAACAAATACATAGCAATAACAAATGCAGAGGAAAATGCATATTTAGCCAAAATAAGTAACCCAGAAGAATATGAAAGCAAGAGATTAACATTATGGAAACCAATATGGTTGCTCACTAAAGCAATGTTTATGTCCTTATTCAGATCCTAGTTTTAGCTAGGTCAGGTCTAATGTGAGGGAAAAGAATGATGGTTACATTCCTTGTTCTGCCAACGGATGTCTTTTCAGTGCTGAATTAGTGCAGACATTCAGAGTAACAAAATATGTGGTTATACAAGTTGCTGTAAAAGTGCACATCATTTATTCCTAACCAAACTGAAGAGAGGCAGAGTACACTCAAGGCCCGAGTCTGAAAAAAGATGTAACAATCTCATGAGTGATATGAGTTGAACAATGGCCTGGAAAAAGTTTGGCTACTTTAACGAATAGCAAAAAGCTGTTTTTCTTGTACTTCCGTGAGAACTGAAATACCTTTTTCAGATCATATTTGAAGTATGCATTCAAGTAATTTCTGACCAGAGAGATATTCTTGATTTATGCAGTGACCTTATATAAGAGTCTTTAGCCATAGGCTTAGACACCTCTAGTATGAAATATAGTTCAGTTTTGTATAGTGAATTCAACAGGTCTTGAATTCATTCTATAGGCAGGTATAGGATGGAAACCTAAAGCTTTTATATCACAGAGAACTCCCAAGGCAGTATGCACAAAATACAGCTATATTGTTCAAACTATTAAGAGTTTCTAGTTAAAACATACAGTAAAAATGGCTAATCAACCATGGTAAAAGTAAAATCCATAGCATATTATTGTTTCCTTTAACAATTGTATATCCTGAATGACTGTCTATAACATCTAAAGCAGGGGTGTCAAACCCGTGTCATCACGGCATCATCATGTGACATATCAGGATTTTTTCCCCCTTCATTAAACTGGGTGGGGGCAGGGCCAGATGTGATGCATGCAGCCTGTAGGCCGTGAATTAGACACCCTTGATCTAGAGCAATCTTGCAAAATATTGTTTTATAGACCAATGAGACGATGCCATGGTAAACAAAAGAGCAGATGTTGGTTATTGTCACAATAGAAAAATGCTGTCTATGCCTACAACTAAATCACTGTTGACTTTACACTTTGTCCAAAATATTTTTGCTATACACTGTTTGTCTCCTTATCACAGTCCCCCTTGATGCCCATCATCTAACCAGGACTTGCTCCAATTGCTCAATGGAGCAAAAACCAGTTTCCAGCCAACGCCTTCCATTTTCATTGTAACCTTGGTGAAATAGTGGCTGGATGCCATGTTGCACTAACTTTTGCAGAGAGAGGGCAGTGTCACTCAGTGAAATGATGGGTGAGTTACCCTAATGCCTTGACTTCAAGAGGCAGGGAAACTCAGCACGTGAAATATGGTGCGTTATTTCCAGTGGGAAATCACTTACAAGGTCCTCTGTTGTAATTGTTGCAGAACTGATCTCACACTGCTCTGCAGCTGAACTGGATGGAAATGATCTCAGCTGCAAAAGTCCAGCATCATGGAAGCACAATGGCATGACACTCAATGTTTGCAAATGCTGCATAGGGGGAAGGGGCTAAAAGTTAAAAGAAAAAGCTTGGTAGCACATGATAAAGTTGTACTGTGACAATGTACCTTGAGCCACTTGGAACTCAATGATAATGGAAATGGAAATAGTCTCTTTGGAGAAAGCAATCCGATGGCCACACAATGCTGATAAAATGTCAGCTTAGCATAGTGTCCTTCGTTCTGTGAGGCCTCTTTGGATCAAAGAGAGAAAAAGCATCCTGGATCTTCATTGAATTCAGCAGTTTAAATAGTGAAATAACACAAGCATACATTCATTGATGCATATACACAGATACATCCAAACTGGTTTTGGTCTTCTCTGGTGCCTTGGGGAAGATTTCTGCTTGAGGAGAGAGTTCAAGAACATAATGTATCCAAGACAACAAGATATTTGGCATTTACACAAATCTCCTTATATTTTTTCAGCGTGCAATAGTATCCATGGGTTGGGGGCATGTAAGCACACAGAAAATTGTCTCAAAACAGTGGCACCAAACAGGGGTTGCATTACCCTTTTGCACTTTATATTCCTGCAATGAAAGCAAAACATCTGGCAAAGGCAAGGATGATCAGACAAACCATGAATAACTTACTTACTTCAATGGTCTCAAATGTAAATAGGTAGAAAGATTATAGCATACTTCTGTTTGAGAATTACTATGCCAATTAACACACTCCCTACCACAATTTTATATAAACTCTAAGTGGAGATAGGGATGATGATTGGATTTTCTGTGGTTTTTCTTTCTCTCTTGCTGTGGCAGATGATGAAGAAGGACGTTTCCACTGATACATTTGATCGGAAAACAGAATGGTACAACTTTCCCCCCTGTTGAAAAGGAAGCAGATAATCAGTGTAGTAAGTAAATATGTGAACATTGAAAAAGTTAGCAATTAACTAGCCATTGTTCTCATCATCTGGGATGGCACTGGGCAGACCCAGTCAATTGTCTTCCTCCATATTTATATGCATATTTTTACTTTTTTTTAGTTATCTCAGCTTTGATGCACAGTAGAAACTTGGGAGGAATTTCTCCTTCCTCTGCTTATGCTGATTGGGTTAGGTACACAATTCATCCTGTCGTTCAAATAAAATCAATTTGTTTTCTCCTTGTGCTGATGTCTTCCTTCCATTTGTACTTATAGATCTAAAGATACCGATAATTAACTTTTGTCTGTAGGAAACATTATCTTTCTGATAGCAAGAGCAGCTAGTTTTACTCCAACTCTTGGTCCTTTTCTTCCTTATCAACAGCTACATGAGTATGTCTTTGAGTGGTTAATCAATAACTATAACCTTACTAAATAAATATCTCCTCGTCTTGAGCTATGGCTGAGGATGATTACTCATTTACAACTTTCATAACTTGGTTGCTATGAAGATTTTTCAGAAATAAACTGGATATAAAATCCAATCAGCATGCTTTTTCTACTTACATTTTAGATCTTTATTTAAATATCTATGAAATAGCTTATATGGTTTATATTTTGCATCATCTACAGACCCACAGACAGTTGAACATATCAACATAAGGTCTCCAAAATGAAGCAATTAATACTTTTGATTTCTTATCATGAATAAAGGCCTATTAAAAATAAACTTTAATTAATGAAGAATCATTTCCAGGTAGAGGTAAAATTCCAGATAAAATTTACAAATTTGCAGTGCAAATCATTTGCTTGCCAAGACAAAATATTTAATCCCATTTCATAGCATTGCAATATAGACTACTGATGTGACATGTTGAAAAGAAGATGTAAAGATGGATTTTTGTTTATTTGTTTGTGTGTTTTGTTGTTGTTTGTTTGCTTGTTCATATCAAAAAAAATGTTTAATATTTTTTTAAAAAAAAACATCCCGGCTTTACCACTCTGTCTCAGTGGTCCTGTTTCAACATAAAGCCTCATTTACCTAAGAGTTTATAATCCTTACCAATTTTTTTTTTAAAAATCCTGTATCCAGAGGAATAAGGGTCAGCTGGTTAGAACTGACAAGTATGTGATGGGCACTGCTAACCTAGACTAGCAGTGATGATGTTACTTTGTTTGGGTAATAAAATATCTGCAAGAAAACAAGCGAGTGAGAGAGTACCAAGGACGCTTCATGTCAACCCTGAGCTGTAAATTATCTCTTCTATTCCATCTTCAATTGTTTTAAAATGCAGATCTGAGCTTGGACTCTGATCTTGGCTAACAACACCCAATCACATAATTTCTTAGGAATTTTGGGAGTTGATGCCCATTCATATGAATTACGTTGGTTCATTTCAAAATGAAGAATGCTGAGAATCATTTAATACTTGAAAGAAACTTACCTAATATAATATTAGATCAATATTATGGTATTGAAGTAACACATTATTCTAAAACAGAGAATATGGAGCATTAGAGAATTTATATGGCTTGATTTAATATGTTAAAGGTTGAGTAAGTTTTATATCAACACGTTTTGGAAACACTTTTATATTCTATAACTTTTGCTCATTCATTAGATATATACTCTATTCTATACACCTACTCCCTCCCTTCCTTCTTCCCTCCCTCTCTTTCTCTTTCTCTCTCTTGAGAATCCATACTTGCAATGAAGATTGAGATATACTGAGGGATTGTTCAGTAACTTTCAGGGTTCTTTACACTGGTATATCTATTTGACAATATATCTATATGCATTAACATTCTATTAAAAAAATGAAATCTTCCACCACTTATTGGGCTAGTGCATTTGAAGAGCTTTTATAAATTACTCATCAGGAAATTGCCCCCAAGTTAAAAAGTGAACTTATTATTGCTTAAAACTGAAATAAAACAAAATTTAGAGCAATTACTATCCATGATGGAAAATGAATTATGCATGTTAGCAATCTAACGTATGCATTATATACAAAAAGAGACATTAATAATGAAAACCTAATTTCTACAAATGACAGATATTTTGGAGTGACATATGTTACACTGGGAAAGTAATTACAGTTTCTCCTCCTCCTCCTCCTCTTCTTCCTCCTCCTTCTCCTCCTCCTGGAAAAGGGGGCTGTGAATTCATCAAACTCAAATTCTATGACTAACCAGTTTCTACCAAAACATCAAATATACTAATACACATCATAATACTACATTTTCATTATTAATAAAAGTAATGCAATGTGTGTTAAAATGTTTTAAATGCAAGTAATGATGCATATTATTTAAAAATGGAAATGTTATGATTTAGCTGATGAAGACAGAAATAATTTCCAATGTAACTGTTTGTAGTATTTTCAGTAGAACTTCCAACTTCATTGGATAGTGAGTGTCCTGTGATCTCATCTGGGATGACTATTAAGATGTCAGTTGCAACCAGTTGATTAGACTTCATTAGAACTCCATTAGTACATGAATAAATTATCCTGGTAGTATAATCCCAAAGATGGCTATTCATACATGGCCTAGGGATTAATTGGTTGACTTTCCCCTAATACATATGAAGTCAGGATTTAGGGCACAAAGTGCATTCTGCAGATCCACTTCTCTTTTTTTCAGTGATCTTGAACAGGAACTCAGTGTATGTAGAGGTAGTCACCCAATCCTTTTGCTGCTCCCTTCTTTCTAATAATCACCATGTATTAAAAAAATACAGTACATTAGAATCATTGCCCAGATGTGGTGTGTAGAAAGGAATAAAAAGAAATATTAATATCTGTTCCTCCTGGTTGGAAAGCTACATATTTACATTTACATAAATAAGCAAACAAAGAATTAGAATAGAACTGTACATACTTTACATAGTTAGAGCCCTGATACCCCTGTACTAGGATAGCTGTCTTAATACTGTTACAATTGGGATCTATGATCTTCTCTAGCAGACCCTTTCAGCAATTCCAGTCGGCCATGATCTGCTATGACTACACAGGTTCACACTCTTAATTTCCAACTGATGTGCTATAAAGTTATTGCCCCATGACAGGCGGGAGAGAAGGAATTATGGAGAGAAGAGGGGATTTTGCAAGAGGCTTGATAGAAATATGATTTGCACCAGAAGTAGGTTTCAGGAGATTCTGACCAGTTCTGGAGAACCGGTAGCAGAAATTTTGAGTAGTTCAGAAAACCGGAAGTAAAAATTCTGACTGGCCCTGCCCCCATCTATTCTCTGACTCCCAAGTCCCAGCTGATTGGGAGGAAATGGGGATTTTGCAGTAACCTTCACCTGGATTGGGGAGGGAATGGAGATTTTACAGTATCCTTCCCCTGGATTGGGAGGGAATGGAGATTTTACAGTATCCTTCCCCTGGAGTGGGGAGGGAATGGAGATTTTACAGTATCCTTCCCCTAAAATGCCCACAGAACCGGTAGTAAAAAATTTTGAAACCTACCACTGATTTGCACCCTTGACATTTGCAAACAAAATCTTGAATCTTCGTGAGCATTTATTTGGAAAATTGGCAAACTGAATCTTTTCTGATATAGAAAGGTAGTTTTGCATTCTCATTACAATCTGGTCCAGGAAGAAAAATCACCACAATGCCAAATTTAGCTTTGTGTCATTGAGTGTCTTGATCATGTTATATATATATATATATTTCCTCTCATCTAGGTTAGGAGTTAGGAGACATATCTTGAGAAACTGCCCCACTAAAGCTAGTGTTGGTTCTGACATTGAAAAATAGTCCATAAATTGAAATAATTCTCTTTACAGGAATAGACTAGAAAGATACTCTTAATTTACTGGCTCACCAAGAATGTTTTATTATCCAAAATCTTCTTACCTTGGTGTTTTTTCTCCAGCTTTTCTGCATTATATTTCAGAGACAGTACCAAATATTCATGGCTCTATTATGCATTGTGTAACATTTAATTGTAGTAGTGCATCATTCAAAATATTTTAAGGGTCATTTGATATGAAAAACATAATGCACTTCAAGGGGAATGCTTTTAATTTTAACATTTTGTTCAACTCATTTTTTAATGAGCTTAACAAATGAGGAAAAAAGTTAAATTTGACGAGGACACCTGCATCATAAATTTTCAGCAACCAATTAATGATAGATCCTTGAAAAATGTAATGCTACTATGCCATTATGGTGAAAACAAATTTGAGAGCTCTCGATTTCCCATATTGGTGTGAATTGACTGCATATATAATGTGTCCTTTGATAAAAATAATTAGAGTGGACATTTTGAGTTATTTTAAGATTTGAAACTAAAACTTGTCTCCTTTATTACTTCTCATCCATCAATTGTTTTATGCTTAGAATGACCTGAAAGCTATTCCAGTATAGTCACCTTGAAGAAAACTCTAAAACTTTTAAAAGCTAGAATTTTAAAAAATTCATAGAGACTTTTGAGCTAGAATAACAGATGCATTGACCATGCTTTAAAAATGGAAAAATCATATTCAGTATCTTTTTTTACTCTTATTCTTTTTTCTTTTCTTTTCTCCTTCTTTCTTCTTTCTTTCTTTCTTTCTTTCTTTTTCTTTCTTCTTTCTTTCTTTCTTTCTTTCTTTCTTTCTTTCTTTCTTTCTTTCTTTCTTTCTTTCTTTCTTTTTCTTTCATAGCCATCATGCAATAGAAGCTTAGAATTTTCGCTTTTAGACATGAAAAATCCATGTCTAACCATTGCAGAAAAGTAAATGAGAAGGTATTAAAGCATGAGTGATAGAAAGCTGTATTTTATTATAATTATTTCATATAATGTATTTTTCCTCAAAATCATACTGTTCTAAATTATAATAGGCATATTTGTATGATTACAAATATTTTTGTTTTTCAGTGGGTGACAAAAGAATAACTAGGAAATTAAAACATAAAGATGATCTAGAACTTCACTGTTATTATAAGCCTTTCTTTCCAAATTAGTTGTCTCAATAACATACAACATCTGATACACAGTAGTAGTAATTTATGAAAATACTAACACATATCATTTCAAAAACTTGTATTTGGAAAAATATCATGGCAGGTCAGGTCAGGTCAATAATGACTTTACTAAGGAATATGGGATTCTACTTCCAATTCATTTGAAGGATTATATTCATCTTGACTAAAATAATGTGGTTTAACTAAACAACTGCAGTCATACCCAGTTCTCATTTACATGCTAAACTGCAATGGGGGATCTTTGGCTCTCAAACTGTTCGACTCAGTTCTCCAGAGCCCCATCTGGTGTTTTGGTCAGTTATTAGAGATGAAATGAATTGTAGAGCACCTCCACAAGCAGGCTATGTACGTACTCCATGCCCATGAGATCTGATGATGTTATTCAGATGTTCAGTAGCTTAACTCATTTATTTTTACCTTGCAGTTCAGCATCCAGTCCAGTTTTCCAGCAGAAGTAATGGCTCTGCAGAGTTTAGGGGCAGGCCATTGTCCTATTGATAGGAACTTTGGGCTCATTCCTCTCTTAGTTCCAGGTTTGTCCCCCACTGGTGCATAAATTAAGCCATTATTGTTTATTCTAGATTTCATAACTGTTTGAATAAATTGAGCAGGGAATGACTCCTTGGTAGAATGGCCTCTGACTGGAAGCTAACCATGGATGGAGAACGAGACTTGGCTGAGTGATGGTTTCCATGCTTTCCGATCAATGAGCAGGAGGGAATTTTGGTTGGCTCAGTCCATTCTTTTCAGTGCTTCATAGTCAGTAACGGCAAGGACATTGATCAGTTTGAAAATACTTCTGGGCTATGGAGAGTGAAAAAAAAAAGTGGGAGGCAGAAGTTCTTCATCAATCATTGGAAAAGGGCTGAGATGTCAAAAAGCACATTTTGAAGTTCTTTGAAGGAAGTTGGGTAAGCATGTACATGTAGTAAGTTTTTGAATGGCTTTCAGAATTGGTCGTAAAACTTTTCTGTATTCCAGGAGTTATTTTCCTGTCATTTAATAAGTAGAAGCCTGAATGCATGCTAAATATATAGAAGAATGAACAGAATACCAACTTCATAATTCCAGTCTTTTAAAAAGCTAATGAAATGGACCTTTGTGCAGGGAATCTGTCCACCCTGGAGGCCATCTTTTTCTTTGGATCTTCAGGGCTGCCACACTTGGTGCTGTGGGAAACTGGGAGTGGGGATTTCATGGAGTTATAGAGATATCTAGCCATAACAACATTCTTTTCCCTGGGAGTCAAGGACATTCAGCCTGCATCTGGAGTGGTGTGACTGGGAGGCATCTCCAGTTGGGACAGTGGAGTGATTGGACCTTGTGATGGACATGTGGGTGCATGGGAAGGGACTTTGACTTTCTTTTGGGTGGGGAAACCCGGAAGCTCTCAGATTCGGGGTTTTCCAGATGTGCCAATATGACATCTCTAATAAAAAGTGGAACTTTGAGGAACTTCTAGTCTTCTTTCATTGGGGGTGTTACTATTATGAAGACTCTCTGGAGCCAAAAGATTATTAAGCCACCCATATGGATTTTTCTAACTGCATATTATTTTATAAGCTTCAGGGAAACAGAGAAATGCATTAATTGGCCAAAATGAACCCATTCTCTGAACTTCTGTTCTAATGCTGGGGATGGGCACAATTATGTCCCAACTGCTTGCAAAAATGCAGGTCCTTTGGTCACTGCCTGAATTAACTATGTCATCCTGACTGATTGTGTTTAAACCAAATAGCAGCTTGTTAGCATTCAATACCAGCCATAAGCTGTACTCGACCTGCCCGGGCATGGCATGGCCTTTCCATTTAACTTTTCTTTCGGTTTCTGCATGACTAGGAATGAAACCACAAACTTGGAAAATGAGGATTCTAAAAAAAGAAGGGAAATTGTGAAACTGTATATAAACATGCAATTTCTCTTGATTGATTGAATTTCTCAAGTTTTGGAAGACATTTGATGATTCAAGGGAAGGATTAGACCCTAAAGGCCAAATTGTACAGAATGGTTGGCATTAGAAATGTTACCTTAAGTAGCCACTGAAACTCCAACTTTTGATTGAAAAAGAACCGCTGCGAAAAGAATTGTGCAATTCTAAATGGCTTTTGTGCAAATTCAGCCATAGTGTGATTCTTCTTCAATGGACTAGCATAAAATTCAAGAAGGAAAACATAGAGCTGGAAAAGGGTTGAATATAATCCCTCTCCCCTCCTTTGCTGCAGGATGAAAATTCTTGTCATTGATTTAAAGTGAAAAAAGGAAGGAAGGAAGGAAGGAAGGAAGGAAGGAAGGAAGGAAGGAAGGAAGGAAGATAGATTGGTGTACCAATCATGAATCTTCAGCATAACTTATAGTTTGATCCTAAGATTTAAAAATTCCAAGCCATACAATTTTGCCTCATAAATCAGAAATTACAGTACTGTTTTCTTACACAGTTCAGCAAAATCTCAGTTGCGATGAGGGTTTTTTTGGTATAGGTTAATTTGCCGTCGTTACACAAATGATACAAATCTCTGCGGGTGATAAATTCTCTGATTGAATGGATAATTGTGAATCCATTAAAATTGGGTTTCATTGTACACTGATCATTGCACTCTTTTGCTTTACTAATGCCCTGCAATAAGTTTTAAAATATTTTTTGGCTTACGTAATCTACATATATGTTGTATTAGATGCAATACAGGTAGTCCTTGACCTACGACCACAACTTAACCCAAAATGTCTGTTGCTAAGCAAGGCAGTTGTTAAGTGAGTTTTGCCCCATTTTACGATCTTTCTTGCCACAGTTGTTAAGTGAATCACTGCAGTTGTTAAGTTAGTAATGTAGTTGTTAAGTGAATCTGAGTTCCCCATTGACTTTGCTTGTCAGAAAGTTGAAAAACCAACCATCATAAATACAAGTCAAATCCAAGCAGCCAAGATGCTGGAATGGTTGTTAGTAGGAGAAATGATCATAAATCACTTTTTTCAGAGTTGTTGTAACTTTGAACAGTCACTAAACAAAAAGTTGTAAGTCAAGGACTACCTGTATGCTAGCATTTTGTTACAAAAAAACAGCAGTTGAAGGGATAGTGTTGAGGAAAAACATTTATAATTCTTTTTCCCTGTACCATATTAATGCCTAATATTATTTTCCTGTGGTTACCATATATCTCCATTTCTAAAACCATGTTTCTCTTCAATGTCCTTGTATGTTGTTTTCTGTGGTAGATAAA
The DNA here is from genome assembly GCF_029215685.1 of Pituophis catenifer annectens. Classification (NCBI taxonomy): domain Eukaryota; kingdom Metazoa; phylum Chordata; class Lepidosauria; order Squamata; family Colubridae; genus Pituophis; species Pituophis catenifer. The sequence goes on along the minus strand of NW_027256884.1, from coordinate 29,897,123 downwards.
GATAAGTTCTATATATCTGTTCAGCTAAGTCCTTCCTTGCAGAAGCCGAAACTGATGTTTATGGTGCTCCTTGCTCTCATTCTGGAAGGTGAATTAGCCTTTGAGGACACATTCGATCACTTTGTATTAGGACAGCCCAATTAATCCAGCTTTTGAAAAATGGGAAAGGTCTAGGCGCTGTGTTAAGAAGATAGAAGGCGGCAATTCTGGAAAGAAATAACTCAGTTACTGGCATAATATATAGCCAGTACTGGAACTCCCTCCTTAAATAAAGTAAGATAGTAGAACAGGTGATCTACACATACTTAATGAAAGAGACAAATTAGCAAAATACTTGGCCACTGTGGAAAGGAGTGTGCAACAAGAGGATAATCTGTTTGATTTTTTCCCCAGACCCAGCAATAATCTTGAGTCTGCTAGTACTTTATAGATTAGTTTCACTCATTACATTAAGCTCCTGCCTTAAGTTTATTTGACAAAACCAAATGATGCTTTGTAGAATAGCAGGGTTCCCATGTCATGTTAAGCTATAAGCCACAATGACTGGCAAATTTGTGAGCCACAAATTGGGCAAACATGTTTTAGTGAGATCTTGGAAGCCCATGAAAAATGTGGTTCCTGTTTCCACAAATTGCATTCATTCTCTCATCTTCTTAAGCATTTCCTACTCTAATATTTTCTAAGCTCAAGATGACATAGGATAAAAAGCCAGAAAATGGGAAGGGAAATCAGTGAAATTCCTTCCCCTTTTATTATTTATTTCATTAGTAGGATCATTTTCTAGAATGCTTTCTCATATTCATAGAAGGATCCAATTAATCTGATTTTATTTATAGAAATGTATAGAAAGGTCTGCTTCTAAGACTTAGCATTGTAATCACTTACATGCCAAAGTATACAAAGATGTTTCATAATTTTGTCTTAGTAATTTATTAAACATATATTGTTCTGTAATTTGATGATATTGAACCAAGTGCTTAATAGTAACCCAAATCAATGGGATCTAAAATTCTTAACTTTAGCTGAAATATGTTTTGGATAATTAAATATATATTTAGTGAAATATGTTAGAGTGCATTGATTCCTCCTGACATTAACCCAGGTCAAGTCCTATAAGATTGAATAAAAAGATAAAGGAGCCCCTGCAGATTTTACTCTGCTAATCATAGCCGACCATAAGGAGCAAAGCTCATCTCTGTTTCAAAGTCATTGAGCCAGTGCTGTTCAAGGACGTTTCCATGGTCATGTGGCCAGCATGATATCATGAAGCACTGTTACCCTTTTATTGAAGTGGTACTTATTTATCTACTTGCATTTGCATACGTTCCAACTGCTAGAATGGGAGCTCACTCCATCACGGGGTACTCAGGTCCAGTGGTGGAATTCAAATTTTTTTACTACCAGTTCTGTGGGCATGGCTTGGTGGGCATGGTGTGGCTTGGTCGGCATAGAAGGGGAAGGATACTGCAAAATCTCCATTCCCACCCCACTCTGGGGCCAGCCAGAGGTGGTATTTGCCGGTTCTCTGAACTACTCAAAATTTCCGCTACCGGTTCTCCAGAACCTGCTGAACAGCACCCCTGCTCAGGTCTCAAAGCTGGGCTGTCGACTTTACAGCTGACAAGCCCATTATCTTAAAACTGCTGGGCCATTCAGTTGCCAATAAGAAAAAAAGCCCATGTAAAGTTAAGCTTTAACAATTCCCATGTAACAATTGCTTAGTAATTTTTAAAAGAAATGGATGACATTGGCATTCTTAAGAGGAGCATCATATACAGCACAATCATATCATATACTGGATAAAGGAATTTGGACTTATTATTGGAGAGGCAATGAGAAGGGTGGCTTAATAAGAGGAAAAAATAATCACTTACTAAGTCTTAAAATAATCTCAGAGAAGATACTGATAGATGAAACACTCAGTGGCATTTCCTGTTACCCAAATAGAACCAGAAGAAGGGCCATAATTCTTTTATGGAAAGCAAAAGTTTAGGGATACTCTACTACTCTACTGCTGTTATTTCACAAATCAAAAACTTTTGAAGAGTCAATGAATTTTACCTTTACCAGCTCATTATCCTCCAGCACAACAAAGTAGCATTAAATTAGTTCAAAAGGCCTGCTAATATGAGTGAGGGTAGAATGGGGTGGGTAACGGCTACCACTATAATTACAGAGAAGCCACTGCTTGGTTTCAATTAAAGGCTTTGCAAATATTATCTTAGAATGAACAGATGTGTATGTAAAGCACACTTCGCTTTGAAGTACTAACCTTCATACTTTTACATCAGCTTATTATACTTTAATCACACAAACTACAGGATCCAGGCATTCTTCAAGTGTATTCATAGGGGTGCTGCAGAGTTGCAGATGACAAGTTCACTGATCAGTGTGGAAAGTTTGAAGGAAAATCCTTAAACGCATGCGACTGCCCGCAATTGGAAACTCTGTGCAACTAAATCTCCTATGACATGAGTTCTAAACAGCTTTGGATCAATTCTCCAGGTTAATCATGAATACCAAATGTGCCAGTCTTTTCAACTAATTACAACGTGCTGTCTTATGCCTGAAAAATGCAAAGAATTGGGCACTGTCTGGCCTTTTATGCACTATATATTGATTTATGTCTGGTCGTACACTGTGGCTTTGTTTGGGCCCATTAAGTTGGGGTGATGAAGACTTAGAGCTTAATGAGAACAAGCAGCATGCAGTGCACTCTTGCTTGAGTGGTTCCTTTTGGCTCCTCCTTGTCTGTTCCAGTAGGAGTGGCTAAACAATTGGACTGCAAGTTGTTTAGAACGATTGTTCTTTCTGCTTTAATGAGTCAGAGTTTGAAGCATGAACATTCTGACTGTGTAATGTACTTAGTTGATGTGCAAATGGTTTACCTATTTGATACAGAGTTGATTTTTTTTGTGACAATAACTTTTTTAAAATAAAACAAAACCATTAGAAAATAGATTTCCCAATATTACAATCCTTCCCCCCCTAACAATTCATTTTTATATTCTTTTACATACATAAAAAGCACATATAGTGGTTTTTTAAAAATAATGATTGCATGGCATATTCTATTATCGCTGGATGTATTCTAGCATCCTAGGCCCTTATGATCTTGAGGAAACTTAATGAACAACAATGGCAACCAATGTGGTAATAAATGTTCTTAATAACACAAATTTGCCAAAATTAATTGTCAGCTTCTGAAAACCTTTCATTCTACTGTGCCAAATAATCCACAACTTTGGGGTTCCCATTTATTTACCATATCAAATGAATATTAAAACGAGCCTGTAGTACAGTGGACTAAAGCACTGTTATTAACAGATTAACATCTGCTGCTTGCAATTACTGCAAGTTCAAATCTCACCAGGCTCAAGGTTGACTCAGCCTTCCATCCTTTCAAAGGTAGGTGAAATGAGGACCCAGATTGTGGAGGCAATAAGATGACTTTGTATAAATATACAAATGTATGAAGGCTATTGTTTAACACATTGTAAGCCGCCCTGAGTCTCCGGAGAAGGGCGGCATACAAATTAAAGCAAAAAAAAAAAAAAAAAAAAAAAAAAACCTCTCAGGACCTCAATAACCTTTAAATGACTAAAGTGTCTTGAGAATGTCTGAGCTTACATGTAATGTTTCAAAAATAAATCAGGCTGTTCTGAATTATGTTAAAAAATTACATCTTCCTATTTGCCCATTTGAGTAAGTCCATATATACCAGCAAGAGCAGAATAGACAATTAACTGTATTTCATGTTCATTTAAGGTGTGTTGTGTGATGTGTGTGTGTGAGAGAGAATAGAATAGAATAGAATAGAATAGAATAGAATAGAATAGAATAGAATAGAATAGAATAGAATAGAATTTTTTATTGGCCAAAAAGGACCAAAAAAGAGAGAAAAGTTAAAGAAAAATAGAAAAGAAAGAAAAAAGATACAAAGCAGTGGCTTCTGATATTCTTCACAGCAGGTATAAGTACATTTGTACCTTAGTCTCTCTCTCTAAAGTTACATGATAATACTCTTCATTCTAAAATCTTTCTTATCTAATCATCAAAACCATAAATCAAAGGTTCATTCCCCCCCCCAGTTTTATACATAAAGTCCACAAGAGGTTTCAAGTGGCTAATAAATATAGGTAGTATCTTTTCTCTAATCAAAGTTAGTTTATTCATCTCTGCAAGATTTGTCAATTTCACTAGTCATTTCTCCATATAGGTAATGTAGAATATTTCCTTCTCTGTGCCTATTATAATCTCACTGTATAATTATACATTGAAATAATCTTTCATGGCCTTTTTTAACTGTTTATCTATCAGAACTAAAAGGAAAGGTTTTGACTGCAATTGAATATTAATCTTTAAAATTCTAAAGAACGTAGAGTTTTTTATAGGTATTAGTAACAGCTGCAGTGAGAGGCAGACCTTATCTGATGAGAGGATTATCCCTGTATTATTTTTAGCTATGCTATAAACTCAAATCTCTATCAAGATACATGCAGACATACATATAATTTTTAAAACTAATTTTCTGAAGCACATGTGTAGATGTACACAGCAGGAACTTCTCTCCATTTGTAACTTGATTGCTTTTATAATGTTGAAAGGTTAGCCAATAACAAAAGAATTTCAGCCCAGTGAATAGAAATCTGTGTGAGCTAATAATAGGAAAACATTAACTCTGCAAAAGCTTGGTGAACTTTCAAAGCAGACTTTACAGTGTGATATCAAGTTGATAAAAATACATGTGGATTATGTAGTTTGAAAAGGCCAGGGACCTGTGCTACTTCCTGCTTGGATGCAGCTGCTAATATTTCAGGTGTTCTTAAACAATGTACTGAAATGATCCTTTCTTTCTATTTCAAAGACTATAGCTCTTTTAAAGAAAGGTAGAGAATTTTGTTCACCCGTAAGTGTCCAATTTCTCCATTGTGCCCAATTTGAGAAGAATGGAAGAGAGACAACACCTTTTTGGTTACTGAATGGAAAATATGCAATTCACCATTACTGTATAACAGAAGTGTAATGCATTAGCAGTCTTTAAGACCAGGATGCTTACATCTGACCTATTTCTATATTTTTCTAAGATATGTTAGTGGCTTTTTATTATTCTTTATATAATCCTTTGCCCACTTTGTACTACGACAATAGCAGGTCACAATAATCATGAAATAAATATTTTGAAAATTGATAATGGGAATAGTTCAGAGGTGGGTTCTAAATTTTTTTACTACCAGTTCTGTGGGTGTGGCTTATTTTGTGGGCGTGGTTTGATGGTCATGTGACAATTTTGTAGGATTTAGCAGAGGTACTGGTCTACCAGGCTTTTAACTACTTGTAGAGCTGTATCGGTCTACTCATTTGTTCTTGGAGCATCCTGGTCTACCACAAAACTTCCTTTTAACACTGATCAGCTATAGGGCGGCCCTTTGAAGCCCCGCGGCAAGAGTTTAAACAGTTTTTTTCCTTCCAGCTGACCAGCTGGGACTCGGGAGGCAGTGAAAAATTGGAGGCAGGGCCAAATAAAAGATAAGAATAACGCGTGGGGGGGGGAGGTCCCAGCTCCCGAACAAAGAGAACTGGTTCGGTGACATCATATCGTTACCGCTACTGGCTTGGCCGAACCGGGCCAAACCGGCAGGAACCCAGCACTGGAATAGTTGGGGAAGGATTATATCAAAAGCAGTGTGTGCATTCTCTTTCTCTCAAGCTTGTGTTCCCCTTCAATGCTGGGATCAACTGTTGTACCCCTTTCCAAAGACTGCCAAAATTGGGTAAGATTTCAGTGAAGTCGTACATCACAATATCAAGCTCTCATGAAAATTTTGTATGAGACTGCTAACATTTTATAAAATTCTTGCATGAAGCTCTCCAACTGTGCCATTGGCTGTTCTTTCTGTACATTCAACTTATGTGGCAAGGAGAATAACGGTAGCAGCACTTTCTGGACAGAAGAACACTTTTTTTTGTCTCCACTCTATTGTTTCACTACAAGGGTTAACTCCAGGTGAGACAGAAAAAATATTTCAAAGTGATAATCTTGGTCTAGACTCTAGGCTATGAAAAAGTGTGGCACTTCTTTGACTGATGGCTTATCTGTGCTGCATTTTAAGTTGTTACATTCCAGCATGATTCTAGGAAGATCTAAGAAAATATTGCCCAGACTGAATTACAGCTTGAATGTTTAATCTAGAGTTAAGATATCCTCGCAATGACCAATTATTTTGGTGCTGCACTCTTTCATGTTTATTTTCTCTAGGTAGATCGTATTGGATGTGTGTGTATCTACATTTAAACCTACAGTATTTCTAGCATAATAAAATAAACAATCCTTTCTTAAAGAAATTCTGCAATATCATATTAAATGTAGTGCTTGCCTTATCAATAGAAGGTTGGTGGTTCAAAAATTAGCATAATATTTTTTTTAAAAAATACTATTTTCCCTTCCCTTAACTACCTACTTTTTCCTGTGCTTTATTACAGTCCCATTACTGTATTTTTCGGAGTATAAGATGCACCGGAGTATAAGACATAGCTTAGATTTTGGGGAGGAAAATAGGAAAAAAAAATCTGCCTACCAGGTATTCATCTGGCTAGCATCCTTAGTCTGGTCAGCTTCAGCACATTAGTTTGCTGGTTTTTTATCCCCTGCTTGGGGATAAAAAAACAGCTTCTAAGGCACAGCCGAGATGAAGCAGCAATGAGAAAAGCAGGCAAAGCAAGGGGGAGATCGATTCACTTGCCTAGCGCCTAGTTAGGTCTGAAAAAAACTTCTAAAGAACAGCTGAGAGTTGGAGCAAGCTAGCACCTCATTAAAACTCAGCAGAGAGTTGAGGGAGCAGGCAAAGCTGGGAAGATCGCTTCACTTGCTAGCTCCTCCTTAGTGCCTCGTTAGGGCTGAAAAAAAACTTCAAAAAAGCTACATAAGACACACCCAAATTTTCAGCCTCTTTTAGGGGGGAAATAGGTGCATCTTATACTCCGAAAAATACAGTATTTTTTCCAGTAGACAAGGGTAGAGAATTTTATCGTTATATTTCAAATATCTCATATAAATGCTACAATTATTGTTCTACCAATAGATGGCAACGTTTATACATTTGTAGTTGCATCTATGATATATTCTATGCCTTTTTTCTCTGAATAAAAGTTTCCTGCTTCCTTTCGCAGTTAAGCAGGAAAGCACATGTGGACTGTGCGCTGTTTGTTCTGTGGGGCTAAATACAGAATTTCTAATACTATGTTAATGCACCCGAGGGGCCTCTGCAAAGTAGCCAATGAACTGCTGGAGTTAGTCTGGAATGAAATAGAATATTTATTAACAAAATAAAAGGAGGTGGAGGACAGTACATTAAAACCATATCAAGAAAATGTATTCAGAATTCACATTTATGATGGCAGAGAACTGAGTTCAGAGTGGTATCACTCATTCCTCTTCTCCAGACCTGACTGCTGGCTCATTTTTGTGACAGTTTGTATAAGCCCTTAAGTAAACTGTCCCTAAACTAAAAACAAAAACAAGTGTACTGAATGTAAACCTTATTTTGTAGCCAGTGAGCCAATATATAATTAACTGGGTACTGAACATTCTGGCTCACCCCAGGATCTAGTAGTGCCTTTGAAAGAGTTTGATAAATAAAGTATTTGCTAGTTTTATTAGCAAGCTATAAACATCCTCCTTCAATTACCTCTGGGCAAATCAGACTGATTTTCAAATAAAACCTGTTAGTATTTTAATTTGTTCAGGGAACAAAAATGGTAAATCACTGCTATTCATGCAAATGCCTTTGTTCGATTTAGACAAATAATTAAATGAACAATTATTGCCAAGTGCAGTGACGAAGCTTAAAGAGCTATTCATTCTTTCAAAGCCAGTGAGATCTCTTTCTCTTTTCTGTGGGTGCAAATGGAAAATAATACATTTTACTCTCTAACCTCTGGATTTATATTTGAATGCTTTCCACATTAAAAAAAAAAAACAGTGTCTGGGTTATAGCTTAGATTTCTTCCTATCAAATTGTTTATGAAAATGCATTAAGTTTATTTTAGATAAAAGTAGATCTAGAGATAGTGTCATTCAATAAAAGCTATTGTATTGCTTAAAAGAATAGCTTCCAGCTCTCATCTCTTATTTTAGAATATATGTGGGACAAAATAAGAGATCATTAATTTAGCCTTAATGACAAAGAACAGCAATTTCTAAACATGACTGGGGAATCTCAGGTTGTGTGTGAATGTGCATTTGTGGCTCTGTGTGTATGTGTAAGAAACAGAGTTTTTGTAACATACCTATACGTGCAGCACACACAAACACTCCTAAATTTCTTTAAATATATGTTCACCCTCAAGTTTCTTCTCTTTTCTTCTTTTTGTTTTCCTGTTTTGTTTTCCTTTTCAAATTCTGACCTTATTTAGTTTTAGTCTTGTTGCTTCTTTTGTTCAATTTAAAATATGAACAATGTGAAAAAAAGTACATAAAGCTGATGCTCCCTGGAAGCTATTTCAAATTGCTACGCTTGGCCACTGCTCCAGAAGATAGCCATTCAGGGCTGTGCAAAGATTTGATAGCATATTTATTTGGAGGCTGCACAATATATCAGGCAATTGTCCCTGGGCCACTGCAAAACAAATAGCTATTTTATCTGTACTGACTAGTTTATTCTAGGGGGATTAAGAGATGACTCTGAATGCATGGAACTGCACTCCGAACTGTTATCTGGAACATGCAAGAGAGTAAATTTCTTTCCCAAATGTGTATTTCAAGGAGACCTAAGAACCCCAGGCATTATTTTTAAAGTCTCTAAACCAGCAACAGGATACAGCTTTTCTCTCTCTCCTCTTAATCCATACCTTTATCATAAATTAAATGCAGGCATCTATGAGTACAATATAAATGTTCCTATTTCAGAGGCCTTCAGGGATACATATGTTTGAATGTTGGGTTGTGGGAAATCTTGAATCCCATGCTTTCAAAATCTCATGCTTTACTTTCAAAAACTAAAGCCTCTGTAGCAGAATGCATAAAGACCTCTGCAGTGTAGATGGGCAAATATATTATGGATGCTTGCCTTTCACTGACATTAGAAATACAACTTAAGGGGAGAAAATGCTTATATCGCTGAGTTTATTAGTTACAACAATACCTGACCGGGGCTAAGAAAACACCATGAAGAAGGTTACTATGCTCTACAAGAATTTTTGATGCATTTTTCAAATTTGAACTCTCTGCAACCTAAGTTTTAATACTGCTATTTTTAGAATGAGACCATTTCCTATGAAGTGAGTGAGTTGTGTTGAAACTGAGGAGATAGATCACCTTGAATAATTCCTGGGCCTGTATTTGTTTCCATGCAGATTAGGGAGACAATTTCTGCATGCTAGCACAAAGGTAGTTATCCATTCAAAATTTTCCTTATGGGCCTTCAGATTAGTTTATGCATGTTTGAAATTCTTTTAAGGTTTACTTATGGTTTGCTAAGACCACATATAAGGTTGAGCCATACTTAATGAGACCATTTTTTATAATTGTTTTTATTGTAATTTTCTTTTTCAAAACTCTAATACAACCAAACAGTGTCATTTAAAAAAAAAAGTTGGATTAACAGTTCATATGAAATCTACATTATATACATATATATATACATATACATACATACATACATACATACATACATACATACATACATATATATATATATATATATATATATATATATATATATATACATCTTCAACTTCCTTAATTCTAAGGTTAGTTTATTCATTTCAGCACATTCAAATATTTTTTGAATAATCAATCCCTCTGGTGATAAGTTATGTTCTTTCCAATATTGCGCAAATGCAATTCTTGCTGCTGTGAGTATATGCAGAATATGATAACATTATTATTATACAATCCCAATTCTTTTATATAGTCCCTTAAGTACTTTTCATTTTATTCAGATCAGGTTTTGAAGAATGCATTCTTTATATATGATGGATTTGAAACATCAATTGGTTGGTATTATACAGTTAGTAAAATTGGGTAATAGATCAATCATTCTTTCTCCTAAGTACATAACAGAACACAATCTGAAATAATCAAATTGTGGGTTTTCTGCCTCCTCTGTAGGTATGTTGATAATATTGTAGAGTAAGGGAATCACCTGGATCTCTCTCCCTCTCTCTCTATTATTGCCCAGGTGAGAAGACTGCACAGACATCACAAACCATAATTATATTCAGGAATTATGTATAATAGAAGTTATCTGATCCCACCTTACACTCTTGACTTATTTATCTGACACATTGATATAGCTGTCATCTTAGTAAATGTAACTCTGGGTAGTGTACAGCCAATCTTTAAAAGAATATTACAACCACTTTAAAAAAATAAATACCATCAAGATAAATAAGATAATAAAAACAAGATTGCAGGATTGCACCCATCTAAACACAGTACAACCATTACACACGTGCTCCAAGGTTGCTGAAAGAAGGACATTTTCAGAGCCTTACAAAAAGTTAAGGGATAGGGCTAGTGACATCTCAGGGGGATCATGTTCCAGGAGGGAACACAACACAGAGCTGGGCAAAGGCTCTCCTAGTCAGGACTGCCATCTGGTCCTTGAACAAGAGTTGTGAGTCTAGAAGAACATCCAGATTGTGTATTGGGTCAGTCTGGGGTAGTGCAACCCATCCAGGATTAAGATGGTAAAGACCTAGATGGCCCCAAAACTCAAAGCCACCCAATCTTTCCAGGCTTCCATTGAACCTGTTGTTCTTCATCCAGACACACACACCACCACCACCCCCAATCTCCAGGGACAAGACACCAACAGCATCATTTAGTTTGTTAGGGCAGAGATGTATAATTGGATGTCATCAGCATACTGATGATATCTTGCCCTATCTATTTCACTGGCCAGTGGCTTCATGTTAAATAAGAATGGAGAGAATATGAAACCCTACAGCACCCCCTTAGAAACATCTCCAGATGAGGCTTCTCACTTCCAGTCAATATCAACTGGTACCATCCCAGTAGGAAGAAAGTAGGAAGAAAGAGAACCAGCCCCATACTACTCAGTCCAACCCATGGAGCCAATCCAGAAGGATACCATGGTTGATTGTATCAAAGATCACTGAGATGTCAAGGAGAACAAGGACAAATGCACTATGCCTGTCCTGTTCCTGCCAGAAATCATCCCAAAGTGCAACCAGTGCCATTTTCAACCCATGCCCATGCCTGAATCCTGGCTAAAAGGAATGTAGATAATATGCTTCATCTAGGATACACAGAAGATGCTAACCATCTTCCCCATAGTCTTTCTTAAGAAAGGGAGGTTAGATATTGGACAATATGTAATGGGACCCAGTGATGAGGGAACAAAAACTCCTTAACGGGTGAAGGAATGACAACCTCTCTCAAGAATGAATTGACCACCATTAGAACCTAACCATATGACACTCCTCATGCAGCCTTAAATAGTCAGGATGGGCATGGATCTAAGGAACTAATGGCAGGATGGGCATGGATCTAAGGAACTGATGACTGTAGCAGAGCTATGGAATTCTTAATCATCCAGGTCATGGATGCCCTAAAGGTGCTGTTCAAAAGGCAAGTAGGTTTTCTTGAGTCCCCCCACCCTTCCTTGAAAAAGTTTTGCTTTTCAACCAAGAAGCTTCTTGGATGAAAAGCGAAATGTTTTCAAAGAAAAAAAGGAAGTCCAATTTCCTTTTGAGACAGTCACAAGGACTATATCCATGCCCCCAGGTCCAACAGGTTCAAACAGTTACCTGATAACTGGACAAGATGGTGCCCCGGGCATCTCCACCAGATCTGGATCAAATCTGGAATCTTCCTGGGAATGAATATGAACAAATTTGCCTGACAAATGTCCTGTAGATTCTTCTCCATGGTCCTGTAGGTGAACTTATGAGTACTCCTTTCCTAGGAGGGCTTAATTCATCCTAAACAAGGCTATGTTGGGTAGCTATACATGGATGCAATTATAACAGAGAAGTATTGTTGTTTTACTGCCCTTACTGCCACTGGGTAGGCCTTAATAATAGCTGTCACCCATGTTCAAATTCATCCCCCATCGACCTTCAGCAGCACTCTAGACTCCACTTCTCCAGGTTCATTTTCTCAGCTTTCCCATAAATAATGAAGAGTGGTGGGTCCATGGGAAAGGAGAGGTCTTATGGGCATGATTCAATCCAAAGTTTCAGCTTCCATCTCATTCCAAATGATGTCCAAGGCCTTAGTTGGATCATAGAGCAGACCTACCAGCAATAAACCTGTTTCTTTTGGAACCATCAGAACTCATAAGTCACTGAGAACAGACTGTAGTTATGTCTGCATGTCTGTGTGTGTGTGTGTGTGTGTGTGTGTGTGTGTGTTTATTTATTTGATTTCTACAGCTGCCCATCTCAGCAAATGACTCTTGACAGCTCACAATCTAAAACATCCCTTACAATTAAAATTCTAAAAACATTTTAAAACAATAAAACCAGTAAGAAGGATTTAAACAGTAAAAAAACATTAAAAATAAATCTTTCCTCCCTGCATCAGAGGGCAGTGCCAGATAATCTCATGACAACCATATTCTGACTATGACAGAGGAGCTACAGAAAGTTCCTACAACTTCAGACCATATTGCTGATGCTCTGAATGTGTGGCCACTCTAAAGTGTTGGGTTCTGGTCAATAAATCAATATAAAACTGATATTGGAAAATTATAAAAGAGACCATCACTAAAATAAATGAAGGCATCCTGTCATCTTCTTTCAAACACTTTTATTTATTTGCAGTGGTTCCTGCATGTATGGAATGAGTAGGGATATTGGTCTGTATAGGATATTTCACTTATTTCCCACATGCTTTCTTGCTTTCATTATCTGTCTAATGCACAAATGAAGCATATGAACGTATGTCTAACAGAAGCTGACAAAGGGCTACAGTTCATTCCAAAGAAATGATGATTGTGGAAATGTTGTAGCATACAAGTGAAATATTACTCTCTGATATATCCAATGAAAATAAGAACGGATAGTTCTAAATTAACCAAAGGAATCTTGTAAAGTTTAAAATGTAATGACAGCAATGTAATGACAAGATTCTGGAGTAATTTTTAATATATGAAATTAATTGCACAAATATTTTTAGATTTTGATATTTACTGATAAGTATATGCCCTGTATTTCATAAAAATATTCTAGAAGTGTTCACTTTTTCATTAAAAGCATCCACGATAAACATTGTGTTGGGTGTCCATAAGTTGAGGAAGGGTCTACGCTGTGATCACAGCATTTGATTTCATTGAAGGTAAATTCAATCAATCAACTTGTCCTTTGCTGTCAGGAAAATGGTTTCAAATTTAATTCTATAAAACAGGTAATAATAAAATGGGCACAGAGTCAAAAACAATCAATTAAATTAACAGGCCCAGAGTAGAATATATATCATTTGTGGACTTTTCACATTTAAAACAATCAAAGTTATTGACTCTGCATTATTTCTGAAATGAAATTGTGAAGCATGCATGTTGTGTGCAAGTGTACTGTGGAAAAACTGGCATATCAGTTAGTTCCTCCACATATCTGTTGTTATCTTTGGTTTATTTTCACAGTGAGGAACTCTCTGATCATTCTGTGTAGGGAGTGGCAAAGCTGCCCATCTGATTTTCTGAAAGAATGAAGTGATGGAAAAGTCATGGAGAAGCCCCAAATCTCGGGTAAGACAAACATTTTTGCTGAAGGAAATCATCCTGAAGATTAAATAGAAACTCTGCAAAATGTTTGTACTAGTGCAGAAACTAGGCTGAAAATTAATAGGTTCCATTTATAGACCTCTCTGGAAGTCTCTTGACCTCATGGGGATATAAAGGCTCAGCATTCATCTCTGTCCATTGGTGCAGCCTTGCGTGTGGAAGGGGACCCAAGGTTTCCAGCAACTTGATGGGAATGACTGAGGAGAAAGATACTGAATTCTGTTGTATTGTTTAATGTATCTCATTTCTCCATTCTGGTGAGTGTAAGTAAGTAAAAATGGTTAGGCTTAATTTCCATCAGAACAAAAGCTGTAGAGGCATGCTACTGTTTTATAATAACTATTATATTTTTAGATATAATATTCAGATTAAATGTAGGTGAAGCTCTAACTGACAGACCAACAGTTATGGCAGATCTCAGGGGAGAAAAACCTAACATTCCAAAAATACAATTCACTTAAAAAGCTACAAACTCAGTGTTTTTCTGGCTCCTCTCAAAAACTTTTGTTTCTTTTTCAGAAACCCTTAGCCAGGGAGTTAGAATGGGCAAAGGCAAAGGATTTTTTTTTGTTTGAAAAATTGAATTCCACTTTCCAAAGGAATCTCCAGATGTTTCCTTCTAGTTAAGAATGTACAGTCATTTTCCTACAAAGGAGTTACTACCCGCCTTGGTAGTACCATTAATTCAGGTCCCAAGTATACCTTGGCTCCATTAAGTTCCTCCAGTCCATCCTGCCATTCCCTAATCTTTCAAAAATAATCTTATAACAATATTTAAGATTCTTTCCAGCTATACAAATATGTATATAACACTTTTCAGGTTTGCAGAATCGCCAAAAATTTCTTATTATCCAAATAGTTAATAAATCAGTTCAAAAGACAGAATATATCTCCTATTGGGCATGAAGGCCTAAATCCACACAACCTTCATTTATAGCAATCATTTATGGTCCTGCTATCATGGACTTTTATATTTCATAACAGACATTCTATAGTCTTTTCTTTTCCCCATTCATATTATATCTTTCAGTTCAACACAGATATGTTATTTATTGCAACATATTGGGTAATTCTACATAGCAGCATCAAACTGTCTTAAGCTGCTGATATTGGCGAGAAATGAAGTCAGTTTAAGAAATAGCTGTCTGGATTTCAAACTCCGACAATGATGATGGCCAGATGTCCTAGCCAGATGGTGACTACTATGGCCTTTAATTGCTGGATTATCTGTTTCTTCACCCCTCATGGTCATGCCAGGAAAGCAAACACTAAATTGCCTTCCTTTCTATGAGCAGGACTTTGAAGTTTCCATTCATTTGAGTAAACAATATCAAACAGCCATAGAATCATAGAATAGAATAAAATCACATTGCTTGAAACGAGTTTAGAGGTCATCTAGCTCAAACACCTTCTGAGCACAGGTGATGCTTGTTGATAACGAACATTTTACCATTCCATCAATGGACTTCTGGGGAAATGGGGTGGCAGAGCATATAATCCTTTTACTGTGTTCTTGCTGTCATTTGATCAGGAAAGAGAAGTTGGAAGATCTTGTCAACTTCACCCCAGCTTTTGCTCTCTATTCATGTAATTGACTTCTCCATACTTTGCTTTGCAAGTTACTGGATTTTAATTCAGTACTTCACTGGGAGGCACATCTGCAATGAAAAAGAGGGGAAACTGATTTTTCTCTCTTTCTCTTCTTTAAGTCTATCAGGAAAGTTTGGAGTGTGGGATTGCTTGTTTCTTGCTATATTTTCCCATATAAGTGTATACACACAGAGACACATGCACACACACATAGACAGATGCAGACAAGATCCTTTCCTCCTTGCCCTTTTTCTTATTGAAACCTGATCACCTCCATATTCTTGTCTCAACCATTTCCCTACTTGCAGTCCATTTCTAGGTGGCCACTTTAAAAGAAAGAGAGTAAGATTAAAAAGAGGCTTACTGTTTTGCCAATCCAGCAGCCTAGGACCAGAAAACCATGAAGATCAGCTCTGGAGGGGAGAAGTGTGCACCCACTACAACACACACTAACCATCTGGAGTAGAGATACTGGTTGCAATGAAAGGAAGTACAATGCATAGATTACAGTGCTGCTTGTGCTAGCACTGATTAGAAGCATGGGTTTTTGAGGCAAGAGAAGCAACCTATTAGAGAAGTTAGTTCTTCTCTAAGAAATTTCCTGACAGAACAAAAAGTTAGAACAATTAATCAGTGAACAACTTGCCTCCAGAATTTGTGAATGCTCCAACACTGGAGGTTTTTAAGAAGAGACTGAACAACCATTTGTCTGAAATGGAACAGGGTTTCCTGCCTGAGCAGGGAGTTGGACTAAAAGACCTCCAAAGTCCCAACTCTGCTATTCTGTTTTTCTGAGACATAGCAGAAAAAAGACAGGTGGAGCCAGGTGGCAGAAGATATTGTGCATACATGACTTCTAGACTTTATTAGTGGGCCACCCTTCTTCCAGGGAAAGCAGGACATATGGAGAGGCCCATAGATTGCCATGTCCAACCTGCTATTCTGATTTTCCATAGGATTTATAGAAAATACATAATAGGGCAAAATGTTTTAATATGTTAAATTATAAACTTTAATTTAATTAAACTTTAAAAACTTTAAAAATAGCAATAGCAATAACACTTAGACTTATATACTGCTTCACAGTGCTTTACAGCCCTCTCTAAACAGTTTACAGAGTCAGCATATTACCCCCAACAATTTGGGTCCTCATTTTACCAACCTCGGAAGGATGGAAGGCTTCAGCCTGGTGAGATTTGAACTGCCAAACTGCAGGTAGCTGGCAGGCAGAAGAAGTAGCCTGCAATACTGCATTCTAACCACTGTGCCACTGTGGCTCCTTTTTAAATGGTGATATAAGAAATTTGTATCAGAAAGAGCCATTTTCTTGAGTGAGTCACTACAGCATCCAGATACAATATATCTCAAAATCATATTATGTTGGTCCTCTTATTGGTTAGGTGGTTTTCTTGTCATGCATATTTTCCACATAATATATAGTATGTTGAAATTCTTTTGTGAGGAAAGCCAGAATCATCCCATCCAGTGTGACTGATGAGCCTTGTTTTATTGCTGTGACTGTATCTCTAAAGGATCATGTCTTAGCAAAATCAGCAAACCTTTCCCCAAACACCAGACTCTGAAGCTTTCCCAGTCCAACTACAAATCTTCCAACACAGTATTTGTTTGACAGAGGTGGCCTTGCAGAATTTATGTAACATCTGTCAAATATTTTCTACTGACCTTTCTTTGAAGTTATACTAACCAGAGAGTATTGGTATTGATTACCATTTGCCTGCTACCCCAAACATTTTCTTTTAGACTCTCATAAGATTGTCTCTTGCAAATAGACATAAGAAGTCTGAGTCTATCAGTAGTGTAGTTTTAGTGAGGATGGAAATCTGGCCACTGGATGATGGAACTACTGTTCTGAAATAGACAGCAAAAGCAACAGTCTCTGATTTCACACTAATCTCAGTGTATACTTAGAGTAGTGAAGAGAAAAAGCATCATCAGAATATTTGTTCTAATGATTTAGAATTCTATGCAATTATGCAACTGCTATTAATGGTGGGAAAAGAGCAAGTTTCCTTAGCCAACCAATCCAGATGAATTAATAAATTGGATGTTTAGGATATATTAAAATCTGACATATTGGCACTTTCTAATCAAGCATTAGAGGTTCTTAACCTTAAGGGTACATGAATAGATTATGGGGGCTGGAGATGGGGGTGGGAGGGGGCAATACATCTGGGTGGGGAAAAAATTGCATTAAAGTTTAACTGAAATGTAGCTTTTTATTCAATAATGTAAATAAGCAATAAAGTAATCTTTGTCCTCTAGACGCCTCTAGACCTAAGGCATTTTTAACTCCAGTACATCTCTATATCAAAAATTATATTTTAAATTTAAACATAAAATCATTTCTTCTAATTCTCAAATCATATCTGTGCAGTCAGCATGAACTCAATATTCCTCTCAGTTCCAATTCCCATGTTATTTCGGTCTTTGCCCAGTGGATGAAAAACCTGTCTCTCCCTCTTTAAATATAATATAACCTATGAGGTGGAAACTTCACACAAATGCCGCAATTTGTGACTTTTAAAAACATTTACCAATAGTGGCATCTATGCTTCATATCCTGCTTCTACATGGTCCAAGAAGGAGTACAGATTGCTCCTCAGTGATAAAGGGGACTAAAAGGGAGCCTAGGGATTAAAGTACAATATCCTCTAGATCTATGAACTATTTGGTATGTGTGTGTATGTGTGTGTGCGTCAAAGCTTTTAGAAAGGATATACAGTCACTTCCAAAGAGATTTATGGATGGGTAGATGGCTTCTGATTCAGAACAGGTCTATATTTTTTAAAATTAATTTGATTGTTTTCCCTCAGTAAAGCATTTTCGGGATTGTTAGAATATTTGCTGAATCTGTTCTTCTCCTATAGATGAGGCAAAATATTTCCTGACATCTGCTCTGAATTTGTTTTTTCTTTGATTTCTGGGTGTGCCTTCTCCTTACAAGCTGCCCTGAAGTATTTGACTATTTACAGTAATGCTATTAGCCATTTACCTCCCAAGATATCCCAGCATGTGGGTACTTCTTGGGCCCAGTAACTCTCATTTCTTTGTTAAAGTTGGCATGTGCTATCTAGGATGCGTAATGGTTTGCGTGACAAGAAATGAAGCATGCATGTACAGCTAAAGTTGAAAAGATAGCAGAGAGAATTGGAAGTTTTTCCAATGCAATAAATAAATAAATAAATAATATATAACACTCAGTTGAAAAATGGCCTTCAATGGACATTTAAAATTAAATTTCATCTTCACAGTTGCTTGGAAAAAAAAAAGAATGCTTTGTGGTTTCTTGATTACTACTTATCTGAATGTCTATTTTACTTTTAAGATATATGCTGTTTAAATATTGTCTTCTAAGTGACATATAAAATGGTAAATTATACTATGTAAAACCAGGTAAGAAAATCGAAGTATAAAAGCAGAAAAAGACAACAGCAGAATATTACAGTTCATGCATATTTTTAAATACTTAAACATATATATTGTCCAGAATGCTTTACAAACTTGTCAGGAAAAAAAAAACACCCTAATCAAGGAATTACCAAGAAGAAAATCACACTCCCATCAGCACAGGCAGGAGAAGCTACCATATGTAAATAAGGAGCAAACCCCACCCTTACTCACAATGCTTGTAAACAATCAAGCTCAGAGAGCATCAAGGACTGCACAGTTATATCAGTTTGATTTTAAATTGGCACTGATGAGTTCAGATGTCCATTTCCCTTTCTTTCCGCCTTTTTTTTCTTCCAATGAACTGCCAGATCTATGCAGTTTATGATAGGTGACTGAGACAGTTTATATCTCTCTACTTTCATTCATGCCTATAAAAAAAAGCACCATAAGAAGCAATTTGGATATGACTATATATTGGATTCTATTGTGGTTCTGATTGTGATGTGTTTTTGTGTAGTTCGTTCAGTCATAGATACAATCACACCAAAAACAGTTTTGTTTCTTTTGTTATTGCATACACACACACACAGGGTAACTGAAATTAGGATGGGGTGAGGGTAGAAATGCAAATAATCACATCCATTATTAAGTTGAACTGGAATTTAAAATGTGGAATGTTGAGCATAAATATAAATAAATAAATTGAGAAATCTATGATGTTAAGGGAAACGTAATATTCATTTTCAAATGGCATTTTAAAACTGCTATTTCTTTACACCTTGTCACTCATTACAGCTTTCCTCTTGTGATATGTTATTGTAGTAAAAAGCAGAAATCTTCTTAAATGTACACCACTGTTACTGTTTTCAGAATTATCTCCCTAATAATCTGTATTATATCTTTGGCAGGATCCCTGCTGGATAGAATATAAAAAGACAAATTTCTGTGTTATTTCCTAACTTCATTTATATATTCTGTCTCTTCCATTATTACAATTGCTTCCCCTTTATCTGTTATTTTAAAGATGGTGGATATTACTTATTCTCTTTTCCGTCTAGATGCATTCTGCCAAGATCTTTTTCTGACTTAATGTATCTCCATACCACTTTTTAAAACACCTCATAATGTGTGAAAATAATGTCAAGACGTGGTATAAATGAGCCAATTTTTTTTTAAATGCAAATGTAAGCATTTTATGAATCTCCATGTTAGTTTTCAAAGAATTGTAAGCCAATGTGAGAAGAAACAGAACAAACCTCTTATTTTATATCTAGATCTAGATGTTTTGTTTTGCCATAATTTCAGTGCCATTGTTCTTTCTCTATGATGATAATGGAACTATTCCCTCTGCATTATGTAGATGTGTATGTGGGTGTATTATTTATGATTACATAAAGTATTGTGGATGGATATATATGGATGTGTATGTTTGGGTATGGTGGATCCATCCATATATCACAGAACTCCTGTCCTTGCTCCAGCTGCTGCCAACCTAGCAGTTGAAAAGCATATGAATGCAAGTAGATAAATAGGTACCACTTTGGTGGGAAGGTAATAGTGCTCTGGACCATGATATGATGCTGGCCACATGACTGCAGAAAGGGCTGAATGACCTTGAAATGGAGATGAGCACTGCCCCCTAGAGTTGGCAACAACTAGTGGAGTAAAAACCGCAGGGTCTCCTTCATATGATGAAACACTGATTTATTTCCTAATTCTTACATTTTTGGACAGTCTAAACTTAATATTTTACATGTTATCTTCCTGGATTATGTGTTTAAATTCCTAGTTATGTTAAGTAATTATTTTAATATTTCTTTCCCATCTTTGAGTTTCATAATTATTCAATTCTTTCTGTCTCTGTCACACACACTCTCTCTTTTCAAAATCAAAACCTTTGAGCACTTCATAATTTCTGATATATATTTTATCCCTTTCCTTCATAATTAAGCCCACACCATCACTCCCCTACATGATCCAAAGATCAGAGCATCTTTATTTAGCTACATTCTCTTAGGTCATAAACCACACAATACCTGCTTTTCTTTCTTCCCTCCAATTTCACTGTGTGCCATTGGTTAATTCAGAGTATGTACTATCAACTCTTACACCCCAAATCACAATCTTCCAAATTCCATGATCATTACTAGCTGGTCTCACTGATGATTAACCTCTACCTGTCATCATGGCTTTGATTAATCCAGGTTTTCATATAACTTTATTTTTTAGTAAGGTAATGGAAATGAAGAATGTTATTAACCTTGCCACAGCCATGGTTTTCCATAACAATCTAAATATTACCAGTCAGTTTTGAACAACTTTGCCCAATATACAATAGAAAGCAACACATATGTGATTTATATATGTAGCACAACACATCCTTCCTAACATCTTACACTGAGATATGCAGGGATTAACACCAGACAAATAATCAAGCAGAAAAATATGTCCTCATCAATGAACCACTAAGGAGAAAACCACACCCCCTCCAACACTGGCAGGGTAAGCTACTGTATATAAACAGGGAGTAAACTCCACAGTAGCATTACCTAGTTGGGTAATCAAATATCTGCAGGCAAACAACCAAACTCAGAGAGCACTAAGAATTCCACAGTGTGGCTGTATGTCAGAATTGTAACCAAAGTCCAGTTTTATAACAAGTATGTTCAAACACCTTATTTTGTGTAAGGTACAATCTCTAATCTAGAGACTATATTGCAAGAGATGATACCATTGCCTGCATCTCATCAACAAGGAGGTCAGTATAGTGTCAAAGCATCAAGATCTAACAATCTAAACAAGGTTGCAGCAAATGTAAATCTAACAGAAGTTTTTCTTAAGTCATATTTTTATCCCCGGTCAAACAGATGCCTTGGCAAAATCCTTACCAAATAACTATTTCCCCCCAAAAATACAGTTTGTTGTAGTAATTGTTTTCATTCTATGGTGTCAGTATGGTGTATACTTTAGCAAACATTGCAAAACAGATTAGTCTTCTAAAGTAGTCACAAAAGAAATGCTGAACACTAGAGTGAAAATGTGTAAATAAACTTTACTGCAAATTATAAATGCAAATGACATGTCAGAAAACAATTGTACTGGAATATAGAAACACAATCTAATATGTGATAGACCGAAGAATAAATGAACATGTGATTTGAAACTCCAGGGGGAAAAAATCAGTGAAGCTAAAATCTGAATGAAGTATCAAAGTTGAAGAAAATAAACATTAAATATATTTTTCTTTAGAAGAATTACACAAACCAATGCTTACAGGGTACTTCTTGTTGCAGGGACATCTTGCTTTGAATCTCTCTGTCCAGCTGTGTAAACAGAGATGAGTGTAGACTGATGAATAGTAAGCAATCACTTTTTTGTTTCTATAGTTTTATGACCCCAAGAGAAATATCACGACTGACGGAATGAGATATGGTTACATATATCGTTACCTTTGTAGACGTTCTTTTGACAAAGTATTGTAAGAAAACAAATTCTTAATCTGGGGAGTTTGTAGAGGTAGTTTACTACAATTAAAGGTGGATATTCTTTTGTGGTCAAGTTTATGTTTGGATTTATCTTTGTTCTCATTCAAGGTTACGGCCTATATTACTGTGTACAGGGGGAGATAAGTTATTATGTACTGAATTATTATGGAAGTAATATAGTTATTTTATTTAAAAATTGCTTTGCAAAGTACAGGTAGACTTTAATATATGACCATAATTGGCACCAGAATTTCCATTGATATACAAGGCAGTTGGTTATTAAGTGAATTACACCTTGGTTTATGTTTTTTGCCATGGTTGTTAAGTAAATCAATGCAGTTGTTAAATGAATCATACGGTTCTTAAGTAAATCTGGTTTCTCCCATTGACTTTGCTTATCAGAATCTAGCTAGGAAAGTTGTAAATGGTGATCACGTGACCTTGGGATGCTGCAACTATGGTAAACACATGTCAGTTGCCAAGCACCTGACTTTTGATCACGGTAGGTATGCTGCAATGCTTGTAAATGTAAGGAGAGCTGTAAATCACTTTTTTTCAGTGCCACTGTAAATTTCATGAAGGGTTGTAAGCTGAGGATTTCCTGTATAATTTACATGATTTAACATACTATATTAATACAGATAAAGGCATGTTTCATTATATAACTACATGGTGAATTTGAAATTATGGTATATATTGTATTTCAACATATTATACACATAATTTTTGGATGAATTATAAGCATTCAATTTTTTGGAATAAAGTCTGTTTACATAATGCCACAGCAAGTGGCAGCATGGCTGATCCAAGAAAAGCTAAGAAGAGTCAGATCTGGTTAGTACTTGAACCCGGGCTACCAGGGCTAAAGATAGATTGAAAGTCAAAGAAACATCTTGGAAGAAGTAAGCAATGGCCACCACTACTTTTAAGAAAATGTCATGGGCTTCAAAGGATTTATCTCACCCTCATACTGCCCCCTCATTTTACAGCCAATAATTCAGTGTGCATGAAAAATCCAAAATTCTAAAAGGTATGTTGGATTACATACTACATATTATTTTTAGGGAAATAATCTATTCAACTTTGGCTCTCAAGGATTGGTTTAAGTCATTTCTGTGGATTACAGCCCAAATTGCTGTAAGCCACAGTGAGCAAGCCCAAAGCATTTGGTTAATGTTTCATATCTTGTATTTCATTTGCAATGGTAAGGTCATTTTAACAATAATTAATAAACATTTCTCAGATTTCAGATACATACAAAACAATTTTTAAGTTGCATTATTCTTATTTTAAGATGAGAATATATTGACTTCAAATTAAATATGCTTTTCACTGCTTATAAGATCATCATGTTCTGCAAACTTTCACATAAATATTAATTTCATTTAGTTTCTTCAATTTTAAAAAAAAGTTTAGGAAGTGTTACTGATTTTTAAAAGCCTACAATTATAAGGAATTTCTGAAACACCAATAGGATCAGATTCAAAAAGTCCAGATTGCAAAAACTTGCATTGAATAAACAGATCAGAAATCATTTGAGGTAAATCAAATCCAGTTTTACATTTTGCATAAAAATCATTTGTCTAAAACTGCATTGGTCCAATATATAATATAGCTGAGGGTCACCCTCCATATTAATGGATTTACCAGCTACTTTTAATATATTTAATGAATTATCCCATAATGTAATTTTTTTCAGCGATAAAAAGATCAATATTATATCTATGCCCCAATAATTTTGTACATCCTTTCTTTACAAAAATATGTATTTCTGAAGATATATCTATAAATCTACATCAAGTATATTCATTGCACTTGCCCTACTACTCACTGAAACATAAATAAACAAGAGCAGTAATAACTGCTATATTTCTGGAGACTATCACCATGCATACTTTACAAAAGAAGGAGACAAACCATTTAAGGTGGTTGCCGATCAAACCTGCACATTAGCACATGTTGAGAGAATTTATGCTCATCCATTCTATCTTAGTGGATAGGTAGAGATACATGGAGAGTGACAGCCCTGCAAATATCTTGGCTCTATGCAATGAAGGGGATAACTAGCACCTTCATTGCACAGGTGCTATTTTCATTTCATTTAAAAAATCCTACAAATTTTCACATTTCATTTCGTAAAATTTCATGGAAATTTTCATACTTCATTTCATGAAAAACGACTGAAAATTCATTGCATAAAAAAGATGTTGAGACATTGAAAAAAGTGCAGAGAAGAGCAACTAAGATGATTAAAGGCCGGAGACTAAAACATATGAAGAAAGGTTGCAAGATTTGGATTTGGCTAGTCAAGAGAAAAGAAAGACTAGGGATGACATGATAGCAGGATTCCAGTATTTGATGGGCTGCCACAAAGAAGAGGGGGCCAACTTATTTTCCAACACACCAGAGGGCAGGACAAGAAACAATGGATGGAACCTAATCAAGGAGAGAAGCAACCTGGAATTAAGAAGAAACTTCCCAGCAGCAAGAACAATTAACCAGTGGAACAGCTTGCCTTCAGATGTTGTGGGTGCTTCTGAGCTTGCAAAGAACTAACGTTGCATGTGTATGCTGAGGTGTATCCATCACTTATTTATTTTTTATTTATTAAATTTATTTGCTGCCCATCTCACTGTTAAGCAACTCTTATCCAGAGCTAAATTGATTTCTCAGGTTTTCGCGGGTGTTTGTATGTAGGTCTTTGGTTATTCGGGTCTTCTCCCACGTAAAATTGGAAGTGTCTTGGCGACGTTTCGACGAAGTCTCATTCGTCATCTTCAGGCTGGTGTTCTCGGCTTCGTGCTTCCAGGAGCAATGTGAGATCGCAGCTCAGTGGAGTCACATCCACTCAATTCTGGGCTTTTTTCTTCTGGCAGCCAGCAGGCCCTATGCTGCCTAGTGAGACACTTATATGGATCTATTTCTGGCTCGTTAGCCATCATCAGTAAGCCACACCCACATCTCATGTATCCTCCCTGTAAAAGGTGCCCTATGCTGCCTCACTAGGCATTATAGGGCAGCATAGGGCCTGCTGGCTGCCAGAAGAAAAAAAGGCCAGAATCAAGTGGATGTGACTCCACTGAGCTAGGGCTGTAGAAAAATCTTGGTTACGTAGGAGAAACCTGGCTAAAAGAAAAACACACACACACACACACACACACACACACACACACACACACACAGACACACACATATCTAGGTAGGTTCCTAAAGAAATTTATTCAGTGAATTGAGTAAATTTACTTATTCCCATAAATTTTTATTGCACTTGTAATTCTTAAGATTCTCTTTGCTTGATGTGAAAGTTTCTAGTCTATTTTATAAAAGAAAAAGATAATAAACTACATTACACTGTGCCTCTTACACCATAGCAGACACTTTCACACTACACAAATGATTTGAACTTCCAAGCTTTGATCAGGGTGCCTTTGAAAATTTACAAAAATTTCTGTTCATTGACACAACAGAAAAACAAAACAAAACTCGGAGCTTAATTGGGGACATATTCATAGAAGTTGCCAATAATTTACTGATTTAATATGAACTATTTTTTTCTAGTTAGGAAATTTTGACAATTTTATGACTTTATAGGAAGTCTGCTACAATATCCTACCTGTCAATGACTAGTTCAGCTTCAACCACAACAATACACGAGCGCACAATAGATACAAACTTAAAGTGAACCACTCCAAACTCGATTGCAGAAAATATGACTTCAGCAACAGAGTGGTTTCATCCCAAAACCCCCAACATTTTAACCTTAGACTGGCTACTGTTGACCCAGCCCTTTCCTAAAAGATCTGTAAGGGGCATGCATAAGAGCACCAGTGTGTTCTTATGCCATCCCTGTCCTAATGTTCCCTTTAATTGTATTCATTTTATGTATTCAATTCATGCTTTTACTTATATATATTATCTAATACGTACTCAACAAAATACATAAATAAAATAAATAAATAAAGATGCAAAGTCATGGGTAACATGAAGAGAAAGAAGCCATCTTGCAGAGAGATTACTTTATGAGACACCGGCCTTTTCAATGTGGTTTGCAAGGAACACATTTGCTGCAACAGCTTTCCAGCAGCTCTTTTGAGCCCAATCACAATAGTGACAAGATAGTATCTAGTCAGTGATGAGATGCCAGAATTGGTGTCAAGGGTGTAAAAAGCACTGCACCTTAGCTAAAGTTGTGAATATTTCCTTCCTAAGAGACAGATCTGTTTTCACTATTGTCTCTTGTCACCGGCCTTCAACTACCTCTTTAGTTCTTCACCAGATTTGAAAGTACAATGCTCAACTTACAACCATTCATTTAGTGACCATTATGACACTGAAAAATGACTTACAATGGTCCTCACACTACCATCACATTGTCCCCCTGCTCATGTGATCATAATTTGGGTATTTGGCAACCGGCATTTATTTATGATGGTTGTAGCATCCTGGAGTAATGTGATCACTATTTGTGATCTTTCCAGTTGCCTTCCCGTAAGGAAAATCAATGGAGGAAACCAGATTTGCTTAATGGCCATGATAAAATCTAGCTGAGTCCCTTTGGGAGAAGGGCGGTATATAAATTAAATAAATAAATAAATAAATAAATAAATAAATAAATAAATAAATAAATAAATAAATAAATAAATAATAAAATTGGTCATAAAATCAAGCACAGCCACATGATGGATTACTTAATGACTGCATCACTTAGCAATGGAAGTTCCAGTCCCAACTCTGGTCATTAAGTAGAGGTCTACCTGCATTATAGCTTTTCAGAATATATTCCACTTGGAATATTAATAAAGTTGTCTTATTACCAAGTAAAACAGATCTGAGCAACTTGTATGAGTCTGATTTGGGGTGTGGTATGAGGATTTGGCCCAGATCTCTCCAGCATTTATTGGGTACTTTTTCTGCTAGCTCAAGACCTGCTCTACTAGAAGACACAAAACAGAGTATTTCAAGGGTAGTTCAAAGAAAGCTGAGCAGGGGAGGGCAACTTCCAAGCTGTGTTATGCAACTTTCTTTTTAAGCATGGCTTCTCTTTATCTTTTGAGCATGACGTCTGGTATGTCCTGCAGTTGAAACAATAATAATACATGTACAGCTGGATGTCTCTAGCATAGGTGATCTGACTTAGTTCCTGCTGGTAGCTAGCAATGGTAAGATCTGTGAGGTGATTAGTTTACCCACAGCTGTTTCACAAAATCAATACAAAGCAAGGAAACTTAAGAGAGGTAAGTAGAGTGGAAGATACTGCAAAGGGCACAGTGCAAATTCCTGCTTCTTTCCTGTCAGGACAGAAATTCTCTTAAAGCTCTAGCTGCCCTTTAGAACTCTGCCTTGGGGTGAAAGTGAAGTTCAGAGAAGTTGAAATAATGGATAATTCATTGCAGTCAAATATTAAATGAATCACATTGTTGGTTTTCCTTCTCCTCCCTATTCCTTATGTACTACCAAGAAAACAAGCTGGTTGTTGCTTTGTACTGTCCATACTATTGCTAATTGAAACAAAGTCTAAGTCTCTGGAACTGCAATTCTTATTACTTGCATCAATCACTGTTTTTGTCTTCCATTCATCTGATCTATCTCTGTTTGTTGCCTTTACTTGTCCCCTATCTAAATCTAAAGCTCAGCCCCCTGGCTTTGCTTGTGTATTACTGTGTTATACACAATTATATCAATCAAGTTATTTTCAGACAGGCATTGGATTCTGGGCACTGACACACATTAATTCGGGAGATCTGAGTTTCCTAGGATGAGGAAGAGCTAAAAGCAAAAGCTTCAGTAATAAGATTGGAGCTGTTCCTCAGCTTTTTCTAATTTAGTTCTGAGATGGAGGAAGAACTTTGGGGAAAAAATCTGGGAACAGTGAGCAACATAGTTCTAGGTTTGTAAAATTGTTTTCCCATGGATCTTGTTGGGATTTGGATCTAAAACATGACCCTCTTCAGGACATAAAATCCAACTCATGTTTAAATATGAATCAAACCCTAACAGGCTTCTCAGGAGTTTTTTCTTTGCAGCACTAACTGGACAAATCACAAGACATGCAGAGGGAGGGAGAGAGGGAGGGAAGGAGAAAGGGAGAAAGGGAGAAAGGGAGAAGGAAAAGAGAAGCAGTCAGTGAGAATGGCTACATGCTATTGAGGATCTGATTCCTAAACTTAATTTACTGTTTACTGTATGTTTGGATATTGTTAAAAATTTGGATGCAAAACCAGAGTGGAAATCTGTCCTGCACCATGGACAATAAAACAGATCCATAAGTGGCCTTCAAATGGTTTCTTGCTCACCTCTAAAAAAATTTTTTTAAAAAAAAAGTCCAGGCACCAATTCCTTCCATACAGCAATGAACCACTATACCATACTGTATATAGTAGTAACTCAGTCTCTGTACATATAGTACCTTAAATCTGTTATAGTACTTGCTTCAGAGCATAGCTAGCATTTGAGAAATTGGCTTTCACTTGTCTAGTACATGTATCTAAAAACTGAATCAGGTTGCTGTCTTTTTCATATTTTGGGGATTGGAACAATTAGGAACAATGGCCATGTACAGTTTGTGAGATACTATTTGTTATTTATGGGACCGCCTACTACCACAAACAGCCTCCCACCGGCCGGTATGCTCTCATAGAGAGGGGCTCCTCCAGGTCCCCTCAGCCAAACAATGTCGACTGGCGGCCCCCAGGGGGAGGCCTTCTCTGTGGGGGCACCTACTATCTGGAACGAGCTCCCCCGGAGATACGGAGGATCCCGGATCTGCGCACTTTCCGCCGTGCTCTTAAGACCCTCCTATTCCAGCAGGCCGGCCTGGCCTAATTTTCTCCCCTTTCTTTTAAATTTTTTAAACTGAAATTTTAATTTGTTTTTAAATTATTGGGAATTTTAATTGTCTCGGGTGAAATTATTTAATTTGGTTTTAATTATGTTTTTTAACTTTTGTATTTATGTGTTTTATTCTGTGCCTGTTCACCTCCCTGAGTCCTTCGGGAGTAGGGCGGTATACAAATCTAATAAATGAAATAAATGAATGAATGAATGAATGTTTCACCCTCTATTAGCAGGAAGCAAATGGGATTGGCAACTGGATGTGCTGTGATCTCTGTAGACATTTGAAGTTTTGAGAATCAGGTGAGGTTAGGATTTAGTCTTTCCAAAATGATCAAAGGTTACAGTCATTTTGTCACTATGGTGAGCCAGTCCCAGGCTTCTGATTAGATTTTTATCCTTTCCTCAAGAGAAAGGCTTTTCTGATAAAAATAAATAAATTGGCAAACTCTAAAATGATTTTTCTGATGGCTTGGCCATCAGAGCAGAAGTTATGCTACATTCCATTAACTTAGCTGACTGGTGTAAAATATCATTCTAAAATTTCATTAAAGACAGAACTAGAGGACATGAACTTGGACCGATATAGAACTACATGTGTTTCATTAAAAGTGCATTTATTCAATTAATGTACTTATTAAAGAGAACACATTTGCAAATCAATTAAGGATGGTAGAGAAAGCATGTCTCTTCACGCATTTCAACAAAACAATTAAACTGTTACTACCATTATTTATAAACATCCAAGTAAACCTTTATAAACATGGAGAAATTGTAATATATGCACATCATAATAAAGAGGTGAAATTCAAAACTAGTGCTGGAAAAAGAAAGAAAAGCACTGCTGAGAAAAATATTAACTTCCTGGCATATAAGGAGTGATGTAAAGTGGCTGGTAGCCTTGATTTTAAGCCTGTTCTTCAGTCAGCATTAATTTAATTTGAAAGCAATGGCAGCAGGAATCATCTTTGGTCACAATGAAATGAAGTGCTTACTGGCATGGTTTCAAATATGAGGTTGATTTTTTACCAAACAAGACAGTATAAAATGGAAGAAATCTGCTCATATTTAGTGGCAGATAAAAATGACAAAGGCTACAATTTTATGTACATTTATTTTGAAGTAAATTCAATTGAACTGAGTGGAAGTTTTTGTCTGAATAGCCTTAAACAGAATCCATGAGAGAAAACTTATACATGATGTTTGTGTCCATTTGTGATTCTTTTTTAAGAAAAACAATTATACATATTTCAGTACTTGCTAAATCATCGTGGTTCTACTGATGGATTATCAGCACAAACATAAATCTTGTTATGTCACTCTCTTGATAAGCCTCAAATTCTAAAACTCTGAAAACAACTTAGTTTATTCAGAGGATATAATAAGATCTGTCATGAGCTTGATCAGTTTATTAGATGATATTTATTAGGACATCCCATTTCAATCAGACTTTCAGATGAAATGTGAATCTAATACCTGATAGCTGATCTCTGCTGGAGGTAAAGGATTTGGAGCCCTGATTATTTCTCCTGGCTCCTCTTGGTTCTGTAGGGTTGACTATAATAACTTTCTGGATTGCTTGGCAGGGCTAGACCTGAGAGGCTCTCTGTCCCATACATTTTTGTCATGTCATATTGAAAATCTTCTCTTCCCAATATTTATTTAGTCGTTGGCCCCCATGGAGAGGGCTTGCAACCTGGGGGTCCTCCTGGACTCACAGCTGTCTTTAGAAGAGCACTTGACGGCTGTGGCTGGGAGGGCGTTTTATCAGGTTCGCCTGATCCACCAGTTGCATCCCTTTCTGGATCAGGACTCGTTAAATACGGTCACTCATGCCCTCGTCACTTCCCGCCTGGACTACTGCAATGCTTTCTACATGGGGCTCCCCTTGAGGAGCACCCGGAGGCTCCAGCTGGTCCAGAATGTGGCCGCACAGGTGGTTATGGAAGCGACGGGGCGCTCCCATGTGACCCCCCTCCTGCGTGAGCTGCACTGGCTCCCAGGTGGTCTTCCGGGTACGCTTCAAGGTTTTGGTTACCACCTTTAGAGCGCTCCATGTCTTAGGACTGGGGTATCTACGAGACCGCCTTCTGCCACCAGTAGCCTCTCACTGACCAGTACGCTCCCATAGAGAGGGACTCCTCAGGGTGCCGTCGGCCAAACAATGTCGACTGGCGGCCCCCAGGGGGAGAACCTTCTCTGTGGGGGCACCCGCCATCTGGAATGAGCTCCCCCCAGAGATATGGAAGATCCTGGACCTGCACACTTTCCGCCATCAAAACATTTCTTTTCCAGCAGGCCGGCCTAGCCTAACCTCTCTTTTAAACTGTCTTTTAAAATTTTTAAAATTTTAAAATTTTAAATTTGTCTTATGAATTTGGGGTGTTTTAAATTTCGTTTTCTGGGCCAATTATTTAATTGTATTTTAATGGTTTTTTAACATTTGTATTATATGTATTTTATTTGGCTGTTCCACGCCCTGAGTCCTTCGGGAGTAGGGTGGTGTACAAATTCAATAAATAATAATAATAATAATAATAATAATAATAATAATAATAATAATAATAATAATAATAAATAATTTACTTATTTATTTATTTGTCAGATTTATATGCCGCCCTTCTCCTGTAGGACTTGGGGTGGCTCACAACAATAAAACAACCCAACAATAGATAAAGATTAAATAATATTAAAAGCCAATTTAAAATCCCCAAATCTCCAAGTTAAAATCCACAGTGGATCAGGGAAGTTGCTGAAAGAGCCATGTCTTTAGGCGCGGAAGGTGCGGAGGTTGGGGGCCATCCAGAGCCCGGTGGGCAACCCATTCCAGAGGGTTGGTGTGACCACAGAGAACCTCCTCATCCTGGGGACTGCCAGCCGACACTGTCTGGCCAAGAGGACCCAGAGGAGGGCAGCCCTATGTGAGCGCACTGGGCGGTGGGAGGCCGGTAGGAGGTGATCCTGCAAATACCCCGGGCCCATGCCATGAAGGGCTTTATAGGTGAATACCAGCACCTTGAAGCGGATCCAGAGGACCATTGGCAACCAGTGCAGCTCATGCAATAGTGGTGTTATATGGGAGTAGCGGGATGTACCTGTAACTACTCGCGCGGCCACATTCTGGACCAGTTGGAGCCTCTGGGTGCATCCCAAGGGCAGCCCCATGTAGAGGGCATTGCAGTAATCCAACCGAGAGATAATGAGAGCATGAGTGACCATACGGAGGGCATCCCTGTCTAGAAAAGGGTATAACTGGCGCACCAGGCGAACCTGTGCAAATGCCCCCCTTGTCACGGCCGTTAGATGGTCCACTAAAGACAGCCGTGACTCAAGGAGGATGCCAAGATTACAAACCCTTTCCGAGGGAGCAAGACACTCCCCTCCCATCAGCCGTGATGGGGGAGCTAGATCATGGGATGCCGGTATCCACAGCCACTCTGTCTTGGAGGGATTGAGCCTGAGCCTGTTCCTACCCATCCAGACCCATACCGGCTCCAGGCACTTAGACATCACGGAAAGGGCATCCCTGGATTGGTCCGGGATGAGATGTAAAGTTGGGTATCATCAGCGTACTGATGATACCGCACCCTGAAATCACTAATGATCTCACCCAACGGCTTCATATAGATGTTAAAGAGCAGGGGGGAGAGAACCGACCCCTGTGGCACCCCACAAATGAGGGGCCTCGGGGAGGATCTCTGACCCCCTGCCCAAACAAACTGCGTATGGCCCGAGAGGTAGGAGGAGAACCACTGTAAAACAGTGCCCCCCACCCCCAACCTCCCAAGACATCGCAGTAAGATACCATGGTCGATGGTATCAAAAGCCATCAATATGACATGGTAGATTTCAACATTCTATCAGCAGCATTTATCCTGTTCCTTGTGTTATTGAATATAAAGTACATGAAGCTCGAAGGGAAAGATCGCTGAGGGCTTGGCACATGTATTACTAACATGATAATGGCATTCAGCTTCACTTTCCTTTGTTACCTAACGCCAGGAAAATGATTAATAACCTTGAATGTGATGTGAGTTTAATACCTGGCTGGATAAGAGTGAATAAACTGAGACTGAACCAATACAAGAAACAGATGTTTTGGGGGGTTGGGATGATCTTCTGAAAGAGGTTACTTCCCCAGATTGCTTCTTGATCCTAGGTGAGGTTAAGATTTTTAGTTGATAGCAATGGCAAGCTATGGGCCACACATTTGCTGTGCATTGACCAGCTGCAAGCTTTCCCAACTTGGTCTAATTGTATAACTTTTGCTCTCTTAACCAGCAATTCAATTATGGCAATAAGCTCAATTAGGTATCTCCCTGAACAGTTTCAGCAAGTTTGAATTGGAGCAAAACTAATGGCTACGGGGTTCACAGGACTAATAGCATCTCACAACAATATGCCAAATCTCACGCAATTGCCAATTTTTGATACAGGTACAATTTAAAATACTAATTTTCGCATCTCATTATGAACCTGCCTAATTTCCAAAATCGATAGAAATACCATTTTGGGGACATAGTTGTCCATTAACAGGACTGCTGTACGTTTGCTCAGCAGAAATAATGTATAGGGAGAAAAAATATTAAGAGTACAATATTTAGAAGAAAGCATAAACAATACTGGGAGAGGGAGAAAACACGCTTAAATTTTAAAACTAAAGTAACATAGTGATGGGAAAGCCTTGGATTATTTAAGTTTGTATACAGCCAAAAGATTGTGATGTGCTTTCTTCAATTGTGGAAAAAAAGAATTAAGTGAAAATCTGAACTGCACAGGTCAAAGACAGAAGTAATACCTGCCCTAAGAGAGGGAGGATGCAATATTTGTTAAACCAATACAAGGATCATTACACAATGCAAGTATATTAGAAAGGAAATAAATGTGCATTGGTCCTCTCTTAATTACCATTAATCTGTGGCTTCTAGTTAATGTGATGTGAGTTTAATGTGATGTGAATAGGTTTACAAGTGCTGAAAGCCCCAATAGACTCCATGAAGGAATTCAAAACTTAACAGCCTTCCCAGCTTAGTCTGGGTAGAAATGAACTTCTGAGTGTCATCAGTACAGAGGTGGATGGCCTCTCCCAAAGGTTTCATAAAAACTGAATCTTGGAGGACTGCAAAGCAAAAGCCCAATAGGTTGAACTCTTCTCCACCATTGTTTTAATGGTTTTACAAAAAAAACAACAACCCCAAAAATGAATTTTACATTTTCAGTAATTTACATTTTATATATCATTGCATGGTACTTTGGTAGCTTCACAATATAAAGAATAACACATTAGTATAACTAATAGAATTGAGAAGAGAAGAGAAATCCAGACATTTTACTGAAATCAACCAGCTCTTCACCTTTTCACAGATGGTAGGAGGAATTTGTAAAATAATATTTTTCAGGAAGCCATGGATTTGGGTTATGTGCCAGCCATGTGTATTGATGGGAGCTTTTCATATAAATCCAGAAATTTATTATTTCTGAGGCAAGAAATATAGTTGGTTTGAAACATGATGTGGGTTATATAGATACTGTAGGTTCTAGATTGGAATGATTTAAGATTATTGCAGAATTTCCTACAGATGCTCATTTTAAGTTCTCTCTCTCTATTGGAATATGGTTAAAATAGTCCTTATGTCTGTGTTGCTCTAGTTGCTATTCCCAGCATTGCCATCTAAAATTCTGCATCCTGCCAAAAAAGCCTAAAGCCGGTGCTATGGTGATGGATTTAGTCTTCTATTAAAGAATCTGTCCCTAAAGAACAAAAGTATATGGATTAAAAAAAAAACAAGTTCTGACCTGAAACACAAGTTTACATAACTCTTATTCCTACAATGTCTTTCCCAGTGACAATATGTCCACATAAAATTTAGAAATCAAAGCATGCCAATCCTTCCATAATGTTTAGCTTTTTGATTTTTTAAATGATAATAGATGGAAAGGAATATTGTGCATTGAGAGTTTATTTATTAACTTTCTTTCCTTCAAGAAATTTCAATCTGCAAACTGTTAAAAGTAATAAACCCTGTCTTTCTGAAGAATTCAGTTCCGTAATTTAATCATGCCTACAAGCAGAAAAGACACAGACAAATAATTATGTTCATCTCATTCAAGTGTGAAATCACCAGCATAGCCTGAAATTTAATTTGAGCAAACTTCTGATGCTTGGTCCAGTTTTGGACAACTACAATTTCACTTATCACTTATCTACAAACAGCATTTAATTAAGTGTCCCAGAATCAGAAAGTTTACATGCTTCTCTGCTCTCTAATGTAATGTTGCCTTGTCTCTTTACCAAATCACAAGATAAATAACATTCTAGGACTTCTACCAGGCAAGCATCTAATAGTTATGTATATTTATAAAATATAAGTATATATTCAAGCATTTCTATTAGTTAATGTTATGGAAATAGATGTATGTAAGAGTAGCCTTATTGGATCAGGCCAAATTTAGTACAGTATTTTATGTCTCATAAGAGATAAAAAAAAAATAACACTGGGATTTTCATGAAAAGGAGATAGTGATATATCTCTCAATTTTCCCCCTATGCACAGTATTAGAGATAGGCTGTACTGAAGAATGTCTGCAGAAATTGGGTACTGTATGCCTAGACTAGTGAAAAGAAGGACTAGGGGTGACATGAGAGGAGTGTTCCAATATTTCAGGGACTGCCACAAAGAAGAGAGGGTCAACCTATTTTCTAAAGCATCAGAAGACAAGACAAGAAGCAATGGATAGAAACTAATAAAAGGCAGAACCAACCTAGAACTAAGGAGAAATTTCCTGACATTGAGAACAATTAACCAAAAGAACGACTTGCTTCCAGAAGTTGTAGGTGCTCCATCACTGGAGGCTTTTAAGAATAGACTGGACAGACACTTGTCTGGATTGGTATAGGTCTCCTGCTTGAAAAGGGGTTTGGACTAGAAGACTTCCAACTGATATCAGAGCTAACATTAAATCTTGAGATTAAGATGTTTTTGACAGACCTGTCCTCAATATATGTGTTTGACTCATTTAAAGTAATCAAGGTTACTGATAATCACAATGCCCTGTGATCCTGAATTCCATAGATTGTTAGTTGTAGGAAGAACTAACCAAGGAACTTCCTTGGATGATACATGGTCCTACAATTTTGAGTAAAGCAGAAAAACATCTCCCTATGCACATTCTCCATAATATTATATCCCTTGATCTTGTCCTCATCCAACTACCTTTTCTTCTAAGATAAATAATAATGCCAAATGTTCTAGTTTTTTTCCTCATAAAGTCAATATTTAAGCCCTTGATCATTTTGATAATTTTAGTAGGTCTCTTCTTTACTTTTTCAGAATTACTCTATCCTTCTCATAGTACTTCTCATAGTAGATATACCACAGATTTGTATGAGGACTTTACAAAGCAGTTTTATTGCCACTTCCTTTCCTAATGATCCCTGGCATGGAATTTGCTTCTTTCATGGCTGCCACACACTGTACCAACATGTTCATTAAACTTTCTATTATCTCAGTCTTTTTCCAGATTAGTTATATACAGCTCAGTCTTCCTTCCCCTCCCTCCGCAATGTGTATCACTTTATGCAAATAGTCACTGAAGTGGAAAAACAAACAAACATTCAAAAATATTATTTTAAACAGCCATTAAAATATACAGCAGTTTCTTTGTGGGATTTCTATTGCTACAAATTCTGAATGACTGCTATATATAGAAAAAAAATTAAAACTTACAAAAAGGAAGATTTTAGTTTGAATATTAGGGGAAACTTCCTGTGGAAACTGTATAATCCTTGGTTGGGGAATTTTCTCACATTAGTATCTCAAGAAGTGTTTGGATTGCAGCTCCCAGAATTTATAACCAGCAGAGTCAGTGGCTACATGAGATGATCATTCTAAGAATTATACTAACACATCTGGAAAGCACCAGTTTGCCTGGGGAAGAGATCCCACATATGCACCTGCAAAACTGTTCTTTAACTTTTTTTTTTAAAAAAAATGTTTCTGGCTGTTCCTGCTTAACTTCAGAGTTCTCAGAAATTATTGCTGCTATCTTAAATTATTGCTAATTATCTTAAATTATATGCCACCCATCTCCCTGTGATATTTGAGAGATTGCTGTGTGGTAGAATCAGAAAACAGAATTTATGATCCACTTTTTAACCATTGAAATTCACTGGATGACTCCGGGCACAAATTCTCAGCCCAACCTACTTCGCAGAACTGTTGTGAGGACATATGGGAGGAGAATCCTCAATGTATGCAACCATGAGTCTGAAAGATAAGTAATCAAGTAGTTATATCCCCAACGGAATCTATGAGAAAGTTCTTCTACTTGTCTTGATCAAGTTCTCCTTTCCTCTGCTCTTTTTAAAATGTGCTCAAATGCAATAATTTAAAAACTATAATTTTTGCCTAATTTCTATCATTATAGAATAGAATAATAGAAAAGAATGACAAACATAGTTATTCATTAAGGCCATCTTCTCACCGGTCTAATTAAATTATTTAAATCCTAGATAGAGACATGTTACACCATGACTCTAAGTAATACTCCAGATTTCATATCGGTACACATGCAAGAGTAGTTGTATAACATTCTTTAGAAAATGATACCATTGGAATCTGCCCTTGGACACTCACCAAAGTTAGACTTCTGCA
Organism: Pituophis catenifer annectens; assembly: GCF_029215685.1. Taxonomy (NCBI): domain Eukaryota; kingdom Metazoa; phylum Chordata; class Lepidosauria; order Squamata; family Colubridae; genus Pituophis; species Pituophis catenifer. Next base: position 29,859,401 of record NW_027256884.1, on the reverse strand, counting down.
TCTTCCTAAGTAGCAATATTTCCATTGTGTTTTCTTCTAGTGGTCAAGAGTATAATAGATTAAATATTTTCGTTTTCTCTCACATGGACTCAAAGTCAGGTGGACAATCCCAAACACAAACTTTTATAAAGCGAATTCAGATGAAATTGATGTGATTTATTCCCAACAAATAGGTTCAGTATGGACCCTTTATATTATCATCACTACTTTGTTGAACCCACTAGAAGGTTACAATAAAGACACTGAAGACCCAGATTTAGCCCTGCCTGCTGGCAATGTAAAGTCTGAATGATTCTTGCTTAGTAACTGCTGTAGGAAAAAAAAATGGCTAGTAGATTGAGAAGGGGATAAAGACAAACCTTATTTTGTTTTGACAGGACTTTTGCAAGAAATTGAATTGTTTCATCCTTAGTAAAGCAAATGCTATTTAATGGAATGCTATCGCAAAAAAGATTGTATATATTTTATGGGAGTGCTAAGGGCAGCAGGTTAAGGAAAGTGAGCAACGTTCTTATGGATGTTTACTTCAATGGAAGATAAATGTCTGGCTGAATGAATTTTTCCTCTTCTTGTCAGACTAATCTCAAAAAGCATCTCGAAAACTAAAGGACTGCTAAGGGCAGCCTCACCTTTCGGGAAGAACTAATAGCTATGGCTTGCCACCTCTGCCCTCCACATGTGAAATGTTTAAAATATTTGGCAGGAATTTTTCTTCCCACATTTGGCCAGGTTTATTCAGTGAACCCAAAGTGAGGTAATCTACAGCAATTCAGGTTCAGCAAAGGTTGGAAAAATATTAGAACAAACATAAAGCCTTGCTGGAAAGCTTCTTTGATCTTCTGATTATCCAATGCACAGTTTCTAATTGAACAAATTTTTAGTGGCAAAACATAATATCTAAACATTCCTCTTTTGTCATAACAGTTTAACCTCTTAAGAATGTGATTTTAAAGCAAGGAGGAAAAAAAGCTTATAACAAGACCAGTAGAGAAAAGAATTCGGGATCAGAGACCTAGGTTTTGGAGGGAAAATAGTAGGACTCATCAAATTAAACAACTAAATGCTTATGTGGATTGGCAATATCAAGTCATACACAGGTCAAGTTTTATCAAATTTGTATGGACTTTGGAGAATTGTACAATAGATGATATAAAAAGAACTTTCATTCTGAAACCCTTTTCAGCTGGTATTTCAAATCTGCTGGTATAGCATGGCAAGATAAATAATGTCTATTGCAATAACATGATTTCGTTGTAATTACAATTTGCTTAATTCATAAGAATCAGAAAAATACTTTGATAGGCATTTAGCAAAAACATCTCCCCTTAGCTTAGCACTCTTCAAATATGATGAATGGAATTCCAAAATTCCCAGCCACTTCCATAAATCTGCAAGTTGGAAAGCTGGGGAAAGCTGTTCTGAAAGATTGCAAAAGAAATTAAAGAAATTAAATTAAAATGGATCTTATTTTTAAAAGGTCCACACTGTATTATTTATATCTGCAATGTGGATACATAATGTAATAACAGTGATAGATAACAGAAACAACTCATTATATACAGAGAAGAAATTCTAAAAATCTTAATGGGTTTAACCCATTAACCTGAATTTTCAGACATAATCAAAGTATGACTGTATCATATATATATATATATATATATATATATATATATATATATATATATATATATATATATATATGACTCTATTATGCTACTTAGGGGACTGTTTCAGTATTAATACCAAAGTGTCTTTGTGTAGTGTTTTTCATAGTGATTTAGGAACCACAGAGTGTTTCGACTTCCAATTTCGTAATTACTTTGTGGGAATGGGACACTCTTTAGAATGGTCTCTTCCCAGAGATTGATGGGCTGATGGACTATACTTAATTGAAACCCATAATTCTTTACCTCAAGACATGGCATTGGCCATTTACTTGGATAGTTTTAAAGGGTGATTGAAGAATTTCATGGACAGCAGGTCTATCAGCCTTGAAGACTAAACATGATTGTGGCAATTTCCAATAATAGCCCAGAGACATCTGGTTGGTCTTCCCTGTGAGAAACAGAATGCTGGATAAATGCTTTGCCAGATCCATTTCAGTTATTCTTGCTACAAATTTGCTGAGGACTATTGAAAAGCCTGAGTGATATTCCTAATGCCAGTTTCTTTTCCTGCTTTGTGGAAACTTGAATTTCTACACTCTGCTCCTCCTCTAACTTGACAAATTGGTCACTAGATAAACCAGGCTGGGCTAAATAGGAAACTTGCTGATTCAGGCTTAGTAAACATCATAGAGCAGGTCATAAAGTAATATAATAAATGGTAGACTAGCATCCCAATTTTAATTCTATTTTCAGTTAAGCTTCAGTAAAGCAATGCTTCAGATTGTAAGGTAAACTAATGTAGTATGGAAGAGTACAGAAAAAAGTGGGAGGGTTATCTGAAATTCTGGCAAATGGCATTTATGGAATTCAATATTAAAACATTGTAATAGTTTGCTGAAATGTATGTTTTAATCATGTATGTATGGATACACATTGGATATAGACTGGGATTGTCTTTGAGGATGAGTGAGAATCTGAAATAGAGATATGATTCCCTCAGAAATCTGTACAGATATTTATTACACTGTAATGGAATTTCCAGAAGAAATGTCACAGCATTAATGGAGAATTCCTCAAGGAATCCTGAAATAACATGGGAAAAAGGCTAGAAATTGCAGTTAGCTTTGACTGTCGCTCCTGTTCATTCCACCACCAAACCTGAAATCCAGAATGCCTCAGCACATTGCAGATAATGACAAGAAGCCAATTTCACTTTAAATGGGAGTTGACCATACTGAATCAATCTTTAGCAAGCTTTTGATTAAGCACTTTGTTCCACTTCTGTTATTTTCAAACAGAAACTCTTTTGCCATCTCAGAATTTCTGGGACTACAGCTGTGTAATCGCCCGCTCTATTTACCTGGAAGTTGGTCCTGTTGAGTTCAGTGAAGCTAACTTCCCCGAGTAAAGGCCACAAGGCTCATTTCCAAAGGATCGTGCAGCACCTGTGGTTGGAAATAACCTGAGCTTTTAAAATCTCCGTGAGAAAAAAATGTATTTCCCTGAATCCACTTCAAGACGTGATCGGAGTTTAGAATTTTAACCACAAAATGGTTCACAAAACCTTTCTTCGGATGCTTAATATGCAAATATTAAACCTGCAAGCGTCTAATCTCCTTTTGAATCAAAGCACACTCAAAGGAGAGAATAAAGGCGATCAACATGGATGAGAGAACATTTAAGTGGAGGTAAGCTACAAACACACACACAAAATCTGACCCAAAGCTTTCCAAATGGTGCCAACACAGCTGTTTTTGCAGTCAGCCAAATGACTACCTTCTGCTGCCAGAGAGAACATTAGGGAAAGCAGTTCAAGCGCTGGGTCTTGCAATTACTCAGCTACAGTTCCAGATCTATTGTTTCCATTTTTTTTAGGCTATTCTTTCTGGAACAGATGTTTTGTTTCTGAATTATCAGCATGGTACTATCTCTGGAATATTAATGACTGCCAACAGAAAAAGCAAACGGCTTGCTCTTTCTCTCTGCCAAAGTCCCTTTACTGCATCCTCTGCCAACATCGTTGGCTGTTCTCAGTTTCATTCCACTGGATTATTCACTCTTCTTCATCTCCCCATGTAAAGCCTTTTCCTGATTCCCCCCATCCACTCACCTCTCAAGAGAGGGGTTACTTGCATCCAGGCATGCCTGGACATGAGAAGCTATTCCTTCCATATCAGCATATATAATCTTTTAACCCTATCACCCTATCCGCTTCCTATATTACATTTGTGCATGCATGTACCTAATACAGCTAACAGTGCACTAGAGGAGGAAGATCAGCTATACTGATTTAGGAAGTAGAAATGGCTTTAAAAGTTTCCATGCCCAACACAAAATTCTGAAGAACACATTTCTGAGAGCCGCTGAGGTTGGGATCCTTTCTTTTGGGTCACTCAGCATGGACTGAAGTGCAAACATTCAGTGCTGTATACCCAGTAGAATGCTACCTCACTGTCTGGTTGGTGATCCTCTTGAGGTGTGAGAGGGGAAGAGGGAAAGAGTTCTGATGAAACTTTAAATTTTCTACCTTTCTTTTCAAAAAGGGTTCCCAACATTTTAGTAAGATGATACACAGAGTAATTGTCCCCACTATGAGGCTCCATGTTCTAATATGATAGGCCTTTCCCACTCCTTAATTCCTCCATTGCCAGAAATGCCAAGAAACAGATTAACAACTAAATAGATATAGTTCCTTTTGGCTTGGGAGAATAAACCCCAGAACTGAATCTATTCCAGCACTTTGTGTTTCTGTAAGCAAGCAATCTAATTATAAAGGAAGTTAATGCCAACATTAGTCTAGTTACCAAGAATCCAAGTATATCAAATGCCACCAAGTGTTCTCTTTCAAGTAGATTTCTTGTTTATTTAAATTTTCAATCCATTCCATTTTGAAAGTTTAGAGTAGTTAATGTAACAAATTTAAATAAAATATGGGAATCTTAGCTATGAAAACTGGACTTAAGTGCGTTTTTAAAGCTGTTACTTTCAATGCTATTAAACTAACATAGAGAAAAAACTAGTGTGTGTGGAGTAATTAAAAAAAAAGGGACATTCTCATTTTAAAAAAATAAACACTGATCTGCTCCCAATTTTCAGTTCACCAGAGAAAAGAATTTATAGCCCATCTCAAAAGATCTCAATAAGCAATTACGTTTTTAGCATATTACAAATGTTACGAGATAAGGGGCTTGTAATATGTCTCACATGTAATCTTCATCTACATAACCAATCTGCCTTTTCTATCACCTCATCCCAATTTAAATCTACACCACTCTAACCATTCTACAGTATGGGATGGCTCCTATTCACAAATCTTATCCTTTTAATAAAATGAGTTAGCTAGAAAAGATGCTACCAAAATGATTTTTACCATGGTAAACTAACGTGGTCTCCTCCTGCATAATAAGTCTTAATTATCTTTGTGAAATAGTGTAGGAAGTTAGCACCTACCCCTTTCCGGGAAGAATGAAATATTTTAGGAAATATTAAAAAGGCAGAATATTATCTTTCCCTGGATGAGAAATGGAGAAACATGTTTTAAAGACAAAGCAGCTTCCTGCCCCACCCCCACACCCCACACCAGAGGCAGAAACTCAATCCTTTGTCAATGGAGCATCATCTGCAACACAGTAGGACTCATCTAGGACAGAAACTCACCACATGGCACCTGGGAAGATTACATCAGACAGCAAGGCTAGCTAAGACCCCCCACCCCCTGGAGTCTGACAACCAATCAGGATACTCTTTTGTGGCCCCAGGAAGTTCAAAGCCAGAGAGAGCATAAAACCTGGGGACTCGCTGTATCTCACCCCTTTTCTGTTCAGGAACTCAAACCATATGATCCTGTCCACCATTAAACCATCTTTCCAAGCAGTCTCCATGTTTCAGTGTCTTTTTCCCCATTTGGAGCTGAACCCAGAAGGATATTTCTTCCTACAATAGGGAAAAAAAAATCATATTATAGACTTTTAAATAGCACTTCCACAATGCAGGACTGCAAGAAGCAGCTACAAACACTCTGGAAGGGAACTTTCACCCATTTCTGAATTACAACTCACAAGATTCTTCGTGAAAAGCATTATAGTTAACATTTACTGTAGGTCTTTCATCCAAACACTAGCCAGGTCAATCTAACTTAGCTTTCCAAAATCAGCCTTCATCCTAAAAGAAAACCTTTTAAAGCAAACAAAAAGCCGAAGAGTTGCAGCTTTCCAAATTGCTTTCCAGAGAATTTCTGGTTAACTTTGCTCTACACCCTTGCCAAGAAAAATGAAACTAGCTGCAACCGTCCAACAGCTACTGGATGAGAAAACTTTGTATATAGTTTCTTTTCGAAGAGGTAGCTAGCAAATGCCAGACTATAGTGCAGCAAGAAAATGCAGTGACCAAGAGAAAGGAGAGCAGATAAACTCTTCTACAAAGCCAAATGCTTCTTTCTTCTGAAACTGAAAATAAAGTGCTGCTTGTTGGCAGAAATGTTTTTAATAAATTTAAGATCAGCTTAACCTCATACCCGGTGAGACAAACTAATTGTGGCTTGTGCTTCCAAGAAAAGGGAGTTTTTTTAACAGCATTAGCAAATCTCACACAGCTGTATATAGCTGGAGAACAGATGCTGCAATAAGAGTTCAGAATTTCTGGTATATGGAGCCCTTGACCCTAGAAAAATCTCTTGTTGGAATATACAGATATGCCTTCTTCAGCACATCTGTGTCAGCATGCCTGACTACTATCTGTTTTAAACCACCATCAGAAAAACTTCATTTTGGGTGGGCAGCATAAAAAATTAAAAATAAATTAGTATGATATACACCTCTCCTTTTGGAAGGAGAATGATCATAAAGCAATGGCCACTTTGTCAACTAGTTTTTGATTATATGCATCATAAGCAAAATCTTCCATACCCTGAATATAGATAGGATCAATATAGTCATTATTAAGAATTATGCAATACTTACAGTTTATGTCCAGGCATATTTATTTAAAAATGCGTTCCATACCTCTGTTGTATTAACAAAGTTGGAAAAAGAAGTGTTGCACTTATTTCCAGAAACAGAAAGAAGGTATATAAATCTCCTGGATGATGAGAGTATTGTAAGGTGAAGACGAAGTTCAAATGTGCATTGAACCCTGAAAAACCCTAATTGTTAGTAATGTTTAGAAATAAGACATTCTTGCATCACCATCAAAATGTGGGGTGTGACATCCTACACACAAATCAACAGAGGAAGTGAGTGAGGCAGAATGATATTTTGGACCCATTTAAATCCTTAGACTTGAATTGAGAAAGAGGGATTCCCATTCTTATATAGAACATTTAAAAGAACATTTAAACTGACCTTTATTTAAAAGGCAATTTTACTTGAGTCAAACACTCCTTTCTAATGATTACGTGTCTATGTGGTTTCATGGTAACAATAATGAAATAGTATGTCATTGCCTTCTTTCAGGAAGATGTTTTTTTAAACTTTTCAAATCCATTTCTGATTTTCCTTAGTAATCTTCCCTCCAAGTATTCATTAGTCCGAAGGAGCTTAGTATTCCAAAATCAACTATCATCATCTAGCTACTCACCATGTATCATTCATTTACTACTCTTTATAATCTAACAGATCTCTACTGAAATCTTTCAGGGGGAAATTGTCACATGATTTCAACTTGTGAGTTGCTTTCAATTAAGTTAGTCATGACTCACACTGACAGTTACATAATAGATAGATGCAACATACATCCAGCAACATGTACTAGTCTGAAAAAGAATGAATTCTGCATTGAGTGACTAGCTAATACTGCCAAAGTCATTGATAAATCTGCTGGCATGCTCATGCTGCTATCTCTTCTTTACAATACAAAATTTTCAATGAGCACCTTAAAGGCACTGACCTAGAAACTGGGAGTTAATCCAGTTGGAGGAGGCAAGTCATTCTCTCTCAGCTCAAGAAAAATGGAAGAGCAAACTGCTTCTGAAAAACATTGCCAAGAAAACTGCATAGACTTATCCATGTGGTATAGTAGTGGGTTCCATTTACCTTCGCTATTGGTTTGGAATCAGGAGCGTGCCTTCTGCTCATGCACAGAGCATCCGTGATGACGTCAGGGTGGGTGGGTGGAGCTTACCACCGCCACCACTACCGGTTTGCCTGAACTGGGGTAAACCGGTAGAAACCCACCATTGATGTGGTCACTAGGAATCAAGACTAACTCAAAGTCATATACACACAAACACACTATCTGGTGTGTTTCCAGCCTTTTTTTTTAATACCTTGGTAAATTCTCCCAGTTTATGGTTTACAATCCCTATTGTATTTAGTTTTGTTGGTGACATTAAAACAGATTACTTCCTTTTCTATTCTTTCCCTCCTTTGCACCTTCCTCTGTCCTTATCCCAATCTTGGGATATTTCAATGAAAATATTTAAATAAACATATTGAAAATCTGTGTGCCAGCATTGTTTTTTAATTGACAGATTTCTGCCTCAGAGCAAAATGATAGGGAAAGATGATTAACTTGGGGTTTTAATCCCACTTGAGTGAAAAGATTCCACATAAACTCAGCACCTTGGATGACCTTCAGGTTGTCAAATCTACAACATTCTCTCAAGTTTTGTTCTAACATTTTTATTTTAAGTGAAAGTCTAAGCTTTCAATGAGATTTGTTGTGGCCCGCCAGCGGCCTGCACGGATCGTGGCTGATCCTGACGAGGAGGAGGCTGGTGTGGGGTCACGCCAGCAGCCTACGCAGCCGGCGCTTGCGTCGGACAGCGAGGAGGCTGAAGAGGAGGTGGTGCCAGAGGCAGAGACTCAGCCAGGGCCTTCAGAACCTCCAGAGGCTCCTTCAAGTGAAGGGAGCGAAGTGGAGGAGCCTCTCCTCAATGCTCGAGCACGCAGGGCTGCCAAAAGGCAGGAGTGGCGACTCAGGAGGAGAAAGTCTCCTTGAGAGTAAGGTTTGAGGATAATTGGCCACTCCCTTAGCCTATTTAAGTCGCACGCAGTTAGTAATATCTTGCTGGAAACAACGTGTAATTATTAAAGAGCATTTTTGAAGAGTGAGTGTCTTATTGTATCTTGTTTTCTGGGCTGGTTGCCAACGTTTGCTGGACTTTGTTTATTCTTGGTACATTATAACTTTGATAAAGACCATTGGTGTGTGTCACAATCCTTGGGAATCCGGAGCTTGGCAGAACAAGATTCTTTGAAAAAATCCCTTTGTTCATCTCACTATCATCACTATTTTGATCTCCAAACTTCTGTTAAGCAATCACATTAATACCCTCCTAGAAATGGCAAACAGCTACCATGTTTTAAGCTTCATAGCCACATAGAAGGAGCAAAATAATGGAACAGATGCAGGTGAACAATGATAATGTATGTTTAAAGATCTAGGTCAAAAGCAAAATCTAGCAAAATGCCAAAATCTACAATTCTGCCTTTTCTCCCCTGACATTGTGAATATCTGTTAAACATTTTTTAAAACATATAGTAATTTATGCTTAAAAATAGCTATTATTTACCCATAAAGCTTGCTTGATTGTTGTCACTTTTTTGGTGGAATATTTGGCAATATTTCACTTAAATAAAATGAACAGAAGAAACAATCGGTCCTGTCTTTTGAAGAAAGTTAGTGCCCACCCCACTCCTAGAAGAAGGAAATATTTTAGGAAATATTAAAAAGGCAGAATGTTGTATTTCCCTAGATGAGAAAAGGAGAAACATGCTCTTGGAAAGCAGCCCCCACATTTGTTAATAGCCCCAGAAAGACTGGGTCATCTTATCTACAAGACAAAAGGCCTTCAGCTCCAAGGTGATAGGATTAGCCTTCACTCAAGATCCAAACCAGGACAAAGCCGTTAAGCCATAATAGGAATTGCCCAACACCCTTTCAGAACACAAGCCTCTTCATTACATCATCACCCAGCAAGATTCAACCAAGCCTGGGACACAGAAGGCCTACAAGGTTAATTGGACCCCTGCATAGCCCCCTGGGAGTTTGACAACGAATAGGATACCTGCCCTTGCCACAGGAAGCTGAAAGGCAAGGCCCAAGAGAGTGTATAAATATCTATCTATCTATCTATCTTCCATGTAGTCAGCTACCCAGGACTTCAAACTCATGTGGTCCTGTTCCCCATTAAACCATCCTTCTAAGCAGTCTCCATGTTTCCAGTGTCTTTTTCCCTACTTGGAATTGAACCCAGATGGACATTTCTTCCAACACTTTAAAAATGAATTTTCTGTGCAACTGCTGTACAATATAATGACACTGAGCAGCAAAGGAAACTGCTTTTATTTTGGTTTTTTTAGCAGTGGCATCTATTTTGAATTTCCCCGAATTTACAAAGTACCTCAGGACAAATCTGAGTGAAAAAAATACACATTCTTCCTTCTGTCAGGTTCCAAACAGAAGGAAATAAAAGAAGACAAACCTGAATGGCTGCTACCTTAGTTTAATCACTTCTTGGCACTCACTGACAATCGCAGATGAAAATCTTGTTAGGACTACTGCCCTGTGCTTCCCACCACCATTTATCCATTAGTTATCACGACCCACCCAATCACACGTGCTGCTTCCTTCCATGTGACCCGGAAGTTGGCTTATGTTTAATTCTTGAGTATTTACAACCAGCATCTAAATAGTTAATTCACTTGAGTATTTACAACCAGCATCTCAACAGTTAATCCACTTGTTACTTCCAGAAGGCCATGATGATGTCATCCCCCAGTTATTCCTTCCCGTCAATCCTATCAGTTCCTGGGAGGCTCGATGAAGCAGATGCTGGGCTGAAACGAGGTTTGTGCATTCCTCCCCCTAAGAATGGCAGCTCCATGCTGACAGCACGCTGGAGCTTATACCTTCTATTGCTTCGAAACATTACTTCTACAAGAATGAAATAGCTGATAAATGGTCTTGATCAAATACTAGAGTCTCATCTATTTGCTATCAATGGTAGGATATTTAGTACCTTTCTATATACTAAGCAGGAATTAAGTTCAACAGGAAGATTGAGTGAGTCATATTTCCTGGTTTTTAAATCAGCTCATTGAAAATAAATGAAATATTGGTGCTAAAATTCAATAGTCTTCAGAGCATGGTTACAAATTTAACTACACATACCCACATACATTCTGTAGAAGAATTATGCAGTGCTGTGGAGGCATCGCTTTCTTAAATAACCATACAGCCTTGCTTACAAGAGTCTTTTTGAAAGCAACCACAGCTTAATTAACAGAATTTAACAGGATAACAGAATTGGAAGGGATATTGGATTCCATCCCCTTGCTCAGGCAGGAGGCTCTATACCCGTGATGGCGAACCTAAGGCAGGCGTGCCACAGGTGGCACACAGAGCCATATTAGTGGGCACCCAGATCAGCTCTGGGGCACATGCATGCGCCGGCCAGCTGATTTTCGGGCCTTCTGGGCCCACCAGAAGTAGGGAAACAGGCTGTTTCCTGCTTCTGGAGCGCCTGGGCGGGGGGGAAGGCCCATTTTTCTTTCTTACCTGGCTCCAGATCCTCTCTATGCATCTGGGAAGGGTGAAAACAGCCTTTCCCACTCCCTTGGAGGCCTTATGGAGGCTGAAAGGGCCCATTTCCCGACTCCCGGTGGGACAGGAAGTGACATTTTTTCCTGTCCCCAGCCTCCAGAGACTCCTAGAGAGGCTCCTAGAGACTCCTAGAGAGGCTCCTAGAGACTGCTAGAGAGGTTCTGGAGGCTGGAGACAGCAAAAAATGTCACTTTCTGTCCCACCGGGAGTTGGGAAATGGGCCCTTTCAGCCTCCGTAGGGCCTCCAAGGGAGTGGGAAAGGCTGTTTTCGCCCTTCCCAGATGCATAGAGAGGATCTGCAACCAGGTAAGAAAGAAAAACGGGCCTACCAGGCCATCATGTGCCAGGAGCGGGGGTGGGTGGGGTTGCATGCGCATGCACGTGGGCATGTGCGCACGGGACCTTCCCCCGCCCCCCCCGGCACACAATGGCAAAAAGGTTAGCCATCACTGCTCTATACCATTTCGAACAAATGGTTGTCTAATCTCTTGTTAAAAAAATCTCCAGTGTTGCAGGACCCACAACTTCTGGAGGCAAGTTGTTCCACTGATTGTTCTAACTGTCAGAAAATTTCTCCTTAGTTCTAGGTTGCTTCTCTCCTTGATTAGTTTCCATCCATTGCTTCTTGTCCTGCCTTCAGGTGCTTTGGAAAATAAGTTGACCCCGTCTTCTTTGTAGCAGCCCCTGAGATATTGGAACACTGCTATCATGTCTCCCCTAGTCCTTTTCATTAAACTAGACATACCCAATTCTTGCAACTGTTCTTTATGCATTTTAGCTTCCAGTCCTCTTATCATCTTTGTCACTATTCTGTACTCTTTCTAGAGTCTCAACATCTTTTTTACATTGCGGTGATCAAGACTAGATGCAGTATTCCAAGTGTTACCAAAGTGTAATAAACTAGTATTAACACTTTACATGCTCTTTTTTCTATCCTTCTGTTAATGCAACCTAGGACTGTGTTGGCTTTTTTGGTAGCTTCAGTACACTGCTAACTCATATTTAAGTGATTGTTCACTAGGACTCCAAGATTCCTCTCACAGTTACTACTCTTGAACCATGTACCACCTGTACTATATCTGTGTATTTGATTTTTCTTGCCTAAATGTAGAACCTAACTTTTTTCACCATTGAATTTCATTTTGTTAGATAGGGTCCAGTGTTCAAGTCTGTCAAGGTCCTTCTGTATCCTAAGCCTATCTTCTGGAGTGTTGGGTATTCCTGCCAGTTTGGTGTCATCTGCAAATTTGATGAGTTCCCCTTCCACTCTCTCATCTAAATCATTGATGAAGATATTGAAGAGTACTGGGTCTAAGACAGAGCCTTGGGGTACCCAATTAGTTTCCATTTCCCCTATATTGTGAGTTGAATGCTGTCCCAATCTCATTTTTTGGTCATGCCATTTCAGGTTTGCTCTGTCTTTCTTTGCAGCTAAAACAGAAAGAGAGAAAAACCAAGGCTCCTTTGCAGCACCATATCTGAAGATACAACATACTATTCAAAAGGTCCCTTAAGCTACTTCTGTTCTCTTAAAATCAACTGGATTTCTTCCATCACATTACCTTATCCTAAATTATATTTCTGCATATGCCCTTTAATTTTTTTCTGTACCTTTCCATATCTTTAGAGCTGTCAGCATCTCTTCAATGCTTGTCAAATAGTTTATGCAGAAATTAGCTGCATAAGATTTTCAGATTTATCGAAACTGATTTTAAGTTTTGGTTAGTATCAGAAGATATTTCATTTCTGAAAGCTTCTCCACCCCCCAATATGTATATTTATATCATCAGCTTTAATCATAGCCTCTCCAGAAGCACAAATTAGGCGTGAATCTCCTTGTCTAAACCCCTTCTTACTAATAGCACATATTTAAATTAGAAACAAGTGATTTTTGAACCAGCATGAATCTTATTACTCTTTTCAACAGCTTTTTTTTACAATCAAGAACATGTTTAATATTTTTCCTCATTACTTTTTAGCTTTTGGCTTTAATAGTTTCACATTGTACACACAATCAGCATTAAGGAGATGAAAAAAATATGCATTTTCCTTTGAAATTATTATATTTATACAAAGGGCATCATGATATGACCTGAAGGCAAAGTGACAGGAACATGTAAACTATTTGGTATGCTTTATGCCAAAATGAGTAACTTTTGCTTGATTTAGAAAAATGAAGAATTTCTTTTTCCTGTTTCTTTGTGTGTTTGCTCCATTCTTTGGTCCATTGTTTTGTTTTTTTTTAACCATGCATTGCCTATATACAGGAATAAATGGGAACTAAAGGAGATGCCATTGAAATGAAATACGGTAATAGCATAGAAGCAGCTTCAGGACCATGAATGATGCCTTTCCTTGTAGGACATGCAATTCTTCCTTTCTAGCTTTTCACATGTTGAGAAATAATTTATGCATCAAGAAACCTTTTTTGCTTCAAAGATTTACTGTATAATTGAGAATTCTATAAAATTATGCTAAGGTTATACTAAGTCTGGCAAATATGTTCTAGACTTCTCATCTTAGGGCTAATGCTGAATAGAATAGAATAGAATAGAATAGAATAGAATAGAATAGAATAGAATAGAATAGAATAGAATAACAGAGTTGGAAGGGACCTTCGAGATCTTCTAGTCCAACCCCCTGCCCAGGCAGGAAACCCCACACCACTTCAGAAAATGGTTAGCCAACATCTTCTTAAAAATTAATTTATAAGGTTACAAGATGGTCATGTTTGGCCAACATTTGTTGGACTTAGAAGGCTAGATTTGTTGATTTGATTAAGGATCTCCTCCCTTTTCATCTGTATAATCAGTAAATACATTTGAAAAAAAAAATAAGCAAGGTGAGGTTACAAGAAAAATATTTCACTATGGAAATCTAGTCATGATGGCTTGGAAATCCAATTTTATGACTTAATACTATATATTTATTGAATAATACCCTGTCCAGTAAATAAACACATTCTTGTTCCTCTAACTCAAGTTTGACTTCTGGTGATTTCATATACATGCTATCTACCATTCTTAGCAATCATGCAGAAGAAAGTTGCTCTGATGCTGTTGCCACTTTCTTGGATCCTTTTTCAATTTCTCAATTTAGCTTATGTTCTGCAGGACCTCCAAGGAGTAAAATGTGAGGCTTAACCTCTACAAGACTTAGGGTTGTTATTATCTTTCTATTTACTTAGCAAGTATATATGCCACTCAGTTTAGGTAGAAAAAAAACATATTAAATATCAGCAAACACATAAACTAGTTAAGTGATTAAAAAGAGACAAAAGGCATGCAAAAGCAGGGAGGAAGAAAGAGATGAACTACAGGCAAGTATTGACACAATCTGTAGATTTCCATATTTCGGCAAAAGCACAAAACTTTCAAGAGTCACTGGAAACCATACAGGGGTTATTAGTATGGACAGTCTCACAATATGTGTGGTCATGATTCATCCATAATTCTTCATAATGACAGCGGAATAAAAGTGGAATAGGAAACCAAGTGGTCTCAACTTTATATGGCGTCATGGAAGAAACAGTATGACAAATGGGATGATGTACCCAACATTGACCCTTGAATCTTCCCCATCTCAAATTGAAAAAAAGTGCATAGTTTTGGACCTACCTACTCTGCAGATATCAAAGGGTTGGTGGCAAGTGACTTGTAGATCTTCATACATTAATGTCAGGGAAAGAGGAAAGGGAAGGGAAGGGAAGGGAAGGGAAAGAAAGGAAAGGAAAGGAAAGGAAAGGAAAGGAAAGGAAAGGAAAGGAAAGGAAAGGAAAGGAAAGGAAAGGAAAGGAAAGCTCAGTTTCTTATAAGCAGTTTCCTTTGTTGTTCCTCATCTATAAACAGAAATCTTGCCAAACTAAAGTGACTACTTGCACCCTTAAAAACATAGTCTGACAACATTAGGGAGGAACTATTTTAACTCTCCTTCTCCACCCAAATAATCCAAACTTTGCAGTCTTTTGCTCCTCTGGAATGCGTCCCATCTCCTGAGAATTCAGGCTACATTCTGTCACACGCTTCACTTCGTTGAATCAAAGCCTCAATAACAAGCCACCCTGGCATCAACATGGTAACATGTAACTTATGACATCATTCAACAGTTTCAATTATATAATGATGTTAGTGTTTAGTGCAAGTATACAATTTGCATCAGTGGCACAATGACATCATGACCACACATATTGTCATTTGTCCCTGCTGTGGATATCCATTGAAAGCTAATCAAGTCAAGGGGACATAATTACTTTAAACCTAGTTAATACAATCCTATTGATTTTCCATTCATTATTGAACCTCTAGATCTGTAATAACTGGCCCAAAATTATTTTAGCTCTTTGAACAAATAATACAATTGTGTTTTAGGCTTAATTTTTAAAGACATAATTTATCCCCCTCACCCCCATTATCATTTTATCATGCACTTACTAAATGACCATGTTAGAAAATGATGTTTACGCACCTTCAAAGAAAAAAGAACAGAGGGGAAAAAAGAAGGCTGGGTTACACTTCCTAGATAAAGTGAAAAACTAGGCAATTGCAACCTATGAATGAAGAAGGCTAGAAAGATAAGGCATTAAAGAAGGGGCATTTTGACAGGAACATTTATAAATACAAGATTTCTTGCAACAATTCTTTGGAGAAAGAAAGAAAATCCATCTAGGTTATTGCTTGTTGGGACAGAAATCTTCAGGATAAATGTTTCCCTTGGAGTCTCTCAGCAGATGCAGAAACATTCATTTAAATAACTACCAGGCAAACACAAAACAGTTAGCAACAATGCAGGGAGGGAAAAAAAAACCCTACTGTCTCTTGATCAAACCCATTTCCTTACCCAGGGAAACACCATTAATTATCTTGAATTAACTCTGGCATTTTGTCCTGATGCAACTGGCTGTTCCTTCTCCTTTGCTGCCTCAGAGGCAGCTAATTTCCTCATCGATCTGCACTGTTGCAATAAAGGGGCAAAATGTATTAATACTTCAGTGAGAAAGTTTCTAGCATCACATTTTGTCATGCAAATGTCATTGTAGGACCAACAGCATTTCTTTTTAAAAAATTCTGAGTACTAAAGTCAAACTTCACATCTTGAGACAGAGGTGATTTTTAATTTTGTGTGTGTGTGTGTGTGTTTAAAATTTTATTTTATGGATTTTCCCTCCTGCCCCAGTAGTAATGAATGCCATTTGGTTTGATGGAGAGCAGTAAAATTCCTTTTCCCAAACATCTGCCTGGCTTACTCTGAACGTATGGTCTCCAGTGATGTAATAGGGAGAGTGCAGCTCCCATACCTTTTCAGAGTATAATGATGTCCTTTGCTGAAGTACTAGATAATTGACAGGCCTTTCTTTTAGCTGGTGAATGAATGGGGTGATAATAAGGCTTTCAAGTTTGACTATTGTTGGTGACAGCTTAGCAAAGAGATTTGTCAGAGAAGAGAATTAGCAAACAGATTGGGCATTACTTTTCTTTGATAGAATTTTTAGCTCATGGAAGCAACTTAAATTATAACACTGGTTGAATTTCTAATTAAAAGCCAGTGGTTGCATTTTAGCTGGTTAAAGATCTTTCATTAAACCTCAGGGATGCTCACAATTGAACCTTTTTGTGTTGGTGATAGGGTCTTTTTCTTCCCAGCAGAAAGCTTCTGGTTTTACTAGGGGCAAAATAGGTATGTTTATCATGTGAGGTTCTTTTTTAGGAAGAATCTGACCCAATAAGGATGTTTTTGGGTGGGCCAGCCAGTGCATCTGAAAACCTACAACTATGGATTTGGGACAGTTCAGCCTGGACCAGTTCTATGTTATACATCTATAAAATGCCCCAAAGCCCTATTAAAAATCTTACCAGTTTGATTCTCAAGACTTGGTTCCATCATCAAATGTCTTGGCATCAATCTCATGGCGAGGGTACCTTAGGTTGAGATGGTGCTCTCAATCACTTTGTTCTACAACATTGCAAGCAGAAATGAGTTTCAGATCTGCTTCTTAAGTGTTGAATTTCCCAGAAGAGATCTTGCCATTTACTACTACATTAAAGAGATCTTTTCTGACTCAATTTCTTCATAAATTGTTCTTTAATTAAAGTGTAGCTAATGGAAATTACTGTGCATTTCTCTGTTCAGGTACTGTAACGATGGAAGCCTGACCATTTGCCTGTGCTCCCCACCCTCTCTATTAGAAATTACAGAGGCATTTGCCAAGCAGTGAAGGAAGAAATGGAAACCATTCAGAGTTTGTACCATTGCTGCTTAGGTATTCATGCCCTAAGCTTTATCAGAGATTGGAAAAATCAAACGACAATCATTAAAAAGTAACCTCTTTCTTATCAGATTGCTAAATTATAATATATGGAATCTTTCTCTGTCAGCTCCAGTAGGTAGAGCTGAACATCAACGCCATAAGAAGGCTAAAACTATTGAGATTGGCTATACCAGGAGTCTGCAACCTTAAACACTCAGAGAGCCATTTGGACCCATTTCCCACAGAAAAGAAAACACCGGGAGCCACAAAACTCTTCCCGAACCCGACTATTTCCTGAGCGGCTGCAAAACTAGCGTATATAGTTGAATTAAAGATTCTGTTTTCTTCTGATACTTTTCTTTTCTTGGATTTACCCATGATTGGCCTACCAGGGATCAAAAAGCTTAACAAATTGCATGTCGGTGGGTGTCGCACATTGGCAGTTGTGATTCATATTTTGAGCATCAGGGAGCCGCAGCAGAGGGATGAAAGAGCCACATGCAGCTCCAGAGCTGCGGGTTGCTGACCCCTGGGCTATACAGTAATAATAGTATCTTGTAAGTGTATTGATCTGCACCCCATTCAGTGAATCAGAAATGTATTTATCTGAACTGCCTCCAAATATTAACTCACTGCCTGGATTTAAAACATGTTTCACCCCCTTTTGCCTAAGTATCGGTTCTTGCATATTTCTGTCAAGACCATCTTCTTTACTATTTGCATTCTCTTTCTCTAGCTTACCACTGTGAAAGAAGATACAGCTGTTTATTTGGCTCATTTTCTCCCTCTTTATTTAACTGCCCGTTTCTTTTTGCCTGGTGTTGGAACAAGACAGGAAGCTTATGAGTTCAAAGAGGACAAGCAAAGATTATCTTCTCTTCCAAAAAGACAGAGAGAGTTCTTTATGGGAAAACGAACTGATTAGGCAATAATAATTAGGAATAATTCTACTGAATTCTCTAAAGTGGATGATAACTGGTTCCTGATAGCCAAGGGACAGAGTTAGCTGAGCAGTAGGAGGCAAGACTTGTGAGAATCATGCACTCAGAAATAGATTCCTGCAGGCAGGGGAGGAAACACATGCCCATCCTTATGCTTAGGCCCTGGAACTTCTGGGCTGGCAACAGCAGGCATCTTTAGTGGGGCTGCACTGTTGCCAAATTCCTCTATGAAATGTACTTTCTGCCATGCCTTGCCAAAGGCTGAGCAAAAAGGTGCCCCATCCTTTGCAGGTAATCAGTTTCCGCTGGTGACTCCTAACAGATGCTAGGTCACTGTTCCACTCCACTAATTACTTTTTTAAAAAGTAAGAACTCATTAGTGTAAACAAAACCAAGCTGGCTATAGAGGAGCCCTGGATCAGAGGAAAGAAATCAGATGTCTGATGTGTCCCTGTGTTTCGATCAAGTTAAACATAATATTTTACATAGTCTCGAGATAAAACTTCGAGCTTTTTTCAGATGAATCCCTTCACCAAAGACATGGAGGGAGAAGGATAATTAGGCATACAACTAAGCCTGTCTTTCTGAGCAGGTACCAAATACGTGGGGACTTCAGTTCTCAAAATATATGATGCCCTTAACACTGACATGCCACATCTTCAATCTATAGGCACTTAATTGATCACTGGAAAGGAACTTGTCTGAGTAGCAATAGCACTTAGACTTATACTCTGCTTCACAGTGCTTTACAGCCCTCCCTAAGTGGTTTACAGAGTCAGCATATTGCCCCCAACAATCTAGGTGTACATTTTACCAACCTCGGAAAGATGGAAAACTGAGTCAACCTTGAACTGGTGAGATTCAAACTGCTGAACTGCTAGCAATCAGCAGTCAACAGAATTAGCCTGCAATACTACATTCTAACCACTGTGCCATGACTGCACATCACAGAGTAAACATTTCTATGGGTATAGAGCAGTGTTGGTGAACCTTTTCGGCACCAAGTGCTGAAACCAGAGCGTGCACCCACGGGGGAGCATCAGAAACTGGAAGAGCAGCTCCCCGGCACGTATGCGTGGGAACACCGAAAAACAGAAGAGCAGTTCCCTGGTGTGCATGCGCCACCAGCAAGCTCAGCTTCCAGTTTCCAACATGCGCATGTGCACCAGTCATCTGGTCTTATGGCTTCTGTTGTGCATGTGAGTGCGAAGACCAGCTACACGCCAGGGAGATGTTCTTCCGGTTTCCAGAGCTCCTGTGTGCACGAACACCAGCTGGCAGGCATGCATGTGCACGCCGGAACCTGAAAGAGCAATGGGGGATGGCTAGCATGCCCAGAGAGATGGCTCTGTGTGCCACTTCCAGCACGTGTGCTATAGGTTTGCCATCACTGGTTTAAGAGATTGCCATAGTATCTAGAATGCATGAGTCTATAGCTAAACTAGCATTAGGATGTTGTGACTGTTTCTGCTGCCATTAATATTAAACGTATCTCTGTGTTGTCCTACCCATAAGGATTGATTACGGAACCGAGATGTGAGATGGAAGCCATGTGCAGTGTCTATATAGGGGTCAGTAGCTTTCCTATGGTTGGCATCATGTTCTAATCAGTCCTGAGATGACATATGTATGGGAAGTGATTTGTGCACTTCAAATGTGCTAAGTAGAATGATTATTTATGCTCTTTGGCATTTTGCTGGCATGATGACAAGAGAAGTCCTCGAACTCAAGAAGAAACAGCAAGGAAACTGAAGAGTTGTCAGCACAAGATTACGAACATTATCGTATAAGACTATTTCCTTTCCCAGGTTTGATTTGCAGAGTAGTAAGCATTGGAGTCCATTGCTGTGGCTGAATCGGTGGCTTCCAGAAAACATTTTGTGGAATAAAGGTAACTTGTTAACATTGCTAAATCCTCCTCAATCATCCCTTCCCTCCTTTCAAATCACAGGAAGCCTTGACAAATTTAGTGCTCCTTCTGGTTCACCCCCACCCCACTTAAGTCAGTCCTGTGGCCTTGAAGGAGCAACAGCTCTCTTCTCCAAAGCTGGGAATGAACGTGGTAAACAAATGCACAAGACCCAGCAGCGATGACTTCACATGAAGATAAGGGCAGACTTTTCCCAGGGGCAACGTGGGAGAATTTGCAATGGGTGCAGACAGGACTGAACCACTGTCTGAGCTCCAGCAAGTACGAGGAAGGAAGTCTCCAAATGGTGAGTTTACTCTGCCTCTTTAGCAATCACATTACAAAGCAGACAGGAGAGGGCTGGTCCCTTCTAGACCCTGCAAGAATCAATCAGAGGAAGCCTGATGCCATAGAACTGTTTCCTGTGGACTGTGTGGGAAAAAGAGTCAGAGTGCAAAGTACAGCCAACAATTAGACAATAAATTAAGATAAACAGGAAAAATTGCATTTCTGCTTCTCGAATGAATGGCTGGACTTCTGAAAGCATTCATAGTCGTGGCAAGTGAATAAAATTTAAACAAAAAGCATTGGATTTCAGGAAGAATGGGGAGCCTTATCTGCAAGAAACGTTTCTGTTGGATGCAGAGAGAAGGATACGAGAAACTCTGTTAATAATTACCAGTAAAAAAAATAAGAAGATGGCAGGAGGTATACTCTCAAAAGTAAAATTTTTCTACTCTGGGAGATAAATGATCTCTTGCTAAAAATGGCCTAGAGGTCAAAAGAGTTAACATTTGAGACTTACTACCTAGAATAAGTAGTTACAGAAAGATAGGGAAGGGGAGATTACTGCAGCCTAGATCCCTGATATGCTAGCTGCTGTAGAAGTACTTCAAGAAGATGTGTAGCCACAAAGCTGTCTGGAGTTGCCACAATGTTCTCTTGTCCCTTCTTCAGACCCTTGCCACAGAATTTTTTCATTCCACTGTACCTTTGACTCCCACACAATTTCTGTTTCATCTCCCTCTTCTTTTGTGCCACCAAATCTCTGCCTATTTCTCAGCCTGTTTGCTTCCAGCCTCCCCCCAATATTTCTTCACCCTCTCCTTTCCCAGATCTCCCCTGCTCTCCTATCTTCTCCAGCTTCTTAGGAGGCTTCTCCCACCTCTCCAACATGATTTCTTCAAAAGGTTGCAGCTTTTTCCTTCCTCCCCCATGTCAGAAAACAATCCTAGACCATTCTATCATTAATAAATAGGGCTATCACAGTGAGATTCCTAAAAAATAAAATAAAATAAGTGTCATTCATTTTAGCATCTGGCCCTACCTACTTTTGGAATAGTATTCACAGCAAATAGTATAAATTGGTTAAAAACCATGCCTCGATTAATTCTGAAAGCCCTGTCTTTGATTTTATCGTAGGAAATAAGAGTAGGACTTAGAATCATGGGACAAAGGTGTCCTAGAGTTAGATACACACATATTTTCAGTTTACATTGTATTGTTTAATGGTTTGCTTACTTAGAATTCTTCTGATACAATACAAGTCTAGAGAAAAACATGTTTAGAGCACATATGGCCATGTTATGCTTGCCTAGAGAAGGGGAAAGATTTACTCACAAAAGAATGCAAAACAATTAGTAAGGCTCGAAGCTGGCAATGTAAAATGTCTGCTCTGATAAAGCTTGGCTTATACCCAACTGTTTCCTTCTGTTTGTTTCTGAAACGCAAGAGAGAGAAAACCCATGCAACCTCAATGGCCTTGCCTTTCTCAATCAGATCCTAGAATCTGCGTTCATGAGTTCCAGGTGACATACTACATCATCAAAATTAAGAAACATTTAAATATACTGAATGTTCTCTTGATGGTTGATGATAATGAGCAGTTGGCTATCAGCAACATATCGATGGTACTTTCCAAGAATATTGATCAGGTCCCTTAATTTTAGCGATACTCCCACATCGGCTGATTTAATCAGTCAGAAGGAGCAACACTCATAGAAACAAGGAATGGCTTTCATCTTGTCCAATACTATATCCGTGCCTTGAGATCTAAAAGCTGAAAAAAATCCGTATGATAGGGCAAGCAATTGCCTGGGTTACCCATGACACTCCTCCAAAACTGAGCTAAAATTGGAATGAGAACTTTCCCTACAAAAACCCCTAAAGAGACTTAGTTACAAGGATCATTCAGGGAACCATCTGACTCCATTAGACACCAGAGAAAGAGGTGATCTACCCCCACAGAGGTTTAGCAGCTGCCTGTATAAAAACGACAGAAAGTGATCTATCCATGACAGTGGAGCTTCTCCACTTACAGATCATTGATTTCAACCAGCCATTGTATCAGATTATGGGAGCCCAGTGTGAGTGTGTCAAAATCTGCAATACGGATGGTGTAGCTTCACAATCAAAGCATGCATTTACATTGTCAAATGTACAAGAGGGGTGGGAAATGATGTCTACCAACTTGTAAATTTTGAATCCTCCCATGGTTGTTCCTCATCTCTTATGGAAGCATGAAATTCTGAACCTCTCTGACTGGGAATCTCAGTGTGGGAACCAAAATCTGGACAATAAGTCCCAGTAATGAACCAGTATATGAGAAATACAGCTACATCAGAAAGCCCCCATAGCATGCCTAACTCATGAAAAGACATCTTTTTCACTTTTTCCCCAATCTGAAAAATGGATGCTTTTCTCCCAAAGGTGCTTTTTAAAAAGGCAACTGGACTTCGTTTTGCTTGAAGATGTTTCACTTATCTTAGAAGCTTCTTCAGTTCATGGAGAATTGAAGAAGCTTCTTGAATGAGAAGAGAAATATCTTCAAGCAAAACAAAAAAAGTCCAGTTGTCTTTTGAAAAAACACCTTTGGCATAACCATGACCTGGATGACTGAGAATCTCCATAGACATGGATGTTTTTCTAATAAAAGAAACTATTTTTGCATTAACTAAGAACCAGGGATTTCAAAATATTTTTTCTTTCTTGGAAGCCAATCCTTCTAAAGTAAGGGGTCAATGTCATTTTTCTTTCAGACCATTTACTCTGGCTCTCCAACTTTTTCTTTGTAAGCCCTTCTACGGTTTCCATCTTTATGTAGCAAATTGACCATGTGGCTAGAGTGGCAAATTTCTCTTTCATTTTTCATTTCTCACTCTTTAATCCCTTTCGAGGTTAGGATGGGATGCAAACATTAGATTAAAATATTGGTGCCTCCTCTTTCCTATCCCATTTTTGTAGCTTAGGAATCTGCTTTGCTTTAAAGCCTTGCTTTTTAAACAAAACTCTCAATCCTGGGGCTTCGCTTGAAATGTTTTTGTGGAAGAGATCCCAGACTCACATAGTGACTTTATTCCTAGGGTAAAAAAGCAATTGCCGATACCCATTTCTGAAAACCCAAGAGCCAGATGTAATTCATCTGTCTGTGGCCTTGGGCAAAACATCCAGGTGCCTAGATTGGCACAGCAACCAAAACAACAACAACCATGGCAATGTTTATAATAATGAAAGTGGAAATTCTGGACAAAAGGTGCCATCCAGAAGGAAATCAGTTGAAGCCAAATTGATTAGAGGAAATGGAATAAACCCCAATAAACCCCAAGTATAATCTTTCTTCGAGTGGTAGAAAAGCATTTTTTTCTGAGAGTAGATTCTGTTTTTAATCATTCAATATATGGTGTGTTGGAAGCAAATAAACAATGCAACTGTGTTGGCCGATATTAAAAACAAAACCCTTCCACACTTGGCTAATCCTTTAAATGAAATAGCCTTGATTTAAATCTGTCCACCTTCTACTTGTACTATAAGTTATTTTCCTGATTCTGTGTCTTTTAGTGATTAAAAAACAAAAGTGGAAGAAATCTATCAATGCATGGTTTACACATGAACAACAGTTCTCTGATTCCTTACCTGAAAATGCCCTGTGTGCTGCCAGTACAAATAACTGAGCTGTAATAAATGCTGGTTTTATATTTGGCTGTGGATTAAGACTGTGATGATAGGCACACATAAATAACCTGTGCTGGCTATGAAATTCTTCGGGTGAGTTGTTTTCCATAAATACCCACTTCAGCAATTCCCAATATAGCTATGCAATCCTCTGGATTCAAAGGTGAAAAGGTATGCATTAAAGTAGCTCTGTTTTTTTTTTCCCCCTGGATTGTGTGGTTGTACCATCTGCAGCTGCAACACAACCCTGATAAAAGATGCATTTAGTTAAGGGTAAATGCTATTGATGGACTCTGAACCACCTTTTTGCCTTCAAAATAAAAGTCCTTCTTAATTCTAAATCATTGTATAGTGATGTGAGTAAGCATTTAATGAAATATGTAGTTGGACTGGTAGAAAGTTATAAAATCAGTGAGTACCTATTGGTTCCCCCCCCCAGATAACAGAGCACTTATGGATTTTTATATTTAATTATTGGGGAAAGGGACATGTTATTAAGTAAATGTGCCCAAGATAAACAAAAAGCATGAAAATTAGTGGTGGTATTTTTTATGTGGATACATTAAAAAATTATGTGACTTTTATGGGAGTCAGAGAATTCTTCTTTTTCCAAATTCTGGGACATTACAATGTCTTTTTGCTCCTTTTTCCAAGCATCAGTTGAAGAAAACAGAACAGATCATCTTTTAAGAAATGGACAAAATAGTGGAAATTTAGAAGTGTTCACAAATGCATACATGAGTTCTGTAGTACAGTTTCTACATATTTTCCCCATATCTATATATATTTCCCAAACTTTTTAAAAGGATTCTAAAAATACTGGCAAAACAGTAGATTTCAAGATGCTCAAAAAGATGTTTGTTTTAAATAAAGCCTCATGTTTTGTTCAGGAATTCAGAGACCGCCACAGACAGAAAAAAAAAAAAAAGAGCAACTAGAAATTGAATATCTGATGATATCATCAGTACCTGCTAGAAGTTGATTTTGTAGATATAGTTCTTATTTCCACATCATATTTGGAGTTTATGCTTTTCTGACCCAGCTCCCCAAACACAACAAACCCTCTGATGTGAACTCAAAAGATTCTTTTATTAGGAATGCCCGCAGCCCAACAAAAAGTTTTGCTCACAGGCTAACAGGTGTCTGCCACATCTATTCATCTCCACCCACTGCCTTTTATCCCCAGAATTAGGGTGGAGTCTCACTAGCAGTGGTGGCTCTTCCTTCCCCAGGATCGGCCCACGGCTTTTCTCTGCTCTCCTCTTTTCTGCATTCTACGCAGCCATGCATCAGGCACTGGACTCAGCTGTTCCTCCTCTTCTTCATCAACCACCTCCAGGCCTGGGGGCTGTTGACTCTCCATCTGAGGGCTGATGGATGGCCCAAGCTCCATCTCTCTCTCTCTCTCTGCCAGCTCCATTCCCTCTTCCCCCTCGAAGCTCTCAAGTTGCCCTGATGCTGACCTTGACTCCCACACCTTCTCCTCCTCTGATTCGGCTGCTGGAGGGGCCGGCAGCCGACCGGCCACAACAATGCTTCACAGAGGGTTGCTTGGGATACACCAAAGAAATAATGAGAAAGAAGGCATGAGTAGTATATGTGCTACCAATCTCCTAAATTTGTGGAGGCCAGGACGCATATCCTTCTATTCCAGGATGAATCCTGAAAGACTAGGAAAGAAAAGGCATGAGGTGATACACAGTTGCTCTATTTCCTCAAATATCCAAAGTAGATATTCTAGTTAGACAATGAATTTCCTGTGGAGCAAGGACACCAGAAGTGTTTTGAAATAGAGTCAAGGAATCTAATATTCAGTAAACATTGAATTGATTAAAGAACACCTCTTGGCTTCACAAAAACAAACCAAAAAATTGGTTAAAGATTATTGAATGGAAAAAGAAAGGCAATCTCTGTGCACAGAATTTCATCTCTCTACTTCCAGCTTTGTGGTCACTCATTATTCTGACATTAGTTCAATTCAGCTTGTCTCCTTGGTCCATTGTTGAGTTCTGTTCTAAATAAATCACAGTCTGTGCCTATTTCCCCCAAATGAGGCCTGTCCTATCTTCTAGCCTTGATTAATAGACCTCAGTAAAAGAAAACATGTTTTGCCCCGTAAGACAAGTAGTTTAAGCTTTTGCCTACGTCAACCCTTCCAGAACATCTTGGCATTCATGCCGTAAACTTCTTGTGTCAGATATTTTAACAAATTGTAAAAAAGTTAAGTATTACCAATATCATGCAGAATGTTTATATAGATAATGCTTAGTATAATCAGGGCTGTGGATCAGTCAAATGAAGCAAAAGGATTATACCTCGTTCAGAGCTTGCTCTCATTTTTGCTCCACGTTACTATGTAGATTCTATGTAGATCTCCAAATTTAAAGAACGAGTTGACAGATCATTTGTTGCAGCCTGATATGAATCATAGGAATAACCATGGAAAATGTCGTTTAATGCACAATCTTTTATCCTCCCAAATTTATGAATGATGTTCATTTTTCTGGAAAAGTCTTCTCAGAGTAGAATCTATATAATTCAGCAAAGCAACATGCACCTTTCATGCTGACACTAAGTCCAGTCCCAGCAATTTAAAATGCCTTGAATTTTAATGGTTTCCACCATTAAAATGATGGAAAAGACAATTGTCTGAAAGTGAAAACTGCTTCATGACACTACTAAAATCCGTAGTAAAATATTCTGATCTAGTAGATATTTGAATAAATCATTTTCCTAGGCGTTGTTAAGGCAAATAAATATTTCAAGTTAAAGCTAACGGACAGGTTTCATGCCCAAGTTAGATGTAAATGCAGCTTTGTAAATGTTTCTTAATTTGCTACTGCTTTCTTCCAATACGGTAGATAAAGCAATCAATAATCTGAATATCACATTTGTGACCCTTTCTATCTAGCATAGCCTGACCTTCGAAAGCAGTTTTATTGATTCTGATAACATCTAAGGCAGTGATGGCGAACCTTTTCGGCACTGAGTGCCGAAAAGGGAGCATGTGCACGTGTCTGGGCTGCAACCCAGAAGAGGAGCCGCTCAGGGTGCATGCACGCACCCGAAAATGAACTTCCGGTTTCAGCTACTGAACTTCTGGTTTCAACCAGCTACTCTTCCAGGTTTCTGGCGCACATGCGCATGCGACAATCAGCTGGCTGGCGCACATGCTCACGCAGAAAAATGGAAGACCAGCTCTTCTAGTTTCTGGCACTGCTGCATGCAAAAAGACTAGCTGATCATCGCACGCTCATGTACGCCAAAAACCCAGAAGAGGAACGGGCAACCCTGCACGTGCCAGGCAACATGGCTCTGTGTGCCACTTCGGGCACGTGTGCTATAGGTTCACCAACACGGATCTAAGGAAACACCACATTCTGAAATTTTATATTGAAAATGAAAACCATCTACAGAGAGGTGAAATCTAGCATCTATGCAGCAAGTAAGTCTGCACTAAAGATTATTAATTGGGCACAATTAAATTGCAAAATATAGTTCATATCCATCTATTTCACTGGCATTTACAGACATACATAGGAATCATAGCTGTTGATTTGGACTTCATTCATACATATGGACATAAAAACTGTTTTTGAAGACAATATTTCCAGTGGTGACTGACCACAGAAAATAACTCCCTTTCCCCTCTCTCTGCATCTGTTACTGGCTCCCAAACTTTCTCCAGAAAGAATATATGAAAGGCATTAAGAACCAGGTGAATAAAAAGAAGTCTGAGTCTTTTCATGGCATCTCAGATGCATCCCAATAGAGTATCTTTAATAACCATCTGCTCTTACAAATATAAGTAATAAAGTCAGTCCTTCAGGTTGTACACAACATTTCACCCAGTATTAAATACCTAGTGACACTTAATCATAACTAGTGCTGCCTTATATGGACATGCACATCTTATTCTAACAGCTTTTTAGAAGTGATTGCAGTTATGGTTTGACTGGTTTTGCAGTGCCTTATGCCCTTTTTATTTGAATGATTTATTAGATTGAAATTCCACAAATGCAAATGCTTAGAGCACCTTCAAGCTACCCTTCGCAAATCCCAACATAACACAGATAATGTAAGAGATGACAGACCATTAAATCAGAATAACACTGTCCACTGCATGTAAAGGATGCCTGCTGGAATGAAATGGCTTTTAGCAGCAGGGGAGAAGCAGTTCAGGTATTTCTTCAGAGCTGCATTGTGCAGCACTAGAATAGAGGTGTTTCTAAGAAAAAAACACATAATGGTTTATTTGTTTGCATGGTAATTGTAACCTGTTTCACATGTGAATTGCATCTGCATAACCAACCTATTTTCCCCTTCCTTCCTTCCTTCCTTCCTTCCCTCCTCTTCCCACTGTACTCCAATTTAAACCCTAAACATCAGTTTAGCTCTCTATTTATCTAATGAAAAGGGCTGCAGCTCACAAAGGTTTATGCTTTGTGAAAAAAAAAAATGCAAGTGAGAAAAGGTGCTTCCTATTTTTTTTTTTTGCCATAGCACTAGGAGCGTGAAAGGATATTCCTGTTCTGGAAGCAAATAATGCAATTGCTTGTCAGAAGGGGGCAGCATTATCCATGACTAAATGAAGCCAATGCATTTGTACACCCTCTGGGAACTGTAACTTTCAAAGAAAAATAACTCTTGTTTGGGAACTTGATCCGTTGGTCCCACTTTTGTTAAACAAGGTCCTAGCTCAAAATTCCATTATGTAGAGTGCTTTCATCCCATTGATAAGCTAGGTCTCATTCTCATTTCCCTAGAAATGTATTATGCTCCCTTTGGAAAGAAATCTTCATTATTTCCATACTGCGGACTGTATGCATGCCAGAAAAGGATCTCACTTCCTACTTCTTCATTGTCAAAGAGAGTGGTATGTATGGCTCTATTCATAAAATCCCTTTGTCCTCAACTTATTTTATATCTTGGTAGAAATAATAAGTAAGTCAGAATTTCTTTTCTCTTACCTCAACCTTGTGCTCTGTCTCATAGAATCAGCCTCTGAACAGGCAAAGAGCAAAACCAGAAAATGAACAATGGAATATTTATAACAATTGATTTCCCAAGAGAAGGATTGTAACTACTGTTTGTTATGCTCAGTTTTAATTCTTCAGTTACTGTACTGTTCTAGCAATCTTCGCAAGTGAAAATCGTGGCTGCTCCTGAGCCATCCTCCTTGCTTCATCAGTCTCCTCTAGCTTCTATGTCATCTTCTTTCCTTTCCTTTCTTTCCTCTCAAATTCAATTCGAATCTTTATTGTCAGTGCACAACATATGTACAATGAGATTGGTTGAGCTCCCTCAGTGCACCCCCACAACACAATACAACTCACAGTGAAGACAGAAAATCCCTAACCCAATAAATCATATTAACAAAACACCCAATCCTATTGCACCAGTGTGAACATGCTACACATTGATGTATGTAGTATGATGGATACTATGTAGTATTCATCATACTACATAGTTATGATGTTATTTCTCATTCAGGAGTCTGACAGCCCACTCTCTAACACATTATCTGCAGAAAAATATAAAGGCAAGTATTCCCCCCACCCAGTGGTGAAATATAAAATTTGTTACTACTGGTTCTGTGGGCGTGGCTTGGTGAGGGGTAATGTGACTGAGTGGGTGTGGCCAACTTTTTAAAAAAAAACTTTTAAAAGCGTTTTTTCTACAACCTCTTCGGCTGAAGAGTTTGTAAAAAAAATGCTTTTAAAAGGCTCTGACGATCCCGGTTGAGCCGCACGATCATGAGAGGCTTTTTTTTTTTTTTACTTTTAAAAGCATTTTTTTTGGCCAAAGAGGTTGTAGAAAAAATGCTTTTAAAAATTAAAAAAAAAGCCTCTGATGATCGCGCGGCTCAGTGGGCATGGGGTGGGGGGCGCAGGGATTTTTGCTACCAGTTTTCCGAACCACCTGCCGCCATCGCTACCGGATCAGTCAATCCGGTCCGAACCGGGAGCATTTCACAGCTGCCCCCCCCATATTTTGTTTTGCTCTCTGATTTGCAGACCACTTTAAAAATACAGTTTTGCAAGCTGAACTTAATTGGAAATGAAAAAAAAAATCATGAAGTACCACAACTTTTGTAATGGCAATTTTGAAGTGTGGACTCCTTTTGGGGAAAAGGATACTTTTGCTATTTGCCCCTCTGTTGTTTGCATAATTATATTTTTCATATCAGGTAGAAACTTAATATACATACAGTATATGCATGTCAGGGGCAGGTTCTACTTACCATAACTATTGGTTCGCAATGGGATCGCGCGTGCCTTTGCTGAGAAATCTAAAAATAAAATTAGTTTAGTTGTAGAGACTTTGGAACTTTATTACAAACTTAGATTAGAATACAGCCTAGATATTATGGTGGTAACTGAACACTAACTGGAAAAATCCCCTCAGACCTTTTAAATAACAAGTACTGCAATCACATATAGCACTTAGGTGACTCTGTTATGTGTTATGTGACTCTTAGGTGACCAGTATATAATTTATATAAAATTATCAGAGTGATCTATTTGTGTTTTTTTTTTAAAGTAAGGGCTGAATGAATCTTGTCCAAATAGTGAAATAAAACGTTTATGGCAAGAGAACCTATCCAGTCTTATTCTTTGTGAGGTTGGTCTATTATCATATCCACTCTCTAATATTACCAAGGGAAGAGCATTGAGACTGGCTCTGGCAAATGCTCAGTAGTCTTTATCCACCCTCCCTAGCAGCATTGTTATCAATCTGAACCAGCCCAATTCAACTCAAGATCTGGCTAAATCTGACACACAATTGTTGCTCATGTTCTGCAAATGAAACCTACACAAAGAAAACAACAAAATGTATTGTGCTTTTTTTTTTTAAAAAAATATCCATTGCATATAAATAAACTAGCAATTGCAGTTAAATAATGCTGTTTCTTTCAAAAAATCTAATTGATATGGATGAAATGCCCTAATTTCTAACTCATGTGAATCAAACGACTGGCTAGCAACCTTCGTTTCATATAAAATATGCAGACCAGAGCTCCTGTTGTAAAAACAACAGGAGGTAGTTTAATAATCCCCCCCTCTTTTTTCAAAGAACGTAGTGGAAGGACATTTTAAAGCCCTCCCTGTTTTTCCTGGGAAAGCCAAGCTGGGCACCTCCTGTTTCAAAAGAGCTCTGGGCATCTGTTCTATAGGAACTTGAAATGATGGTTGCCCTCTCCCAAGAAAGAAAATAGCTATTCCTCATTTGCATGCATTAATGGGTTTAAATCATTTATATTTAAAGTTGCCCATTGTCCAGCCTTGAGGCACTATTTCTTTCTTTTTTTAAAAAAAGCTGTGTTGATTGGCAAAAAGCAGGTCAGATGGCAGCTGTAATTGGGGTGGAGGCTATCAGACATTAGCGTGCCTATAGGTGCATTCTACAACTTGCCTTTGTTTTATGCATAGTAGGAGTTGCTTCATCAAAGGTTTACAACCTGAACATTCATGCCCTCTTGACAAAGGAGCCAAGCCTAATTAATCTGCACCTAAATCTGCAGGGGATTAAAGAACGCATTAAATCTACAAGATGACAATGCTAACATATCCCTTTTCTAGGTTACTGGGTTTTTTTTAATGTATATAAAAGGCATGTGGGGATGAATAGATCCATAGATTTTTCAATCTATGGAAGAGATTGCTCTGAGATTAGTCCTGAATTTACAGAGATGTAAAATAAACATTGCCTTGTTGTACAATCTTCCTTTAAAAGGTGGGTCATATTCCTTTACCAGTTTCTGCCTGTCATATCTACCTGCCATCACCAAGTCAAAGCATTCTAGATGCACATAGAAATTTGGCATATATAGGCTATCCTTCACCCTAAGAAATATTTGAGGGACAATATTTTGTGCATCCAGAAAATGTCAGAAATCTCAGGAGAATTTGTTTTGGCTATTGAAAATTCTGTAGATAGATGTTTGCATGCTTCTATAAAGAGACCAAGGAAATTGTACAGGCATTCCTCAATTTACGACCATAATGAAGCCCCAAAATTAATGTTGCTAAGTGAGAAATTTGTTAAGTGAGTTTTGCCCCATTTTATGACTTTTTCTTGCCACATTTGTTAAGTGAATCACTGCAGTTGTTAAACTAGTAACACGACTGTTAAGTGAATTTGGTTTCCCCATTGACTTTGCTTGTCAGAAAGTTGCAAAAGGTGATCACATGACTCTAGGATATTGTGACTGTCATAAATATGAGTCAGTTGTTGAACATCTGAATGTAAATCACATGACCATGGGGATGCTTCAATGGTCATGAGTATGAAAAATTGTCATCAGTCACTTTTTTCAGTGTTATTGTAACTTTGAACCGTCACTAAGTTGTAAGTTCTTATAAGTTGAGGACTACCTGTAGTTCCTGAAGAGAAAGAGTTTAATTAGATTGTGTTCAGTTGTCTTGATATGTTATCTCACTGCCTGCTCCTGAATCAAGTCCTTTGGGGTGGAATATTTGGGCTGAATCATTAATGTTCACTTTTTCATTGGGGATTTCTGGAAACTATGACTTTCTATCTCTGGCTAATGTTGAATTCAAGTCTCAGTTCCCAGCAATCCAAACACCCACTTAACACTTAGGTAACACGTTAAACCATAAAACCTAGTTACAAGTGCTGTGTTCCATGAAAGGTTTTAAGGGTTTAGACTTAACCTATGTTTTTCATCAAAAACATTCTTCCATTATTACAGAAAGATTTGTAATAATGGGCAATTTAGTAAAACAGCTCATTATTGGACTAGTTCATTAGTCCAATGGAAATACATATAACGGAGCTACATTAAGGCAAAGTGCCAAACATCTCATTAAGAAAAAAAAAATGGTATTTTTTATATATTTTAAACAACTTCCTCTTAATCTTTTTTTTCTCCCCTTCTGGTCACAAATACACAATTTTAACTTTAAAAATTTATCTGGGACTCGCTTCCACCCCAACCCCCCTTTCTAGAGCCAAATGGGTTTAAGGATTATAAATGTGAGAAAATGCTAGACTGGAGTGGAGTTGAAGTATTTATGTTTTATACATAAGTCAATGTGTTTAGTTTCTTTTTTTGGAAAGAAGGAAATATTCTTGTCCCGCTCCTCAATCTGGCAAGATCACTTTCCTTCCCCCTTTTTGTAACATTCCCATCCCAACTGTAGCTCTTTCTCTGATAGTGTTGTTTGTTTATTTAGCACTAAAAGCTACAACACAGCTCCCAGAAGGGTAGTAGGCGTAACTGGTCTGAAATGTATACTATGCTCCAGTCGCAGATCTCTGTTGACATAACTGCAAAATACTGCTTATATCTCCTCTTAAACTGAGAGAACTCATTGACATTAAAAGAGTGTACAAATAGCACATTTGGAAGAAAACCTATAGAAGCAAGAATATTCTCTCAGCTCAATCAGCCAAGGGCCACTGCTTCTCTGTAGTAACATCAGGAGGAAGCAAGTTATCATCACTCTGAGAGCTTGATCATCTGTTCAAGCTATTAGAATTTTACAATACTCTCCAAGACATGAGGTAGGGCTA
This sequence comes from Pituophis catenifer annectens, assembly GCF_029215685.1. Classification (NCBI taxonomy): domain Eukaryota; kingdom Metazoa; phylum Chordata; class Lepidosauria; order Squamata; family Colubridae; genus Pituophis; species Pituophis catenifer. The sequence goes on along the minus strand of NW_027256884.1, from coordinate 29,825,666 downwards.
CCAAGGTGCAAAGAGCAAACAAGAAACTAAAATTAATTCTACCCATCCTGGAGTCTACAAGCAAACTGTGTAGTTCCTCACAAAGGCAACAGTGACACTGATGCTGTGGACTCTCAAAGCAATAAATTGCAGACAATAAGAAATAGAGTGCAATTATAGCTGATGGTCAAAGGCCACAGTATCAGACAAGCACTGCAATAACCAGCTCAACCCAGGGCACAGCAAAACATCTCAGTCTCGCAATTAAGTTAAGAGAAAATAGCTGAAGTTCTTCAAGCAGAAAGCAGTTTATGTGACAAATTTATTTGTAATGTTTAATATGTACTACAAAAAAAATATATGAAAGGATAAGCCTATCACCTTGTAAGATACATAATGGGACAAGAAATATGGTGGCACCCAACGATTTAGAACAGAATCTAAACACGTGCCACATTTTAAGAGTATTTAAAATAAGTGACTGTATAACTTTTGGCTAAATAGATGACTTGACAAAGATGTTGTTACATATTGAAAACTGCAGTGGATGCTTATTTGTTTTTTTTTTTTTTAAGTACTCAAATAATACAAGCAAAATTTCAAAAGAGTTTAAAATAAACCACTCAAAACACAATACCATATTTTGCATTTTACCTTCAATGAAATATATCCACTGCATATTTAGTTCCACCAATACTTTATGTCTAAGAAATTATACTTCATACAAAAAGGCATTTCACCAGTTCCATTTGGACACAAGGATGCTAATAATTAGTCCTTCTGTCATCATCAAAACGGTGGGGTTGGATTCTCTGGGCTTAGCAGATGCTGTTGCATCTACCTCTAGAAACCTTTAAGCAGACTTGGCTCTATCAATTATTTTTCAAAGAATTAATTAAGCCCTTCCCAGTGAATGAATTGTCAAGGACTCCAGCCAGATCACCTCAACTTTTCCCCTCTTTTTGAAACATTTTGCAAAGTTCAATCACCATCATAGTAGGCATTTTATTTCTAATTATAGTAGGAGTCCAGCCAGTGAGCTATTTTTTTAATAGCAAAATCAGTTTTGTCTAGTGGAGAAATTTTCTCATCTCTGGAGGAAATTGTCTAAGTTTGGTATCTTAGTATTCATAAACACAGGTTGATTGCAAAGCTAATCAGACACATTTTAGAAATGCATATTTTGGTCTATGTACACGTTTCCAAAATTATTTGCACTTTCCATACTTTCAAGTGTTATTGTAAAAGCTTTTATCCTGCACCTCTGAAGCCACTGGGATGGTTGGTATAACCTTAATCAGAATGAGAGCTCCCATTAGTTTGCGTCAATCTTGTAAAATACACATATTATAAGCAGGACTCACATGAGTGATATTAATGACCCCTCACAGCTTTATTCTAATAGAACAAATTGTGCTTGAAATATTATAAGATACTGACAGTTGGATACACCTTGTGATCATTTCTGGATGTACAGTTAAGCAACTTGCTATTAATCTAGATCTGAAAGCACTGAAGCCACAGAACTTCCATTGAATTTCAATAAACTTTTATATGGACATTCTACTGTTAGATCAGGCTTAACGTAGGAGGAATGTTAGGAAGAACCTTGAATTTAATCAAAGTGTAACTAATTCTACCCATGTTCATTTAATAAGTCCCCCTGAGTTCAACAGTATGTGTGCTTAGGAATGTCTGAAAATATAGTGCTAAGCAGAGAAATGCTTTATCTCAGGCTGTTGCATATAACATATGTTCTGAGTTATACAGATGACTAAGATTGCAGTGTGCCAATGCCTGCTACTATAGAAAGTTCTAAAAACTTTAAAATTTTAAAATTGTAAACATAGAGAAGGACTATAGGAGTTGTAAACATAATAAATCCAGGAAAAAAACACTTCCAGAAACATTTTATGATATAGTAGAAGAATTTCAATTACAAGATGCTTGGAGGGAACTCAATTATGATAAACAACAATACACATTCTATTCAAATCCACATCAATCGTGGTCCAGAATTGACATGGCTTGGATGACAGCAGAGCTTATAGCAGACATTAAACAAATAGAAATTACAACAAACACATGGGCTGATCATAGCCCCATTGAAATAACATGGAAGGGACACCAAAAGCATAAAAGGTGGATGATGGATAGAGATATTATAAATGACAAACAATATGTGGATATGATCCAAAAAGAATTGAAAATATTTCTACAAATTAATGTGAAAGAGCACACCAGTCTACAAAATCTATGGGACACAACCAAGGCATATATCAGAGGCTTAACAATTGCCTATACTGCACAAAAAAATAAAAACAAACAACAAATAAAACAAAATTTACAGACAATATTACATCAATATGAATTAGATCTACAGAAACAGCCATATAATCAAGAAATTAAGGAGAAAATAAATTTAACAAGGCATAAATTAAATTTGATCACAACAACAGAAATAGCAAGAAAAATAAAAATCGCTAAACAAAACCAATTTGAACATGCAAACAAAACTGGACGGTGGCTAGCATATAAATTGAAAATAGAAAAACAGAGGAATATTATAATACAGTTAAAAGATGTAGATGGTTGTTTATACCAGAATATTGAAGACAAAAAACGAATTGCAAAGGAATTTTTCAAAAACTTATACGCAAAGGAAGAGATTAGAGAAGAAAATATCATAGAATATTTAAATAAAATAAAGATTCAAGAATTAGAAGAAGAACATATAGAATTATTGAACAGACCAAACTCAATGTTAGAATTAATAGAAGCGAGAAAGAAACAAAAAAATAACAAGACACCGGGAACAGACGGTATACCGGCAGAGTTTTATAAGACATTCCAACAACCATTAGATGATATATTAATACAAGTTTTCAATGATGCATTAATGGAAGCTGAAATTCCGAAGTCATGGAATGAAACAATAATCACATTAATACCAAAACAAGATTCGGATCCCATGGAAATTAAAAATTATAGACCAATTTCTCTTCTCAATGTAGATTATAAACTATTCACATCAATTATAACACAGAGATTGAAAAACCTAGTCAAATACTATATACATCCTGATCAAAATGGTTTTATTCCTGGAAGACAAATTCATAACAATACAAGAACAATTATTGACACTCTGGAATTCTATGAGCAAAGATCGGAAAACCAGTTAGCTCTAATTTTCCTAGATGCGCAAAAAGCGTTTGATAATCTCAACTGGACATTTCTATTAGCACAATTAGAAAAAATGAAATTTGGAGAAAGATTTATAAAAATGATTAAAAAGATATACAACACCCAAACAGCAAAAATACAAATTAATGGAGATACAACTGAACAATTTGATATAAAGAAAGGAGTGAGACAAGGATGCCCATTATCTCCTATATTGTTTATATTAACATTGGAAATATTACTAGAAGAAATCAGGAAAGATACAGAAATAACTGGGCTAAAAATAAAAAATCAAGAATATAAACTGCAAGCCTTTGCAGATGATATAGTATTCATTTTAGATAAACCCATACAATCTGGACCAAAATTAATGATAAAAGTACAACAATATGGAGAAGTAGCGGGATTGAAAATTAATAAACAAAAAACTAAAATTATAACAAAGAATCTTAACAAGTATCAAAAAGAAGAATTGGAAAATATATTAGGGATACAAATAGCAAAGAAAGTTAAATACTTAGGAATATGGATTACAAACAAAATATCAACTTTGAAGGAAGACAATTATATTAAATTGGCTAAACAAATAGAAAAGGATTTGGAAAAATGGGCAAAACTCCAATTGTCTCTTTTAGGCAAAATTGCTACCATTAAAATGAATATTCTGCCAAGAGTGTTATACTTATTTAGGGTAATACCAGTAAACCCAGGAAGAACATATTTTAAAGATTTAGACAGAATGATATTAAAATTTATTTGGCAGGGAAAAAAAGCAAGAATCAAATTAAAACATCTACAAGACAAAAGAGAGAGGGGGGGAATGGGACTCCCTGATTGGCAGAGTTATTACAAAGCCTCAGCGTTAATATGGATAAAAGATTGGATCGAACTCAAAAACATAAGAACATTAATATTGGAAGGTTTTGACTTAACAAGAGGTTGGCATGCATATCTTTGGGGAGAGAAAATTACAAAACAAGAACAATTTCGCAAACATATTGTAAGAGATAATTTGCTTAAAATATGGAATGAAATCAGAAAATATCACTATGATAGGATTCCTAGGTGGACTTCCATAATGGAAGCACATATTTATCCAAATACAATAGATACAAATAAATTAAAAACATATAAGGACATCTTAAATGAAGAAGGAAAACTAAAAACAAGAGAAGAATTGAGAATGCAAAATGTGGAAATAGAGTGGTGGTCATATTTGCAATTAAAATCCAGATATAAATCTGATATGGAAAAAACTGGAATTCAAATGGAACCAAATCAGTTGGATAAAATTTTATTAGGCCCCAATGAGAAATTAATAACCAAAATTTATAATTTTTTTATTGGAATATAAACTAGCAGAGGAAGTAGTTAAAGAGAATATGATCACATGGGCGACGAATTTTGGGTATGCAATAGAATTAAATAAGTGGGAAAATTTGTGGAAAAATATTAATAAATTAACATTATCTGTACCATACAAAGAAAATGCTTATAAATTGTTCTATAGGTGGCATCTACCACCGGCGCGAATTTCTAAAATGTTTCCCGGCACATCTCCACTCTGTTGGAAATGTAAAGCGCACAAAGGGACATATTATCATATATGGTGGTCATGTCCCAAAGCTAAAAAATTCTGGAACAATATAAAAATGCAACTGGAACAAATAATATCTCAAAAGGTGCCATTAAAGCCAGAAACTTATTTATTAGGAATACCTACAAACAAATATGAAAAAGAAATAATATATTTAATAACACACATTTTGACTGCAGCAAGAATTATATACGCACAAAATTGGAAACAAGAAGAGGTCCCGACTCAAGAGAAATTAATATCCAAAATTATGGAATGCGCTGAGATGGATAAACTTACCAAGGAGATCCAAGGAAAAGAAGAATCTGAATATTATCTGGTCTGGCAAAAATGGTATAAATGGTTAGAGGGAAGTGAAAAAAGAAGAGAAGAAGAAAGAAAGAAAAATTGAATAAAAGAAAAGATATCAATAGAGTAAAATAAAGTTTTAAATCAAATGAAATTTAAGAAAGAGACACGAGATATCAATAAAATAATATCATTATATAAGGTGAGAGAAATATTGTATATTGAAGAATATAGGATATTGATATTGTAACAATTCAGATATTATAGGTAGATGTTATAAAGATGATGTTTGTTGTAAATTGTTTTACTTGCATTTATAAATGTATTATGTGGTTTCTTAAATTAATAAAGATTTTTTTTTAAAAAAAAAGAAAGTTCTAAAAACAGATTATCCAGCATTTCCTTGAACAGAAGTACACTACATGATACTGTCTATTGCAATAGGGTGCTTTCAAAGTTTGGGTATTTACTTATTCATTTGTTTCATTTACTTCCCAATATACTGTAGCATTCTATCAAACACTGAAGATTATCAATAACAGCAAAAATAGAAAACTATACCATAACTTGCTGAAAGAATAATTTTATCATACATCTGGTGCAGATGTGTGATTAAACAAAAGTAATCTGTTCATTCCTATTTTTCTATATATAATGTGAGTGTTTATGTACATGCATTTAAGAGGGTTAGAGCGGCTAAGTTCCTATGGGTTATGATTATGTTGTTCATTATTACAGAAGTGAAATGAAATGAGTAGCTGTCACAAAAGCAGTCACAAAAGAGGACTAAAATGTCAGCACTCGAAGGGAAAGACTCCAGCTAGTTCTTCATTTTGCAAGTTGGAGTCCATCCTCCAAAAAGGATTACTTGGAAGAAAGGCAACTCCCTAGCAAGAGACTCTGTTTATAAGAGGAGAAAAAAGCTGACTCTCTGAAATGAAGAAGATGCAACTTATTGCACATTCCGCCAAGAAAAGTTATTGTTATTTTTCTTCTGCACACTTCTTCTAATATGAATGAAGAAAGCTACATGGAACAACAGATGGGAAATTTCAGGCTGGTCCTATAATTAGATAAACAGCAGTCAGGGGCATCAGGTGCTAGAAGGCAGAGAATAATTTAAAATGTTGGAGGACAAAGTTTTATGCATCAAGCAAAACCTGGAAATGGAAGAGTCCAGCGGTGGTATTCAACCTGGAAATGGAAATGGAAGGATCCAGCGGCAGCTGCGGGACGCTCCGCCCACCCACTGGATGTCATCACATCCTGTTTTTGACGCTCTGTGCATGTGCAGAAGGTCCTGCGCCAGGGGTGGGTTCTAAATTTTTTTATTACCGGTTCTATGGGCATGGCTTATTTTATGGGCATGGTTTGATGGTCATGTGACAATTCTTTAGGAGTTAGCAGAGGTACTGGTCTACCAGGCTTTTAACTGCTTGCAGAGCTGTACCAGTCTACCCATTTATTTTTGCAGGCACCGGTCTACTCATTTGCTTTTGGAGGCACTGGTCATATTGTCACCGCTACTGGTTCAGCGGAACCAGGCCGAACCGGGAGGAACCCACCACTGTCCTGCGTATGCATGGAGGTGGTGGGTGTGAACAAAGGGAGTACGAGCACACTCACATTTGTGAACCAGTAACAAAGGTTAGTGAATACCACCTTGGGAAGGGTCAGTTTGTACTATCAAACACAAAATGATGAAATTGCTAGTTTGGTGCTGTAAATATAAACAAATCATATCTGTTTTAACATTTTGATAGCAAAGTCATTGATAATGGCCATAACTCATCAAGCACTTTTGCAATGCACTTTCCATTCACATCATGGGGTGGTGGTGGGGGACGGAATACAATTTTCCAGAGTTAAGAACATAACCCATGATGATTTCAGTGGGAGAGTTAAGAATATGCGTAAAGCTCTGTGTAGAAACAGGCAGCCCTGCCATCAGAATATTTTTGCTTTTTAAGAATAAAGTAAACCAAATGATACTTTTAATATATATACTACAATTTAACACCTTGTGTGGTTTATGAAAAAATAGCTTGGATATGTGAAAAATGGTGTGAGGTTTTAGCATCAGGTTGGCACATTATGTCGATTATGTTGGGTAAGAATTTAATGTGCTTATTAATTATTTAATAAATAATATTTAAATAAATATTATCTATCTAAATACGTGGCCTAGGACCAGAGTACTTGCGAGACCACCTCTGGCCACTGGTAGTCCTCCATCGCCTGGTTTGCTCCCACAGAGTTGGCCTCCTCAGGGTACCTTTGGCTAGACAATGTCCACTGGTGACCCCTAGGGGGAGAGCCTTCTCTGTGGGAGCCCCTACCCTCTGGAATACGTTACCCCTGGAGCTCCGGATAATACCTGACCTCCGAACCTTCCGCCAGGCCTTGAAGACCTGGCTCTTCCAACGGGCGGGCCTGGGATTTTGTAGTTTTTTTAATTCTTAAATCTTAAATTTGAATTTGTATTCCCACGTTTAACCTTATTTATTGGATATGCTGTTTTAATTTGTTTTTTAACTTTTGTATTTTCTGTTTCTTATTGTTGTGAGCCGCCCTGAGTCCTTTGGGAGAAGGGCGGCATACAAATCCAATAAATAATAATAATAATAATAATAATAATAATAATAATAATAATAATAATCAGTTTATGAACCATCATACTTCTAAGAAGACACAGAAAGGCTATTATTAAGCAGGTTTATTAAGCATCCACCAAACTGATATAATAAGAGAGCATGTCATTTTTGGACGTGGTACCCTCAGAGCTTGATTGCATGCAGATTTTTAATTATCAGACTATGTAACATCATCTAGGTAACATTATTTTTAGTCTAGTGGATGTTCTTGCACAGCTTGCTTCTTCACTCCAGTCATAAAACATTGGATTACCTATTCCATCATAAATAAGGACAATATTGGACATAGTCCCCAGAAAGAATCAGAAAGAAAGTTTTCCGATGCAATAAAGTGCTAGAGTATTAATTGCACTTGATTTTTAAAGCAAAGCTTTTATATCATAACAGCCCATCAGAACTGAAATATCAAGAATTGAGGGTAATCTGAGAGTCTCTTTTAAGTTTTCAGAACTGCATCATTTGCAAACTGAGGAGCACTCAATGCACTCTTGAACCACAGTGAATACTATGGAAAATAAAATTAGTATTACCATATTATCAAAAATAGTTTTGCCTTTGGAGGACATATAAAAAGTGGGAACAAAAGGTCAAGAACATAAGTTTATTTCCATGGAGTGTACACAGTGTGTGGATGTTATCTCAAACAATATGTTGGATTATCTGAGAACAACACAGGAAATGGTCCTCCTGCTTTTCCAAATAGATAGGTGTCATGCAGTGGGAGCACCTTCAAAATGACCTCTTTGGAAGAACTTAATTCTGAAGAAGATGGCTCTGTTACCAATGCTTCAAATTATCTTCAGCAATAGTGAAGATCTTCAGTATAAGTATCATATAATCTCCTCTGTCTTGTTCTGGTTAGCAACCACATATGCAACTTCCAGACATTTTTGTAAAACACACTGCAACAGTAATTTAGATGTACATACCAAAAGAGATGTATTGTTCTTAATATTACTGATTTTGTAACCCATCTTTCAAGAGTTTACATACTTAATAAAAAGAAAGATAACATTGTATGCATAAAATAAGTAATTGGTTTTAATTCACAAGGCAATTATTACTGTCTTTTTTGCTAGCAAAAATAGCCAAGACAATGAATGAACACTGATTTACAGTAATTAATTAAGCACCTACAGTAGGTGTACAAACATTTCACATGACTAACCAGGATTATTGTCCAGTCCAAAAGGGTCAAAGGGCTTTTTCTTTGTTATTGCTTTTCCCACTGGTTTCACATTCCATCCTAGAGCTGTCTTCCCCTCCCTGCAGCTACAATAATCTCTCTTCTTCTTCTCCCAAGATTACAAAGAGATGGGATCAGGTGGCCATGTTATGGTGGAAGCTAAGACACTTCATTTCCTGGAGTGCCTCAGAATCTGGCTTGAAGCTAAAGTAACTGTAATGGTAGCTTCAATAATATATTTCTTACCTTCTACACCAGCGGTCACCAACGGGTGGTCCGTGGACCACTAGTGGTCCTTGAGAAAATTTTGGTGGTCTGCAGATAAATTATTTGCATTTTAAATATTGCATTAAATCAGGGGTCCTCAAACTATAGCCCCTGGGACAGATATGTGCAGTAACATTTGGGTTGCTGTAGAGAGTTTCCCCCTTCGAGGTCTTTTTGTGTGGGTCAGAGGGGGGCAGAAATTCCAACTTGGGGTCTGCTTCAGCCTCCTGGTGCAGGGCTTTGGGAGAAGGCTGGAGGGAACTGCCGCTGGTGGCAAAGAGCTGGAGGGCTTTGTTCCAGTGGGACTGCATCATGGGCTGAAACTGGCTGACCATCTCAGCCTGCTGATCTCCAGGTGCCAGTACCTGGCCTTGCACTCCCGCAGGTCTTCCCTCTGCTTGGAAAACCTCGTAGTCCTCAGTGAGGTGCTTCTACTAAACTCCTTCTCGGTCAGATCCAATTTGAACTGTGCCAGCTGTTTTGCCAACTCTTTCTCATGGTGGCTGCTTAGCTCCAACAACTGCTTCCTGTTGGGGCCCTAAGGAGCCCAGGTGGGCAGGCAAGGAGTGGCTGGGAGGGAAGGGGTAAGTAGAGGCTGGCAAAGTGTCCCTAGGTGTTTGAGTGACATCAAACTGGCCATGCCCACCCAGTCACATGACCACCTAGCCACGCCCACCCAGCCGGTCCTTAGGCAGATCATATTAGCGGTCTGCAGGATTTAAAATTATGAACTTAGCGGTCCCTGAGGTCTGAAAGGTTGGTGACTCCTGTTCTACACTATTGACTCTTGCTATCTACTCTCCTCGATAGTTTTTCAAGATTTGGGATATGGTGGGCTTGATAAGTACTGACTTCAATTCACTCTGTCTCAATGAGCACATACGGCACATACGGTACATAGAGTAGAAGCTACAATTATGTCATTTTATATGTGATGTCACTTTCCCTTCTTCCCGACTCTCCTATGAACATCCCCATTAAACAACATGTGGTCACTGTGTTGTATCCCATATCATTGTCACATTTAATAGTTTAGTTTATGCTCTTATTCTTTGTATATATTTTACATTCAGCAGTAGCACCTGACATCTAAGTATTATGTACCATTGGTTAATACCTGATGATATCTGATGTGTATCAGCAAACATTGATGTATAGTAGAAATATCTGATATGTAGTGATTAACGTTTGACACTGTATTGTAGGTATTATTTGCTAATGTAGTAACTTCATATGTAAATGTAATAACTTCATATGTCACTATCGGATTATTTAAACATAACCAGTATTTTTCACCGTAGGGGATTTTTAACAGAATTCACACAACAGCCCTCTTTCAAATTCTCATGTCAAATATACAAAGCAAAATGTGAAAATCTGCAGGAATTTACACAATGTTATTTTTAATGTTATTTTAGTTGTAATTTAAATAAACAACTTCTTACAGTCACCTCAGATAGCAAGACATGAAGAAGAGAGCTGTACACCACGGGACTAGTCCCGTGCCTCCTAAAACAGTTTGCTTTTTAAGGTGTAAGAAATGCTGAAAGAAGTTCAGTTGAATCTACTCAACTAATATTGGTGATATAGAAACAAACTATGATATATACCGGTGGGCTTAGAGAGCATTTAAGCTTGCAGTTAGGAGTTTATAAGCATGTAGATTTTGAGTGTCAGTACACTAGAAAAAAGCTACTCTGGCATGCAGATGCTGAATGTATATAGGCAATTGGAGAATCTCTTAAGCATATTCAAAAGCAGTAACTGTGACCTTGGAGTCCTAGTGGTTGATCAATTGAATATGAGCCACTGTAGCTGCAGTGTGCAGCAGCAGCCAAAAAAACCAATACAATCCTGGATTATATAAACAGTGGCATAGAATCAAGACCACGTGAAGTATTAGTACCACGTTATAAAACCCTAGTAAGATCACACCTGAAATACTGCAACTAATTTTGGTCACCATATTACAAAAAGATGTTGAGACTTTGGAAAAAGTTCAGAGAAGAGCAACTAAGATGATCAAAGGAGGATCAAAGCAGGAGTGAAATCTAAAATTTGTTACTTCTGGTTCTGTGGGCATGGCTTGGTGGGGTAATGTGACTGGGTGGGTGTGGCCAACTTTTTTTTTTTTTACTTTAAAAGCATTTTTTCTACAACCTTAAGAGGTTGCAGAAAAAAATGCTTTTAGAAGCCTCTGACGGTCAGGCAACTCAGCTGGGATAGCCAGAGGCTTTTAAAGGCATTTTTTTTCTATAACCTCTTCAGCCGAGATTGGGGCTCAGCTGGGCATGGGGGTGGGCATGGGGGTGGGTGCAGGGATTTTTGCTACCGGTTCTCCGAACCACCCGCCGCCATCACTACCGGATCGGGTGATCTGGTCCGAACTGGGAGCATTTCACCCCTGGATCAAAGGCTAGTCTAAAGAAAAGAAGAATTAGGGCCGACATGATAACAGTATTTCAGTATTTGAACTGCTGCTACAAAGAAGAGGGGGTCAAATTATACTACAAAGCCCCAGAGGGCAGGACAAGAAATAATGGCTGGAAACTAATCAAAGAGATAAGCAACCTGGAATTAAGGAGAAACTTCCTAACAGTGAGAACAATTAACCAGTGAAACAGCTTGCCTTTAGAAATTGTCAGTGCCACGCCCCATGCGTGCACATGCAACCCCCTGCATGCCCCCGCCCCTCACACATGTGCATAACCCAGGGGTGGGTTCTACTTACCTTTACTACCGGTTTTCAGTGAGGCCGCACGCACGCTCTTGCTTCGTTCGCACGCATGCAGTCTTCTGTGCAAGCGCAGAAGCTTCTGCACATGTGCAGAAGCATTTTGATGACATCAGGGTCAGTGGGTGGAGCCTCCCGCCAGTTTTACTACCGGTTCTATAGAACCGGTACAAATCAGTGGCAACCCACCACTGGCGTAACCCCGCATGTGCCCTGCCCTCATGGATGCATGTGCGACCTCCCCGCATGCCCCCTGCTCTCCCATGCATGTGCATGCGACCCCTCCATGCACCTTGCACCCCATGCATGTGCATGTGACCCCCCTGCATGCCCCCTGCATGCGCCCCACCCCCCCTGCATGTGCGGCATAGACCCGAAAACCAGCTGGTCAGAGGGAGGCATGCACGCATGCTCAACAAAGCTGAACTGAGGCGACGCCTCGCGTACCATTAGAGAGGGCGCTGCATGCCCCCTCTGGCATGCTTGCCATAGGTTCACCATCATGAGACTAGACAGTCACTTATCTGAAATAGTATAGGTTCTCCTGCTTGAGCAGGGGCTGGACTAGAAGACCTCCAAGGTCCCTTTCAGCTTCTATTCTATTCTATTCTATTCTATTCTATTCTATTCTATTCTATTCTATTCTATTCTATTCTATTCCATATTAAATAATTTCTACTGCAAAGCAATATTTCCTTTTTCCTTAGTGTGGTGATCTCCCTTTTTGCTCAGTTTCTATAGAAGTGTAATTGATTGAATGATTATAATTATGGTGACTTTGATGCTAATTCACATCACACTGGCTTTGTAAGAGAATTTCTAATGCCTTGCAGGAACTGTAAACCAGCAGTCTTCTCTTTCTTCAAACTAATAGCCCTCCTTAAATCAAAGCCTTGGTTGTGGATGAGCTCATTATCTTCCAAGAGGTCAGTCTAAAAAAGCCCCAGAAATTCAGCAGCTTGAAAGAAACAAAGGTCTGTGCTCCTCTTTACAGATTTCCAGAGTAAATGAGCTAAAGAGGGGAAGCTTGTTTAAGACAGGTTGTAATGTGTCATCTCCTCAGTACTCTAATAGAAGAGCAACTTGTGATACAACTCATGATGAAGCAGTGTGGCATTTTATGCTTTCTCTGCATTAGAAGCAATTTGACCCTCTAACCTTGTGAAAGTGATAATGGAGGTGATGATAAAATCACGGCAGTGGGAAATGTTGGGCGTTATCATCAGAGCTTGAAGGAGCAAGGGGAGGCCCAGCTCATCATGCTTGATGTACCGGAACACAAAGCAACACAAGATAAATGAACAACATGTTTTTCCCATGGTATCTGATGGTAACTGCTGGTTCATCTAGTTATGTTGCATCACTTCACAACTGCAGGGTCAAGTGGCGAATTGCACGTGGAAATAAGCTATTATTTGAATCTAATAAAATTCACAAAACTACCTACGCTACTTCAAAAGAAGTCAATTTGCAAAAAGGAAGGAAGAAAGGAAGGAAGGAAGGGAGGTAGGAAGGAAGGAAGGAGGAAGGGAGGGAGGGAGAGAGAGAGGAGAAAGAGAGAGAAAGAGAAAGGAAGGAAGAAAGAGAGAGACAGAGAGAGAGAGGGAAGAAAGAAAAGAAAAAAAAGAAAGAAAAGAAAAGAAAAGAAAAGAAAAGAAAAGAAAAGAAAGACAAGTTATGTCTTTTAGTATTGTTTTATTGGAATATGAGGGAAAAAAAGGAATTGTTCTCTTTGGCTTCTTAACTTGTTTCTTACTATTAGTTATACTTCACTATGTTTTACTGACTTTATTGAATTTGCCTCCATAGTTAACAACAATAAACCAGCAATATTAATGAATAAATATTAGCTCATACACTGAGTGTAACAACTGAATATAACAAATATTCAAGCAATGAAGAATCAAGGTGGATGTGAGTTGTTCCAGCACAGAAAGCTATGGATGCTTGCAATTACCACAAGGTCTTTGAAGGTTAGACTAAAAGACAGGAGGAATATACAGTACATAACCTGATCTTCCAACATCACTTTATTATCTGGTTATGCAATACTTTCATGAAGCTATCGGACTGCATTTCCTTTGATCATCTTGATAGCTGACCTATAATGAGAATTGGATAAAGCCCCATTAGCCTCATTTTATAGGGGTCTCATTGACCCTTGATATTAACAACCATGATATTATCTTCAGTTACATGGCAGACCAGGCATTGGTTATTATTCTCCCTGGGGGATTATGTCTTGAAGGTAGTAAAGGATTGAAATTTTAGGCCTTGATAGCCTCGAACTATGCCATCTACATCCCGACCTATGCTTAGTTCATAACATTATTTACCAAAAAGTCCTACCTGTAAATGACTACTTTAATTTCAACCGTAATAACACAAGGGCTATCAATAGATTCAAACTCAATATAATTCACTCTAATCTTGATTGTACGAAATATGACTTTTATTTGTGCCAATTTTTTTCATGTGTCCATGTCCATGTCTATACTTGTACTTGTTGACAGATAAATAAATAATATTAATAAATAATAATAATAATAAAGGGATACTCAAATCCATAACATCTAATTGAAGTTGTCAGTATTCTATATGTGTGTTGTTGAATATAAAGTTATTCTGAATTATTCTATATTGCCAGTATGTTAATGCTATCCAGGTATATTGATCTTTGTCATTTAATATCAAAAAGTTATCAATATCACCGATATATCTTTTATATTTTAGTGGTTTAAATGTATTGGCTCCCAACTCCAGTGGAGACTGAGCGGCATATAAAACTAAACGAACAGAAAAAAAGTGAGAGTACTAAATCAACAGACAGCCCAGATAAAATACTGTGAGTTTCACACTCCTGATATAGGTAATACTCGGCACCTTTTTTTTTTTTTTTTTTGATTTATATGCCGCCCTTCTCCGGAGACTCAGGGTAGCGTACAGTGCGTTAAGCAATAGCCTTCATACTTTTGTATATTTTATACAAAGTCAGCTTATTGCCCCCATAAACTGGATCCTCAATTTACCTACCTTAGAAAGGGTGGAAGGCTGAGTCAACCTTGAGCCTCGCAAGATTCGAACTTACTTTAATTGCAGACAGCTGGTGTTAAATTACAGTGCTTAGTCTGCAGAGCTATCCAGAGCAATCCAGGCACCTTGAATTGCACTTGTAAGCCAAAGGGTAGCTTGATGAAGTTTGCACAGCAAGGGGTGACCCATGAGCATCTCTAGGGGCACCCATTACTCTTCACATTACTCATTTTGAACCAGCTGTAACTTATATAGGGCGACCCCCTTATAGAGCACACTACAAGATATATATTTATCTTATCTTATTTTATTTTATTCTAATAGCTACCCAATCAACATGTAATTCAGGGCAATGTAAAACAAATAAAACTACACATAATAACTAAGACAGAACATTAAAAAGTCATTTCAACCAACCAAGAACAATCCAGGAACAATCAGGATAGGGACCAAATCTCCCAACCCAATGTTTGGGGAAAACCCAGGCCATAAGAGTTTTCAACAAGGCAGGTCCATCTAAATCTCTTGGGGAATGCTATTCCATAGACAAGACATAGTGACAGAAGACACATCTCCTGGGCCCCAACAAATGACATTAGCTATTTATTTATACATATGCGGACTGTTTTTTTTTTTTATTGAAAAAGTTTTCAAATACAAATTTTTCCCCCATTTTTCTCCCCTCTCCTCCCTAACCCCCCCTCACCACCCATCCCCCCCGTGACTTCTTCACAACAAAAACCTAATTCATAACAGATTATATAATATTTTACCATCCCCTTACTCCCTCCTCTAAATACTGACCCTTACTTGCTAATAATATTATTAATATTATTACTTCCCCCTTTTACCATGCATTTCAAAAAAACATTCTACTATAACATTGTATGATAACTTCTAATTTAGCATAATATTATTATAACTCCCAATTTAGCAATAATCTGCCCTTTTTCTCCTCCCCCATACTTATATCTGTATATTATTACAACATTTCAAAACAACCTTCCACTTTAAAACTATATAATAAATCCTACTTTAACATTTAATCTTTTGTGTATATTAATATAACATTTCAAAGCAGCCTTCCCCATAAATCCTAATTTAACATTTATTCAACTCTATCCATTTTCTCCACTCCCCTAAATATATCACTTAAACATCCCTTTTCTTAAACTAAACAATCAGTAAACTAACCTATTTCCACCCACTTTCTTACAAAATTGCCATGCACAACAATTCTTAATATCTTTAATCCACTGCCTGCCCTGCTAAAAAAAATATATTCCATTATATAGAAAAAATCAATGACTTTAAATTTATAATCCATATAATATCTTCTTTGATGTCTTTCCACTGGATTGTTGAGTCCATCATCCATAGTAGGGTAACATAGCATCCTGGTGCAACAGTTTGTTCAAAATCCTCCGTCATCATCTGCCCCCATCAGTAATGAATATCCTCATATGTATATAAAAGAAAAAAAACAACCACCCGAGTGACATTATAATTATATTCCATATAGTTGTAATTGTGGCTTTCATCAGGATTATTAATTCCCATCATCATATTGGGTAACAACCAGATCTTCTGCATGCCCCAGCATAGCTCTCTTGCCTTATAGCTCAAGATAAATATAATATATTTATCAATAAAAAAAAGAAATCCAAAATAGATAATTCCAATCCAACAATTTAAGGCTCTTTTCACATCCTAAAATTACGGCATTGCAGAGGTCTGTCACTCTCCTCAGGATAATATTAACCAATACTTCGCCTCAACTATCTTTTCATATATTCATTCATTTTTAAAAAAAATAACTGGCTTCACTGTTGCTTAATTTAGAAATTTTTATTTTTGTGAGACCTATTTCTTTTTTTCTTTTCTTTTTGTGGGTTTGATCTCCATCCTAGTTTCCTTTCTACAAGTTGTATATCAACTGATCGGTTTTCATTCTGCTTTATAACTTGATCTTGTTGGTTTTGTTTTTGTGTCTCATATTTCTTTTTTGCTCCATACTTGTCTGTGACTTGATGAATCATCACGTTAGACTCCGATGCCACTTCTCTCATATTTGTAGATAATCCAGCTGAGGTGTCTAAAGAATCCAAAGGCAATTTGTCCACCGCAGCCTCTGTAATTCGATGTTTTCCCTTTATTTCCAACTCCTTCTGCTTATCCTGTATTGTGCCTAAAGATGTTAAGTTCATTTTCAAAATTTTTTGATAAAATTCTTCCGCTTTTTCAACAGTATTTAGTTGGTATCTTTCTCCTTGATATCTCAATATTATACCAACTGGGCCATCCCACCTGAATGGAATATTTCTTTTTTTTAGCTCAGTCACCAGAAAACCAAATTTCTTCCTTTCCGATAAAATCTTGGGCGGGAGCTCTTTGTAAATCCAAATCTTTCTTCCAAACAATTGCAAAGTAGAGTTGAAGGAATTTTGCACAATATTATTTCTAATTTCTTTATCTGTAAAATAAATCACCACATCTCTAGGCAATTGCCTTTGCTTTGCAATCCAGGAGTTTATTCTATAAACTCTATCGATCCTACAAAATACTTCCTCAGTTTGGACCTTTAAGATCCCAGCCAGAATTTCAGAAGATATTTTCCTTAAATCATCTCTGTTATTTTCCTGCAATCCTCTCAGTCTAATCGCATATTCAGTGAAATTATATTGCATCATTAAAACTTCTCTTTCAATCCGTTGTTGCATGTTTTCTGCATTACAAGTCTTTTGATCAGCCTCCATTTTAGGTTTTTCTTCTGAGCTATTGTCTTGAGTGTTTGTCAAATCATTTTCAATTTTTTGTATTCTATTGTCCAAATTGTCCTAAATTTCTTCCACTTTAGACTCTAATAAGTTAGTATTTGCATCCAACTTGATCATAAATTCTGTAAAGCCATTAGCCATTTTTATAATCTTTCGGTCCAGAGTATCAAACTTTAATTGCACTAATTCTTTAATTTCCTGCTTAAATTTTTCAAAGTTCTGATTCACAATCTCATCCCTTCTTACAATCTCCTCCAAAAGAAATTCAATTATATTAAAATCAGTTTTCTGAGACTGGAGCTTTAAAACTTGTTCACGTAATTTATTAATGGGGGAATCCCCCCCCACAGCTTGTTTGTCCGGCTTTGCAAGCTTTAATGCCATATTTCCACACAGACAAACTATTTTTTAAAAAAAGAAAAGAGAGGCAAAGAAGAAAAAAAAGACTTCTTTCCAACCAAGATCAATATCAGATCTCCAGGAAGAGAAAAACACAAAAATAGAGCTTTATCTTAAGTGTAGCCAGAAGTATTTATTCCACTACTTTGTATCTTAATAGGAAACGGAAGGACTCTCCCTTTCAGCCCCTTCTCAAGCCTCGGCAGTCGCCATTTTTAAAAATTCTTTTTTTCCTTTTCCCTTTCCTTCTTCAATAACTGTTGTAAAATAAATAAAATACTTGCGATTCAGGGTCACAGGTCCAGCTCATATCCTTTTTAATTGTTCTCTTAATTTTTGTAGGCTTGTTCTTGTCGCCTAGCTCTGCATAGGCAGAGGTCTCCCAAAGCCCGGAGCGGCGGTGGGGGAAATAGGGAGCTTCGTCTGCTTCGTCCCCAAAAGTAAAAAAAAAACTTTTGGGGCTATGCAGAGAGCTCTACCTGCCCCCGCCGGCTCTATCTCCATTTCCACATGGAAATGGAGTTTTTTTGAGCCGCCTTTCAGTTGTAAAGGCGGCTCTTTACAGGCAATGGGGCGGCGATCCGAAGGGATCGTCTGGCGGCGGCAAGAGGCAAACCGGAAGTCATATGCGGACTGTTTTCTTCTGATGTTCATTGGCCAATCTAACCATTCCTTGGTTAGGAATGGACCTGTAACTGGGAAAAATGGATTACATTTCCTCAGTGAACATCAGTATTATTTTTATGGGGAGAGGGGGAATACCAAGAGCACTCAAATTTGCTATATTCACTAAAAACCTGTTTTATGTTATTTTGTTCCACAAAGACTAGTTTTTATCCAAAGTGATAATTTATACATTTCTTGTAGGTGCTACAAAACACCCCCAAACCAATACAATAGCTTTGGCACACATTTTAGATTAGAAAAAACTGCTAAGCATCTAATTCTCACAGTACTGTCTACTGTCTATGTATATTTACCCATGTTGTATAGCTGTAGCATTATTATTATCCCTTATCTTCCTTACTATCCCATCGTATTGGTATGATGATTCTATTCCTGTGATGGCTAACCTTTTTGCCATCACGTGCCAGGAAGGGGGAGGGCAGGGGAGGTTCATGCGCACGTGTGCCCACACCCATAATTCTATGCGCCCCACCCCATGCATACGCATGCGCCCCCCGCCCCGCCCCCCCCCACTCTTGGCATGTGATGGCCTATTTTTCTTTCTCACCTGGCTCCAGATCTTCTCTATGCATCTGGGGAGGGCAAAAACAGCCTTCCCCACCCCCTCAGAGGAGGCCCTCCAGAGGCCCGAAATGGCCCATTTCCCTACTTCCAGTTGGACAGGAAGTGATGTTTTTTGCTGTCCCCAGCTTCCAGAGACTCCCGGAGCTAAGCTGGCATGCCAAGTGACATGGCTCCGCGTGCCATAGGTTCACCATCATGGTTCTATTCTATTCTATTCTATTCTATTCTATTCTATTCTATTCTATTCTATTCTATTCTATTCTATTCTATTCATAGAGAAGACATAGTGACAGAGAAGACACATCTCCTGGGCCCCACCAGATGACAGTATCTGGGGAGAAACATGCCTACCTTATCAAAAATTACTGAATGGGAAGAATTAATCAGAGGTAGGGGCCTGACCAATAAACAAATTGTGTACTGTATGTGTCAGGGTAGTGATTTAAGAGCAGACCAGCTGCTATGATGATGCACTGATGCACTGATGTAATGATGGGAATGAGTCAGCAAGGTTTTTGGCTGTTATCCCTTTAAGAGTCTGAATAATAAGAAGAGGCCCTGTTAGGGCATCTCTCTCTCTCTCTCTCTCTCTCTGTCTGTCTGTCTCTCTTTGTGTTCTTCCCTGCTGTAATTTACTGGTTGCTTGACTCCTGCCTATAGTACATGTCTGTATAGTACACATATTTTTTGTAGATAAAAAACACTATTTTTTTACAAACCTCTGTTTGCTGTTATTGCTCCTGGGTTGTCTCACGTAGTAAAAGAAAGGTGTGAATAAGGGAAGCCTAAATATCCTCCAGTGGAAGTTCCTGTTCCTGGGCATCCTTGAGAAAGATTGGTTCTCTAGTCTTGAGGAAGACTGTGTTTTCTAGCTTTCTAGCTGAGCCTCATATTGGCTGGGCACACCTGTCAACAATTGCAGGGAAAAGGAAAGGTAACTGGACCAGTGGTGGGTTGCCCCCAGTTCACACTGGTTCTATAGAATTGGTAGTAAAACCAGTGGGAGGCTCCGCCCACCGACTCCGACGTCATCAAAATGCTTCTGTGCATGCACAGGAGAGTGCGAGTGAAGCAAGCATGCACGCACGTGGCCCCATTGCAAACTGGTAGTAAAGGTAAGTAGAACCCACCCCTGAACTGGACCTAGGTGTGGTGGAGCAGAGAACAGGACCAGGCCTCTCAGGAGTGGGGGCGGGGAAAGAGAGAAGGCCCATGCACTGGTGGACCTAACTAGCTGAGACTTCCTGACTTGTGGCAGCTTTCTGGTGGGCTCTGGGGCTTTCAAAGGTCTCCCCCATCCCCTGAGGTTGCCTAAGGACCCATGTAGTGCTTAATGACCACAATGACTTATGACCAAAATTCTGGTCTCAATTGTGCTCATACTTTGAGGACTACTTGCACTTACAGACTTGCTTTCATTATTAGTTATTTCTCAAGCTCAATTCAATATATTGGCTTTAACTTTTAAAGCAATTAAAGTATTAGATAGGATCACCAGTCTAATATTTAAGATTCACAGGAGTGGTCCTTTAAGTTAATGCTACACTAAGAGCTCTGAGTATCAGGTACATGAGAAAGATCTTTTATTGTTAATGAAATACAGTATATTGAACTGTATCTCTTTATCTTGGCTTCTTAACTTATAATTGATGTTCTATTGTTTTAATTTTAACATGTTTTAATTTTGAATGTCTTTAGATGTTATTGATTTATTTTAGGTATATTGTGCTTCAATGGTTTTTTTTTAAAGTTAGTATAAAAATGAATTTAAAACAATAGTAACCTTTTTATTTGAATGCATGATAGTTTTCTATTTGCAGAGCTTTGTCATCATAAGAAAGTGTTTAGAAATGTGATTCTTCTTCCCCGCCTTCCTGAAAAACAGTTCATTTTACCCATACAATATTTACAGCTTTGTTCCTCTGCTGGAGCAGACTAAGATGGAATAACTCAGGAATCAGAGCAAGTCAATACATGTTAACCTCAAGAAGCCACCTGGATATGCCTAGAGGTTAACAGGCAGTCATTTAAAAACTTTACTTCCTACAGAAAATTAATGTATTCTTCAAAGCCTGCAATCATGCATGACCAGAAAGTTTGCTCTTTTTCCTTGTCTGATGAATGAATAAATGAATGAATGAATGAGTGAATGAATGAATGAATGAATGAATGAATGAATGAATGAATAGGGACCAGAGAACATACTATCTGGCAAGATTCTGCCAAGATAGGTAGGCTTCAGTGTATACCCTCACAGGTATGAAGTGGGCAAAGTATTTTAGAGTGACCACTAATTTCACAGTGATAATAGGAAGGACTTGGCTATGAGATGACTGAGGAGCAAATACTACATTTAAAAAAAAAGAAGACAAAAGGAATTTATAGAAAATGGAGGAATGTTCAGGAATATATAGATTATATCTTGAGAGCAACAGAGATATTGCATGGTAAAGTACAGTAACAAGAACAGGTTGTCTTTAGTTATTTCTATATTGGAACATATTGAGCATTTTCTTCCTATTATTTGCTTTTGCTGAAATGGTATAACATGAAGTTATAATCTCTCTGTGTGTGTGTCTGTGTGCGCGCGCTCATGCATATTTGTGTATGTGTATGCATGTGTGTGCATAGATATGAAAGATTACACACTGAAGAGAAGAAAGACTGAACAAAGGGGTACTCTGAGTGTCCTCAATCTGTTATAAAACATATCTCTCTCCTAAAGTGATGGAATAAAATTTTATGTTTCATCTTGCAGTTCACAACAGCATCTGTTAATCCAGACCATTGATTATCTTTAACGGTTTATCAAACAACTTCTTTCTAAAGACCTTATTTCATATGCAGAGAAGAACAACAAGAATGGTTAGGGAGCTGGAGGATAAACATATGAAGAATGGTTACAGGAATTAGGTGAGTCTAGTCTAATGAAAAGAAGGACTGGAGTGATATGATAGCAGTGTTCCAATATTTGAGGGATGCTATAAAAAAAGAAAGGGAGTCAACCTAATTTCCAAAGCAAGGCAGGACAAGAAACAATGGATGGAAAGTAATAAAGGAGAGAACCAATGTAGAACTAAGAAGAAATTTCCTGACATTGAGAACAATTAACCAGGCTTATCTTCAGAAGTTGTGCTTGTTCCATCACTGGAGGTTTTAAAGAACAGATTGGACAGTCATTTGTCTGAAATGGCATAGGGTCTCCTGCTTGAGCAGGGGATTGGAAGAGAAGACCTCCAACATCCCTTCCAACTCTGTTATTCTGTTATTTAAAGAAGCACAGGATTCCTAAATCACTGGGATGATTTTTAAATTGTCCTTTACAAAAAGGGCTCTTTGAAGATAATTTAATAAAAGAGAATGATTTCCCCAGAATCCACCATTGTTCAGTTATGATCAAAATGCTAGCATCAACTTTTGTACGCTGATGGTCCCCTCGGTATTGTTAGGAATTATTCTGCTACACATCAAGGCACAAAGGTGCAGAGGTGGATGCTGAGGTACAGTAGTTGTACAATTGTCTCCATGGTGACTTGTCAATCTTACAACCTTTTACCAGCATAGGTGTGTATCAAACATTTTGCAAGTTGTGTTGTTCTTGATTCTATGACGTTAGGGCTGAAGAATGTGAGCATGGCTGCTGAATGGGGGTTACAACATGTCATATAAAGAACATTTTTAAGAACTAGCGAAGAGGTGGGAGGAAGTTATTAGTCACATCTGATACTTAAAGAAGCCACATTTGCACCAAAAAGGGGGAGAATTCATTACAAAATCCTGTAAAATGGCCAAGGGAATGTGTGTATGTGGTGGGGCTGAGAACCCTGCAGATTCTTTGGATAGACTTTTCCGAAATGGTCCTGTTGGGAATTAGCAGCGGCAGTTAGTTTGAATTAAACTGATGGGTTGTTGGAAAGCTTTCTGCCCCAAAGTGCACAATTATTTATTTATTTGGTACTCCCAAAGTTTATTCCCTACTCATTAGCGATATTTTGGATCTGACTTGCCTCCCGAGCTATACTGCAGTTTTGAAAATTAACACAAAACATGTGTGTAAGACATCTCTGCAGTTAATGAATATTATTGCCAGATGGATTGGAGAAAGCTCTGTGCAGCTTTCTCCCACACAGGATACCTGTGGATATTAAAATGTTCTCCATTGTAAATGGTTTCTTTAATAAAAGAGACTCCATGTTTCAGTGGAATTTGGCTTCCTAGCAGGATCCACAATTGTATTAGGCTTCTCATATGCTATAAAGCACACTAGGTGAGTTATTCATTTCCCATCTTCATTAGCACTTTTGACGTATTTTGCTTATCAAACATTTCATTGACTTGTCTTGATGTGATTGCAGAAAGTTGAAAACCACAGGTCCTTTTTCCATGAGACTCAATACCAACTCAAGGGCCCCTGATGAGAACAAAACTCTGAGGAAGGTAGATGGTTTGAGAAAGCAGTAGGTGTCCAGCCTAATTTAAATAAATAAAACCAAGGTTCAGCTTCAGAATCGGTGTCTCAAGGATAGCAGGCCTGTCTGAAAGTTATTTGATTTTAGATATGTTTTCCTACATGGAATATATCTATGACGCTTAATACAGACCAAAGGAAGTTTTCTGTTTCAAGTACACAATGTGCATATTCTGAGTAACGATGATGATTGGAAGTTAAGATTTCACAAGTTGTGATTATTTCAAAATTAATTTTGATATTTTTTAACCATTTAAAAAGTAAACAGTATATTACTTTTTTGGGAAAATATTTATATTTATTTTATGATAACTAGCTTGGCAGCCTCTTAAATAAATAAAATTTAGTTGGGGTAAATGTTTTTTTTTATGAATTCTTAATGTTATAAAACAATTAAAATTTATCTGCATCAAATATAAGATGAAATGGTATGTGGGAGAAAAGTAAAAGCAAAGAAGGGGAAACTTGCTTTCAGATCTACAAGGTTCTGTTATTTTTTTGTAACCTTACAACAAAGATAGTGTTAGTACTCATAGATTGTGCTTCTTGCCTGAACTACCTTGAAGGGATGATACTTATCTTGCAAGATGCTACCCACACTCCTTTTCTTTCTATGGGCTGAGATACATTTAGCATGATGGTTGTATAGTTGTATAGTCTGTAAATGGTTGTATGGTCTGTGAATCTTCCTCCTGTCTCCCAAGGCCATTCCCAGATACCACTACACCCACATGGCTCTAGAATTTTTAGATCCCTGGCCCAAAATTTCTGGGAGAAATAACTGGCTATTAATCACAAAAAATGCAAGTAATGGTATTTTCCCTTAGTGCTAAACCCACAACTGGCAAACAAGATGTACACAGCAAACTTAAGCATTTTATGCAATTAGGAGTAGTGTTTTAATCCTTCAGAAGTAGTAATGTCCATGGCATATACTGAATGTTTCCATCATGGCACAAAAGTATATAAAAACTGTAAGATTCTTTTCAGATTTTTTTGATTGGCAACAAGTATGTTTTATCTCAGCTGCTGCCAAACTCCAGTGAAAACACTTGTGGAATTATTATATGGTGTCTAATGCTATGTTGAAGTCTTGAAAAAAATACAAACTTGTTTCCTAAGAACTATTTTCTTGGCTCTAATGTGCCCTAAAGTGGTCCTGAAACAAGAAGGTGGATTGCCTAGAACTAAAGTCAGATTATGACAACTAAAACTACTGGTTCAGGAAGTCTATAGAGATTCTCAGTCATCCAGGTCATGGTTGTCCCAAAGGTGCTTTTTCAGGAGGCATCTGGACTTTCCTGTTTTTTCTTTGAAGATGGATGAGAAGCAAAACGTCTTCAAAGAAAAAACAGAAAAGTCCAGTTGCCACCTGAAAAGCACCTTTGGGACTACTGGTTCAAGAATAATTTCAGCTTTACTGGGTTACTGGATTAATTTTACAGGACAAGTTTAAAAGAAAACTGGATTCCTATGGTATGCTGTTGTTATTGTTAGGATTAGAAAAGACCAAGAAATCATGACACAGGACTGAAGATGCTGAATTGCAGACTAAACCATAAACATCTATTTATCATCTCAGAGAAATGAAGATTCTTTCTCCAACATATTTATACTTTCACTTTATATTCACTTTCTTCAGAGCCCATTTCTATGTTTTGGCCTTAGCAAACCAGGGGGGCAAATATAATAAAATGTTGTTGCCCTAAAAATTCCATACAGGTGCATCAAGATAAATTGGGTCCATAGAGCAAGTCATTCCATGATGTCAATTTTATTTAGATTTTCATTTGAAAAAGACACCTGCAGTTAGCAAATTATTTTTGTGGAAATGGAGAGAATGCATTTGTTTAAAATTACCCAGTCAACCCAACTGAAGCTATATAAAATATTTATCAGCAAATAGAAACCCTAAAATTATTCATTGCATTTTTTTTTTTTTTTTTTGGCATTTTAACAGCCAGGGTGAACAATTTTAGTATTAATGTGTTAGGATAAGAAGAGATGTAGTGCAATAGGGAATGACAAATTAATTAGTTATAAGTTATTTCATTATGTATATTTTTCCTCCAATATTTATCTTGTCTGATATCTAGTCTCTGCCCATATTAATTGATATTTTATATAATATGTTGCATTACAAAATAGACTGCTCTGAAAATGACTTTAGAAGACAGTATTATTACACCAATTTTACCAGGATTGTTGGGAAACTAGTCAAGAAATTCTTGTGTTCCTCATTACTCTTGTCCAAGAAGAAACAAAAGGGATAAATTCCATGTGTTTATGTGTTTTCAAAATAAAATGGAACTGTCTATTAAAAATACTGATTCAGACATCAATACTGATTCATATTTAACACTGCATGTTTTTCTTACTCAGGTTAGAAGAGGTTGCCAGAAAAATAATATCTATTTACACATCCCCTATATCTCAGATCATTTCTGGGAGCCATAGTATCTCTGCACAATTAAACTAATGCCTTTAAGATTAGTTATTTATTGCATGTCATTAGTATCCTACCTTTTTTAAAGAGGGCGAGGTGGCAAAGGTATGCTAACTGCATCTCTGCAACAATGGTGCTGTGAAGTAAGTAAGGCTGGGAATCAGGCTCCATTTCTCCACTATCAAGCTATATTGCCTTCTAGAGTGTGTTATCTAACCATCATGGTGCGAAAATAACAGGAACAAATGTTTATGTCACTTCAACAGTAGCTACACAATGGAATGGAAATGCAGTAGTTTTCAACAGAGGAGAAATGGAGAGTGTTTAGCCAAAGTTTCTAACCTTGGTTGAGTAGAGTCTTGACTCTGGTACCTAACAGAATAACAGAATTGGAAGGAATCTTGGAAATCTTGTATTCCAGCCCACTGCTCAAGTAGGAAATCCTATAAAATTTCAAACAAATGGTTGTCCAATCTCTTCTTACAAACCTCCACTGTTGGAACACTCACAACTTCTGGAGACATATTCCACTGATTAATTGTTTTCACTGTTAGGAAATTTTTCCTTAGTTCTAAGTTGCTTGCCTTCTTGATTAGTTTCCATCCATTGCTGGATGGAAGAGTTTTGCCTTCAGGTGCATTGGAGAATAGGTTGACACCCTCTTCTTTGTGGCACCCCCTTAGATATTGGAATACTGTATCATGTTACCCCTAGTCCTTCTTTTCCTCTATGGCAGCGGTTCTCAACCTGGGGGTCGCAACCCCTTTGGGGGTCGAACGGCCATTTCACAGAGGTCACCAAAGCCCTCTCTCGCCCCCCCCATGCCTTCACTCACCCTCACTCTCTGCTCTGTTGGATCGCCGGCCGTTCGCTTACCCCACCCACTCCCAATCTATTGCTGCCTCCTGAGTCCCAGCTGATGGCTAGAGGAAAAAAAAAACCGCTTAAATTCTTGCCGCGGGGCTTCAAAGGGCCGCCCTATAGCCAGTGGTGCAGCCGAACCATTTGTTAAATTGCTGGCTTGCCCCGCCCCTCCGCACCACTATTTATTGCCAATAAATAGTGGTGGGCAAGG
The DNA here is from genome assembly GCF_029215685.1 of Pituophis catenifer annectens. Lineage (NCBI taxonomy): Eukaryota > Metazoa > Chordata > Lepidosauria > Squamata > Colubridae > Pituophis > Pituophis catenifer. The sequence continues at coordinate 29,798,329 of NW_027256884.1, read as the reverse complement.
GGCGGGGGAGCCAGCAATTTAACAAATGGTTCAGTGTTTTTTTGTAATTTTATTGGCCCGCGGAGCTTTAGCATAGGCTAATTAGCCCTTGATTAGATCGGCTCCCGACTCTCAGCTGATTTGCTCTCAGCTGTTTTGTTCAGGGCTCTGCTGCTTGCTGGAGCAGATTTTTTTCCCCTAGCTATGCTGAAAAACAAAACTGAAAGTAAAGCAGGCTGTTGGCTTTGCTGTTGCTGCAACGTTGGAAAATTAGGCAGGCAGATTTCTTTTCTTTTTCCTCACCAAAAAAGGTAGGTGCAAACAATGGGAAATTTAGGGAAAAAGAGGAGAGTTCAAGATTTTAAAACACAAAAGAAAAAAAGCTCTATTTAACTAGGGAATTGTAATAATTGAGATACTATTAATTGTATATTGTGTTGAAAGCAGAAATGGTTAAGTTGTGGTTTGGAGGAATATATGGGGGAAATTATTTGGTTTATTATTATTGGTAAATATAATTAATTGATTTGTAAGAAATTGGATTGCATGGAAATAATTGAAATATTCATGTTCATATTGATTAATATACAAAAAAGGTAGTTATATAACTAATTGATTTATATTAAAATGTTTAATTTATATTAAACAACTGTAATATTACATAATTAACCAATGTGAGGATGGATATAAAAATAGATGACAATGGGAAGGGGTATAATATAGAATAGAAGGGAAAAATTGAATTTGATTAAGATTAGAGATGAAGATGAAGAGTAATATTGGTTTTTTCAAAAATAGATGAGGAATAAATATGGCAAAAAGGAAATATAGAAATTGTAAATTTAATTGAAATGAGTAAACACTGTTTAAATTTGTGAACCGGCCAAATACTCTGTTCAAAGTGTTGGAAGAAATCTCCTTCTAGGTTCTGCTCCAAGTGGGGAAAAAGACACTGGAAACATGGAGACTGCTTGGAAAGATGGTTTAATGGTGGATAGGATCACATGGCTTGAGTTCCTGAACAGAAAAGGGCATATAGAGTAAATCCTCGGATTTTTATGCTCTCTCTGGCTCTGCATTTCTTGGGGCCCTGAGAGAGTATCCTGATTGGTTGTCAGACTCCCAGGGGGTGGGGGTTTTAGCTAGCCTTGCTGGGTGATGGTCACATGTGCTTCCCAGGTCACGTGTGGTGAGTTTCTGCTGCTATTGTGTAGAGGGCTAATCCTATCTTTATTGGATCTTGGGCAATTCCTATTATGGCTCTGCCTGAAGGAGGTAGATCTTTGTTATGTAGAATAGACTGGCCCAGGCCTTAATGGCCCATTGACAAAGGGTGGGGGCAGGAAGATGGGAGCTGCTTCAAAACATGCTTATCCCAGGGAAATATAATATTCTGCCTTTTTCATATTTCCTAAAATATTTCACTCTTCCAGGAAAGGGGTGGGTGCTAACTTCCTACAAAAGAAAATACATTGTATGTTTGTATGTGTGTTTCTAATTATTGTTATTTATTCATATTTATTCTCTTTTATTCTTTAAAGTTTAACAATTCATTCTTTATCTTAATATCTTTATATTTGTTTGGGGTTGGCTTTCTTCCCTTTCATCTTTTTTATTGTACAGCAATCTTTCTCCTCAAATCTACCACCTCTCTCTTTTCTTTCCTTCTTACTTTCTCTTCCTCACCCTCTTCTTCTCCTCCCTACTTCCTCTTCCTTTCTCCTTCTCCTCCTCTCTTCCTCCCTCTCTTACCCTCACTCCTACTCTAATTTCCCTTCCCTTCCTTCATCCCTCTCTATTGCTGTATCCTTTTATGCATATGGACTACTCAGAGGGCTGAAAAAGTTATTTCTGACTGGTCCTCGCACTTTTGACCAGTCCTCAAACTTACGACTGTCCTCACATTTTACGTTTTTGCCCTATCTTGTCACCATGGTGAAGAGAAGCAGATGTGAAATGAGTGACATGGTTGTTAAGAATGCTACAATGGGCATAAATGATGACCAGTCATAAGTGCGAAGACCGGTCAAAAGTGCGAGGACTTGTCAGAAATCACTTTTTTCAGCCCTCTGGGTAGTCCTTTTGTGCATATGGACTACTCAGAGGGCTGAAAAAGTTATTTTTGACTGGTCCTCGCACTTTTGACCGGTCTTCGCACTTATGACTGTCCTCACATTTTATGTTTTTGCCCTATCTTGTCACCATGGTGAAGAGAAGCAGTTGTGAAATGAGTGACACGGTTGTTAAGAATGCTACAATGGGCATAAATGATGACCAGTCATATAATTTGATTTATTTGTATATACATTTATAATATATCTACGTAATAGTATGTATTAGGACATACAGTAGGTTAAAATGAAAACACTGCAGGAATTCTAGAAACTGTCTTACTTTCAAACAAGATACTTTAATATACTTTAGGCAATTCATAGCGGCAAAACTCATGTCTCTTTTCTCATGCCTTTTCAGTATATGGGCAGACAGCTTGGTGTGTGTGTGTGTGTGTGTGTGTGTGTGTGTGTGTGTGTGTGTGTGTATCGGTGGGCTGCTCCCTGTTCACCCTGGTTTGGGCCAACTGGTAGTGGTGGCGGTGGGAGGCTCTGCCCACCCGTCCAGACGTCATCAAAAATGGTCACGGCAAGCATTTGTGAAGCGAGCGCACGTGCCTGCATGCTACTAATAGCGAATTGGTAGCGCCGGGATTTGAATCCCACTACTGGGGTGTGTGTGTGTCTGTGTGTGTGTCTGTGTGTAAAGGCAGGGCAGCGTGCATCTGCCCTGCCTATTATGATAACCACTAACTTTTTTATCAGTATGAAAAATAACTTTCATAATACTTCATTTTTATGCCATGCTTTGGTTTATACTATGATTTCGTAATCCTAGTCTTTATGTATAAATGAAAAAAGTCCAATAGCTTCCTGAAGCTGCTTTTGTAATTGTTTCTCAGTATTGATTAACGTAGCAGATGATTTATCAAAATTGACTCTTTATTCTGCTACTGTATGAAATTTAATCAATTCAAATTGCACTGAGTTATATCTCTATTAGAATTTTGAATAAGCATGCCATTTGCACACAGATTCATTGCCTGAGAGTCTGTTTTTATACTAAGGTATAAAACCTTGAATGACTTTTTCCTAATATTTCATGTTAATTCTTCTGTAATGAGATTACACTAAATGTAGAAACTCGTCATCCTTGTTTAGTGAACCTAGTTATTCTAAGAGTTAGTGTTCAATCCATGCATTAAATCACTTAGATCTTCTAAAGCTCATGATATACCACAAGAAGGGAGAACTAAAGAAATAACCCAAACTGATGTCAATGAAATTTAGGAGCTTTAGAAAATTATGCATATTTTTCATTTATTTTAAGCCTGGCCTTTTGTAAGCTTGACGGCAGTAAAGAGAAACCTATGGGAATAATGGGAGAGAAAAACAAGACGTCCTATATTTTGAGAAGAAAGACTCAAATGTAGCTGCCATTGCAAAGAGTGTTAGGAAGGAGACATTAAATATCTCACTGAAGGCATTTTAAGTGTATGGCGAACTTGATTTACACTTAGTTTAAACTTTTAGCTGGGAAACATTGAACAGATACAGAAAATGTATGTGGTAATCAATTCTGTAGTCACCATTACAAGTTATAGCAGTGTTTCTCAACCTTGGAAGCTTGAAGATGGGTGGATTTCAACTCCCGGATTCCGGGAGTTGAAGTCCACCCATCTTCAAGCTACCAAGGTTGAGAAACACTGAGTTATAGCGATTAAGAATATCACTAAGAAAATTACCACACAGTTGGGCACAAATATTTGGGCACTCCTGTATGTTTTAATGAATCCCTAAGTGAACAGAACCTGTCTCAACTTCAGCATAGTATAAAGTTAAACACATCATTCTGAACCACTTGAACTGAAATATGTATGTATAGACAGGTGTTTACATATTTTTTTTTAAAAAAAACTCCCAGTAAATATGACTAGGGCAGACATTTGATCCAGTACTACTTTTTTTTCCTCACACAATATAATTACTAATAAAGTTCCAAGAGGTGATTGATTCATAAAGCATACCATACAAATACCCAGGTGAAGACAGTTCCACAGGTGAACAAATATTCTGATCATTCTAACCTCTCAGGTGTGATTATTATTCTGTCTGTTTTCAACAGCCACAGGCTCTTCAGAATAGCTATGTGAGCATTTGAAAATGAAGATAAGTCACTTTTATAAAGCAGGTGACAGATGTAAGAATGTCTCTAAATGCTTACAGGTAACAGTTTCAATGGTGAGAAATGTTATTAACAAAGGGAAGTCATGTGGCATTATTGAAGACAAGGCACAATTTGGAAGATAAGACCAAGAAAAATCTCTCCTAGAACATTCCCCAATGAGCCAGTTCTAGAAAATAGAATTTACAGATCACTGCAAATGGCTTGCTGAAAAGTTAATTGACACTAGAGTAGCTATTCAGAGATGCACAGTACAGTATTTTTAATACAACGATGAACTGTACGGAAAAATTGTCAGAAGGAAAACTTTTCTCTAACTTCATCATAAAACCATTGTCTAAGGAAATCTGCGGTAAGACTGAAAATATTTTTGGTGTTTTTTGAAAGAAGCATAGAAAGCTACATCAAAAATTGAACTGTTCAACCACAAGCATTCAAGATACATTTAGAGAAAAAAGGATAATAAAGCATTTGAAGAGGAAAATGCCTTGCCAATCATTAAACATTTAACACTGTGTCCTAGATTAGGCTTTGGAGTTGTGTGGAAATTAGCTCACATGAAATATTGGAAGGACTTTAATTAAATAGCTACATATTCTAGAATCTAACATTGTACATTCTGAGAAAAAATTAAACTAAAAAGGGGTTACATATTTTTTAAAAAAACAAATAATCCAAATCACACACAAAGAAAGAAAAAAAAAAGACAAAAGAAAATGATTTCCAATAGAAAATAAAGACAAAGATTTTGGAATGGCTTTCAAAATCTCTCAATTTGAACATTATTGAAAATTTTGGGTGAGGGGTGGTTAAATAGGCACTGCATGCAAGGTGACTTAATAATATTTCAAGATTAAAAGACTTCTTCAAGGAAGAGTGGGAAAAGATCCAAAAGCAAGAATAAAAATGTTCCTGGTTAGCTGATGGAAACATTTGGAAATGGTTATTTCTACCAAAGAAGTGCTATAAAGTACTGAATGAAAGTGTGTCTAAACTATAACCTGCTATATTGATCATTTTTGTTATTCTGAATCTGTTAAAAATTGCACTTAAGTACATATTCAGATTTGCAGAAATATGTGTTTAACTTTGTACAATGAAAAGTTGTCAACTTCTGATTACTTAGGGATTCACTGAAACTTGCAGAAATGCCTAAACCTTTACATGCTATAGTTTCTGGATATCTGAACTGTTTTAAGTGATCTTGCATTGCCACATGGAGAAGCATTTACTAGCTCCACAGTTTGATGGTTCAAAAGGTATTTAGATGTTTATCAAATCCTTTCATACAGTGACATATACTATGTCTCTAGTATGTTTCCTGCTAAACAACATAGGTAGAGATTACCATCCCATTATCAATAAGCATAATAATTACATTTTCACTGCAATTCAATTCATGGCTCAGACACCTCCTATTTGGTTACAGTTTGGATTGCTTTTCTTACATTCAGCAGTTTTTTTTTTTTAATACAAATACCAGCATTTCACCAACTACCAGAGGACAAGAAAGGCATTTTCCTTCCTATTTCAGAAATGGGGATAAAAGATAGCTTGTTCTGCAACAACTGCATTTTTGGAAAGTCAAAGGGAAAAAAAAAAGGATTTGAATTGTGGGAAAAATCTTAATTGTGCGCTTCAAAAGCCAAGTGTGGCATTTATTCTCCTGTTTGTAGAAGTGCCGAGGAAGGGTAAATTACAGCTTTTTTTTTTCCAGAGAAGCCCAAAATGAAATGGAGTTCTGCCAAAGGACAGATTGGACTGGCAGACAAAAGAAGTCTAAAGATAAATATCAGTCACTGAAAAGCAGCTATTTGAATGCTGGCATAACTCAGCGTAAAAAGAATAAAAGGAAAAATCACTCACAGATATTTGTGAGTAGCATGTGATTCAGTAGAATTTTATCAGCTATATTTCCCTACTAATTGTAGTATTTGATAGAGGGAAATATAACCTGTGAATGATCTGTTATTTACTTTATTCTTTTAAAATATCTATGGATGATTGACTACTGCATTTATTTCTTACCAATATAAAAGTATTATTTATGTGTTTATCAATATCTGGACTGCATAAATGTTTGCAATGGTGGATCTGTTTTTTTTACTTTGGGCAAGTTGGAATACCTGATTTTCACCAAACATTTCTACCTTTGGTAGCCTCCCGGTAGAATTAAGATGGATCTTAATTCTGATCCATCACCAAGTTCTCAAACGAGATGCAGCCTGGAATAGATTGTGTGCATTTCTGCTAAGGCAACATCTTCATGCTCAACAAATGGCAGGTATTCTTGGTTGTTTATTTGAGCTGAAAGACAACTCATTCCCTGTGCAGCATTGTTCAAAATACATTGGTTTATTCATGTTGATCCAGAGGCATGGACTAAAGTAAAGATGTCAGTGTATCATAAAATGTGATGACGTCTTGATGTGATTCATGCTATTATCTAGCTATCTGGATAACACAAAGCTGCCTGTTGATGGAAGAAGAGATTGAAATTCTCATGCTGCTACTTGACTGGCAAACAATTTCTTCTTATAAAGCCAGCAGCCAGAATTAATATTAGAAACTGACTGCAATTTGGATAGGGAGATGGGTTTAAATAGTGTGAAACATTACACACATATTTACGGGACAGTACACAGTATTCCTAAGTACTGAGAAACTTTTTATTTTTTAATGAAAGTAGGTTCAGCCATGGTTACCAATTTATTTCTGGACACAATACAAAGTGCTGGCCATTCCACATCTTACAGAGTTCAGATCTAGAATGTTTGAAAAAAATGGTTCTTTTCTCCTGAAGCTCCAAACATCTCAGAAGGTGTGTCTAATTGTTGCCATGATGATTTGGTGGCACTTTTGGATTCTCTTGCTCCTTATCAGTTCTCTCAGGTAAACCAGGCAGGAAGCATGACCATATGAACTAATTTTATTTTATTGTCAGGCTACATTAACAGAATCTTGAAATACAAACTTATTGCTGCCATTTTTAACTGCTTGATCCATTAGGGTAAGTCCTTTCTAAATTTCCTTCTCTGACCATTAAGCCATTGGGGGCTCCTGTCTCTCTTGTCTGATTGTTTGCTGGACAAGATCTCTTCCCCTCATTCCCCAAGGTCATCCATACATTCAATTACTTTGCCCCAAGTTTTTGGAATACATTCCCAATGAAATGGAAGAGTCAACTATTCTGCAGCTGAAACATCAACTAACAAACTGGGAAAAGCAGTGGGAATATTTCCAAAATAACTAATCAGCTTCCTTCAAAATGAAGAATTCAAAAACAGACCAAGAGGGATATAACTTACTTTAAAAACTCATAGTATTTTGGACTTAAAGGAGAATTTTTTATGGATTTATTTTTAGATTCATGTCTTCTTTTACTCATAACATACACATTGTAATTGGCCTTCCTCCCCCCCACACACACTCACAATTCTATGGGGTGAAGAGTGAATGCCTGTCCCAAAGTCATCCAATCAGTTTCTATGGATGAGAATAAATTTGAACTTGGGCATTTTAGTTTCAGCCCCAAATTATGCAAATCATGTGAAAAGAAAGCACCAAATCAAGCAACTACTGTCACTGTACAGTTGGACAGATAGTTGTCCAATGAAATGAAAAACTGAAAGACTCTTCAAGATAATGGAAATCCTTATACTTGGTGTACCAGGATTTAATACATTATGTGAATCCAGCAGATTCAGTGATGGTACGATGATAATTAAATAAAGTGAAAGATTGTAACACTGACTTTGCTGGTTTCTTGAATTTGAAATACCCCTATTTTTCCTTGAAGAAGCCTGCTAGGTAGAATTCAGACCATTGAAATTGGAGAAAAATAGGACAATGAAAGAGTAGTTTCAAAATAATAAAGATCTCTTTTGGAAAGCATAGTAGTCTTAGGGATGCAAGTTATCTATTGTGGCTCAATGGGCAATGTAGATCCTAAGGCTGAATGGGATTCCCAGGTCTTTCTTTTTCTGTCCCCGGAAGCTCTCCAACCTCAAATAAGGAAAATTGGAAGGGTAAATTATCACCAATTTGAGGCAGGAAACACATGAAAATTGCAGTCGAAGTCCAGTCCAGCTAAACTTAACATTGCCTTAAAAAGCAAAGCCAAGCCTTAATATTCAATTGATTCCCCCAATCCAAACCCTCATATAATTATATTATTGTAATATAATCCATTAAGTATATGTGTGATATAATATGCCATGTTTTAAATAAATATATTTAAATAAACTTTATACCACAATCCCATTTGAATATGAAACTAGAGTGTAATTGTCTTTACAGAACTTTCTCTAAATAAATATCGTTATGCTCAAATAATGTAAGAATATTATTTTTCTATAAATTGATGAACTGGGAATTATTCCTATGTCTGTGCCATCTGGCTTTATACCTTTTTGAGGACAGTTATAATACAATTACTCATATGACACCAACCTTCTTATGTGATGGTTCAGTAGAGAAGAAAAATATGCAGGATTGCTATGGGAACAAGCCTGCCACTAAAATAATATATTGGCATACTTAGATTGTATTAAAAATGTGTGTCCCCAACCAGTGCCATTTGGAGGGGTGGGGAAGGAAGAACTTGGCAAGCCAATAACGCAATGTAGGTTTAATTTGATTAATTTTATTCATATATTTTACACTTCACACATGTTCCAGGTTTTTATGTAAAATTTAAGACATTTAGTTAATCCCTAAGAAATTCTCTTGTTAAAGCAGAAGTGGAAAAAAGTGCACAATACATATAGTCTATCTAGTGACATCCATGTCAATTCCTTACCTTCCTTAATTCTCCATCTCCAATTCACCCAAATGCAGACATAAGCACATCAGTGCATTGATATTCCACTGGCCATTGGGGGTTAAATAAGTTCACTTTCTTTAGTTAGCAGAAAACTGGATTTGATTTGTTAACCCAAATTAGCCTAGTGTTATTGAATTCTTGTCACTTTCTGAAATGATTTGTCCAATGTACTTAAGTGCTTAATTTATAGCTCAAGAAAATTGACCAGGCATCTCTTATGTTGTCTAAGCTTTGCTTGTTTGAACCTTCAAGATGCATTAATGTAATTATTCCAGGCACAGATATGTCTTCTCTAGTTTTTAGATTATATTCAATTGCAAAGTTACAATATTGCAGCTGTTTCCAACAAAGCCTTTCTAATTGCATAATATGTGGTATTTCTAATAATTCAAGTGCCAACTTTGCTGTCCCATCATTATCTCGAATCTGTTTGCTTTGCTTAACTCATCTGAAACTCCCTCTCAGCCATTATTGAAACTGGTTAGATAGTTTTTGTAGTTACAGTTAAGTCAGCATTCCTGCATTCAACACTTTGTTGACTCAGATGTGGTAATATAGATTTTCCCACACTGTCTACTTGACACTTGCAAGTCCAGTTTGTACCAACTTCCATTGTATTAAGCAAACAGCTCTTCTGCACTAAAATTCCTCTTATTGTTCTCACTAGAGCTACAGGATTTTCTCCAGTTCACAGGCAGCAAAAGCCATTGTTATCTCTAAACTCTCTTAAAAGGAGACCTGAAAAGAAATCACATGACCCTGAACTAGATTAACTTTCAGGAAATCTTTAGGATTTGGAATATTGTGGAAACATCCCTAAGGAAAGTTGTATAAAATGAAATATATATGCCAAAATTTGGGTCTACTCTTCAGTGACAGACTAAAAGGGAACCAAATATGAAAGATGAGTATAATACAATTTTAGAATTGCCAAATGTAAAAAAAAAAACCTCTGTATACTCAAATATAATATGGTCCAATTCCTTACTGTCAAGAACAAATTCTAAAATATCTTCTAACATAGAAAACCTTGATGCTGACAAAAAGCCCTTTTTCTTACTGTAGGGCATATTAATGTGTGGGTTTTCATATAATTCTCAGAACAAAGAACTAACCATTGAGAGTTCTCCTGGTCCCTAAAAATGATCAGTGGCATAAAATTCATGATTTTGAAATTAAAAACACAAACAAATTATTTGAACGGGTCAGTGGTCAGTATCACAATGGGGAACCATATATTGAAGCAGCAGCTATGGTGCAGTAGATTCTAAGACATATTTAGATATACATTAGACATACATCTCTCTTCAATGTACATCTTAGGCACATGTCCCATTAGCTGTACAGGTGGATTACAGTTTTCTTGGGGTTTTAACAGCTTAATGAAAAAGGAACATGATTTTGCTGAGAAGTTGGCTTTGGCCAAAATAATATCAGGGCAATTCTTATGAAGGTTGTCCTGTTCTGAACTTCTATATTTTTATGATCTCAACAGTCTTGAAGAGCTGAACTTTTATTCCCTGATTAGTTGCTAAAACTCTTGATCAATCACTAGCCCAGGTAAAATTTCTTACTGGTGGGTCTAACAGCACACAATCCTGCTAACTAGGTCAAAAACTCTTTTCTTTCCCCAGGGGTGCCCCTATACTCAGTGCACTCTTGGACAAGGCTTCATGACATCATTAGATCATTAGCACTAGCCAGGAAGGCAGCACTAGGCACTGCAGTCTATTAGACTTTGATGTTCTTGCTGGCAGATCGTGATGATATCAGTGGAATGACTTGGCTCCAGAAGTTGTGAGTCAACACTGGAGGTTTTTAAGAAGAGATTGGACAACTATTTGTCTGATATGGAATAGGGTGTCCTGCTTAAGCAGGGGGTTGGACTAAAAGATTTCCAAGGTCCCTTCCAAGTCTATTATTCTGTTATTCTGCTTGTTGTACTAGCAGCTCTTCCTGGAGGGTTAAGAATGCAGGACCAATCAACAGACTAGGTTAGGCATTCCCACAGAACGGAGTTAGTTTAATTCAACAATGACTGAGTCTGTTAGATCAATTAACAATGCAAAACACTGACTCACTTAAGTGTCATGGGAACAGATCCAAACTGGAAAACCCATGTGGGAAGAAGACACACAAGAATGGCATACAATTTTTCTGTCTTGCTCTTTATGCAATGTGCGTGTGTATGTGTGTGTGGGGAGTCTGGTATCTTTCTCAATTCATAGCTTGATTTAGGGACATTTGGTGAGTCTCTTCTAGTCTGAAACAAACTCTAGACAAGGAAAAGACAAACTCAGGGCCATGAAATCTCTCTAGGACACTTTGATCCATTCCCTCTCTCTTAGCCTAATCTGTTTCAGAAGGTTGTTGTTTTAGGAAAATTTGTATTAAGAAGTGCTAGTTATATTGTCTTGATCTTCAAGAAAAGACAGGATATAAATCTAACAAAAAATAAATAAATAACTTTTTTTTGCCATGGTTCAGCACTGTCCAGCCTAAACCAGGGTATTTCTGAAAGTTTAACTCTGCAGTTTGCCAATTCCATCATTGTTGACCCTATGACAGATATTACTTTCCCATAACAGAATGAAAATCAATCAAAAGTGAAATAGATGGATATCCGCAAATGTTTACACCATCACAAAGTATCATAATGCTTTCTGTTGCATTTTGGGGCAATGGATGAAAGCTGGCTGCCTCATAAAACAATTAAAAGAGAGATTTACTTACTGAAATTTCAACTAACTCTAAATCTCACAGACTTACTTTAATAATTGATTGACTACTTAAATAATTATTCCACTAAAATTAACTAGTGAACAGGTTCCTTTTTAATACTTTATTTAGTAAGCCAATGCACAATCATTTGGAAACAAATGCAGTTATTTAGCTGATAGAACATACTTTTGAGCAAATACAAATAAAATGGAGTCTAATGCATGCTAAATATTATTTTTTGATGTTGAAATCATAATATGAGGTCCATTGACATTCTTGTTATAGAGGTTAAGACTCTCTCCTGTTGTCTAGATGGGAGGAATCTCTAATTCTTTATTATATTCTTTTATTAATATCTGCATATCAAATTGACTTATTGATAACAAATTATTTTATTTTATTTTATTTTATTTCCAATTTATATACCGCCCTTCTCCCTGAGGACTCAGGGCGGTGTACAGCCAGAATTAAGAACATGAAATACAAATATTAAAAAACAATTAATATATATATAAATTTGGCCCAAAAATTAAAAATCACAAACCAATTAAAACATTTAAAAATTTCTTCTTAAGCCACAAATATCTATAAAACTCAGGTTTTGCTTTTAAAGAAATTAGGAAATTGTTCTAGTATGTCAGGTGTTTCAGAAGCTGAAAATACTACTAGTCTTAACAAATGTTGTAAGTGTAAATATTGCCATTGGTTTATATCTGATAGATATTATTAATCTTCGAGCATAAATTATGTTAAAAATTCATCTTCATCACCTTTCAGTTGGCCCAAAGTCAGTATCATTACTTCCATCCAATTTTCCCACATCACCATCTTTTATTCTATTTTTAAAAGTTGGGTTTCCCCCAAAGTCATTTTGGAGTAGGAAAAAAATTCACTTTTTAATTAGACATTTAATTCCATAATTTTCTAACTGATGTAATTGTTTCCAGAAATACCAGAGTTTTAATATATTTAGATCATAATTCTGTCCATTGAACCAAAGGTGTTATACACATATATTTCAAGTTCCAAGCACTTTTTATGTATTCTTTGTCTATCCTTCTCTATCAATGTATGTATGACCATACATTTGCTATTAAAAAGCAATATAACACATTTTTTTTTAAAAAAAAAAAACCTGTCATTTTAATAAGATTTAATTTAAGGCTTAAGTTTCAGTGATTTACACTGCATTCTGTCTAGGTTACTTGTGAGTTTCAATGGTGATATATGTAACTACTCTGTTCTAAGAGATCATTGGTTCCTAATTTAATAAATATTTCTGAGCAAACGTGTCTATATAGCAAGATTTAGATTTAGAAGTCTAGCTGCTCATATGTTGGATTGTAGAGGAACTATTAGAACTGGATGTAGTGGAATGGACAAATACTTACATGTCCTTGGTGACCTTGGGAAATTCAGGCTGTTTTAGTAGAGCTACTTAACAGAAATGTAGTTAGAATATAATGGTCCATGTCACTATAGTTCATCCTTCTAGGAGAAAGGACAAATTACTAAAAAAATATCATTACCTTTGAAATGCCTGGTTTTAATAGAAACTAATTTAAGGCTAACAGATATAGCACTTAACAAAACAAAAACTGTAGAGCAACAGAGGTGCTCTTCTAATATTCCCAAGGAGAAGAGTCCCATAAGTCACAAGAAAGGGAGAGCAGTTGCATAGCTTGAACATTCAGATTTGGGATTAAGCTGGGGGGAACTATGCAAAATCCATCTAACTGCAGGAAGGCAATGTTTTTTCTAATTTTCCTGCAATAACAATGGAAGTAGAACCAAGCCATGGGCTTGCTGGGTGCTTTCAGCACTATTATTTAGTTCCTTTGCATGTCATCGATTGCAAACTTTCCTGTAAGGTTGAAAAACAATTCCAAAGCTTGGCCTCATTCTCATTAAAATGAGCATCCCTGCTCCCTGCTGCTTTGGTTGCAAGGCTCAGTGGAGCACATCAGCCCTTTTAACCTCAATGTTTATCACTTGGTAGAGTGGCACATCAATGCTTTTTGGAAAGCAGAAGGTCACTCTGGCATATTGGCTGTTCAACAGCACTGTAAACCTGGAATCCTAAATAATTTCAACCAAGGATAGAATTTAGGCTTTGGGGGATTATGAGGTGCTTTACTAACATATGAAAAGTATTATAAAAATGATATCAACTGACAGCAATAGTGGTTTCTCTTCCTTTCCTCTCTTCTCTTTGAGAAGCTGGAGACACCATCTCACTAAAACTCTGGATGCCACCACATTTCACTGCCAGCCATATTGGTACTTCCTGTTCCCTGCTTATCCATCCTTCTCTTTCTGGGTAATGAGAATGACAAGAAACACTAGCAGTTATGGTTGGGCAAAAGAACTACTGGATAAGTAACAGGTGACATGACAGAAGAGCTTGAACAGATTGTTCCACAGATGCTATGTTTTCTATTTCCTTGTCATGGTTCAGCAGCATGAGATTAATTTCCAAAAAATTCTTTGTGATATAAATCAGTGATGGGCTTCTTACAGATGTGTTCACCAGCAGATAGTTAACAAAACCAGGTCCAATCTTTGCTGACTTTATTTCTGCATATTGTTATACAGAACAATTCTAAAATAATTCTAGACTTTTTCCCTATGCTCACTTCAGTAGACAGGGACAGGAATCAATGTTCTTGAGCAATTGCCCTTTGTGGTCCCATCATAGCTGTTTAGCATCGGTCACACATTAAACTGCTATGTGTACTCTGCTCACTGCCTACATTTAATTTCTTAAAGCTGTAGGTGGCACTGAATGAGTTCAATGTGAAAAATTAAAATAGTGACAAGACCTAGATCTTGATATTGCTTTGGGCTTTGCTTCCCAGCAGGAGTCATCAGATGGAGGAGGAGCCCACTTCTGGTGCCCCATAAATTTAAAGACTTTAAAGACTTTAAAGACTAAAAAAAGAGTCAGTTTAATATTTAATATATATGCTTGCAGATAAACTGAGAATTTTAGGTTCCAAAGGACATCCCTAAAATGTGTTCAGCTTATTTGTGGATCCTGTCTTGTCACAACCTTTAAAAATATGTGGTTTTTTTTAATGATAGTGTAACACAGCAGTCCCCCAACTGTTATTGTGATTAAAAATGGGCTCATTTGTGGATAACCCATTTTTTTAATGGTATTTTGGGTGAAAATTCAAGGATCATCTTATCCATGAGCATGCTTATCCATGATTATTCATGGTAAATTAGACATCTTCTTGACTAGATTCCATCCATTGCTTCTTGTCTTGCTTTCAGGTATTTGGAGAATAGGTTGACCCCTTCTTCTTTGTGACAGCCCCTTAGATATTGGAATACTGCTTAGATATTGGAATATGTCACCATAGACCTTCTTTTCACTAACTAGACATATGTAATTCTTGCAACCGTTCTTCAAATGTTTTAGCCTCCAGTCCCCTAATCATCTTTGTTGCTCTTCTCTGAATGAATGAATCAGATAGCTTTTCCATATCTTGCAAAACATTGGATTTCCCAAGGCTTCCTCAAGATATAAATCACTGCAGCTACTGGAAAAATGGAATCCAAATAATTTTATGTAACATAGTATTAGAAATGTGTAACACAGTTGGCCATTGCAAACTATTAAACTCTAGAGCATATCTTAATACTACAATGCCATCAATTACAACAAAATTCACAAATGTACTCACCACTTCAGTTTAGTTTCTTTTCTTCTAAAAATTGTAGAAATAAATAAATATAGCAAAATTGCATACAATTAAAAAAAAAGTTTTACTTTAAAACAAAAAAAAAAAATATTGCTGGCCTTTGCCCAGTCATTTCTTCTCTCCATTGGTTTAAGAACAGCATTTTAATTGGTAAAAGCAATCTGAAGATGAGCAATTAAATTATTTGGTACAAAAACAATAAAGAATCTTCTGGTGCCTTAAAGCATAAAAAAATTATATTAGCATAAGCTATCAAAGATTGCAAGCCAAATGATGCATGGAGAACTGGGTATATCTCCCTCAATGTATTACAATCTTATTGGTCATTTTGCTTTCCTAAATATCTATCATAGATATTTAACAGTGTTAAAAGTTTGATATCAGGTAAGGAAGCAGTTCATAATAGAAGAAACTGGCAATGCTAGCATTTTTTTAGATAGATGTGTGTAGCAATTGCATTATGGCCATTAAAGTATAACAGTTTTGTAATAAAAGAACATAGTAAAGGGTGCGTGTATCAATATAAATTACATTTTCTTTTTCAAAAGAACCATTTAAAACACTTAAAATATTTTGGAATACGTTTAGAAAATGGGAATGCATTTGTTAATTTGCTACTTTCTATCATAGAATAGAATAGAATAGAATAGAATAGAATGGAATGGAATGGAATGGAATGGAATGGAATGGAATGGAATGGAACAGAGCAGAACAGAGCAGAACAGAACAGAACAGAACATAATAGAATAGAATAGAATAGAATTAATTTTTTCATTGGCCAAGTGTGATTGGACACACAAGGAATTTGTGTGAAAATGTCATCATATTTTCTTTAATTCTTTCTATTAAAACTAAGCTTTTCAGGAAATCCTTCTACTGCCAGAACAAAAGGGCCTGGTGGCTCAGCAGACTAATAGCATTGTGATTAACACCAGCAATTACTGTAAGTTCAAATCTCACCAGACTCAAGGTTGACTCAGCCTTCCATCCTTTCTAAGGTAGGTAAATTGAGGACCCAGTTTGTGGGGGCAATAAGCTGACTTTGTATAAATATACAAAAGTATGAAGCCTATTGCTTAACGCATTGTAAGCCGCCCTGAGTCTCCGGAGAAGGGCGGCATATAAATCAAATTAAAAATAAAAAAAAATGGCCTTCCTTCACCATCGGAAAGCAAGATGGACATAGAAGACCAAAATAATGCTTAAACAGCACTGTAAGGGCCATGTTAAAATAGGGAATTTTACATATCTGAAAGATGCTAATTAAGAAGTTAACATGAAGTGTCCTCAGAATAGTCCCAAATCTTATTTGCTTTGATGTGGTTAGTTGCTAGATGGACCATTTGAATCAAATTAAAAAAAAAACATGTCCACTGATGAACCCACTTCTGAAAACAAAACTGACTAAGATTGTACTTTGTATTATTCTGTCTGACAAAAAGAAGAGAGAATAGAGACACCAGGATAAATGTAACAAAGAGAAACAAAACAACACTTCAGAAGGGTTAATCCAGGACCACTAGAGAATAAAAAGAGTTAATCTGTCCTAAAGAAGGCTTGGACAAAACCTGCTACTTTCTGATCTGGTTGAACCTAATGAAAGGAGATTTTAGATTCAGAACCTACTAGAGCAGAAGATACGTCTTTGACTTACATGGCCCTACAGACACAGAGTTATCCAAACAATGTTTATTGTCTCTGATCATAATACTTATACATAGTACTTAAAGCCATATCCAATTTTTGTACTCCAAATTGCAAAGTATTCTTCATTTAATTTTTTGAATAACATTCAGTATTTATGGCTTTATGCAATTTTCACTTGAGTGTCATTGCTTTAATGTCATTTTCTCACCCCTGAAGACCTCTTGAAGTATACATAGATATATATACGATTTGTAAAATATTTCATAAAATCTACTGGTATTAAATTTCAAAAATATTTTTCCAGATATGGTATAATTGAATGCTATTTAGTAGCTGGATGGGAAACCATCAGAGATCACTGCAGTATTTGTGTCTAGTCTGGAAAGCCAAGAAAACTATCCTATTTTCAGAATGTATTTTGCAAGTGAAAATGTTGGAGATGTCTTATTAAGTACATGAGTATAGTCAGACTTGTTTTATGTATGAGATTCTAGCACAATAACGTCTTCTCTGCACAGCAGTGATTATTTTATTACATTATCATTGCTTTTGATATGACAGTAGCAGTTTATAGCCGAGTTTTACTGAATTTGAAAAATTAAACACTTTTGTACCTGTTTGTATAAGAGGAAGCAACCAGAAGATGGTAGGGACAAAAATCTGTATTGCTACCAGTAAAACTGCAGGACCTGGTAGTCATCAAGACTTCAATTTATTTCAAGGGAGTATATTTTTTCACTGTAAGGAAAATTGGAACTTAAAGCCAGATTTGTTTTGAAGTTTTTAAATTTGAAAAATAAAATAAGTCTCATTTAGGGAATGTTTTTATTTTTCTGTCCAAGTACAGAGTCAGGAGCTACCTGAAAAGAACATAACAAAAAGTGTAAGAACTATTGTACACATGTGAAATTGTGAACACAGATTATGTTCAGATAGTTGCTATAGACTAGTTGTCTTTTGCTGAGTTTTCATACTTAAGAGTTTTGCAGTTAGTAACAGGTAACCTTTCCTTCACAGATCAATTCCAGGGGTGAAATCCAGCAGGTTCTGACAGGTTCTGGAGAATCGGTAGCAGAAATTTTGAGTAGTTCGGAGAACCAGCAAATACCACCTCTGGCTAGCTCCAGAGTGGGGTGGGAATGGAGATTTTGCAATATCCATCTCCTGGAGTGGGATGGGAATGGAGATTTTGCAGTACCCTTCCCCTGCCATGTCCACCAAGCCATGCCAACCAAGCCACACCACGCCATGCCCATAGAACCAGTAGTAAAAAAAATTGGATTTCACCACTGATCAATTCTTATATTACAATCTCTTTTGTAATATAATGCTTATATTACAATCTCTTCTTTTGTAATGCTGTTGTTATTTGAGCAGGATATGCTCCTGTAGTTAACATGATACATAGAAATTAGATAGGAAAGGGTTTACACAGTTCCATATTGAGTCTGACATCCATCTTGTCCAGCTTCTTTAACTTATCCCATTGGTTGCCAAATTCATGTATATACTACGGTACTAAAATTCTTGTGCCTGTTTGTAACCTTCAATTGGACATCACAGGGCAACAGTTTTTGAATCAATGTATCTCAAATGGACTAATTTACTAAACTCCAGTACCCATGTCTTTTATAGCATTTGAGAAAGTTATGGATGCTTCAGTGCTGACATGGTGCTTCAGTCAAGGGATTGTCATTTCAAATGCTCCCTGCCTGCTTCTTACAAGGCAAGTCAATGGGAAAGCCAGCAGGAAGACAGAAGTTGCTTCTGCTGCTATTGTTTTTTTGCCCATCCATGGTCATTCCGTTTCTCTGTTTAGGTGAGGGGTGGTCTTAAATTGTGACCCAATGAGTCATGGCTTGTCTAAAATAAATTTTGAAGATTCTCTCCCATACCAAATGTTTGTCATGGCACACTTCTATAAATACAGTATATGCATATGCACTTGTCAGATGTTGCATTTCTGAAAATGACAGGACCAGTGAAAAGAAATAGATTTAATGATGAAACAGCCGATCACCTTATCAGTGGCTGCAGAAAATTTCACAGACTGATTATCTACAATGTCATGATCTAGTTGTCAAAAACATACATTGGAAGCTTTGCCAGAAGTTTGGGTTTGAATGCAGCAAAAATTACTGGGAACATCAAAATGACAAACTTCTTGAAAATAAACAGGTCAAAATCTGGTGGGACTTTCAGATCCAAACAGGCAGACATCTGACCCACAACACACCTAACATCACTGTTGCGGAAAAGAAAAAAAAAATCTAGTTCATTGATATTGAAATACCAGGTGATGCGTAAATGGAAGAGCAATAACTAGAAAAAAAAATAACGAAATATTGCACTGTGGTTGTGCAAAATGACTATGAATCAAACTGAAGACCAACAACAACAACAATAATAATCAGAACAGCTTCCATCCTGCGACAATATCTGTAATACCATCAAACATCCACATCTGCCTATCCCAGGTCCTTGGAAATGACTTAATAGGTAGACAAAAATGCCAAACCCAGTCTGAACATCTGACTGACTGTGTGATGAATAATAATAATAATACTCAGATCAGTGATGGGTTGCTCCCGGTTTGCACCGGTTCACAAGAACTGGTAGTAAAAATTTCTAGTAGTTTGGAGACCCGGTAATAATATTGGCTGGCCACGCCCCCGAATCGGTCTCTGGACCGGTCGCCACTCGCTTATCCCGCCCAATTCATCAGAGGCTTTTTTTTTACTTTTAAAAGCATTTTTTTCTGCAACCTCTTCAGC
This sequence comes from Pituophis catenifer annectens, assembly GCF_029215685.1. Lineage (NCBI taxonomy): Eukaryota > Metazoa > Chordata > Lepidosauria > Squamata > Colubridae > Pituophis > Pituophis catenifer. Next base: position 29,778,437 of record NW_027256884.1, on the reverse strand, counting down.
CGAAGAGGTTGTAGGGGGAAAAATACCTTTAAAAGCCTCTGGCGATCCCAGCTGACTTGCCTGATTGTCAGAGGCTTCTAAAAGCATTTTTTTCTGCAACCTCTTAAGGTTGTAGAAAAAATGCTTTTAAAAGTAAAAAAAAAAAAGTTGGCCACGCTCACCCAGTCACATTACCCCACACCACAAGCCACGCCCACAAAATAAGCCACACCCACAGAACCGGTAGTAAAAAAATTTAGAACCCACCCCTGACTCAGATGCTATCTAGCTGTAAAGATGCTATCTTTACAGCTTTTAGGTCCTTGGTAAGGATTGAACTGTTAAGTTTTTCCAGTCCCAGGCTGTGAATAGAAGATTAACAACAACAACGATAACAGTAATAATAATTTATTGTTTGGAAGCCGCCAAGAGTCACTGTGATACTATGGTAATATAATGTAAAACTACAATTATAAAAATGAGTGTGTATGTGTGCGTGTACATTTTTGAACCTGACAATTGGGGGGAATGTTTGATCCACAGAAGTTTCTTTCTTTTTCCCTCTGAATAGAAAATAGTGCCCACATGGCCATATAAGATTCAAGCTTGTTGCACAGCAGTGCATTTTCAATTTGTACGCAGTAGAACACTGTGCTTAGATTGTCAGCCTGGAGCGTATTTTATTTACACTGCAATGAATTACAACTAAAGTGAGGTGCCTTTTTTGGCCACACACTCCTTCTGTGGACTGGGGTGAAATCATTTGGCTGCAATTTAATGTTCTTCTAGGCAGTGAACACAACGAAGGCAGGGAAGCAGCTTCTTTGGGAGTCACAGTATAAATAAATAAATAAATTGAATAAATGCAGATTATAGTCAGCTGCAAATTTAGTATAGTTATGCTAATAGGGAGAGAGATTAATTTGCCTAGGGGAGCAGGATGGATGAGAAGAGAGGGATGGATGGGTTTAATGATTGTTACTATTTGTATCATGTTAAGCCTTAACATGATACAAATACTAAAAATCAATAATTGCTGGAGTTGGGCATCCTAGAAAAAATAAATGTAAATAAATAAAACTGTGAACACAAACCTACTCCAAGAAAGGTCCCCAATTCATCAATGATTTAGATGAAAGAATAGATGGGGAACTCATTGAATTTGCAGATGATACCAAGCTGGCAGGGATAGCCAACACTCCAGAAGATAGGCTTAAGATACAGAAGGATCTTGACAGACTTGAACATTGGGCCCTATTTAACAAAATGAAATTCAATGGTGAAAAAAGTTAGGTTCTACCTTTAGGTAAGAAAAGCCAAATGCACAGGTATAGGATAGGTGGTACATGGCTTAATAGTTGTAATTGTGAGAGGGATCTTAAAGTCCTAGTGGACAATCACTTAAATATGAGCCAAAGCACCTGAAGGCAGGACAAGAAGCAGTGGATGGAAACTAATCAAGGAATAAGCAACCTAAAACTAAGGAGAAATTTATTGACAATTAGAACAATTAATCAGTGGAACAACTTGCCTCCAGAAGCTGTGGGTGCTCCAACACTGGAGGTTTTTAAGAAAGATTGGTCTGAAATGGTATAGATTTCCTGCCTGAGCAAGAGGTTGAACTAGAAGACCTGAAAGTTCCTTTTCAACTCTATTATTCAGTTATTCATCTTGTCACTCTTACCCTCTTTTAGCTATTAGTTAAATAAGTGAATATGCTTATGGTTATAAAAATATGACGTAACAATGTGACATAGCTTAAAATATAGTGAAACAAAACCATCATAAAATAGAAGAATAGAAAGAAGTGAAAACAAGGTCAGGCTAGAACTACAATTAAACTCTTTCTGAGTTTAAATGGTAACAAACAAAAATAGCACCTGACTACTATATGTTGGAACCATATCTGCTAGAAGTCAATTCAAATTTTTGATGTCCAGGCTCTTGAATTCACCTCTGATCCATAATTTTGCCTAATTTCATTGTAATTGAAGCAGTGGAGGATGCCTTGGGTGATTTTAAGTTAGACATTAGTTGAGCTCAAGTGTCAGGAATTTTAAATCTTGCTGTCAGCTGGCCTCTCATAGCTTTCATTATTAGGCAGTTTATTGTTTTGATTCTGTAACTGAATAAGTGCCTTGGCACCAGTTCCAATAAAAGGAATGTATGAAGAATGAACAAAGTAATAAATAAGTTCTATCTATGGCAAAAAAGAGAGCCTGCATTCTATGAAGTGTTGATTATTAACCTTCAGATTTCCTGAAGTTAGTTTAGCCAGTTATTTGGATTTATATTACACCCTTCTTCTGACAGTCAAGTTCCCATCAATCTCACTGCCAGATGTGAAAGATGATCATTAAGTGTACTTACAAGTTAGCCCAGTCAGACATCTCTTTGCTTTGAAATAAGCTCCATGGTTTCAGGGAAGAAACTCCTGCTTTTGCCAGAATTGTATTTCAATAAATTCTCGTTGATTATAAATTCTACAAGAACATTTTTAGCCACCAGGGAGAGAGAATCACACTGGGAGTAGGTGGGGTTGAATTTGTGTATCTTCAGTGAAGTGCTGTGGGTTGAGGCACAGGGTGTACCAATCTCTTTCCACACCATTTAGTTCCCCCCCCTTTTGAACCAATGGATGAATGAGCAAACAAAAAGTCCAGATGAGCAGATAAAAGTCAAAATAGGAAAGGGCTGCGATGTTAAAATAAGTTAAAAGCGCTTTCTGACCCTATCCACTAACACCATCTCTCCAACTGCTTCCCCTGTGAACTTTCTGTGAGGCATTCAGCTTACTAAAACAAGAGGTGGAGGGGAGGGCCGAAGAATGTATCCCGCTTCACTGGATAAATCTAGTGTGGAAGAAGGTGTGATGGGTTAGAAGTTAATAAAAGTGACATTTTGAAAACAAAGTTAGCTGACTTGTAGAAAGGAGCAATGAGGAAAAGGGACCCCCTATTGCTCTTACTCGTCTGCTTGCATCTCCTCTTATTTGAAGAGTGTCTCTTGAGTCATCCCCTGCTCTTGTAATTATACCCTCTTGGGAAGCTGTTGCTATCATAAGGGAAAAAGACAGATTGCCTTAAATAAAAGTCCCCAGAAAAGAATGCAGAGGAAAATCACTTCTTTCTCATTTTTGTTTCTTAGGATTTGATTTTGAATGCTATTTTGCTTTCAGGCTAATGGGAAAGTTTCAGAACCTCAAGAGCAAACCTCTGCTTCAACCATAGGACAACATTGTCCTTCATAACTTATAATTTTACAGAGGTGGTTTGCCATTTATTTTTTTTCTTCCTAGGACTGAGCGAGAGGGACTGGTTCAAGGTCACCCAGCTTTGTGTGTAAGGTGGGACTAAAACTCACTGTCTCTGGCATCTAGTCTGGGGCCATAACCACTACATCAAACTGGCTCTCTGTTACCAGATACTATAATGAAGATCTATCAACTCATCCTTGAACTTACAAAAATATATATTGACCTGAAACCTGCTGTTCCTATTGCCAAACCCTGTCAGCTTGTCTTTGTGGTCATTGTAGTCATCCAACTTTGCTCCAAGATAATGATGATGAAGCCTAATGGATATTATATGCCATTCGTCTGTCCTTCCAGCATGCTGAATATAGGGGAAGAAGCTACTTTAAAACTAAGAATAACTTAAGCCTGTCTCACTCACTCACTTCACGCAGGATGGTATGAAGGCATGACATTCAGACATGGCAGCAAAAATATTTCCAGGGCATCTTAATATTTTAGGGGAAATTTCAGAAAATGGCACTCAACAGTAGATTTCATGCTGTTCTAGAAATGCAACTGTTAGAAACTGATATAATTTCTACCTTACTTGGTGTCTTAGCTGCTCTTCTCTTTTTTTCAAAACCCCTGAAAAAAATTCTGATTTTAAAGCCCAGTTAGGGTATATCTGATTCTGCCACTAAAAATTGGATTGTCAGAGTTTTGGCAGGGTAACTAGTAGTTTGAGATAAACCCAGGAGCAAAACAGTACACAGCACACAGAGCCTTTTATATAAATAACAGTGGTTTTATCTACAGTTAAATATTTACAGACTTATATGTGGCTAAATACTGTTATCATACAGCTGATACACAGAGAGCAATTGAGATACACAACAGGAGAGAACATGAGGAGAAGGAAATGCCCTCTAATGGCTTCCCTTATATAGGCAGCCTCTTACCCAGCTTCTTAAAGTGGCAGTAACCCTGATGCCTCATTCCATTGCATCAGCTTCTGGTTGCCTCCGCTTACAACTTCTCATCAGCTTACAGCTATTAACTATTCATACCCTGATATGGGTATTTGAAGATCCCATTGTCATTTAAAATTTAGATGGAGAGCATGGGAATATGGTTTGTAAGATAGTAAGGCAGGGAGACTGTGAACATACTTTCATATCCACATCTACTAATGCACGTAGCTATGAGGCTGATCATGTACATAAAAAAAAATCTGGATCTAAAAAACTCAGTTTTGTAGCTAGTGTGGATTTTTCTTTGGGAGTGGGAGGAAGGCAAATTGTATCTATAATAGAGAGAAGGGCTACAGATACTGGCCTTGCAGGAGAGCAGTTCAGTTTCCTGAAAGGTCTTCTTTCAGTAAGTACTGTATATATAGACCTTTCAGTGCAAAAGCCAGAATTTTGGATGCTCTGATTTTAAGCACTGAGAGAACTCTACAGTCCTTAGGTTTTTCAAGGAATTGGCAGTGACAATAACAGCTGCAGTGTTTGTAAATGGGCATAAATGTGTCATGGGGCCCTCACAGAAGACTGAAATAGCCCTCCTTAAATGACTGTGAGAGGATCAAGGGGAAAAAAGGAATTGATTCATAAACTGGTGGGAATGTTGATTTGTGGTTGGTGGATAACATATGTGGATGGTACTGAATAATGGCAGAAGACTCAGAAACCAACACTGGAGGAGTTGAAATAAGAGGAAGAGATTAGACTTGTTTTAATTTTATTATGTGTCTAAGTATCTGTTCTGGCTAATGGACTGTGAGTAGAGGAGAATATACTGGAGCCAGAAATCTTATTAAAATACTTGTAATAGGAACAGGAGTAGAGGAACATTTGTAAAATATTGCCCATCTTCTCCTGTCTCTAAATGTCATCTGATTGAGAGATATTTTTTAGAAAAAGGGAGAAAGAAGGAAAATTAATATATGGTCAAGTTGCATCAGAATTGAATCAATGTTTCCAAGGAGAGTTGCTGGTTATTCTAAGGCAGTCAATAGCTAGGAAAGCAATGGACCTGAGGATTGTCCTTTCCCCTCCTTTCCCCTTTCATGTGCTCCACACTGTTTCCTGAAAACAAAATAATAATGGCTCTTCGGTCCTTCAAACAAAGTGAAATGCAATCCCTTTGTGGAGAGTGCATCAATAAATGACTGACGCTCTTTGCTCAGTCGGGAAGGGCAATCTCAGATCTGCTTTGGGGATCTTAATAACAATCTTTATTAAGAACAAGCCCAAGGTTTGTTTTTCTGACAACACCTGAAGCAACAAGTGTGAGAAGGGGAAACATTTATTCTAAAGGTTGTCTTTGAAATGTGTTTTCTGTTTTTGTCAAGAGGCTGCCAGTCAAATTCCTTCAGCAGGGAAGGATGAGGGCAAACAATGGACCCAAACTGAGGTATTAGCTATCAATTCTAGAAATGTGTCTGGAAGGAAGAAGTAGCCTTAGAAGCAAAGAGAGAGGAAGATAATGAATGTCCGTCTAACATCTTTAGTTCAAATTAAAGCAACGCTTGAGATCTCATCTATCAACTGCACGAAGCCTTCAAAGCAATTTTACTATCTTTCAGTAGCTTTATTAATTGTTAATGTGAAGAGCCTTGTTAATGTGAAGAGCCTTGGTAGTACAGTGGTCTAAGGCACCCTGTTATTAACCTGGTTATTAAGACCAGCTGCCTGCAATTACTGCAGGTTCGAATCTCGCCAAGGCTCAAGGTTGACTCAGCCTTCCATCCTTTCTAAGGTAGGTAAATTGAGGACCCAGTTGTGGGGGCAATAAGCTGACTTTGTATAAATATACAAAAGGATGAAGGCTATTGCTGAGCACATTGTAAGCCACCCTGAGTCTCCGGAGAAGGGCGGCATATAAATAAATAAAAAAAAAAATTGGGATAGTAACTGGCTTGTTATGAAAACATCTTGTGTGTGACAATGGCAACCTTACTACTCATTCTTATATGATCACAATAACCTAGATCTGCCCTAGACCAGGAATTAAGCTCAATTCAAAGAAGTTACCATTAAGTGTATTTGGGCCAGCAGTGTTAAATGTGTACTGATTCTTATTTAACCCTTTCACCCATCACCAAATCAGTTTTTGATTAGCATCAAAATTGCTCTGCATTGTCTCCATCTTCTTTAATCCAAACAGGTCCTTGCTGTCTTTGGCTCTTTCTCATGGCTCCTTTAACATGCTTTCTTCCAGTGCATGAGTCAGCAGAAAAGTATGCTGACATATATCACAATGCCTCATCTGTCATGCCCTATTCTATCTCAGGAATGAGGTCAATAAGCAGCAATGCCCTTATTGTTTTAATGTGGGACAACTTAAGCAAAACAGTTGGTAGATTCCTGGCTTTGTTTCTCTTCTATTACCTACAGCAGGAAAATAGCTTCTAATCAACCTCTTTAATATGGTGTAGGCAGCTATATGAGATGGAAGCTTTAGCCACTTTTCAAATTGTCCCAGTGACAGGATATAAAGGAAGATGTGTTCTGTGATCTGTCAGTCAGACTATTTCTCAGATAGGTCTAGCAGTCTTTTGAAAGCATCCATCCAATAGGTTGTATGCATAGAGGAGAGGCATATGGCATAGGGAGAACTCCTCCCAATTTCATCATGAGCCATCCTTTGCACCTGCAATGTATCAGACCAATTGGATATATTCTTTTATTCTTTTAGTAGTAACACTAGTCTTGCAGATGGGTCACAAGTATGGAGGAAGAATTGCACAAAAAATTGAGTGCTCATCATCCTGCTTTACTCTGAATGGCTTTTCCATACCCGCAACCTGTTAAATTAGCCAGCAGATATGGAAAAGGATTGAGGGTTGAAGCAGGAAGGAGTGACTAATAACCAGCTATTTCTATTCTGAATATGGGCTGCAAAAGAATGGCAGTAGTGGTTATGAGTGACAATGACCACGTCCCCTGGAGTTGACAAAATGATCGCCAAATAAAATGGCACTTCCACCCCCACCAATACAATACGCTTTCATTCCCTATTTAACTTTTGATGCACAGCAGGGTTAATGCTCTTTGTTTTACATTTCCAATTAGTGTGACTTTACATCAGGGGTGTCAAACTCACGGCGTCACAGTGGCATCACGTAATGTATCGGGACTTTTTCCCCCTTCACTAAACCGGGCGTGGGCTTGGCCAGTGTGTGATGTATCCGGCTCGTGGGCCGCAAGTTTAACAGCCCTGCTCTACATTATTCTCTGGCACTCTGTAACATAATGTTTTTTTACTCTGTCCCAAGCAGATTCTGGACCCTCTTTTTTTCCTTTTGCTTTTCATTCATATATGGAGGGAAATGTATCTTTCACTATATTTTTACACAATACCTGTATTCATATTTTCATTTTTTTCCTTTCATGTGAAGTTCTTTTTTCCTAAGTTCTACTGTTAGCATTCTTTTAAAAAAAATACTATCCTGTTCCTTATCTTTTATGATATATAAAATTAATCATATGCTTTTATAGATTCCTTTTCTGTTTGTATGCATGAGTAGACCTAGGCTTAAATACCATACTCCGAAAAAGCTTACATTTTTCTGAATAGATATTCACCAGACAATCATTATCATTCATTGGGGAGGGGGGGGTGTCTCCATATCAGTCAAATATTTTTTCAACTTTTCCACATTGTTCACACATATTCTCTCAATTCATTTAATAGAATAACTTTCTCCCCTGGACTACTTCATGCTGCAGAATTTTCCTCTGATCTCATCTCATTTTATTTAGTTATAATGTTATTTATTCATGAGCATAACACATAACTACCACTATATTATGGATTTCCTACTTTTATATACTCCCAGCAAACTAAACAATATCATTTCATACTTTTTAACTACATTTAGTTATTCCATTCACAATTAAACCTACAACTTCCATTCTACTGCAACATTCAATTTGTTAAGATGTAAGGTCAGGAAAATTATGCTCTTACAGTCCCTTTTCTGTATGTCACAGTGGTAACCATCTCTGATCTTAGGTATAGCTTGACAATAGTCCAGAGAAACATTATCTTCTTCAAGAACAAAGGAATCAAGAACAAAAACAGTCTCCTTCTACAGAAGACATTAATTAAAGTTCTCATGGAGAAGAGAGAGAAAGGAAATGAAGACAAGAATATTCCTAATACTGATTTTTCTCTCTCTTGTATTTCTCAAAATATTATGAAAGAAGAATGGGGATTTAGAAATGCTATTTCTCTATGAATTGGCTATGTGACTGTGCTAATCTCACTAAAAGGGCTCTATGCAAAGTCAATGACTAGATAATAGAAAAGAGGTCCAGGTTTTGATTTCACCTATTTTGCATTTCGCCTAGTTGCCCAAATGAATGGGGAAAACTATTTCCTTTTCTCCTGAATCACTGCCATGCTGGTTCACAACAGTGAAGAGATCAAAAAAAGACCCCTCCTTGGTTTCAAAAAAACCCACTCCTTCTGAAGACTTAATTTTAAAGTTAATTTGTTTGACACACCATACATCATGGTAGGTTCTAAGTAATTTTTCTTCTTTAAAACTAATAGGATTGTGCAGCCAAGTCTTGTTTACACCATTTCATACATAAAAAGGGAGGAAAAAGTACTAACAGGAAAACCGGCAACTTAACTTTATTTAGATAGCTTGGGAAAGTAAACGATCTACTGAAGAGGAAGTCAATGTATCAAGGGAAATTTCATTCTAACTTGAAAGTCCCATGTTTTTAAGATTAATCATTTAAAATACAGATTGTTGGTAAGACCCTGATTTTTCTTTGCCACAAGCACATTAAAGGAGATATCCAAGCTATGGGTATCCAAACTGTGGCAGGGATACCACAGAGGCAGCATGTTTGAAAGGGCCACTGATTTCTGTGGTGTAGAGTGAGACTTGTATTATTGTTTGCCAGCTTCCAACCAGTGCTGGGTTGCTCCCGGTTCGGACCAGTTCACAAGAACCGATAGTAAAACCGGCGAGAGGCCCTGCTCACCGCCCGGATGTCGTCATTGGCAATCTGCGCATTCGCAGAAGCAAGGTGCGTGCATGAGCAATCCCATTGCAAACCAGTAGTAAAGGAAAATAGAACCCACCCCGTTTCCAACATTGTATTATACTTGCTTAAGGGCTATATTAAACTAGAAGCAAAGTTGTAGTAATTCATGGCAAGATAAATTGGATTCTTTTCTGTTTCCTGGGTATAAATTGCAAAATGAAGTCTGTGTGCTGTTTTCCAAAACAGACTAAAATAAAAGGCATTGATCTCGTATTTCCCTAAGTAACATTGATGAGCAAATAAATCATGGCTTTGATTTTGTTACACGGTTCCTTTGCCATGATGGAAAACCCTGCCACTGGTTTTCACCATTGTGGCATAGGAGGATAACTGCAGTGATCTCAGGAAAGGATTATGGTAATCTGATTTAAGTGGTTGATAAATTAGGGACTTGTCATATCTTGAAGAAGTGGTATGTAATCTAGAAATCCAAAATGTTTGAAGACAGCCTTCTCAGCTTTTCCAAAGCTTGTTACTATTTTGTATTTTTCAGTGACACAAATGGGGAAATTCCTAAATGCCCAGCTGTTCAATAATGTTAACTACTTATTCCAAAGCAAATTAAATCTGATTAATCGACTTAGTCCCACTTGTTAATTTTGGGGCAGCCTCCACTGAAAGCCAGTCACAATTCAGAATGATAACCCTTGAATTTAATTGATGCAGATTATGGCCCAAATGCAAATGTTGCTGATATCATCAGCATCATTCAAGAATGAAGACCATATAGAATTGGAATTTTAACCAATAATCAGTTTTAAGCCCTGAGAAAAGATTAAACCTGGATTCCATAACAGAAATGAGGTGGGGCAGATTTATGTTGCTTGACCTGGGGAAATATAACCTAGTTATAAAGTCTTGTTTTTATTAATAATAGTAGCAGTATTTTTCTCATCTTCCTGGAGGACCAAGATTGACTCAGGTTTTGATTTTCTCCTACCAAGCTCAGTAGAGCTAAGTGTTCTCCAAACTTTGCTTGGTCTTTGAAACGTACGCTGTTGCCTTGAGCAGAATCACCTAATCTTGGTCCATCTAGTAATTGTCCATCTGGCAATTTCCTCCTTCGGGCCCTCCCCAATCCTTTTAACTTGGAAGTAAATGATTCTTTACAGCTGGGAAAATGAAATATATCTATACAGGCAAATTCTCAGATGCTATGATGCTGCAGAGGTGGAGTTTTATGCCTTTACCAATTTACCAGAGATTGGATAGCCATTTGTCTGGAATGGCATAGAGTCTCCTGCTTATTCTGTATTCTGAAGAGGAGCTTATTAGATGACAGAGAAGTACTTCTAAAGTCAAGAACCTCAGTTGATATACTATCCCCAGGCTAATAAAAAGCACTTTAGGCCAAGATACTTGACCCTACCCAAGAAAATTTCTCAGAATCATAACCATTATGTCATTTATGGGAGAATGTAACCACCTGCAACAACAGTCCACCATTTAGCTGCACCTAACAAACTTTCTGAGTTGTCTTGAACTGTGTTTAAGTTTATTGGCCTCATCTAGTTGATCACATCCCTGGGAAGTTTTCAGTTTCCCATTATATTTTCATTATATTTCATTTGTTCATTGAAAGGATCATGGATTTCATGAATATCTTTAGATTTTTTTTGTTCTATTGCACTTTGGGTGCAATCCCGAAACAACTGGAGCACCATTTGAACACAATTAGCATTGGCAAATTCACCATCAGTCAATTGCAAAAGGCAGCTTTATTCAGAACAGTTTACATTCTGCAACACTATTTGTAACACCATCAAACATCCAGATCTGCCTATCCCAGTCCTTGAGAAGCACTGGATAGGTGGACAAAAATGCCAAATCCAGTCTGAACATCTGGCTGACTGTATAATGAACCATAGTAATAATTGCCCCCTTGTACAAGCTATAGAATCAGTACTCTATACTGATTCTATAAGAATCAAAAGACATAGGTCCATCATATCAAATTCAAATAAAAGCAGCATCTACATTAGTCCAGTATCAATTTTATAATTTCTATATTATTTTATAAGACAGGGTGACCCTTTTTTGCCTTTTGTTCTGAATTACTTTATCCTTCAAATGTTGGGTAGGAATACTGATATCCACTATATCTAAACACTATCGTTTTAGACAACTCTAATTAAGCTTAGATTCAACAATATCAAGCAGATGACAAATCAAGACAATTGTTGTTACTTGTCTGTTAGCTTTTTCAGTTTATCTCTACTTATCAGTAACATAGCTGAGATTAGTTCACTGTGACTTGATATTGTAGAACCTTGATTGTTTTGGACTGGAAATGTTGTTTAATAAGATAGCCACAGGACAGCTGACAGTGACAAAATTAAAAGGAGGAGGAGGGGAGGTTAGTCAGTTGTGGGATGCTTCTGTGGGAAACGAAAAATAATCTTACCACATGGAAGAAATCAAATATAATTGAAAACAAAGACTGGATCACAGGTATTCACGAACAGACTTAGAATTGTACTTTTCTATCTAGTTACATTCACTACCACTGAAAAGGAATTTTTAAAAATGAAAAATTTCTTGGATCAGTCTGTATGCAACAAATTGCAATTTTTAATTTGTATAGAAAGTATCTTGAAAAACTTGTATATATATATATATATATATATATATATATATATATATATATATATATATAGGCTAAGTAATTAAGATCTTGACCTTATTATTTTATATTTTCCACTCAGAAAGTCTGTAAAGGTTTGATTGTTCCATCAAGCCTTGTGAGACAGAATCGCTGTACCTATTCAGTGAGTTGATTATTTGGTTTGGAATGTTCATATTCCTAGTTTATGCATAATTGCATTGTTGTTCATTTGACTTTAAATGCATTACTGATATTATATTTATCTTGTCTGCAGGGGTGAAATCTACTTACCTTCCTTATCGGTTTGGAAGTGTACGATCACGCTGTGCATGTGTCACATGCACGTGCAGTCCCTCTGCGCATGTGGAAAACCTTCTGAGCATGCGCAGAGGGTAAGAAACATATTACTTCCTGGTTAAAACCATGAAGTAATGACACCTCGCGCCGCCATCACTACCAGTTCTCCGAACCACCTGCCATAATCACTACCAGATCGCCTGATCCGGTCCAAACTGGGAGCATTTCACCCCTGCTTGTCTGGCTTATACCCACAATATGTATTTGGGAAATGGTTTGCTGCTCAGAATTGGTATGTTTACAGCAGTTTACAAGCCCTGAAAATTAATAACACAAATACATTACTAATTTGGATATACAGGCACTCTAGAGGAAGAATGCTGCTCACATGGTTTTTTTGAAACATATTTTGATTAGTTTAGTGGAATGTCATTGCCCTCTAGATGGGAAAAGATATTAGGAGTCTTAAATAAAAGTTAATAAAGAAGAAAAATGATTGAAATATATAAAATTGTGAGCAAGTTGAGTGAAAAAGAATTAAAAAGTTTAATTTGCAATTTGACAAAATGCCAAGATTAGAAGGAGATTTGGGACTAGTTTATTCTGAAAGGCTCAACATGATTTTATCAACTGAAGATCAAAGGGAATCTTAGAAAAATGATGGTGTAGTTTTTCTAATGCAATATTTAATTCCAAACAATTTCAAAAACAATTCTCTTCTCCCCTTCCTCCACCCCAAGGACTCAAGAAGTGCAGCTTTAGGAGTTAAAGGAATGTTGCACAACCAGTAATAATGTTTTATTACTCATGACCATTTCTGCCAAAACAGTTGCAAGTAATTGAACATGAATTATTTTTAAGAAACCTGCTTCTGGTACAGTATTGTAATCCCAGAGGCAGCTGAATGGATTGCCATTCAAAATGGCTCAAGCATGAGAAATCCTGATCCCACAAGTTCATTTTGTTTTAGTCTGAACACTTTCAAATATAAGGGTAGGACCCATAGAAATAACAGTGCATTATTCTATAGGCACCCTTAATACTTTTTCTACCCCTTTTCCAATCTAGTTCCCTTCAGATGTGTACATACAACATAAAGAATAATATTTAGCTATTACACCCTTAACCCTTAACCGCAGACATACTATTTCGGCTATGCTATTACAGACATGAGGTCATAATGACATCAGTAACAAAAAGACATTCGATGTTTTCATGGTTGGATCTAAAAATTAATGTGTAGAGCAGTAAACCAAAAAATGTATTGATCTCTATCAGATCCACATCGCGCAGGTCACTTTTTGTTTCTCTGTCCTTGAACTTCAATCTTTCTTCTCTAATTTTTACATTGGTCCACTGAATGATGGCACTAATAATTTCTTTAGAAAATAATAATTTCCAAATCTCTAGGGGAGTAAGTGAATTTCCGAGATTTCTAGCTGCGGGCTGTAGTCCAGGTAATTGCACAACAATATTGTGACTAGCAGTTCTGGATCTATTGCTTCCAAAAGGTGTAGAAGACCATTTGAAGTTCTTGCCATATAAATTATTGCAGGACATAGATTGTACCTGGTCATCAATTTAATTGGGAGCTTCATCATCGCTGATGTCAGTATCAGCAGCGGTGGCGGTGGGTTCCTCATCGTCCATTACAAAATTTTCATCACAATCTGATTCCACTTCACTCAGATCACTCTCTGCTTCTCCATACCATTTTAGAATAGTTTCTTTGAAGTTTCGATCACCAAATCATACTCTTTTTTGGCAGAAAACGTGGCCCGACATTATAAAAAAAAATATGGTAACAAAGATCTGTGGTCAAAATGACCAAAACTCAAATTCAAATGCCGCTATAGAAAACACCAAATAACTGATGCAAGCATACACTCTTATTGGTGGGAAAAGAAAAGCAACCAGAATGGTCCATTTCTAAAAATAAGAGTATTCCAAACATTTTGGAAAACTGTTGTGGTCACTATGACTGCAGGTCTGTGGTTACGGGTTAAACTATGTTGATTGTGGATTATGGGAGTTTAATTTTTATTTGAACTACACAATGACTCTAGGCTATATAAATAAAAGCGGAAGTGACTAGACCAAAATTATAATCCTAGGCCTGGAAGAATAACTTGGTTTTTAACAATTTTTGAAAAATCGGCAAGATAAAGTCAGAGCAGATCTTGAGGAGTGGGGTGGTAGGTACAGACCACTCAGGGGCTATTATGAGAAAGGTATCCAACTATACTAGAAAAGAGAAGGCTGCCTATAATGTCAAACATCGGTATCTCACTTTATAATGTCCTTTTAGTACCTTGAAATATTTAGATCAGACTGTTCTCTGAGTCTAGATACAGATCAGATGTATCATTAACTTCCACAAAGTATAACTATTTCTCCTGGAAATTCAACCCTGAGTTTCTGTTGGTATTAGAAAGACTTTGCTACATTGAAAAAAAAACTTTTCAGAAAAAACTATTTTTGAATCATACATGTTCCCTGGTGATCCAACTGGGCAGTGAGAGTGAACTTGGAGCTGCAGATAAACTGACTGCAGGACTTTCCCACATCAACAGTTTCCAAACAACGTAATACAACTCATGTACAACCCATGGCACAGTACAACAGTCTTTAAATATCTTGCTAAAAGCTCAGGGTGACTACTACTTAACAAAAAAGGAAACTCCAGTGCTTAATAAAGTTAGAAACTTTGAAATCAAGGCTGACAGCAATGCTGCAATTATCCATTTCAAAGTGAAGGTCTAAGGACATTATTTCAGTGTTTTTCTAACCTTGGGAAGGAAATCCAACACTTTCTTTAACACCCCTGTGAATTTAATTCATGGGGAAGAAAAAAGCTTTTTCATTTTCTGCAGACCTAACTCTTAATCCATTCAGAACCGATGAGAACATTTTTAGTAGAATGTTAACTCTTCACCTGATTTGTTTGTTCTCATTAAGTCATTGTAGGACACATTGTTTGCCTGGTGCCATTTGGTCTGAACGTATGCCTTCCTGTGCAGGAAGTTCTCAAGATTACACATTGTATTTTTATGGGTCTGTTCCAGCCTATCATGAGCTGTTACCTGAAGACTGACACAGCTAAGAGTCTGTTCAGAGATGTATTATGAAAAACTATGTAAGTGCAAAATGAAGGAAGAATTCAAAGAGTTAGATGAGGGAAGAGATCCTGCAGTGAATAAACAGAAGTTCAAAAGCACAGTGGAATACTTGGCTGATAGATCAGTTGCATATTTATTTTTCTGGCTGATTTTAAAGGAGAGGGCCTTAGCCAAATATTTCTTTATTTCATATCAATTTGCAGTTTGGCCTGACTCACTTCTGCAGAACTTTATTTTGTCCATTAAGTCTTGCTTGCTTAGTCAGGATCTAGATAGAAATTGCAATATAACTTCATGATACAGAACAATCTAACAGGGATGTATATATGGGCTGTAAGAGGGCCTTGGTTCCAGAAAAGTTTAGAAGATTGCATAAAGTAATGGCTGGTGTCAGCAACGCACTAGATTAAAATACAGTTATTTCTTTGGGCTTCGATGTGTTGTTCAGATTCAACAAACATGGATAATTATGTGAACTAAAAGAATTGGTTACTGCATTAGTAATTTTCAAGTAAAGTATGAGTTAGTATGTTGCGTAAACATAGTCACTATTTATGTAAACTATGGGTTAATATGTTTTGTAAACATAACCACAGAATATGATTGATCTTTGAGCCATGTTCATCTCTTCTCTCTCTTGTTTTTTTTTTTTCCTCCCTCTTTTGCATCTTTTCTTCTCTTTCTCATTTCCTTAAAATAGTTCTTTCTAAAAACTTCTGGCTTTGATTCCACTCAAAGATCAAAGGACCAAGCCAATGGTGAAAAGCTGAACCAATTATTAGCTGGGTGCTCTGATTCATCCATTTTAGGCAATTAAATTGGTCACTGTCAGTGGTTTAATCATCACCATGGAGTGATACATTATAGTAATTCTAAGAAGCAGCAATGGCCAACTTACAAACACAATTGATTTTATGGGTTACTGTTTTATAAATAGCTTGATTCTTCACATAGTTCTAAGTCATAGCATTATGCATGTAGCTTTAGATTAATGTGAATATTATTCCAGCTGTAATAAACCAGGTCACTATACTTTGTCTAACAAAACATGGTTCAAACAAACTTGGCTTAGCCTTATGCATAAACCAGGCTATTCATAAGTAATATGCTCAGTCCACAAACATGTCCAAAGTTTCCTTCCCTATGAGCATATTAACAGAACATAAGGATTGGAAAGGACATTAGATTAGGGGCCCCCAACCCTTGGTCCATGGACTGACACCAGAAACTGATCCACGCAAACAAACGAAGCCCCAAACGAAGCAGGATGCAGGCAGCACACAAAACCATGCTCCCTCCGGACTGTGGAAAAACCCCTCGCCATGGAACCTGTCCCTGGTGCCAAAATGTTGGGGACTACTGCCTTAGATTGATCATTGAGTCTAAATGCTTGCCCAGTACAAGAACCCACATGCAGAAGATCTCTAACAGATGGTCATCTAGCTTTGTTTAAACATCTCCAAAAAAACAGAGTTTCAAGATAGCCTGTTCCACTCTTCAGTTGCTCTTATCATTAGAGATATTTCTCTGTTACCTCATTCATTTTATTTCCTTGAAATTTACTTCTTATCCTACCTTCTGGAACAGCTTTATTGTGCCTTTCTCTCAAGAAAGACAGTTAATATTTAAAGGTATGTAGGCAGTGAAAGTCAGTTCAGCACTTTTTCTTTCTAGAAAGGAAAAGTCTTTGTTATGTAAAATCTATCCCTCAGAAGTTGGGAGGCTGATGCAAGAAAAAGAGCTACATAATATAATTTCCAGATTTTTATGGATTACAGGTTTAAAAGTCTGGGAGAAGCAAACAGGAACAATGGTGTCCAAAGGAAGCCACCACTTTAATCAGAATGAGGGAATAGCATCATGATGTTAACTCTGTTCCTTCGGACTTCCTTGCAACATCTCAACACATACAGAAAAGATACCAGGCTTGGATTGTGATACAGAGGTGCCACGTGTATGTGCCAGATGTTTATACTAGTTAAAATCTTTATGTGTCCTAATAACTCTGATACAAATTGGCACTCTTTTCAGCAAAGTTGCTTGAAGAATATTAATAAATCAATATCCTCTTATGACCTACCCAAGTCTTTAATCTCCTCTTCGTGATTTTTTGTAGCACTACATATTTTATGTTCTTTGCAATAGAATGCTTGGTTGGTAAAGCAAGATTAATTTTTCTTTTACCCCGTTTATTCTTAATAAAATAATTTTTCTAAAAAATTATCACTTCTGATCTCAGCCTAATTCCTCAAAGGAATTGCCTGATTACTTGCTTCAAAGCTATGTAGATTATGCGGTAGTGCTATAGGATTTATTTATTTTTTAAAAAATCCATGGTAATTGCCAGAAGGCAGTGAGGCCATGAGATTTCTGTCTCTCACAGGAGCAGTACTGGAAGAGACCTAAATATCATCCAAGAAGATAAATTATGATGATGTTAACAATCAAGTGCTACAGCAAGGCAGAAGGGCAGGACTAGTTGTGTAAAAAACAGAAGACTTCTGGAAAAAGGAGGTGGAGACTTCCACCTTTCGTTCTATGGGCTGAGCACTACTGCTATGGTACCTCACATTTTGAACCTTTTCTCATAAGTTCTTTCTTCCAGGCCTCTTATTTTGTTTACTTTCCTCTGAACATACTCTAGTTCAGGGGTCAGCAACCTGCGGCTCTGGAGCCGTATGTGGCTCTTTCACCCCTCTGCTGCAGCTCCCTGTCACTCAAAATATGTGTTACAACCGCTAATGTGTGACACCTGCCTGCACACGATTTATTGAGCTTTTCAACCCCTGGTAGGCCAACCATGGATAAATCCAAGAAAAGAAAAGTTTCAGAAGAAAATAGAATGTTTAATTCAACTACATATGCTAGTTTTGTGGCCGCTCAAAAAATAGTCAGGCACGGGAAGGGTTTTGTGGCTCCCGATGTTTTCTTTTTTGTGGGAAAACAGGTCCAAATGGCTCTTTGAGTGTTTAAGATTGCAGACCCCTGCTCTAGTTTGTCTTTGTCCCCAGTTCTAGATTCTGCATTTTTGCAATCTTCTAGGTATGGGCTGATCCAGTGGTGGGTTGCCCCCGGTTCGCACTGGTTCTATAGAACCGGTAGTAAAACCGGTGGGAGGCCGCACCCACCAACCCCAACATCACCAAATGCTTCTGCGCATGCGCAGAAGGAAGGTGTGTGCACGAGCAAAGCAAGCGAAGCGATCCCATTGCGAACCAGTAGTAAAGGTAAGTAGAACTCCTGGGTTGATCACGTTACAACAGAGAAGGAGAATGACTCCTCTTAACAATGGCACTATATCTCTGTTGATGCAGATTATGACTACATTTGCTTTTGTTGAAACTACATCACACTATTGCCTTATGTTGATATAATCTATCAAGACATCCAGTTCCTTTTTTCTGCAGATACTAGTGTCCAATCTCTCTCCCCCCACTCACATCACCATATAATATTCATGACTTTGATTTTTTTTTTTTACTCAAATGTAGGGCTTTGCAGTTGTCCATGTTAAAATTAATCTTGTTTGGTTTTGCCCAATGTTCAGCTTGACAAGATCTTTTGAATCTCAATACTGGCCTCAAAGGTGCTACTTCTCCTCCTGCTATCTCTGATCATTGTGTTTTTGTAAAGTGTGTTAATGGCTGAATTCAGTCTGGAGAAAGTTCTGTCAGCATTTTTCCAGTATGTTTTCCCCATACTGATATACAAAGATGATGAAGGAACAGCAGCTGGTGAAAGTATAGTATTTGGGAAATGCCTGATTTGGTTAATACCAAATTGAGAAGGTTAACAACCAAAAACTGAATTGGGCTAAAGTCCAATGGAGATGAAGATGGAGTATTCTTCTCTTACTAATTGAAGAAGCTTCATTCTTCTTCAGTTTATGCATAGTCTGAGAAAGATACTGTGGTTTTAAGGAATCATCTCATCCCAACTTTTTTCAATCTGTTAAGGAACTCTCAAAAAGGATGTTGCTGAATTAATTAACAGAAGAGGAGGAGTTATACAGAAATGTTCAACTTGCAACATTTTTAATATTTTTGAAATATACACAGCACTGGCAGTAATGTATCCAGATCCTGCTCTAGGAGTAGTTTCCATCTCTGTCGGGATCAAAATCTAATGCTACTTCCTACAGCAATGGGGCTGGTCCTGAAGAGCATCTGAAACTTGAGCCAGTGCAAAATGACACATTGCAAGCAGTTATGTGTGTTTCTGGTAGAACATATATTATACCTCTCTTTTGCGAGCTGCATTGGTTACCAGTCTCTTTCTGGGTCCAATTCAAGGTGCTGGTGTTGATCTTTAAAGTTCTTCATGACATAGGACTGAGTTACTTGAGGGATTGCCTCTCCCAGATTTCATCTGCTCATCCTACCACATCTAGCAGATAGGCCACCTAGATAGGCTAGGGAGCTACATTTGACAGTCTTTTCTGTGGCGGTGCCCGTATCGTGGAAACTTCTCTTTCCCCTGCCCCAGTTGGCCTCATCACTTTTGAGCTTCTGATGGTCCCTTAAGACCTGGTTGTGTCAGCAAGCATGGCAATCTCAGGACATGAATACATTTGTGAGGTGGCTCCATTATTATTAACATCCCATAACATCCCTTTGTTTGATGTTACAAACAAATAACATTGCTATTTCATTGTTTTGGTTTTTATAGTTTTTAAAATGTTTTCATAATAATACAGGTTTTATGTATTTATTAATCATTTCTAATTTTGTTGTATACCACCCAGAGTTACTTTTATGAGATCAGTGGCTGTATAAACTAGATGAATAAATAATATGCAAAGATTAAAGGTAGAAAGAAGCCCAAATAAGTGGACACTGTTGACAAGTATCTGTTATCCTGTCCCATCTTTTCCATCCTCTCATTAAGAGACTTCATTCATTTATAAATATGATACATACAAACAGCTTAATCCTAAATTTCCTACAGGACTAATTACATTCATACCATCTGCTCCATCCATCATTAACAGGGATCTTTTGCAAGACTCACCCCAAATATTTCTGGCATTGACAGTAAATCATATCATGCAGCACTTGGTACATCTTGCTTGGACTTGATAGTTGAACAAGGTCAGGACTAGTTAATAATTAGTTGGGAAAAAAAGTAGTAGGTGATCCTGCAGGTAATTTGGATTAAAGCTGTACAAGACTATGGATCCAAAAATAATCACCTTGAGCTGGACTGAGAAAGCAGTGGGTAACCTGGCCAATTATTTCAACTTTGATGTGCTACGATAACCCCAAGAGGCCTCCTTGATCACTTGCTCTGTTGCATTCTAGAAAAGCTGTAGTTTGGGAAGGGGGGCTTCTTCAAGGTTTGTCCAACAATACTGTAAGTCCATTCCATTAATCAAGATTTGAAGTTACCTACATATACCAACCACATTAAGTCACTATCAGCTTTTCAGGCTGACACTGGTGTTTTGTTTCTGTAAAATATTAGATTGACTGTGGTATATGAATTATGAACAAAATCAAAAAATAATCTGGACCCAAGTATAACCGGTACAGTGATTAATATCTACTTGCAGCAGCATCCTACATCACCATATTATATTGCATTTTTTTCTAGATAGATCCTGATTAAGCTAGTTAGATTTAATAGGCAAAATAAAGATCTGCAGAAGTGATTATGTCTCTCAAAAATGCTGAATTCAAGTCTTATTGCCAGGAAATTGGGCACAGAATTACAGCTATATGACATTTAAAGTATATTATAAGGTATATTCCAATAAAATTACATCTAGGCACCTGTATTATTATTATGAAAAACATTTATAAAGATGCTTAACTTTTATTTGTAGTTACTGTTTTAGACCATGATGTGTACTGTTTGATTTTCTGCAGCATTGCCCTGTTGCCTTTCTTCTCATTCTTGTGTGTGGGTGTGTACACGATGTGTGCTGTAGTAAAAGCATTGACTGGTCAGTCAAAGAAATCACATTGTTTGCACTCCTTTGCAAACTTTGATAATAAATATCTTGACATTTCCTCCCTTTGCACTTCACTTTTGCTTTGGCTTCTGGTCACCAGGTGCTCACCGTCTCTTTTTAAGAACTGGTAAGTACTCAGCATCCTGTCAAACAAGAGTCTGCTTAGCTAAACACTGGACTTGAATTATTTCTGTGACTTTGAATATCACGTTGAGGTACTTAGGCAAATTTCACTGCAGAGAAAGAAAATACATCCTCCTAAACTTCTCTCAATTAACATTTTGAGGACTTCTATAGAAAGAAGTTTGTATGAAAATAGTATATTCCTGTAGTTTGGAACAAACTATACTGAAATTGTTATCTTCATTCTGTCTTTTGAACTGGCTTCAAAGTGGAAAAGATAAACAGCCTTTCTTTAAGAAAGTTATTTCTGATTAATGCTGGGATATAATAAGGGCAAAGGGGCATTTTGTTCAGACAGAGCCCTCTACCTTCAGAAAAGAGGGGGATATTTTAATTTATCCTACTGTTAGGATAAACAGACTTTGCTCTCTGTCAAAGATCTGTCCAAATGGGAAACTTAACATCCACTACTTTATGTGTGCAAACTCTGCCACCAATGAAATATGAATTCTTTGGGGATTTATTCCTTTCTAAACATTAGCTTAGCATTAGTGCTTTAATGTGCAGTTCATACAGAGCTGAAGTGGTTTGAAAGTGAATTTATTTAGCTGCCAATGAGTGAATACTGGTATTGATTTTGTTTTGTTATTCAATTAGTGCTGAAAATAAATGGCATATGTATTATAATCAGGCTTTTATAGCTAAAACAGGAAACAGACAATTATCAAACAGCAACATTAGAGAAAGTAATAACTTAATAAAAGAGGATACAAAAGGACAGTACTGAAGATCGTATCATCTGTTTTAATTGTATGGGATACCTCAGACTTCTGAATCCTACACCTTCTAGAACAGGGATGTCAAAACTCACGTTGTGATGCTTATAATTACAGTTGACTCCAGAAACTGACCTAATTAAATCCAGTTCAACCATTCCAGACTTCTGGGATCCTTGATAGCTGTCTGAGTTCGAGAGTTGAGGATATTTCTGACAATATGAAACTGTCATATGTGAAGCAAATGAAGATGCAGTAACAATAGCATTTCTACTCCCATCTCTGCTTTTTTAAAATAACAAAAACAACACTGCAGCTTTATGACAATCCATTTCTTCATCTGTTAAAATCACTGCTTCTATGCGTGCAGGTTTTTCAAGGGGAAGAGGGCTGACTTTTCAGATCTTCCCTATGGAAACCGCTGAGATCTTTTTGCATGTGACATGTCAAATGCAGGCAAGAAGAAGTACGGTCCTGTTTATGTGTATGTAAGCAATTCATTTTATTTTTCTTTGACCTCTAGTGGGGTAAAAAAAATTATTATTGCAGGTTCTGTGGCAGCTTAGAATAGAGGATTTTTTCCCCTCCTAGTTCTTGGCAGTTTGAGATTCGCAATTTGATCTCAGGCCATCTTCAAAGCACTTCTGAAGGACTAGGGAGAGTGGAAACCATGGCAATGTGTTAGTGCTCTGAATACATTTCAAACCCTATATTAGCCTTCTATTCTTTCACCTGGCTAATTATTGGAATCAGTGAGCTTTGCAGACACTACCTTAAAGTTGTATATTAGTTTCACAGAAATACACTGAAACTGGATCCTGAAAAGCCAGGTTTTGAACACTAGCACTCCAAAGTAAGGGAAGTGAGAGAATGTTTCTTGTTCTTCATAATAAGCCTGGGAAAGGGGAGGGGCAAGGAAAAGGGCCAGACCAGTCACTTTTATGTGATGACCTTTATTAGCTTCATTTTGGGAATCAGATACAGGTATTAGGCTCAAAAGGAGACCTTACTATGATCATACACATTTTTTATTTTAGATTATTGCAGTTTGATTCACATCAGACTGCCCTTGAAGGTGGTTCAGATCTCCAGATACCTTATGTGCCACTTACTGCAGTATGAAAATATCTTGTTTTATTCTTTAAAGAGTTGTATCCTCATAACATCACTTCTTTCTGCAGAAGCTGCTTGTTCAGTGGTTCCATTACAAGTGGACAACATTTAGTAAGTCTCGTTGTAGGATGTATCTACCACACCTGTGTGATGCTTCTCCATTACAGTATGGACAGGGATCTGCTAAGTTCCTAATGGCCATTTCAATGTGCCATGGAGGGATCCATTCTTCTGCCTGCCTACTTGTTGGCTATTGTCCTCTATGGGTATTTTGTCTTGGGCTGTACTAGGTTCCTGAAGAAATATATTGTCTTTGACAAAGAAGTATCAATCTTTTAGGGAAAAAACACATCCCTGTCAAAATTAAACAGAAAATACTATCCGTCAAGTTGTCTGCAAGCTGCATCCCAACTGAAAGGTTGAAGTTTGCTGGCTTTTACACAAATCTATCAATCTCTCAAAAGACTGATTTATTTATTAACATGGAAATATTACTCTCTTGTTCTCTACATCCATTTTGGTTTGAGCTGCCTTAATCCAAATACTTCGCTTCCACAGAAAAGATCTATTGGTTGGGATTACTGCAGATAGGGGAAGAATTTGATGGGGAGCTGCCCAGAGATGACTAAAAGATGGGCAGCTATAATAAATAAAGAATTGATACTTCTCTGAAACTATCAGAAACACAATGTATGATTGACCTACATATATGACCCATTTCAAATGATAGATGCTCCTCTCCTTTTTCTTCAGGCAGGTGATTATAGGAGACCAATAGTCCAATGGCAAAAGAACAAACAAATACATAATTTTTTAAGATAACTGGCTCATTGGAATAAAATGAGATTCTAGAGTCCCTCAACTGCATTCCACCATGTCATTAAAAGTAGACAACAATTTGATGGCACATGCTGCTGTTGCTGCTACCACTACTACCACATTAATAATAATCCAAAAACATCTAAGTTTACTAGCATTGCCTGGCAAATGCAAACAACATTTTAACTTTAATCATCACAAACTATCCAAAACCCACTGAGGATGGGAAAACCTGTGAGTGCATGTCCCCAATGCACATTGCCTCACATACATTGCCCTGCACATACATATTGGGAGCTTTCATGTTTGTACTGCAGCCTCCCTAACCTATTACTTAATATGTAGAGCCGTGGAACTGAAAAGTTTGCCTTTTATTGCTAAACATATGTCAGCAGAGTATTTCCTGCAAAGGATTAAAGAAAAGTATTGAAAAAGTTCATTTCAGAGCTTGTTTTGAAAGGCATGAAACCAGATGTGTCATTCATGTTTCCTGCCCTCTACAAGGTTCCAATGTGAAATTTCAAGACAAACCATGTTACTCACTCTAAGAATGAAAGAAAGAGACCCTTTGCAAGTGTGGAACATCTAATAGGCTGTATATAAATTATAGAGAAGTGGTGAAACACATCAATCCAGGGAAAATTTCAAACTAACCACTCAATTTACCCAATACTCCATACTGCTGATATTATCTCTGTTAATAATTCAGGTTATAAATTCTATTAAATGGCCTTTTCTTGCTGTAATGATTAAACTGATCTAGAGCATCTGGAGGCATTCTGATCTAATATCCTTCATGATCCATTAGGACAGGGGTGTCAAACTTGTGGCCCATGGGCTGGCTGCGTCTCGCGCTGCCCATGCCGCCCCCCAGTTTAGTGGAGGGAAAAAATGTTGCGATACGTCACGTGACGATAACGTGACAATGTGAGCTTGACCTCCCTGCATTAGGATTACAATGTCTAATTCCTAGTTAACATATCCCATTACATCAGGATAGATTGAGGAAGGCAAAGCAGAAATATAGGACGCTCTTAATGTTTATTTCATTATGAAATGCATTCTTACAGCAAGGGACAAGCTGATTTTGTTTGTCTTCAAAAAAGATAATAAGGTTCGGACTTGATTACTACTTGAACAAGAGACCACCAGAAGATTCCAGATTTTTACCTCAGGTTGGTTATGTAACAGGAAGAAAAATCCTATAATAAGCCAATGACAAACCATTGTCATTGGAAATAATACAGACATATTTAAGTGGTTATTAGGAGTTGTTTGCTCTGGGGATAATTTACCTTCCCCACCTCATCTCTCGTCAGTGAATTGGTTTCCTCTACAATTCACAATACTGAGTGGAAAAAAAAAATGAAGAAATTTGCAAAATGTATTTTAAAATAACTCCAAAGTTATTTTCCCCCAATTAAACATCCACATAGTTTTCAGTATAAAAAGTATTTGGATTTGTCAATTCTCCAAACAGAAGATTAGAAAGTTTACAGCTTTCTAATTGACAAATCCCCAATCTAGGCTATGATAGGCTTGTTAGTTGCTGGAAATTAGCATTACCTGAATTGAATGAGCCAAATGTAGAAATCATATGAATGCTGTCTTTTCCCCCTCCTTCCAGAGTCAGAAGAGCAATTCCCTTGAGCAATTCTTTTGCAATGGTAGAGAAAGTTTACTGACTGTGAGTGAGGACGGTGCATGTGAAAGAACTCAGTTATTCTTTTGTTGATGATTTTTGGGGGTTGGACACCACTCTGATGTTTTTGATCTAGGTTCCATTGTGTTCCATTGTTGTTGTTGTTTTTAAAGAATTTAGGACATGCAGAGAAGGGCTGCAGCCCAGATTCTTAAAGCCACCCACAGATACTGATCAGGGGGCCATAAATCAGTAAAGAAGAGAAAAATTTGCAAAAGAATCAGGAGGTAAACCCCCAGGAGTGGCTTGAATAAATGGAAAGCTGTTGGTGGTATGGTACCAGTAGATGGACAGACAGAGCATTTTTGGGGTTTAAGTCTGTGCTGCCTTAGTGATGTTGAATTTTAATGCAATAAATAAATGTTACATTTGTTCAGACACCACAGCTCACAATGTGGAGTTAAGCTAAGCCTCATTATAAATGCCAGAATAATTAAATGTACCATGTTTCTTGTACACAAGACAAATGTTTAGAAGAAGCTTATGGGCAGTTTTCCCTACCTTATTCTATTATTTTGTGGGGTATTCAGGTGAAACATTTTATTTGTAGCCTACCTGTGATTTCATACCACTTTTTCCTCTTTTCTTCCTTACTACAGAAAATCTTATAAAGGGGAAAAATAGAACTGCACAGTCCCATTTACTGGAAAGGTCTTGAAGCTGGAAGCCTTTGACAATTGAGAATATAATGACTGAAGTTTCCCCTTAAATAAGAGTTTTCAATTGGATAAAATCAATCCTGTATTCTCCTACTGAATGAAAAGCTTTTTGAAATGTTTACAGTTGACTAAACCTTGCACATATTTTTAATAGTGTCTCTAGTAACCAGTACATGAATTTATAGAAAGCAAGTCAATATATTCTTTTCATCTGATTATGCTGTCTGGAATAGTATTAGTATTATAGTTTCTTCTTAATGTATCCATTGAAGAGGAGTAAATGAGAAGTGAAGAGGGAAGTTAAGTGAGTCTTAGAGGACTGAAGAATAGCATTAGGGGATCAATATTTGTAATATTTAATTACACAATCAGACCATTAATCATATTAATGATAATTGATGACTATTAAAATGCTTGATTTTGCTAATGCATCATTATCAACACTGATGTACATATCATTGACGCAAGAGTTTTATATGCATAGTCTCTAGTTATGCCATCTAGTATTTACAGATAATGGCATGATTAACAATAATTCTCCAGCTTTTCAGCTGTAACATGATTCAGCACTGTAGGACTTAGGAATCATACTTTAATACATTTAAAATCACTTTAGTCTTGATAATAAATATACATTTCTTTCAATGTACAAGTAAATCCATGCATTAAAAATATATTAGATTTTGCATAATTTTCACTAATAGACTTAAGAAGTACAGACATATTTCAGTGATTCAAGCTAGTGGCAAATTATTAACTCATAACTTTACCCAAATGCCTCCTTGTAACGCTTATTAAAATTCCTATTTTATCTCCTGATTAAAAAGTTGCAATGTTATTTGAGAAGCTTCGGATTCTTGCTTCATCCCTCAGTGTTGAATGCTTGAAAGTTTAATTGCCTGGGTCAGAACTCCTCTTCTCACCCAAACCAAGCACCAATATTCTACAATGTCTTTCACCACTAACCTTACAGTCTCTTAAAAACTCATTGCCATCTGCCCTGTCACAGTAATAAATGAAGCTGTTCCATTTCCATGAGGCTGTCTCTTAAATTAGTGAAAGTTTGGGGAGAGAGTTATGGGCTAAAGAGCCAGATGGAGATTTCACAGCAGGAGTGGAAGTCAACAAAGTGGAGAGCAAGGAGGCTCCATATATTTACAGGAACCCTGGGAAGAGCTAAATGGATCAAGTGACAAAGAGAGTAAACAGTAAATGACAATGTTTTGTATGACATTGTTTGCAGGTTCATTAAGAGAAGAATTGGTGTTTTAAAAAATATCTACAGATAATGATTTTTTTCTTGCTGTTGGAATCTTTGGCATGGTATATGCAATTTATTATTTCTTCTTCTTATTATTTCCTCCCCCTCTCCCTCCCCCCCCAATAATTAAACAGGATTCATCCCAAGATTAAATGAAACAATAAAGAGTGGATGTTTGCAAAACACAAGTCACAATTTCTATTACTGACCCTTGGCACATTTTCCCCAAACCTATTTGAATTTGGTTGCAAACTGAGAAAGGCTTGAGCATATATAGAAAGTAAACTGAATTTGCTGGGGGAAGATTTTCATTTAGGAGATAGAGGGTGAATCTACTCCATTCTGATCCCAGGTTTCCAAAAAAATGCTAGTCCCAATATGTTGCAGGGTGGGGAGGCAATGACAAGGCAATCATGAAAAGGGGGGAAATCCTCTTTCAGTGCTTTTTTAAACCATCAAGCCACAGAAGGGATGGGGGAAAAATTGGTTTTAGTGACTGACAGGTCTGGCCATGAATCAGAATATCCCTTTGGATCAGACTTCTATTGGTCACTCCACAGTCAGTCACTTAAAGAGATGATATTCAGCATTATGGCTTTATTTGCTTGTCCCTTGTCTTTTGAGCTAGACCATCTCTTTCTCTCTCTCCTCCTCCTCCCTCCCTCCCTCCAAAAGTGTGTCAATATGTGTGTCAAAATATGCAAGATGATACTATACAAGATGTACAACAGGATAGAGCTTGGATTGCCAGCACCACCATCTTGCAGTTGTTGACATACAGGTAGTCCTTGTTTATCAACTGCCTCATTTAATGACCATTCAAAGTTATGATGACGTTAAAAAACCAGTCTCGTGACCAATACATTTATGACCATTGGAACATCCTGTGGTCATGCGATTGTCATTTAGCGCTTTCCATTCGGTTTCCAACAAGCAAAGTTAATGGAAAACACAGAAGTTAATTTGCAAATTGTGGTCATGTGATGCCTTGCTTAACAACTGCGGTGATTCCGCAATTGAATGGGCAATAATGTCATCAGCCCATCACACTCATGGGATTTTCCACTGGGTGACTGTGGTGCATAGCAACAGAGTTGCGACTCGCAATTGTGGTCGCTAAGCAAGGACTGCTTATACCTTCTTGCAGACTATGCTTTATAGCACAATTTTTGCTTACTCTGATGGCTTATTGACTTTTTCCTATTTCAGTAGGTGCATCAAAGAAGTGATATTGTTTTAATATAGTATCTGTGATTCAGAGCTTTTCTTTCTGCTTCTTAACAAAGACACTAACGTCTTTGTTTGATACATCTCTACCTTGATGCAGAACAAGGCTTCATAACATTTTTCTTATGTCATATTATTCTATTGTAAACATGGTTGTCTTTACTTTAAATCATGTCGTTGCCATTTGATGAAGGTTGGGCATACTGACCTTATTTTTAATACATTGTTCAATAATAGTTGGGGAGGAGGGTAACCACAACAGTAAACAGATAAGCTTTTATTTCCCAAAATGTCTCTCTTACAGTATCAACATGAACAATCAAGGAATGAAAAAAACAACAACCCTGACATACCTGCCAACCTCTGAGCAATTGCTTTGGGCCTTTATTTATGCCAGGACTTCATGGCTTGGCTCAACACAGCTTCAGTCTCTGTTCTTAATGTCTTGGCTGAACTTCAGTAAAGGTTTCCTGAACAAACTAGTGAGTTTTCTTCACCCTTGGCAAACCATGGCAAGTTTCTACAAAGCAGAGATAAAAGAGATGTACTTCCTGGATATAATGTTTCCAGTCTACAGCTTTGGTTATCTGACTTTCTAGCATAGTTTTTCTCCAACTCAATGTTTTCCAGTTGAATAAAAATACATTGATATCTCCTTCATCAAGCATAATTTGAGGGTTGTATTCCTATGTATTAAAAGGACACCAGATTGAGGAAGGATATTCTAAATATTAAGCACTGCAGTCTCACCTATGAAGTGTGGTCCAATACCATAAGTGGAGGTGCATTCTGCAATTAAAAATACAGGTAGTCCTCAACTTCCAGCAGTTCATTTAGTGACCGTTCAAAGTTATGGCACTGAAAAAAGTGACTTATGACCGTTTTTCACAGTTACGACCTTTGCAGCATCCCCATAATCATGTGATCCAAATTCAGAATGCTTGGCATATTTATGACCATTGCTGTATGCCAAGGTCATGTGAATATTTTTAGTGATCTTCTGACAAGCAAAGTCAACCAGGTTACTAATCAACTACAGTGGTTTACTTAACAACTGTGGCAAGAAAGGTTGTAAAATGGGCCAAAACCCACTTAACAAATGTCTCACTTAACAACAGAAAGTTTGGGCTCTATTCTGGTCATAAGTTAAGGTCATAAAATGAAGAGAGGTTGTCATGTAATCATTTCTGAAAATTCCACAGAAAATATGAACTATCTGTCAAAGCAAATTGAAGTATTTTAGTTAGATCAGGACTGTCAAACTCCCGGCACACAGGCCGGATGCGTCACACGCTGCCCACGCCCGATTTAGCAAAGGTGGAAAAAGTCTTGCTATGTCATGTGATGCCACCATGACGACGTGAGTTTGACACCCCTGAGTCAGATCATAAGCAAGCTTTTTTTTTCCTCAGCAGAAATAGCACAGTTGTATGTACAAAAGAACAAACAAAAATAATATCACTTTCTCCACTTTTCTTATTCTGGTTTGTGTATAATTTTTATTAACTTCATGGTCCATTCTTTCAGCTCTCTATTTTATTATAAAGATACCATAATTCAATTGTTCTAATTGTATCTTATCTCATCTTATCTGAAGATGCATCTCATTAAAATCAACAGGACTTAACAGTAGTAAAAATATAACTTGGCCTTTTACATTTGCTGAAATGTGATTCATAACTTCATAAATTTGCCGCGTTGATTCCGAGTTACGTATTTTTTGCTCCATAAGATGCTCCAGACCATAAGAGGAACCTAGATTTTGGGAAGGAAAACAAGAAAACAAAAATTGTTTTGTTTTGGCCACGAAAAACTTGCATCGCTTTGTTTAAACCTTTTAAGACTTATCTTCGGTTGCTTCTTGTAACATGCTGTTATACAGAATTACAGAGCTGGAAGGGATCTTGGAGATCTTCTAACTCCTGCTTAGGCAGGAAACCCTATATTGTTTCAGCCAAAAGCTCTTGAAACTACAGAAGAAATTTCCCATAGGTGAGGTTGTCCCCACAATGAATTTTTTCTCCTGTCACCCAGGTCTATTTTGTTGCTGCCGCTGCCTATTGCTGCTGCCTATCACCGCAGCTTGCTGCTGCCTATCAACACCTATCACCATCGCCTATCGCCACCGCCTATCGGCAGTTGGATCACCCTCCCGGAATACCCCTGATCAGTTGTTCCAGGAGGCAGGGATTGACAAACAGCAGCGGCAATTGGCGGCGAGGGCGATAGGTGGCAGCGATAGGTGGCAGCAATAGGTGGCAGCAATAGGTGGCGGTGAACACCGCTGCCTGGGACAGCTGATCAGCAGTATTCCACAGCCGATACGCAGTGGTGGTGAACGGCAGTGGCAGTAGGTGGTGGCGGTGAGCAGTGGTGGTGATAGGCGGCTGCAGCAATGGGTGGTGGCGATAGGCAGCGGTGGCGACAGGCCATTTTCCACCACTGCCTGTCGCCACCACAGCACCAATCTCCCCCCCCCCCCGCCGCCACGGCCCGGTCTGTGATGCAATATTCACTCCATAACACATACAGATATTTCCACCCACTTTTTTTGGGGGGGGGGAAGTGTGTCTTATAGTGTAAAATATACGATACGTTTATCTTACAGAACATGGAAGTACTGCAGCCTTGAAAGATGGTGAAACAATCTATTAAGCAAAAGTAAACAGTGTTGCATGTACAATAAAACCAGAAGATGATCGTTTTCTCTACTTTTCTATGTCCCTACATCTTTAGCTGATCGGTGGCTTGCTTAAGCATTACTGAAAACAAATTTCCAGCTCAATAAAACCTTTTCCCTTTGCAAATGTAAATTATATTTAATATTCCTGGGAACATTTAAGGCTGCCAAAAACCGAGGCAAGCCAGTCTGCATGACTTCAGTCCGTTCTCAGCCCTTGATTACAATTTGATTTCCTTTGGCATTGAAAAGGAAAACTATTTTTGTGAACAATGTTTTTCCTTTAGCAAGTGCAAGATCCCTTGGCAGAGGGCCTGTTCATTTGTAGACAACATATCCAGCTTCTGATCAAAACTTCAGTCTCACTTTTTCATGATTGCAAAGCAGGGAGAAAGGAACTGAATAAATAGTATTCACTTGAGAGGGGTTTTGGATGAAGTCACCTGAAATCAGTTGCTTTCTGCAGTCCTTGCATTCAAATATACAGTATCTTTCTCACTAGGAGTCACATGACCCCTCTAGGAACTAGACAGCACTTTCTCTATGACTTGGTAATATGGGCTCAACTGATTTATTTAGTTTAGCTAACCTAAACTAAACTATTGGTTTATGAAAACCTTAAAAGGTGGGAATTGGAAATGCCAGTAAAAATAACCTTGAGCTCTCAAGTTTGATGAATGAGTGTAATCTAATGTGAGGATGTTATTGAATAGAATATACTCAATAGACTGATCTATTATTCTATTCCCATAGAATAACATTTTGACATTTTTAAAAAATACACTGTATATACACTGCTCAAAAAAATAAAGGGAACACAAGCAGAAGACATCCGAGATCCGAATGAATGAAATAGCCTTATTAAATACTTTGTTCATTACATACAGTAGTTTTGTGTCCCTTTAGTTGTTTGAGCAGTGTATAAACTACTGTATGTAAAGAACAAAGTATTTAATAAGGCTATTTCATTCATTCAGATCTTGGATATCTTCTGCTTGTGTTCCCTTTATTTTTTTTGAGCAGTATACATTCCCTGGCCTCCCCAACAAGAAGAGGGACATATTTCAAAAGTGATACAGTTCAGTTGGCTTTTATTTGAATGTCATTTTTTAATCCACAATAATGGCCTCTAATGCATAGCCTCTAAAATAAGTAGTCTGTTTGCTGAAGAAGGCCAGCTTTTGTGTTTTCCAAGAACAATCACATATTATAACTGATGAGTGTGGGATGTTTTTATCTGTCCTTCAGAACATGAGGACTAGAAATTGTCTATGAAGTTGACTAGAAGAAAACAGAAAAGGTGAAAAAAGTCCTCCTGGTTAGAGACCATAATTAAGAGAGAATTTGTTTGTTAGTTCAACATATGGTGAATCTTACTAACCTGGATGGCTTTAAAAGGCTTTAAATGCATGGAGAATAGGTCTTTTGAGGCCTATTGGTGTTGAAACTCAGTGTTACCTCTGGATTGGTTTGCTTGCTGGTACCAGATGCAGGTACAAGGATGGAAAAGCATCCACTAAAACTTAAAAGCACCTCAAAAGCATTTATTTGGCTATTGTGAGAAACAAGATCCTGGATTAAGATGGGCCTTGGCCTAACCCAGCAGGATTCTTCTTATGTTCATGCAGTAAATACTGTATATGTATTTTGATTAAACTCTGATGTAACACTTGACTTTGGGAAAAATACTCATGGCCAGGAATTATGGAGAATATAAATTGATCTTAAAAAATCAATTTGCAATGATATCATCCACAAATGCTTCTGAATGGTATATAAAATATTGCTTTTTAAAGAACAACCTTACAACTATATTATTAGAAGCTGTGGTCTGTATCAAAGAAAATAGTAGATGAAAAGGGATTATTGATTTCATTTTATTTAGTATTTTTTTTACTTTATTTCCAAAGTTAAAATACAATAGATTATTGGATTTCACATGCAGAAAGTCCACAACAGCTTCTAATTTACCATAAACCACTGCAATCATTATCTTTGATCTGTCCAAGATTAAACAACAGTACTTCAGAACGCAGTGGCTCAGTGGCAGGTCAACAGTTCAGCAGTTCAAATCCCTAGTGCCGCGTAACAGGGTGAGCTCCGGTTACTTGTCCCAGCTTCTGCCAATCTAGCAGTTCGAAAACACGTAAAAATGCAAGTAGAAAAATAGGGACCACCTTTGGTGGTAAGGTAAAAGTGTTCCGTACACCTTTGGCATTTAGTCATGCCAGCCACATGATCATGGAGACATCTTCGGACAGCGCTGGCTCTTCGGCTTTGAAATGGAGATGAGCACCACCACCTAGAGTCAGGAACAGCTAGCACATATGTCCGAGGGGAACCTTTATCTTTACCTTTAGTTCAGGTTACAAAAAGCCATCAAGTCTTTTCCTATCAGTAGACTAGTTGACTGTGTTTCATTTCATCCCTTCTCAGGTGTTATTTCTCATTAACGCTATAATTATACTTGGCTCTCATTTTGGTGCAAAACTAAATGCTTCTGGTTTAAATTCTTAATAGTTAAATTTAAATTTATTTCAGATTGATTTTATATCTCTTATTGATGTAATTTTCATTACTGTTACCATCGTTTACTGCATACCACCACTGAATCGCTTATTAGAATTGTTCTTAAGATATATGTTTGAAAATATTAATTTTGCAACTTACTTGCCAACTAATGTCATTAAAATACATTTTTAAGCTGCCTCCCCTGAAGTCTTGTTAAATGAATCATGGACTAATTAAAAAAATATATAGTTTCTCAATCTTCCTTGAAGTTGACAATGATACACTTTTAATCATTTTAATCTAGCAGCTGTAATTTATTTTTAATACATTAGTACAAGTTTTCTTCAGAATCCTTATAAGCCACATACAGTATATGATGCAACCTATTTTTAATTCTGAACAATTCTGTGAAACAGGTTTGGCTGAAGAAGAACAAAGTCAGCCAGCAAGCAAGATGGAAGGCCCTCCTCATGAGCATTCATGCCTGCACCACTTTGCATGGGGACTATTGCGAAGGGCATAGGGATGCCCTTGAAAACCATTCAGAAGCTGCCATCCATAATTTTTCCATCTAGTCAGATTTTCAGGCCACTTGGATCTATTTTATTTACACTTGTTACTGCCTTGTTATTTTTACTTTTGAATTGGTCACTTACCATAACAAAGTTTACTGTTGTTGCTATCACTGTCCATCATATGATAATGACAGGCACAGTTTGCTATGTCAAATACTACTTTTGTATATAAGCTGCACTGGTGGCCAGTAAGCTTCTGGGTATATTTATAATTTATAAAACCCTACATGGCATAGTGTTATCTAAGGCATTGTCTGTTCCTCATAATTTCTGCCAGTCCTTTCTATTATAACAGAGTCAGCATGCTCTGAGTCCCATCACTGAAGCAGTGCTGTTTGATAGGATACCCAAAAGCATGTTGCAGTGCTTATCTACTAAAACACCAACTCCCCAAAGATTTGAATGGTTCCTACACTACTCTTCTTCTAGTGAGTCCAGAAGACCAGACTTTTTTTTATTTTTTGACTTGGGCCTAAAAAGGGATAGATGGATGGATGGATGGATGGATGGATGGATGGATGGATAGATAGATAGATAATAGATAGATAGATAGATAGATAGATAGATAGATAGATAGATAGATAGATAGATGATAGAGTAGATTGATTCCCAGTAGTAATATATAGGCATGGAAGAATTGATGCTTTCAAATTGTGGTGCTGGAGAAGA
Organism: Pituophis catenifer annectens; assembly: GCF_029215685.1. NCBI lineage: Eukaryota > Metazoa > Chordata > Lepidosauria > Squamata > Colubridae > Pituophis > Pituophis catenifer. Next base: position 29,743,066 of record NW_027256884.1, on the reverse strand, counting down.
CTCCTGAGAGTCTTTTGGACTGCAAGGAGATCAAATCAGTCAATCCTAATAGAAATTAACCGACCCTGTGTTCTGACCCAGCTTCCCAAACATGACAAACCCTCTGAAGTTAAGTCAAAGATTCCTTTATTAGGAGCGCCAGCAGCCCCAGCAAAAAGTTTCTCTCTCAACGCAGGCTAACAAGTCCATCCGGCCGGAAGATGAATAGTTGTCTGACATATCTATTCATCTCTGCCCCCTGCCTTTTATCCCCAGAGCTAGGGTGGGGCTTCATTAGTAGCGTTGGCTCTTCCTTCCCCAGGATTGGCCCATGGATTTCCACTGCTCTCCTTTTCTCTGCCTTCTGCACATCTGTGCATCAGGCACTGGGCCCAGCTGTTCCTCCTCTTCCTCATCAGCCACCTCCAGACCTGGGGGCTGTTGATTCTCCATCAGAGGGCTGACAGACAGCCCAGATGCTGCCTTTGTCTCTCTCTCTCTTTTTGGAAAAAAAAACTTACATTGGGGAAGATTGAAGACAAAAGGAGAAGGGGACAGCAGTGGATGAAATGGTGTCTTCAATGCAATGAAAATGAATTTGAGAAACTCCTGAAGACAGTGGAGGATTGGGGGAGGGGAGTCTGGCATGCTATAGTCCATGTAGTTGTGAAGAGTCAGACACAACTTAGTGATTGAACAACAACAACAATTAGATTGATAGATAAATGATAGATAGATGATGGATAGATGATAGACAGGCAGACAGACGTATTAGCAGTAGCTTGAAATGTAGTATTCTTCAACCCAGCTAGACATTGGCTCCCTTTCAAAATACTGGATGAAGCCAAGCTACTTTAAGTTGAAGTTTAGAAAAAGCTTTCTGGTACCTAAGTGTTGAATTATTGAACAAGCAGGAACTATCTTTTTGAGGGTTTCATAGTAAGGCCACTGGAACTAGTATCGGCCTGATCCATTGCCATTTTAGTGTTGTCATTGGCACCTTTTACTCTATAGCTCCATTTCCAAAGATAGCTTTTATTTCTTAAATTCCTACCACTTAGATTTGATTAAAAAACAAAACAAAACTCCAGCTATGGAGATAATGATGGTAGAACAGGAAAAAAGAACAGGTGAGGTGAGATATGTGAGGTCATGGGTAATAGGATGCAATAGAAGATAAACAGCAAAGGCCCCCCTCTAAGGACCTGGTTGATGGTTCTCTGAATCAGGATGATACTGAGAAGACTAGTAAATGGGAAACATTTTCTTTCAAGTCTTGTTCCACTGAGTGATTTTACTGTTGATTGCCTCGTTCATACCACTTAACATGTAGCGCAAGTGACACGGAAGAATGCTGTACCATCAATCAATTCACCATCAGTTTTGCCTTGCAAATGGTCCAGATCATTTAAGAAGGATATCCAAGGCATTCCTTCAATTAAGCTTTCAAAGACGAATTCAACCTAGATTAGCAGAAAATAAAACTCTGGGGCATTTGTGGAAAGAATCAACAGATATACAAGAGATTTAAGCGCTCTTTGCTCTTCCCTCCTGAGTTATCCTCTGCATTCTGATTCTGACCTTACATTCCAAATATCTTGGCCAATATAAATCTGGGAAATACTGTGCATATGGCTGATCTCACAATGCTGTTTGGTTCAGCAGTTATATTGCCAGGTTTACAAAGCCTGATGTTTTCTTATACTTTGAGTTTTTGAATTCTCGGTGCACTGGGACAGAAACATAGATTCATTTGCTTATTTTCTTTTAATGGCTTGAGACTATGAAAATCACTGGAGGTGATTTAAATAATAGATGTGACATTAGAATGCATTATATAAACGAAAGCTTCATGTTTTCCCAGCAAACACCATACAAGCGTAGGTTAAAATATTAGCACTTTGGATGATTATTCCATCCAGATGTGATAATTTGGAGTTGAATGTCCTGGAATATTTTAGCCAAGTATTTGTGTGTGGTTCAATGTTTTGTGAAAAAAATAAAATAAAAAGGGACATGTTATATTAATATCTATTTGTTCTGAATGTATTTATCCACTTAATTAACTTTGGTCTACTACCCTGTTTCCCCCCAAATAAGATATCCCCTGATAATAAGCCCAGTCAGGCTTTTAAGCACATGGCAATAAGGCCAAGCGCTTATTTCAGGATTCAAAAAAATATAAGACAGGGTCTTATTTTCAGGGAAACATGGTAGGAATATTCAATAGAAGATATCTTGCTATGAGATTAATGTACTATTTCTCTTTCTGTTCTACCTGTGTATTCAGGAAGCATTTCTGACTGTTTCTTTGATGCTGTCAAAGAATGCTGCAATTTTCTGTTTAATATCACAGGGAAGAAAAGGGTTGATTCAAAACCCAGACCCTTGAAATAAAAAATAAGAAACCATGCTTGGGCTGCCTCCATTGTCCACAAAGATGATATAAGTGTATTCAATGACTTGACATTTCATGTTCATAATAGAACTATCTACAGGTTGCCAACACCGACCAGCAACAAAATAAAACTAAGTAGCCATATGAATCAGCCTTGGGGCTGATGGGACACTTTAAAGTTCAAAGAGATGTTTTGCAATCATGTGTTCTTTTTGAATGCTTTGCACAGCCCTAGTGAGATAGATAGATAGATAGATAGATAGATAGATAGATAGATAGATAGATAGATAGATATAGAGATGATAGATAGATGATAGATAGATTTATGTTGATTGCTTATTTAGTATCCTATGACTATCACTAAGTGTTATATCTTATGATTTATGATGAATGCATTTTTACAATGACTATGATAATGATTTATCACTTATTCCTTGTATGTACACTGAGAGCTTATGCACCAGAGACAAATTCCTTGTGTGTCCAATTAATATTGGCCAATAACAAATTCTAGATAGATGATAGATAGATAGATAGATAGATAGATAGATAGATAGATAGATAGATAGATAATAGATAGACAGATAGATGATAGAATGTAAGCAATGCCTTTGTGATTCCACAACAGAACCTCTATCCATCTCTTGCATTAATAATAAGAAAAAGTAGCTTTGCTTTTTAAACTAGAATACAAACCTCCTGGTGTTGTAGAATCTTGGAATTAGCTTAAATTCTATTTGGTGGCAAAGTATTTAGTGAACAGCGTAAGTTAACCTTACTAAAATAGCAAAGAAGGCTGGTTAAGCCAAAAATAATAAAAGTAGGGTCGTGGGAAACAATAACTTACAACAGAGGCCTTAAGGTTTGTTTTTAAAGTAGCCGCTGATTTAGGATAATGACCAGTGATGTCGTGACACTCGTCCAGTGCCAAGAAAACTGCACAACTTCATATAGGAAGTCATCAGAACTGAGTTGTAATCAAGTGAGATTTCTTTTTTTAGGCCTTGATTTTGTTGTGGGTATAAGGATTGTAACCCATCACTGTGTATGTGGGTATGTGGGGAAAAGGTAGTAGTGGTATGTACCAACTTGTTGGTATTTAGAGAGCTTTGGAGAAATGAGGTAGAAAATAAGAAAAGGTAGCTCTAATAAGAAAACTTGGATGGAAAATTCAACCTTGTTTTTCCTTAAAGTTTTATAGGGAACACACTTAAAATTACCCAGAATAATAACCAGTTGTCATCAGTTAGTTATTGGTGTCAAAAAAGAAGTAAATTACAGGATGTTTATTAAGCTTTTATGCCGTAAAACATAAAAGAATCCACTCCAAGATACAGGAAGGGCAAATGTATGTGTGTGTGTGTGTGTGTGTGTATATGTGTGTAAGAAATTATGAGAATAATAAAATACTGAAGGGTGTAATTTAATCAATGCATGCTGAATTTGTCAGGAGGAAAAAAGAAACAATGGAGATTTTTGAGAACTGGATTCTATTTGAATAATAAAATTGGTGATAATATTCTATGGAGATGATTATTTATGACCATAATGGTAGAAAATAGTTAACACAAATGGGATGTCTAAGGCAGCTTTTCCAACCTGGTAGTCTACTATTGACAATATAACTTCCAGCATTAATTATCGAAACACATCAGGTTGGAGAAGCTTACGCTAAGTAACATTTTTATCGGCCCCTTGGGTGGGTGGTCATTCAATGCTAAAAATGAGATATGCTGATAATAAAGAGTGCACATTGCCTTCTCATGGTGTTTACAGGCCCTCTACTAAGGTGATATCTTGGAGAACAGAAGAGAAGGGCTGTGGGAATTCTGTGACAAAAGAGAGCATCTACATGTGCACATCAATAAAGCAAGAGAATTTTGCTTGGCAGAGTTTCTCATTGTAGTCATGACTGCACTGAAACCTAAATCTTGGCTACAGGATTTTATCAAAAACAAAACTTTAAATTGTTTCTCTTTGGGCCAACTAGAACTTAAAGGACATATCCTTAAATATTATGTTTCTAGGCAATGGAGAACAGGCAATCATTTGAATTACAGACTATGTATTTGCATGGAGTCTACTATTTTTTCCCTCTTTCTCAAAACTGTGCTTCCAAATTCCAAGGGATGTATTTAGGGTCCCCCACCCCCTTTCCTTAAAAATAGAATTACCTAAATTGTTGAAACATTCTTCTTTACCAGATTCCCACACTTCCACTGAGATTTCTGGCGGTACAGGATGGACTTCCACCAGTTAGAGTGGAGATAAATATCTCACACAATCTGAAGGATCTTTTTCACCCCAGGAAAGCATGGAGAATTAAAGTTTCACTTGCTCTTCTGCTCTGTCAACAGGTCTCACAGACAAGCATAGCCATCCATCTTGCTCTGTGGTTATTCACACTATTATAAAGATTCAGTGGAGAAAAGCAAAAGCAGCAACTTTTTTGCCTTTGGGAGAGCTGCAAAAAATCTTTAGTATCTGTCTGGTTTGAGATTGAAGAAAATAACTGGAAAAATTAATGAGCAAATGTATGGATATATTATAAGCTAAATTAGTACCCTTTTATAAATTCTTAGTAAGATCACACTTGAAATACGGCATCCAGTTTTGGTCACTACATTACAAAAAAGATGTTGAGGCTTTGGAAAAAATGCAAAGAGCAACAAAAATGATTAAAGGCCTGGAGAAAAAAAACATATGAAGAATAGTTGCAGGAATTGTGTATGGCCAATCTAGAGAAAAGAAGGACTACGGGTGACATAATACCAGTATTCCAGTATTTGAGGGGGCACCACAAAGAAGAGGGAATCAACTTATTTTCCAAAGCACCAGAAGGCAAGACAAGAAACAATGGATGTTGTTTCTAATCAAGGAGAGAAGCAACCTGGAATTAAAGAGAAACTTCCTAACAGTGAGAATAATTAACCAGTGAAACAGCTTGTCTTCAGGAGTTGTCAGTGCTTCATCTGACAACTTTTTAAGAAAAGACTGGACAGCCACACTGTATGAAATGGTATAGAGCCCTGATGGCGAACCTATGGCACGCGTGCCACAGGTGGCACATGTAGCCATATCAGTGGGCACATGAGCTCAGCTCCGGCCAGCTGATTTTCGGGCCTTCTGGGCCCACCAGAAGTAGGGAAACAGGCTGTTTCCTGCCTCCGGAGGGCCTCAGGGGGTGGTGGGGAAGGCCCATTTTTCTCTCTCTCCAGCCTCCAGAGCCTTTCTAGGAGTCTGAGGAGGGTGAAAACGGCCTTCTCCACCCCCCTGGAGACCATCCGGAGGCCATCTGGAGGCCGAAAATGGCCCATTTGCCCCCCCTCCTGGCACGCGATGGCAAAAAAGGTTAGCCATCACTGGTATAGAGTCTCCTGCTTGAGTAGCGGGTTGGACTAGAAGACCTCCAAGGTTTCTTCCAGCTCTATTCTGATTCTGAAATAACCAGATTGACAATATATGTTGGTATCTGATAAAATTTTGCCTGTCCAGAAGCTTTTCAAGATGAGATTAAACATAAGTAGATTTGTACCTTTGATCTGCTGCATAGAACAAAAAACTTCCCTTCTGTCCCCCAAATGTGCTCCTACTGCTAATACAATTTATTTATTGAAATAAATCTTATAGCTAACTCTAGATTGTTCCCAATCAACAATTAAAACAAAATCAATAATAAAACAACATTGTATCCTAATAAATCTATTAAAACCATAAACATTAAAAAAACTGGCACCCAAGTTAAAACATACAGTCCCTCATTAAATCCTCTTACCCACCTCACTTTATCCACTGACCTCCTGGTGTCCTTCTTAAAGCAAACTAAAACAAGCCTTATCGTCTATCTTTCAATTGTTGCTCTTTCTAAATCCCAACCAGTTTGAATGGAGGAAACCAGCTTTTTCTTTAAGGACAACCAAAAATTGAAAGAGTTTTCCAAATCAAAATGTAATATTATACCCCATGCAGAGAAAAAGAGCACTCCAGGAAGAGGAAAATAAGAAGTTAATTGCTCTGCATACCAAATATTTGTAGTCAAAGGCAATCTCCCATCTGTCAGTTGAAGAGATTGAGTCCAAAAGGAGCTGTAACAGTTGTTTATGTGACAGTATAAGCTGTCCTGGTTAAAGCAGGCTGAAAATGGTAGAGAAGGGCTAAATTTCCACAGAGCAGTTAAATGGAACCAAAGGGGTTGTCTATATTGTTTTATTGTCTAGTAAGAACTTGTGGCAAGGAAGCTACAGTATGATGTGTTTTACCTGTGTTCCTCTGTCCAAATCATAGAATTACCCATCAGCGCAAATGGCATTGTCTGATTCTCTTCATGTGACTAAAAAATACAGATGGCCTCTTCAAGTCATTTGAAAGATATTTTTCCTATTGTCAGGCTTCAGATCAGCCTCAGCTATAAATATTGGTTTCCAGATATTTATCCCCTTATTCTGGAATTGGCTTACTTGGCACAAAGTTTCAAAGATGATGTAGCTGCTCTTTTCTTCTTTATTTGTTTGTGAAATTTACATGTCTGCCTATCTCATGTAAGGTGATTCTGGGAGGCATGCAACAAAACTATAAAACAGCTAATATATAAAAACATTTATTATTTAAAATAAAAAATAAAAACCACAAAGTTTAAGCGGGAATAGCAGATGTTAACAACAATGGAGCCACCTCAGCACTTCACTGATCCCCTAGGATCCCAGGCCTGATGACATAAACAGGTTTTGAGGAAATAAATGGGAGAAGGGAAGATGTTTCATAAGGCAGACACCAAGGCAGAGGTCCTGTGACCTGCCAAATGTAGGTCTCTGGCAGACAGAAGCCATACCATGCCTTTTCTGTCAAATGTAATGGGATAGATGGATAAAATTAGAGAAAGGCAATCCTTTAAAAAACCAACTCCATGCCATACAGACCTTTAAATCTCTTTAAATGCCCTTCTAGAAGCACACACTTCATTTTGTACTGTTTCCAGTTACTCAGGAGGAGTCCCATGTTCAACTGGCACACAATATGAAGTTGTGCAAAGCCCTCCTAGCCATGATTACCCCTTGGGCAGGAGTCATGAGTCTAGGAAGACACCCAAGTTGCACACCTTTGGAGACATTGCAACCCCATCCAGCATCAAATATATCATCATCATCATCATCATCATCATCATCATCATCATCATCACCTTTATTGTCATTGTACATCATGTATACAACGAAATTGGTTTAGCCTTTACTGGTGTAATCCATAACAGAAAATGCAAGACAAGTCCTAGAACTGGCAGGCCCCAAAAACCAAAGCCACTAGATTATGTCAACATTCAGCTGAAGCCTGTTGTTCCCTATCCAGGTCTTCATAGTAACCAGGTACTGGAATAAGACATCCATAGCACTGCTTAATTTTCCCAGTGCAGAGATGTATAATTGGTATCATCAGCATAATTGATGATACCTCAACCCGTGGTGTGGGATGAGCTCTCCCAGTGACCTCACGTTGATGTTGAATAGGAGCAGTGAGAGCACTAAACTCTGTCTGCACCATGCACAGTAGGGGCCAATGGCAGGATCTCCTCTACTCAATCACCACTGACTGGAATAAACCTAGAGAAAGGAGACAAACTGGCCCAACACTGTACTGCCCATCCCCACTCCTCTAAGTCAATCCAGAAGAATACCACGGCTGGTGGCATTGAAAGCATATGCTGCCTTCGGTATGACCTAAGCATAGCTCATAAAATCATCTGCTACAATGTCCTACCTGTCAATGACTACTTCAGCTTCAACCACAACAATACACGAGCACACAATAGATACAAACTTAAAAGTGAACTGCTCCAAACTCAATTGCAGAAAATATGACTTCAGTAACAGAGTTGTTAATGCCTGGAATGCACTACCTGACTCTGTGGTCTCATCCCCAAAGCCCCAAAACTTTAACCTAAAACTGTCTACTGTTGACCTCACCCCATTCCTAAGAGATCTGTAACGGGGGTGCATAAGAGCAACAACGTGCCTACCGTCCCTGTCCTAATGCTCCCTTTAATTGTACTCATTTTATATATTCAATTCATGCTTATACTTATATATATACTATATATATATACATATTATACACATTATACACATATTATATATATATATATATATATATATATATATATATATATATATATATATATATATATATACTACTCAGAAAACATATACTACATATTATATATATATAATATGTACTCAACAAAATAAAATAAAAAAAATAAAAAAGCTGCAGAAAGGATAAATAGGGCAAGAATGAATGTACAATCCCCATCCAAGATAATCCAAAACTCAGCCAATGCCATTTCCATTTTATACTCAAGTCTGAATCTTGACTGAAAATAATCCAGATAATCCATTTCATCCAAGGTCCTCTGAAGTTGTTGCATAGCCACTCTTCTCAACCAGCTTCCCTGAAAAGCCACGTTAGAGACAGGACGAAAATTGTCCAGTATAGTGGGATCTAGTGATGGCTTCTTGTAGGAGATAAACCATGGCCTCTAAGAGGTAAAGGAACAGTCCTCTCACTCAAAGAAAATCCCCACCACTAGGATCTATTCACATGACATTTCCTGGGCCAATTTAACAAGCCAGGATTTAATTTAACGAGGCATGGAACTAAAGAACAATTGACTAAACTCACAGTTCTAAGGACAGCTATCCCTTTCCTCAGGCCCAGCAGATTCAAACTATTCCCATTGGGCAAGACTCCTCCCCAGGCATCTCTCCTGGACCTGCAATAAGGTCAGAATCCTACCAGTGAGTGAGTTTAAGTAAACTTTGTCTGACAGATGCTGAACAAATTATTTGCATGCCCCTGCAAGGCATTCCCCAAGCCAAGGTTCTTCCTCTTCCCAAGAGGACAGGTGTCACCCAAAACAGGACCATGGGATGATTATCTACAGATCGTGGATAAGGGTGAAAAAAGTATTGATACTTCATCACTTTACTACAAGGGAGACCTTAATAGCAACTCTAACCTGTGTCAATTCAATTCCATCTCCTGTTGAACACCAGTTAAAGCTCTAGGTGCATTTTCTCTTGTTTCATTTGCTTTAAGTTACCCACAGGAAGTAACAGATCCCTGAAAGAAGAGAGGTTACATAATTGCAATTCAAACCAAAGCCTCAGCCGCCCTCTTATTCCAAGGGGCAACCAAGGCTTCAGATTGTCTGTGCAGCAGTCCAGAGGGAATAACCCCCAGTTCCCTCTGGAAACCATCTGGGTCCATTAATTGGAGGTGTGTGTGTGTGTGAGACCAATTTAATAGGTCTAGACCCCCTGCAGTGAATTGTGTTCTAGGCTTCCCCCACCTCTCACCTTTTGAAAACAATGAATTCCGGGCATTTTCAAGGCTGTCTTGGGGCATCTGGTTTATGTTAACAAGATGGTTTTCTCTCATCTAGGAATGACAAAATCTTCTTTCTTCATTAGTTTCATTTCTTACCCTGATCATCCACAAATAATTAATTCTATTCTGGCAGGGAAAAGGAAGACTATGTAGCTGTAGTTTCTTGCTAGCTCAACTGGATCAAACTATTCCACGCCCCTATATGCCTTTCTTTCTAGAAAGGAAATTCCAATTATTTTTATATCTCACTGCCTTCTTCCATATCGCAAGTGCTAAAATATTGTAAGATTATTATGCTAGCTTGATTTGATATCCTTCCCTCAAAAGTATGGTCAGGCAATGACTTTGTGGTTTTGGTGTGATGATAATAGTGAACTACAGTATGTCGCCATTTTGCCAATTATTATTTGTAATTATATCTTTTAATGTGTTTTCTAGACAGGAGCCAGAATGTTTTGTGAATCTATCAAACTAAAGTTTTGTACTGTTAACTCAACATACCTCAAGCACGGTGCAAATTAGTAAAATATAAAATAACTTTTGTTTTAGGTTCTCTGTTACATTTTACCCTCTTTAAAATGCAGGTGTGTGTTTTTGAGTTTGTTGAATTCTGTATGCTGGTCTTTTGATAGTAGTAAGATTATAATTGTCCTCCATGAGGCCCTAGCAGATAACAAGAACATAAATAAAGTTAACAAAAGTCCAATTCTAACAGTGCTCTAACTGGTTTATTCCTTTTCCTTCTTTTTTTTTTAAATTTAACTTAATTTTATCTTATACATCCAGCAAACATTAAATCTATAGTGGTCTACATCACAACGCGAGAAGGAAATAAACTTGTCCCATTACATATATAGGGTAGCCTACAAAAGTCTATTACATATACCAATTGACATGCTTATCCAATATCTCTATTTATAGCTTGATTTGACATCCAGTTATACCATTGACTCCAAGATATATAGTAATCTGTGTCCCCCCATCCTTTCAGTATCATAGTAAGCCGATCTGATTCTGCACAATTCATTATTTTCTGAATTACTACTTGTTCGGGTGGGCTAACATCCACCTTCCAGTATTGGGCCCATGCCAATCTTGCAGCTGTTGTTATATGCAGCTGCAGGTACCATGCTGTTCTATTAACATTTTCGGGTCTTATCCCTAATAAAAATATCTCAGGATGCAATTGTATATGCTGCCCCAACATCTCATTGTTTTCTTTCTTCTTCTTCTTCTTCCAAACCTGATTCATTAATTTGGATGAAACAGAAAAAACACCGTAATTCTAAAAGCTTTCATTATATCTTCTTTGGATACATTCTTTTGAGCTTGACTTCCACTTAACCTTTCCAAAATTTAATCCCAACTCTTCTTCCATCCTCAATCTCTTTGTCTGCTATCTTATTCCACATTCTATTTCTCTTTTATTCAGAATTATGAACATAGCATAGATATTCTGATTTGGGGGGAGGATTGCTGTTGTAATTTCCTCTTTATTTTCTAGTCTAAGAAGGAAGGAGATTGAGGAAAGGCAGTTCACGATAATGTTTCTTCAAGTTGAAGAATCATATTTTAAGTGAAGATAAAACAGATTAGAGCCTTGCCCAAATTGTTCAGGATTTCTGAATGGGTACTTTCAAACAATTTTTAGGATCACATCCTTTGTTGATAGGTGTCAAAATAGGAGATGATTGGAACAGGACTAAAGCACCTCAGAAGTACCTCAAAGTATCAAGGAGGCAAAGTCATGTCATTGGAATCTTCAGATGGAAGAATTCCTAACTTTTTGATGATCTCAGTATGATGACAATAACAGATGGTTTTATATTTGCAAACCACCATCCACCATTTCTTTATGTCAAAATGCTCAGCTTTCACACTAAAAGCTTTTTCATGGGATATGGTTGATCTTTGTGGCTTTAATTTTTGAAAGATGTATTATCTCCGGAAGATGTCTGGGTGTTCATCTGATGGGGGTCCGGAAAAGAATGTGGAGAGAGATGAAGACTGCATTCCTAAGCATATTTACCAGGGAGTTCACTTCATTGAATATTGTGGGAATGTCTTAAGGTTAAAATAAACATACTTAGGATTGTAGTGTAACAGTAGTTCCCTTTGTCAAATGGAATCCAGATTTCTCCTTTCAAAAGTCCTTCTTGACTCAGACTGATCATTGACCATCATAGCCAGGAAACTGATCTACAAACCAATCACCCTGACATTTGACTCCTGACTCAGTTCGTAAAATCTCAAGAGGCCCTATGGAAACTATAGTCCTTGACTTCCTGTCACTTGTAATATGACAAGACTACCTCATACAAACATATATGAAGTCCTGGTGAGTAACCATAAATATGAAACTATAAAAGAAAAAAGAACTAAGGAACCAATTCATGGTACACAGAGAAACTAAAGTAGAAGTGATTGAGGGTTTGGGGAAATAATTTTATTCATTCCCTTCACTTAGTGAAGGATCGAATATGGGAATGATGAAAATATCTTTTCCACTGCTGGGAGAGGGATACCCATTAACTTTGTCTCCTCTTGTGTCACTTCTCTGCCTCCATTCCTTGACATTCCGTATAAAAGCTAACTGATTATTTCAAATGCAAAAAATACAAAGTAATAACAATATAAATTTTCTACAAATTTAATACTTCCTGTCAGTCTGTTACAAAATTGATTCCTTTTGGTCCAAAAGCTGCGATGGGCATAACTTGCAACGGCAAATCTCCAAAAGCATGTGGGATAGAAACTTTTTGGATGGGTAATTCAGAGATTTAAAGGGATGACTTCATTGTTTCTATAATTATGAAGTTTAAATATCAGCCAAAATCCAATCAGAAGAGCAACCAGATTTGCTGGTGTTGGGATCATTGGGGTCTACAAAAAATATACCAGCCAACTGGATGGGAATTGCACATTGCATCCCAGTCTTTCAGATTCCATACAATGCACAAATGGATAAAGCAAAAGAGGTAGGCTCCTAAAATCTGGTGCATCTGTTCAGAAATAATAATATAGCTGGATTTAATAAACAGTCCTATTATAAACTCTGTTTTGTATTTGTAATTATGGAGAATGTCTCTGCCATGATTCCAGGTCAATTCTCACAGAGGTGGACTTTCTCTATAATTTTGAGAGGTGAAAATTAGGACTGCTAGTACAACTTTCTTGTTGGTGTGTATTATAAAAGAGAAAATAGTGCTAGATTTCTGTACATTATCAATTTTTTTTTTATTTTGGAAAGGATGATTTGTAGAAGAAATTACAAATTACAAGTCTTGTGCCTTCTACAGTACATGTACTAGATTATAAACATGATGGCTAATCACTGGTTAATATTATAGAACTATTATTCCATAGCTCTGGAGGATACTAGGACAATGAAAGCTATTCTCCAATATGTTCATCTAGAACTGTGATGGCAAACCTATGGCACGCGTGCCACAGGTGGCACACAGTGCCTTCTCTGTGGGCACGTGAGTCGTCACCCATATTCATTTCTGCTGCACATGCACACATACCTCCCGCCAGCCAGCTGGTCGTTGGGTCTCTGCAACACATACGCAGGGGATGGGATGCATGCAGGAGGGCCACACACGCATGCCCAGGGGTGGATGGGGCTTGTGCACGGGGGCCACATCTGCATGTGAGGGGGGGGTGGGGCATGTGCATGGGGCACGGCACATGCGGGGGATGTGCGTGGTTGCATGGGAGGCAGGGTGCATGCATGTGCGCATTGCATTTTGGGGGTTTGGGTGTACGCGTGCACTTTGGGCACTCGGTCTGGAAAAGTTTAGCCATCACTGATCTAGAACTACAGATAAAAACATTCAGTCTCATTTTTTCCAAGGATGAGAGGATGGCTGTACCACATAATATAATAAAAAATACGTTGGATACCACACATAAAAACATTTGACCTTAAATCTACAATGAATGAAAAGAGAGAATGCTTACAGAGTCCATTCAAGATTGTTCAACACTTCACTTAAACAGAAAAGGAATCTCAACTCTGAAGCAAACAGCATATGTATTGTGCTGAATTTACCTGAAGGGCCGTACAATACAAGTAAGGCTTGAAATCTTGAACTCTCATCTGTTAGTAAGAGTTGTGAGGTTGGGCTGATTTCTCCTCTGTTGTTGTTTCATTATTTTCCAGTTACAATAAATGTCATATAAAACAAACTGATAAAATGATTGATTTTTTTATCAATATCTCTTTACCTACTCTTGTTTCTTACAAATATAATTAAAGTATGCAGAGTCATTTTAGTTATTTATGAAATTTATATACAGCCTCAATCATGGAAGGTTCATTCAAACTACTAAAACTAAAACAAAGTAAAACCTTCCAACAATCACTCCCCATGCATGTGTAATGAAAGATGAACTTCTTGTATTGTATGTATTTATTTTATTTAAAATACCCTTGATATATTGATATATTTGTATCCAGTGGTAGATTTCAAAATTTTTTACTACCGATTCTATGGGTGTGGCTTGGTGGGCGTGACGTGGCTTGGTGGGTGTGGCTTGGTGGGCATGGCAGGGGAAGGATACTGTAAAATCTCCATTTCCATACCACTCCAGGGAAAGAATACTGCAAAATCCCCAATTCCTCCTGATCAGCTGGGACTTGTGAGGCAGAGAATAGATGGGGGTGGGGCCAGTCAGAATTTTTACTACCGGTTCTCCGAACTACTCAAAATTTCCACAACCGGTTCTCCAGAACTGGTCATAACCTGCTGCAACCCACCTCTGTTTGTATCACATTTGTATTTATAATGTTCTGCAATCAAATGTTCTCATGAGTAGTGATATTTAAAATAAATAGACAAAAAAATCCAATTATTTTAAATATCACTACTGAGTACTTAAATAGTACTATTGCATATTACTCTTCCAATAGTGTTGAGCAGATGAGCTGCAGCATAAGATTACATTGCGTATTTTCCAGAATTTTCCAAAGTCTTACCATTAGAACATCATTCACTTCCAGCTCTCTGGTGAGTTTCCTAATTGCAGCTCCTAAGTAATACAACACTCTTGGCCCACCCACTTATTAACACAAAACTGATTTGGCAGCTGTAACCTGTACAGCCTACAGGGCTGGGAGTAATCCAGCTCTCATAGAAGCCAAAAGACAAATGGCCACTGAGTCTGATTGCAACTTTAAGTACTCCCATTATCAAACCATAAACTTTGCTTTCAGCAAAGTTTCTGGGATGTGTAAGGAATAGTGAAAGGTTAGCCAAATGTCAATCAGCCAGTTTCAAGACCCTTGTTCATTAGTGGGGGGATCTCTGAGAAACCAAGAGGAAACAGCCTTCTGGGCGTAACTTCAAAGGGTGGAGATGAACAGTGTGCAAGAATCTTTTTCCCATCGGTTGCTAAATTTGTCTCTATTGTTCCTTGCTTAAAAAAAGAAAAAGAAAAACTTTAGTCCTAAAACTGGACAGAGGCCAGTGAAAGGACAACAATATCTTGAGAGAGAAGTCCATGTGCTCAAAACAGCATCATTTATATTGTCTGACTTCTATGCACATCAGAGATTACACCAATGAAAACAAAAGAATTACGCAGCAGAAGAGCCTTGTCTCCAGATAAACAAAAGAAATATGACTTGATGGAGAAACTCTTTCCTGCTGAAGTTGCAGCAAAGGGATAATAAAATGTCCACCCTGTTTCTTCCTCCTTACTCAAAAGAAAGCATTGAAGTATAGTAATCTGGACAGAGATAATAACCTATGTAGAGCAGCTGAAAGAACCCATATTCTTTCTGAGAACTGTTCTTTGTAAATACCATTTCTTATCACAAAAAAATCATCTGTTGTTATCCTCTCAGTAGATAAGATTGAATTCTGTTTTGGTGTTAAATATAGCCTAATGTCTGGGCTTATTATTTCTAAGGATTTATTGTCTCCTTCATTACGTAATGTGCTCACATACACATCTCTTGTCTTCAAAGCCATTGGATTTGTTACACTACTTAATAGAGTGAGGTTGTATATGTGGCATTATTAATGCAGATGTATCAACTATACAAGTTTCCTGATAATGGGAATGCATAGAAATCTGTACTAGTTTGAACCTGACTTTTACTTACTTACCATGTTTCCCCCAAAATAAGACCCTGTCTTATATTTTTTGAACCCTGAAATAAGCGCTTGGCCTTACTGCCATGCGCTCAAAAGCCCGATTGGGCTTATTATCATGGGATGTCTTATTTTGGGGGAAACAGGGTACTTACTTACTTACTTACTTACTTACTTATATTTACTATTTCTAAACTGCCCATCTCCCTCAGAGAGGGGCTCTGCAGCATCCTGCAGAAAAGTTATTTTTTGATCAAATCAAAACATCACAATAATGATATGAATCCTCTCTTGTTCTCTTTGTGGAGATAGATGATAGTGGTGCATACATGGTTTTAGGGCTTGCTCTGAAACTCGAACATCACATTTATTTCTGCTGTCTGTGGATTCCATGTGAGCCCAAGAGAAAGAGCTATTGCTTCATTAATGCCTTGACAAAGGAGGTTGTCACAGGGATGCTAATACTGAAACTAGGTCTTACAAATATATCTCCAATCTTATGTATCACACAGATCATCAGATTAAACTTGCAAACAATTTTTATGTTTTTCCTATCCTAATAAAATCTTGTAATATAACATACAGCTCTTCTGGGCATGAACTGTCTGAAATTCTTCTTCCACAATTAGAAACCAACTATATTCAGAGTTGACTCAATGCTGGTAACAGGATAATTGTGGGAAGAGGCAAACTGGATGCATATGACCAATTCCTCCCATCCCCAGATCTGAATTTTTTAAAAATTCAAATGCTTGCTTAATGGCTTTATAAATGAATTAATATTGATTTTAGTATTATTACCATAGTGAATTCTCCTCCCCCAAATTATTGCCGTTAAGTAATCTAGGGTTTTTTTTTTTTAAAAAAAGTTCTTTCCTCAAAGTAGTAATAAGTAAGGTTACTATTTCTTCTGCACGTCTGGACTTCTTAGACAAGTGCCATGATTCATAAGACACAATATATACTGCTCAATAAAATAAAGGGAACACAGCAGCAGAAGACAACTGAGATCTAAATGAATGAAATAGCCTTATTAAATACTTTGTTCTTTACATACAGTAGTTTATACACTGCTCAAACAACTAAATGAAACACAAAACTACTGTATGTAACGAACAAAGTATTTAGTAAGGCTATTTCATTCATTCAGATCTCGGATGTCTTCTGCTTGTGTTCCCTTTATTTTATTGAGCAGTGTATAATGAATAACCTGTTTTTGAGGCCTAGGTTTTATAAGGAACAGGCAAGAAAACAAGTCAAGTAACATACGTGGTTATGTTACTTTTCAAAATAGAAGGCAATGACAGAATATAATAAATTCTTCAGAACCTGTGTTAAGACTTCTGGATCTAGTATTGATAATCCCATTATCCAAATATCACAGGATTACATAAATGCTCAATATTATTATACCAAGTAGCTTCAGGTTTGGTATATTATTATATTCTTTGTTATTTAATGTTCTCTATAGTTTTAGTAGCCAATTATTTTCCTGAGTTGAGAAAGAAGCTAGTACAACAGCTTGCCAATTTGTCCCCATTGGGGTGTTTTAATTAAGCATGTCATTTTTTATTAGTCCATCTGAATGGGATGTATATTTTTCATTACTCACTTTGCGCATTTGTGTACCATGTGGAATTTGTTGGCAAAGGCAAATTCAAAGGAAGAAGCTCCCAATAAGTATGATGATTAATGTGCACAGATTAATTAACTTACTATAACTGACAAAACAGAATTATTATTTTTTCTTTGTGGAAGCAGCAGCTGTCCTGTGAAAAACTCTTACAGAATATTTTAGACTAAGATATTACTAATTTTTATAGCAATTTCAGTGTGTTGGCTGTTTTGCAGTAATTAATTCCTTCATTCTTGCAACAACCCTGTGACACAGGAACATCTATTCCTTCTTTACAGATGGAGGAACAGATGTGGATCAGAATGACATGTTATCATTAAAGCATTCTGCTGAATATTTGAGGAACATAGAGTTCTGAGATCCAGGGTAATCTTTTCAACATTTCACTGTGAATCTTACAATAATATTAATGGCTGCTCCTGTATTATAACATTGGAAGATGGTCTGAAACAGAGGACTTTCACTGACCCCAATCATGGTTAGTAGCTAGGCTTATAAAAAAACAGAAAAGGGTCCTATTTATGAATATTTGTAAAGAAATCATATAGAATTTTAAGTAAACAAAGCAACAGAAAAGCTAAGCAAAATGTGCATTGTAATTCTACGCATAGTACTTCACTGTAAATCTTGGACTGCAGTCCCAATCTGGTGTTGGCTGAGAAATTAGAAGTAATAATTCAATGTCTCCTAAAGTCCTTCTTCTTATGTTCATGTGAAGCAATGGAGTCCAACAGATCTAACTACATGTTCCATCTGATCCTCTTGCACTGTAAAGTATCAGTGTCGCACTTTGATTATTTATTGTTAATAATATTGAAGTATTTGTTCCATATTTTCTCCTGCAGGTTTAAGAAGCAAGATGAGAGCATCATATTTCTATTTGTATAAATGACCATTTCAGCTGAAAGATCTGTTGTGCATGAGTCACCCTAAATTAGCAACAGATTTTATAAAACTGCTCAGCTAGATGGCAGCACCTAGTTTAGTATGTCTCGTACTAAGTTAGAAAGGTTGGATCTTTAATGGGAAATCTCCAATCAAAACCTGGAGGTCAGAAAATCATCCTGGAAGAAGGCAATGGCGAACCATTTCCATACAGTTGTCAAGAAAAGGGCACTGATGAGTTCATTGTAGCACCAAGAATGAAGTCTAATACAATGGAGATCTCTCTCTTTCTCTCTCTGTCTCCATCCATCCATCCATCCATCCATCCATCCATCCATCCATGATTGAGAACGGAAGCAAGGCATCTAATGATTATAATCTGGGGGTGGCAAAGGGGAGGCATGCTGAAGAACTGCAATGTAACATAGGAATCATAGCTAAATGGGGAAAGAATCCACCAAAGTTTACTATATTTATGATATGACACCGATTCCGATATTGAATTGGTAACAGAACTGATATAGTCTACAGGCTAATGTATATTCTAACCTTTCCCATTCTGGTTGCTATATTGTCTCCAGTGAGTATTACCAGCACCTAAGCTTGCCAATAATAGTGAAGCCGGGAGCTAATACATTCAGAAGGGCACTATTTTTAGGAGAAGTTACCGAAGACTCTTGACACTTTGATCTTGTCTATGGATCAGAATCCATACCAAGTATTCTCAAAGGAATTTTTACTTTAGACATTGAACAGTGTATAGCACAGCTTGCTACCATTCTAAAATAATTTTTTTTGAAAAAATATCTGGTTTTTCAAACATTGCATTGACCAGTTTTATGGAGAGTTAGCAACTGTAGCTTGAAATTTACAATACATGCCAATTCACTGTGTGAATTAATCAAATCATGAGAGAAATATTGTACTTGTGGGACTGATCAGACAGATGGAAGAATTATGGGGAAACTACTGAGTCACAAGTTAATTACATTTCCCCTCATTAACAGACTCAAATTAAACTAAATGAGCTACATCAAGACAAATCTCAGATGCACAATACATTTTAGCCCATATTGTTATTCTGTTGTAGGAGAACTATAAATTTGATGAATAAAATTGTAAAACTAACTGCATTCAATTATCTTTTATTTTATAACGACTAAGTGTCCATCATTATGACAGAATGTATTTTTTTATTTATATATAACACGATGAGCAAAACATAATGTTTTGTAAATAATAGGTGGAATCTACAGGACACAATTTAAGAAGAAATACAATTTATTTTGAGTGAGTTGGGGGTTGCCTTCTCAAATAAATTTCACTGTAGATGTTCTTTGGGATATTTTGTAACTTTTTGAAAACCTGAGTTATTATTATAAGTAAAAAGGTCATTGAATTTGGTCCTTTTTAAATTCTAATTTCTAAACTCTAAACATAATGAAGAATTCTTATATAAACTTATTTTGTTATCAATACTATTTTAATGCCTAAAATATTAAGTTGGGATTTTTAAATCAATGTTTATTTATTAGTTTGATTTATATGCCGCCCTTCTCCGTAGACTCAGGGCGGCTTTCAATGCTTTGAAGCAATAGCCTTCATACTTTTGTATATACCTGCTTAGTAGGGCTTTTGGTCCCCCCTAAGCAGTGTTCTATTTTATACAAAGTCAGCTTATTGCCCCCACAATCCGGGTCCTCATTTTACCTACCTCAGAAGGATAGAAGGCTGAGTCAACCTTGAGCCTGGTGAGAATTGAACTGGCAGTAATTGCAGGCAGCTGGCAGCTAAATACTAATTTAACTGCAGTTTAGTCCACTGCACCACCAGGCTCCCTTTGTTTGTTGATTAAAGCATGATAACTTGGCTTAAGCACAACATTAAGTCATAATAATTTATACAGCATGCTAAGCCAAAAATCAACCAACCAACCAACCAACCATAATGTAGTTAGCATTCTGTGTGAACTAGTTACAGACCATTAGCACCTGCATATATCAAATTAATTTAAATTTCTCTGTGCCTCTGTGGGCACAAAGTTTAATTAATTTAATCTGCATCCACCTCATTAAATTATGATTTAAATTTAAAAGATTTGAAGGAGGGCAAGTGTATTTGAAAATGTACTCAATGTTTTTATCAATAGCTGTACCTACATGGCCTTTGTTAGCATTACAAAAAAAGCATCACTCTCTATGATGTTGGACATTTGATCTACCTCAGCAAAGCAAAGATTTTTCCTGATCGTATTTGAAGCACTGTAGAAAATCCACAGATCATTCTTGAACAGATACCTAAATTACTATTGGAGCTGCTAATGAAAAAGTGCTTTAAACTCATTGAACACTTTTTAACAAACCCAAGAGAAATTTTATGTAACATACGTACATACCTCTTGCCCAGCTTTGGTGTTTAAGCAAACATGTTTTCCATGTTTTTTTTAAAATCAAAAGAAATTCTGCAAAACTTGTTTAACAGACGGAGCACTTAGGGGACTAGAAAATTCAATGAATGTGATCAGTATTCATCAGTATTGATTTATGCCACAAATCACAAAGTCAAGAAAAAAGTCTCCATTTTTACACAGACTGAGCAGGCAAAGATTTTGTACACAAAATCTTTCAATGTACTGTATGTATTCAAAAACTTTATAGAACAAGTACATCTGTTTGATTTTCATTTTTCTGGCAAAGACATTAGAATATTATTAAATTCTAAAGTACATTATCTTAAAAGCTCAAAAGATTAAAGTGAAATAAAATGAAAACAGATGGAAATAGTATCACTTCACAACATCTTCAAGCAAGAATAGGTCACAAATTGCAAAGATGGTAAAATACTACAGACAATGCCCTTTGCCAGTTAGAGCTAACTATATCCTTCCTGAGCCCCCATTTCCGTTCAGACCCCAGAGATCTTTAAGAGTTCTGATAGGAGTTCACAGATTGTCATTAGCTGACTTTTCATGTCATCAGATTTTGTTTTGCGTCTTCTATTTCCCAGATCTTTGCTGAAACTTGCCGGAATGTTATTGGAGTGCAGGGAAAAAAACAGGAAGGCTAAAGTTCAGCCTGAAATCTTATTATGACATATGTTCACATATATATAAACTGTTGTAGAAGAACTTCAATTGTGCAAAGCTTTTCAGTGTGCATATGTTCTATGCAAATTCATCAGGATAAAAAGTGGTTGAATTAATGAAAAGTAAGTTAGGTTTCTATCCTCCTGCAAGAACAGGATGATGACTTTAAATAATAAAGTAGGAAATAAATCACAATTACTTGAATTAATGCACCTTAATAAGCACCCTTGGTGTAAAAGTTCACAAGCAAAACCAAGGGTTTACAAACTTTATACGAAGTGTAAATCCATTATGCAGTAGTACTATTAATATATGACTCCTTAACTATTTGATGCTCCAACTTCTTGGAGACGAAGCATTTTTTATGAAGGAGAACAACAGCTCTGGGCTATCTCAAACCTAATCTTTAATACTAGGAAGCCTCACTCTAGCTATGATAAACAGGACAAAAGCACTGATGTAATGCCCAAATTGTAATCATGTGACCACAGGATGGTGCAACAGTCATACCTTTGATGACCAAGAGTTTGGTCATCGTTTGGATTATTTGTCTCTAGTGACCTCCATTTTCATTATTACTATTGAAGGATATATGCTCATCCAGAAGCAAATTAATAATCAGGAGTAAATGTGTCCATACAACCTTGGTTGACCAACCGTTTGAATTCATGATTTGTGAAATGGTTTAGAATCTGATTGCTAAACCACGTTTATCAATTCAGATATCAGTGCCCAATTCTGTGACCCTAGTTCAGACATGTTAAGCCATCATTTGTTTAAATCACAGCCTGATTTAAAGGCTGACGCAGAAAACAGGTCAAAATCATAAGTTTATGTTTTTATGTATTTATATATGGGGCTCTCTACATGGGGCTCCCCTTGAGGAGCACCCGGAGGCTCCAGCTGGTCCAGAATGCGGCTGCGCGGGTGGTTATGGGAGCGATGGGGCGCTCCCATGTGACCCTCCCTCCTGCGCGAGCTGCACTGGCTCCCGGTGGTCTTCCGGGTGCGCTTCAAGGTTTTGGTCACCACCTTTAGAGCGCTCCATGGCTTAGGACCAGGGTATCTATGAGACTGCCTTCTGCCACCAGTAGCCTCTCACTGACCAGTACGCTCCCATAGAGAGGGGCTCCTCAGGGTGCCATCGGCCAAACAATGTCGACTGGCGGCCCCCAGGGGGAGAGCCTTCTCTGTGGAGGCACCCACCATCTGGAACGAGCTTCCCCCGGAGATACGGAGGATCCCGGACCTGCGCGCTTTCCGCCTTGCCATCAAAACATTTCTTTTTCAGCAGGCCGGCCTGGCCTAACCTCTCTTTTAAACTTTTTAAATATTTTTAAAATTTTTAAATTTTAAATTTGTCTTATGAATTTGGGGTGTTTTAAATTTCGTTTTCCAGGCAAATTATTTAATTGTATTTTAATGGTTTTTTAACATTTGTATTATATGTATTTTATCTGGCTGTTCACCACTCTGAGTCCTTTGGGAATAGGGCGGTATACAAATTCAATAAATAATAATAATAAATAATAATATATGTATGTAAATAATTTAATGTTTTTTTATAAAAACCATAAAAATGGTTTTTAAGCAGAGATTGGACAGTCATTTGTCTGAAATGATATAGGGTCTCCTGCTTGAACAGTGTTGTGGCTCCGTTGCCTGAGCCTGGGCTATCGACAGATGCAGACTCTAAGAGTGAGGGAGAGGAGTTGGCAAGGCCTCCCTCTCCAGGACGCTCCTCTCTGGCAATGCCTCCGGAGGACACCGAAGGCCAAGAGATAGGCTCAGAGCCAAGCACGTCCCCGCAGCCACAGGTGGACAGCGACGAAGGAAATAAGTGCTGGCTGGACCCTTGGCAGAGGCGCAGGGAGAAGTGTGCGCAGCAGAGGGGAAGGCGTGCCAGAGATTAGTTGAGTCACTGGACCACACCCCACAGGGTATAAATGTGGGTGTGGTGGCCGGTTCAGTTTGTGACGAGCAAAAACTAGAAATAATCCATGATCTCTGCGTTACTGGACTTCTGCCTGCCTTGTCGGACTGCATTTGGACTAATCCTTGTATTGCGGAAACTTTGCCTGCTTTATCGGAATGCTTGCAGTCTAATCTTTGTTTTGTGTGAGTAAAGTCTGAATTGGCAGCTAGCCACTGGGTTGCTGCCAGCTTTATCTTCAAAGATTTTGTCGTGTGGCTTATTAACTCTGGGCCGTCTGTGGGGGTGCGTGTGTGTGACAGGGACAGAAAAAGCAGGGGGTTGGACTAGAAGACCTCCAACATCCCTTCCAGCTCTATTCTAATTGACTGACTGACTGATTGATTGATTGATCAAACTTCTAATCATGGTTTGTTGGTCAATTCCTGGTTTGCTTGTCTTTCTTTTTCATTGTCCTTGCCTACATCTGTGGATTAGTTACCAGCTAGATTAAGCTGCAAAGACCAACTCAAAACAAGCTAAGAAAACAACACATAATAATAAGCCATAGTGGGGTTTGTTTGCTTTTGGCCATTATGCTTTATTCAAGAAAGGATAGATTTAAAAACTGAGAGGTGAATGCAACCATAATTCTTAATTACAGTTGTCAACTAAACAATAAACCATGTTCTCACATAATAGTCACTAATATAAACTTTTCACTGGGTCTTCTTCATATGTACAGTAAGATTAAACTAGACCCACTTCCCCAAATACATTATATTTTGCTGTGATGGATGAATTCTGTTA
The DNA here is from genome assembly GCF_029215685.1 of Pituophis catenifer annectens. NCBI lineage: Eukaryota > Metazoa > Chordata > Lepidosauria > Squamata > Colubridae > Pituophis > Pituophis catenifer. Next base: position 29,718,883 of record NW_027256884.1, on the reverse strand, counting down.
CTGCTTCTATTTATTTATCTTCATTTATATTTTACACAGATCTATTGAGCAGATAGTTTTGCACAAAATTTCGCATCAGCAAGCAAACTATTTTTGGGCACAGCTTAATCTAAATATGGTTTGGGGAATATCTAAAGGAAGGACTTCATCAACTGAAAATGATAATCCAGGAAGTTACTGCCCTTGGCAGTGATCCAGGGAAATCCTTTCCTGCAGGCCAAAGACTTTCTCCAGTAAGAGGACAACATAGGCAAGATTGCTCCGTAAGGAAAGCTTTTTCCCTCCTGTTTCATTTTCTTCAAGCATGATGCTCATTAAAGGCACATGAAATTGACAAGCTTGATACTTGTACCAAGAACAGCAGCATATCTATCCCATAGTAGTAATTTGGAGAGGGCTTTCAGCACTGGTGAAATCCAATTTTTTTTACTACCAGTTCTGTGGGCGTGGCTTGGTGGGCGTGGCAGGGGAAGGATACTGCAAAATCTCCATTTCCACCCCACTCCAGGGGAAGGATACTGCAAAATCTCCATTCCCACCCCACTCTGGGGCTAGCCAGAGGTGGTATTTGCCAGTTCTCCAAACTACTCAAAATTTCTGCTGCCAATTCTCCAGAACCTGTTAGAACCTGCTGGATTTCACCCCTGGCTTTCAGCCATTCAAAGCACTCCACTTTTCCTATAATGAAATACCTTTGCTAGCAAACTGACCAGCCCACTTTCATTAGTCAAATAACTCAATACAGCAATGTTAAAGTAGAACGGCTAGAAAACACAGAAAATAAAACTTCCAAAGCATGATCTGCCATAGCCAGGAGCACCCTTGAATCACAGCCTGGGCTGAAGTGCAAAGCTTCAAAGCCTGAGATGTAATAATTTGCTTCTGGTATCTAATGCATGCAAGCTGCTGTGGAGACAAAAGGCTTAAATTAGTTATTCCAGTAGGAAGAGTGACTTTATTTTTATTCCTGTTATATCATGGGGTGAGGGAGAGAGGGTTGTGTGTGTGGTTTTGAGTCAGTATTGACTCCTGACAAGTGCCTGAACCAGTGGTGGGTTTCAATTTTTTTTACTACAGGTTCTGTGGGTGTGGCTTGGTGGGTGTGGCATGGCTTGGTGGGCGTGGCTTTGTGGGCATGGCAGGGGAAGGATACTGTAAACTCTCCATTCCCACCCCACTCCAGGGGAAGGTTACTGCAAAATCCCCATTTCCTCCTGATCAGCTAGGACTCGAGAGGTAGAGAATAGATGGGGGCAGGGCCAGTCAGAGGTGGTATTTACTGGTTCTCTGAATTACTCAAAATTTCCACTACCGGTTCTCCAGAACTGGTCAGAACTTGCTGAAACCTACCTCTGGCCTGAACTACTATAGTCCCTAAACTTTTCTTGGCAAGATTTTGGAGGTGGTTTGCCATTGTTTTCTCCCTAGGGCTGAGACCAAATGACCGGCCTAAAGTCACCCAGCTAGCTTTGTACCTAAGGTAGGACTAGAATTCACGGTCTCTCAGTTTCTTGGAGCCTGATGCCTTAACCACTACACCAGACTGGCTCAGTTATAGGGCCGTGATGGCGAACCTATGGCACGGGTGCCACAGGTGGCACACAGAGCCATATCTGTGGGCACGCGAGTGTTGCCCTACCTCAGTCCAGCACGCATGTGCGCGCTGGCCAGCTGATTTTCAGGCCTTCTGGGCCCACTGGAATTCAGGAAATGGGCTGTTTCCGGGCCTCCGGAGGGTCTCCAGGGGGGTGGGGAAGGTTGTTTTTGCCTTCCCCAGGCTCCTAGAAAGGTTCTGGACCTGGGGAGGGCATAAAATGGGCCTACTGGGCTCACTGTGCCATCACGTACCAAAAGCGGGGGGCGAGCGGGAGGGTCACATGTGCATGCGTGGGGGGATGGGGCACACTGAATTATGGGTGTGGGCATGCACATGCGCAATCCCCCTCCACTACCCCCGCTTTTGGCACGCGATGGCAAAAAGGTTAGCCATCACTGATATAGGGCAAGGATGTTCGACCTTGACAACTTTAAGATTTGTAGACTTAATCTCCCATACAGGAGCTGGGCAATTCTGGGAGTTGAAGTCTACAAATCTTAAAGTTGTCAAGATTGGATACCCTGATGTAGGGAAAGGAAAGGAGAAAAAAAAACCTCCACAGCCGAATCATTAAAGTAGCTGAAAAGGCTGTAAAACCTGTTCCCACACCAGGACCCGATGACCTTGCTCATACTTAATGACAGATTCACTAAACAAGACTAATATGACTTACTTGCAAATCACTGACCATAGTTTAACCACAAATTGTAATCACGGCTTGTTTTTTTAGAATTTTACCCTGTCCTTTTTTCATGTATCATTCAAGGTAGCAAACATATCAATATTCCTTCCTATTTTCCTGTCAACAACAAACCTGTGAGATGAGTTGGGCTGAGGGAGAGTGACTGATCAGTCACCCAGAGGTTTTTCATGCTAAAGCGAGACTAGAAATCACAGTCTCTTGTGATTGGTTTCTAGGACAAAACCTTAACCACCACACCAAATAGGCTCCATTATATGTTATGTTTATAATCACAGTCAAGCTAATTATCTGAACTTGGTCTATTATGTGAATGAACAGTCATGATATGGCTCCAGGGGATTATAGGTGCTTCTCTGGGTGAGGGTGCCTTTCCTGCTGCCTTGAAAGAGGTGGTAGTGAGGCCCCTCCTCAAGAAGCCTTCCCTGGACCCGGCTGAATTAGCCAACTATCGTCCAGTCTCCAACCTTCGTTTTGTGGCGAAGGTTGTTGAGAGAGTGGTGGCACGACAACTTCCCCGGCACCTGGATGAAGCTATCTATCTAGACCCGTACCAGTCGGGCTTCAGGCAGGGGTACAGCACAGAAATGGCATTGGTCGCGTTGGTGGATGATCTCTGGAGGGCTCGGGACAGGGGTTGTTCCTCTGTCCTAGTCCTATTAGATCTCTCAGCGGCTTTTGATACCATCGACCATGGTATCATGCTGCAGCGGTTGAGGGGGTTAGGAATAGGGGGCACCGTTTTGCGGTGGTTCTCCTCCTTCCTCTCCGACCGCTCGCAGTTCGTGTTGGCAGGGGGGCAGAGGTCGACCTCGAGGCGTCTCGCATGGGGAGTGCCACAAGGGTCAGTCCTCTCGCCCCTCCTGTTCAACATTTATGTGAAGCCGCTGGGTGAGATCATCCGTGGTTTTGGGGTGAAGTGCCATCTGTACGCTGATGATATTCAGCTGTACATCTCCACCCCAGACCACCCCAACGATGCCCTTGATGTGATGTCTCGCTGCCTGGAGGCCGTGCGGGTCTGGATGGGGAGGAACAGGCTCAGACTCAACCCCTCCAAGACCGAGTGGCTGTGGCTTCCGGCGCCCCGATATAGTCAGCAGGTGCCATCGCTGACTATTGGGGGTGAATCTTTGCCCCCCACGGAGAGGGCTCGCAATCTGGGTGTCCTCCTGGACGCGCGGCTGTCTTTAGAAGAGCATATGACGGCCGTGGCCAGGGGGGCCTTTTATCAGGTTCGCCTGATTCGCCAGTTGCAGCCCTTTCTGGATCGGGACGCCTTGCGCACGGTCACTCATGCCCTTGTTACTTCCCGGTTGGACTATTGTAATGCTCTCTCTACATGGGGCTCCCCTTGAAGAGCACTCGGAGGCTCCAACTGGTCCAGAATGCGGCCGCGCGGGTGGTTATGGGCGCAACCCGTTATGCCCATGTGACACCCCTCCTACGCGAGCTGCACTGGCTCCTGGTGGTCTTCCGGGTGCGATTCAAGGTGTTGGTTACCACCTTTAAAGCGCTCCATGGCATAGGACCCGGGTACCTCCGAGACCGTCTTCTGCCACCAATAGCCTCCCACCGACCAGTTCATTCCCACAGAGAGGGTCTCCTCAGGGTGCCATCAGCCAAGTTATGTCGGCTGGCGACGCCCAGGGGGAGGGCCTTCTCTGTGGGAGCCCCAGCCCTGTGGAATGAACTGCCCCCGGAAATTCGTAAGATATCTGACCTCCGGGTGTTTCGCTGCGCATTGAAGACCCTGTTGTTCCGCCAGGCCGGACTATCAATACAATAGTTTTAAATTGGGGTATTTAAATATATTGGGGTTTTAAATTTGAGCCACTTATTTAATTATTTTAAATTTTATATCATTGTTTTGTCTGTGTTTTTAAATAGGCTGTACACCGCCCTGAGTCCTTCGGGAGAAGGGCGGTATAGAAATAAAATTATTATTATTATTATTATTATTATTATTATTATTATTATTATTATTATTATTATTATTATTATTATTGAAAAATGTGGCAGAGAGACAGAAAGGCTGCAAAACAGAATGTCTCTCTCATCTCATCATGAGCCATGGTTGTACAGTGGTAGGAATGCAGTACTGCAGGCTATTTCTGCTGACTGCCAGCTGACTGCAATTTGGCAGATCAAATCTCACCAGGCTCAAGGTTGACTCAGCCTTCAATCCTTCCAAGGTCGGCAAAATGAGGACCCAGATTGTTGGGGGCAATATGCTGATTCTGTAAACTGCTTAAAGGGGGCTGTAAAAGCACTGTGAAGCACTATATAAGTCTAAGTGCTATTGCTATCTGTTGCTATCATTTTGGTTTTCAGTGCTTTTGCAGATCAGTGAGGTGCTTATTTTCCAAAAGAAAAAGGCCATGCTCTTGTCCAGCTGCACAAGTGGCTCTGATCACACTGTTCTGAGGTGTGATACCATGGGAGGGAGACACGCTCCAAACTTGCCCGTTTGGCCAAAGGCCTGCCTTGGGGGCAACACAGCAAGGCTTGGCAAGTTGGCCTCCTTTTTGGGCCCAGCTCTTGGCTACCACCTGCTCAGCCTCCCCTCACCACAGGTCCCGCGTCCAACCCGCAACAGGGCAACTTGCTTTTTTGGGTGGAAGCTGAGCGACCCTCAGGGGGAGAGCACTGCGCTGGGGTGTTGTGTGCCCAGATCAGGCACTTTCTCTTGGGCCTCCCTCCAGGAGCTAGGCCCAAAAGACGGCTGAGCCTCGCCATGTCCCCCTCCCCTGCAGCATTTGGATGAGTGTGGCAGGCCCCCTCTCCCACCATCAGCCTTACCTTCTCAGGCCAGGTGAAGAGTGGCTGCATGGGAGGAAGCTGGGCAAGGAGTGGAGATCGGCAAAGGAGGCTCACCAGGCAGAGATCAGCAGGGCCACGTAGTCGAGGCAAGTGAGGGAACTAGAGAGCAGCAGCAGCTATGCTGTGGGTGGTGGGCGTGACTCTAAGCATCAGCCAAGGTGGCCAAGGTGCAATAAGGAGAGAATGAGAGGGGCAGGGCGGATGGAGAGGGGCAGGGCCAGCCAGTGGCACAATTTGCCAGTTTGCTGAACTGCACAAACTCTTAACAACCAGTTTGCCCGAACCGGCAACAGCCCACATCTGGAAAGGAGCCATAGGAGCAGTGGTGGGTTGCCCACGGTTCGCACTGGTTCTATAGAACCAGTAGTAAAACCGGCGGGAGGCTCTGCCCACTGACCCCGACATCATCAAAACACTTCTGTGCATGCAGCCCCTCTGCGAACCAGTAGTAAAGGTAAGTAGAACCCACCCCTGCATAGGAGGAGTGGTAATGATGCACACTTCCATTTAACAACCCAACCAGACAAGCACCAGAGTCAAACTTTGGCTGGGAGAAAACTGAGGCATCTTCTCTTGTGAGCGCAACAGTGAAAGAAAACATTCCCCAACCAGCAGCATTATCCTGTATTGGTTTTCCCAGCAAGCCAGCCAAGTGCTTGCTGATGGTGTGTGTGTGTGTGTGTGTGTGTGTGTGTGTGTGTGTGTGTGAAATTCATCTGGCAAGCCATGGCCCCTATGAACTTTCAGCTTCTCCCAATAGCTGATTGGCTGTCAGACAGGCAGATATTTGTCTTATGCAGCCAATTGGCTGGGGAGAAATTAACCCTCTGTGAATCGCCTGGCAAGAGGGGGCAGGGGGCTAGTGGCAGGTGACCAGTGGCAGGGGAAAGGTGCTGGCGGAGGGCCAAGCAATGATAAATGTCCATGATGGGTCAGCTCTGGTGGGGGGGGCATGATGATGTGGATGTGGCCAGGCAGCCATTTTCAACTGTCCATTCCATGGCGTATAATGTCAGGGAAATCTACACATGCTAGACACAATGCAGTCCTGACTGCTAGTTCATTATGTTCGGTGCTTGCACACCTATCTTTGGGGCACCGTGTGTGTGTGTGTGTGTGTGTGTGTGTGTGTGTGTGTGTGTACTATTTTTACCCCATTTTTGGAACTGTTTATCCATTACAAAAACAAGAAGCTATTGATCACAGTAATGTTGATCAGTCCAAAGAAAATTTCTAATTATCATTTTGAAAAAATAGGTTAGGGAGTTAGAAATAGACAAATAAAAGATGCCCCTATGTAGAGTGATGGATAAAGCCAGCAGCCTATATAAAGATTGGAATAATAATATTCAATAGAAGAACAAGAATAAAATTTGAATTCCATAAGGAGACATCTTTTGTTTAAACAATTTTGCAAAGAGAGTAAAACATTGCAAAGAAGAGAGCTACTGTTGCAAATGTAACTCTTGCCAGCTAAAATGGTGGGTCAGACTAAAACATAATTTCATGGAACTACTAATGTGACAGATGAGAATAAATTGAGACCAAAGGGGAGTAATGCAAGTTAGCAAACTGACAATTTTTCAACATGAAAAGCTCATAAATCTGTTAACAACCTGGAATACTATTGCAATAAATTCCTATGCAACCTGAATGATTTACTCATTCTATGCCTCAGTTTATAACCCATTTGTTTACAGATCCTTCAGAATGAATGTTTAGAAGATGACAAAATTCATAGTATTTCCTTCCCCCTATTTTAAAAACTCTGGAGTCCATTCTTTTTCAGATTTAGAATCTGTATCTCCTGTTTTAAAAAATCAGAGCTAAATCCATTGTAATATGGTCAGTGTTCCACATAAATCAGAATATTGGGCTGGGATTAGGACTGACATAACCCTGCTATTTAATTCAGTGTACTTATCTTTCATGGAGCCCAAACTGACATTTCTACAGGGTAATCTTATACAAGACTGCTTCTTTTTCATTAAGATAATTGAACTGACTTTTCATTTACTGAAATCCTCCATTCTGTTTATGAACTTTATTAGAGTTGGGTTGATCCAACTGAGGTTAAAGTCAAATCAGAAGACACATT